>NC_067414.1:24403606-25619231 GCF_009764475.1 Pristis pectinata
AGGGATATGAAAATAATCAACAAACTCTGAGGTGGAATGGAATCAGGAAAATTAAAATAAAAAAAAGGTGTTCTCTGCATTTAATAATGCAGTGAAATGATGTAGATGACTATCAGTTTGTAAATGCTCAATATTATAATATTAAAATTATTGAAGTAAATGTGTCGTGAGTTTAAACATTCTGAAATAAATTTGGTTGAACAATATGTTAAACAAATCTTATACTTCAGTATAGTTCTAAAAGCTTTGATAAGAGATATCTTGGAAAAGGTATGTAATTTGACAGCAGTCTGATCAATTAATGTTCTGAATATTTAATGAAAAGCAAAATAAATTATTTTACATAATTAATTTGCAAAATTCTATAATGCTATTTATTTTTGCATTTGGCTTATAATTATTTTTTAATGAGAGTCCCATGGTGGATATTTGCAGGGTTTCTTTCATCCTGAAGAGATGGCATATGCCTCACTTACGCAATTTTTCCAGATTTCCTACAAGATTCAGCAGATGGTCAGGAGAATCCTCGTGAATGAAATGTCAGTTGTGTCTGTCTGAGTATATGATAAAGTTTTGGAAGTTTCTTGCAATAGAACTTCTGTCCATGAGTCCAATGGGTTTACATCCATAAGACATTTGCAGGGATATCAGCCGGCATTTCATATTAAAGTTACAATTTAAAATATATGGAGCAACCTTTCTGTTCTGCCAGGTTTGGTTTGACTTTCTTTCATGCACCAACTTGTTCTGTAAGATCAATGAGTGAATAAAGATAAGTCTTGGAGATGAGGAGTGTGTGCCAAATGGGAGGGCACAGACTAGGAAAGAGATGTGGCAATTCAAGACTCTAAAACTGAGGAAGGTATTTTATGGTTATGTATGTAATTAATTGCTATGATTGCGGATTTGTTAAAAATGCTGAGTCCGAGCTTCTGTATTCAAAGAAGACACTTTTACAAAGGAGGAGATGTATGCAAGTACCAAATCTGAACAACTAAGGGATGGAAAAATGTACAGTTTATTGCCTTGAGCTCCCCCCCACCCACCTTTCTACCCTTTGATATCCTCAGTACGTTTGAGTAAGTGATGTTTTCCTCATCTAGCTTGGTACCACACCTTGATGCCTTTTGAACATAAATGAAACTTAATTGGCTTAATTCTATAGCAGTAGAATGAAATATTAGAAGGATTAAAATTACTTCCAGAGTAAAGTGGAAGATTCATGTGGTGTCTTTCTCTTTCTTGTTTATTCCCCAGTCTGTCCCTGAAGGGTGCAGGCGGGACTACTTTCCTGTGGGGCTAAAGCAGCCCTCCATTTACTTCTGTTGCCTACACCAGTTTTCACTTGATAAACCTCCTTAAGATAATGCACAGCATTTTCTGTCATGCAGCCACATTTAATGCTGCACTTCATATGAGATTGTTGTCTCTGAAGATGGCTGTCACTTGCTAAATGTGGACATACACCTCCTTAAGCTGTTTCACAGCATGTTGTTTTGATGGAAGTGTTACATCAGTGTCTTCTTGTTTTTCTTGTGACTTCTGTTCCTCAAGCTCTAACAGAACTTGTAAGTTCTTTGGATGAGATGCCAATAGTATTGCTACATCACCCAGAATACAAAATGTATTTGAAATGGAATTTGGCTCACTTTTCATTATATCAAAGAACTTTCATGTATTGAGAAGTACATTGGCAGTATAGTGAAGATTTGTAAACCAAGGAGTGCCAGTACATAGATTAGGTGTAAAACTTTAAGACTTGATGACAAACTATTCTTATTCTTTCCTATTATTGTGTTTACGTGTATATGTTAACACTACAGAAGACTTGACAGTAATGGAAATGAAATTGCACAAAAAAATACAATGCAAAGGGAACCAGGTGGTGTAGTGGACTAGACATCCACCAAAACAGCTTAGTGTGAAACAACTTTAGGAAGCATAAATCCACATTTAACGAATGATAGACATTTGCAAGGATAACTACCTAATATGAAGTGCAGCATTAAATGTGGCTGCCTTTAAATCTAATCTTGGTTGATAAACATCATGCCAATCTGCTGAAAATATGATAAATTCTCTGATCAAGAACAGTGTCAAGCAGCCTTCTATAGAGTCATCTGACTGGCATTCAGGACTGATTGCATAGACCTGATTTGGTGAACATTCAATGTTCTGCAGATATTTGACAGAGCAGTCACTTTTTGTAGCCACTTTCTCAGTCATAAATTGGTTCCCATGAAGCATCCTCCACAAATTAGTCATCTGCTGATAGCCATTTGCACTCAGCCTTTTTCTACTGTAATCTACAATATTTTACCTGCATATTATGGCTGGGATCCAAAGAACTAATTGTAGTTTGGTTCTAAAGCCAAAGAGGCATAAAGGGAATTATTCAAATTCCCACTTACAGGTTACTTTGCCATAATTATGAATATGCCAGGTGGTTTGTTAGTAACAATATGAAGAGAAGTACAATGAAATCAGTTGACTTTTTATATCAGTTTTCCCCATAAGATGTTTTTCATGTTAAAAGAAATAGAAATTCAAATTCAGTGAATGGGAAATCCTGCAGTGAGAGTTACGATGTACCAAAGGTATTCTTGCTAAAACATTTGTTGGTGGGTCCAAATTATATTTATTTTTAATGTAGAATACATGAGAATGTATGACTTAGAATGGTCCAGGCAGCTGTGTACACACTCTTAGTAATGCTCGTTCAAATCATCCTTATCAAAGTCTATCAAAGTGCCCTGTTACCTTTTTTATGTTCATGGACCTATCTATCTTCCTGTTAAATGTGTCAATGCTAGTTGCCTCAACTATTCCATATGGTAGTGAGTTGCAAATTCTGATCAATTTTTGAGTAAAGAAGATTCTCCTGATTTCCCATTTGTTCGCGACTATCTTATACCTATGCTCCCTATCATCTCCAATAAGTGGAAATACGTTAACTGCATTAAAATATTTTCATAAACTTAAAGGTCCATTACAATTAATAGGTATTATATTATGTTATCAAGTACAAATCATTCTTGCATTAAAATTCCACCTACAGACCTATCCAAGTAGGGCCCAGCCCAGGAAGAGCTTGGGCAACAAATCTGACTGCCAGTTTAGAACAATACAGCACAAGAACAGGCCCTTCAGCCCATGATGTCTGTGCTGACCATGATGCCAAGCTAAGCTAATTTCATGTGCCAGCACATGGTCTGCATCACTCCATTCTTTACCTAAATGCCTTGAATCTGCTTCCATCACCTCCCCTGGCAGTGTGTTCCAGGCACCTACCACCTATGTATAAAAAAATTGCCTTGTAAATCCTTAAGACCATCAGACAATTAGAGATTGGAACAGAATTAGGCCATTCGGTCCATCAAGTCTGCTCCACCATTCAATCATAGCTGATTTATCTTTCTCTCTCAATCCCAAGTCCCCTTTAAATTTCCTCCCTCTCACCTTAAACTCATGCCCTCCAGTTTTAGACAGCACCACCATGGGAAACAGACACTGGCTTTCAACCCCATATATGCCTCTCATAATTATATATACTTCTATCAGGTCGCCCCTCAGTCTCAGATACTCCAAAGAAAACCATCTAAGCTTGTTCATCCATTTCTTCTAGCTAATGCTGGTAGTTTTCTGGTGAACCTTGTCTGCACCTCCTCCAGAGCCTCTATATCCTATAATGCACCAAACAGAAATGGATACAATACGCCAAATGTGGCTTAACCAACGTTTATACAAGTGCAACATGACTTAACAACTTTTATGCTCAACACCCCAACTGATGAAGGCAAGCTTCTTTACCACCCTATCCACTTGTATTGCTGTTTTCAGGGAGCTATGGTCTTGCAGCTCAAGATCCCTCTGTACATCAATGCCCTGAAGGTTTCTGCCATTTACTGTGTTCTTTGCTCTTAATTTTGACATCCCAAAGTGCAACATCTCACACTTATCCAGATTAAACTCCATCTGCTATTTCTCTGCCCACATTTCCAGTTGATCTGTATCCTGCTGTATCCTTGGATAACCATTCTCACTCTCCACATTTTTATGTCATCTGCAAACTTACAATTAGCACACCTATATTTTGATCCAAATCATCTGTGTATATATATATCACAAATACAGAGATACCAGCATTGATCCTTGCAGAACACCACTGGTCACAGAGAAATAAAAGACTGCAGATGCTGGAATCTAGATGAAAAAAACAACAAGATGCTGGAGGAACTCAACAGGGCAGGCAGCATCCATGGAGGAAAGCAGACAGTCAATGTTTCGGGTCAGGACCCTCCTTCAGGTCCTGACCCGAAACGTTGACTGTCTGAGTCCTGAGGAAGGTCCTGACCTGAAACATTGACTGTCTGCTTTTCTCCATGGATGCTGCCTGACCAGCTGAGTTCCTCCAGCGTCTTGTTGTTTTTTCACCACAGGTCACAGACCTCCAGTCAAAATTATGCCTCTTCACAACTACCATCTGTCTTCTATGGCCGGGCCCATGTTGAATCCAATCTCCCAAGTCACTGTGGATTTTATGTGCCTTAATCTTCTGGATTAGGCTATCATGAGGGACCTTGTCAAAACCTTTACTAAAGTCCATGTGTACAACATCCACTGCCTTACCCTCATCAATCGTTTTTGTCACTTCGTAAAAAACTCAATCAACTCAATGACGACCCCCACACAAAGGTTGGATCCAGGAAGATCTGGTCCAGTAAATTTCTCTGCTAATAAATGTTGACAAATCATTGAAATGTCACATGCTTGATAAATTTTACCAATGAATTGAGTAGATTATGTAGTTGATTGCAGAGAGCTTCCTTCTGTATGATTATGGTCAATATCGTGTCCAAGTGGAATTGACATTTACCCTTGTTCTTCAGATAGTTCTGGATGGCTGCATGGTACTAAATAATCAGATGTGAAGTTGTTAATATTTTAAAGGCTAGCCTAGAAATTTGATTTGGCCAACTTTTGCCTGTTCATTGTGTGAAAGGAATAAATTCTGCAGCCAAAGACAATGATTATGAGAAATAAAATGTGTAAATGTCACACCTTCAGAATCAGGATAGTAGCATTCACAGTGTGGCCAATGGATGGTTCAGATGGGTGCCTGAATGTTGGTCCGACATCCACTGGGCACAGTGCAATTGATCCTTTCAGCTTGTTTTGCACCTGGAAGTGAGACAACAATAAGGCCCAATTTCTGATGGTGTGGGGAGTGGAGAGGAGATGTGCTAGGTTGGTGGTGGGGAGGCATATAGTGGAAGGCCTCTCTCTGATGTACCAGAACCAGTTGTGATTTAATATCAAATGGGGTCATTATCATTGTAATGCGGGAGACAGCACTGTCAAAATGGTCTGTGTTAGCTCTATTCCATCAGGAGAATGGGTATCAAATATTTTTTCATTATTTCAATATCTAGACTCCGTTTGCTGTTTTGAGATTCCAATTCCTTCTTTTATTTTGTGTTCTATGTTGTCCTTTCCTTTGCACATCTTACAGGAGCTATCTGTACTGGGTGCATTTATGCAAAAGTCAACTTCACTTGTATCAGGTAATTCATTCATTTAATACAGCACAACAATCTCTATTTGCTATCTTTTTTTAAATTCAGTCTCTTTTAATCTACTTGATATCATCATCGTTTATAATTTTTAAATGCGACGCATGTCTTTTAACTCCAAATTCCTAGCCAAGGCTTTATGATCTTGATGAATCTTTATGGTCCTATAAATTAGAGCAAATTCACATGTAGCTGCAAGATTTATATGAAGCATTAGTCTAATAGCAAGGGAGGCATTAAATCCTACTTCAAATGTGAGTTATAGTGAACCTATTTAGCACATAGAAAGAAGGAAAATGACAGCTCGGCTTATTTTAATCAGGTCCTTTCGTTAATTGGTGTTTAATCATTATATGCAGGAAGAGCTGTATTTAATTCAATTTGCAAAATTATAAATACATGCTCATTACATCAGAAGGAGAACGATAATAATCAAAACAACTACCCTGCTATAAATGATAACTGGCCAGAAACACTGCTTCAGGCAGGAGGATTCTGGATTCCATCATGTAACCATTTTATATATGCTTTTTCTGACAAATGTTAACTCTTTATTACCGTGCATTTAATAAATAAATGTTAAAATTTGTGCTGCCTCGTAATACTCCATCTCTGTACTCTCAGTTCTCTTCCAAACTAAACTTAACCATGCACTCGATCAAGCATGTAATTTGTCACAGGGCAAAACTTGTGTCCTTCATCAACATTCTATCCTGATTTTGTTTTTAAAATCAACAATTACTGGTACTTAAATACCTTCAGTGCAGCAAAAAGTGTTACTGCATTATTTATTTTGCAAATATATATCCAGAAAACCACGGCTTGTCTCCGCTGATTTGCATTTGATAACAAATAATGCCACAAATTTCTAGGTACCGCCAAACAAATTTGTTAACAAGCCACAAAAAAGGTATTAAGACAGGTGGCCAATCTTTTTCAAAGAGATTACTTTAAGAAATATTTTGGCAGAGAAAAATTTAATGAGCTGGATTTTGCTGTTAAGTCCAGAACATCTGCACTTCTGTTGTCAAATGCAGAAATTCCAGACTTATCAACACATTTGGAAGTTTGAATCTATTGGATTGTTTCTTTGCTGGGGTCCAGTGGAGGAGTGCACATGGATTCCAGCAGTGGTAACCACATGGAGTCTCATTGTGGGGTTTATACAGAATGCAATAGTGCAGTCCACATGGCCCATTGATGAAGTCCACAAAAGACGAGTGGTAGAGTCCATACAGAGAAGATTGGTGGAGTCCAGCAGTGATGATCATGTGGAGTCCAGTTGTGCAGTTCACACAGAATCCAGCAGTGGAGTCTACACTGAATACAGTGGTGGAGTCCACATGGTGTTCAACAGTGAGATCCAAACAAACAACCGTAGAGTCCAGGCAGAGAAGATTGGTGGAATCCATCAGCAGTGACGACATGGAGTCTAGTACTGGAGATATAGAATCAGCAGTGGAGTCCACTTTTACTGACACTCCCAAATCTGGGAATTGCCTCTTGGATCCTGTTTCAATTGAGTTACAATGGGGATTGTAGGGCAATGGATGAGGTGCCAAAGGGGATAGTAAGTTACTATTTAAAATGATTCCACTTTATTTTATTAATTTTTTGATATTTCAAGGTAATTTTAGTTAATTCTGTTTAAAAAGCAAAGTTTTTAAAAACTTTTTACTTTAATTTTAATTGCTTTCATGTACTGTATCTCTGAATGTCAAAGCATTAAAAAGGATTAAAAATCTCCCTTAGCTTTTAGAGCTGCCATTAGCATTTTGCTGCTATTATTGAATAATTTATGCTTAATTTATGTTTTTCTCGTGAATATTGTGCATCTGATGCTATGTGCCTGTGTTGCTGCTACAAGTAAGTTTTTCAGTGCACCTATGCATACATGTACTTGTGCATATGACAATAAACTTGACTTTGACATTTGACATTTGACCTTGTGGGCAGTTTCAAAGCTTCCTCACTGCACTATTGGAGGTGTCAGTCTCCAGATCACACTATTGGAGTTAAGCCTGCTTCAAGTAGCAAAGTCTACTGTCTGCAAACAGATCAGGTAAGTATGGGCATAGGGAATGCAGGTAGTGATTTCAGGCAAGAAAAGAGTCAGCGAGATCTGGCTCAGAGAGGCATGGAGATTTAGCCAGAGAATCCCAGAGCTTTAAAGGGTTGGAAAAATAAGAAATGGGCATGCTGAAATGTAGAGATTGTTGCAGAAGGTCTGGGTAGAGAGCGTACCAAGACTAGTGAGAGGTTTGAAAACTGGGATGACTGTTTTACTATTGAAGTATTATTGGGCCAAGACTGAAGTAAATACAGATGATGCATGGACAGGACTTGGGAAAGTTAGGATAGATGAACTTTAGATGAGTTTTGTTTTACTGAAGCTGTAAGGTTGTATTTCTTTGGAAGTAACCCAAGCTTGGACAAGGGTATCAGCATTGGCTGAGTTGGGTCAATGAGACATGGGTATAAATAGGTGACCATAGTGACGGAGAGAAGATTACAGAGATTGAATCCAAGGATGTTGCCGGCCTCAAAGATCTTATTCACTTCAGATCACTGACCCTGAAGCCTCCATACAGAAAAGTTTTAACATAAGTTTCAGTGAATTTCTAGTGTAGCATCTTCCAGTGCACGTATTCCATTGCACTCTGCTGTGCTTAGAAGAAGACCTGGGAAGTGGGGTAATGTTGAGGGAGGAGCGTCTGTAGTGTATGAGCTCTTGAGTTTTTAGGTACACCAATCGTTCCCCAAAATGTTCAGTTGTTCTACTGGTTGAACAAACTGAATGCTTATTTGGCAGCATTTCCCAATTTATTTTAAAAATGTGAAGTTGGAGAAGAGCTAACAGTGCATCTTTACCTTTCTGCATGGAATTCTAATTCAGATTTGAAAGGAAATGACATACATAGGAATAGAAATTCTTACATTAATGATTACCTTGTGAAAGAAAAGGCACAACAGAAGAAACGCAACCTCTCACACAACAATCGTTCACAATTTTGACTCCTTCTCCCAGATATAGGTTATTTGATATTTTAGTTTCACCTTCAACTATTGTCATATTTAGCTCTAACTGTCATACTGAAGGAATTGGCCTTTAATTGATTGCTTGACATGTGGAGTCGGTGACAGATTCAATGCTGCATATAACTTGGCTGATCAATGAATCACTTATATTTGCTTCTGTGCTTCTACAATATGTTTTACTCATAACAAAAAAAACTCAGAACAAATACTAGAAAAGCTCAGAACAACATAGCTGAAAGATTCAACATTTGTATCTTGCTTTTGAAAAGGTTTCATAATTAATGCCTCTGTTTACTACTTTAACAAGGGGAATTTAAATAAGTTGTTTGGCTTTAAATAGTAGAGCAAGAAAGTGGATTTATGCATTCCTTCACTTGTAATGTTTCATGCTTTCAAAACGTATATTCTCTGCAAAAGTATGTTGTTTAAAGTTAATTCTACAGCTTGGAAGGGTGGTCAGAGTAGATTAAATATTAACTTTCAAAAGAGAATTGGATCTCCTTAAAAAAGAAAAAAAAATGAACTACTAACAAGCAAAGCAGGGGAGTGAGTCTAATTGGTAGCTCTTTGAAAGAGTTGGCCCAACCAAGGTGGGCCAAATAGTTTCCTTCTGTGCAGTACGATTCTATGTGAATATGAGATAGTAAAGAAGACAAAATTCTATAACATTGAAGTTAACAGATCACTGGTGCTGTGGTGTACTTTATTGATTGAATCTGTTAAAAGGGATTCAAAGTTGTCTGATTGCAGGGGATGAATTCCACTGGGAGAACACTAAATGATATACTCAACCTTTTAAAGTATATCTAAACATGGAGTCTTGACATAAAATTATTTAAATTGTATTTTCAGTGAATCTGTAACTAAAACTTGGACGCCTGGAGTCAGAAATCAAAAGCAATAGGATGTAATTTTCTAGAATGACAAAACTTTGTGTCCCTCTTACTTTTAGGAACATATTTGCTTTCTGGCTTCCCGATCTGTAAATCATTCAGTGCCGCAGATTAGTGGCTTGTCCACATTTGGTAGTAATTTCCTCAGACCAAGCTCTGAGCAGCTCTGTACCATAATCATTTTAGTGGTCTATTAATAGTTGAAGTTCCCATGTCAGGCTGGTCTTCAGTTACAGAACTGTAATTTTCCTTCCTTTTTGTTAGTGAAGCATGAACAGACCCTACTAGTACAGCCTGTGTTTGTAATTGAGCCTGAGAACAGCTGTAGTATCTCATTTACATGAATGAAAACAGAAAGAAGTATTGGACAATTTGTACAAAAGCCCTAGGGTTGTAATTTTTCCAGCCTGATATCAGAAGTTTCATGCATCCTTTCAAAAGGTTTTTGAAATCTCTGCCATTTTATGATTGATGTTGAAAGTTCAGGGCACTGGACCCTGTATTTGAAAGCAGCCCAAATGAAAGAGTTGAGGGTCAATGTGATCTCATTTTAGTTGTTGGTTGGCATGAGTGCAGCACAAAACACCTGTAGCCCCACAGTAAACTGGTAGCCTCATTCAAACCAGAAGGGTGCCTGATGTGAGTAAATTGAAGTGTCAAGCATGGGGCACTCTACCCATTTGGAAGTGAAGACGTATTGCTTGAGCAGTAGGGCTGGTCAACTTTAGTCTGCAGCTGCAACCCCCTCCTCACTAAATATTTGGAAATTATACACCTCAGAAAGTAAACCATAACAGCTTGTAAAAATCACAATCTTTATTAATAGTATTCAGCTGAATACATGGGTATAAGCTACACAGTTACTGAACTTGTTCCAAAACACTAATTGCAAAAAAATGTGAGAGTCTCCATCTCTGTACAACACATAAAATATTTGGAGGAATTATAGAACAGATGGATAAGAGGAGTCAGGGATCCACAGGATGGCAGGGATTTCACTCTTACTTCAATCCTTGCTCAGCAACTAACTCACTGAATGGCCATGCTAAGTGGGCCAGTCTTGATGGCCCAAGACTGCAGACCGTCATTTAACAGCTGCAGTTTTGATGTTGGTTGTGGTTCAGTTAGCAACATTCCTGCCTCTAAATCAGAAGGATGCAGATTGAATTCCAGCTCCAAACACTTAACTAGCCTGATGTTTCAGGATGATTCTGCACTTTAGAGACATGAGATGACAAACTAAGCCAATGCATCCCCTCAGGTGGATATGAAAAGTCCCATGGTACTATTTCAAAGACAAAAGTGTCTTACCCAACACATAAGTATCAATCAAAGCCATGAAACTCATTGTTCAGGCATGTTATCTGTGGGAACTCCTGTGTGAAAGTTAGATACTGCTTTTCCTGCATTGCAGCACCCAAAAGAACTTCATTGGCTACAAAGTGCTTTAGGATGACCTAAGGTAATGAAAACTGTTATATAAATGCAGGACTTTCTTTTTTTAATAGTCTAGCAAACCCCTTGATATGTAATTACCATAAGTTTGGTAGATCAATGTGGATTGAAGGAGTAGCTAGCTAGGAGGAGCAGTAGACCTGGAATAAGTGTCAATCTATTCAAGCTACTGCACCAGATAACACAAATTTGAAAGAACCAGAGCAACAGCCATAGATAGCATCATGCAGTCCCAGGCCAATGGATCAAGGAAAAGCTCCCACTTTCAGTCAAAAGTGGTGGTCCAGACAACTAACAAGAGGAGAAAGCTTAATAAATATCCTCCTCCTTAATCATATTGGAGACCAGCATACCATTGCCACGCTAAAGATGGAGTATTAATAAGCATTTTCAGTCAAAATTTGCCTACTTGTTCTCCTCCAGTTGTCCTTAACATCAGAGACAGTTATGTCTCGATAACTCAATTTATAGTTAGTAGCTGCTGAGTCCATTGGGTACAGTAAAGATTCTGGGCTCTGATGTCAGTGCTGAAGAATTGTCCAACAGATCTGGTCACTACCCCAGCCAAACTGAAGGTGGGCTGAAGGGCCTGTTTCTGCGCTGGATGACTCTGTGACTCTATGACCCAGACAGCTCCATGTGATGTAGATTGTGACTGTTGTAAAAGTTGAGAGAGGAAAATCAGGCAAAAATCCAGAAGAATAAATATTTTGGGGCAGAAATCAGTCCACAGTTATTCAGGTTAAACATGCAAAGCTGTTTACACTGTTTCAGGAATTTAGTTGAATGAAAGGGCACTAGGACCATGGGGAGTAGATTGTTGACAACAAGCATGCTCTCAGTAATGTCATCACAGATGTCCCTGATTAAGTATGACAAACTAAGATGGGGGAGGGTGGCTTATTAAACCCAGTGTGCTCAAGGTGATGAGTTAGATGTCTGTGAAGTGCAGGTGTGCTGAACTGCCTTTGGCTGACTGGTTTGAGTTGGTACGCAGAACAAGAGAGACTGAAACAAGTTCAGCCCCTTTTGACCCAAGGGGTACTTGATCACAAGAGGTTTATTATTATTGAATCAGGAGTATTTCACTTTCCAAAATATATGCTGTGGAATTATGCTGTAGTTGAGGCAAATTGGTTTAAAGACTGAATGCTTCAATAACAGGAGAATGTATCTGATCAAAGGGTCCTGGACAGTAGCCACAGAAGGCATGTTCTTTGTGCATTGGAGCCCTTCCAAGATTACAGATAGGGGATCCTAGAAGGTAAGAAAGTTGCCAGGAACAATTGAATGAATGTGAATGCAGTCTGTGAATGTCTACACTCTGGGAAAGCCTGCAATGCAGTCAAATCCTGCAATGCAGTCAGATCCCTCTTCCCACTCTACCTGCTCCTTTCAGCTGAAGAAAAGCAGTTAAAGGTTTTTTTATCCTTCAGTATAGAGTTTGGGTGACCTCTGTAATGCAGCACTGAGCAGCAAACTGATGTGGCGGAGATCAGGTGCATCCTGAACTAATCCTGAGGCTAGGAAGCTGATCGTGACTGTGACCTTGACCTCCCACAGGAACAGCATTCCCAGCACAAACACCGAGCTGTGTATGAGGCTGCAGGAGATCACAGATCTCATTGTAAGACAATGAATGCAATTTTTGTTTAAATAGCACTGTTTCAGGGAAATGGAGTTGGTAAAAGTTGTCAATTTTCAGACTGATAAGGTTGAAAATTACATTAGAAAGGAAGCAATGTTGATATACTTTGAGGGATTTGTATGTTGGAAAAAATATGCATGGACAATATCTTGCTGCGAAGTTAGGGGTTGAATTTCCTGCTGGGTTCAGAAAGGCTTGGAAATGGGCACAATATTGCTATTCTGTGTGGAGCTGATTTTTCAGTCATGTGGGACATTTTGTTTTTGGAGTTATGTGACAGAATTTCTAGGGTATGATCTAATTTCTTCTCCTTGGCAATAACCACCATCAGACATTTTATTCACTTTGTGAACAGTCTTTCTCAAGGATGAGTTGCTGTTCTCCAAGCCTGACAGCATTCAGTTGTCTGTGTTTTTAAGCTCTTTCTCTTTGATTCCTCTTTCTAACACTGATTGCTGCTACTCCTGTGATTTCTCAGCTAAGAGATGACTTGCCTCTAGAAAACTTGCAGTCCCTTTTGTCAGTTCCCCTTTAGTAAACAATGACTACTTTGTGTCAAATCTTGATGTCTGAGTTCACCACTGAGGCCACGTGTTTGTTGGCTGGTAGCCCTCTTGCCACTGTGTTGGGATATTGTAGATTTTCTTTCATGAGAAATGTGTTGTTGAGGAGACCTTCATTTATAGTTCATCTATAACTGACCATGGACTAAGTTAGGTCATCTCAGATGGCAGTGAAGAATTAACCACATTACTATGGGCCTGGTGTTCCATATTGGTCACACTGAATACTGGTGACAGATTCACTTCCCTGAAAGAGATTAGTGAACCATGTGAAGACAAAATAGACTGCAGGTGCTAGAATCTGGAACACAAAACGGAACTCAACGGGTAAACCTGCATCTGTGGAGGCAAAAGGTATATGATAATGTTTCGTATTGAGACCCTGCACTGGGACTGAGAGGGAAGAGGAAAAGTTGTTACTATTTAGCAATACAAGAGAAGTGGGGGGTGGGGATAGAGATTGGTAAGTGTTAGGTGGAAGCAAATAGGGAGGGGACAATGTGCACATGGAACCATGTGGGGAGAAGAAGAAAACTAGGGGGGTGGATGCATGTGTGTGGAAGGAGAACACTGTGGGGTGTGGGTTACCTGAAACTGGAAAATTCAGTGTTCATACAATTGGGTTGTAAGCTACCCAAGTGGAATATGAGATGTTGATAGTGAACCATATGGATTTTTATGACAAACAGTTGTTCCATGCCACCTGTGAATGCCCATTGTTGGGTCATTAGCCCCAGTTCTCTGGAGTATCATTCCAGAAATGTAAGCAGTATGGTGCTTCAGCTATTCCAGAGTTTTGAGCCGAAAAATGCAGCCTGAGTGTCTGTTGCAGTACTTAGGGAGTGATTCACCATCACTAATGCTTCAGATGAAACAATAGGCTGAGGCAAAGCATAGGGTCTCATGTCCATAATAATAAAAAAAAATCCCACAATACTCCTTTGGAAAAGAGCAGGGAATTTATTCCCTACGTCCTGCCAATATTTATCTCTCGTCAACATCATTAAAACAAATTATCTGCCCACTATGTATTGCCTTTGCGGGATGGTGCTTGGAGAAAATTGACTTCTGTGTTTCTTGCATTACCATAGTGACAATGCTTTGAAAGTGAATTCATTGGCTGCAAAATACTTTGGGATGGTCGGAGAATGTGAACAATACTATGTAAGTGCAAGTCTTCCTGATACTGTTGAAATATTGTTGAACTACCTTGCGGTGATCTATAAGTATCACTTTCTGTTCTGGCAAAAGATGTTTTAAATACAGATGGTTCAAGTTTGAAGCTCTGATTTCACTAATCTAGTGCTTGCTCACTGGAGACTGGTTTTGTGGAAATGTATTGCAATTTCCTACAAGAATGCTGCTTGTGATTTCTGTAGATTTCTAAAGAAAGGCATTTAAAACAATAACAGATGTGCTGTCAGTACTGAAAAACACTGCCTTTTTCTGATTCACTAGATGTTGATGTAAATAGTGCACTGATTAATTCAGGATAATTCGTCATTTTCCCGGTTTTGCCATGAATTATTTAATACATTTTGTTTATCACCCTCCAGGTCAAAAATGTGTCACGTAAATATAAGAATACTGTGGCGACTCACTGTCTAGTCAGGCGAACTGGCTCGGCAGTCGGGTCGCGCGGCATCGGAGCGACGAGGCCCAAGATGGCGGCGGGCCTCGTCTTTCCGAGCGACGGGGAGAACCCGCGCGCGGGAAAGTCCTGATGACGTAGGACTTACGTCATTGCCGGTTGTTTTGGGCAGGAACATTCTCCCTTAAAGGGCCCGCGCAAGACGGGAAAATAAACCAGTTCTGTTTGGCAATCCTCCGAGTAGAGTCTTGTTTTATTCCGCCGTAGCAACTGCTACAATACAAACGTTTGTGTGAAATTTCTTGGTCTGGTGTATTAACAGAGCGTTGACATATGTATTAAAGACAAATTGAAGCCTACAATGAAAAAAGGATTATTTCGATGAATGAGTTTGTTTGTATACCGGTATTTAAGCATTATTGTCTTATTGCTGACTTTACCAGCTTCTCACTTGTAAATTTTTAATGAGGGATTTTGCGTGCTGCTTGTTCTGCAGTGTGCCAATCACGTTTTGAAGTATGTTGTTGCAGTGTAGCGGTTAACGTAACGCTATTACAGCGCCAGCGATTTAATAGGAAGCTGAGAGACAACTTTTTCATCCAGGTATTGATTTATTATTGTCACTTGTACCGAGGTACAGTGAAAAACTTGTCTTGCAAATCATTCGTACAGATCAATTCATTACACAGTGCATTGAGGCAGTACAGGGTAAAGACAATAACAGAATATAAAGTGTCACAGCTACAGGGAAGTGCATTGCAGGTAGACAATAAGGTACAAGGTCTTTACAAGGTAGATTGTGAAGTCAAGAGTCCACCTCATCGCATAAGGGAACCATTCAATAGTCTTATTACAATGGAATGGAAGCTGTCCTTGAGCCTGGTGGTATGTGCTTTCAGGCTCCTGTATCTTCTGCCTGATGGGAAAGGGGATAAGAGAGAATGACCTGGGTGGGTGGGGTCTTTGATTATGCTGGCTGCCGCACCAAGGCAGCGAGAAGTATAAACAGAGTCCATGGAGGGGAGGCTGGTTTCCGTGATGTGCTGGGCTGTGTCCACAACTCTCTGCAGTTTCTTGTGGTCCTGGGCAGAGCAGTTGCCATACCAAGCCGTGATGCATCCAGATAGGATGCTTTCTATGGTGCGTCGATAAAAGTTGGTGATTGTCAAAGGGGACATGCCAAATTTCTTTAGCCTCCTGAGGAAGTAGAAGCGCTGGTGATCTTTCTTGGCCGTGGGGTCTACGTGGTTGGACCAGGACAGACTATTGGTGATGTTCACTCCTAGGAACTTGAAGCTCTCAACCTTCTCACCCTCAGCACCACTGATGTAGACAGGTGCATGTACACCGCCCCCTTTCCTGAAGTCAATGACCAGCTCTTTTGTTTTGCTGACATTGAGGGAAAGGTTGTTGTCATGACACCATGTCACTAAGCAGGTCGTGGTCAGTGTATGGAATGAGCTGCCAGAGGAAGTCATTGAGGCAGGTACATTAACAACATTTAAAAGGTACATTGGACAGATACATGGATAGGAAAGGTTTAGAGGGATAATGGAGGGCTGAACATGGGCAAATGGGACTAGCTTAGATGGGAATCTAGGTCGGCATGGACCAATTGGGCCAAAGGGTCTGTTTCCGTGCTGTATGACTGTATAACTCTATAATGAGAGCAAAATCTCTGGCAGCGAACTGCCTGCAGTAATACGGGCTGTTCACATCAGAACAGAAAGGACTATTCTGCACGTATTTTACAGGTAGAGAATTCCAAAGATTCCCAACCCTCTGGGGAAAGATGTTTCTCATCTTAGACCCTCAAAATTTGTCCCCTTACCCAGAAACTATGCTGTTGTGTCCTGGAATCTCCAGCCAGGGGAGATGTCCTTTCTTACGGCTTGTGTGCTCCAAGTGTGTGAATTTCTCTCTGTTCTTTTGGAAAACTACTACTCATATATTTAAATGATATTGCAATGTCAATACGCTGTGATAGAAGTTGAATTCTACATCTTTGGGTTGCTAATTCAATGTTACAATGTGCCAGGCAATGCAATACCAGCTGCTAAGGTTGGTTACAGATTTCTGTAGAGATTGTACACCATACAGATTTCTCTGTAGAGAAATCAGACTCCATGTGCACCATTACCCAAAAGAAATGAGGGTGCCTATTCATTATACCTGGAGATCAGTTTTCTGTGAATTCTTGCCAAACTGCTACTACCTAGTCAATGCAACTGTAGCTCCATGTTCTCTATTTTCCTGTTATCACTTCTCTTTAAGTCAGGATGAAATTGCTGGATGGACACTTATTTTGCTTGTACCATGTTCAGATTTTTGGAATACTGGAACGTTAATTACCTTAAAGTTTGAGAAACAGGACAAAAACCATAATGGCCCTCTCAAACCATTGCAACATTTTGAATGAATGGGGAAGGGGTCCTTAATAACAGGTTCTCTTTTTATACCACCCATGATTTGTTAGCATGCTGATGAACATTAGAAATGGGAGTTGAATTAGACTATCCAGTCACTTCAGACTACTCTGTCATTCAATAAGATCATGGTGGACTTAATCATTGATTACTTTCCTGCCTGATTCCTCATCACCCTTGATCATTCTATGGTGCAAAGAATCATTCATCCCAACCTTGAATATACTTAATAATGGAGAATGACAAAGATGTACAGCTCACAAAAGTCAACATCAAAGTTGAGTTTATTGTCATATGCACAAGTACATGTATGCACAGGTGCAATGAAAAACTTACTTGCTGCAGCATCACAAGCACATAGCATCACATAAGCAGCATTCACAAGAAATATTAAACATAAATTGTACACAATTTTTACAAGAAAGAACACAATTAGAACAAAAACCAAAGTCTATTTTAGTGCAAAGTGATCAAAGTGGTCATAGTATTGCTAAACTGTAGTGATTAGGGTAAAAAAATAGGTGATTCTCTTTTTTCTGAGCTAATGCCTCTTAGTTCTAGATTCCTCCACCAGGTGAAAGGGCATCAATTTTCTCAAGCTTCGTCAGAATCTTGTTTCATTAATGTCACCTCTCATTCTTGACTCCATGTATGATCTCAGCAAAGCCCTTTATGGTTGTAGCCACTCTTGTAATCCATTCTTTTTATGATAAGTGCCAACATTATCTTTGTTTTAATATGCTGTATGTGGACGCTAACATCTTTCCCTACTGTGCTGGTGAGACCATAACTGGTCTGTGCATTCAAGGAGAGTTAGAGTCATTGGCTCTGTTCAAAGAAGAGATTAGTAGATATTTAAGCTACAGGGAAGTCATGAGTAGGATGTAGAATGGGCAAATTGGCATTGGGACTAAGATTAGATCAGCTGTGATCTTGGTGACTGGTGGAGCAATCTTGAGTGGCTGACTGCTGCTCCTGTATCTCATGTGTCTGTGTTCCTTGTGCAAGTGGGGGACATGGCGACACAGTTAGTATAGCTACAGCCTCACAGAGCCAGAGAGCTAGGTTCAATCCTGATCTCCGTTGCTGTCTGTGTTGTGGAGAATGTGGAGTTTGCACATTCTCCCTGTGTTTGCTTGGGTTTCTCCCAGGAGCTCTGGTTTCCTCCCATATCCCAAAGATGTGCAGGTTGGTAGGTTAATTTGCCACTGTAAATTACCCCTAGTGTGTAGCTGAGTGGTAGAATCTGGGGGTATTGAAGAGAATGTGGGGTTTATAAAAAATATGATGAAGGTTGAATTCGTGTAAAATGGGTGGCAAATGGTAAGAGCAGATTCTGGACTGAGCAATGGACTGAAGGGTTTGTATCCGTGCTGTATCTCTCTATGACTCTACCTCTCAATGACTTTAAGAACACCCAGAACACTCTAAGCATCAAGACTAAGCTGACCACCAAGCCCATTTTAATCCCCACTGCATTTCCATCAACTCCCTCCCCCCCCCCCCCCCCCCCCCCCCCAACTGGGGCAATTCACAGTGCCAATTGACTTGCCAGTTCACCCAAAAACCAAAGGACCTGTGGGAGACCCATGTGGTAACAGGGAGAATGTACAAACTCCATACAGACAATGCCGGAGGTCAGGATCAGAACCCGGTCCCTGGAACTATGACGCAGCAATACCACTAGCTGCACCACTCTGCTGCTTAAATATTTTTGTTTTCATCTTGCAAACCCTTGCGCAACCATTTTTATTTGTAGACCCACCCCCTTCCACCTGCAATTGAATTTTCTACTGTAATAGATGCTCAAGTAATGCAGAAAGCCTTTGTTGTGAAAGCTATTGATTGTGGACGTGTTCCTAAATCCTGAAGTATTGGATTTAAGGATTAGTATAATTGTCCTCCATATCCTTGAAACTGTTGCAACAGTGAGAACCTCTGATTGAATTTTGTGATATGTCCTTGAACAGATCAGTTTTGTTTTTCATTATTGCGCAGAATTATCACAACATAATTATCTCTTAGCTTGTTTGATGTTCGGCAATAATATATCAGGTTTTGTTTTGTGTGTGGAGTGGCTTCCAGACAGCTATAGGAAAGGTTAGTTTTGTATGCCAATGAGCTGTTGTATACTTTATTGTGAACAATTAGCTTTGTGATCATTTTGATCATCTTAATTTACATTTTTTTTATAAAATCAAAACTTTTATACAGGCAATATAATTTTGGTGTATCCTTAAATGCTTCGTTAAATTAGAACAGTGGACACTGAGCTGAGTGCTATGCTTAGATGATTTTTTTTAAATTACAGATAAGAATGAAGCATCAAAGTTGAGTGCAGTGGTGTATATGGACTTCACTAAGGCGTTTGATAAGATTCCCCATGATAGGCTCATTCAGAAGGTTGGGAGGCATGGGATCCAGGGAAACCTGGCTGTGTGGATTTGGAATTGGTTTGCCCATAGAAGGTAGAAGGTGGTTGTAGATGGAACATATTCTGCCTGGAGGTCAGTGACCAGTGGTGTTCTGCAGGGATCTGTCTGGGACCCCTGCTCTTTGTGATTTTTAGCAATGACTTGGATGAGGATGTGGAATGATGTGTTCATAAGTTTGCTGATGACACGAAGGTCGGTGGTGTTGTGGATAGTGTAGAAGGTTGTCGAAGGTTACAACGGGACACTGATAGGATGCAAAGCTGGGCTGAGAAGTGGCAGATGGAGTTCAACCCAGAAAAGTGTGAAGTGATTCACTTCGGAAGGTCGAATTTGAAGGCAGAATACAGGGTTAATGGCAGGATTCTTAGCAGTGTGGAGGAACAGAGGGATCATGGAGTCCAAGTCCATAGATCCCTCAAAGTTGCCGCGAAAGTTGATAGGGTTGTTAAGAAGGCATATGGCGTGTTGGCCTGCATTAGTCAGGGTATTGAGTTCAAGAGCCGTGAGGAAATGTTACAGCTCTATAAAACCCTGGTTAGACTACACTTGGAATATCATGTTCATTTTTGGTCGCTTCACTATAGGAAGGATGTGGAAGCTTTAGAAAGGGTGCCGAGGAGATTTACCAGGATGTTGCCTGGATTTAAGAGCTTGTCTTATGAAGATAGGTTGAGCGAGCTAGGGCTTTCCTCTTTGGAGTGAAGGAAGATGAGAGGTGACCTGACAGGTGTACAAGATGATAAGGGTCATAGATCGAGTGGACAGCTAGGGTCGACGTGGCTAACATGAGGGGGCATAATTTTAAAGTGGGGATATCAGAGGTAGGTTTTTTTACATAGAGAGTGGTGGGTGTATGGAACATGCTGCCAGGGATGCTGGTAGAGGCAGATACATTAGGAACATTTAAAAGACTCTTAGATAGGCACATGGATGACAGAAAAATAGAGGGGTATTTGGGAGGGAATGGTTAGATTAATCTTAAAGTAGGTTAAAAGGATGGCACAACATTGTGGGCCAAAGGACCTGTACTGTGCTGTAATGTTCTATGTTCTAGATGCAGACTGATCACTAGTATGGATTTGAACCCAATTTGGCCAGAGATATGTGTAATGAATGTTTGCAGGGATCTTTATATGATAGTTGCTTAGTGTTAATGAGGAAATAGCACCTGTACTTCCTCAGGAGGCTAAAGAAATTTGGCATGTCCCCTTGACACTCACCAACTTTTATCGATGCACCATAGAAAGCATCCTATCGGGATGCATCACGGCTTGCTATGGCAACTGCTCTGCCTGGGACCACAAGAAACTGCAGAGAGTTGTGGACACAGCCCAGCACATCATGGAAACCAGCCTCCCCTCCATGGACTCTGTTTATACCTCTCACTGCCTTGGTGAAGCAGCCAGCATAATCAAAGACCCCACCCACCCGGGCCATTCTCTCTTCTCTTCTCTCCCATCAGGCAGAAGATACAGGAGCCTGAGGACACATAGAACCAGGCTCAAGGGCAGCTTCTATCCCATGGTGATGACTATTGAATGGTTCCCTTATACGTTGAGATGAACTCTTGACCTCACAATCTACCTTGTAATGACCTTGTACCTTATTGTCTACCTGCAATGCACTTCCCTGTAGCTGTGACACTTTACTCTGTATTCTGTTATTGTTTTTTTTACCTGTACTACCTCAATGCACTCTGTACTAACTCAATGTATCTGCACTGTGTAACGAATTGATCTGTACGAACGGTATACAAGACAAGTTTTTCACTGTGCCTCGGTACAAGTGACAATAATAAACCAAAACCAATACATAGTGTGAGATGTTGCCAGGGGTGAGGGTTAGGTAGGAAAATAGAGTTGAATTTATGATCAAATTGGCCCTGATGATGGAGCAGGTTCTCGGAGCTGAATGCCATACTCCTGCTCCTAATTTATATCCTTGTATGTATGTGTTTGAGATCTACTGAAATGGCGTATTATCTGAAATGGTAGAAACAGAGTTGTGTACCCATTTGTTAGCCATCCAATCACATATTGACTTGTAGTCATCCAAAGTAACATAGGAGGTGATGCCTTTTTCTTAAATTTCCCCTCTTAATATCATGAAAGTTTAAATATTGAGATGCCAACAATGTTATTCTACTTGCAAGGGTCTCATGTTCATGTGAGCAGGATGCTTTGTGTGAAGAACATTATTTCTATATGGGTGTCCAGGGTTTCTCAAGCCTGGTAGGTTGCATGCAAGTTTACTTAAAGGGTTCATTATAAGTGACATTAGACCTGTTCCAGATTGCATTTTTTCTGTAAACACCATACTGCAACTGACTTGGTTCCCAATGGGAAGACTGAGACATTTTGCAAGGTGAAGAAGGATACCAGACAGTCCATTTCACAGAGCTGTTCTAAAATTGCCTGTTGGTACTGGGTTCTCACATATCCAGACAAAGAGGCTGTTTAGCAGAGAATTAATACATGCTGAGACTGCTACTCCCAAAAGAAATGGCTCATTAGATTTCATCAATGAGACGTGTGAATTGTAATATAAAGATATATTCTATATGAATACCTAACTTCTTGTTATTGGATGTTCCCCCAGAATAATTTCACAGCAGTGAAATTAGACAGATATTCGTTGTCTGTCTTCACAGAAGAAGACACAGAAAACCTCCCGGAAATAATGGAGAACCACATGACCAGAGGGAATGAGCAGCTCGAAGAAATTAGCATTTTCAAAAAAGTAATATTAGAGAATTTAATGGGACTGAAGAGTAATAAATTCTGGAGACCCAATGACCTATATCACAGGGTTTGAAAGGGGTGGCAATGAGATAACGGATGCACTAGTTGCCATCTTCCAAATTTACTTAATAGTTACCACCGGTTGGAAGGTAGTAAATATAACCAAACTGGTTAAGAAATAAGGGAGAAGGAAACCAGGGCGATAGACCAGTTTGCCTGATATCTGTTATAGAGAAGATGCTCCAATCTATTTTTATAAATAATAACATTGGTCAGGGTCAATGTGGATTTATGAAGGAGAAATCATGCTTGAAGTAAGTGTTAGAAATTTTATGAGGTTGTAGCTCCATAATAGATGAAAGAGAACCAGAATGGTAAGGTGCAATAAATGTGACTATTAAGTAAAATTAGAGCACAAAGTAGTCGGGGTGAACGTATTGGAGCAAATTCTAGACAGAAGGCACGGAAAAGAGTAGGAATAAAGAGAATACTTTTGGTTTTGTAAGCTGTGATCTAGGATGTCTCAGGGATTGGTATCAGGGCCCCATTTGTTTACAATCTATAATCAATAATTTAGATGAGGGGATCAGTGTAATATATTTATGTTTACTGATGATACAAAGATGGGTGGCAGTGTGGGCAGTGAAACAGATGCAGAAGTGCTTTAGAGGGATCTAGATAAACTAAGTGAGTTGGTGAGAACATGGCAGTTGGAATATTTGTAATCCTCTACTTTTGTAGAAAAAAGCTAAAAATGCAGAGCATTTTTAAAGTGGTGAGAAATTAAGAAACATCCAGAAGGCCCGTCAGCATCTGTGGGAAGAGAAAGAGTTAAGGTTCCAGGCTGAAGACCCTTTGTCATAACTCTTAATAGGCTGACAGGGTAGATGGACTGATGTTTCCCTTGGCTTGGGTATCTAAAACCAGTGGCCACAGTCTCAAAATAAGGATCTCTGGTCATTCTTTACCCAGAGGGCAGAGAATCTTTGGAATTCTCTACCCAACTGGAGGCTCAGTTTCTGGGTATATTCAAGACGTATCAATAGATTTTTAGGTAATAAGGGAAGTGAAGGATTTGAGGGGTTTAGTGCAGGAAAGTGACACCTGGGGTAAAAGACCAACCATGATCTTATTTAATGGCAGAGCAGACATGAAAGGCCAAAGATCAACTCCTGCTTCTATTTCTTATCAGCTGTGGCCTCAAGCTTTTTCTGCCTCCTGTCATGCATTTTGCAATGCTAACCTATCGAAGTGATAATGAAAAGTGACAATGAATGGTGTGCTGCTGACCACCAGCCCAGCTACAGTAACAACATATATGTGGCTGCTTCGTTATCTCTCTGTTCATTTCCAGATTTCATTTCACGCCTCTGCGTTGGTTTTTTTTTGTGCATTGAAACTTCTAATGCATTCTTTCAGTGGCTGACATTCACTGCCGAGAGCCTGTCGTCAGAAAATGATCGGCAAGATGTCTTCTTCCACACTGAGTTAAACAAGTGATGCCAATACACGTATCAGTGGCTCTCTTTTTGACATTTATCTAAGGATAAAGTGGAGGGAGTTTTCCCTCTGCAGTTTGCTGTAATGCAGTTGACCCAGGAGTACTTGATGTTGACACCAACTGCAAATAAATGGAAGTATCTTCTGCCTGGCAGCTGTGAGTGTCTTAAATTAAATGATTGAGTGAATCTGAACTGCGAATGAGTCCACACAAAAATAAAATCCATAATTTTTCACCAAATTGACAATCTAACTTAAGAAACCAGAAAAAAAAGCAATGGGACAAGTTGAAAAATCCACACGGTTGTTTTCTGCTATCACAGCAAGGTGGAAGCATGTTCGCTTTATATTTGCCACATTCTATGCCTGCCTTCCGTAAGAGTTGACAGTAATAGTCAAATGATTAATGGGTTTGATTCCTTTCTCAGAATTGGGATTGATGGAAGGTCAGCCTTTTGTCCAAAAGACCATCTCTGAAATGGACTCAACGTGTTCCGAGCTTGGATTGTTTTTTATGATTGTACTATTTCACCTCTCATTAACAGTGCTATCCCACCATTTTTACCTTCTCAACCATCCTTCCCAAAAGTCAAATATCCCTGGATATTAAATTTCCTGGTCCACTCCCCTGAAACGTGTCTCCATAATGCCTGTCAAATCACACCCAAGTACCACTCAGTTTATCTACATTGTTATGAATACTTCATAAATTAAGATATGAACCCTTTAAATGTTAAAAAAAAGACAAACCTCATCATCTTACCTCGTTTACTAGTTGTACTTGTCCCTCACCCTTGATGTCTTGCCTTCTGTATCTGCATTCTATTGTTTCTTTCACTTCCGTCCTCGTTTCTCTCTCCACAGTCACCATACCTGGGTTCCCATTTCTGCCTTGACTTTGTAGCCCAGTTGCAGTTTCCTCGTCTAACTATATTAGGCAAGAGAGCTAGAAAGGCACCCTGAAGTGTTGGGGATTTGTAGACATAGGGCATCTTTCAGGAATTATGTGGCTAGCAGGAGGTAATGCATATGAGAACCAGTTTAAAAAAAACTATTCAAATGTAAACTACAAGTCATAATCAGTTTTGAAATTAAACAGAGTACTGTCTGCAGAGGCTACTGAACTACAGCAAGAGGCTGCTCAAGAGATGGTTTGTAAACTGACATGAACATAAGACACACACTAAATGATGGAGGAACTCAGCAGGTCAGGCAGCATCTATGGAGGGAAATAAACAGTCGACATTTCGGATCGAGACCCTTCATTATGACCATAAGAAATTCTCTATGCATCAGCCAAATGTAAAACAATGGGGTTATGTTAATTGGTCTACAATTGCAATCAGGTAACTCCAGCTAAGTTACTTGTCACCATTGCGACAGAAGTCAAAGAAGTTTCCAGATCAGATTTATTTTGTCACTTAGAACATCAAACATGGTCAAAGACATATTTGTTTGTCTATCAATAATTGGGATATTTATGTACCCAGAGAGTCAGCCCTCACAACATTAATTTTGAGTGTCTTTTGATTTCTGTCCTTGATACTAGCTTTTAGACCTTGGCTCAGCAAAGGTGTTTGAACTTTTAGAGGTGTTTTGTCAGTTTACAGTTTGGTCCCATTGTAAATATGTGATTCAATGGGACCATTTGTCAGATTCAAATATTGATGTAAATGATGTCATTGTAGCTATTGAAATTGCATTGAATCACATGCTGTTATCTTTGTTCTTAAGGGTATTAAAACTCGATGTACTTGAAGTTTGGAGACGTTCTACTGATTGTATCTCCAAGAGAATTCCTGCTTGTTGTGATGAATAAAGACCATTTGTATCTACCAGCTTCAATCTCCAGTGACTTATTAACAGACACAATATGAGGAACAATGAATCAGTCGACCCGCTTAGGCCTACAGTGGGAGCTCATTGGAAGCCATTAAGGCAGAGGTGAATGTTTTCAACACATGATCCCAGTTCCCTGATCTTAAACCTACATGGCAGAAACCAGAAAGGAACTGTAACATAGAATGGGATCTAGCCCAGTCCTTCACTGCTTACTAGTGAGCAGGGAAAGGGGCAGTCAAGTGCCAGGTCTGGTTTCAGTCAGGGACCTTAGTTTCTCTATTTGAATTCTTCCCTTTACTGGAAGAATGAGCAATGGAAGAATTTGGAATAATGAGCAATGGAAAATAGATCCCATTGGTTTTCAGTTTGCCCCATCCTGAAACACATGTTACATTTGTTAGGGAAAAGAAAATATTTTTATTTGAATGACTTTATTTTCCCAAATAACAAGGGCTTGAAAGTCATCCTTTTATGACAGTTTAAAAATTTCAAGGATGATTTCCAGAAATTAGTTTGAATTTAAAACACTTCCTGACTCTGCAATGTAGGTAGAAGATCTGGGAACTGGGATCAAGTGTTGAAAGCATTTGCCTCTGTCTTAATTGTGTATTTTTGAATATGTAACCCATAAAAAAAGCATTAATATTTACAACTTTGACCACATTTCCTTTTCTCTGGAGCTTCAGAGGCTGAGAGGTGACCTAATAGAAATATATAAAATTATGAGAGGCATAGATGGGGTAGATTGACAGAATATTTTTCCCAGAGTAAAATGTCAAATATCAGAGGGCATAGGCTTAAGGTGAGATGGGGAAAGTTTAAAGGAGATGTGTGAAGCAAGTTTTGTTTTACACAAAGAGTGGTGCTTGGAAGGAGTTGCCAGGGGAAGTGATAGAAGCAGAAATAATAGGAACATTAAAGAGGCATTTAGACAGACACACAAACAGGCAGGAAATGGAGGGATATTGACCATGTGCAGGCAGATGGGATTAGTTTGCCTAATCCCATCTGCCTGCACAGATGCTGGAGGAACTCAGCCGGTCAGGCAGCATCTATGGAGGGAAATAAACAGTTGATGTTTTGGATCGAAACCCTTCATTATGACCATAAGACATTCTCCTGTGTATCAGCATAGTCAGTGCAGACTTGGTGGGTCAAAGGGCCTGTTCCTGTACTGTACTGTTCTATGTTCTATAATTGCAGAAATCTAAAATTTTGAGTATAATCAAATGGCATGTGATTTCTCTTTATAAATGTTTATTGGTGATGTCGGTTTGCTCATACTTAACAGTCCTTAGCACTTAGCAGTTGTTGTAAGGGTAGGAATAGAGGGGGTTAATAACTAGTAAAATAGAATGTAGCTTGTGCTGATCTGGTAATAGGGAACCACTGACAAGGTTCAACAATAGGGAGATGGGACACAGCTGTAACCGTACCAAGGTACAGAGGCTTGATGATTATGTTATAGTACACAACTATTGTTGTGGCTAAAACTTAGGTTCGCTGTTAACTAAGTTAGATTTATGGATAATTAAGTGTTTTATTCTGTAACAAAAACCAAGTTTTACTGTTAATTAAGTCTGTGTAATGATGCCATTGGAGAAATGTAACAATCAAAACTTAATTAAGTTTTCTGTGTAATCACATATGCAGAGAAGTGTATAAGGTTGTTCTGAAATTGTGTTCCTGTAGATCAGCTTTGTCTGGTCTCCTGGTGTGCACCAGTTTCAATAAATTGCTCATTGTTCGGACACCAACTCCATGTTGCCTTTCTCATTCGCTCCTACAGCAGTCCTCTGCTAAAATGTTGGAGGCATTAAAGCATTTTAAAACAATGTTAATATCTTGAGTGGAAATCTACCAAGGCAATTTATTAAATATTTGTCCAGAAGCATAAATTTCTAAATGTTATTGGTGTGAGAATGGGATGAATTTTGGCATTTTATGTTGGAGCTGAAACTGAGTTTTCAATGGTTGGAGATATTATAATGACAGAAAACTATTAGAAAACAAAATAGGGACTGGAATAGGTCGCTTAGACCCTTTGAACTATTTTACATTTGATTGCGCTTATTACTGATCAATGACAACTCTACTTGATTTTACCCCATTCCCTTCAATACATTTTGTCAGCAAAAAATAAGCCCCATAGACCTGAGTTCGATTCTGAACCTTTAGTATTGTCTGTGTAGAGTTTGCACACTCTCTCTGTTTCCTCCCATCTCCCAAAAATATGCTACTAGATGAAGGATCTCAGCCCAAAATGTCCATTTCCCTCCACACATGCTGCCTGACCTGCTGAGTTCCTCCAGCAGCTTGTTTTTTGCTACTAGTTTAATTGGCTGCTGCGAATTATCACTTAATGTAGGTAAATAGCAAAAAAATAATCGAGAGGGAGTTGATGGGCATGTATGAGGGAACATAAGTTGCTGGAATACAGGGAAACAAGGAGACAGGGCATGGAACTGATGTGATTGCTTTCCTGGAAGTTGACATGGACACAATGGGCCAAATGACTTCCTTCTGTGTTATTATAATAACAAAATAAACATTTAGCACCTCTTGCTAATAGAGATTTGCGTTAATTTTACTACTGAGAAATTGAACTCTGATCTTTAGATCACGGGAGAGAAATTTGTCTGGTCACTATTTATAAACGTGGGTGAGAGTATTGGCTCTTGGTTACACTTATCTCCATTCACTCACTTCCATTGACTAAAATGTTGGAGATGAGTAACACAGGCATTACAAAACAATGGTTAGGCCACACTTGGAGTATTGTGTGCAGTTCTGGTTGCCTTACTACAGGAAGGATGTAATCGCAATGGACCGAATGCAGAGGAGATTCACCAGGGTGTTGTCTGGATTTGGAGGACTTTAGTTATGAGGAGAGATTGGAAAGGCTGGGCTTGTTTTCCCAGAAGGCTGAGGGGTGACCTGATAGAAGTATATAAGAATAAGAGGCATAGATATAGTCAATATCTTTTTTCTCATGGTAGGGGTATCAAAAACAAGAGGGCATAGATTTAAGTTGAAAAGTAGGAGATTTAAAAGGGATTCTACAGGTGCATTTTTTTTACACAGAAAGTGTGGTATCTGTAATGTGGAATCAGATACAATTACTATGTTTAAGAGACATTAAATAGATAAGGCATAGAAGGATTTGGTCCTAATGTGGGCAAATGCGATTAGTATAGATAGGTAAAAAGTTTTGGCATGGACATGATAGACCAAAGGGGCTGTTTCTGTGGTGTATGACTCTATTGATTGAGTGTGCATTTACCTCTCACAACCAAATAAGAATTTCTTGCTTCTACATCAGCCTAAAAACTAAACCATACAAAGTATTTTCTGTACTCAATTTGATAAAAGTACTGGATTCAAAAATGTTTCATTTTTTAGATATCCAACATTGCTAAATAGGAAGGTTGGGATTTATGAAAAACACTATGATGCTGGAGGAACTCAGCAGGTCAGGAAGCATCCATGGAGAAAAGTAGGTGGTCAACGTTTTGGGTCAGGACTCTTCTTCAGGACTGAAGATAGGAAAAGGGGAAGCCCAATATATACAGTAGGAGGGAAAAGTTTCCCCTTTTCCTATCTTCAGTCCTGAAGAAGGGTCCTGACCCGAAACATTGACCGCCTGCTTTTCTCTATGGATGCTGCCTGACCTGCTGAGTTCCTCCAGCAACATAATGTTTTTTATTTAGATTCCAGCATCTGCAATCCTTTGTTTCACTAGATTTGGATTTATGGCCCTATTTGACATATGGGATGACGGCATATTTCGAAAATGAATCCTGTTTACATTTTTTGGAGTGGAATCACAAATTAGCTGTGCAATAGTGAAGACATGTCTGTCTAGAAATTCAACCCTGGTCCATACTACTAAACCCCCTATTTACTAATAGCTGTAATTAAAGAGCAAAAAACTGCAAATGCTGGAAATGCAAATTAAACTAGAAAATACTGAAAGTATTCAGCAGGTCAGGCAGTATCTGTGCAGAGAGAAACTGAGTTCATGACCTTTGTTATTATTGTGCATTGTAGTCTGCCCCTGAAATTCATTCCAATTGAAGTCACTGCCACTTTTTTATAGTGTAAGCTCGACCAGGCTGATTCCTGGGATGGGTGGAGGGAGGAGAGGAACAATCCTAAGAGGACAGTCTAAACGTGTTGGGCAGATACTCCAGAGGATTGAGATGTGATCTCACTGAGACAAAATTCCTGAAGGCTTGACAGGCTAGATGCAGAGGTAATGTTTCACCCTGTCAAGCCTTTAGGAATTTTATGTCTATACTATACCCAGAACCAGGGGTCACACTCTCAAAATAAGGGATCAGCCATTCAGGACGGTGATGAGAAGAAATTTCTTCAGCCAGAGGGTATATGAATTGTTGAAATTCACTATCTTATATTCACTATCCTCCACACTGTGGAGACTTGTTCATTGAGTTCACTGAAGACTAAGATCGATAAGTTTTTATATATTAAAAGGGATGAAGGATATACAGTTCGTGCAGGAAGGTGGCACTGAGATTAAAAAATATCAGCAATGGTCTTATTAAATGACTAAGCAGGCATGAGGAGTTGAATGGCCTATTTCTACTTTTATTTCTAGAATTCTTACTAACTGGCAATAAATTTCTTGGTGGTGATCTCCCTGCCTGCATCCACCTGTAGTATATGTGCAAGGTGCACTATTAAGCACTGATACCTCCCCTATTGACGTTTATTGACTTCACATGGGGGATATATGAAGTGTGGCTGAATTGTTATCAACTGTAATCCAAAATCAAAATTGCCTACAATTTGAATTGACTCTTTTAGTCTGAAGATCCATGCTTTAAAGGAATTACTAAACAGAGCAATGAGAGAGAGAGAGAATTTCCTTTTGTTTGGCATTTGATTGAAGCTGGCATTCCAATTGTTCAGTTCATGAAAGCCACAATTATTCATTAAAGGTATCAGAATTTATGGGGCTGGAAAGTATCTGTTGTACATTAGATTGTTTTCACTATTCAAAAATGCCATAAACCATTTAACATATTATATCCTTAAAATTTTCTCCTTGCTTTCTCTAGATTTGCTTCCTTCAGGAATTTTTGACCCAGACTCTCTGTTGCATCAGGTTGAATATGCCCATTATTTTGGAGGTATAAATGGTGGCTTGGTTTCAATATGACTGATGTGTACATGCAAATTTATAGGTGCAAATCATGCAACCGGACATATTGGTGAGGGCTTTGACATGTGAACACTAACGTTTACTAGAGTATGCAGAGTGGGCAGGTCACGATGATAATTGATGTGTAGTGTTGCCAGACTGGAGCTCAACACTCTAGCTAATGTCAAGGGTAAACCTCTTGCAACTGAGCACAAGTTCTGCAGCTGAAATGGGTCCCTCCCCCACCAGTGCTATTTAAAGGGATAATTAACTCCTTGCAGTTTAGTTGATTTCTGCTAGCTGTTGCCTCAATTGTCTGATGATTTGGTGCTTTATTATATGTTTTGAGATGTACAAGGAATGCTGGGACAACTTTTTCTGACTCCAAGGCTTCTGTAATAGTGTGTTGTTCCCAGATATGGGTGAATTGGTAAGCATTCTTATGGCACTCAACAGGTGGAGTGCGAGTAGAAGCCATACAAGCCAGGGTCAGTGCTGAAAGGTAAGAGGGTGAGAAAGAGGCAGACTTCTTACCAGGTAGCCAAACCCATCCAGGATCTTTCAGGAACAATTTTCTAATATGAGCATGCATGAGGAGGCTGTGTTTCATTTTGGATGTCCTACAATGATATGCCTTCTCTTCTATTCATAACATCAAATTTTGACTATTGCAAGGACCTCTTTTCTAGTGGGTGTCAAGGTATGAGTAGTGTGGGAGGAACAAAAGCAGGTTTCAGTGGCAATGGGGGACATGAAGAGATGGCTGTTTGCACCATGTGCAGATTGTAAAAGGACTGATTGTGGCATGTGCTGAAAGAGGATTAAAGTGAAGCTACCTTCACCTTCGATGGTTTCTGGTGTGCCAGACCCCACCCACCCGGGTCATTCTCTCTTCTCTCCTCTTCTGTCAGGTAGAAGATACAGGAGCCTGACAGCACATACCACCAGACTTAAGGACAGCTTCTACCCCACTGATATGACTATTGAACGGTTCCCTTATACAATCAGATGGACTCTGACCTCACGATCTACCATGTGGTGACCTTGCACCTTATTGCACTGCATTTTCTCTGTAGCTGTGACACTTTACTCTGTACGTTATTGTTTTTACCTGCATTACATCAATGCATTCTGTACTAACCTAATATAACTACACTGTGTAATGAATTGATCTGTATGATCGGTATGCAAGACAAGTTTTTCACTGTACCTCGGTACAAGTGACAATAATAAACCAATACCAATGGTCATGAATCTCCAGAGATTGTTCCAATGATTGCGGGTACCATTTCCTCCAGGGCATAGGATGGTGACAGCTGCAATCGATCCCTCCTATTTGCTACTGTCTTTAGCTGTGAGCTAATTTCTCGTACAAGTCAGAGGGAAGTTTGTTAGCTGGTGTTGTGCAATGTGTTTGGATGTTGTGCAATGTGTTTGCTACGGTTGGCAGCATGGGCAGGATGAGAGATGTGGATGCGGGAGCTTCAACAGTGCTGTGAGTGTAAGAGTGAACTAGAGTGATGAAGCTTGGGAATGAGGCTGGTGCCATTGGGTGATTAACGGGCTGGTGGTGGTGGTGGTGGCGGCATTGGCAATGTCTGGTTGTGGTACAGTTGACAGCAACAGTTAATGATGACCTGATCATGACCACTTGTGCAATCATTAAACATCTTGTGACTTTGCATCAGGTCTTCAAGACTTCACACTAAACTCAGTAGCTTTATTCCATTGCCTTCTGTGTCTGGTGTCAATCCTGGCCAGCTGTGGCAACAGCACAGATCTCTTTCCAACTCGAGCACCAAGACCATCAGTGGCACATCAAACCAGTTTCTGCCATATTGTGCCATGAGTCTTTTCATAAGCAGCAGCCATTTCCCCATTGATCTTCACCACCTGCAGAAGCTGGCATAAGTCTCCACATTAAGTAGTGTGGCTTGACTACAACTGGTGATAGACACTGGGGAAACTGGTGCCCTGCTGTGGTGATTCATGCTGGCTGGACATGGAAATTATTGTAATGAGCAGGACATGGCAATTTAACATGATAGTTATGTACAAGAACCTGAGATATTTTGATAGGGTAAGTAGAAAGCAGCTGTAACTAATACTAAAGTGTTCTGAGGTCAGGAAGCACTGAGGTCCACCATGGCACAGCAAGAAGCTACTGTCTCACAGCACCAGCAACCTGGGTTCAATCCTGACCTTTGGTGCTTTTTGTGCTGAGTTTGCACATTCTCCCTGTGACCATGTGGGTTTCCTCTGGATGCTCAGATTTCTTCCCAGATCTGAAAAATATGCTGGTCAGTTAATTGACAAATGTAATTTACCCCAACAGTAGGTGGGGGTCGGGGGAGTTGATGGGTGTCTGAGAGACAAAAGGTTACCCGGAAATAATAGTGGGACTTATAGGATTGTTCTGCAAGTTAGCATGGATTTGGGCTGAATTGCCACCTCTAATATTGCAAGGAAATATGGATTCAAAGTGATATACTGGGGGTGGGGGGGGGGGGGAGGGGGGTTGGAATTTTATCCAGAAACTGAAAACAATCCGGAGCTCCCTGCCTGTAAGCATGGTGGTAACAGTCATTCAGGGCTTGCAATAGGTAGGCATTGAGGAAAAGAACAGGAGAAAATTCTTAGGGATAGGATATACGAGCAACTGGAATCCAATGGCTTGATTAGGGAAAGCCAGCATGGCTTTGTGCCGGGCAAATTGTGTCTTACTAACCTGGTTGAGTTTTCTGACAGGGTGACAAGAGAGTTTGATGAAAGTAGAGCTGTGGATGCCATCTATATGGACTTCAGTAAGGCATTTGACAAGGTCCCACATCATCAGTTAATCAAGAAAGTTTGGATGCATGGGGTCAGTGGAGAATTGGCTCTATGGATCCAGAACTGGCTTGCCTGCAGAAGACAAAGGGTGGTGGTTGAAGTGACTTATTCGGGCTGGAGGCCTGTGAGTAGTGGTGTTTCGTAGGGATCTGTGCTGGGACCTCTGCTGTTTGTGATGTACATAAATGACCTGGATGAATATGTTGATGGGTGGGTTAGTAAGTTTGCAGATGATACCAAGATTGGTGGAGTTGTGAATAGTGTAGAAGACTGGCGACGGATATAGCGTGATATAGATCAGCTGCAGATGTGGGCAGAGAAATGGCAGATGGAGTTTAACCCGGATAAATGTGAGGTGTTACACCTTGGAAGGACTAATGTCAAGAGGCAGTAGACTCTTAAAGGCAAGAACCTTATCAGTGTTGAAGAGCAGAGAGACTTTGGGGTACAAGTCCATGGCTCATTGAAAGTGGCTACACAGGTAGATAGGGTGGTTAAGAAGGTTTATGGAATGCTTGCATTTATTAATTGGGGTATTGAGTATAGGAGTTAAGAAGTTATGGTGCATCTCTATAGAAATCTGGTTAGGCTGCATTTAGAGTATTGCGTGCAATTCTGGTCACTTCACTATAGGAAGGATGTTGAGGCTTTAGAGAGGGTGCAGAGGAGTTTACTAGGGTGCTGCCTGGATTAGAGGGCATGTACTATCAGGAGAGACTGGACAAACTTGGGCTCTTTTCTCTGGAGCGGCGGAGGCTGAAGGTGATAGAATCTGGGAGGAATTGGTAGAAATGTGGGGAGAATGAAAGATAAGATATTTATTCATTAGTCACATGTACAGTACATCGAAACACTCAGTGAAATACATCTTTTTGCATTGCTAAGAATGTGCTGGGAGCAGCCCGCAAGTGTCGCCACTCTTCCGGCGCCAACATAGCATGCCCACAGCTCCTAACCTATACGTCTTTGGAATGTGAGAGGAAACCAGAGCACCCAGAGGAAATCCATGTAGACATGAGGAGAACGTACAAATTTCTTACAGGCAGCAGTGGGAATTGAAACCTGGTCACTGGTTCTGTAATAGCATTACGCTAACCGCTATGCTACTGTGCATGGGATTAGTGTAAGATTGGTGCAAATGGGATACTTTTATCAAGATGGCGATGGAATGTGGCGACTCATTGCAAGCTGCTCTCTGCAGATTCACTCATTACTTCTATTATAATCATTCTACTCTTTCAAATCTAAATTCTATGTCTCTAAGAATTGCTCTCTGTAGCTGTGACACTTTATTCTGCATTCTGTTATTGTTTTACCTTGTACTACCTCGATGAACTGTGTAATGAATTGATCTGTATGAATCTGTATGCAAGAATCTGTACCTCAGTGCATGTGACAATAATAAATCAATTTACCAATTCCAATATTTGATGGCCAGCACAGACTTGGATGGTTAGAGGGACTATTTCTGCACTGAATGACCCTAACACTTCGGTTACTTTTAGAGGGCCTGTCAAACTTCCATCCACAGCACAGTGTAAACCAAAAGGCTGAAACAGATTCATGGTCTTATGGTTTTATGCTTCCCCCAATCCTCCTTTCCCACGGCAGTTACCCCACCCCACATATTACTTTCTTCTGTTTATCAACAATATGCTGCTGGTTCCACCTGTTGTAGAATCAGGCCAGTATAATTCATTCTGAGTACCAATGCATAGCAAATAGGGTGAGATCATTTCCTGCCATGATCATCTTAGATAGAAGCATCAGGAAGTTCTGCACCCTTGTAAGGAAGGGGTACTTGACTCATTTCCTCAGATTTTAATTAGCATTTAATTAAAAGCTTTTTTACTGGAATGACAGTTCTTAAGTGCAGGATCTCAGGAGGATGATAACAATAGTTTCATGTTCAGCTTTCACAGGTGCAGAATTCATTACTCCAGTAGGTTAACTATTGGGTCAGTTTTCTCTGTGAATGTTGTATAAATATCCACCAACCTATGTTACACTCATAACAAGGTTCAGTTGGCAGGATCAAGTTTTGATAAAAGCTTTTTCTCATGCCAGTCTAGAACTTCAAAGTCCTTCCGGCAAACTGATTTTATCACCATGAACCAGTTCCTGACTGCTTCTATGGAGGCATCATTTCCTGGAAACCTGTCTCCAGTCAGTAATCTAAACGCACCGCATGGTAGCATTCGTGCGTTTTATTTCACCTCTGAAATTCATTCCATTGATTTCTACGTTGTGTTAGCACAACCAGCTGGGGATGAATTTCTAGGTACATATGTCATTTCACTCACAAATCTCCTGAGTTAACCTTGCTGACCACATGAGCAGTGGCCATGTAATGAAAATCACCTTGCAGTCCTTGAATACTCACATGTAGAATGAATCAAGCTGCTACTCAGCATTAATGAGCTGTGGTGATCTTTCAAGAATCATTGATGAACTTGTGTTTGAGGGCTTTTTACCCCCCTAATCATTATCTGCATTGGAGGAGTAGAAATTGGAGGGCAAAGTGACTGCGTCTTCACACTATTACCAGTCTAAGCAGCAGGTGCTTTAACTGGTACAAGGCAAGTTTCTCATTCTTTTTTTTCAGTTTGCTATTCAGAGCCTTTGGAAAATAAGAATAAGAACCAGCCATTCAGCTAGTCAAGGCTATTCCACTATGCAATTAAATAATTGCTGATCTGCATCATCAATGTGCTTTGGTATCATAACCTTAGTATGACAGTCCAACAATTGTATTGAGTTTGCCATTACAAGGCATTTTTTTCAATAATCCTCATTTCTGCTACAATGTGGAGTACACATCCAGGTGAGATTTTAATTTAATGTAGATTTTGTTGTGTGCATCAGAGACTGTGTTCTGGCACTTTATTTGTTTTGTTGTTGTTTAAGAGTCAGCTGAGAGCTTTCGGCAAACTATATCATTTTATTGGAAGCATATAAATGAACAGTCGGCCCTCTGTGCACATTACTACCAAACATGAGAGAATAACAGAGATCCTTTAATGTCCCTCATTGCCATGGGCTACTCTCTCCTGAAGAAAAGAAAAAGATCTTAGATTCTGGCATCTGTCACTGACAACTTGACAGACTATTTCTGTCAATCATTATAGTCATGTTGAATTAAGAAATGTAGACGTTGACTGCAAGTACTGTCTTGCAGAAACTGAGGCAGACATTTATCTATTCATCTGACCAACCACAGCCTATCATACTTGACCATAATGTCAGCAAATCGGAATTTTGTAATGGTAATGAAAAATTAATATATCTATACCTCAGTAGGATTTGTATGTTTTGCCATTCTCTCTTAATATAACACATTTTGGATCCCACTGATTAAAATTTATCAGAATGTGTTTTGGTAAGAGCTTTCTATAAATGTATGCCTTTTTGATTAGACAGTGACAAATCTTTGTCCCTCTATTAGTGGAGCAACAAACCATACCTTGTTTCAGCCCGTCTTTAAGTTAATGCAGTCATGGTACATGCACATGCATCTGATGCTCCAGCATCACATCAGGAATGCCAGTCCGGCTGTTTTATTCACTTACGTGTAATTGATATTTGTCTTCTAATTTCTGTCCTGCTGTTGTATGTAGGTTTCAGGTTGTGGCCAAAGTAGATACGTATTCTTCCCATAGCTTAACAGATCAGAGGTGCAGTTAATCATACCCCATTGTGACCTTAACACCAAGGTGTGCTGGCAGACAGTATGTAGGGCAGTGTCTGAATCAGTCGCTACCAGGAGCCTTTGGTACTTTGCATACATGGCCAGGGCAGAGGCCTTGTTCTGGCATATCTGGGGCCTGTGGCCATCATCAACCTGCTGCAGAACTAGAATGGATCCAGTGCAGTCTTTAGTTGGCTTCAAATGTTATGCCTTTGGCATGTAAATGTGGCAGCATGTGCAGGATTATGTGCCCTGGAAGCATTCTTCAAGAACACAAGAAAATAGGAGCAGAAGTAGGCCACCTGGCCTTAAGCCTCCCCCACCATCCAACATGATATTGGCTGATCGAAGCCAGGTCTCAGTTCCTATCTATGGCGGATAACCACAGTCCTCAATTCCTCAATCTTTCAAAAATTTGTCTAGCATCACTTTATATACTTCTAATGAGCTTGTCTCCACAACTAGCTGGGGCAGAGAATTCCAGAGATTCACCAACCTCTGTTAGGAAAAATTTCTATGTACCTCAATTTTAAAATGACCAGCCTTTACCTTGAAACTATGTCACTTTGTTTAAGGTTCTCCAATCAGTGAAAATATCTTGACATCTACCTTGTCATGGTCCCCAAGGATCTTGTATGTTTCAATAAGATCACCTCTCATTCTTCCAAATACAAAGAATACAGACCCAACCTGTTTAGTCTCTCTTGATAGGACAATCCTCTCATCCCTAGAGTTAGTCTGATCTGTTTTTGGACTGCCCCCAGCGTTACTATATCTCTTTGTAGGTAGGGAGACAAAAATTGTGAGCAGTGCTCCAAGTATGGCCTCACCAACATCTTCTACAATAGTAACAAAACCTCCCTATTTCTAAACTCCACCCCCTTTGCAGTAACGTCTAATATACCATTTGCTGTCTTAACTATTTGCTGCAGTTGCCTTCTAACTTTTTGTGATTTATGCACAAAAACACTGAGCTCCCTCTGTACGTCACTTATTTACAGTCTTTTTCCGTTTCGATAATAAGGACCACGACATCATGGTTTGGTAAGTGACCAATGATGATGAATAGTTTAAGTTTTCTGAAGTCTTTCCAGAGAAGAGGGAAGTGAAGTTTGTGAGAATGACCATTTTCAACATTATCTACAGCCAGAGATTAACAGTAAAGAAGTGCTTAGTGATGTTCACTTTACAGAATTTGGTTGTGATCTTTTTTTGGCAACTTGCATCAGGCAGGCTTTGGGAAAAATAAAATCGACAACTACTGACACTTAATATAAAGTGTTGAGCTTTCCGATAATCTTATCTTTCTTTAGAGATTAAATCTTGACACACACGGATGATTTTGCCCAACTAATCTTCCACACAGACTAGCTGAATAACAGAGACATTTTATTGTGCCTCTGCTCGTTTCATGCTACTTACTCTGTACTCATAATTGATAACATCTTTCCTTGTTATAATGCTTAAGCAATAATGCTTTTTACAAGTGTTGTCTTCAAATCTTTTAGTTGGCAGATTCCAGGGTTTGTTGCCATCTCAAGTAATCCTAGTTCTTATCAAGTAATTTAAATCATGTTGCTCAGTACCAAGCTGTTATAAAGACCCATGTTTAATTTATTATACTATATGTTAAATCTATTGTAGTTGGCAACTATTTTAAATTCTGGTTCTATTTTCATTCCTGTTGACTTCAATTAGCTTTCCACCAAAGTCTAATGATATCTATGGTAGGACTTCCTCCTTTTTGGAGCTTGTGGCTGGCAGGCGTCAGTTCAAATAGATTCCTGGAGCCCAGCAGCTACAAAAACATTAGGCTGGCCAAATGAGAATTCTCAAAGACAAGTATGTCAGGAAACAAAAAAATTAATTAACTTTTTAAACAATATGCAGCCCTTAAATGTCACAAATAAATGGAAACTTTGTGTGAGTATATGTATTCAAAAATATTAAAGTTTAATAAAATAACAACCTATAGCATTAATATATGAGGAGTGGATAGTATTCTAAGTAGCAATTATTGCTTAAAAACACATTTAGGCCTGTGTATCTAAGCATAAGACTTTTAGGATATTTCACAGTGGTGCTAATTTTCAGGTGAATAAAATCATACTTAAGTGGTTCTGAATCCCTTTTAAAGCTTCCATTCTATGATGCGCAAGTTTATTGGTGATGTGGCCACAGTGGCTGGAGGTCTAACGCCAGTCTAACATTATCTTATTGCCAGGTGTGAGCTGCCCTTGTCTATCATGCTTGCATGATCAGCTCTGCCATTTAAAGCAATTAATAGATGCATTTAAGGTGTACTGGATAAACACATGAAACAAGGAATGGAAGGGTATGCTGATAGAGTTAGATGAAATAGGGTGGGATGGGTCACAGGAAACATAAAGCAGCAGGAGCCCAATTATACACTTGATTGTGAAATGCTATGACATCTCAGCTCTACAGACTTAACAGTTATACCAGTAAGTTAGGGGATGAGGTGGTGGGATATCTGTTCTTCCAGACTGCATAACAATTATTTTTTTTTAATGTGGAAAACAAATACCTGTTGGTGGTGGTCATTCAGTATTCCTTTAGGTAGTGTAGCGGTTAGCATAACGCTATTACAGCGCCAGCCAGGTTCAATTCCAGCTGCTGTGTGTAAGGAGTTTGTACGTTCTCCCTGTGACTGCATGGGTTTCCTCCCACGCTCCAAAGATGTTGTGGGCTTGCTATGTTGGTGCCAGAAGCATGGCGACACTTGCGGGCTGCCTCCAGAACATTCTATGTATAGATGCATTTCACTGTGTGTTTCAATGTACATGTGACTAATAAAGATATCTCATCCCTCTCATCTCAAGATGCCTGTCCCCTGCTCTGTTTGACTATATCAAATTTAGTGTAGGGGAGCCTGTAACAGGCATTAAGATCCTTGCATGTTTGAATAAGTAGTCTAATGCTATTTGAGGCTGTTGCCAGGAATATCGGAATAATTGGTAATTGGTTACTGAGATACAGCGACAAACTTTTGTTTGCCTGCTATCCAGATAGATCAATCCATACATAGGGTGGGAGTGATCTTCAACCCAGGCAGGGGTCATTTGCACATTGAGGTAGTACAAAAGGAAAAGAAAAACAGAATGCAGAATATGGTGTTACAGTTGCAGAGAAAGTGCAGTGCAGGGAGACAAATTAAGTGCAAGGACCATGACGAGGTAGATTGAGAGATCATGTGTTCGTTTTTATCATATAAGAGGTCCACTCAAGAGTCTTATAACAACAGGACAGAAGCTGTCCTTGAGCCTAGTGGTATGTGTTCTCAAGCTTTTGTATCATCTGCCCAGTCTGAAGTTGACCTGGCTGTTCTTTTGGGGATCCTTTAAACATTAGCCATGTTGCACAGCTTTACACAGTTCATATGGATTCACCAATGTTCAATTCTTCCCCATAAAACTTTCGCGTGGTACATTTCAGAGCAGTGTAAAGAAAGTGTGGCTGTGTTACAAATGTTATTGTTTGGAAGCAGTATTAAATTGAGGCATAAACATGGCCCATCCATTGGTTGAACTGGATGTGGAAGGCCCTATAGTACAATCTGAAGACGAGCTGGGAACTGTTCTGGAAAATATTCATCACTCTGTCAACACAGCTGGAAAGAAAATTGCCCTGGAATTCATTTCATAACTGTGTGCAAATTGGCTGGCCTGTTTGATTGAACTACACTCATTTTCCTCCCAAAGCATTCCAATAGTTATTCTAAGCAATTTTGTAAGCTTTGACCATGTGATACATAGACATAGAACATTACAGCATAGTACAGGCCCTTCAGTCCACAATGTTGTGCCGACATTTTATCCTGCTCTAAGATCTAACCCTTCCCTCCCACATAGCCCCCATTTCTCTATCATTCATGTGTCTATCTAAGAGTCTCCCAAATGTCCCTAATGTATCTGCCCCCACAACCTCTGCTGGCTGTGCATTCCATGCACCCACCACTCTCTGTGTAAAAAAGCGTACCCCTGACATCCCATTTGTATCTTCCTCGCGGCTCTTGGACTCAATACCCTGACTAATGAAGGCCAACACACCATACGCCTTCTTAACAACCCTATCGACCTGCACGGCAACCCTTGAGGGATCTATACTTTAAACTTTGTTCACTGTGACACTAAGTTCCAATGCAATATCCAGTGATGGACTCTTAGACCTTAACATTAGCCTTCTGGTCAAGTGTTCACATGAAAACACCACAGTCAAAGGTACTTATTTTGCCTGTACAATATTTTAATGCAGATAAGAGCAAATTAACACGAGCTTTACAGCGCTCTCCATTTTTATTTCCACTGATTGAATAGTATTCTTGGAAATCCAAACTCAGGGAACACATGCTATAGACCTGTCTTTGCATCACCGATATCCAATTGGGAAGAAAGCCTGCTACCCTTACCTGGTCTGGGCCGACGTGACTCCAGACCCTGCCAGTGTGGATGTTCCTTCACTCTCCTCTGAATGGCTCAGCAAACCACTCAGTTCAAGGGCAATAAATGCTTGCCTTGGCTGCAACCTTTATATCCCATGAGCCAACAATATCTATTAAGTTCCCTACTTGCATCTGTAAATGGGCATATGCAAATAGGGAATTTAAGCTTCAGGCACAAACCTTGGATTTCTATATTTTAGTCTTTACCCATTCGCCTTCACTCATTTTTGTTATTGGGAGCTTTTTCCCTGCAGATAAAAGGATGCTACTCCAACAAATTTTTTGGCTTGTCCTTTTCCTGTACGTCGAATTATTTCAGTGTTGGAACTCTGATTGCTTTTGTCAATGTGAGCTCAACATTTGATAAATTGCTCTGGACTCATGGATCACTGCGACCACTGTGCAAATGTATTTTCTTAAGAATCCCACTAAATGAGCTTCTGCTCTTGTGATGGGCATGGAGGTGGTCTATTGTGTAATTCGGATCAATGTCTGTGATAACCACTCCACAAAACTGAACTTGCTTTCTGGCATTCTTTTCGTTCTACTCATTGAGTTCCCTTTCTTCTTGTTTTTTTTATTTCATTCATGGAGAGAAAGCCCTTGTTTTGCTTGGTTGCCATTCATTACCTGATGACAGATAACCAGGTATGCAATTACAAGATGTGGCTCCAGACAAAATGGCTTCTATCAAACCTAGTTTGCACTGAGTACCACAGGATGCTGCTATATAAGTTAATAGTTGTTCACATTATTTCACTTGATCTCTTCATCATTTACAACAGGTTGCTCATACATTAGGAGCCAATTCAAAGGCAATGCACTGTTATTGCATGGCATTGTCGTTTGAAGTGGTGTTCAGGTAGTGTCTCTCATTCTTAGCTTGTTAATATAGTCATGGAATTGCCAAAGAAGCAATATAAGATGCACAAACTTTTCTGTTGTTGGGCAGTCAATGAACGGAATAATTTTCCCAAGTAATACTGCCACGTTACAGATATTCAAAGGGAGAACAGTATGGGCATTGTGAGCTTCCATAATAATAAAAAAATAACTTAAGCGTTTGGGAAGTAGTGCTAATTAAGTACTTCAATCCTAAGATTTCCTGTCTCTCTCTTCTATTCCACTTACTCTTCCATTGTGCAAAAGTGGTTAAAAACAAATAATTTCTCTTGGGATTTGCTTTAATTATTTATCAGAAATATCAGATGTTTAAGCTATCGTTATTTAGAACATGCTGAAAAGAAAAGAATAGCTAATTAACTGACTGGAATAATACTAATGTAGATTTTAAATGAAGCACAACACAAGTATTGCCCGAAATTAAGTTTCAATATAACTGAGGAAATAAAATCCATTAAATTAGAATTTCAAACTTTTCAAGAGCAATTGATAGACAAAAGTTACTGAGATCTTAAAGAATTGTTTCAACTTTGGAATGAAGTGTTTCATTATGATTGGAAAGGTGAGAGGAGGCATACAGCGCCAGCGACCTGGGTTCAATTCTGGCCGCTGTCTGTAAGGAGTTTGTACGTTCTCCCCGTGTCTGCGTGGGTTTCCTCTGGGTGCTCCGGTTTTCTCCCACATTCCAAAGATGTACAGATTAGAAATTGTGGGCATGCTATATTGATGCCGGAAGCATGGTGACACTTGTGGGCTGTCCCCAGAACATTCTACGCAAAAATTGCATTTCACTGTGTGTTTTGATGTATATGTAACTAATAAAGGTATCTTATTTAAACAAAAAGGTAGCATAATTTTTAAAAGAATACAGGAACAGAGAAAAAAGCAGAGTATCTTTGATGGTTTCAAGAAAGGCTGACAGGCTTCTTAATTTAAAAACAACGTGATCCTCAGCTTTATTAACAGAAATGTGGTAATTGGTCCTTTTAATCCACTCGACTCCCTTGTCATGGGGTCAGGTGAGGCAATGTTGGAAGGTAAGGAGGTTGAATAATTAATAATGGGAACCTCAACTCCAACTTGCTGTCCATGTTTTTCCTTCTGGTTTGATAAGGTGGATTGGAAGGAGGCAAAATAACTTAACGAAGTTAGAACTTTATGAGCAAAGCTTTATAACTGGGTAGACTTGCCAGCTCATCAATGCTACCTCCTTCACCCTCCTTTCACTTCTTCCTGTCACTGAACTTCATACCCAAACCTCTAATTCTGTATATTCTCCTGCAAGGACCTGTCACCATTGGTCCCCTTCTGCTGCCTTGTTCCAGCGGTTTTATCACTGAGTAGTTATCAATTTACCATGGTGACTCTGCTGTTAAATTTGCATTCTCAAATTTCAGTTTATGGATGCATCCGCTCCCTCCCCTGTCCTAGTAAATTTTGAGTACAGAAGCTAAGGCATTGTGCTAAAATTAAATGATAAAAAAGTTCAGTGGTCAGGCAGCATCTGTGAAGTGAGAAACAGTTAATGGGCTGGATTATGATCAACCTGGCCCACACTTTGTGCGTTAATCTTTTGTGTACTGGTAGGTCCAGTTAAGCTGGATGCCTCACTTCCATGGCTGTCCCATGAAGTCAGGCAGTCTCTGAGTGACAATTAGGCCTCAGGTGGTGGATCTTGAGACACTGCCTCCAGATCACTTTGATGGCTTTCTGACACCTTGTACTGCCAAAGGTAATTTTAACTGTTTTAAAATGTCTCTGATGATTGCAGACACGTTTAACTAGTTAATATTTAATAAAATTTCACAACAGATCACAATAAGTGAAGATAGACAGCAATACCTCCGGCACGATTATTCTCAACACTGGTACCCCACAAGGCTGTGTCCTCAGCCCTCTACTCTACTCCTTATACACTCATGACTGTGTGGCCAGATTCTGCTCTAACTCCATCTACAAGTTTGCAGATGATACCACCGTTGTAGGCTGTATCTCAAACGGCGATGAGTCGGAGTACAGGAAGGAGATGGAGAGATTAGTGGAATGGTGTCATGACAACAACCTTTCCCTCAATGTCAACAAAATGAAAGAGCTGGTCATTGACTTCAGGAAAGGGGGTGGTGTACATGCATCTGTCTACATCAACGGTGCTGAGGTCGAGAGGGTTGAGAGCTTCAAGTTCCTAGGAGTGAACATCACCAACAGCGGTCAAATCACGTGGAAGCCACGGCCAAGAAAGCTCACCAGCACCTCTACTTCCTCAGGAGGCTAAAGAAATTTGGTTTGTCCCCTTCGGCTCTCACCAACTTTTATCCATGCACAATAGAAAGCATCCTATCTGGATGTATCACTGCTTGGTATGGCAACTGCTCTGCCCAGGACTGCAAGAAACTGCAGAGAGTTGTGGACACAGCCAAGTGCATCATGGACACCAGCCTCCCCTCCTTGGACTCTGTCTTTACCTCTCGTTGTCTTGGTGAAGCAGCCAGCATAATCAAAGACCCCACCCACCCTGGGCATCCCCTCTTCTCTCCTCTTCCATCGGGTAGAAGATACAAGAGCCTGAGGGCACATACCACCAGACCTAAGGACAGCTTCTACCCCACTGTGATAAGACTATTAAACAGTTCCCTGATACGATAAGATGGACTCTGACCTCACGATCTACCTTGTTGTTGACCTTGCACCTTATTGCACTGCACTTTCTCTGTAGCTGTGACACTTTACTCTGTAATGTTATTGTTTTTACCTGTACTACCTTAATGCACTCGGTACTACCTCAATGTACTCTGTACTAACCCAATGTGACTGCACCATGTAACGAATTGATCTATATGATCGGTATGCAAGACAAGTTTTTCACTGTACCTCGGTACAAGTGACAATAATAAACCAATACCAATACCCAAATGTTCTTTAATTTCAAAGATTTTACAAAATGTGACTGAGCTCCACTCCTGGACTGAGTGGTGTATCCACTGGCATGTGTACTGGTATCCGTTTATCATTGCCTGCAAATGTTGCCTGACCTGCTAATTCCAATATTTCTTCTTTCTACATATTTTCCATATTTTTTTGCAGTTATGCTAAACTTTCTAAAACATTAGGAGGGTCTGAGATGGAATATTTTGGCCACCTTACTCATGGAAAAATATGCACAAAATGCTGGAGGAAATCAGCAGGTCAGGCAGCATTCATGGAGGGACATAAACAGTCGACATTTCAGATAGAGGCCCTTCATCAGGACCTGCTGAGTTCCTCCAGCATTTTGTGTGTGTTGCTCCAGATTCCAGCATCTGCAGAACCTTTTGTGTCTTGGAAAATTATACATGCCTTTTAGGGGTTGCAGAGCAGATTTACTAGAATGATAAAATATTTGACAAGACTTTGGTAATAGAGATTTTCAAAAATAAAATATAACTGGAGTTATTTTCCCTCTGCCAGAGGAGGTTAAGGGAGGTGGTGAATTCATCATGGTGCTCAAAGTCAGCAATGGCATTGAGAGAATTTAGAGGAGAGTTCCTATGGCAGATACTTTGGTAACTATAGGAGAGTTTTGGAAATAATTGCCAAAATCCTTTAACCAGAAGCAACTGGATTTCTTGCAAAATGTGATGAATTCTTATGATGTGGAATGCAATTTCTGGAAGGATGATGGAAGTGGATTTAATGGCTGCTATCCAAAAACAATGAATAACAACTTGAAGGAAAACATTTACAGAAGTGATGGAAAAGAACAAAGGAGTTGGAATAATTGGGTAGCTCTATCAAAGAGATGTGCCTAATGTCGTCTTTCCCTGTCTTACCATTCTGTGATTCTATAGACAATGTAACATCTTATTACAACTCTCAAACACTTCTTTCAAAAAACATCAGACTTGTGTATTTTGTATGAAAAAGCTCAAAGTTCTTGGCTTTGTTCCCATCATCAGATATAACTTTAAATGGCCAGCACCACAGATTGTGTAACAACACTGACACAACAGGAAAAGACCCTTGCCTTAATCAGCATGGACCCATCTGAACCATTTAAGCAAAGAGCTGTTGATTATTCCCCAATGTTCTGATCAAATTTCTTGGCTAGATATAACATACATGTTAAAAAAGAATTGCTTCAAAATTCCATGAATAACCACAGTTAAATTTAGTGCTTCTTGAGAACAATGCTTTTTGCTTTTTATTTATTTTACTGTTAGCATCTTTGCAATAAAAAGAAAATAACTAGTCTTGCATTTACTGAGTGCCATGCATGACCTTGGGATGTTCCACAGCTTTACAGCGAATTAAGTATTTTTGAAGTGCAGACATCATCTTGAGATAAAACCTTGTAGCCTTGCAGTTTTTATGTACTAAGAGAAAAAAAAAACCTGCATGGCACAGGAAAGAGCAGGGAGTTAACTTGTTGTTCAGCTCTTTCAGAAAGCTGCCAGAAGTGTAATGAGCCAAAATGGCCTCCTTGTCAACCCTGTCAACCTGTGATCCTAAAATACTTGGCGGGGAAGATAGTTTAAGTCTGATAAACCTATTTGAAAAATCTACTTTTACATTCTAACCTAACTATTCAAGTCTGCTAATAATGTGTGCAGTACAGATGTAAATGTAAAAGCATTAAGAATTTGGTTTTAACCAGATGTCTCACACATTTACTGTGTGATGTTCGTGAACAGAACAAGGAGGTGCAGTATTGACATGCACATGGATTTCAGTTAGTTCTACTAAGTAAACAACACCAGTGACACTCCATGGCAGGAAGATGGTGCACTGCGTGTTCAAAATCTCCAAATTACTTTTCTAAAGTGAATGAACCAGCTCCTTTTGTGTATTAAGATTTGTGTTCAGTGCTTACACCAGCAATTGGCCTATATCCAAAATATTCAGCATTATCATACAAATCAATTCAAAATTCAGGTGACCTTTGAAGTAAAGGCACAGAATCAAAAGAATGTCTAGTTAAGATCAAATTCAAGATCAAATCTCCAAGTACAAAATATTGACATTGCTCAGAACTGCTTTTGCTAGCTTCTCCACAATTGAAGATAAGATACCACATTGCTTCCAGAAAACAAAATTCAACAAATCCTTTCTTCAGGGATTCATTTATTTGTTTCAAAACTTAGAGAATAATATGTAGCTGAACCACTTGGTTTAGCTGAATATGGTGCTAAAGAGCTGTTTTAAACTACTGTTAGGCTCCAGAATGATTGAGATCTAGGCTTCCATTTGCATTGCGAATATTGATTGTGACGCCAGTTTGAGCAGCAGCTTTTTGTATCATTATTAAATGAAGATGTTGTGGCAACCATGGAACAAAAGCTAGGCATGTGCCTGGAGTACCATTACAGCAATGGGATTTGAATTTTATATCTGGGCAGCAGCCTACAAAAACATTCAGGTATGGGTACTAGGGGATTTGTCATTGTTTTCCCCAATGTGGTGGGTGGATCAGCTCCAATATGTTATATATTCTTCTAGCCTCTGTATTAGAGTCTTATGTATCCTTGCCTGAACAACAGAGATGATGCTATCTAATTTCAAGGCACTTTGTTCTTCAACTTCTACTCTAAAACTTCAATGTTATCATTTGGAACCACCTGCTGATATTGTCCTCCAAAAGCTATCCATTGAAGCAGCCCTTAAAGTAATTGCAAAATACACTTTACAGATCCTGAGTATTTCAAAATATGTGCCATGATGTAGTGAAGAAATTTCCTCCAGCACTTGAAATCAGTTTAATAATGTAAGTCAATGGGTTAGAAGCAAATGTCTCATTCACCTAGTATTCATTTATTCACATGCTAGCATTGCAGCAACGTTTAACATAAGCAACTTCCTTCATAGATATTTATTCACTTAGCACTACGAGTCTTACAAGGTCCACACCTTGCTACCAGCTGTGTGTATGCAGGACTGAAGATGGTTCAACCTCAAGTGTTTACAAGGAATAGCTTTGTCTGACTTCTCGTTCTGCACCATTGGAGATAACGTATGACCTGTGAGCTACAGGCAGTGTTTTGTTGACATAGTTTTCCTGAGCTGGAATTCTTTCAGCTTTCAGCCATCGGGTGTATTGTTTAAGACCTAAGTTCCTCAATGGATAATAAAGAGTAATCAAACCACAACACATATTTTGGCTATACAATGCCTTATTATTAGATAAAATTGCACCTTACAAATTATTTGCTGCTCATTAGGCTTAATGAAGTGCTGCCACATCGAAGTCATTCCATTATAGATTCCATAACCTAGGAGTTTTAATCTCACCACTGTCTCCAAAGGACATGAAAATGCCATTATATTCTGCCTGTGCTGGTTGATAATAAATTGTTGAAGTATTCATTATAAATGTCAAGTTAACTCTAGTTCCTTAGCTTCCATTTCCCCAAGGATCTCTTTATCTGCCAATGTGCGTCTTCGTCTGAGGTTGGTTAAGTCTGACGTCTTGGAAAGAAATGCTCAGCAGCTCTAGCCTGATTTTTTAGAAATGGTCTGGTTCCAATTTTAGTGAAGCTTAATAACTCGTTGTGGATTATTTGGTCCTGATCAGTGACAATCTTTTTTACACAATGCTTCACATGCAATGTTATCAGTATGAATCTGCTGCAATAAGTACAGTTTCTTTTGACAAGTATAGAACAGAAGAGGAATAGGGATAAGTGCTATTTGATGCACCTTCATTTACCTTAATAGTGGATAATTCATATTTGTCTTTAACAGAAACAAAACATGTAAATAAAACCAATGAAACAAAAAGAGCATCTTTCCAATGTTCTGTCCATCCATATCCTGACTTCATGTGTTTTCTGTCAATTGCAAGCTCCCTAGCTGAAAGCACAATAGCAAAGAGTATTATGATGCTTGCATGCCTTTAGATTTTGGCCACAGCATTTGATTTGAGTGATGACAGAGTATCCTAATAATCAGGTAAGGTATCCTTTTAAGGGAAAATTGAATGGATATTTGAAGCACATGGAGATTCAGGACAATAGGAAAGTGCAGGGCAGTAGATTGGATTTGGATTACTTCAACATCCATTGCAGTTGTCACAAATGGCTGAATGACCTCATTCCTTCTAATTGAGCTTATCTTTGTGGTGCCTCTGCTACAATCATTCCACAGGGCCTGCTCATAGTATCCTGCTTAGGCCATTGGTTCTAGTGTTGGTGTTGGCAAGTCTTGTGAATTGCATTGTGGTGCTGCAGAGCATCCCAGTAGATGACCCACAGCTTCCTGTCCCAGTGTACATAACAGTCACTTGAGTAAAATTTCCATGATTTCATGAGAAATTTGCACTTTCTGACTCCCACACAATCTGTTCAGTCTCTGCTTCATTTATCAATTTTAATTGGAGCAAGACGCTAACACTTTATTGGGGAAATTCCTCACTGGTTCCGTTCAATGGCTTGGTACTTAGTTTCTCTACTTAATGTTTTACTTTGGAAATGCTTATTTTCCTGGAGATTGAGTGTAGAACAACAGAGTAAGACATAAATCATTAGCTTCTTGAATCTTTCAGATCACTCTTGGATTTCCGCGGTTTTCCTGTGATTCTAGGCCTGAAGCTTAATGTGATAGAGCATGGAAACAGGCACTTTAGCCCAACTTGTCCATGCCGACGAAGGTGTCTTCCTGAGCTCATCCCATTTGCCTACATTTGGCCCATCTTTCTCTAAACCTTTCCTATCCATGTACCTGTCTTTAAACATTGTGATTTTACCCACTTGAACAATTTCCTCTGGCAGCTTGTTTCATACATCCACCACCCTCTGTGTCAAAAACTTACACCTCAGGTCCCCTATGCCCTCTAGTTTTAGGCCTTCCTACCCTGGGGATAAAGACTGACAATCCACCTTATCTATGCTCCATATGATTTTATAAATCACTATAAGGTCACCTGTCGACCTCCTTTGCTTGAGGGGAAAAGATACCCAGCCTATCCAATCTATCCTTATCATCTCAAGCCCTCTAGTCCCAGCAAGACTCTTGTGAATATTTTCTGCACCCTCTCTAGCTTAATCGCATCCTTCCTATAAATTGGTACACGGTAGCGTAGCGGTTAGCGTAACGTTATTACAGTGCCAGCGACCTGGGTTCAATTCTGGCTGCTGTCTGTCAGGAGGTTGTATGTTCTCCCCGTGACTGCGTGGGTTTCCTCCAGGTGCTCCGGTTTCCTCCCACATTCCAAAGACGTACGGGTTAGGAAATTGTGGGCATGCTATGTTGGCGCCAGAAACATGGCGACACTTGTGGGCTGCCCCCAGAACACTCGACGCAAAAGGTGCATTTCACTGTGTGTTTCGATGTACATGTGACTAATAAAGATACCTTATCTCAAAATTCCAGATGCGGTCTCACCAATATCCCATACAGCTGTAACATGATGTCCCAACTCTTGTATTCAATGCCCTGTCTGACGAAGGCAAACGTGCCATCTGCCTTCTTCACCACCTTGATACCCATGTCACCACTTTCAGGGAACTGTGTACTTGTGCCGCTAGGTCTCTGATCTCAATTTAACTCATTTCAGATACAGCTACTGTAGTGAGGTGGGAGGGATGTTTTTAACCTGTGTTTGGATTCATTCATTTCTGGGGACAGGTGTTCCTGTTTCATTCTCAGGTGACTGAAGTTCCATCCAAGCCAACAACACCAGGCTATCATTATCAGTGGGAATCTGAATGATCTGCAATCCCACTCTCTCTAACTTCCCAATCGACCACAATTACTTCATCCTATTTGGAACTGCATCAGCAACCAAAATTTGATCTGAGAGGCTGGATTTTCCTTGGCCCACTTCGGGGTTTGACATCATCTCTAATTGTAAAATGACACCATTTAATGTGGTATCATGTAAATGCTTTTTTATGTTTGCAGCTTTAACTTTTACTTTGTGATTGTTTTTGAATCCTTAAATATGTCATAATTTTCTTCTTTCCCACCCCACAATGATAGATAGTGTAAGGATGAGGTCAGTCAAAGCAGAGATTGAGTGCATGCTCTGGGTCTGAAGCTGTGCCTATACTACATAACATCTTTATGGAACAGGATCTTATAAAGCTAGTTGTTACTGGAAAGAATAAAACTTTGACTCCTTTTCCTGCTACCTGTACCCACTCCTCCTCACAACTCCACCCCAGTTAGCAATTTCTATGGATTTCAAATTTTGTATTCATTTTGAAAATGTGCGAGAAATTCCAAATAGATTATTCAAGAAATTCAGCAATGATGAATAATTTTATAACAGTGCAGTGAGAAAATCCAGTTTTCAATGTAGTTAAATGCTCAAAGGTATAGTGGGTGGAGAGAGAAATATTGAAAGCAGTACTTCAGCTTCTGGATTGTTTGGGAAACTATGTTTCACTTTGGGGTTAACAGGGATATCTTATTGGAGCAATTTGTAACATTGCTAAAGAATAAATTCTGAAAGCCTTTCAAAGCACTAAGAAAATAGGTACCCTAAACCCTAGTCTATTAGATCATTCATTGAGCAAATAAACATCTTCACTAGTTTGATGTTGGTGTTTCACTGGGATTTCACTTTAAAATGAAACAAAAGTATTAATGTAATGTTTTTATTAATACTTAAATTGCATGCCTTAATATTTAGCTTGCATGTTTTATTAAAAAAAGATGCAGATTTAGAAGAAGTTTTTTACAACCCCAGGCCAAATCCATCCCATAATGTTTCCTGGGGCCCCTCAGCTACCAAGTTGTCTTGGACACTTTGGGCACCCTCCCCTGTTGACCTCCAGCAAGTCCCTGAGCCCCATTAACTGATGCCTGGTGACTTTTTCATTGGCCCATGATCTTGATCTTAATCTTGATGAATCATTGACAATGTATAGAATTACCATCTGTAAGCTTGTGGTCTGGCATACCCCTCACTCTACAATTATCATCAAACCAGGGGTTCAACCTTGGTTCAATGGGGACACCAGAAGAGCATGATGGGACTGGCACCATGCGTCATTTAACTGAATGTGGTATCATGGTGCTCAGGTAATACTGGCCACAGGCCATAAGGAGGAAAACACTCCAGTGGGTGGAATTGCACCTCACACAAAGAAGAAGGTTGTGTTTGTGAGGTGTGAGGAGGACATTGCTGCAGGAATTCCTCAAGTCAGCATCTTTGGCCCAATCATTTTCAGCTGCTTCATTGATGGCCTTTCTTCAATCATAAGGTCAGAGTGAGGATGCTTGCTGATCATTGCCAATGTCTAATTCCATTAGCAACTTATCAACAAATGAAGCAGCCCGTGCTTGCGTACAGCACGACCTGCACAACATTCACGTATGAGCTGATAAGTGGTAAGCAACTCTTGCACCACAAATGTATCGGCTATTAACTATCTCCAAAACGAGAGTCCAACTACTTACGCTTGACACCACCGAGTCCCCCACCACCAATATTTTGGGAGTCATCATTAATCAGTAATTCAAATGGACCAACCCCCTAAATACCATGGCTACATGATCAGGTCAGAGGCTGCTTATCCAGTGGTGAGTGACTCACCTCCTAATGTCTTTCCAGCACGTACCAGGAAAATAGCCAGAATTCTGATGGCATACAATCACAAGAGCACCAAAGTCTCTCAATAAGCTTAATACCATCCAAAGCATTCATTTCCTCCACCACCAGCACACAGTAGCTGCAATATGTACCATCTATTAAGTGCTTTGCCATCACTTGCTTGGACTACTCTGACAGCATTTCCCAAACCCAAGACCTCTACCACCAAGAAGGATGTGGGCACCAGATTGATGGGAGCACCACCACATGCAAGTTCCCTTTAAGCCGCATACTGACATGTAAGTATATTGCCAGTCTTTCATCACCACTGGGTCTAAATTCTCTGTCCTTCCCAACAGCACTGTGAAAGCAAAAACAAACTCCTGAAGGAACTCAGCAGGTCAGGCAGCACTGTGAAGGGAGAAGGATGGTCAACGCTTTGAGTTGAGACCCTTCTTCAGGACTGTGGGAGTATCTTCGCCAGAATGACTGCAGTGGTTCAAGAACGTGGCTCACCATCACCTTCTCAAGGTCAATTATTGATATGTAATAACTGTTGGTATTCTCAGCAAAGCCGAGTTTTCAAAAATGAATTTTAAAAAATCATTTATTATGGTAGAAATCTTCCACTGAGATAGGAGCAGAGATAAATCAACATTATACCTTGTCTGGTTCCACGTACAGGGCAGAAATCAATTTTAATTGTAAAGAGACCTTTGTCACACATTCTTGGTCACTGTTTGGATCTCTCCTTTAAGCTGTCCTACCCCTCTGCATACAACAATAATGTATAAAACTGTATTATGGTTATGGAGACACAAGGAAATGCAGATGCTGGAATCTGAACAAAAACAAGCTGCTGGAGGAACTCAGCAGGTCAGGCAGCATCTGTGGAGGGAAATTAGGAAATTTGTATTATGATTATGATGTGTTCTATTAATACCACATGAAACAAAATATATAACAGTTAACATGGAAAATAAGTTGCCTTGGAAAATGCCTTCAGCATTAAAGCAATAAAAAAGTGGAAGGCACACTCCAAACAGGACAATGAAAAGCTAGTTTCCCTCAGCCTGCACCGTGTGGTCCTGATTTCTGTCATGTCAGGTAAAAATTTGGCATTATTTTCTGTTTATTATTGTTTTGGCTTCATACTATGTGACAGATGTACCAGGACAAAAAGGAGTTAAATCAGGTAGAGGTTTTTATGTCATGCCATTCCATTGGTCAGAATGTTCCCTTTGGCAACCTAGTCAATGAACCTATGAGCAGTTACCTCTAATTCAGTTTGTTAGTGTTTGATGTGAATCGACACAGCTGGTACAGTTTTCTATAACAGTGATTGGAAATACGACACAAACCTTTTCATATCTATACTTTCAAATGGGAATTTCCTTTTCTGCCCATAACTGACCTACAGTTTGGTTGCAAATTCTTTTTAACCCACTTATGTTTCAAAGGAATCATTCTGAGAAAGCTGGGGAAATTTATGTTTCTTTCTCCTCCTTGTGCAGTCTCTTGGGATTGAGGATGACTTGCTTCCACTCCATTTTTGAGCAGACAAATGGGCTAATGTGGGACTCTCAGACTCAGTCGCAGGTGGGCCAGCAGGAGATGATGGCTCAGTAGTTTGGGAGGTGATGTGTTCCTCCCTCCATTGATGCTGAGCTTGATTGTGTTCTTGATGAATGCACTTGAGGTTGTCATTGCCATCGAGGAAGTTCCTCCCCCACTTTGAGCAGTCATGGGGTAGAGATTTCTAAGAGTCAGTGAGCATGTTACACTTTTGGAAGAGGCTTTGAGAACATCATTGAATACACTCGTACTATAATAAAGCTCAGAATAGTATATCTATTTTAGATATTTGGTATTGGATATGAAAATGCTATGTCTTGCCTATCAGAGCTGATTGAATATAATTAGGGCCTGGAACAGTATGCGGATGTTGACTCGCTTATCCTGTCAGTAGGTTTGGAGAATTTGGCAGAGGTAGAGTTGAAGGTCTCTGTCCTGCATTCTAGATGGTGCATATCTCAGAGACATACAGGAACACAGGCATCACTACTGCCCAATTGAGCTACTTAATCTAAAATTATCAAAACTGGCTACATATTAAAATGAAAAATCATCCCAATTCAATTTATCATGAGTCCATTCATAAGTATTTTTATATACTTATTGAGAGAAAGAGAGGGACTTGGAGACATGGATCCACTAAAGACAGATTTCAAAGAGATTGAAGAGGTATTAAATTAATAGTCTACATTCATCTGCACCAACTGCAAAGACAACAGATCAATGAGGCAAGGGAAATTTAAAAGTGAGCTGTGATATTATTTAGAAACATAGATGCATGGAAAATCGAAGCAGAAGTAGGCTATTTACCCTTTCAAGCTTGCTATGCTATTCAACATAATTATGGCTGATCATTTAAATTCATTGCTTATTCCTTCTTTCTTCCCATATCCCTTGATTTCCTGAGCTTTTAATTCTATAGTTAACTCATTGGATGTATTTAATGCTTGGACTCAAATGTTTTCTGTGGTGGATAATTCCACAGGTTTACCACTCTCAATCCTAAATGATCTACCCCATATCTTTAGGCTGTGACCTTTGGTTTTGGAATCTCCCCATCATCAAGAGTATTTGTCCTGCATCTAGTTTGTCTCGTCCCAATCAGAAATGTATAAGTTTCAGTGAGGTTGTCTCTCATTCTTATAAACTCTTATGAATATAAAACCTATTGCCTCAATTTCTCTTCACATGTCAGTTCTGCCATCCCAGGAATCAAGCTGGGGAACCTTTTCTGCACTCTCTCCATAGCAATAATGCCATTCCTCAGATAAGGAGACCAAAACTGTACACAATACCTGAGATGTGGTCTCACCAAGGCCCTGTACAATTTCAGGAAGATATCCTTGCTCGTGTATTCACATTGTCTCACTATAAAGGTCAGCATACCACATGCCTTCTTAGCTGCCTGCTCCACCTGCCTGCTTACTTTCATCAACCGGTGCATCAGAATGCCCGGTCTCATTGCACCTCTGCTTTTCTGAAAGCCTTTATGCCCAATAGCCACCCTTTGGTCTGCCGTGATGGGTTGGATGAAGCAGACTGAGGTAAAGTAAAACATTGTGTCCACTGGTAGGAAAATGGTTATTGTTTTGCCTTTGGTCAGACAAGCAGTGAGGTGTTGAGGGAGTGGAATCACTCTAGTTTAGTGCATGGTGGTACAGTGCCCGCAAAGTGACAGAGTGCAGTCAATGGCATCCTGCACCATAGGGAAGCCTACAATCTTGCATGGATATGTATTTTCTGCACCTGCAGTTTTCTGGCAAAAGGGAAGAAATATGCTGTTGATGCAACTTAGCAGCTACTGCAAACATGTTTCCAATCAGCTCCAGTCTGGAAGGAGTCAGGTACAAAAAGATCATTACTATCATACTCTTGACAGCCACTGACGGTGGCCCTTGCCCTGCTCTGGGATCAGACTTGTCACAGCTGTAGTTTTACTGAGAAGATACTTAGATATCTCACACATTATCCTTTACTGACGTTTAGTTAGGAGAACTGCTTGCTGAATTCCCAGGGCAGATTTCCAAGTGAGAGTCTTCCTCACCCCAACCTCTTCATCCTCACTGCCACCACCAATCCCCTCCTCCTCCCAGCTCTGCCAGCAAGTTGTCCTATTCTGCATGTCCTCTACTTGTTCCTCCAGTCATGCTGTGTCTGCTGTGAAAGTATACCAATATACCTGTGTCTGGAGCAAATGGTTTGTCCTGAACCCTTAAAGTCAATAAAAGACCTTCACCTTTCACACCGTTCCCTGCAGACTTTCGTATCTTGAAACAGTTATGTGAAGCAGCAAATGTTTTTACACTCATAGCAACAGTCAGTAGAAATCAATCAATGACTAACCTGTAAGTAATTGATCATTCTTATAAATAGAACTTGCAAAGGCAGGTCCTGCCTCCTGTTTCACATGTTCAGCTGTACAAGCTGCCTTGCACAGCTGAACATGGGAAACAGAGGGCAAGGGCTGGAGCATTGAACTCTGTAATGACAACACTGGTGAAAAGAATGCCAAGAATGCTAATTGACGTCCTGAACTTCCTGATCTCCATGTTTCTGAGGGATGTAAGGTGTAGGTTCACCAATACGTGTCCATTGCCATTTGCTTCTGATATGCTCATGTGGACAGGGGGTGAGATTTTTGGCCCAACAATAGGAATTACTGAGTCTACTATGTACTCTGTTTTTTCATGGATCCATCCATTTACTGAACACCAATTTTACGGAAACACAACCTGAGATTATAATCAACCAAGAGCTGAGGATAGAACTGAATTACAATGTTTGGTTCTGAGATGGGTGATTGTATAACAGAGGAGAAAATTTTAGTTAAGTCTGTGTTCCAAAAAGGCAATTTACAGGTCCTCCCCAGGCTACGACAGGGTTCTGTTCCTGAGAACTGTTTGTAACCCAAACAGTTTGCAAGTCAGAAATGCAGCCACAAGCCAAGTTTCCACATGGCAGAAGATGCCTGCAGCCCTGCAGCAGCCGGAAAGTCCATCCCACTGGGCTCCCAAATGCTGGACATAAGTTGGGTGCTGGTAAGCTGGGAAAGATCTGAATTTGATGAATTAGCAATTTGATTAAGTCCTTGCCCAGAGGCTTTAGTACTGAATTTACTTTGAGAATTCCAACTATTACCTTCTGCATGGTAGTGTAGCGGTTAGCGTAATGCTTTACAGCGCCAACGACCTAGGTTCAAATCTGGCCACTGTCTGTAAGGAGTTTGTATGTTCTCCCCGCGTCTGCGTGGGTTTCCTCTGGGTGCTCCGGTTTCGTCCCACATTCCAAAGACATACGCATTAGGAAGCTGAGGGCATGCTATGTTGGCGCCAGAAGAGTGGCGACACTTGCGGGCTGCCCCCAGAACACTCCACAAAAAGGTGTATTTCACTGTGTGTTTCGACGTACATGTGACTAATAAAGAGATCTTGTCTTTATGCTGTCCCATCCCAGACGAAAGGACATTCTTTCCATGCTGTCTCCGGAGTGAAGGGATCTTCAACTGCGAGCCAGATGCCCACTTCTCATCTGAAAGGTGCATGTCTCATAGAAAAAAAAGAACAATTCTGAATCAGTCATCTCTTTCACATCCCCTTCCCGGTGGTGTTGACATGCTCTTGAAACCTTAATTCTACTGCTTCTGTTAGTGTCACTTAGCATTTCTTTTTTGCACTGCTTCAGTTTGCACTACTATACTCTGCACCATTCCATTGTTTTGCACTCACCGCTGAATCTATTGTTGTATTTATTATTACCATGTATACTGTTTACTCTGTGAGCTTCACGCAAGCAAGGAATTTCATTGCACCCTGGTGAATATGACAATAAATTAATCTGAATCTAAATGAGATCCTTAGATACCTATTTGCCGCTTGATTATATTATCAGGGTGACCTTTCCTAAATGGCCTCCAGCCCTGCTGCCCACGGGAGACCACTGAATTATGCAAGCTCAGTTCTGAAGATGGCTGCATGTCTGATTGCAATCTTAATGTAAAATTTGGCAGAATGTGCCCATTATGGTGCACAAAGGGACCATTGAAGTATGCTGCATATTGTTCTCTTGCTTTCTTTTGCCAGCTCCCACCACAACACACATGAATCTGCTCAGCGTGTAGAGAAACCAACTAATATCGTGGGCCTTTGAAACAGGGTAAAATGCTTTGGAGATTGGAGTGCCAAAAGACCAATGCTGAGATTAGTAAAAAGCTTTCCATTGAAAATGGCTGGGGCATCTTGGGCCAGCATCCTGGGAAGACTGTCAACCAGGCATGTTTTGGACAGCATGTCAAATCCTGTATCCTCATAAAATCTGGGGAAACATTGAAGAGTTCATCTTAGTTACTGAGTGGAGATCTGGTGGACAATATGGGGTGATCATTGAAGCTCTCCAGTGGGAGGAAAGATCCATTTTGAGGCCATGAGCAAATGCCACTCTCAGAATGGGCAACTGCTGTGTTTCACCAGCTCTGTGCAGATGCAAAACATGACAGCTAACGAATTGAAAGACTGAATGGCGAACTGAACGAGGACAAGAGTTCAATATATTCCTTGGTTCATTGAGAGTTTGATTAACTCTTTGCCTGGAACTATTATATTGATTTTCTACTGAGCTGACTGAACAATTTCCAATTCTAAATATCACTTTATTCATGTTTAAGCATTTCAGAGGGAAAAATACCCTTTATCGATGCAAAGGACCTGATGTAGGGTCCTGACCTCAAATATCAAACATCCCTTTGCTACCATAGATGCTACTTGATCCACTGACTTCCTCCAGCAGTTTGTTTTTTTTGCTCCAGATTCCAGCATCTGCAGTTTCTTGTCTCCAAAGGTTTACAATGTCAGTGTGGAGAATGGAGTATAGCCCACAGCTCTCTGATCTATTCTCTATTACTTCCTTGTCTTTTTTTTCTGAAGGGCATGAAATATTGATCCAGAGACATGAGTTTGTATCTACCACAGCCAGAGATGAATTTAAATTCAAGTAATTAAATAAAAAGGCATTCTCAGCAATGGTATCTAAGAAACCACAGGATTATTGTTAAAACCCTACATTTCCTTACTATGTCTGGCCCACTTGTGTCTTCAGACCCATAGCAGAGTGTCTAACTCTTAACAGCCCTTTGAAATGACTAAGCAAGCCAAAGAGTTCGAGGGTAACTTAGGAGCAGACAATAAATGATGGCCTTGCTGGTAAGGGTCACATACCATGAATAAATTAAAAGAATTTATAAACTGCAGCAGGCTGAACACCAGGCTTTCTCCTCTTCCTGAAACACAAAACTGATCTTATGCCTTGTTCATTGCAGGTATTGATGTGCTGGAGTGGTGCCTCAGCAGAGAAGCAACAAGGAGAGAGTGAGAATGAGGGAACACACACATTTCACACTCTCAGTTATCAGCTCAGATACAGACACTGTATGTAATGTGGAGGGAAGGAGAGAGGAGATGAATGTATGTACTGAGTCACTGGGCACATGTGGCACACTGACAGGACAGAAGGAAGGATAACATGGGTACCAGCTAGTGAGAGGGTGGGTTGCACGTGAGATTTTTCGCAAAGGGTGTAGATGAGGACTTCAGTGAATCAGGTGGTGGAAGAAGACAGATTGGTGTACACATGGGAATTCTTTATGCACTGGGAGAAGGCCTGTGCTCAGTGTCAATGAGCATAGTGGAGCTCAGTACCAGCGTCACAGCAGATGAATGGTTTACCCACAGTGTTACTATACAGCATTAATTTCTAGTTCTGAATGATAACTGAATCCCTTCCCACAGTCCACACATTTTGACTGATTCTCCTGGTAACCATAAGGTGTCTTGACCATAAGGATGTTTGGCTGAAGCCTCATCCACACTCAGAACACATTTTTCTTGGTGTGAATGCAGCTTCTTAATTCCATGTTCAAAGGCTGATGATGTTCAGATCCTGCTGATTTGAGTAGCTCTGACAGGAGTATAACTAATGTCCTTAAGGAGGAGAAATCTGCCCTCATCTGATCTGGTCTAAATGTCACCCCAGACCTCTTGAAATGTGGTTGACTCTTAACTACCTCTGAAGTGGCCTACATTGATGTGATCACACACCATTTGCACATTAAGTGAATTAAGTCCATTTTTGTTCAAGTGTGGCCAAGAGTTGACACACAGCATTAAGTGTGCAGCCAATGGCATCCCTCCCTTCCTCACACCCTTCTTTCTTTCCATGCAGTTCACCACAAGCAAATCCCTCACCCATATACCCACCCTCCCAATTTTACCCCTGCTCCCCTCTCAACAAGTTTGCCAGGGGGAGAGAGGAATTGCTTCAAGGATGTTCTAAAAGGTTATTTGGAAAAAAATGCAATACATTCACTGACTCGTGAGAATCCCCGGTCTGTTGCAGATCAAAATGGAGGACTCCAGGATGGCTTTCTAAACACTTTTCCAAGAGCATGCAGAAACCCAGCAAAAACAATGGAAGGAGTGCACCACCACCCACCTACCCATTCCATAAAGCACTGCCTGCCCTGCTTGTGGCAGAGTCGACAGATCCATAGAATTCATACAATTGGCATGGAAGCAAGTCATCATCAATCCTAAGAGACTATGTTCTCACCACCCGCAGACTTCTGAAAGTGATGAATAAAATATAGTTCGACCTCATTGAATTGAGCTCTCGTGTTCTATTCCAAATTATTGCTTACTGGGAAAAAATGGATCCAATTTACATTTTAATGAATAAACACAATATTCTTCCACTTTTTCCTTGAGAAACCTGGTCCATAGATTTACCAGTGCTCACTGAAACGTTTCTGCAGATTTCAGTTCAAATGTAGGCTGTGTTCTGTTATTCTGATCAGCTTGACATTATCTACATTCAGGATCCTAAAAGGGACTAGACTAATATAGTCATAATAAATCTTCTCAATGTTCTCTTTCCCAGTGAAATATTGATCATTTTACATGAATGCTCATAATAATCCATTTATCCCAGTCCCCTCAGTCATTCTGATTTCTTTCTCCTGTATTCCTGCAAATAACAGCAATATCCTTCTTTGTTTAATGATAACCAGAACTGGACACAATGTTCTAAGTGTGGCCACACCAATGATTCACCCATTATTTTGGCTCAATAATGACCATTTTATAGATACTAATATCTGATTTACGTTACTCACTGGCACTGGACATTTATATTACTTATTCTCAGGAGGTCAACATTTATTGCTCATCCTTAATTTTACTTAAGCAATTGGTGATGAACTTTTTTAATTACTGCAGTCCATGTGGGGAACATATTCTTATTGGACTGTTGGGTAGGGAATCTCAGGATTTTGATCAAGCAATGCGGAAGGAATGGTGCTATTTATTCAACTTGCGATGATGCGTGCCTTTGGGAACTTAGAAGTGCTGATAGTCTCTTAGACCTGCTGTGCCTGTCATTCTATGTGCTGGAAGCTACACTTTTGGAGGTGATCCATAGATAGTGCTCCAAAGAGTAGTGCAAAAACTTCAATCTATTGTCAAACAGCAACCTCAAACCTAATTTGCCTTGCACAATATTATTAATTCCATTCAAATAATAGTCCTTTCTTACACTTTCAGTCCCTAGGTGCAGGACTTTGAATTTCTCTACATTGGCAATCAGATGCATGCCCCAAAACATTTAAATGTTCCTGTAATTTAATTTCCATGATTTTTACAGTCCAGCATTGTACAATGCATTAATTTAGCCAATGTGCTTGAGACATTGCTATTTGTGAAGATGCTAAACAAAGAAGACCCCAAAACAGATCTTTATGGATTGCATTGCAACAGCCTCCCTGTATCAACAATAATCATTGTAGCTCTGAGTTCTACAGTCAGATAGTTACAAATCCATTGTAAAATATTTTCCCTAAGTCAATATTTTGATTCAGATTCAGATTCAGATTCAGCTTAGTTTATTGTCCTATACACCAGGGTGCAATGAAATTCCTTGCTCGTATGAAGCCCACAGAGTAAACAGTATACATGGTAATAATAAATACAACAAGTACAGCGACGAGCACAAAACAGTAGAATGGTGCAAAGGTTATAGTGCAATAACTTTCAGTGTCAGTTTTCCCAGAGGCACTGCAGCAAACCTCACTAAAGTGTAACACAACATTCACTGACTTACCTCTATCACCCAGACACAGATAGGGTGATCATTTTGTGGAGTGGGGCGATCCTGAGCTTCCTGTTGCCCACCACTTTAATTTACCATCATACTCCCATTCTGATCTCTCTGCCTGTGGCCTCTGGCACTGTTATGATGAGACCCAGTGCAAGCTTGAGGATCAAAACCTCATCTTTCATCTGGCTGCATCGCACCCTTTCGGACTTAATATCAAATTCTCTAACTTTAGGTAGCATGCTCTTGTTTCCCATTTATATAAGAACCATTGCTGCTTGCCACATTTTATCTTTTCCTCTTTTGTATGGTCTGGCATCCTGAACATGTTTCAGTTTGCCAAAACTGCGACGGTAACAAATTACACAGCCATAGTAGCTAAACCTTATCACAATTTCCATGGTTTCACCCACATTTCACTGCTATGTGGACTAACTTATTTTTCTGCAGTAAAAAGCAAGATGCTGGAGGAACTCAGCAGATCAGGCAACATCTATTGAGGGAAATGATAAGATATTTACTTATTAGTCACACATACATTGAAACACACAATGAAATGTGTCTTTTTGCGTTACTGAGAATGTGCTGGGGGCAGCCCACAAGTGTTGCCACTCTTCCAATGTCAACATAGCATGCCCACAGCTCCTAACCCGTATGTCTTTGGAATGTGGGAGGAAACCAGAGCACCCAAAGGAAATCCATGCAGACACAGGAAGAACATACAAACTCCTTACAGACAGCGGTGGAATTGAACCCAGGTCGATGGTGCTGTAATAGCGTTACGCTAACTGCTACACTACTGTGCTCCCTAAAATTTTCGTACGTCCCTGGGTGGGTTCGAACTACCAACCTTTCCGACGTTTTGGGTTGAGACCCTTCATCTGGACTAAAAGATAGAGGGGAGATAGCCAGTGTAAAAGGTGAAGGGAAGGGGTGGAGCAAGAGCTGGCAAGTGAGAAACGGGTCCAGGTGAGGAGGGGTGATAAGCAAGAGATTCTGCAGATGCTGGAATCTAAAGCAACACACACAAAATGCTGGAGGAACTCAGCAGGTCAGGCAGCATCTATGGAAGGAAATAAACAGTCCATGTTTCAGGTTGGGAACCTTCATCAGGACTGGAAAAGAAGAGGGTCCTGATAAAGGGTCTCGACCCAAAACGTTGACCATTTATTTCCCTCCATAAATGCCACCTCACCTGCTGAGTTCCTCCTGCATTTTGTGTGTGTTAAGGAGGGGTGATAGGCAGATGGAGGAGGGGAGAGTGGAAATAGGGACAGAAGCTGAGAGGTGATAGGCGAGGCTAAGTGTATACTAAAGGAACAGCACCTCATATTCTGCCTGGGTAGTCTACAACCTGGTGGCATGAAAAATGAATTCTCCAACTTCAGGTAAACTGCTCCCGCTCTGTCCCTTTTCCCTCTCCTCCTGATCCACCCAATTCTCCCTACACTCACCCCGGCTCCCATCATCCTGTTCCTTTCCCCTCCTCCACCCGCTCCATTTGCCCATCACCTACCCACTCCCCCTCCCCACTGATTTCCTCCCCCCACAGTTCCCATCTTCCCCCCCCCCAAAACGATTCCACGCTCCACCTTCCTCTCCTATCGGATTCTATTGTCTTCAGCCCTTTGTCACTTCCACCGATCACCTCCCAGCTTCTGCTCTCCTCCATTTGCCTATCACCCCTCCTCACCTGGAGCCACCTATCACTTGCCAGCTCTTGCTCCACCCCTTCCCTTCATGTTTTTATACCAGCTATCTCCCCTCTATTTTTCAGTCCAGGTGAAGAGTCTCCACCTGAAACGTCAACTGTCCATTTCCCTCTACAGATGCTGCCTGATCTGCTGAGTTCCTCCAGCATCTTGTGTTTTGCTCCAGCATCTGCAGTCTCAGATGTCTCTAACTTATTTTTCTCTCTCTCAGGTCTAACAAAGCGTCCCTCATCTGTAACGTTAACTGTTTCTTTTGGAAACACAAGAAATTCTGCAGATGCTGGAATCTGGAGCAATACACAAAAGGTGCTGGAGGAGCTCAGCAGGCCCCTTTGCTCTTTGCCTCTTCTACCTATCACCTCTCAGCTTATTACATCTTCCCCCCTGCCCCCCCTCACCTGGACCCACCTATCATCTGCCTGCATGTGCTCTTCCCCCCACCTTCTTATTCTGGCTTCTGTCCTCTACCTTTCCAGTCCTGGTGAAGGGTCTCAGCAATGCCAGGGATGCATGCTAATCAGTTATATAATGAAATATGTCCAACATCCATTTTTATTATTGCTCTGCAGAGTGAATACTTGATGGTGCATTAAAATCTCTCCTGTTCTTTGTCCAAAGAATCATTATCCTTAATCTGCCCAGTTGCCATGTACACAAAAATAAATACAAGATAAGAAATTCCTAAATGTTTACATATAAAGTGGAAATAAATTTTGATTATCTTCAAACTGCCCATTCACCCACATTCACTCGCCTGACTGTTTATTTCCCTCCATAGATGCTGCCTGACCTGCTGAGTTCCTTCTGCATTTTGTGTGTGTTGCTCAAGAGGCATTTCCCCTTTTCTATTTTTATAACACATTGGCTCAGCTTTTCTTATCCTCCTTGTCTGTGTGGGAGGCCCCACCACCTTGCCATTAGCAATGCATTATGCAGACGAAGAAGCTTAATGTGCTGGTAATTGCTGCCATGAAGCAATTTTGACTCAGCCTATCACAGATATTCCCTTTGTTCCATACCTTCCTCCCCCCTCCTCCTCTCCTACTGAAAACTAACTTCCATCTTTCTCTTTCCAAGAAAGATCAGAAACATTGACTGTATCTTTTTCCACGATGCTGCTTGACCTGCTGAATTTTTTCGATATCCTTTGTTTTTTTTTTAATTTCTTTAACCCAGGTTCCCTATGTTTATGTTTTTATATTCATAAGTGTTTACATGGACAAAAGAACTTAACATTCCTCGGTTGCTTTTTAAACCTTTTCCAGAGTGAGTGTGAGATGCCTTTTTCCAGTCATTGGACACATTTCTACTATTCAGTAACTTATGAAAGATTTATGCCTGAGATACTAGAGTTTCCTACCTTGGTTTCGTTTACATGTTATCTATATTGTTATAATTTAACATTTACATTATTTTGTGTGTGGGTGAATGGGCAGTTTGAAGATAATCAAAATGTATTTCCACTTTATATATAAATATTTAGGAATTTCTTGTCTTGTATTTATTTTTGTGTATATGGCAACTGGGCAGATTAAGGATAATGATTCTTTGGACAAAGAAAAGGAGACATTTTAATGCACCATCAAGTATTCGCTCTGCAGAGCAATAATTAAAATGGATGTTGGACATATTTCATTATATAACTGATTGGCATGCATCCCTGGCATTGCTTTTCACCACTGTGTTCTTTTAAGATAAAGCATCTGTTCTTGGAGGCAGCACATTAAGTATCACATGATTCATATCTATCTATGTTGTAGCTAGACAGAGTCAATCAGATGACCTCCCGGCTCCACTGCAGCGTGACAGTGTGCCAGGATGAAATAATGTTCCTACAAGATGTTTACTTCTTCAAGACCACTAGAATGTATGTCACGTTCTTATTTATTGCTTTATTCTTGGGGGGGTGGGGGGGAGCAAGCCTTTCTCTGTGCACTTTGTATTGTACAGTGGAATGGTTAAAGGAGGCAAATGCAGTTTTACTACACAAGACACACAGAAAACACTTTCTCTTCAGAATCTCTCTGCAGCACAAAAATTTGTCTTTGATTGCCACGCTAAACACATGCAAGAGTATCCACTGCCAGTTTAGTTCAGCTGAGGTTGGTGGAACTGAGTGATAGCACAAGCAGTGGCTCACACTCCTGCATGCATTAGGCACTGACAATGAAAGACAAATTGGCTTCAAACAAATTCAGCAAGATTCAACAAATAACAGGTTGGTAATTCCAGCATGCATTTGTGACTGAGTGTGTGAATAACTGGTTGTGAATTCAAGTAAATATTAGGGAATGTCTGATTTAAAACGAGTCCGTATATATTCATATATAGCAGAAGATGAAGAGCATTGACATGCTGAACGAGGGTGGGGGTGCGCGGGGTGGGAGGTGGGTGGACAAGGTGTGTGGGTAGGGGGCAGCGGTGGGAGTCCAGGCTTCAGATATCAGATTTCAAATGGGTTAAACATTTGTGGAGCAATATTAACAATCTGTATAAAATGACTTCATCCATCATTTAATGAAAGTGGTAAATTATTTATTTGAATAATTTATTTTTTTAAATTTTTGTTAACTATTTGCAGAGTACAGTCTCTTGGCCACTAAAATTGGAATAGCAATTGAAGATAATATCTGAGGCATATATGTAATACCAGTGACCATTACACTTGAACTTCATGTTTAATTCAGAAATATGAAATTATGTATTAATTAATACTATCACTTTAAATACTATCATAAAGCAAATAAAACTCACACAAAGAATCCTGTTAAAAATTAGCTCTGGAAGTTGGTAATGAGGTAAGTGTACATAGAACATAGAACAGTACAGCACAGGAACAGACCCTTCAGCCCACAATGTCTGTGCCAGTCATGCCAATTATATCTAATTCTATCTGCCTGCACATGGTCTATATCCCTCCATTCCCTGTCTGTTCATGTGCCGACCTAAATGCCTCTTAAGCATTACTATCTTATCGGCTTCCACCACTTCCCTTGGCAGCATGTTACAGATACCTACCACTCTCTTGCCTCATAAAACTCCTTTAAATTTTCTCCCTCTCACATTAAAGCTATGCCCTCTAGTATTTGACATTTCCAACCTGGGAAAAAGACTCTATGACTACCTACCCTATCCATGTCTCTCATAATTGTATATACTTCTATCTAGTCGCTTCTCAGCCTCCAACGCTCCAGAGAAAACAGTTGATGTTTGTCCAACCTCTCCTTATAGCTAATACTCTATAATCCAAGCAACATCTTGGTGAACCTCTTCTGCACACTCCCCATGTTACAAGAATGTTAGTCAGACAGAAACAATGCCATTTCTTCTCCCAAAGTTTCTCAAATAGAATTTATCTTGCACTTAGTTGTGATTTTAAAGAGTACTGCCATGAGCTGGACATAGAGCAATACAGCACAGAAACAGGCTGACCAAGATGCCTGACTAAGCTAGTCCCATTTGCCCGCATTTGGCCCATATCCCTCTAAGCCTTTCCTATCCATACACCTGTGGGCTGCCCCCAGAACACTATACGCAAAAGATGCATTTCACTGTGTGTTTCGATGTACATGTGACTAATAAAGATATCTTATCTTATCTTATTTTATCTAAGTGTTATTATTGTTCCTGCTTCAACCACTTCCTCTGGCAGCTCGTTCCATATGTGCACCATTGTCTGCGTGAAGATGTTGCCCCTCTGGTCCCTTTTAAATCTTTTCCCTCTCACCTTAAAATCTGTAACCTCTAGTTCTTGATTTCCTTTCCCTGGGAAAAAGATTGTGCATTCACTGTATCTTTGCCCCTCATGACTTTATACGCCCCCATATGGTCACCCCCTCAGTCTCCTACACTGCAATGAATAAAGTCCTAGCCTGCTCAACCTCTCCCTATAAGTCAGGCCCTTGAGCCCTGACAACACTCGTAAATACTTTGGCAGGGAAACATTCAGGGAAAAGAATACAATGAGACGCAGAAGTAAAGGACAGCCACATTTAATTTTCAGTTACCTCAAATGGAATACCAAATGTAGTTTGATCTTATTAGAGCTGGGAGATTGATGAGAGTGATTAGATCTGATGCGTTTAATTGCACCCCTGCCACAAAACTTACCAGAGTTTAACATTTTCCTTCCTACTGGCTGGTAACCTTCGGTTCAAGGGAGGCCACACACCACACCATGTATTTTACCTCCAGATCTTGACATTAACTCCACATCCCCCTCCCCTTCCCACCAACCACCCCCCACCCCTCTCCACCCCCCACCTACAAAGCTTTTCACTGCTTCTAAATAGGTCTGATTTATGGGTGGGCAGTCAGCGGGAGATCTCACCTGTACAAACAGTGCACACTGAGCTGTTTATTATACTAACTGGGAGCACATAGAGCACTGGCATTGTATGTTTGTAAAGAAGCTGCTGTAAGGGTTTGTAGATCAGTTCTGACAAAATCTTAAAAGTAAAAGTTGAGCGAGAGATAGCTGTATTTTTATGAAAAATTAGGTCAAAATCTGTTTTAAAATCTTGTCAGATGTTTTTCATTTAACTTGAGACATTGTTGAGAAAGACCCCTAACTGTATTATGCCTTTTCTCAAAAATCTCTAACAGGTGAAAAAGGGGACAAGGTGATGGTGGGGTAATTAAACTACTGGCATTAAGTACGAAAACCCATAAGTGGGAGTGGATCCAGGTCCAGACAAGGCTCCCACTAACAGTAGGTATGGTGCTGTTTTATGTGCAAAGGTTTCTCTTTGATTATGCCATTGGTGCCACAATAAAGAAACATATGTCTGCCTATGATTGGCTTATTATTGTCACATGTACTGGGGTACAGTGAAAAACTTTGTTTTGCATGTATCCAAGCAGATAATTTCATCACATCAGTACATCAAGGTAGTACAAGGGAAAAGCAGTAACATAATGCAGAATGAAGTGTTACAGTTACAGAGAAAGTGCAGTGGAGGCAGACAATAAGGTACAAGAACATGATGAGGTAGATTATGAGGTCAAGAGTCCATCTTATCATATCAGGGGACTGTTCAATAGTCTTATAACAGCAGGATAGAAGCTGTCCTTGATCCTGGTGGTACGTGCTTTCAGGCTTTTGTATCTTCTGCCTGATGGGAGGGGGGAGAAGAGAGAATCTCCAGGGTGGGAGGGGTCTTTGATCATATTGGTAATTGGGTTATTATTATCACATGTACTGAGATACAGTGAAAAGCTTTTGTTTGCATGCCATCCAGACAAATCAGTCCAAACATAAGTACATTGGGGTAGTTAAAAAACAAAAAAAAACAGAATGCAGAATATAGTGTTATGGTTACAAAGTGCAGTGCAAGTAGACAAATAAAATGCAAGGGCCATGACGAGGTAGACTGAGAGATCAAGAATTCATCTTCAGCGTATAAGAGGTCCATTCAAGAGTCTGATAACAGCGGGATAGAAGCTGCCCTTGAGCCTGGTGGTACTTGTTCTCGGGGGTGGGGTGGGGGGGGGTTGTGGAAGAGGAAGAGAGAATGACTGAGATAGGAGGGGCCCTTGATTATGTTGGCTGCTTTTCCAAGGTAGCAGGAAGTGTGGACGGAGTCCATGGAGGGGAGGCTGGTTCACAACTCTCTGCAATTTCTGCAATTTATGCTGATGCTTGATGCAGTGCCATGCCCATAACAGCTAAGTGGAGAAAACCAACAAGATTTACGGTCCTTGCTCTATGACAGCTACCTAAAAGTGCAGAAAAATGAAAAGCATTTCGGCCTTATTTACAACTCTATCTCCAAAGATTCTAAACTAATTGGCAAGTAACAAGTAACTTATTTCAGGTTTCCAGGGCAAGTGTCAAATGAAGTAGAATAAATATATAAATAATAATATAAAATATAGTCGAATAAATAGTATAATTCTTTATAGCATTAAGGATTTTTAAAATTTGTATTGCTTATTATACTTCAATGTAGTTGTGCCACAGCAATGTTCAGATAATTAAAGTGATCGATAGGAAATAGACCTGAGTTGTCTGATGACTGGCCAGCTGCCTGAGTACACCGGTCACCTGCTTTCAGACCATGTTTTACCTTTCAGTGTGACCTCGAGGTGTCAGAAGAGGAGTGGAGTGGAGAACTAATGTAACAGGCACCTGGCAACTCAGAATGCCTCTCTGACCTCACCTTTTGCACTGTTCCAACAAAGCTCAATACAGGCTTGAGGAACAGCAACTCATCTTCCAACTTGACACCCTGAGAAGTTAACATTGAATATTTTTAACTCTCTTCTTTCTCCTTTTATGTTTTTGTTCATCATCCTCCAGACAGACAATTTGTAATTATCAATCCTCAAACACTGTCAGCTGGCACCACCTCATTCAGTCTCCCTGGGTTTCCCTCCCTATCACAGATCTTGTTAGTATTGATATAGATATAAATGGCAGTGACGCCTTACCCCCCCAATGAGCTCAATGCCTTTTATGCACGCTTTGAAAGGGAGAAAAACGCTACACCTGTGCGAGTCCCCACAACATCTGGCGACCCTGTGATCTCTATCTCAGAGGCTGACGTCAGAACATCCTTCAAGAGGGTGAACACTCATGAGGTGTCAGGCCCTGACATTGTACCTAGCAGAGTACAGAAAATCTGTGCCGACCAACTGGCTAGAGTGTTCAAGGACACCTTCAACCTCTCACTGCTGTGGTCTGAGGTTCCCACCTGCTTCAAAAGGGCATCAATCATACTGGTGCCCAAGAAGAGCAGGGGGAGCTGCCTCAATGACTATCACCCGGTAGCATGCACATCTACTGCGATGAAGTGCTTTGAGAGGTTGGTCATGGCTAGAATGAACTCCTGTCTGAGCAAGGACCTAGACTCGCTGCAATTTGCCTCCCGCCACAACAGGTCTACAGCAGATGCAATCTCACTGGCTCACCACTCAGCTTTGGAGCACCTAGACAACACAATACATACGTCAGGCTGCTGTTTATTGATGACAGCCTGGTGTTCAACACCATCATCCCCTCAGTACTAATCAACACGCTTCAAAACCTGGGCCTCTGTACCTCCCTGTGCCTCTGGATCCTCAATTTCCTCATCAGGAGACCACAGTCAGTGCGGATCGGTAGTAACATCTCCTCCTCGCTGACAATCAACACAGGCACACCTCAAAGATGCATGCTTAGCCCACTGCTCTACTCTCTCTACATTCATGACTGTGTGGCTAGGCACAGCTCAAACATCATTTATAATTTCGGTGCTGACACCACTGCTGTTGGTAGAATCTCAAATGGTGACAAGGAGGCATACAGGAGTGAGCAACAACGACCTCACACTTGACATCAGCAAGCTCAAGGAATTGACTGTGCACTTCAGACAGGGAAAGTCCAGAGAACGCACACCAGTCCTCATTGAGGGGTCGGCAGTGGAAAGGGTGAACAGCTTCAAGTTCCTCGGCGTCGACATCTCAGAGGATCTACCTTGGGCCCAATACGTTGATGCAATCAAGAAGAAAGCACGCCAGTGGCTCTACTCATTAAGAGTTTACGAGATTTGGTATGTCACCAAAGACTCTGCAAATTTCTACAGGTGTACGGTGGAGAGCATTCTGACTGGTTGCATCACCACCTGGTATGGAGGCTCCAATGCATAGGATCGCAAGAGGCTGCAGAGGGTTGCCGACTCAGCCAGTTCCATCATGGACAAAACCGTCCCCACCATCGAGGACATCTTCAAGAGGCGGTGACTCAAGAAAGCGGCATCCATCATTAAGGACTCTCACCATCCGGGACATGCCCTCTTCTGGTTACTACCATCGGGGAGGAGGTGCAGGAGCCTGAAGACCCACACTCAATGTTTCCGCAATGGTTTCTTCCCCTACGCCATCAGATTTCTGAACAGTCCTTGAACCCATGAACACTACCTCGTTATTCCTCTTTTTGCACTATTTATTTATATTTGTAACTTATAGTAATTTTTAAGTCTTGTACTGTTGCTGCAAAACAACAAATTTCATGACATGTCGGTAATAATAAACCTGATTCTGAGTATGATTCTGAGCTATTGGTTTATTATTGTCGCATGTACCGAGAGATAATGAAAAGCTATTGTTTGTCTGCCATCCAGACAGATATGCCATAAGTAGATCAAGGCAGTAAAAAGAAAAACAGAATGCAGAATATAGTGTTTCAATTTCAGAGAAAGTGCAGTGCAGGTAGACAAATAAAGTGCAAGGTCATGACGAGGTAGATTGGGAGACTAAGAGTTCATTTTAAGTGTATGAGAGGTCCGTTCAAGAGTCTGATAATAGCAGGATAGAATTTGTCCTTGAGTCTGGTGGTATATGCCTTCAAGTTTTCTCCACCCCTGCCCCATCTCAGCAAGTTAAACCATGTTTGATTTCTAACTTTCACCAGTTCTGATGAAAGGCCTTCACCCAGAATCTTAACTCTGTTTCTCTGTCTATTGAAGTGTTTCCAGCATTTCTTATTTTTATTTCAGATTTTCAGCAACTGCAATTGTTTTGCTTTTTGATACTTATTGAATCAAATCAAATATAAAGCTCCATAACCTTCTCCCTGTAGCTACTTTACCCATAGATTTCAATGGCATATATATATTTGTGCTATGTTGAACTGGCTCCAACTCAGTGGTGCAAAACTACCAGTTTAAGGAAGCCAGACCGAACCATTATCCTCCAGGAGGTGTCCATTGCACTACACAGATGCCCTGGACCTATGTTTAATTGAATCAGTTGGTGGACTTCAGGCTGTCCTTGGGTGCCCCAAGCTTTCACCCATTTGAGTATTTAAAAGTTGTGCAGATCTGAACAGACCTGCCAAATTTTAAGCAGAAGATTTGCTCTAATGTGATATAATGTCAATCTTCAGCTTAAGAAAACTTTCCAATAAGCCCAAGCAATGGAAGTTTATATCAATAACAAATATAAATGAAGGATAATCTCTGCTGATGGTTATTCTCATTCTATTTTCTCTATTCTTAAATTATCTCCTTCACTTAGTGACCTCTGTTGTTACCTGGACATGTCAAATTTTGTTTTACTATAGAAAGCTTTTTCTGTTAAATCACAGTCTGCTTCAGTCAACTCCTCTTTACTCTACCTCAGCCCTCCCTGTCACTGCCCAGGTTTTGGACAAGTATTCTAACTTCCTCCCATCTCCCAAAGATGTATTGATGTTAATCAACTACTGTAAATTATGCCTTAGTGTAGATAAGTGAAGAAAGACTCAAAGTGGATTTGAAGGGCATGTGAAAGAGAAGGACTACAGAGAAATAAGAAGAGTGGGAATGGACAGATGGATGGCTCTGTTGGGAGCCAGCATGGATCCAGTGGAACAAATGGCCACCTGTATTGCAATATGTAAATCAGACTTCCCACTATCAAGAAAAGATGAGATTTTAAGATTTCTTTATTAGTCACATGTACATCAAAACACACAGTGAAATGCGTCTTTTTGCGTGGAGAGTTCTGGGAGTAGCCCGCAAGTGTCACCATGCTTCTGGCGCCAACATAGCATACCCACAACTTTGGAATGTGGGAGGAAACCGGACCACCTGGAGGAAACCCACACAGACATGGGGAAAACATGCAATCTCCTTACAGACAGTGGCTGGAATTGAACACGGGTCGCTGGCGCTGTAGTAGTGTTACGCTAACTGCTACACTACCTGTCCGTATCAGCCCCATCAACTCACCTATCAGAACCATCTTGAGAACTTGTCAGGGCTACTGCAGGCATGTGCCAGATATACCTTTTATTGGCCAAGTTGGACTTGTGACTCCTGAGTTAAAACATACTGTGGGATTAAAATCAATTAGCATTTAATCCCAGCAAGATTGATTGCTGTTGTCACAAGCTGTTGAGAGGTTTTCCTACTTCTGCAGAACAGGCACTGCTAATGGTGTCATTGTAGACTAGTGCCTTTAGGCAGGTGATTTTGGACAGGGTAGAACCTGAACTTTGGATAAAAATCTGATCCTCTGTATCTTTGGCACCGTCAGATTCCTTGTACGTGTGATGTGGTACCTAAAATATTTTCACAGAAAATAATCTGATATTAGCATAATGAGGGTTTCCCTTCTTTACAAAATACTGTTATGAAATGTTGGCACATTCAAAGCTATTTGCTGTAGTCAAACCTCTTGTAGCAGTATTCTCAAATTATTCAGGAGAAATGAAATCAGGAGAAGATAGTGCAAGAACAAAAGCAAAAAAAGGTTGCGTGAACTGCAAGATACACACAAGAGAAGTAAAACACGAGATATTATGGAGATCTGAAATAAAAGCAGGCAATGCTGAAAATACTCAGCAGGTCAGGTAATATCTGTGGAGTGGGAAACACTAGACAGTTCCAATCCAAACTAGAAAGGCTTGTTATCTGAAATTGCTGAAGTCAATGTTAAGTCCAGAGGGCTGTAAGATGCCAAGTCATGTGCTGTTCTTTGAGGTTATGTTGGGCTTTGTTGGAACAGTGTAAGAAGCCAAAGAAAGAGAGGTCAGAGTGGGATTGGGTTGAAGAATTAAAGTGATGGACAACTGAACGCTCCAGGTTGTGCTTGAGGACAAAATGGAAGTGTTTTGTAAAGCGTTCATTGAATCAATTTGGTTTCCCCAGTGTAGAGGAGACCACATCATGAGCACCAAATGCAATTAACTACACTGGAAGAGATACAAAGGAATCACCAGTTTACCTGGAAGGAGTCCATGGAAAGGAGGGGTCAGAGATGAAAAGTAAGCCAGGGTGGAAACTGGCACCAAAGATTCTCTCTCTCTCTCTCTCCTTCCCTCTCCTTCTCTCCTTCTCTGTCTCCTTCTCTCCCACTCCTTTTCCTTCTCCCTCTCTCCTTCCTTCCCTCTCACTCTCCCCCTCTCCTGCTCTGTTTCCCTCTCCTTTCCCCCTCTCTTTCTTTTTCTCTTTCTTTCTCTCTCTTTCTCTCTGATTTTTCTTTTCCAGTCTGCATTTACTGCATGTTTTTTCTTTTTCCTCTCTCTCCCTCCATGTTCTCATTCATCACAAGCTTTCACCACATTCTCTCAGCCAGCACCACCACCACCATTTGTGTTATTCGGTCTATGTTCTCTCCACCACGTTCCCTTCTCTGCAGCTTAAAGGACATTTGATTTCGAAGCTTTCTGAATTCTGACATCATCTGAAGATGTTGGCATTAAAATGTTTGTTTCTTAAAGAGATGTGTGAAAAACTATTGTTTTAATCATAGTAAACCTATTTAATCAGAATCTCTTTGGCAGGAGTAAAAGCAGAAAATGCTTCTTATGTCCAGCAAATCAGGCATCACTGGGATTGAACAGTTAGTGTTTCAGATTAAAGAGCTTTTAGCATTTATATTTAGTCAGATAAATGGTCTTTATCCTGAAAAGTTAACTCTATTTCTCTTTTCACAGATTCTGCCTGGCGGATTAAGTGTTTCTAATGTTTTCTGTTTTAACTTCAGATTTCCAACATCTGCATTTTTTTTGATTTTGATCTGTAGGGCAGGATTTGTTAAGGGATGGTCATGACTGGCTAACTTAATTGAATTTTTAGACAATGTGACAAGGAGGCTCAATGGGGATTGTGCATTTGATGTAATCAGTCTGGATTTTAGCAAGGCCTTTGACAAAGTTTCACATGGTAATCCTACATATTAGATAGATCGGGCAAATAATAGCAATTGCCTCTGTTGGAGAATGCAAAGTGTAATGATCAAGGGGAATTTTGGTAGCTGGAAGGTGTGCAGAATGAGATTCCACAATTCTAGGTCCCTTGCTTTTTGTGATTATATCGATAACTTGAACTTAAGTGTAGGCATCTCAATTAAGAAGTTTGCCTGTGATATCAAAGCAAGTAGAAAAGAAGAAAGTTCTAAACCACAGCAGGATATCAGCAGCCTGGTTCAGTAGGCACAATGGTGACAAATGGTTTCAATTTGAAGAAGTGTGGGCTAATACATTTAGTGAGATAATCAAATAAGGGACATACTTGATGAACGATAGGAATCTATGAAATGTGGTGGAGCAGAGGATCTTGGAGTGAATGTCCACAGCTCTCTGAAGGTAGTGGGGCAGGTTGTTTAGATAATTGAGAATGCATATAGTATGCTTACTTTTATTGGCCATGGCAAAAGTAAGAGCAGGAAGGTCAAGCTACAGAACTGCAGAAGTAGGTAGGCCACAGTTGCAGCAGTGTCTATATTTCTTGTCACCTCTGTAGAGGAAAGATATTGCAGTCGTAGATTTGCAACCATATTAGAACATAGAACATTACAGCACAGTATAGGCCCTTCAGTCCACAGTGTTGTGCCGATACTTTATCCTGCTCTAAGATCTATCTAACCCTTCCCTCCCACATAGCCCCCCATTTCTCTATCATTCATGTGTCTATCTAAGAGTCTCTTAAAAGTCCCTAATGTATCTGCCCCCACAACCTCTGCAGGCACTTGTGTTCCATGAACCCACCACCCTCTGTGTAAAAGACTTACCCCTGACATCCCCCTTATATCTTCCTCCAATCACCTTAAACTTGTGTCCCCTCGTGTCAGCCATTGTCGCCCTGGCAAAAAGTCTCTGACTGTCCACTCGATCTATGCTTCTTATCATCTTGTACACCTCTATCAAGTCACCTCTCATCTTCCTTCTCTCTAAAGAGAAAAGCCCTAGCTCACTCAACTTATCCTCATAAGACATGCTCTCCAATCCAGCAACATCCTGGTAAATCTCCTCTGCATCCTCTCTAAAGCTTCCACATTCTTCCTATAATGAGGTGACCAGAACTGAACACAATACTCCAAGTGTGGTCTGACCAGAGTTCTATAGAGCTGCAACATCACCTTGTAGCTCTTGAACTCAATACCCAGACTAATGAAGGCAACACACCATACGCCTTCCTAACAACCCTATCGACCTGCGTGACAACCTTGAGGGATCTATGGACGTGGACCCCAAGATCTCTCTGTTCCTCCACACTGCTGACAGTTGCATATTGTTGGAGATTGGAGAATTATAGTTATGAGGAAAATCTGTCTAGGTTGGGGTTGTTTTCCATGGAACAAAGGTGAGTGAGAATTAATTAAGTTGTATGTTATTATGAGATACTTTGACAGAGTGAATAGAAATTACTTACCTCCCTTAGCAAGAAGACAATAACAAAGGGGCATAGGTTTAATTTAATTGGTAGAAGAATTAGATACTGGAGCTGAGGAAAAATATTTTCACAGCAAATATTGGGTGTTTTGGAGCTCACTGTCCGAAGGAGTGGTGGAGGCAGGAATCCTCATCATGGTTAAAAGGTACCTGGATAACCACTTGAAAAACCAGGATCATGGATCAAGAGCTGGGATGTGGAATTAATCTAAATCTGTTTTAGGGCAGAATGGTTATGATAGGCCAAATGGCCTCCTCCTATGGCTCTATGAGGCAGGTACCGCAGTGTTAATGGATTCCTTAAGTGTGGTTCATCTCATCTCTTTGCAGCACACCCACTAAAGTTTTACACTACTCAGGGGAGGGCTGGACACTGGCTTGGATTGAAACAAAACCCGTGGCGGAAATAATGTGAATAGAGATAGAAAATTCATTTATTATAGAATAAGTGAAGTCAGTTGCTACTTCGAGCAGTTTCTCAAAAGGTTGCAGTTATATTTAACCTGTATTTGTCTAGCAATGCACTTTGTACTCGAGATGAATATTTTTCTAATGTGTCTGCCTGGAAACTAAATGAATTTAATCATAAAAATTCACCAAATTCACCAAGGTTTTTAAAATTAAGAGAGGCATAGATAGGGCAGTCAGTCAGTATCTTTTCCAAGGGTAGAAATGTCAGACACCAGAGGACATGCTTTTAGGGTTAGAGGGGGGAAGTTTAAAGGTGACATGAGAGGCAAGTCTTTTATGCAGAGAGCGGTAGGTGCCTGGAATGGGTTACTGGGATAGTAGTGGAAGCAGGCAGTTTGGTGGAGTTTAAGAGGCTTTTAGATGGACACATGAATATGAAGGGAATGGAGAGATATGGATGATACACAGGAAGAGGGCATTTAGTATAACTAGGCATCCACACCATGGGCCGAATGGCCTGTCCAGTGCTGTCCTATTCTATGTTCTATGTAAATAAGCAGACTTTTCATTGCAGAGAACCTCCATGGGAAACAGACTGAGCTTTGTTGCCCGCAGGAGTGGAAGGTTAACATATATAATTTTTGTAGTCTGCTTCCTGATTCCTTCAGGCTGTTGGAATGATTGCCTCGTGCTCTCCAAAGTTGTTTCAAGTTTCAAAAATCTACAATGAGTGAGATGACCATTATTCTGAAGGTTATTTTGCTGAATTCAAGGCATAGAAAAACTGCTGGAGGTATTCAGCAAATCAGGACACTGTGATCACAATGGGCCAAATATCTTCCCTCAGTGCCATAAATCTCTATGAATCTTTGAGCCTCCGTGAAGATAAGTAATGTTTCAGGTAGATAACCCTTCAACTGATGTGCAGTGCCATTATCTGACATGGGTGTAGGCGTGGAATCAAATGACTGTGGTTTTATAACACTGTCTGCTTGCTGTTCCTGCCACACCAGGATATCTGAAAGGAAAAAGACACAAGGGAAGGTTGTGGTCAGAGAATAGAATAGTGGTAAGTCGTAGGTAAAAAAAAAAGCAGAAAATGCTGGAAATATTCAGCAGGTCAGGCCACATCTGTGGGAAGAGAAACAGAGTTAACATTTCAGGTCGAAGACCCTTTGTCAGAACTGGAAAGGAGACAAAAGAAGCTTGTTAAGCTGCAGGGACGGTGGGGAGGGTGGAATGTTTCTGACAGGGTAAAACCAGGCTGAGCATGGGGATAAGGTGTAAACAAGGTTATTTGGTCAGTGAGTGAATGAGAACATGACCTGGCATATAAGATAAGATATCTTTATTAGTCACATGTACATCGAAAAACACAGTGAAATGTATCATTTGCGTAGAGTGTTCTGGGGCCAGCCTGCAAGTGTTGCCATGCTTCCAGCGTCAACATAGCATGGCCACAACTTCCTAACCTGTACGTCTTTGGAATGTGGGAGGAAACTGGAGCACCCGAAGGAAACCCACACAGACACAGGGAGAACATATAAAATTCCTACAGACAGCAGCCGGAATTGAACCCGGGTTGCTGGCACTGTAAAAGCATTACGCTAATCACTACACTACCATGCCTGTCCTCCGCTTCTGGAGAAAAAAGAGAAAAAAAGGGGGAAAGAACAACAAACAAGCTGAGTCAGTATCATGGACGGACAACTGATACAGACAGAAAAATCAAGTTGCATGAAATTATAGAACTCAATATTGAGTCCAGAAGGCAACAACATGTCCACTGATGAGGTGCCATTCCTCAAGCTTCCATTGGACCCCATTGTATCAGTACAGGAGGCCACAGGGGTGAGATGGAGAATTAAAGAGGTAGGAAACGGGAAGCTCAGGGTTCGCTCCTGTGGACTGAATGCAAGTGCTCTGCAAAGCGATCACCCAATTCTGTGTCTGGTTTCTCCTGTGTAGAGGAGATCACATTGTGAACATTGAACGTTTTACATTAGATAATAAGAGATATCTACTTACCCTATCTGTGGCATGCATTTCAGAAGAAATATTGTAATAAGGAGGTAGTGGTATGTGAGAGAAAGGATTAAATATGAGATATAGTCATATCCTGTGGCAAATAACTCATTTTCTGACACCCGAGAGCCTTTCCATCATCTAAGAGTCAGAAATCTCCACTTGCCTGAATGAGTACAACTCCGACTTGAAACCATCCAGGACAAAGTGGTCTGCTTGACTGGTACCACATCCATCGCCCTAAACATTTACTCCACTGGTGCACTATGGCTGCAGTGTGTACCACTTACAAAATGCACTGCAGTTACTTGTAAAGACTTATCCTGAAAGCATCTCCCAAGCCAATGACCTTTATCACCAAGAAGTACGAGAGCTGCAAGAGCACAGGAATATCACCACCAGTAGGTTCTTGTCCAAGTCACGCACAACCACGACTAGGAAATATATTGCAGTCCTTCATCATCCCTGGATCCAAGTCTTGGAACTCCTTACCCAACACAACTGTGGAAGTAATTTCACCAGAAGGACTGCATCAGTTCAAGTAGACAGCTTACCGCTGAACTAAAAAGGTAAGGTTCAGTGGAGCAAATGCATTGGAACAAATGAAATGAGCTGGCATTTACCTTCATGGATGGTGGCTCCCACTACCATTTCTCAAGGCCTCCTGGACCTACTTCCATCTCCCCATCAAGGCCTTCAGGTGTAACCCTCAAGAATATGAAGCCCACTCTCTCCATGTTGTACTGTTCCTCGGTTTCTGCAAGGTTAAAGAGATGTGAAGGAAAAGCAGATCCAACAGGTCAACCATGATCTTAATGAGTAGCAGAACTGACTTGAGGTTAAATGGCCTACTCCTGCTCCTGTGTTTCCAGGTTGTTTTCAGTTTTTGAATACATGCTCTTGCCACAATGCAACTCTTTCCCAAGAGGTGCAAATTCAGCTGGAAATTACACTGGAAAATTACAACATTGTGTTCTTTGGTCCCATGTAACCATTGACTAGAGCAGCTAACTCTAGCTGCACACAACAGTTACTTTGATGAGCGCAGCAGGAAATTGGTGCACTGCCTACATTTCAAAGAATGGGTGAGGGTTAATCACATATCATGATTCCCATGCTTGTTTTTAGGGCTGTCCATCGTAGGCACCAGTGGCCCTGGGGTACAGGTTGTTCAATCCAATCTGGCTTCACATTGCTTTAATCCTCATGCATAAGGAAGGTTCCCTTTGTCTCTCTAAAACACCCTTTCCTAATATTTATTTGGTGAACAGAGGTGCAAGTGGTAATGGTTTTCTACAAATTAGCTCCACTGGAAACAGAATCATCGGTAACTGTCAGGCAGCTTAGCTTCAGGCAGGTCAGTGAATTAATATATCCTATTGTAATTTGCATTTGATTGAGTTAATTCATTACAGGCACAGTTATTGTTACAACAGAAGTTAACACTTTATTGGTAAATTTACAGTAGATGTGGATATCAAATAAAAAAAATTAATACTTGCCAATGAAGTAAACTAAGCAAAATGAAGGTTTTGTTTTCTCCCTAAAAATGCCGATTAGGGCTCAGAAGTGTACAGAGTCTAGGAAACAATCCCTGTTCCCAGACAAGTATACAGGGTCTAGGAAACAATCCCTGTGCCCAGACACGTGTACAGGATCTAGGAAACAATCCCTGTGTGTGATCGGGTATATGTCAGGCACACCTGATTTTGGGCCTCAGTGTGGTAAAGTGAGATCAGAGAGCTATTGACAGGAGCTAGGTGTCCCCAGTGAAGATGCATAGAGTTTCAAGCCAGTTGTGATGCCAGTACCTGCCTCAGCTCTGTACTGAAAGGGGCAGGGACAACAGTCAGGAGAAGGTAGGGTTGATGGGTGGAGCAAATTGGAGTGGGGTGGAATTAGATGAATGCTTTGGGTGGAGGTCAGAAGAGGAAGTAGTAAGAGCAGGAAGATTATGGTACAAGTATATAAATCACTGGTTAGGCTGCAGCTGGAGTACTGCGTGTATCTCTGGTCACCACACTACAGGAAACACATGATTGCACTGGAGAGGGTGCAGAGGAGATTCACCAGGATATTGCCTGAGATGGAGTTTTTCATTAATGGCGAGAGACTAGAAAGGCTGAGTTTACTTTCCTTGGACCAGAGAAGACTGAGGGAGAGCTTTGATTACTGAAGTAAACAAAATTATGAGGGACACAGATGGGTTAAACGGTAAGAAACATTTTCACACAGTAGAGGTGTCTAAAACCAGGTAGCATGGGTTCAAGGTAAGGGGTATAAACTTCAGAGGGGGATTTGCAGAAGACTGTTTTCACCCAGAAGGTGCTTGGAATCTGGAACACACTGCCTGAGGGGCTGGTGGAGGCAGATACTTTCATAACAGTTAAGAAATAATTAAGTAAGCACTTGAATCACCAAGGCATTGTCAGCTATGGACCAAGTGCTTGTAAATTGGATTAGTATACAGTATATGATACTTGGCAATGTAGAGCTGAGGATCAACAGTGCACAGTTTAATGTTAGAGCTGGGATGAGCTCCAAAAGATCTCAGCTGAGCATTCAGATATGTGTCTAATTATTACAAATTCACCTTTTTGGTAGTATTCCACGTAGGCAGTTTTAAGTCCTGTGGGCCAGGCTGAATTTGCTGTTCTACTGAATGCACATTGCTCACTGTGTCCAGAGCATTCCGATATTACAAAAACAGCCTCAAAAAGGCATCAGGAACCCTAAATTTCAGTTGCAAAATGCTAGATATCTGTATTGTCCAAAACAATATATGAGCACACACAGCTTACTTCCTCCATTCATGGTTTAGGTGCCAGAAAAATTGGGTGTAACATAACTGTATTTTAGACTGAAGCGTCGTCTTCATCACAGAGCAACCAAATGAGCACACACAGCTTACTTCCTCCATTCACGGTTTAGGTGCCAGAAAAATTGGGTGTAACATAACTGTATTTTAGACTGAAGCGTCGTCTTCATCACAGAGCAACCAAATAACATTATTCTATTAAAATACCTTGAGGTAGTCAGAGAAAATGTTAACATTCTAATTGTTTTAAGGTATATATGATGAATTTTTGTCAAATGTGCAGAGCTTTTTACTATATTTTCTATGCCTTACATCCACTGATTTAAGAATAAATCTGGATTGAAATGTGAGAAATAGTAACAGTTAAATGTTCATAATAAAATATTACAATGCATAAGAATGTCATTAATATTATGAGCCCCGGAATACAATTGTGGTGGTCATGGAAACAACAAAATGTGAAAACACTGGTTCCATACTCATAAGGAAAAGAATAATGCTCATCAATTACATTTATTCTGTGCGCAGTTGATAAATATATTTTTCCACAAGAAATATAAGCTTTCTATCAAAGCATGTTTCAGCTTTGATGGGAATCTTGCCTTGAGCGAGAAAAGGCAATATATTCCATGTAGCAATCATTGTGGGTAAAATGCAATGATAACTGTTATTTAAAAAGAAGTATTGACTCTCTTTTAAACATGCTACAATCTATTAGGAAAACATTGTGATAAGTTTGAATTGCATGCATTATATGTTCATAAGTTAACATTTGCTGAAGCATTTTGCTAGATGTGCCTGATTGTGTGTCATAGCCAATTTTTGATATCAAGATCCTTGTGCCTCAAGATATTGAAATCCCAAATTAACTTGGCATTGGCTCCTGTCGTTCATTAGCAACATAAGAAGAAATAGGAACTGGAGTTGGCCTTCTGGTCCTGCATCCTTCTTTGACATTCAATAGGGTCTGATCTGAACTAATCAGCTGGCCTCAACTTCACTTCCTTAACTGATTCCCATTCACCACTGATTCTCCTATAATCCGATAATCTTTCCACCTCAGCCTTGGATAAATTCAATGACTCAGCATCCACAGCTCGCTGGGTAGGGAATTCTAAAGATTTACAAGAGGAAATTCCTCCTCATCTCTGTCTTAAATTAGTGACCTTTCATCCTGAGACCAAAGCTACTACTAAGATGCCCTCCAGCAGAAGAAGTTCTTTTGATATCTATTCTGTCAAACCCCCTCAGAATTTTAGATATTTCAGGAAGATTCTCATTCTTCTAAACTGCAGTAAGTAAAGACCCAGTTTACCAAATCTTTCTTCACATAATAACCCCTTCATCCGGCAATGAGTTAGGACAACAAATACATGAAAATCCAAAGCTGCAAATACAGGAAACCTGCTCTAAAAACAGAAAAATGCTGCAGACGCTCAGCCGGCCAGGCAGCATCCGTGGTTGGAGAAACAGAGTTAACATTTCAGGTTGAAGATCCTTCAAAAGATAAATATATCCTTCCTTTAAATAAGGAGACCAAGCTGTGCATAGTAGTCCAAGTGTGGTCCTGTCAAAATCTTGCAGAGTTGTAATAAAATCCTTCTAACCTTCCAGTCCAAGTAACACCCATTCACTTCAATCAACAGCTTTTGTTACTTCAGAATTTATAGAATTTTAATTTTTAAAGAAGTTTGTAAGACAAATTGGAAAAGCCAATGTTTGGGCTTATTCATAATCAACAATGCAATATAACTATCACACATTGAGAACTATCTGAACAGCTCCATTAACTTATTATTTCCAGGCTGGCTATGATATTTTCCTTTCAGCACTGGCTTTTGGTTCTCTTTGCCTCTGTATGTCTTTAGTTGAGAAAGCAGGAGGATGTAAAGAGTGTTATAATGTATGACAAGCATCACTGCTACTTCATGAGAGGGGTCAACTTCTGCTGCTTTAAAGCCATCCACTTTGACAAATTCCAAGTCCTGGGGATATTTGCCTAAAGGTGGTAAGTAGGAATGCCTGACTTATAAATGAACTACATTTTGAGATCTATGAACTGGATGGTTTCATGGTCATCATAATTGATGTTAACTTTTTAATTTAGATTTAATTATTTGAATTTAAATCCTAATGTGAGTTAAAATGGGATTAGAACTCCAGTGATTTATCATAATGATGAATATGCTGATCATTTAGTGTAATATTTAAGTCAGAAATAGATGGATACTTAATAAACAAGTGGGTGAAAGATTACTGGGGAAGGCGGAGTTGAGGATACAAACAGTAAATGGCAGAACGGGCTTGAGGGGCCTGGTGGCCTCCACCAGCTTTCAGTTGTTAGGTTTGTATGTTCATATGTAATGCTCTATAACGAAAACTGTTGGTGAAATATTTTCTTTGTGTAAGCATATGGTATAGAATTCATTGGTAAATACTGGCACTTCTTTCTCTTTTTTTTCTTTTTCAATCTCTTTATTAGTTTTCAAATTAATACAGATTAGTATGTAACATCAATGTTTGTACATGTGATACAAAGAGATCAGGATAACAATCATGGCATAGATAATCATAAAGAACAATAAAATATTAAAAAAATCTGTAGATCCCACGATCTCTTAGTAAATGAATATAATATAAAAGAAAGGAAAGAAAAAGATTTATTATATATATAAAAGAAAGAAAAAAAATCCCCAAATCAATAAGAAAAGTTATAAACAATATATTAAACGAAGCTAAACAGAAAAATTTAAAAAAACAAATAAAAAGAAAAAAAAAGACTGGTCTGAAATTTCTCAGTAGAAACAGAGAAATATTATGTCATCAACTCCGTTCCTCTAAATTGGAAAGTTATTGAAAGGGGATCTATATCATGTGAAAATATTGAATAAATGGACTCCAAATATCTTCAAATTTAAGCGAAGGATCAACAGTACCACCTCTAATTTTTTCCAAGCTTAAACATGATATAGTTTGAAAGAACCATCAAAAAGTAGTAGGGGGTATTGGATCCTTCCATTTAAGCAAAATGGATCGTTTGGCCATTAATGTAACAAAAGCAATCATACGGTAAGCGGAAACAGATAAATGGCTAGACTCTGTCCTTGGTAATCCAAAAATTGCAGTGATAGGGTGAGGTTGTAAATCAATCTTCAATACAGTTGAGATAATGTTAAAAATGTCTTTACCACTTCTAAGCTGGTCACTATTTGTACTCCTCCATGAATGGGGCATCCTAAACTTACTGGCTCGGCTCTGCCAGTCACTTAGTGACTGAACCCCATTGCAACATGCCCCATAGCATGCAGAGGTGCAGCAGGAACGTGATGAGATTCCTCAGCATTTATGCAGAGTAATCTCCTCCCAGATCCTTTGTTAGTTTGAACCTGAAGCAGGATCCAGAAGCCCATTGATCTCGATGGAAATTGTAGGGCCGTGGGAAAGAAGAAACTCCCCTTCTTTAAAGAAAAGGAATATAGTTTGTTTAATACTTTTAATTATTGAAGCATTTTAAGAGTGATTAGTTGATTTATTGTCATTTTAAACTCTTTCTAATTACTTATTTTATTTTAAATAGTTTTTAAATGTTTCTGAATGTATCTGAAAAATTTAGAAATGTTCAAAAATGGCTTTGAGAGTTGACAAAGCTGTGAGTCATCTTGTTAACTCCATTCCAGAGGACGGCACAGTGGCACAGCCAGGAGAGCTGCTGCAGCACTTCACCAGAGATCCAGGTTCAATCCTGACCTCAACTCCTGTCTTTGTGGAGTTTACACTTTCTCCCTTTAATCGCCTGTGCTTCCTCTGGGTGCTCTAGTTTCCTCCCACATCCCTTGTGGATTGGCAGCATAACTGGTGACTGTAAGTTGTCTCTGTTGTGAGTGGTAGAATCTGGGGGAAGTTGATGGCAATGAGGAGAGAATAGGATTCGTGTAAATGTGTGGTCAATGGTCAGCGCAGATTCAGTGAGTGGAAGTGACTGCTTCTGTGCTGTACTTTATGTGCAATGATTCCATGACACCCATGATGATCAATGCCCTGCCAGGGCTTCCAGATCAAACACAGGTTAGTTCGGGTGAGTGCGAACTACAGGTGATGAATATAGGATGGCAGGCCTGTAGCAGTACAGCTTGGGCCCACATCCATGACTTGGGAACTTCATTGGACTGGATACTACACTGGGGAAAGGTAATGTGAGGAGTGTGGATTTCTTCTTGGAGGCATGTTACAAAATTCAGACAAGCCAGATTGAAGAGTAACTTGGGTGTAAATTGGAGAAGCATTGGAAATAATACACTTTAGGGATCACTGCTGGGTTGACCTTTGTTTTAAGTACTCACAAATAATTTTGGGTGTCAGAGGCATGTTATCAAAAGTTGCTGATGTCACTGATAAAGAGAAAGCAGAAAATACCAGATTGACTCTTCAGTATAGCACTTCAGCTCAGATTACATTGCCTTAGCCAACTTCTTCATTTTAAACCTTAGAGTTTGGTTGAACAAACCAGACCTGGAGGCCAATAACCAACAGTTGGGGGGTATTGTGAAAAGCTTGGAATGTTCTGTGTAAAGAGACACTAATCAAAACTGAGATACAAGCAAAAAAACTCCCGAGACACTTGTTGACAGAAAACATGGGCAGGGGAAGTAAGGAGGCAGACAGGGAAAATCATGCATTAAACTTTCAAGAAAGAACTATTCTCCATCAACACAATCAATGATCCAGCAGTCATTTCAATAGTAATAAAACTGGAGCAGTAAACAGCAGTGTGTTGCTCCTCCCCAGCATGTTTCTCTCCATCCTCAGCTGCAGCAACCAGACCATCAACCAATTAATCATGTACTTCACAGGGTAAACTCAGCAAACCCTCATTCCTGGTGAGGAGCTGCATTAAGGGGGAGTGGGATTTGAAGAAGTAGCACAACAAGGATGCGACCCTGGCCCTGACCCCTATTCCCCTTTAGCATGGCTCCCTATAAACAGTGCTAAATTTATCTTTACATTTCACTGTTAGCAATGAGAGCTCACCACAGGCAGACTCAAACTTTATAGTCCACTGGCAAATATTCCAATAGTGAGAAGGATGGAATTTTAGTTTCCCCACAGTTAGGGAGTGTTGCAATCGAGCAATTAATTTTTTCAGCAATTTATGGGAAAACATCCAACATAGAACGTCCAACATAGAACATTCAACAGTACAGAATGGGAACAGGCCCTTCAGCTCACGATGTCTGTGCTGAACAAATTAAGCTAATGCCAAATTAAACTAATTGCTTCTGCCTACACATGACCCATAGTTGATAGCAAAAGTAGAGGAAAAATTTGTTACTGTATCAGCATGGCATGGAAAGTCATTTACATACAATTTGCATGCATGATTCCACTGTTATAAGCAGGAATACAAAGAATGAGTTGCATTAATAAGTTTTGATGGTCCCTACTCTTCCCCAAAGTCTTTTTGTGTCCTATGTTCAAAAATACTTTTGAAGTGTAGTCACTGTTTAAATATAGCACACATGACTGTCAATTTGCATGCAGCCATGTGATAATAATGAGATGCTGTTTTTGTGATGTTGATTGAGGGATAAATCTTGACTAAAAAACTCGCATGCTCTTCTTTGAAATAAGACCACAGGATCTGAAAGGGCAAGCAGGGCTTCAGTTTACCATACACTCAGAAGGCAGTGCAGCACTCCCTCAGTACTGCACTAAAGAGTCAGCCTGACATTTCGTGCATGAGTGTCTCGTCTGGGACATGTACCCACAAACTTCTCACTCAGAAATGAGTGCATGGCCAACTGAGTTACTGGGGACATACATTAGCACTTCAATTTATGCATTTACAATGATAGCCATGCTTATTTTGCCTCCCATTGTTGCAAGTGTCATTATAATTTATGAAAGTCATATTTATATTCTTATTCTTTAGGAGAATGGAGCATCTCACCACAGTCTGAAATGTTGTTCCCAATGGGAAGAATACTCACAGGATGACCAGTGGACGGTGATGCAGGAATAAAAATATGAATATCATTGAGAAGATTGGACATGTACTGTGACAATAGCGTTTCTGGCTTCTGCTGTGCATCCACCTGTGGAGATTAAATTTTACAGTTTGCCCTTTGCCCTATTTCCTTGAAAATAATCAAATATTTTAGCAAAAACCACATGCATATATGCAGGGCATGCTTGTGAATATTTCCAACCTGCTTTTTCTCATTTTCATTTGGCCAATAATCTCATTTCAGTCTGTTCCTGTTTCCTAGCTGTTAAAGTATGATCTCCATGACTTGGTGCCGCAGCATACCTGAGGGCTGATTCAATGAATATGTGCTCTCCAGTGACTTCTTTTAATGAGTCTTCATTTTAAAGGCCAGAAAATAATGGAAAGCACACCTGTAATTCTTGATGTGCTCTCCTCTTGGGCTAGACTTCAGCGTTCATAAAATAAGAGCTCTGCTGGCTGGGCTTGTGCTTTTGTTCGGATGAGGTCCATCTTCAAAGTTTGATTTAAACTGGTTTAAATAGATTCTCCAGCCCACCCTGCAAACAAAGCAGAGATCTCCCACACCTGGCAGTGTTTACCAAGAAATTAGAGACCTCACCATTATTGTATTCTTGGGGAAGTCGTTATTCCGGGTTACATGTTCTCTGGCTTCCTTCTAGCTATTCAGCTCCTTGTTTTTTTTGCTGGGAATCCTCAGCTGAAATTTGAATTAAATCGAAAGGAACGTTGGGTAGAATGAAGAATGGATGCCAATTAGTAATCACCCATCCACCAATGAATTTTCTCAATTAAGAGAAAAATTTCCATTCCGATTATTGCTACCTTTATCATTAAGGTTACTAAATATTTTGAACACTTACCCCGATATACACTTTTACCTGTTATGATCAAATTATGGTCAGAACTTGTGTGGGTACTGTAGCCTGGTGCTTATGTTACTGGATTGGTAATCCAGCTGCCATGAGTTCAAATGGCAGTTGGAGAATTTAAATGTATTTAATTAAATAAATCTGGAATACAAAGCTATTAGCAATAATGGTGTGCATAACAGCACCAGATTGTTGTAAAAAAATCCATCTGGTTCACTAATGTGATTTAGGGAAGGGAAACTGCCATCTTTTGCTGGTCTATCCTATATGTAACTTTAAACCCACAGCTATGTGATTGACTCTTTCCCTGCAGTGCCCTGCAAGCCACCTGATCGTATTAGATCCAGTGCGTACCATAGTAGTCCCTGAACTACACAGACTGGAATGTTTTTAGAGGATAACATCACCATATTCTCAAGGACAATCAGGATGGATAACAGACACTGGCCTTGACGACATGGCCAACATCCCACAAAAGAATAAAATAGAAAGAAACTTGCTGAGCTCAGACATCATATTACTTATATAATATTCACGTGAAAGTTGTCATTTAAAGTGTTGTGCAATGTCAGTTTAATCTTCTCAAATTATCCTTGACTGCAACAAAGCAAGATTTCCTTACCAAGTTTGAGTTCTGAAGGATGACCCTGTCAGAGTTCTGCAGAAAACCTGCTTTTAGTACATTAATCACATGAATTCCAGTTGAGATGAACAACAGCTTTATCTTCTAAGGTTCAAGGTTCACAATTGCCGAAATAGTCCTCCATATGTATAATGGTCCTGCTGTCACTGATAAATTCATGCAGAATGAGGCTACCGCTTTCCTGTTTGAAATATTGATATGTTGTGCAAATTAAAACCATTGCCTGGTGGAAAAAAACAGAGAAAAGCTATGTAATATAAATAGGTTCATTAGAGATAACAAATCAGAAAACAAATACATTGCCTTAAGCTTAACAGAATAAACCCATCCAAGCATGTCTTGCAACTCTGGTGGCACAAGTATTTAACTAGTCAGACAAGTTGATGGGATATGTCCCTTTAATTATCTCAATTCCTGTTTATAGTACGGTGATAGAAAATGTTTACCACTAGGTTGCACACATGCAGAAAATATTGACATGATGGTGGCATTGAAATGAATGTTCGATCAGGGAATACTCTTACTGATTTATTGAATAAATTTTTAACATTCAGAAAACAAATCTTCTAAAAGCTAAAGCTTTCAATGCATTTCTTTAGTTCATGAGCATCTCATGACATAGTTTGAATGTTGTGAGAATTAGCATACATTCTGTTGATTTCATAAGCTTGCACTGCAATTTTAACTCTATTTCTGATATAAGTTCAGACCAGACAGATGGGACTGATACAAGCTCACTCTCTGCATATAAAAGTTCCAAGGAGTATAAATCCTTCTTTGGTCATTTGCTCTGAATATATGAACTGGTATTAAGTATATGTATGTTTTACTGGGCTTCTGACATTTGCTTCCATAGATTACAATGAAAATGAATTTTGGAACCAGAGTTTGACTTATAGCCTCTAAAATATCACAAGTTTAAATACTGGACCAAGGATGAAGTTCTACCTCCAGGTTTTTGAGATTCTTTTAGGCATGGGTACTGCACAGAACATAAATCCAACAGGGAGGTCTAAGGCTGACAAAAATTGGAGTCATAAATCTAATTCATCTTAATTGGGCATTCTGGCAATGCCTGTCAGCACTCACAGGCAGCTCACCTTTTGATAAATATGTGCGCACTTGGTTAGTGAGCAACAGCTTGAAAATATGTCCTGGAGGGTTTGAGTGGAGGATGAGATTAGGATACAGTGAATCAGGTGAACATTTTTCTATGCCTTGGTTCCCCTATGTCTTCCTTTAAAGTGAAAAGTTCATAATTTACACTTTGATGGCCGTGGCAAACAGCTGAAGAATTCAGAGCAGTGTTCAGTTTCCGTAAGGTAATGTTAATACATAAGAGGTGAAACATCCTTTTTTTGGCCAATCATTAGGGATTCCTAAGAAATGACTAGTCCCAATATCAGCTTGGACATTGTTTAGGCCTCATTATTAATAGGACATTGAAATCCATTCTTATGTAATACACTTAAAAGAGACATATTGGGGCGAATTAAAACTTCTAATTTCTTATGTTGCATGTTTCCAGAGATGCAACCTGAAGTCCTTATGAGATCTCAAAGCAATCTGCAATTGCAAGGATTTTATATTCTTATTACACAGAAAAGTAGCTCTAAATTTAAATCAGGGCTGAAATCCAGAGCTGTGGAAGTGTTCAGAGGGAACTTTACCTTGCAATCTAATTCCCATTTTGTGAAGATTTGATTGACATCAAATGAGCCTTTGTCACTTAATTGGTTTAATAGAAGGTTAAAAGATACAGCGGGGAGGAGGAAACGGAAGACGATGAGTGGTTTAATGTTTAATTGGGTGGTTATTGTATTTTCTTTCTCTCCTGAGGTTTGTTGCTGTGGCATGAACACAAAATATTCTCAATGCAATTGCTCAGCTATTTTTGCGTATGCTATGAAATATAGATATGTCCACAAAACCTGCTCCAAACACCTGCAAAATTTTTAGAACAGTTTAATTCATATTGATTTTAAAGGCTTTGCAAAAAATTGCTAAATTCATTATCATTTATATGTAAAATGATTATGTATACAGTAATTTTTCAGAGTTATCTGATCAAGTATGGGTATGAATGTGCATGTATGCTTGTCTGTATTGGCCTTTTAGAACCATAGAACCATAGAACCATAGAACCATAGAATCATACAGCACAAAACAGGCCCTTCGGCTCACCGTGTCGTGCCGTCCATCAGACCACCCTCACACTACCTAACCCCTTCCTCCCGCATATCCCTCTATCTCACGTTCCTCCATATGCCTATCCAACAAGCTCTTGAACCTGTTCAATGTATCTGCCTCCACCACCACCCCAGGCAGTGCATTCCATGCACCAACCACTCTTTGGGTGAAAAACCTCCCTCTGACATCTCCCCTGAACCTCCCACCCATAACCTTAAAGCCATGACCTCTCGTCTTGAGCATTGGTGCCCTGGGAAGGAGGCGCTGACTGTCTACTCTATCTATTCCTCTCAATATTTTATATACCTCTATCATGTCTCCTCTCATCCTCCTCCTTTCCAGTGAATAAAGCCCGAGCACCTTAAGCCTCTCCTCATATTCAATACTCTCCAATCCAGGCAGCATCCTGGTAAATCTCCTCTGCACCCTCTCCAATGCCTCCACATCCTTCCTATAATGAGGTGACCAGAACTGAACACAGTACTCTAAGTGTGGCCTAACTAGAGTTTTGTAAAGCTGCATCATAACCTCGCGGCTCTTAAACTCAATCCCGCGACTTATGCAAGCCAACATCCCATTGGCCTTCTTAACTGCTCTTTCCACCTGTGAGGCAACTTTCAATGAACTGTGAATATGAACCCCCAGATCCCTCTGCTCCTCCACACTGCCAAGTACCTTGCCGTTTACCCTGTACTCTGCCCTGGAGTTTGTCCTTCCAAAGTGTACCACCTCACACTTCTCCGGATTGAACTCCATCTGCCACTTGTCAGCCCAGCTCTGCATCCTATCAATATCCCTCTGTAAGCTCCGACAGCCCTCCACACTATCCACAACACCGCCTATCTTAGTGTCGTCCGCAAACTTACTAACCCAGCCCTCCACCCCCTCATCTAAGTCATCTATAAATATCACAAAAAGTAGAGGTCCCAGAACCGATCCCTGCGGGACACCACTAGTCACTGCCTTCCAATCCGAGGGCACTCCTTCCACCACAACCCTCTGCTTTCTACAGGCAAGCCAATTCCTAATCCACACAGCCACGCTTCCTTGGATCCCTTGGCCTCTGACCTTCTGAAGAAGCCTACCATGAGGAACCTTATCAAATGCCTTACTAAAATCCATGTAAACCACATCCACCACACTGCCCTCATCAATCTTCCTGGTCACCTCCTCAAAGAACTCTATCAGGCTTGTGAGGCAAGATCTTCCCTTCACAAAGCCATGCTGGCTGTCCCTAATCAGTCCATGATTCTCTAGGTGTTCATAAATCCTATCCCTTAGAATCCTTTCTAACAGCTTAACCACCACAGACGTGAGACTCACCGGTCTATAATTCCCTGGCCTATCCCTATTACCTTTTTTGAACAAGGGGACCACATTCGCAACCCTCCAATCCTCCGGCACCACCCCCGTAGACAACGAGGACTCAAAGATCCTTACCAGCGGTTCAGCAATCTCCTCCCTAGCCTCTCGAAGCAGCCTAGGGAAAATCCCGTCAGGCCCCGGAGATTTATCTGTCTTAATATTATTTAACAACTTCAACACATCCTCTCTCTTGATATCAACAACCTCGAGAACATTACCCCTACCAGCACTCCCTTCCGCATCATCAAGACCCCTCTCCCTGGTGAATACCGAAGAGAAGTACTCATTCAGAAGTCTGTCTGTGTCCATGTTGAAGACACAAACTCGTATTGACCACATCTATTTAAAAATGTTTATATGTGTGTCTGTAGTTGGAGCAGGTTATGGCCTTTATTTATAACAATGTAAAATTGTGGATATATTCAGGAGGCTTTTCTTTCTCCTCTGCACAGTCTCGATCAATAACAATGTGGCTATTGGACCAGAAAATCAAGAGCACTGTAAACTTGGTCACTTCTATTTACATGTCAACTTTCATGCACTTAGGGAGATACCAATATAAGATAAGATAAGGTTTCTTTATTAGTCACATGTGCATCAAAACACACAATGAAATGCATCTTTTGCATAGAATGTACTGGGGGCAACCTGCAAGTGTCGCCATGCTTCTGGTGCCAACATAGCACGCCCACAACTTCCTAACCTGTACGCCTTTGGAACGTGGGAGGAAACCAGAGCACCCGGAGGAAACCCACGCAGACACGGGGAGAATGCACAAACTCCTTACAGACAGCGGCCGGAAGTGAACCCGGGTCGCTGACGCTGTAATAGCATTACACTAACTGCAACACTACCGTGCCTGCCCAGGCTCCAGGGTACTTCTGAAATTATTTGCTGCATCAGTAAATTTCACAGGTTTCCCATTTATTATCTGCTTCTCTTCTTGCTATTCATCACAAAAAGAAAGTTAGAAGTTAGGCAACTAAGTACCACTTTGTCAATGGATTGCAAAACAGAAATAGGGAAAGGTTGAATAGGTTTGGACTTTATTCCCTGGAGCACAGGTGAATGAGGGGTGATCTTACAGAGGTACACAAAATTATGTGGGGTATAGATAGGGTGAATGCATGCAGGCTTTTTCCCCTCAGGTTGGGTCAGACTAGAACTAGAGGTCATAGGTTTAGGGTGAAATGTGAAATATTTAAGGGGAATCTGAGGGGAAACTTCTTCACTCCGAGGGTGGTGCGAGTGTGGAACGAGCTGCCAGTGGAAGTGGTCATAGCGATGTTGTCCATGACTCAATTGCAGCTCCACTGTTTAAAGTTTAACGTCAAACTGGAGACATGACTTTAATGGATCAGGGAGTTGGCAGCACAGCACAGCACAAGGAAATCAGGAATGGGTTGCTTGTCCCTAAATAATTAATGCTGATGCCTGTAAAGATCCAGAAGAACATTGTCTTTCATGGTGATGGGAGAAAAAAGCCTATTGGCAAAAATGGCAAAAGGGAGGTTGTCACTTGGAGTGTGCAGCAAAATTATAGTTCCCAACTCCAGGATTCTGTGCTGGAGATACTTTATTGATTTAATTGGATCAGAAAACAAGGTGTCACATAAAATCTGGCACTCAAGATAAGAGCTTGGGGAGGTGGGCAGCAGGGAGCATGTTAACATGGAGTGAAGCCTGGTTATTGCAGAGAAGACAAAAAGTCAGAATAAATGGGTCTTTTTCAGGCTGGAAAGATGTAACTAGTGGAGTGTTCCAAGGATCAGTTCAAGGCCCCCAGTTATTTACTCTCTATATTAATAACTTGGACTAGGTGGCAGAGTGTGACGGGTGGCAGGTGACACTTGGACTAGGTATGCAAGTTTGCTGATGACATGAAAATAGGTGGAAGTGCATGCAGTGGTGAGGATAGTTAGACTCTGGCAGGTGGATAAAGATAAGTTGACTGAAGGTTGAAACTTTGGTAACTGGAGTTTAATGTGGGAAAGTATGACATTACACACTTTGGTAAGAGGAATCCAAAGGCAGACAACTATCTAAAAGGAGAGAGACTGCAAACGAGTGAAGTACAGAGGGATCTAGGTGTTTTCTGCATGGATCACAAAAGGTTAACATGTAGATGCAGCAAGTATATTGGTCTTACTGCAAGGGTGCTGGAGTTTAGAAATGAATAAGTATTATTACTACTGTACAGGGTGTCGGTGAGGCCACTGGATGAAGTTTTGGTCCCCTTATTTAAGAAATGATATATTAGCATTGGAGATAGTCCAGAAGAGATTCACTCAGCTAATTCCTGGGATAAAGGGTTGTCCTATCATGAAAGGCTAAAAAAATTATATCTGTATTCTTTAGAGTTTAGAAGAATGAGGAATGATATTGTAGAAACATATGTGATTCTAAGGTGGCATGACAGGTAGATGTTGAGATGTCTCCATTAGTCTTGAATGAGGGGACATTTTTACAAGATAAGGGGGTGGTCATTTAAAATTGAGGTGCGTAGGAATTTCTTCTCATAGAGGTGGTGAATCTCTGGAATTCTCTACCCCAGAGGGATATGGACGGCGGATCACTGGAGGTAATTAAGAAGGAAATAGAGAAGTAAAAGTAAACAGGTGTGATCTCATTGCCATAACGGAAGCATGGCTGTAGGGTAACCAAAGCTGGCAACTAAACATTCCAGGCTATTCAAAGTTTAGGCAAGAGGTAAGGGAAGTAGTGTATTAAGTGGAGTCCCTGATTGATAAGGGAAGAGATTGGTGCAGAAGTTAGAAATGATCTTGGGATGACTGATCATCTTGTAGAAGTAGAAAAAATTTGAGTTTAGCTAAGAAATAACAAGTTTGCTGGAATAATAATAAGATAAGATAAGATAGCTTTATTAGTCACATGTACATCGAAACACACAGTAAAATGCATCTTTTGCGTAGAGTGTTCTGGGGGCAGCCCGCAAGTGTTGCCACACTTCCGCCGGGTTGCTGGTGTTGTAAAGTGTTATGCTAACCACTACACTACCGTGCCTGCAAACTGAATCCTTGAATTATATTCACAGCATTTTTCTACATCAATATGTTGGGCAACAAACTAAGGAAAATGTTTTTTTGCAGTGAGAAGGGGTTGAGCGATAACATTGTCAAGAGGCCTTTGGGGGAGAATGATCATAATAAGATAGAATTGTACACTGAGTTTGAAAGTGAAATGGTTCAATGCAAAACTAGCGTCTTAAGTCTGAATAAAAGAACTATGAAGGTATGAGAGCAGAGTTGGCTGTGGTTGATTTGGAGAAAACATTGAAAAGCATGACTGTAGACAGGCACTGGTTAGAGTTTTAAAATTATAATGTACAGGTTGCAAAAAAATCTATTCCTTTAAGGCACAAAAACCCAAATGGAAAAATCTGTGGCTGACCAGAGAAATAAAGGAAAGTATTAAATCAAAAGAAGAGAATTATAAAATTACCAGAAATAGAAGTATGGCTGAGGATTGGGAATACTTTAGAACTCAGCAGAGGAGGACATAGAAATTGATTAAAACAAAAGGCAAGGTAGAACAAAAGGACATGATGGAGGAATTGAACAATCACTTTGTGCCTGTCTTCATTGAAAAAGACACACAAAACCTGCGGGATGTGTTGGAGAATCAAAAGTCAAGTGAGAATGAGAAAATGAAGGAATGAAGTATTTGTTAAAAAGTAGTACTAGAGAATTTGGTGAGCTTGTTACTTCATACATCCCAAGGACCTAGTGACCTTCATCCCAGAGTTTTGAAAGAGGTGGTTTTAGAGATAGCAAATGCTCTGGTTATCAGCTTCCATGGTTCTCTAGATTCTGGAATTGCTCTTATGGATTGGTGGGTATCAAGTGTAACCCCCACTATTTAAGAAAGAAGGGAGAATGAAAATAGAAACTATTTACCTGTTAGGCTAATGTCAGTGGAAGGGAAAATGCTGGAATCTACAATGAAGGACATAATAACCTTGAAAAGAATAATGCGATTTAGCAGAGTTCACATGGATTTATAAAGGAAAATCATGTTGGAGTTCTTCAAGGATGTGATGAGTAGAATAAGGAGGAACCAGTGGAGGTGATATATTTGGATTTCCATAAGGCTTCTGATAAGATTCTGTACAGGGGTTTGGTTAAGAAGGTTTGAACATGTGGAATTGGAGTAATGCACTGATGTGGATTGAGAATTGGATTTTGGATGAAAAGCAAAGAATGGGATTAAACAAATCCTTCTCAGGCTGGCAGACTGTAACTAATATGATACCACAGGGATTGGTTCTTGGGCCCCAGCTATTCTATAGCAATAATTTAGCTGAGGGATTAAAATGTCATATTTGCTGGCTATCCTAAATTAGAAAGGACTGTGAGAAGTAAGGAGGGTGTAAAGAGGCTTTAAAAGGGTACAAGTAAGTGGAGTGAATGGGCAAGAGCAAAGCAGATGGAACATAATGTTGAAATATGTGAGATTATCCACCTGGTGGGCATAACAGACAAGCAGAGTATTTGCTAAATGTTGAGAGAATGTGTAGCTTTGACATTCAAAGAGATGAGTTGTGCTTGTATCCAACTCACTGAAGGCCAAAATCCAAGTGTTGCAAGTAATTAGGAAGTCAAATGGTATGTTATAGCCTTTGTTACAAGAGGGTTTGACTACAGGAGTAGGGAAATTTTATTGTAATTGTATACAGTCTCAGACAGACCGCACCAGGAGTATTGTACATAGTTTTGGTATCCTTACTTAAGAAACAATGTACTTGTTTTAGCGGTTGTGTTGCAGAAGCTTCCTAGACTGGTTCCAGGGATAGTGGGTTTACCATATGAGGAGAGATTGAGTAGTGTTCAGAAGACTGTGGAGATCTCCTCAAAATTTACAAAATTCTTAGATGCAGAGATGAGGTTTTCCCTAACTGAGATAGATCAAAGGGCCAGATAGCCTCTTCCTACTATTTTTATGCTCTTATGTTAGTGTTGGACTTCACCCTCATTGCAGCAATTTGTATTGCCTGAGTCTTCCTCCTCCGCTCTCCTCCTCCTCCTGCTTGTCCACCTTTTCCTCATCCAAAAATGTTCTCAACCTTATGTCTCCAAATCTTGCAGCTCTACAGATTACCATCCTTCCAGTGCATTTTGAAGAAATTCCACAGAACGGATCAATTCATTGCAATACATCCGGATGGCTTACTCAGTGTGACTTCTTCCTGAAAGGAGATTGTACTACTCATGAGCTTCATTGGTGGCTTCCTCGTGGATGTCTTCAGCCATGCTTTAAGGAGATACCTCCTGTTTTCAGATAGCTGGCTGATAGGTGTGTTTGGTGGTATGAAGAGATTAGGGAGGGTGAAGTGCCCGCAAGATGGGCAAAACACATCTGCTGTCCAAGAATCTGCACACAGCTGGAGAAAAATCATTTTATGGTTACAGAACAGCTGCACACTCATGAGGGGAAGCAGACTGATGGAGCGGATGATCTGTGGGTACCTCATTTGTTACTTGTGTGCAGTTGACAACTACACTCTATGCATGGACATCCAGCCAGTGGTGTAAACTTCAATGCCTTCATCTTCTGACTGGCCTCATTGCAAGAAGGTTAATATTATTAGTTCTCCTGGAAGACATGACATCAGTCACCTGTTTTTGAGTTCACCAATTGTGAGATGCTGCAAATGTCTGAACAGAATGATGGAAGGATACCAAGAAAGAGAAGTGAAGGATTTTGATGTCCACAGAGAGAATGTGACAACTGGGTCCACTTAGCAGCAGGTTTTGTTCCAATATAGTGCAAGGATCTGCCATTGTCTGGCACAATATCTTGAGTCTCCTCAGTCAAGGAAATTCAGTCCGTATACTCTATGTGGCAGATAAGGCCTCCTAAGAATTGTCCCACATGAGTGCAACAAGTAAAGACCTGGGTTGAATCCCAACCTTGGGTGCTTTCTGTGTGGAGTTTGCATGTTTTTTCTATTACTGCATGGATTTCCCCTAGTGCTCTGGTTTTGTCCCACATCCCAAAATTGTGGGGGATGGTAGATTAACTGTCACTGTAAATTGTCCCTCGTGCATTAGTGAGTGGTAGAATCTGTGGGGAGGGCGAGTGGGACCTGGTGAGAATGTGGGGAGAATAAAAAATGGGATTGATGTACTATTAGTGTAATGGTCAGCCTGGATTTGGTGAGCTGAAGGGCCTGTTCCATGCCAGATTTCTCTGTGATGCTATAACCATTAATGATATAGGTGCAGAAAGCTGAATAGGTAACAAGTTGATGCTTTCAAAGTTTGGAAAGTGACGTGCAAAGATCATGCATTTAGTTCAAACTCTAACAAAGGATTTTGCATAGTTTTCTGATCAAGCACACATGCACCTTCAGTGAAGGAAGTCTTTCACAGAATCACTCGAGAAGGAATCTGTGAGGCTACAGAGTTTAATGCCAGGTTTGTTTGTAAACTCTTCAGTAACCTTGTGCTCTTACCTTGGTCTCACTGGTAAATTTAGTTTCTAAATTCCTGTTACATTCAATCTTAATGAGTGATTTGTGTAGTGAAATTGTCAACCCATCTCTCCCAAAGACAATTTCCCGAATGGCAGCCTCACTTGCTCAAGTTAAATTATGAAGTCAGTGGATGGCATCGGATTTCTGACCCACTGTCATCTTAAGTGAAATCAGCCCCTCAACCTCTCCAACCCTGCTGGCTCACAGTTAAAATTCCTCCCAAAAGCTCTGCTAATCCACTTTCAGGAAATCATTTTTCACATAAAGGTTAGTGGAAATCTGGAAATCTGTAAAACACCCTTCCAAAAAGCTGAGGCTAGGTCTGCTTAAAATTTCAAAACACTTTTTTCAGGCAAAAGCATTAAGAGTTGCAAAAATAGAGATGCATTTCAGTCATGATCTATTGTTTTGATTACAGGGTGGATTGGTTGAATGAACTTTCCCTGTTACAAACTTCCTACACAACTGAACTACTTGTCATGATCAAACATTTTTTCGATCTGTATTTCTACAGAAAAATTTGCACAATTTTATATTGTAATTTTAGATTCATGGGGTACCTTACTGAAACTCAACAATCAGATCTCTGAACCTTTTCTTGATGGCATTTCTAATCATCTCCTAAGGCAGTCCTTCAGAATCAATGATGACTTGATTCCACTCCAGTTATATAGGTTCTGAGGATCCCACAGACTCTGGCACAGGAGGGACAGATGAAGTCTGATAGGGGTAGTGGGTGTGTTGTTTGGATTGATGTATGTTTTGGCCTGGTAAAGAATGCTGACATTGTCTCAACTCTCCTGCTAGTGGATTGTGTATAAACTAATGAGGGACATAGATAGAATGAATGCACAGTGTCTTTTTTACCAGGGTTGTGGAATCAAGAACTAGAGGGCATAGGTGAGAGGGGAGAGAGTTAATAGGAACCTGAGGGTCAATTTTTTCACCAAGAAAGTGATCAGTATATGGAATGAGCTGACAGGAAGTGGTTGAGGCAGGTAATTAACAACATTTAAAAGGTACTTGGACAAGTACATGGATGGGAAAAGTTTGGGGGGATATGGACCAAATGCAGTCAAATGGGACTAGCTTAGATGGGAATCTTGGTCAGCATGGACCAGTTCAATTGAAGGGCCTGTTTCCATGCCGTATGACTTCATGACTCTATGACACTATGGTGGACTTTTTGGAGGCAGTGTTGGTGGTACTTCTCCAGTGTTTTGTAGTGCCTGCTCTATGTCCATGACCCCAACACATGTGCAAAAGTAGTGATCCATACTCCTCGATGCAACATGAACTTAGTAGTTCAATTGCACTTGGACTTCAAAAACTCTTTACTTTTGGTGCCTGATGGCAGTGCCAGCACATTGGAAATGATGGTGAATTTCAGCACCTGTGTCTGTCTTTGCTCAGATGTAGCTCTTAGATATTGGAAATGATCTATATTGACCAGGGTCTTGTCATGGAACTTTATTATTGGGGCCAGTATTATGCAGTAGGTCAGATTGGCAAAGGACGTTGTTTTCCAATGTTGAATGTGAGGCCCATCCCTTTGTATGCTTCAGTCAAATCATTAATAATAACTCGGAGACTGGTGTCTCAGTGTGCAGGTTTGCAAGTATTTCCCACTCATCATGTAGATTAACTTCTTTCCAGCAGGGAGCTTGTTGGAGGTGAGGTGTAGTATTGTAGCTGGGAAGTTGAAGAAGATGGTTGGAGCTGTGGCATAGCCTTTTTTTGACCTGAAATTAATTGAGGTCAAGTTCATTGTGCCTCTTGGCGGATGGAATCTGCATGGTGACTCTGGGATGAACACTTCAGTTACCAGAAGGTGGTGGTTGGCGTGGACCCTGACCATGCCTTTCCATGTGGCGGACAGGAGGAACACCCCTCTTTAATTACTGCAATTGTAATATCTCCTTTCTAGTAAACAGTCATGATTATAGTGTCTCTGATATTGTATCAGAATGGTTTCTGTTCCCAGGTGAGGGAGGTGAGGTCATAAGTTCAATCCAGAAGTACGGCAGCAGCTTGTATTAATAATTTAGCATGGCTCTCTTCTTGGCTTTTAGCAGAAATGGCTGGGTAGCTGTGTTTCCAAATTTTCAAATTAACTGACTGGTAGCATGTCCCCTAAGTTACTGGCCTAACATTCAAGAGGGCTGGCAATCCCACCACTGGACAATTTAAATTCAGCTAATTAAATAAGTCTAGAATAATGTGGCAGTATAAGTATTATTAATCATAAAACCACTGGATTGCTGCAAATAATCCATGTGATTCACCAATCTCTTCTAAGGAAGGAAATCTGCTTCTGTTACCTGGTCTGGTAAATACCTGATCTTATAGCAATGTGATTTGACTCTTGACTGCCCTCTGCTATGGACAAGCAAGCCACTCACTTCAAGGCAATTTGAGATGGGAAGTAAACATCACCTTAGTCAATGACACCAACATCCCAAAACCAAATAAATGCAAAAAATATCTGGATAGATGCCCAATCCTCATTTTAGGATGGTTGGTCTGAAGCTAATGAAGAAGTTCATTTTTACAACAGATCTTAACAACTGGAAATAAGCATTGCAAGCGCTATGGTTTCCAAAATGTGCCACGTGGCACCCACTAGCACAATGAAGTGGTGAGCAGCTTTGTAAAACACATTGAAACTTCTTCCTAAAGATGATTTCACAATAGTGTTTGAGACCACCATTTTACATACAACAAAGAAATATATCTCAGTACTTTCAATCTTCCCCAGTACAGATGGATGCAAATTTCTCTACTTGGAACAATAGGGCTCCATAATTAATTGTTTCTTGATTCACTAGCAAGACTCATTAATTGTCTAAAGTGAGTAATTTATTGTAATGAATGTTGCTTAGTGGAAATAAACAAGATGGATAGAATGTGTAGGAGAGGCAGAGATTATCCAGTCCATCAGTAATCAGCAGAACAAATTTTTTCTTAAACCATGTAATTTCGATTTAAAATATAATGCATGGGTGATAGTTTTAATACTGGATCTTAACCTTTTGATTACTGAAGTAGCATTTCTACATCAAAATCAAAAACACAACTGGATTAGTATTTTGGTGACCTATTCCGATAAAGCATCAAGTTTAATATATAGCTAACATATATGTAAAGGCTTAAAGCAACCAACAGAGCCAAACTCAGTGTAGGCGCTCAGACAGAATTCTTTAGGAGAGAAAAGGGAATAAAATGCCATGCCAGGAGAATGCAGAAGTTTATTTTTTAAATCCACATGTGAAGGAAGACCAGGGAACACCCTTAGAAGGGTGCAGAGCATCCAGGCTGGTGAGGGGAGAATTAAAGATGATCAAATTTATATAACAAGCTAGAGGAAGAAAGAACTATTATATAGGCATGAAAAACACAAAAGAACTGCAGAACAGAAACAGAATGTTGGAAGATCTCAACAGGTCAAGCAGTATCTGTGGAGGCAGAAGGTTATGTCAATGTTTTGGTTTAAGACCCTGCATCAGGACTGAGAGAAAAAAAATTGCCAGTATACAGCAGCATGAGGGGAGGGGTTGGAGGGAGGCAAAGGGACGTGGGTAGGTGATAGGTGGAACCAGATGAGGAGCGAATCATGGGCAAATGGAGCCAAGTAGGGGACGGGGATGGGTGAGGTGAATAAAGGGAGAAGAAAACTAAGTGGACGGAGCAGTGTGGGTGGAGAACACCTGGAGTGTGGTGCAACTTGGTAGAGAAAAATATATAAAGGAATGTAGAAACTTTTGGAACAGTGGTGAAACTGTTTTTGTTGCTGTCTTATCATTGCATTTTACTTCTTATGTTTGAGGAACGTAATGGAGACTGACCTGGCTGGAGGGTTCATAAGAAATGGAGACAGGAAAATATTAAAACCCACTCCTTGCTTCTGTCTTGTTTTCCTTTAAAATAAGGAATAAAAGTTAAAAATGAATAAAATAGGAAACCAACCATGAGAGGGAGAGGGAGAGCGAGATTGCAGGTCTGTGTGTGAAAGGAGCTCCAGGAATTATTGTTACCATGTATTTGTATGATTTCAGAGTAACATATACTTATGTTCTCAATGATGATCTTTAAGTTTTATTGTTCAAGGTGATCTTTTGAGTTTTATTGTTCAAAATCACATTTTTCATTTTTCAGTTCAGGTGATATTTTAACTCAATTGTTACAGCAATCTTGCTGAATGAAATACAGCATTTACATTCATACCAAATTAATTTAATGGAGTAGCATGGTTGACCTTTTCTTTGTTGAAGAGTTCTTGCAATTTTTTTCTTCATATACACTGAGTCCTTGTCATCCACTGATTTGCTATTCACAGATCTGCGTACGCAAGTCAGCCATGTACTACTGTGAACGTTGGTAAATATATACCACGTTCTTCCAGAGCCCTCTTATGTGGTATCCAGTGAATTCTATTTTCCATGAAATGAATTGCATTTGATTTCTTGAGCTGGGAACTGGAGAAATTTCAATAATGAGTGTGTGGCCAGAAGCGGGTGAGGTTTGGGGTTGGGAACACCAGGGATAAGAGGTGTGGGTAGGTTTGCAGCTGAGGCCAGATCTGGAGTGTGGACTGGGTGTGCGACTGAAGTTGGGGTCTGGAGTGCTGAAACATACAAACTGAAACCTACAAGCTGAAATTTGCATAGAATTTGTTGGATCCAGTGTGTGACTGACTGCCATAAATCATTTCAACCTTAGTTTCATTGTCACAGCCTTAGTAGTATCCACAGGAAGCCAGTGCCCCTATTGCTCATGAATAACAAGGATTTAGTGTAACTTCATGTACTATTGGAAACACTTGATTTGGAATATTGGGAATACTGGAAACACTGAGCAGATCAGGCAAATTCTGTGGAAAGAGAAACAGAGTTAGCCTTTCCGGTCAATGACCCCTTGTCAGAACTATCAGTTCTGACGAAGGGTCATTGACCTGAAAGTTTAATTCTGTTTCACTTTCCACAGATGCTGCCTGACCTGCTGAGTGCTTCCAGCATTTTCTGGTTTCTTGTCTGGACAGGAAAAAGAATCAGCAGACACATTTTTTTGTCTTTGTCCATAGAAAAATCATGCAGCGATTTTGAGTTTCACAGTTCCGAAATCTAGGCATGGCTATCCCCAACAGGATTAATTGAAACCCACCTGTTACTGACACCTAATGGAATTACTTTTGTTAATTTCCTCGCCCTCAACATAGTGTAGTGGTTAGTGTAATGCCGGGTTCAATTCCGGCCACTGTCTGTAAGGAGTTTGTACGTTCTCCCCATGTCTGCGTGGGTTTCCTCCAGGTGCTCCGGTTTCCTCCCACATTCCAAAGACTTACATATTAGGAAGTTGTGGGCATGCTATGTTGGCGCCGGAAGTGTGGTTACACTTGCGGGTTGCCCCTATAACACTACGCAAAAAGATGCATTTCACTGTGTGCTTCGATGTACATGTGACTAATAAAAATATCTATCTTATCTTGGTATTCTGCAACTGGCTCACTCTCCAAAGCTTTTTGGATTAATGTTCTCCACTTTCCCAGCAGCTACAATCTAGGAACCTGTCAGGTTGATACTCAGCTCATTCACCCACATAACTATCCTCTTCCTCCACCACTGGTATACTGTGGTTACAATACATATTATCTGCAACACTACAACAACTCAACAAAGATCCTTCAGCAATGTCTCTCAAATTCACAGTCACAACTCATGGAAGGAAAAGAAGGATAGGTGCATGGGGAATACTATCATATTCTGCCCAAACTCATACAATATCCTGACGTGGACATTTGTTCCAGATCCCAACATGATAGCAACATGGGAGTCTTTTCATCATAGGAACTGCAGCAGTTCAAGAAGGTTGATTGAGTCTACTGAAAGGTAACTAACAATGTGAAAGCTGTGCTGTCCTTACCAATGCGGATCTAAATTGCATATGTGAAGGACAGAATAAAATAATGTTGGTAAATCTTACAGGGAAATAGGACATTCCAGAGAAAAAAAACAGGGCTTAGTCATAGAGGGTTTTATAGATTAGAATCTGAAATTGAAGAGGAAATGGAAAATAATTTTCTGTGCTTCAGTGAAAGCACAAGAGAATAAGATGGACTGCATGGCTCTACAAAGAGCCTGCACAGAATTGATGGGCCAATTGGCCTCCATCTGTTCTGTAACATCTTTATGATTCTAATTTAATGAGAATTCAGGTCACCAGAAGGGTTAAGGATGAAGGATGAGCGATGCAGGACAGGATTCTTGTAGCAAAGTTCAGAACTTAGGAGGTTAGGGGATGAGAAGATAGCAAGAAGATTGCTAGAGGCAATAGAGGCAATTTTAAATGCACTCACCTGCTTGAAACTGAAGAGCTTTAAAATCTCCTGTTGGGTTACCTGCCAGGATCCCACTCATTAATACAGATTCCAATTCTGTTCAAGAAGGTGAGAACCAGTGTCATAAATGACAGGGTGCACCCGGAAGCAAGCAGGTTGGGCTCCTGTAACATAATTGAGGATCTACTATTTAGATAAGAGGGCTGAGCAACAAAATTGATATATCAGGAAAACAAAGTGGGAAGAGGAGATGGGATTAGGGTCAAAAGAGGTGTTTCTTTACATGTTTATTTAATTTTTCTTGTGGAGCCTGAAGGGGCAGAGATGACCCTCTGGCCTCCAGGGGAGGTATTTAGTTTTCCCTGCTCCTGAACTCTCACCTTCCCTTTTCTTCAGTCATACACGATGGCTTTTTGCAGTCCACTGTTCTACTTTCCACCAACCCATCCCTCCAAACTATCCTACTGCCTATTTTGAATGGAAAACTGATGAAGCCTATGCAGTTAGGGTAGGTAGGTTAAATCTCTTGGAGTTCATTTTGCTGACAGCAGAATGGTTTACCTCACTCCATTGCCAACCTGCGTACCAACTGTCTAGACCAGGGGCAATACTTGACCCTTCCAGTTGCTTTCTTGCAACTGATCTCAAGGTCAGCAGAAGCAGGCAAGAGCGTGTCTTCTGGAGAGAAGTAGGCACCAAACTAGGAGAACAAGAAATGAGAAAATTCCATCCTCAGTGTAAAACTCTTAACTAGATACTAAGCTGAAACCATTGTCTCTGGTTTCCAGCACAAACTCTGTTTCCTAACTACCAATTCCATCCCCTCTCCCACTATTTGAGACTGAACCAAACTGTTCACAAGCGTTGGTGTTATTTTTGACCCTGAGATAAAATTCGGTCCATGTGTTCCTGCCATCATGAAAACAGCCTTTTTTCACCTCCATTACATTGCCAACTGTGGTCCTGCCTCAGCTCACCTTCAGCTGAACCATTCACCCATACCTTTGTTACCTGTTCCAATGCAGTCTTGGCCAGCCTCACTAATTGTACACTTCATATACTCGAAGTCACCCATCTCCAAACTCACACCATGTCCCATCCATTGCACTGCCTCCACTAACTCCAGTTAAGCAATTCCGTGGTTTAAATTTCCCATCCTTAGTTCCAAATTTCTTCATGCCCTTGTTCCTTTCATATCTCTCTAACTTCTAGTCCCATAACCCACTGAGATATTTCTCCCAGTTCTGGACCCTTAATCACCCTTAAATGTAATCCTTCCATCATTGATCACTACACTTTCAGCTTCCAAGTCCCAAGATCTGGAATTTCCTCTCTACATCCCTTTGACTGTCCACCTGTTTCCTTCTTAAGTTCATGTGAAGCACTTTGATGAATTATGTTACAGATATAATATGAATACTCACTGTGATTGTTATTAACATTTAGATTTCAGTAAGTTAGTGAATTCTGTAGTTCTCTGAATGAACATGTAAGTCATCTGAAATCCCAGTGGCACTGTACTAGCAGTAAATATATACCTACTCATTTCCATGTGTTCCTATGGAGCACTTTAAAATTGTCTACATCCATATGCATATACAATGGCACTTTAAAATAACTTTGCACAATAGCTGGTGCCAGTTAAATGTGTTAGTCACAGTTTACTTACTCTGCTGTTTTATGGTTAATTATTTACTTTTCTCATGGAGGGATGGGCTGGGAGGATGGGGGAGGTGGTGGTGGGGGTGGTGGTATGTGGGGGAGCAGGTCTGTGAAGTATTTGTTTCATTAGCCAAAAAGCAACATTGTGAAAGCCTGTTTGCTAATGGAATGATTAACTTGTTAAATATGCAAGCAAGAAAGAGAGAGAAAAACCCACTTGTACAGGAAGGTATCTGGTTATGAAAGAAACACTATCCGTTTGTTAGCTGAAGTGGGGTTATGTTAAGAAAGTATAGAACTTCAAACACAGGCAAAATTTTTGATTTCTATATCCCACCCTGTTGATACTGTTTGAAGCCTCCAAGGGGAACAACGTCATAAAAATGCAAATAAATTAAAGAAGAACATTATACTGGGCAAGGGACAGGTCAATTCTTTTCAAAAAGTGCAGAGCTTATGTTGTGCAAAGGGTTACAGTATTTTGAAATGCTTGTTACACTCAATTAATTTAACACTTCAAGTCCTGCCAAGGTCATTTGATGCAAGGGACGCCATTGAATTCTTCCCAATCCACCCACCTATTTCCTGCCCAACACCCCAACCTACATCACCACCATCACTGCTGCACCCCTCCATACATATCTGCTCATATCCAGTGTAAAACCAGCAGCTGGGCAGGCAGTTAAACCTTGGCTAAGAGAGATCTCCTAGTGTTTTCTCAAAATAATGCATCTCATCAAGTCTGCTTATTGAAAATAAATACTTGCACCTATAACACATTCAGTGTCCTTGGATTTTGGGACCATAAACTGCATTTGGGACCATGATGACTCTGTAAAATGCAATGTGGTGGCTTTACTGCTGATCCTCAGGGAAGAATTGCTCTTTCAACTTAAGCTTCCAAATGATATTTCTTCTCTAGTCCCTTTCTCTGAATGGAGTGTTTCACAAAATATATCACAGATTTGAAGGCATTGATACTTTGAAACATGTTGCTGTTGTGTACCTGTTCCACTTGTCAAACACCAACTGTCCACTTCCCTCCATAGATGCTCCCTGACCTGCCAAGTTCCTCCAGTGCTCTGTGTGTTGCTCCAGATTCCATTACCTGCAGTCTCTTGTGTCTCCGCCACTGTGCTTGTGTTTGCTCATCCCTTCCAAGGCTTCCTGCAAGGCCCATTCATGATGATCCCAATTTGGCCTAGCAATTCCATAATTTTAGAATGGCCGTCCTTATTTTCAAATTTGTCCATGGTCTCAGACCTTCCAGTTCTCCAACTTGTCTTTCCTCATGCAACCCAGTGTCTTGGACATTCCAGTTATTTTTTTAATCACTCCACCAATTGATGCATGTGCTTTCAAGTGCCTGAAAATCCCCATCTTAACCCTAAATCTTGCTGTTCTTCTAAATTTTTGGTTCCCTCTCTTAATAACTCCTTTTGTGACTCAGTATCCAGTTTTGTTTAATAATGCTCCCACCTTTATGATGCTACATCAATGCAAGGTGCTTGTCATGAAAGCCTGATCAATTGTGGTAGTCATTCATTCTGAGTTGAATGGGCTAAATGAGCAGCAAAGTTACAGCTGCAAGTTGTGTTCTACTTCTGAAGTTAGAGTCTATTGCAGTCACCAAAAATTTGGAGGCAGAGTGCTGTTTGGAGCTGCTGTTATGTCCCATTGTCAGTGTATGTGACGTAGGACTAAATTCTAGCCTATCAAGTTCATCAAAACATAGAAATAGGTACGTATGTCCATCTGTGTTTCTTTTAGGTGTAGGTACAAGAACCACGAGCTTCAAAACAAGGCTATATTATATTCTGGTGTAACAGCAAGGAACTCCAATACATAGTGCTTACATTTTATATACCCATGATGATGTCATGACACTCCAAACCCACATGACTTATTAACATAGTTTATATAAATACACTGCACTCTTCACTCTCTTTGGAAACAACTATGTAAACACTCTTCACATGTATACGCAATCATTGCAGATTCAGTCTTTGACTGGTTTCCACTGTCAGTATGATCTCCTCAGCAGCATATTTGTCTCTGAAGTTACACTTCCTTGAATGGGAGAACTTGTCATCTCGGCTAAATGCAGCTGCTACCTGAGTTTTCAACAGCCAGTGATTCTTTGTTGACAGTATCACACATCACTTCAGTGTCTTCAGGTATGAGGCATAATGTGATCATCTGATTAACATGGACATTTCTAACTATCCCTTCAATGTGTACTAAACACTATTACAGAGTACAGAGTTGGACTATTTCACTGGGTCTCATTGCTGAATCTTGTATGTGCTCACTGGTCTGATGACTCTGATTTCTTCACTCAGTCAGAACGTTTTTCCTTGCTTCAAGTCATTGCCTTTTGAATGAATTGCTTTCTCCTCTGACTTAGACTGTATCTAGCTCAGTCAGGTGTGAAGACAATTCATTATTAGCTCTGTAAAATTCACAACAGACTGTGTCATTGTGCAGTGTTTAAACAGAGGATTTAACTAATTGGTGATTCATTATGAAGATAAAGGAACCTTGAAGTACTTGCTTCTTTAAGACTTCTTTCAATATACGTACAGAGCTCTCTCCTACCCCTTTAGAAACTGATATAGAGGAATCAATGAATGTTTGACATTACAGTGCATAAAACTCTCAAGTAAATGTGAAGTGAACTGTGGTTCATTGTTGGACACTAATTCTGCTGGATTCACAGGCTGCTGTTCGGGGAATGGATCAGGCAAAGTCATGACTAGGAGCAAGGGCAAGGTTGGCGATGAGGTTGGGGTGCTAGTGGGAAGACTATGAAATTATGTGGCCATGCATGTAGATTGGGTGGTAAAGAAGACGTGGCATGCTTGTCTTCACTGGTTAGGGCATTGAGTTTAAGAGTAAGGATGTCACGTTACAGTTAAGTAAAACTATGGTTAGGCCACACTTGGAGTATTGTGTGAAGTTCTGGTCTCCCCATTACAGGAAGGATGTGGAGGCTTTGGAAAGGGTACAAAGGAGGTTTACCAGGATGCTGCCTGGATTAGAGGGGAGGAGCTATAAAGGGAGGTTGGACAAACTTAGGTTGTTTTCTCTGGAGCACTACAGATCGAGGGGAGATCTGATAGAAGTTTATAAAATTATGAGAGGCATTGATAAGCTAGACAATCAGAATCTTATTCCCTACCTACAGAGACTTGGAAGAAAATTCTTCATTTAGTTAATACATCTTCAATGTGTGCCAGACAGTTTAAAGTAGTTCACAGGACCCATATGTCCAAAGATAAGCTAGCTCGTTTTTATAACCATATAAATTCTATATGTGATAGATGTAAATCGAGTGTGGATTCTTTGACACATATGTTTGGGTCCTGTCCTCTTTTGGAAAAATATTGGAAAGACATTTCCAACTTTATTTCAAATGTATTGAAGATTGATTTACAACCTCACCCTGTCACTGCAATTTTTGGATTACCAAGGATAGAGTCTGGCCATTTATCTGCTTCCGCCAACCGTATGATTGCTTTTGTTACATTAATGGCCAAACGATCCATTTTGCTTAAATGGAAGGATCCAATACCCCCCAACTACTTTTCAATGGTTCTCTCAAACTATATCATGTTTAAACTTGGAAAAAATTAGGAGTGGTACTGTTGATCCTTCACTTAAATTTGAAGATATTTGGAGTCCATTTATTCAATATTTTCACATGATATAGATCCCCTTTCAAAAACTTTCCAACTTAGAGGAACGGAGTTGATGACATAATATTGTTCTGTTTCTACTGAGAAATTTTAGTCCAGTCTTTTTTTTCCTTTTTGTTTGTTTGTTTTTTTTTTGAAATTTTTCTGTTTAGTTTGGTTTGATATATTGTTTATAACTTTTCTTATTGATTTGGTTTTTTTTTCTCTTTCTTTTTTAATTTATATAATAAATCTTTTTCTTTCCTTTCTTTTATATTATATTCATTTACTAAGAGAGCGTTGGATCTACAGATTTTTTTATATTTTATTATCTATGTCATGATTGTTATCCCGATCTCTTTGTACTACATGTACAAACATTGATGCTATATATTAATCTGTATTAATTTGAAAACTAATAAAAAGATTGAAAAAGAAAAGAAAGAATCTTATTCCCAGGGAAGAAGTGTCTAATACTAAAGTACATGCATTTAAGGCGAGAGGCAGGATGTTTAAAGGAGATGTGCAGGTCAAGTTTTTTTACACAGAGAGTGGTAGGTGCCTGGAACATGCTGCCAGGAGTAGTGATGGAAGCAGATACAATAGTGGCGTTTAAGAGGCTTTTAGATAGACAAATGAATATGCAAGAACTAGAAGGATATGGATCATGTTCAGACAGAAGAGATTTAGATTAGTTCGGCATCGCATTTGGCGCAGATATCGTGGGCTGAAGGGCCTGTTCCTGTGCTGTACTGTTCTATGTTCGACGTAAGTCTAGTTAAATATGATGAGAGACACAACAGACTGCAGATGCTGGAATTGGGAACAAAAGATGAACTGCTGGAGGAACAAGTCAAGCAGCATCAATGGAAGCATAGGGATGGTTGACACTTTGAATCAAGACCACTGAGAATCAAGAGGGAAGATAACCTGATGGGAGAGGTTAGTGAGTCGAGGCAGTGAGGTGGGAGGGATGGAAAAAATGAACAAAGGGAAATAGACCGTGGGGAGGCAGAGATTCATGTGCACTTTCTCCAACCTGGACTGTTGCATTTGGTACTCATGATGTGGCCCCCTCTATATTGGTGACACCAAGGATGGACAAAGTAATCATTTTGCAGAACACCCGTGCTCTGTCTGCAACGGCCATCCTGAGCTTCCTGATGCATGTCATTTCCACTCCCCTTCCCAATCCCACACCGACCTGTCTGTCCTCGGCATTCTCCACTGCGACCGTGAGGCCAAATGCAAACCGGAAGAACAGCATCTCTTATTCCATTTGGGTGGCATGCAGCCCAATTGCATGAACATTGAATTTTCCAATTTCAGGTAACTCCTCCCCCTGTGTTCCTTTCCCACTCCAACCAGTCCACCCTGTGTCTCTCTCCCCTTGTTCACTTCTTCCATCCCTCTTTCTTCGTTACCTGGACTCATCACCCTCCCCCACCTGGTTCCATCTGCCCATCATCCTTCCCTTACCTGGTTCCACCTATCACCCATCAGCATCTGTCCCACCTCGCTTTCATTTCAAAATACTGGCCGTTTTTCCTCTGCACTCTTAGTCCTGAATATGATGAGGTTTTCCATCTCTAGCACTTTCCAGGCAGTGAATTCCAGACTCTTGCCATCCTCTGGCTAAAAAAAAAATCATCTTGTCTCTATTCTTCTACCAATTTCTTCAAACCTATGACTTCTGGTTTTTGACTGCTCTATTGAGGGAAACTAGTCCTTTACTATTTACTCTACCTCAGTCCCTCACAGTTTTTATACACCACAACTAAATCTCACTTTAGCTTCTTCCATTCCTAAAAAAACAGCCCTCTCCTCATAGCTACAATTTTCCAGTCCTGTAACCATCCCAATAAATCTCCTTTATACCCTCTCCAATGCAATCAGTTACTTTCTATGATGTTGTGACCAGAACTGTACCCTGCACTCAAGCTGTGGACCAACTAACACAGGATACAGTTCAAGCATAACCTCAGATAAAAACAGAAAATGATGGAAATATCAGCAGGTCAAAGCAGCATCCATGGAGAGAGAAACACAGTTAATGTTTCAGGTCAGTGATCCTTTATCTGAACTCTGCTCTGCTTTTAAGTAATTATGCAGCCTTTTCGGTCTCTGTCACCACTTTTGTAGCCAGAGAGGATTCCAAAATTAAAGTTGGACCCCTTCTTTACAATTTCCTCCTTCACTTTTTTTTAACAGTCTGAGTTATATTTCATCTGGACCAGGCAATCTATACACTTTCAAAGATGCCAAACCTCTCTTACTATATTAACCACATCCAGTATTTCACAGCCATTCACCTTAACTACAACACTGGCATTGTGGCCCTCTTTTGTGAAAGCAGCTATAAAGTATTCATTGGAAAACTCAGCCCCATCCTCCACGTCCACACATAGGTTACCTTTATGCCCTTTCATACTTCTACTCTTCCCTTAGTTATCCTCTTGCTCTTCATGTACATGAAATATAGCTAGATTTTCTTTGATTTTACTTGCCAGCAATTTTTTTTGCTCTCTTTGATTTCCTAATTTCCCTTATAATTACACCCCCATGCTCTTTATGTTCTTCTAGGCTTTCTGCAGTATTGAACTGTCAGTGCCTGGCATATGATTCTCCTTTTAGATTTTTTTTATTCGCTATGCAATTTGCCACCCAAGGGAGCTCAAGATTTGGCAATGCTAACCTTTCCCTCTGTATGAACATCTTTATAATCAACCACTTGGAACTTCCTGAAAGCCCCCTGTTGCACTGACAATCCTGGAAGTAGTGTCCAGGCATGGATTGCATGCAGACACAAGTGATTGCAGATGCTCGAATCTGGAGCAACAGACGAGATGCTGGAGGAACTCAGCAGGTCTGGCAGCATCTCTGGAGGGAAATGGACAGTCGACGTTTCCAGTCGAAAGGCACACAAATTACGTGAATGCACTTAACAAATGTCTAGGTGAAGGGTCTCGACCTGAAACCTCAATTATCTATTTATTTAAAGTCAAAGTCAAAGTCGAGTTTATTATTATATGCACAAGTACATGTATGCACAGGTGCAATGAAAAACTTACTTGCAGCTGCATCACAGGCACATAACATTATATAAGCAACATTCAGGTTTAAAAGGTCAGATCTCGAGTATGAAATTATGTTGCTGCTAGCTGCTAGCAAAGTGTTGCCTCTCTCCAGCACCATCTTAAGCAATTATACCATCTTTTCCCTCCACAGATGGACTGCATGCAGTTGGTTCCCACTATGTGAAATCCAGGCAGCTCTAATGGCTACTGCATCAAATGCGTAGGGGAACCGTGAAGAAAATCTCAGAGCATACGACTTGCAATAAGTCCTCAATTTGCCTTTACATTTGCTTTCTTGATGAAATTGTATCATGCTGTGCACAAAAACATGGTGCTAGGTTGGGGTAGCAGGTGTGATGGTAATCATGACAAGTCCCTACATGCTGCTCTTGGGGGATGTGTGGGGAAATACCATTGTATCTTGGCTCAACTTAGAGCTGCTTTCTGCAGCTAATTAATAGGATTCTGACTTAGACATGCATGTCTCAGTGTTCCAGATGTGCCACTGCATCTCCTATTGGCAAGAGGGATCCACTGTGATTAAAAAGTACCAAAGAATTCTGACAAGCACTGCAAGTTTTAAAATAATTCCTCAGGTTGGCATGGCGCATGCAACAGATGTTCTGAAGTCTCCTGAGAAATCAAGGAAGATCAGACTGAATGTTAAGCGTAAGGAATTTATAAGACCTGTTGTAGATTTGTGTCATATTGTAAACCTTATGGAAATCTTACTTCAGTTGTCTTCATTACATTGAGTAACACTTTACAATTTTTAAAGTTGATTCACATGGGTGAAACATCCCAGATCCTGGATCTGTATTAAGTGGAGGGGAAACAAGGAGCTGCCCAAAATGATAATCAAAGACCTGGAAAGTCTGGAAAATAGAATTTAGGTTGAAGGACTTCAAAGGACTTGCAGATAGAGTGCCAGAGTGAGACAATTGAAGACTCACTCAGTCACCTCACTCTCGCATGGAAGAATTTGTTAAATGCATTTACGTAATTTGGGTGCCTTTGGTAAGGCCAGCACTTATTGCAGAACCTTAATCGTCCTTGTGAAGGCATTGGTATAGCCACCTTCCTGACCTCCTGCTGCCCTTGCGGTGAAGTCGAGATGGGACTTAACAGTAAACCAGGAAGGGTAGGGTAAAAGATGTGAGGAGGCTAGTAGAAATTGAAGAGTAAGCTGAAGGCATGGTCTTATAGTGATTATCTTGCAGATGATGTTGAGGAAGATGGAGATCCAAGAAATGCTGATGACTATTTGGTTGATAACCAAGCAGGGATTTGTGTGGAATAACCTGTGAAAGGTTTGGATGAGGAGGATTCGTCAAAGGATAGAGCAAAGGTGATAGGTAAGACCTCATGACATGAATGAGGGTTTCAGCAGCAGTGGAGTGAGGTAGAGGCAGAGAAAAGAAAAAAATATCAGGAACTCAAATGACTTTGTGATGGGCAGGATATGTGACATAACATTTACTTTAAGATCTACAACAAGACCACTTCCACTTTTTTAGTTCCATCAAGGTGAAAAATAACTCAAGACAATTACAAAGTCAATAGATGTGGAAACAAATGCTATGTGTGGTAAAAGAGATTGCAAAGTGTAAAGTAAAACTTTGTTTAACAGATAGGATTTTTGGAGGTTTATAAAGATGGAAAAAAATACACAGCTGAGGAAATTTATGAAGTGAGTTGCAGAAAGTACCACTGAAGGAGCTGAAGATATCATCAAACTGAACAAGTTTACCGAAATAAGGAGTCAAAGATCATGACAAGGCTCTTAAATGTAAAGAACTGGGGGATAGGGAACCAATGTTGGTTAGAAAATACATCTGTGTTCAGTAAGGGGAAGTTAGGTTTCCAACTTACAACTGCTTATCTGACATCAGATAATTTCTCAGCAGAAATTTCCTCCAAGTAAGTATTGGAAAGATGCTAGTCAACATCATCAGTCCCTGTCACAAACTACATATCCTGGCTATCAATTTCATCCCTCTCTATGGACACTGACTGAAACTGAATTTGGCTGTTTGTGAATCACATTTGACCTCTACTTGAGTTTCAGACCCAGATCCCTATTTCTACCTTTTTAACAATAGCTGAATTTGCCCTGCCTCAGCTCATCTGCTGCTGAAACCCCCACATCCATATCTTTGTTACCTCTAAACTTGATTATTCCACTGCACTTACTGCCTGCTCCCCCATTCTAATATCTGTAAACTTGATTGGCCATAATCTAGAGTCACAGAGTCATTGAGATATACAGCACGGAAATAGGCCCTTCAGTCCAACTTGTCCATGCCGACCAAGATGTCTATCCAAGCTAGTCCCATTTGCCTGCATTTGGCCCACTTCCCACTAAACTTTTCTATCCATGTCTAAATGTCTTAAACATTGTAATTGTACCTGCCTCTACAGCTTTCTCTGGTAGCCCTTTCCATATTCTCACTACACTCTGTGTGAAAATGTTTCAACTCAGGTCCCTATTAAATCTTTCCACTCTCACCTTAAATTCATAATCTCTAGTTTTAGACTCCACTATCCTGGGACAAAGACTGTGACCATCTGCCTAATCAATGCCCCTCATGATTTTATATACCTCTGTAAGACCATCCTTCCACCTCCTATCGTCCAGGGAAAACAGTTCCAGCCTATCCAGCCTCTCCTTATAGCTCAAGCCCTCCAGTCCCAATAAAATCCTTGCAAATCTTTTCTGCACCCTTTTTAGTTTAATGACATCCTTCCTATAGCTGGGCGACCAGAACTGAGCAGAATACTCCAAGTAGTGGTCTCACTAATGACTTGTACCGTTGCAACATGATGTCCCAATCCCTGTATTTAATGCCCTGACTGATGAAGGCAAGCATTTTTCAGCATTCTGTCTGTCTGTGATGCCGCTTTCAGGGAACTATAAAAACACATCAAGTCCCATTATCCCAAATCCCATTGCTAATGTACACTGACTCCTGATGAAGGAAAGCCTCCTTTCTAAAATTCTCATCCTTTCTCAAAATCCATCCACGACCTTGTCTCTCACTAGTTTGGTAGTATCCTCCTGCTCTATAACCCCCACTGCCTCACTGGGTACAAATTACCCCATAGGTCATTGTCAGCATTCAAGTCTTTGGAAACAGCACGCACTGCACCAATAAGGTCTTTGTCCTTGGTGGTTGTCTTTATTGGTTTACTTTCTCACCACATTCACTCTGAGACCTTTGTCACATGTCTTCCCCACCATTTCACCTTTCCACTACCACATGTTTCTCTAACTACTGGTATCTCATTAATTATTCACTGAGCCACCCATTGTGTATGAGCGCCCACTGGTGGCATAGTATTTTGGAAAACTTTATACTGCTCTTACCTTTAAAACCTTATGCTTTCTGATTAATTATGAACAGCTTGGAAAATAAGATAAGAATATATTGATTATTTTGTATTATTACTGCTATCTGTTACTGATCTTGGAGCAGATAATATGAAGGCAAGTGCTTGATAGTGTTCTCACTCCTCAGAGAATTATGATTCAGCGTAACAATCCCAAGCCTCAGGGCGATAAGGAAGAGACAATAAATTTAGGTTTGCCATTGTTTTTCAGATCTCCAAGTCAAATAAAGACAATGAAATCTTACTTTACACTTACATTCTAATAATTTGATACCCAGAGCACAGTTACAGAATAAGGGTGGCATACTGTTATTGCAGGTAGTGTGCTGCCTCACAGCTCCAGTGACCTGGGTTTTGATCCTGACCTTGGGTACTGTCTGTGTAGAGTTTGCACATTGTCATGGTAACCATATGTTTTTTTCTCCGGGTGCTCTGGTTTCTTCCACATCCCAAATACGTATAGGTTGGTAGATTAGCTGGCCACTGTAAATGGCAATGAATGGCCCCCTATCATTGGAAGTAAACATGAGAAAAACTTTGCTATCCCATTTTCGATAAAAGAGCATTGAACGTTTCTATCCAAAACAATGTTATTCCTTTCAAGGTAGATATCCATTGGAATCAGGGTAGATTATGTTTTGAAAACTCATTTCTGTATTACCAGTCTTAGATATTGCTTAAATAAATGCTGACACATTTAGGAAATATACATTAGGAAATATAATATAAATTTACTGAAGCTCGTCTTTTTTTGCTTTCAAGAGAAAAGGTACAAAATGTGAAAAATTCAGATATACATTTTGATAACGCTATGGCACTTGTACCATCTTTCATAATGTCAATTACAATCCTCTTAAAACAAAGGAAGAAGGGATGTTATTAAGATATCAATGATTCTTTTGTCCTAACCTCCTCTTGCTATCGGCCTATGGCAGTATCACAGCTCTCTGTCTTCTTCTGCTTCGAATTTATATCAATTTTTCCCTTAAATGATTAAATAGATTCTCCTTCAACCAGTCCCGTCTGTCTGAGCAACCCATCCTTCATCAACAGAAATAATTTTTTTCTTGCCCTCTCTCTCTTTCTCGGTGACTATTTTAAATTGATGAGTTCTTTGTTACCGAGTCCTAACCAGAAGAATGAGTGAACAGCTTTCACCTTAGGTGAGGATGTAAAACTGAAAGGACCAGATGGAACTTTACACCCTGTTTTGAAGACAACAATAATCTTCATTTATATAGCCTCTTTAACTTAGCAAAATGTCCCACAGACCTTCAAATTGATGCAGACTCAAATGGCTTAAGTTGGAACATACAACAAAAATCTTGGTTAAAAGGCAGATGCTTTTTTATGTGCAGTTAGTGAGATGGAGAGGGTTAGGGAGGCAATTCACAGTCTTAGGACCTTGACAGCTGAAGAAACCAATGGTGGAGCAATTAAATTCAGGAATGATTGATAGGCCAAAATTATGTGAATGTAGGATTCTAGGGAGGTTCTAAGGCTGGAGGAGGCTTTTAAGTATTGTCATATGCCTATTGTCCTGCCCATGCAGATATTGCCTTAATACCTGAATCATTTTACTAAGGTTCTGGCACAGTTTTACATGGTCCCTGACCAAATACAGAATCTATGCTGCCCTTCCACCATACATTGAAATCAATGGAAGCAATTCAAGATTAAAGCATGTCAGGATCACTACCTCGTTGTGTGCTTAACTTAAGTGACCAAAGAGAAATTTCAGTTTCGTCAAGTGCAAACTGAAATGTCAATTGTTGTTACCTAAGGTTCTCTAGCCAATATTTCAGTCTTTATGTATTGTGATTGTGGTCTGCATATACTGTTGATTACATAATATGCAAATGATAAAACAATAATTAAATAAAAGTTAAAGTGGGAAAATTAAAGCTGGGTCCATATATGGTGAGCCTGACCTTTCCTCAGGTGTTTCCATGAGAACTTGTAAGAGTTAAAGTCGCTATGTCTCAACCTGTCAACACAGGATGATCATAGTTCTGCAGACTAAATCTCTATACCACAGAGCCTGTGATCTTTGAGTGAAGATATCTGCAGCTGGAATTCAAGGTGAGATCATGGAAAGGCAGAAGTGCGTTCACCTCAGGTGTGTAGGAAGGGGCTGTGTCCTCTACCCCAGACCACAAGAATTTCTTTGTGAAAGAAGCAGGATTCTCTGGGGTAACAGTGTTCAATTTTGTTGGATAGGAAAGTACCTGTGATCCAGTTTTGGAGGCACTTCACTCATTCATATGGTGATATGAAGAAGCTACATCCCGACATGCATGCTTCAAAGGGATCCAGACTGGACATATGAGTGGAGAAATCCCGCCACTTATGCATCTTGGGCACACAGCACCTTGGATTTTCAGTTCCACTGTGATGAAGTGACTGATGACTGATTTGACCAAGCTTTTATTTAATGCAACTTTGTGTTAAATAATGTAATATTTCCTAAACAAGTTATGGGAAAATTTTGAGCCCCAGATTTAGCATACTAGTGGGAAATTAAATGTGTATTCAACACCAAAACCATTACTGCATTATTATTTTAGGAAGAATATGCTTGGCAGCTGTGAACCATGAATCATTGGAAAGATTGAACTTCAGTCAGCTGTGGGCATGTGACGTGAATGCCATGAATTAGTAGCACCAACGCAGTAAAATTCTGCAAAAGTAATGAATTATAAACTATCAGGGTAGTTTAAGTGTAACATTGTATGCAGTGACATTTTCCACTTAGCCCAGCTGCCTCTCATCTGTCAATGGCAAATGAAACAGATGTAAAAAAGGGAAAGAAATTCATCAGCCACGCTCCTATTGCCAACTTACAAGGCCTTAAGAATCCCTGTCTCCCTTCATGTGACATATGAGCTAGCAAAGAGTCAGATACTGAATGTGTCTGGCTGACTTGTCGCCAGCATCACCAGCGAGGTGAACTGTAAAGCATCGCTAGGGCTGGCTGGGATAAAACTCCAGAAATAATAACACCTTCCTTTTGCGGCGCAGCCCAGCTCAACAGTTGGAGATAACAGGAAAATATTTATTTTAAAGGTTGGAGTGTCTGCGCATTTCTTCCAAATTCTCCCTATAGAGTCATAGAGCTGCACAGCATGGAAACAAGCCCTTCGGCCCAACACGTCCATGCTGACCAAGTTGTCTCACTGAGGTAGTTCCATTTGCCTGTGTTTGACCCATATCCCTCCAGACCCTTCCTATCCACATAACTGTCTAAGTGCCTTTTAAATGTGTAATTGTATCCACTTCTACCACTTCCTCTGGCAGCTCATTCCATATACTCATCACCCACTATGTGAAAAAGTTGCCCCCTCAGGTCCCTTTTAAATCTTTCCATTCTCACTTTAAACCTATGTCCTCTAGTTTTGGACTCCCCAACCATGGGAAAAAGACTGTGGCCATTCACTTTTTCTATGCCCCTAGCTCATAACTCGGCTCTCCCAGATGCTGTGTCAGCCTTCTCCTTAGGTGTTTGATGTTTTCCTTGTTTGTTGATGCACAGTCTATTTTTTCACCTTATGGTATAATTTTTATGTATAACTTATATTCTGTGTTGTCTGTACCTATGTGCCTGAGATGCTGCTGCAAGCAAGTTTTTCATTGTACTGTACCTCACTGTACTTGTGCACATGACAATACACTTGACTTGATGACTTGACCAGAGCTTAATGCTCAAGGTTTCTTCTGACAGGAGACATTCAATGTGGCCTTGGAGTTATGTATGCCCAGACACTGAAAGCATCCAGGTTATAGGCTTCATGCACTGTCAGGTAAATATGCAGGGCTGATACTGGGAGCACAGACCCAAACTTGGGTTTGTGGCTTGGGGCCAGGGAGGCCTAGGAATGGGAAGAGACGGGCAGCCCTGGGGAACAGAAAGGTGTGGGCGAAACCCGGAACGAGAGTGTGAGGGGACTGAGAGTGTGTGGGCAGCCCCGGGGAATGAGAGTATGCAGGCTGGGAGCAGAAGGGAATGGGCAGGCTTAGGGAATGAGAGGCTGCTAACAACCCCGGGGACAGGAGCACGCAGGCAACCCTGGTGAATGGGAGTGTGGGCGCACTTGTGTAATGGGAGCAGCGGGTAGCCCCAGGGAACAAGACCACACCAGGCAGCCCCTGGAATGGGTATGTACAAACAGCTCCCAACACGGGAAAGCTCCAGTCTGAGTTGGAACATCAGGGTGAAGTCCTTGGAAACTCAGGGTCAAAAATAGAGAGTTCTCAAGCCTGCTTTCATGGGCAAGTCTAAAGCCCCATTCATCTCCCTCTGTCTTGGCTCTTAGTCAGGCAGAACTCACATTTCAGCACACCTGCATTAGCCTTGCAGGCTGCCATCAAAAAATCAAAAATACCAAACTTAGCTCACTTTTAATCTACCCAGATGTTTGCTTTCCATGTGTACTGATCCTAGTGTTTGTTTCAGAGAGAGGCATAGACAGGGTAGACAGTCAGAATCTTTTTTCCCAGGGTAGAAATGTCAAGTACTAGAGGACATGCATTTAAGGTGAGAGGGGGGAAAGTTTAAAGGAGGTGTGTGGGGTAAGTTTCTTTACACAGCTAGTGGTTGGTGCATGAAACGGGCTGCCAAGGGGAGTGGTGGAGGCAGATACAAAAATGGTGTTTGAGAGGCTGTTAGACACATGGATATTCAGGGAATGGAGGGATATGGATCATGTACAGGCAGAAGAGATTCAGTTTAATTTTCCCTCATGTTTGTCACAGACATTCTGGACTGAAGGTCCTGTTCCTGTGCTGTGCTGTTCTATGTTCTATATTCAGGTGAATCCCCAAGGAACAAAACGCCACAGCTGATTCATTCTCCTGCCTGATTCCCATGTCCCTGAGTTCCTGAATCTATCGCTCTGAACCCTCGAAAGTCACCATGAACTGAGCAACCACAGCTCTCTGGCATGGAGAATTTCAAAGGCTCAATCGTCTGAGTGAAAAAAATTCCTGTTGACCTCAGTTCGGCCTCTCACCTTAAGTCTCTATCTCATGGTCTCAGACTCCCCGACCAAAAGAAGCAGCCTGGCACCCTCTTAGTGTGAGTTCTTGGTGATAGATAGGCTCGCTTGCTGAGTCAGAGGAGCTTTGGAGCAAACACGCAGGATGCTGCTCATAAATAGGCTTCTTGGGACAGTCTCTGCAGACACCAAGATAGAAGGTGACATAGAAAAAGGGAAAAAACCCTTCCTTCTCAGAGTTTAAAAAATAATTTTATTTTTTGGGCTTAAGTAACATAGTTGGTTTGTGCGAACAGATCAATGGCAGGTTTCATCCGTTTTAAGTTAAAGCACACAGTAGAAAGTTTGATGAAGAATTTCATCCAAAGAATGAGAGAGCCAGAACACAGAACTGTGAAATCCAGGCTAAAGTCTGGATTCAGGATGTGCTCCAGGCTGCTTATTACCGGCAGAACACAAGCCCCTTTTTTTACCCTCTTTTCTGATGTACATCTGAAGGTTATTTTAAATATTTCACTGAATATTTGAATACATTAAGAGTCTTCACTGGACAGCAATCGGTGTTCCATGTGTTCTTCATTTACAGAAATTTGGCAGCTGTGAAATCCACTTGATTGCATCAAAAGGAAATAGCAGTGTGACCCTTAATGCGCCAATAACATCATGGTGGAGGATATTATACCCATTAGCAGCTGGGAGGAGGTTATTACTGATCCAAACCCCAAGCGAAAACCAGCAATGATGAGACCCTTGGGACCAGCAGCGATCATAATGCCAAATGATGCTATTTAACTTTATCAGTTTTGGTGGTAAATCTGTAATTTTTTAAAACTGACTTGATTGCAACATGAACTGCTTTCTTAAAAGCTCTGCAAGGCTAAGTACTGCATGCACTCATCTGTGTAGGAAAAATTGGAGTTCTTCCCTCCTTTCTGAAAGGCTTATTTTATTGTTGCACAGTACCTTGAGAGACCTGAGCTGTTCTTTAGGTACCTCACCAGGAAGTCATTTTGCACGTGAGACTCCTATTGCTACTGTACAGGCTGGTTAACTGTGGAGGGCACCACAGATGTGTTTAACACCCACAATCACATGTGCACACATGTACACACACGGGTGCACATGCACATGCACAGACACACACAAGCATACACACACACACACACACACCTTGCATGCACAAGCACATACACATTGCATGCACAAGCACACACCAAATGAAGGCTGTTTGACAGCAATTAGCAAGTGGGAATGGGGATCCAAGCTCAAGTTTTACATCCCAAACGATTTTGCATTGTGGCCAATTGAATTTCAGCGAAGCTTCTTTGCAAGGTTAGTGAACCATCATTTACAATACTTTCCCCTTTATTCAGTCCTCCGTCACCTTGTACTACTAAACTTTGAGAGCTTGGTACCCAACCTGAATAACAACAGTCTTTGGTTCAAACTGTACTGATTAGCAATAGCACAGTATTCTTTTTGCTCTGTCAACTGATGCCCTGCAATTTTCACAGACAACGAAGCTTCCACATTTACTCCAAGAATAGGAAAGCTTGTCATTATCTGCACTGAATTTTATTTTCCATCATTTTCTCTGCTTGTAGATCTGTTCCAGGTCCTACAGCCAATCCTTAACAACTTCCTTAAATGGGAAAATAGGAATTCCTCAATCCATCCAATTTAGCACCTACCATTTTGCTCATTCCCTTAATATCTGTCTTTCAGGTGTTCTTCTCGAGCTGGTACTTTTACCCCAGCGGCTCCACTACAGTTGGTGGAGGCTGCTGACTTTCACTGGGGAGATATCCTTGGAGGATAGGCCCAGAGGAAAGCCTTACTGCATCTTCTTGGCATTCGAAGTCCTCAGGGCTCAGGATCCCGCAAGCTTTTTTAACCCCATTCTCAACTTCCCCTGCCACCTTCAAAAACTATCCACATATACCCGCACATCTCTGTGTTCTAAAACCCTTTTCAGAAATTTAGTCAAGTTCAGCTAGCGCTGCTGACTCCTTAAATTACAGCTCATGAGTGGAGCCACAGCAGGAGCATCCATGTCATGTCCTTGGAAGTCTTTCTGACTGCTGCTCTTGCCATCACCATTCACTAAGTAAGCCTACAACAACTGAACATGCCTGAAGACAGCTGCAGAATCATCGCTGGCTGCCTTAAGCCAATGATTGTCAACACCCTGTACATCCTCGCTGGAATTTGGAGAGCCATGGCCATCCAAGGAGTAAAACATAGAAAACTGAGGATTCAAGACATCCCCTGCATGGTCAAACTACTGCAGAAAATGCCTAAAGTCACACGAGTACTTCCCAATGCCAAGACAGGTTACTTGCACAACTGCTGCAGCCATCTGTGCAGCATTGTGTCAGTGAAAGTGCAGTCAACATGGGCTTTAGGGCAACCAAGCAGCTTCCTGAAGGAAGGGAGAGGAAATGGACGACCAGGATGGTCCTAAGATACCTCCACACCCAAGCTGAATGGCCTAGAACTGACATGGTAAAATGGGGCTAACCTACAATACCTGAGACCTGTGCCAGGGAGAGGTAGACCATCAATTCACTCCTTAAGGGCAGCCCATATACAATTCAAGATTTTGCCAATGCCAATTTGCGAGTGATGGATTGTGACCATTAATAGAAAGATTTATGAGCTTATTAAACAGACACAAGAAGAAGATCCCGTGAATGTGTGCTAATGCACAAAATAGGACAGTTAGCACTGGCTAGGTGCTGTTATCATATTAATGAGGAGCACACAAAATTTTATGTTCAGCCTGCACTGGATCAGTCTGGCAAAAGTTCCTTGCACATTGCAATTCCAGTGCATATTTTTGAACACTATCAAATTTCCAGACCACTGCTGTTTCACTTTGTTTCCAATTACTGCACGTCTTGTTTATCTTCTCAAATATGTACACTTTTTCATTGCACTTTATGTTCAGAGGAAAATATGGCCATAATTAATTTCCATACTGCCTTGTGTCCTCTGCTTCAGCATGGCATGTGCTTTAATATTAATTATCTTTGCAGTGATTGACTCTGTTTTACAGTCCAGTTCTGAACATTAAAGGGTGTGATTGACCTTGCCTTTGTTGATGGGGCAGGTTTCAAAATCAAACATAGTTAGAAAGAAACCAACCTAATTAATGTAGAAAGTCGAGTTCATTTTGTAAGCAGGTCATTGTAACATTCAAAGGTTGCATGTAAACAGAAACAAAGGATATGAGGTGGAAGGCAGTGATTATAAAACTGTAATCTAATTGAGGGGTTCAAGTGACAGCATAAATAATAAGAGTGAGGGTTAGGTACTTTATTTGCTATCTCAGCCCAAGGCTGAACTAATTTCTTATAATCTCTACTCAGCCTGTGAGTTCCGTCCTGTAGAGGTTTTTCTTTATATTAAGAGCTGATTAAATTGACTTTGAAGGATGTAAAATACTTACTGGACCACAACATACAGAATACTTGGCATTCTCACCTTCCTTATTAACTGAGAATACACAATAAGGAGTTGTGGTATATCAATTTTATCCAACAGGGAAAGAAAATCAAATATCACACAAATGGCTGAAAGTTCAGGGACACGAAAAGGAATACTTTAAAAGTTAAGTATTCTTGGTACCTTTATTGAGAATGACACCAGTTTGGTCAAAGTGACTACTAAATAGTCAAAATAAGGTAGGCTGAACATACAATGCAGAAATAGATGAAAATTGCATGCTATAGTATTAAAAGCTTCTATTTTGCATGACAATGGCCACATCTGAAAAAGGATGGGAAGTTTGAACTGCTATAAAACACTTCTCAAAACAAATAATAATTATTTCTATGTGAAATATTTTTATCCATATAAAGGAAAAAAACAGTTTCCTTTTATTTGTTTCCTAGATTATGTGAACTTTGAAATAATCTTTTTCTTTTTTCAACTCGCAACAATTTTCGCCCATGATGGTTGTTATAGAACTTTCTGCCAGGTAGCACACCCAATCTTTGAAGACTGCAGCCCCAATAAATAAGCCTTAGTGTCATGCAGGATTTTTTTTAAAGTAGGCTCTTCTGAGACTAATTTGGCTATAATCTTTGTGGAAGAAAACACCTTTTGAAGATATGCAAACCTCTACTATAAACATAAATTTAACCATTGAACAAAAGTGAACAGAGAAAATTTACAGAAAGAAATTGAGCTCATCCGTCTAATACATTGAACCTTGTGTCAAGGAATGTAATTGTGTTTCGAATAAATTACATATAATGCAAAACAAGCAATATTATCTAACTGGAATTCCTTTGTAACCATAGGGAAGATTTTGCTGTCAGCATGAAGCTTGATATAGCTTGGACAGTGAGGTCAAGCTTTCTGGAAAGATTTTTCTCATCCTCTGAAATCACTGGATGGGAAAAGTTCTGCTACCCACAGAACTTTGGTTTTATTCCTAAGAAATATACCCTGAAAAAATAGTTACAAAGAGCCCATTGGTGGAAAACGTTTCCCATTAATTCTCAGAGGTACTTTAAATTTGGAACAGAGGAACTAATGTTCAGAAGAAATTATTTTGTCATCTCAAGATTGATGGTTTGCAATGCGTAGTGTTCAGTTCATAGACCAAGACAATGGTTTTTGGGAACTGAAAGGACAGAAATTATTTCTGCAGGATGTTTATTGGTCAAAGTTCTCTCAAGCTAATAGCTTCAGTTCTCATGAGTTTCAAGCCTTTATGGAAGATTAGCTGTCCTAATTTTTAGGATAACCATAACACAGGTTTCAGTGCTCAATTAATTTGCAATTGTCAGTATGAATACAGAACTTCAGAATAACATGAACAACATAAATATCTTTGCTTGATGCAATCAGATTATGTTAATACGTACTCCTGGATGCTTCAACTGTCTTCATTAACCTACTGAAGTGGCTGTGGTTGGAGTTCATCCCAATGGGAGCTGCCCACAAAGATCTAATTATCTCTGTAGCTTGCTTTACCTTGTTCATAGTGATGGTAGTTGTCAGACATCAGCTCTAGAACATCACTGACATCTAGCATCAGGCCAGCTGAGCAGTTAATCACATTGAAAATTCTCACAAACAGAAAACAAGGGAGAGAAAATTACATTTCTTTTGCTATTATTTGAATTATTTGACAGAACAAACAATAATTGGAGCATGTATATGAGTTGAAAACAAAATGATATCATAAACGTACTACCATAAAACAAAAAAAATCTATTCATTTTTGAAATTATCTGAGTGACTATCAATCCACATGTATATAAGTAATTTTCTTAGCAGGTTTGTGAGGTTGATATGCAGTATTTATGACCTGGTATGTCATTAAAGATACACTTACATTTCACATAATGACACATTTTTAGTACTTTTTACAATGAAAATAACTTACAAATCGGTATTGGTATTAGATTATTATTGTCACTTGTACTGAGGTACAGTGAAAAGCTTGTCTTACAAACCAATCGTATAGGTCAATTCATTACAAAGTGCAGTTACATTGAGTCAGTACAGAGTGCATTGATGTAGTACAGGTAAAAACAATAACAGTACAGAGTAAAGTGTCACAGCTACAGAGAAAGTGCAGTGCAATAAGGTGCAAGGCCACAACAAGGTAGATCGTGAGGTCATAGTCCATCTCATTGTATAAGGGAACTGTTCAATAGTCTTATCACAGTGGGGTAGAAGCTGTCCTTAAGTCTGGTGGCATGAGCCTTCAGGCTCTTGAATCTTCTACCCAATGGAAGAGGAGAGAAGAGACAATGTCCCGGATGGGTGGGGTCTTTGATTATGCTGGCTGCTTCACCAAGACATCGAGAGGTAAAGACAGAGTCCAAGGAGGGGAGGCTGGTGTCCGTGATGCGCTGGGCTGTGTCCACAACTCTCTGCAGTTTCTTGTGGTCCTGGGCAGAGCAGCTGCTGTACCAAGCCGTGATACATCCAGATAGGATGCTTTCTATGGTGCATCTGTAAAAGTTGGTGAGAGTCGAAGGGGACAAACCAAATTTCTTTAGCCTCCTGAGAAAGTAGAGGCACTGGTGAGCTTTCTTGGCTGTGGCTTCTATGTTATTTGACCAGGACAGGCTGTTGATGATGTTCACTCCCAGGAACTTGAAGCTCAACCCTCTCGACCTCAGCACCATTGATGTAGACAGATGCATGTACACCGCCCCCTTTCCTGAAGTCAACGACCAGCTCTTTTGTTTTGTTGACATTGAGGGCAAGGTTGTTGTCATGACACCATTCCACTAAGCTCTCTATCTCCTTCCTGTACTCTGACTCATCACTGTTTGAGATACGGCCTACAATGGTGGTGTCATCTGCAAACTTGTAGATGGAGTCAGAGCAGAATCTGACCACACAGTCATGAGTGTAGAGGGAGTAGAGTAGAGGGCTGAGGACACAGGCTTGTGGGGCACCAGTGTTGAGAATAATCGTGCCGGAGGTATTGCTGCCTATCCTCACTGATTGTGGTCTGTTTGTTAGTAAGTCAAGGATCCAGTTACAGAGGGAGGTGTTGAGTCCTAGGTCTCGGAGTTTGGTGACAAGCTTACTTGGGATTATTGTACTGAAGGCAGAGCTGTAGTCAATAAACAATAGTCTAATGTAGGTGTCTTTACTGTCCAGATGCTCCAGAGCTGAGTGTAGGGTCAGGGAGATGGCATCCGCTGTAGACCTGTTTTGGTGATAGGCGAATTGCAATGGGTCCAGGTTGTCTGGTAGGCTCCAGTTGATGTGTGCCATGACCAACCTCTCAAAGCACTTCATGGTGGTGGGTGTCAAAGCCACCGGTCAGTAGTCATTGAGGCATATTACCTTGCTTTTCTTCGGTACCGGGATGACGGTGGTCTTCTTAAAACAGGTGGGAACTTGAGCTTGAAGCAGGTTCAACATCCAGCAACACTTCCAAAGTTCCTGGAATTATCATCAGATTACTGATTCCAGCAGGCTGCACTGGAGACATTTGCAAGTATTCCCCATGGAGAGGCAAGGAATTACTGATAGGGAATATTTAAATTTCTATATTTAACTTTATAATTATGTTATTCCTGAAATTACTGCCAGCTTCATTGTGTAATGACATCAAATGCTAGAAGCTTCATCGTACATCCACAACATCTGATTACAAAAGTTAGTGGTAACTTTTCAAATGGAAAAATAGCAGTATTAATGCTTTTTTTAAGAGGAGAAGGAAAACAGATAATTATGGACCCATTAATTTGACATTCATTTGATGGATGTTACTGGAATCAGAATTGATTCTTCCTTTCATTAGCAAAAAAACACTTGTTCATGTATTAACCAATCAAAAAGGGTCAAGGTTGAATTCTGCACTAAAAACAGAAAATGCTGTTTTTAGCATTTTCAGCCTGTTAGGCAGCATCTGTGGAATGAGAAACGCAGAGTTAATACTTCAGAGTTAATACTTAGTACAATGATGTGTGTTCCATCTGAAACATTAATTCTGTTTCTCTTTCCACAAGTGCTGCCTAAACCAGCACATTTCCAAGATTATTTTGTTTTTATTTCAGATTTCCAACACCTGCAGAAACAAGAGACTGCAGATGCTGGAATCTGGAGCAACACAAGAAGCTCTGGAGGAACTCAGCAAGTCAGGCGGCGTCTATGGAGGGAAATGGACAGCCAACTTTTCAGGTTGAGACCTTTCATCTGGACAGACTGGATCCAGATGAAGGGTCTCGACCCGAAACATCCACTGTCCATTTCCCTCCGTAGATGCTGCCTGACCTGCTGAGTTCCTCCAGAGCCTCTTGTGTTGGTCCAACATCTGCAGTTTTTTTCGATTTTCATGGATTTCTGCAGAATGGGTTAAGTCTGACTAATTCAACTGAATTCATGGGTTCAGTGGATTTGGAAGTGTCTCTGGATGTTGTCTATTTGCACTTTCAAATGATATTTGATAAAGTTGATCAGATTACACTAACAGCTAATGTGAGAACAAAGGGAATGGGAAATAGCATTATGGCATAACTGTAATTAATTCAAAGGTAGGAACCAAAAAGCGGAGGCATAAAGGATTTTCTTTGAGCATTCAGATTTATGCCATATTATTTTTTCCACTGACTTGGAAAAAGTAATTTGTAGATGATAATAAACTAGAGGTCAAGATAAAAACTGAAGAAAACAGCAGAAAGCAATATTGGTGTATCACATTATGATGCTAGAGGAACTCAGCAGGCCAGGCAGCATCCGTGGAGAAAAGCAGGCAGTCAACATTTTGGGTCAGGACCCTTCTTCAGGACCGAAGACAGGAAATGGGGAATCCCAATATATAGGAGGGAAAAGCAGAGCAGTGATAGGTGGACAAAAGAGGGGAGGCAGGGTGGGCACAGGGAGGTGATAGGTAGATGCAGGTGAGAGATAGTGATAGGCAGGTGTGGGGGAGGAGGGGAGAGCTGATCCATTGGGGGATGGATCAAAGGTAAGGAGGAAAAAAGGGGGTAGAAAAAAGAGAGGTAGGCTGGAAAAGGGGGAAAGGGAAGGAAAGAAGAGGCATGGTTGGGTGTGGGGGTGTGGGGGAAGAGGGGTGTGGGGATTACTTAAAGTAGGAGAATTCAATGTTCATGCCATTAGGCTACAACGTTGCAAGACAGATAATGAGGTGCAGTTCCTCCAGTTTGCACTTGGAATTCTCTTGGCAGTGGAGGAGGCCGACGACTGACATATCAGTGATAGTGTGGGAGGAAGAACTGAAGTGACTGGCAACGGACAGAGCTCAGGTGGTCTGCGAAACGGTCACCTAGTCTGTGTTTGGTCTCGCCAATGTAGAGGAGGCCACACTTGCAGCACCGAATGCAGTAGATGATATTAAGGGAGGTGCAGGTGAATCTTTTTCTCACCTGAAAGGACTGTTTGGGTCTCTGGATGGAGGTGATGGAGGTTGTGTAGGGGCAGGTGTTGCACCTATGGCGGGGGCAGTGGAAAGTCCCCAGGGTGGGAGTGGAATAGGTGGGGGGGAGGAGTGAACTATGGAGTCGCAGAGAGAGCGGTCCTTGCAAAATGAAGAAAGGGGTGGGAAGGGGGAGATATGCATGGTGGTAGTGTCCCGTTGGAGATGACGGAAGTGGTGGAGAATGATCACCTATCACCACCTTGCGTCCACCCCGCCTCCCCTCTTTTGTCCACCTATTACCGCTCTGCTTTTCCCTCCTATATATTGGGCTTCCCCTTTTCCTATCTTCAATCCTGAAGAAGGGTCCTAACCCGAAACATTGACTGCCTGCTTTTCTCCACGGATGCTGCCTGGCCTGCTGAGTTCCTCCAGGATCATTGTGTTTTTCATCTAGATTCCAACATCTGCAGTTCTTTGTTTCTCTAATATTGGTGTATCATATAGGTAGGCAAAAATATGAAAAATACTGAGGTTACTCAGATGATATCTGAGAAAGAAAAAAACAGAATGTTTTTACTGGTAAAAAAACTAGAGATATTTCAGGAGCAAACAGATTTTAAGATCATAGAATCATAGAATCGTACAGCACAGAAATATGCCTTTTCAGCCCACCACATCATGCCTATTTATGCTAATCCCATTTGCCTGCATTAGGTGTCTATTCCAGTGTGCCTTTCCTAGTTAAGTACCTGTCCAAATGCCTTTTAAACATTGTAATTGTGTCTGCCTCCACCACCTCCTCTGGCCACTCGTTCCATATAACCACCATCCTCTGTGTGAAAATCTTACCTCTCAGATCGCCTTAAATTTCTCCCCTTTCACCTTAAACTGTCCCTTCTAGTTTCAAACCCCCCTGCCCTGGGAAAAAGACTCACTATCTATCTTATCTATGCCTCTAATAGTTTTATAAACCTCTTTAAGGTCCTCAGTTCCAGTCAGAATAAACCCAGCCTATCCACTCTCTCCTTATAACTACAGCTATTCATTCCAGGCAACATCCTGGTGAATCTCTTCTGCGCTCTTTCTATTGCTACCATATCCTTTCTGTAGCATGGCTACCAGAAATGTACACAATACTCCAAGTGCAATCTAACCAATGTTTTGTACAGCTGCAACATGATATCCCCACTCTTATACTCCATGCAGAAAACAACTGCTGGAGAAACTCGGGGGGTTAGGCAGCAACTGCCAGGGAGTGTTTTTTGATCTATATTCCAGCATCTGCAATTTCTTGTGTCTCTCTTGTACTTAATGCCTTGACCTATGAAGCCAAGCATACTGAACGCCTTCCTCCTTACCCTATCCACCTGTTTCACCACTTTCAGCAACTCTGGTCCTTCTGTACATAAGGTAAGATAAGATATCTTTATTAGTCACATGTATATCCAAACACACAGTGAAACACATCTTTTGTGTTGAATGTTGTGGGGGCAGCCCGCAGGTGTCGTCATGCTTCCGGCGCCAACATAGCATGGCCACAACTTTCTAATCCGTAAGTCTTTGGAATGTGGGAGGAAACTGGAGCACCCGGAGGAAACCCACACAGACACGGGGAAAACGTACAAACTCCTTACAGAGAGCGGCCGGAATTGAACCCGGGTCACTGACACTATAATAATGTTACGCTAACCGCTACACTACCATGCCTGCTATGGTCCCTGCTGTTTACTCTCTGTGTCCTACTCCCTCTCTGTCTACTCTCTTTGACCTCCCAAAGTGCATTATCTGACCCTCATCTGGATTAAATTCCATCTGACACTGGTCCACCCAACTTTCCAGCTGATCTATGTCCTGCTGCTGAATACTTAGTTAATCTTCTTTGCTATCAATGACTCTGTCAATTTTCCTGTTGTCTGCAAACTTAATAATCAAACCATCTACATTCTCATTCAACTCATTTATACATATTACAAACAACAAAGGTTCCAGAATTGATCCCTGCAGTACACCACTTGTCACAGACTTCCAGTCAGAAAATCCACCACTACCCTCTGCCTCCTATCACCAAGCCAGTTTTGGAACTAGTTTACAAACATGCACAGCACAATAGTGTAGCAGTTAGCGTAACACTATTACAGCGCCAGTGACTCGAATTCAATTCCAGCCACTGTCTGTAAGGAGTTTGTAGTTTCTCCCCGTGTCTGTGTGGGTTTCCTCTGGGTGCTCCGGTTTCCTCCCACATTCCAAAGACGTACACATTAGGAAGATGTGGGCATGCTATGTTCACGCCGGAAGTGTGGCGACACTTGCAGGCTGCCCCCAGAACACTCTACGCAAAAGATGTATTTCACTGTGCGTTTCGATGTACATGTGACTAATAAAGATATATTACCTTGTCTTACCTTAATGTGCTTCGGATCCTGGTGCCTTAACTTGCTGAACCAGCCTACCATGTGGGAACTTGTCAACAGACTTACCAAGGTCCATACAGACAACATCTACTTCCATGCCTTAATCAATCTCCTTGGTTACCTTCACAAAAAACTCAATCACATATGTGAGAAATGATTACCCATGCACAAAGCCATGCTGACTCCTCTTAATCAGTTTCTGCCTTTCCAAGTGAACTTAAATCCTGTCCCTGAGAATCTTCTCCAACAACTTCCCTTCCTCTCACGTAAGAATCACAGGACGATTGTTTCCATATTTAATCCCAACTGCCCGTTTTTGAATAAGAGGACAACATTAGCTCTCCTCCAGTCTTTTGGTACCTTACCCACGGCTAACGAAATTGCAAAAATCTCAGTCAGGGTCCCAGCAATCTCCTCCCTTGCTTCCTATTGCATCTTGGGTTTGATCTCGTCAGGCCCTGGGGATATATCCAACCTAATGTACACCAATATTTCTAACAATTCTTCCTGAGCTAGCATAATCAAAGACCCCACCTACCCAGGTCATTCTCTCTTCTCTCCTCTTCCATCAGGTAGAAGATACCTCCCTGAAGGCACGTACCACCAGACTTAAGGACAGCTTCTACCCCACTGTAATGAGACTATTGAACAGTTCCCTTATACAATGAGATGAACTATGACCTCACGATCTACCTTGTTGTGACCTTGCACCTTATTGCACTTCACTTTCTCTGTAGCTGTGACACTTTACTCTGTACTGTTATTGTTTTTACCTGCACTACGTCAATGGTCTCTGTACTAACTCAATGTAACTGCACTGTGTAATGAATTGGCCCGTACGATCGATATGCAAGACAAGTTTTTCACTGTACCTCGGTATAAGTGACAATAATAAACCAATACCAATACCAATACAAACAGAATATCAGCACACTCTTCCCTTAGCTCTCCATCCTCCACATCTTCCTTGCCGATGAGTAGTATTCATTTAGGACCTCGCTTATATCCCCTGGCTCCACACACAGAATACCCTTTTGGTCCTGGAGACTACCCTGAGATTTCCTTCTCTGAAGGACATTAGTTTACCAGACGAGTTTTTATCACAATCCAGTAGTTTTTTGTTTACTATTACTGAGACCAACTTCTTATCTCTTAACTGTTTGCATTTGAATTCCCGAGCTGCCAGGGTGGGATTTGAACCAATCTGTTTCTGTGACGGTCCATGCCTCTGGTTACTAGTCCAGTTATGAAACTGCAATGAAAATCAAAAAATCTGGAAATCTGAAATAAAAACATAAAATTCTGGAAACAATCAACAGATCAGCCAGCATCTCTGAAAAGAGAAACAGAGTCAATGTTTCAGGTTGAAGACCTTTTATCAGAACAAAATTATTATGTTCAATTTCTACAAATAGTGCAGGAAATAGCACATAAAAAGACTTGATTTACGAATCAATGATGGGACTTGTTTAAGAGGCTCAATGCCCTACTCCAATGTCCTTCTGGCCCTGATCTTTGATAACCAGTTGCTACCATACATACATAGTCAAATTTTTAATAGTTATATTCATTAAAGGGTTGATGTTTGCCATAAAATGTGCTTGGAAAATCCAATCTCTTTAAGGCTGTGCCTCACACAGACCCTCATCAAACTGTGTCACTGCATTGTAGAAATCTCATCCTTCCACTTGTCATTAATGTCACTGTGGCAAAACAATAGCTTAGGCTATAATGATGGTTCCAACATTCCTGGGAAACTCTTCAGAAAGTCAATTCATTGAAAGTTGTAGCAATCAAATTGGCCTGTTGATCATTGAAATACTTTGAGCAAAAGGACTCACAAACAGTGAAATGAGATAAAAAAAAGACCAAATGTACATCCCTTTAGATATGATAACTTCTTATGCTATGTCAGCCAAGGAGAAAATGAGCTTCTTATCATTACAGCAGGCACACTCATGTAAACGATTGCTGCAATCTGATTGTCTGTTGTTGCTGATGAGATTTAAGAACTCATCACTCGAACTTCCATCTTTTCAGAGAAGCCAGTTATTTGAATTCATTCTTTACCTGGCACGTATCAATCAGCATCAAAAATGAAAGAAACTTAAATTACAATTCGAAAGATATTGGAATCTTGTTTTATTATAGTTTTGAGCAGTTAACAAGAAAATTGATCTTTAAAGAGAGAAAAATTGATATCCTTTCAACTTATCTCCATAAATCTTCAGACTGAAGTGGATATGTTAATAACAAGAAACATTTCAGAAGTTGTAATTTCACAAATGGCCTTATGAAGATATTCTTGCTTGTTAGGAGTGGATTGCAGATAAACATTCTTACCAAGAGAAGCTAAAGATCATCACGCACCTTCATTTAAGAAATTTCCAATTTGTTCATTCGTTTTGAAATACATCTTTAAAAATGAAATCTTGTCTAGAAATTCAATTGCAGAATAATAATTTTATTCAGCATTATGAATTAAAATGTGATTTTTTTATCAAGTCAAGCACACTAAGGACCATTTCCAGATTGTTATGCGTTGGCTGTGAATTCCAATGAGAAATTCTTGGAGTGAATCAGCCACGTAGCCCTGATATGATTTGTACATCTGGGGCACATGGGAAGATATAATTTTGGGACATAAGACCTATCATAGCTGAGCAGTATACAGGCCAGAACATAGGCAGTCCTATATGACCAATGTATAAACGATGTTCTGCTTGATGGTTCAGAACCTTTATCCAAAATATTCAGTACATAGGCACTATCTGAAATGATCATTGCTTGGGATGCCTGCTAAATCAGAGGTTTTCAACCTGTGGTCCGCGGACCCCTGGGGGTCTGCGGCAGGTAGCCGGGGGTCTGCGAGCAAGTCAAGAAAAAAGTGGAAAAGTGACCTGTTACAAAGATGTAGCTTACTTGCTTCCTCCAGTTTTCCACTATTCAGAAAATCGGCCATATCTATCCTATCTGTTATAGGCGACAATCTTAGAGACTTAGACGGTGTTCCCTTCTGATAAGCTGCCGCTTAATATTCGATTTATGTAGTCAGGGTAATCAGTAGTGTTCACTACTCACTACTATTCTGTTGTGCACTGTAGTGTTAGCGAGACTGAGTGACATTGTTGGTGTGCCTTAATAATATTGCTTACTTACCGTGCATTTATGCCACAGTGACGTCACTGTTAAACGAAAAGTGCACAAGCATGTAAATTTTAGATTAGTTTTGATAATTTTGTTTATCAGTAATAGTAATTAAACTGTCCAGTGTGTATTGCTGAGTATGGAGAAATTTCTGAAGAGAAAAGCTGACCAGGAACTGGAAGATTCTGATGACGAAGGGGATAAGGGTGACCGAAAGAGAAAACAACGCAAGTACGATCCAGAATACATTTCATATGGCTTCATCGCAGTGGGGACAAATGTGGACCAACCTCTCTGTGTTGTGTGTTTGCAAACACTGTCCAACGATGCAATGAAACCAGTGAAATTGAAATGTCATTTAACAACAGTGCGTCCAGATATTGCCAGTAAGCCGAAGGAATATTTTGAGCGGCAAAAGGAGCTGTACCTCAAGCAGAAAGGCAAAATGACAGCTTACACTGCCTGTAGCAGTAGATATGTGCGAAGTTGTACTGGGAAAAGAATCCAGTCAAAAACTGAAAGCCATTCCACTGTCTGATAACACGGTAAGCAGAAGAATTGGCGATATGGCGCAAGATATACAGAGCCAGCTGATAGCATGTTCAGCAAGTCAGATTTGCGATTCAGCTCGATGAAAGTACTGATGTTGCCAGTGCTGCGCAGTTGTTGGTTTATGTTTGATATTGCTAGGAAGGAGAGGCTTTGGAAGACTTTTTGTTTTGCAAGGCGCTCCCAGGGCGTACAACCGGTGAAGAACTTTTCTGTGTGCTTGACACTTTTTTTGTACATTTGGCATTGGCGTGGACACAGCGTATTGGAGTATGCATGGATGGTGCTGCCGCAATGATGGGACAGAAGTCGGGTCTAGTCGCATGAGTGAAAGAAGTAGCTCCACATGTAGCAGCAGCCCACTGCATGATTCACCGTGAGGCTTTGGCTGCAAAGGATATGGATGAAAATCTTGCAGATGTGTTTTCCACGTGCATTAAAATCATTAACTTTATCAAAGCCAGGCCGCTCAATCATCGTTTGTTTGAAAACATATGCCGTGAAATGGAAGCCGAGCATAAGTATTTGTTGCTACATACAGAAGTCAGATGGCTGTCATGAGGCCGCGTTGTGCAGTGTGTACATGAATTGCGAGATGAACTGCTCATTTTTCGAAATGAGCATAACGGATCATTGGCACAGTTCTTGACAGCTGAGATGTGGATTGCCAGGTTAGCTTATCTTGCAGATATTTTCAACATTTTGAACAGCTTAAATCTATCATTGCAAGGGCCTGGCTCAAATGTTCTGAAAATGCATGACAAAATCAATGCCTTCCAGAAAAAACTCCGTATCTGGAAGGGAAGATGCGAGCAAGGCGTCTATGATATGTTTCTGTTGCTGGCTGACTTTCTGACAGTGAACGAGACTAAGACAGAGGCCATTGCGAGCATCATTTTGAAACACATTCAACAGCTGTCACATTATTTCCATGAGTATTTTGGCGACAATGACACAAGCATGTTTGATTGGATTTGAAATCCATCTGAATGCATGCTTACTGATTTAACTGGACATGAACAAGAAGAATTGGCTGAACTGTCATCTGACAGGACTTTGCGCTTGCAGTTCAACTGAATGTCACTGTTGTCGTTCTGGATAGCATGTTCCCAGGCGTATCCACTGCTGTCTGGCAAAGCCATTAATGTTCTGTTACCACTTGCAACCACTTACTTATGCAAAATAGCATTTTCTGCAGTCACTGCCATGAAAACCAAATACAGATCAAGACTGAATATTGAGGATGACATACGGGTATGTTTGTCACACATACCACTACGTTTGGACAAACTCTGCAGTGCAAAACAGGCACAACCTTCACATTGAACTGAACACTGACAGACACCGCTGGTAATTATCGGTGATTGTAATAGCCACTATTTCAATAGGGCGTATGTGTAGTAATTTAAGTGTTGTATGCATGAATTATTGATTGTTTGATTTTGTGGGCTTTGGGCATCTGCCATCTAACAAGGACATGTTCTGGGGGGCCGCAGCATGAAAAAAGTTGAAAACCACTGTTCTAAATGACCGATACGTAAGTGCTATCTTAAATGACCAAAGTATAAACCATCTCCTAATTTAGCAATACATTGAATCTATCTTAAATGATCAGCATTTAGAACCTAACCCAAATAATCAATGCATAGTCCAGGTCCAAAATATTTAGACTGCAGACCTATCTTAAGTGACCCGTATACAGACCATTCTATAACTGACCAGAGCATAAAGCATGTCCTGAATGACGAGTCCACAGGCTTTCTCCTAAACGACTAGTTTTTTGGCCCTGTCCCAAATGACTCTAAGATATAGGAGCAGAATTAGGACATTTAGCCCATTAAGTCTGCTCTGCCATTCTTTGTGGATGATCTTTTCTCAACCCCATTCTCCTACCTTCTCCCCATAACCCTTAACCCCCTTACCAATCTATCAATCTCTGCCTTAAACGCACCCAATGATTTGACCTCTACAGCCCTCTGTGGAAACGAATTCCACAGATTCACCACCCTCTGGCTGAAGAAATTCCTCCTCAACTCAGTTTTAAAGGGACATCCCTTTATCCTGAGCCTGTGCCCTCAGTGCATAGACCTTTTCTAAATAGACCAGTACTTCAGTCCTGTTCAAAATGGCCAGTGAATAGGCCACATCCAAAGTGGCCACTATTTTGGCCCTATCTAACAGCTTATAGGCCATATTCCTAAACAACTAGATCAGTGCAAAGACCTGAACTAAATGTCCATAATGCAGGACCTATCCTAAATGTTCAATAAACAGACCCTATCCCAGATTACCAGGATCTAATCCATACCTATTTAGGTCCTGTCCTGAATGATCAGTGCTACTGAATTACATGAAATTTTAGAAAGGTTAAACACAGGATACTCTTCCTTAGAGAAGGCAAATCGTGCATCGTGTTTCGAAAATAATAGTTGGAATGTAGCAAAGTTGACATAACAGAACTATTAAAAATAATTTGTAAAATACATTATCAAAACTGGTTATTAATATTGAACAAAATTAAAATTTAACTAGTTACTTTACAGGTAGGTCCTTCAGCAAGTATTAGCTTCATTATCTAAGCTGATTTTTGTTAACAGTTTCATTCTGAGGTTCATTTCTGGCCTTTGCACTCTCCTGATCTGCTGAGCAGAGTCTCTCAATCCATTCATCTTAAAAACTATTTTTGCTCAGTAAGATTGCCTAACATTCTCATTGAGTCATCTATCCTAGAGTGGGTATGAAGTATTGTAGGAGTCTTCCAGCATTTGAAGCAAAGTTAGTATGATGCAAAATTAGGTGGTTTCCACAAAAGGTTAGAAATTCATTTTGCAAGGTTACCATCCACACAATGAAGATGAAAATCACTCCATGGTGTTTCAGTGCACATAGCAATAAAGTCTAATTTGACCAGAAGTGTTGGAGAAAATACTGCAGCAGGCAATGCCATTGAACAAATGAACACTAATACTCAATACCTGAGACCCTGGCATTAATTTTTGTTTTCTCTGCCTGGATAGGTAATCTGGGGAACTGGAGTGACTGCCCAAGATAGATCTCACCAGCATTTCAGTAGATTTACAGTACCATGGGAATATTCATTCATCTGGTCTATGCATAATAGCTAGTTCTGAGTTGCTGATTCACTCTGGATTGACAACTCTGTGTCAGCCAAGGAGTTGAACATGGCCCAAGGTATATGTCTGGGCTGACAATGAACAACCAGTCGTAGAGCTAACAAAAACAATTTACTTTGTCCTTTTAAAGTGCAGAAGAATCATAAGATCTGTGAAAGAAACTACAGCAACTTTTCCCAGTGTAAACTGGGTAGTCTTGCTAGAAACGTAGATAGTGGAGGTTAGCTATGCATGCATTTTCTACTTAATTTTAGTCACTTACAGAAGCAAGATTTATTTGCCTGTGGAATTAACCAATCATGCCCAGTGTGCCTGGGAATAGTATTGCCACTTTAGAGTTACAGAAAATGGAAATAGGCCCTTCAGCACAATGTCCATGCAGACCACTTGCACTAATTCACTTTTTATTCTTCCCAAATTACCCCAACTCCCCCAAGATTCTACTACTCAGTTACATACCAGGGTTCCTTTACAGTGGCCAATTAACCTACCAACCCACATGGCCTTGCCACAGGAGAGGAAACTGAAGCACTCGGAGGAAACCTATAGAATCACTGGCAGAACTACACAGAGACAGTGCCAGAGACTGTGAGACAGCAGCTCTACCTGCCCCCTAGATGTAGTCTTTCAGTATGTACCGACATAACCCTCACTGGATTAGAGTCCCTTGGTACCACATAAAATTTATGGACCAATGCTCACGACTCCCCTCATCCCAATTCCATTTCCTTCCCATTTGTCACCCAGCAGATTCTTGTGAGGGTGTTGGCCAGTGCTTAAGGCAGCTTGATCATTCAGGAACCACATGGCTAGTTCTATGTTCTGTATGGTACATAGTGGCACGGTAGTGTAGTGGTTAGCGTAACACTATTACAGTGTAGTAGTTAGTGGAACACTGTTACAGCGCCAGCAACCCGGGTTCAATTCCACCGTTGTCTGTTAGGAGTTTGTACGTTCTCCCCGTGTCTGCATGGGTTTCCTCCGGGTGCTCCAGTTTCGTCCCACATTCCAAAGACATATGCATTAGGAAGTTGTGGGCATGCTATGTTGGCACCGGAAGCATGGTGACACTTGCGGGCTGCCCCCAGCACACACTCCACAAAAGATGCATTTCACTGTGTGTTTTGATGTAGATGTGATTAATAAAGATATCTAAACTTCTAAACTTCTAAACCTATTCAGTATTGGGGCTGTTGTGGATAGTTTGGAGGGCTGTCAGAGGTTACAGAGGGACATAGATAGGATGCAGAGTTGGGCTGAGAAGTGGCAGATGCAGTTCAACCCAGATAAGTGTGAAGTGGTTCATTTTGGTAGGTCAAATATGCTGGTGGAATATAGTATTAATGGTAGGACTCTTGGCAGTGTGGAGGATCAGAGGGATCTTGGGGTCCAAGTCCATAGGACGCTCAAAGCAGCTGCGCAGGTTGACTCTGTGGTTAAGAAGGCATATGGTGTATTGTCCTTCATCAATCGGGGAATTGAATTTAGGAGCCAAGAGGTATTGTTGCAGCTATATAGGTCCCTGGTCACACCCCATTTGGAGTATTGTGTTCAGTTCTGGTTGCCTCACTACAGGAAAGATGTGGAAGCCATAGAGAGGGTGCAGAGGAGATTTACAAGGATGCTGCCTGGAATGCGGAGCATGCCTTATGAAAGCAGGTTGAGGGAACTTGGCCTTTTCTCCTTGGAGAGATGGAGGATGAGGGGGGACCTGAGTGAGGTGTATAAGATGATGAGAGGTATTGATAGGGTAGATAGTCAGAGGCTTTTCCCCAGGGCCGAATTGGTGGCCACAAGAGGACATAGGTTTAAGGTGCTGGGGAGTAGATATAGAGGAGATGTCAGGGGTAAGTTTTTTGCTCAGAGAGTGGTGAATGCGTGGAACGGGCTGCCGGAAACGGTGGTGGAGGCTGATATGATATGGTCTTTCAAAAGACTGTTAGATAGGTACATGGAGCTGAGTAAAATAGATGGCTATGGGTAAGCCTAGTAATTTCTAGAGTAGGGACATGTTCGGCACAGCTTTGTGGGCCAAAGGGCCTGAATTGTGCTGTAATTGTTTTATATTCTATGTTCTGTTGACCAACCTGTCACAACATTCCTGTGCCAAACAGGATGAATATGAGTAAAACAGTAGATTTGTATCTTTGCTGTCTGCATGCACTGAACTTACTTGGTTGAGATCAATGGAATGGATCACAATGTTCACTTTCATTTGCAACTCCTTGTCGACGAAGTTGTACATTCTCACATGCAGCAAGACTTGGACAACATTCAGGCATGTGCTGATAAGTGCAAGTTACAATTTTGCATTACAATCACTGAATCACCCCATTCTCAACACCTAAGGTGTTATTATTGAGCATAAACTTAACTGAGCCACCCACATAAATACTGTGGTTACAATGCCAGCACAGTGGCAGTGTATTTTGCAGCAAGTGACACAGTTCCGAAATCCTAAAAATGTTCCACTTTCCATCAAGCACACATTGATCAAAATGAATCCTTTTTACTTGCCTGGGTGTTGTTCTAACAATACTCAGGTAGCTTACAGCACAAAGCAGCTCACTTGTTTGGCAACTCATCCACAACCTTCGCTCCCTCCACCACCAGTGCCCACTCTCTGCAGTGTGCACTGCCTACAAAATGCATCTGATGAGACTTCTTCAATAGCTTCATTCAAACCTGCAGTCTCTCCTGGCCAGAAGGACAAGAGCAACAGGCACATGGAAAGACATATCTGCAATTTTACCACCAGGTTATATTCCTCATCATCAATAGGTTTAATTCCTGGAATCATCTTCTGAAAACACTTTGGGAGTACCTTCAGCACAATGACAAAAGGTGCTAAGTGTAGAAGCATTTACTATCCCCACATCTCTTACATAAATAAAAGTAAAATAGATGTCCAGTGGCGCTCTAATAGGCAGTTGCCCTTCATTGTCAGACTGTGACTCAGGCAGTGAAGGAAACCAAAGGTGTACCAGAATGTTCCAGGTAACAAATCCTAACTTGAAAGTATAATGGGTGAGTTGGATGGAAATCAGGAGCTAAGTTAGCCAGAAAGACACAGAAAATTCCATAGAGCTCCTATGAACATGTTAGTTATAAACCACAGCCACACTGATCTTTTATTTTATCTATGACTAATATTCATTCTGAACTAAAGTTTAGGTTGCTATTTTATTCCTGTTACCTTTTGCAATAGAACTAAAGTTCTTTAAATGTGACACCACTGATATTATTGAGATGTTAAAATTACTTTTCTCCCCCCACTTTTCCTTAAAACACATTTCAGGGTCTAATGGAAAATGGAGCTCTGTGGTGAAGAAGGTTCTACTATTGATTGTTGTAAATCAGCCATATGCAAGTTTCATTGTGACAAGCCCATGGATAAAATATTCCCCTGAGATTTGAGTGATAGAAAGCAGTTGATAGGCCAGTCAACTCTTTAAACAATCCAACAGCTGCTTGGGGAGAAGTGAGGAGAGCTAGTTCTCTTTCTTTAAGCATTGGTACACTAGATTAAAGAGAAATGCGAATGAGTGGTATAGCTCCAGCTTTCTCCACTGCAAGACAGTTACATTATGCAGCAGTCACTGTGTTACAAAAACTAAGTGTGGTCCCGGAAGGACTAATGCTCAATTAAGGGAGGATCCCTCACTCCAGGCATTGCTCTCATATGCTCCCCTTCCCATAACATATGGAATACTCGGTGTAGCAGGGAAGAGAGGTGGAATATGACACACAACATCTGTGCACCAAAACTGAATTTTGCAAATTATTTATTTTTGCCAGAAGACAAAGCAGGAGAATTAATGACCTTTCCCCAAGTGTGGAGGTGTCTTGAGAAAATGCTGCTGCCTTTATTTTGACACGTGCCTGGTCAGACCACCTGCTGAATGAATTAAGCCATGATTCCTGACAAAATGAGAGGGCAGTGCTGGTGAGTGAGGGGAGAGGCAGCTGAAGAAGTTGAACCACCTGAGATACTGGTGACCTGACCAGCTCAGCACTTGCATGGAGAAAGAGAGCAAGCAAGGAGAAATGTAGTTCTCTCTGGATTTATATTGTCACTTTGATTGGGAGCTCTCACTTTATAGATTTGTAGGTGGGACTAACTAGGGAAAAAAAAGGTAGTCAGATGGAGGACATGGTGGTGTGCTGCAGCTGTTTGATGTGGGAACTCGTGGACCTTGCTGCGGTCCAAGATGGCCACATCTGCAGTAAGTGCTTGAGGCTGGATGAACTTTGGCTCAGAGTTGATGAGCTGGAGTCGCAGCTACAAACACTGCACAGCATAAGGGAGGGAGAGAGTTATGTAGACACGGTGCATCAGGTGACAGTCACCCCCCTTAGGGTAGGTACATCTGAGGTTCAGGAGGCAGATAGAATGGTGACGGTCAGGGGAGGGAAGAGGAAGAAGAAGTCAGGCAGGCAGACAGAACAGAGAGCCCCGGAGGCTGTTCCCCTCAGTAACAAGTTTTCTGCCTTGGAAGCTGTTGAGAGGGATGACCTGCAGGGGCCTAGCTGCAGTTACCAGGTCTCTGGCACTGGGACTGGTACTGCTGCTCAGAAGGGAAGGGTGGGAAAGAGACATGCGGTAGTGATAGGGGACTCAATAGTCAGGGAAACAGACAGGAGGTTCTGTGACAGTGAGCATGAATCCCGGATGGTATGTTGCCGCCCAGGTGCCAGGGTCTGGGATGTCACTGATCAGGTCCATAGAATTCTTGAGAGGGAGGGAGAGCAGCCAGAAGTTGTGGTCCATATTGGCCCCAATGACATAGGTAGGAAGGGGGATGAGGTCCTGAAGAGTGAGTTCAGGGAGCTAGGCAGAAAATTGAGGAACAGGACCTCAAGGGTAGCAATCTCGGGATTGCTGCCAGTGCCACGTGATAGTGAAGGTAGGAATAGGAGGAGGTGGCAGATAAATGTGTGGCTGAGAAGTTGGTGCAGGAGGGAGGGTTTTAGATTTCTGGATCATTGGGATCTCTTCTCGGGAAGGTGGGACCTGTACAGAGAGAACGGGTTACACCCGAACCAGAAGGGGGCCAATATCCTTGCGGCGAGATTTGCTAGGATGGTACAGGAGGGTTTAAATTAGTTTGTGAGGGGGAAGGGAACCGGAGGAGTAGGTCAGAGGAAGAGGGGAATGGGGAAAAGTTAGATCAAACAGGTAGAGAGGCTTTGGGGAAGGAGAAGCAGAATACAGGCTGTAAAAGTAGTAAGGTAGATGGACTGAAGTGTGTTTACTTAAATGCAAGAAGTGTCAGGAATAAGGGGGATGAACTGAGGGCTTGGATAAGTATGGGGGACTATGATATCGTGGCTATTACTGAGACGTGGCTGACGTCAGGAGAGGAGTGGATATTGAATATTCCTGGTTTTCGGTGTTTTAAGAGGGATAGGGAAGGGGGAAGAAGAGGTGGAGGGGTGGCGATACTGGTCAGGGACACTGTTACGGCTGTGGAAAAGATGGATGTTGTAGAAGGATCATCTCTAGAGTCCATATGGGTGGAGTTAAGGAACAAGAAAGGAGCAGTTACTCTACTAGGAGTATTCTATAGGCCCCCCGGTAGCAGTAGAGATATAGAGGAGCAGATTGGCAGGCAGTGTTTGGAGAGAAGCAGAAATAACAGGGTTGTTATAATGGGAGACTTCAACTTCCCAAATATAGACTGGAACCTGCTTAGTGCCAAAGGTTTAGATGGGACAGAATTTGTTAAATGTGTCCAGGAGGGATTCCTGACGCAGTATGTTGACAGGCTGACTAGAGGGAATGCCATGTTAGATCTAGTTTTAGGAAATGAACCGGGACAGGTGAAGGATCTATTGGTGGATGAGCATTTGGGGGACAGTAACCATTTCTCCATAACCTTTAAAATTGTCATGGACAGGGACAGGTGCAGAGAGGACAAGAGGTTTTTCAATTGGGGAAGGGCGAACTATGAGGCTATAAGGAGAGAACTTGGGAGTGTAAATTGGGATGTCCTTTTTGAAGGAAAATGTACCATGGGGATGTGGTCGATATTCAGGGATCTTATGCAGGATGTTAGGGATAAATATGTCCCGGTGAGGCAGAGAAGGAATGGCAGGGTGAAGGAACCGTGGGTGACGAGAGAGGTGGAACGACTTGTTAAGGAGAAGAAGGTAACATACGTGGGGTATAAGCAGCAAGGTTCAGACAAGGCCCGTGAGGAATATAGGGTAGCGAGGAAGGAACTTAAGAAAGGGCTGAGGAGAGCTAGAAGGGGACATGAAAAGGCGTTGGCTAGTAGAGTTAAGGAAAATCCCAAGGCCTTTTTCAAGTACGTGAAGGGTAGGAGGATGGCTAGGGTGAAGGTAGGTCCGATTAAGGACAAAGGTGGGAGAATTTGCCTGGAGGCGGCGGAAGTGGGAGAAGTTCTGAATGAGTACTTCTCTTCGGTATTCACCAGGGAGAGGGGTCTTGATGATGCGGAAGGGAGTGCTGGTAGGGGTAATGTTCTCGAGGTTGTTGATATCAAGAGAGAGGATGTGTTGAAGTTGTTAAATAATATTAAGACAGATAAATCTCCGGGGCCTGACGGGATTTTCCCCAGGCTGCTTCGAGAGACTAGGGAGGAGATTGCTGAACCGCTGGTAAGGATCTTTGAGTCCTCGTTGTCTACGGGGGTGGTGCCGGAGGATTGGAGGGTTGCGAATGTGGTCCCCTTGTTCAAAAAAGATAATAGGGATAGGCCAGGGAATTATAGACCGGTGAGTCTCACGTCTGTGGTGGTTAAGCTGTTAGAAAGGATTCTAAGGGATAGGATTTATGAACACCTAGAGAATCATGGACTGATTAGGGACAGCCAGCATGGCTTTGTGAAGGGAAGATCTTGCCTCACAAGCCTGATAGAGTTCTTTGAGGAGGTGACCAGGAAGATTGATGAGGGCAGTGTGGTGGATGTGGTTTACATGGATTTTAGTAAGGCATTTGATAAGGTTCCTCATGGTAGGCTTCTTCAGAAGGTCAGAGGCCAAGGGATCCAAGGAAGCGTGGCTGTGTGGATTAGGAATTGGCTTGCCTGTAGAAAGCAGAGGGTTGTGGTGGAAGGAGTGCCCTCGGATTGGAAGGCAGTGACTAGTGGTGTCCCGCAGGGATCGGTTCTGGGACCTCTACTTTTTGTGATATTTATAGATGACTTAGATGAGGGGGTGGAGGGCTGGGTTAGTAAGTTTGCGGACGACACTAAGATAGGCGGTGTTGTGGATAGTGTGGAGGGCTGTCGGAGCTTACAGAGGGATATTGATAGGATGCAGAGCTGGGCTGACAAGTGGCAGATGGAGTTCAATCCGGAGAAGTGTGAGGTGGTACACTTTGGAAGGACAAACTCCAGGGCAGAGTACAGGGTAAACGGCAAGGTACTTGGCAGTGTAGAGGAGCAGAGGGATCTGGGGGTTCATATTCACAGTTCATTGAAAGTTGCCTCACAGGTGGAAAGAGCAGTTAAGAAGGCCAATGGGATGTTGGCTTTCATAAGTCGCGGGATTGAGTTTAAGAGCCGCGAGGTTATGATGCAGCTTTACAAAACTCTAGTTAGGCCACACTTAGAGTACTGTGTTCAGTTCTGGTCGCCTCATTATAGGAAGGATGTGGAGGCATTGGAGAGGGTGCAGAGGAGATTTACCAGGATGCTGCCTGGATTGGAGAGTATTGAATATGAGGAGAGGCTTAAGGTGCTCGGGCTTTATTCACTGGAAAGGAGGAGGATGAGAGGAGACATGATAGAGGTATATAAAATATTGAGAGGAATAGATAGAGTAGACAGTCAGCGCCTCCTTCCCAGGGCACCAATGCTCAAGACGAGAGGTCATGGCTTTAAGGTTATGGGTGGGAGGTTCAGGGAAGATGTCAGAGGGAGGTTTTTCACCCAAAGAGTGGTTGGTGCATGGAATGCACTGCCTGGGGTGGTGGTGGAGGCAGATACATTGAACAGGTTCAAGAGCTTGTTGGATAGGCATATGGAGGAACGTGAGATAGAGGGATATGCGGGAGGAAGGGGTTAGGTAGTGTGAGGGTGGTCTGATGGACGGCACGACACGGTGGGCCGAAGGGCCTGTTTTGTGCTGTATGGTTCTATGGTTCTATGGTTTTGCGTATCCCTGATAAGGATATGATTGTGATTATTAGGATAGGGAGGCAGATCCTCCCTTTGATCCCCAATGATTGCAGGTTAAAGACCTTTAAGCCACTTTGCCTTTTTAAAAATCAGATTCTGGAAGAGTGACACTAAAATAGTCTCATTCATTACTCATTACAGTTTATGCTCTGGCCTGCCTGTCCCACTGAGGTAGAGATGTTCAAAAAATAGAAAATGAAACCAATACATTTTATGAACACTTAGGCTTTGAAAAATAGAAGGTAGAATTAATGCAAGTGCCCCCAAGATAGTGACCATGGCAATGTACACCAGTGAAAGTAGTGGCATGCTGCCTTGCTATCTTGGTACCTGCACCCCCATCCCCACCCCAAGTTTCAGAAGAAGGAATGCAACATGATTGAATGCCAAGTGAGAGGATGGACTGATTGAGATGGGAGCGGATGAGCAGCAAACACTGCATAGAATTGTTGTCTTGCATAGACTGATTCTGCTCACAGAAGTTCTATGCAATTCCAGATATGGCTGTGAACCTATCCTGGACCAAGATTTCCTACCTGCTGCCAACTTAATAAAATAGCCATCATGGTAACTATTAAGAATATTGTTGCCACAGAAAAGTAAGATTTCCCGTGGGACTGGCTACAGACATTCGGAGCTGCAATAAAGCACTTCTGGTGAAGCCACAGAGCACAAACTTGCACCAGTTATATGATTACAACAACATTAGTCTCCTCCATTACTATGGGTGCGAATTGCATAAATGTGCAATCCCCAATGCTACCAAATCCACCCCAAAGAGTACATTTGACTGTAAGCAGCTCAGTCAGAATAACACGAGGTGCCGTCCCACTGCCGGCTTTAACAGCTACTCTTATAAACAATGAAGTGTTGCTAAAAACAAAGCAGAATAAAGAAGATTTGCCTTGAAATTATTATGCCTCCTAATATGGGTCTGGATGGGGCCCGTTGGGAGTTGATGACTCCCCAGTGAGTCATCAATTGGAGTTTTGGTCACAGACACTGAACATGAAGTGATTCACTTTGGAAGGTCACATCTGAAGATAGAATACTGGATTAATGGCAGGATTCTCAAAAATGTAGAAGAACGGAGGGATCTTGGGGTCCAAGTCCATAGATCCCTCAAGGTTGTCACGCAGGTTGATAGGGTTGTTAAGAAGGTGTATGGTGTGTTGGCCTTCATTAGTCAGGGGATTGAGTTCAAGAGCCATGAGGTAATGTTGCAGCTCTATAAAACTCTGGTTAGAACACACTTGGAATACTATGTTCGGTTCTGGTCGCCTCACTATAGGAAGGAAGTGGAAGCTTTAGAAAGGGTGCAGAGGAGATTTACCAGGATGCTACCTGGATTAGAGAGCATGTCTTATGAGGATAGGATGAGCAAGCCAGGGCTTTTCTCTTTGGAGCAAAGGAGGATGAGAGGTGACCTGATAGAGGTGTACAAGATGATAAGAGGCATAGATCGAGTGGACAGCCAGAGATTTTTTCCCAGGGCAGAAGTGGCTAACACGAGGGTGCATAATTTTAAGGTGATTGGAGGAAAGTACAGGGGGGATATTAGAGGTAAGTTTTTTACACAGAGAGTGGTGGGTGTGTACAACGTACTGCTGTGGTGCTGGTAGAGGCAGATACATTAGGGACATTTAAGAGACTCTCAGATAGGCACATGGATGATAGAAAATGGAGGGGTACGTGGGAGGGATTGGTTAGATGGATCTTAGAGGAGGTTAAAAGGTTGGCACCACATCCATGTGGGGTGAAGGGCCTGTACTGCGCTGTAATGTTCTATGTTCTATATTCTATGATGAGCGACTGATACTCTTACTGAAGGCTGAGTTCAAAATGGCCATTGGCTACAATCCCAATTGTGCTTATGCTGTTGTTTGGGTGGTGAGAGGTATGGAGGCATTGGAGCCCAGCAGAATGAGTGGTGCCCAGTTGGGAGAGGTGCTAGCATTGGAGACTGGATGCTCGGTGGTGGGAATGTTAAAGGAAGGATTGGGCCTAGCTTTTCGTGATGGGAATGGTGGGGAGGGATTAAAACCAGGAGTACTGTGGGAGGAATTGGGATTGACTGTTTGGTGGTAGGGATGGTGGGGAGGCATTAGGACTGGCTGTTGTAGTGGGAATGGTTTGGAGGGATTAGGGCTAGCAATTTGGATGGCAATTGAGAAGTTGAGAGGTTGGGTGGAGGAAGACCGTCAGGACTAGTAGCTTCAACAGTGATGGGGGGGCGGGGGAAGCAATAAGGTGGGAAAGCCCGAAGGATTAAGGTGAATAATTCATTTGCCCAGTGGGCATTTTAGTCCAGCACTGTGCTGGAATGAACACATTATCCTGGATGGGTATGGTGACGGATGCTCCTGGAATAACAGGGTCCAAGGTGAATGATCTCAAAGTGAATGTGCTATTGATCCAGACCATTCCTATCACAGACAGCCAGTTTCAAATACAAGGCTGACTCATGCCGAGTCCAATATCTGGAGTGGTACAAATAATCCAGAAATGGCTCTGAGTGTATTTCAGTACTATTACATTGAAAAGAAATAACTGCACAATTGAAGTCTCGGAGCTTATTTTAAATGTCATTAAATTCACGACAGCTTCATTATCTCCTTCAAAAAATAACTCAAAGGTCAGGAACAATCCTCTTAAAAATAAGCAGGGTAAAAATATGTCAGGATGGCTCTGTTATCTGATCTCTTTTCCTCGTTCTTATTCAGTTGGGGTCTGACTGATCTTCACCCACTTCCAAACCAACTCAACAGACTGCTTTATGCTTAAATTTTAAACTTGCAAAGGAGTTTGGTTTCATTGATTAGGGATTACTTTTAATAAATAGCACTTGTAATTCAGCAGACCCGAGAAGATTTCCACACTCGTGTTCATGATACCCCTTCAAACTTCACAATTAAGTTGTCCAGCAGGCATGCACCTTGCTGCAGCTGTTCCGTTAATCTCATTTTGCACCACAAATAAGCTTAGGCACTATGTTTGACATGGGGTTTTAACACCAAAGAAGGCGACTCTGTGAAATCAAATGAGCCTAATTGGTTGTGCGATCAGGCGTTCATTTAAAGCGCCAAGCTCATCTACAGATCTCTTTACTGCACTCTAGAGCTTGTCGCCACATGGAGGGAGAGAGAATAAAACACTGAAGGAAGGGACACAATGCACAATATGGACAACCTCACAGGCAGACACAAAAGGCTATTGAGATCTACAAAGAATGAGCATGGGTGGTGGAAAAATTGATGACTGTTAATAGTACTAATGAGGTCTAATTGTGACCAATCTGTCAGTGAGGGGATAAGAAGGGCTGCTTTAAATTGTCATCAGGTGTTTAGTGAGATGAAGTTCATTGTCTTCAGTGTTTACTCAGCCAATCAATCCCAGTGTGCACTTGGTGTCTTCAACCCAGCACAGCAAGGAGCTTCTTTCTTGCAGGTTTCTCTTTCTCCTTCAATCAAACCTTTAGTTTGCGATTGATTTGGGATGTCGAAAGCAAAGCTTGCATTCAGCCAGCTACTGGGGCGTGAAATTGGGAAATTCAGCATGAAAGGATTACATTCTGGTGCAAGAGAGGAAGCGTGCCACACAGGCCGCAGACACGATCAGCACCCGTAAGTTATGCAGCTGATCCATTCGTTATTCTGTCCTTTACATCTCTTGTATGTTTTAATCCTTGCCAGGCAAATAAACAGGAATCCTACAAGGAAGCTACAATAAATACCACAAGTGCCCCTTTAGGGGCTTTCAGTGGTGTTCAATTTAAATGTCTGGATATTACTGTGCAGGCACCACTGTATTTTTTAAATAAATGGTGGAATCTAGTGAGGAGCTTATAAATTATAATACAGCTGTGGTGTCAAAAATTACCACATATTGGTTTGCTTCAATTCTATTACCACTTTGTAATGATTTATCTCCAAGAATTTTAAATTATTGTTTGACATTTATCAAAGATCTATCTCTTTTTTTATTGCACCTTTAAAATTGCAGTCCTCAGAATCTTTGTCAAGGTGAGATCTTGGAAAGGAAATCTGGAGTTTCAGTCCATGCCAGCTGAAGACGTTATCACCAAGAGACCAGAATTGGAGGGTTATAGGGTGAGAGGACTTGAGATAGATAGGGTCGGGACTAAGGAGAGTTGAAAACAAGGGTGATAATTTTAAAAGTGACATGTTGCTTAAGTGGAAGCTAGTATAGGTCAGGGAGGAGTGACAAGTGAATGGACATTGGTACAAATTAAGGACACAGCAGAATTTTGGTTGTCAGTCTTTCAGAGTGTAGAATGACCAGCTGGGAATGCATTGGAATAGTCAAGTCTAGAAATAACAAAGGTTTGCATGATGATGTTAGCAGAGGCAAAGCTGGAGTTGATGATCTTGTGGAAATTGGTATCGGGAGTCCTGGTGATGGCATAGATGTAAGGTCCAAAACTCAACTCTTGGCCAACAATGATACAAAGGATGCAAACAGTCTGTTTCAGTCTCAGTTAATTGCCAGGGAGGAGAATGGAGTTAATGGCTAGTAAACTGATTGGGATCAAAGGTGATGGCTTTGGTTTTCCCAATATTTAACTGGAGGATGTTTCTACTTTTCAAGTACTGGACGAACATTTTCACAAATTGTAACCAACTATCTATTGATACTGCTATATTATGGATCACACACCCTTCGAATTGTACTATGAGTGGATTGTACAAATAATTAACATGGTCAACTGCTTTCCTTTTGTCAGCTTTTTCAACAAGGGCAATAACCCATTTAAAATAAATATGTTGGTGCTTCCAAATGCGATAGAACACAAATGAACTGCAAACAAATGTTAAAGGTTCATTGGCTATTATTCGCATTGAAAAAATTTTCAGGGCAGTTTTACAGTGTGTGGGCATGAAATGTGTGTACCAAGGGTCGATTATGTGAATAATGTTCTGCAGCCCAAGACAGCTGGCATAAAGTTGGGTCGAATCATTCACTAGGCACTCTTGATTTGCTCGGTAAAATTACAAAAATGTGTGTTTATGTGGTTCTTTTGAAAAGAGTAAAATATTTAACCCTCTGACATCCAGAGGATCAATGGTAACCTCTTGGGTCCGACATGAATTATTTCCAAACTCCTCTTATTTACCTTGGGGTCGTGTCCCTTAATATCATCAGCTAGCAACAACAAACTTAAAATTATGTATAAAGCCAGCACTTTAGTTTTGTTTTGGTGGGAAAGCAGTCTGCATGGATAGGTGTTTCTTAGCTTCTGTCCCATATGTCCTGGTATTTGAGTTTGTATCCCTGTGCGCCTGACTCCCACCTAGAACAAAAAGAATGCCCTTTATGTTATCCATTCCTATCAAATCTGAGTAACTTCATTCAAATTACCCCCTAACTTTCTATATTGCAGGGAATACAAATTAGTCTATGTAATCTCTACACAGGAGCCCAGTGCTTGGAGGCCTAGAAACATTCAGATTAAGTTGCACAATATTCTTACCAAGAACAATGTACCTTTTCAGGGTGCAGTGCTCAGCTGGCATAGATTCAATGGGCCAAATGGCAGCCTCCTGTGTCATACTAGAAATGTGAGAACTAAAGTGTGCTTCAGGCTAAATTGAACAGAGCGAACCGGTTGCAGGACTGTTCTGCCGAGGATTCTTCAGCAGCCTTGCCATTAGAAACTCAGTTTAAAAAAAAGACTAAATGAAGCAAAGTTGTTTGCTCTGTTGACCCCATCATAAGACTCTAATTTAGGAGACCACTGATGAGGCGGGTTTCCTAAGTATTATTCATGAGATCTGAAGCCCACTTTAAGGCCAAGTTCGGGCTGTGTGCCTGAGGAGTGCCCTCCATGTATGGCACCCTTTTCAAGCACAAAAATGGGTCTCAACAGAAGTAACCCTCTGTTTTCATTTCACATTTTCACCTTTGCAAATTTATCTTTTTAACAATTAGTTTAGAATTTTTTTTATCATCTGCAGTCAAAGCTGCATTTTCATATGAATTTATTTGATAATGCAAATATTTATAATCTCTGCACAGCAAAGGATATTCCTTTTTTAAAACAATGCATTCTTAGCTTTGTTGCCCCTATATTTACATTGTGCTTTGCCACTGTACATCCTCTTGCAGCCTTTCAGAGCTGTGGACAATATCTCACCATCAAATCTGCTCCGTGACTGGCCAGTAAGAGGCCCAGTAAAAGGGGAGTAAACTAACTGATGCTAATGTTTTCTCTCAGACAAGTACCTTGCAGCAAGATGTTGCTTCCCCTCTTGAGGTTTCACTGTACACCAGCAACATTTCACCTAAATGTACAAATCTCTTACCAAAGCAGACATGGGTCTCTGCAAAGTTTTTAGCTGCTCAATCAGAGTTACAGCAAAGGTCACTGGAACATTTGTGCAATTAAAACCCTGTTCATTCAACTCAATACTGTTTCTGTGATGTTACCTCTGTAAAATGATTATCCTATTTCCTATCTGACTGCATTTACAAAGGTTTACTACATCGAAAGATTAGCATTTTATCCCCCTGAAACTTGCTGTTCATGAAACAAATACATTTAAATATCACTCTAAAACCTTCTTGGCAATATTGCACATTTGATCAATGTGAATGGTTGTATGAACACTAATCTTGGATGCTTTTTTTATTGTGCTTAAATCAGTTACAGTCCACCTACTCTAACCTCACCCATCACCGTGTGCAGAATATAAAGTTGGGAGCTGAGCAGTAGAACTATATTTGTAAAGAGAGGTGGATCCACAGAAGTGACTGAGTTGAAAAGAAATTTGAATGACACAGGCTTGTGTTAAACCTTTCATTTTCTTAAAACTGAAAATGCTTTTTAAACTTGGACCTGGAATTAGAGGGGCTGCATTACTTTGTAATCTTTAAGTACATGGATCTCTGTCGGACTTAGGACTGCACAACTGTTATAAATCCAAGCTATGTACAGTGTCATAAATCAATTCAATACTGTCATAAAAACCAAAAAAATCTTCCAACTGTAATGGTTCTGTGCCAAGTAAATATCTTTGGAAGGCACAGATTATCGGGTATGGCAATTAGGAGCTAGCAGTCAGTATCCTGAAGGATTGACGAAGTGATTTTTTTTTTGGCATAGATATACAAAGCAAAAATAAAGCTCTGTCACAAATAACTAGGATATTATTTCATCAGTAAAGGCTATGTGTCAGGATGAGGATTAATTTCACATAATTTGTGTGGGACAGCCGAGGTGAATGATGGACAAGCCTGTCTAATCATGGGTTGTGCTTGCTTTTTGGAAGAGAGGGGTATAGGCATTACTAAGAAATACAATAATGTATCATTTCTCACCAGAAATATCAGACGCAGGAAAGTAAAATGTTGTCACCAAAGTCTGGGGCACTTGATACCAGGGCTCAGTGCATCCAAGTTTGCAACTCGTTGAATTTACTTGAATTCACATTTGCTGCCAAAGGTCTTAGATTGTGTACTCCAAGGCATCTTTCATGTCTTCATTTCATGGCTGACAGGCCATATGCCAACACGCAGTCCCAGAATTCCTCGCCTAATGATTTATCCTTTACAGCTGCTCTGGCATCTCTGAGCTGGCAACTGCTTTTCAGATGTTGTCAAATGTGTTCTTTTTTTTAAAAAAAGTCTATCCCAGATCCCCACTCTAAACCACCCCCACCTTCCTAATGCGAACCTCAGCAAAGTGAAAGGCAAACTTGACAGGAGAATAATCTGAATTCAACCTGGAGCTTTCCATTGATCTCAGTATTCGACACAAAGCAAAATGTTTGGGTTATTTCATAAGCCAATTAGGTGTGAGAGAGCCACTTGGTGGCTGCTATTGACTAGGTCTCTGCAGAAAGTGCTCATTGTCAGAGTGCTCAATAAAGGATCAATAAGAGCTGTGTGATTGGATTAGCTAGTTAATCAATGCTTTGAACTAATATATTAACAAGTCTACAGCCAGGCAGCCGAAATCGAGAGACTGCTTGCTGTCTCTAATTGCATTACAAACTACTCTGGTCCAGAGAGTGACCCCTGGATTACAAAGGGTATTATTCACAGGATAAAAATTCTAAAAGTAATAACTTTAAAAATGACATTATGCACAATGAACATGAATCTAATGAGTCATTTCTAAATGTTAGCTTCAAAAGCTATCATCAAGTTAGTGGGGACATAGTAATCCCTCTTTTGTATCTACGATTTTTTGCTTATCCATGTCACAGCCTTGAAGCAGCCTTAACCAAAGTCATTAATGACATTCCTTTGGCCCTGGTGTTTAATTCCTCTTTGACATTTTAGCAGTTTTTAACTGGACTGATCTCCACATTTCAGCTCTGTGGAAATGCGCTTGCAAGAGAGTTTTGTTAACAATAGAGTTTTGTTCACAATGGCTTTTCCTGTGAGGTTCTTTAACAGTGGCTCTTCCAACCTTGTCACCTGTGAGATCCTTGGGCAAATCTAATTTTTGGCCTCCTTCTGTTCCTCTTCCATTCTCCCTGCAGACAATGTCAGCATGTACAGAGTTAATTCTGCATTTCTGTTAATGTGATTAGGATTTACTTCACCTTCACCTAATTGTCCCCTTTGTGACATCAGACTGGCAACAACCTACAGATGAGCCAGACTGTCTTTTTATTAGTGATTTACAGAAAGGAACTAAATGTACAGAAGCCAAATTTGTGGATGATACAAGAATGGATGGGAAGGCAAACTATAATGAGGGTATAACAGTTTGCAGAAAGATATTGATAGGTTAAGTAAATGGACAATGCATTAGTAAATGGTGTATAGTGTGGGAAAATATGAAGTGGTTTTCTTTGGGGGGAGGAAATAATAATAAAACAGATTATTATTCAAATGAAGAAAGATTGCAGAAAGCTGCAACACCAAGCATTTTGGGAGCCTTGTACTAGCATCCTACCACACAGGTACAGGCAGGTGGTGGAATACTGGGTTATATTTCAAAAGGGTGGGAGTGTAAATGTGAGAGAGTCTTACTGTAACAGGACAAAGCATTAGTGAGACTTCTAGAGTACTGTCAATGGTTTTGGTCACCTTATTTAAGGAAAGATGTATTATCATTGCAGGTAGTTCAGAGAAAGTTCACTAGGATGATCCTGGATATGGAGGTATTGTCTATTGAAGAAAGTTTGAACAGATTGGGTCTGTACTCGCTAGAGTTCAGAAGAATGAAAGGCAAGCTTATTGAAATGTATAAGATTCAGTGGCACCACTGTTAGAATTGCTGACACATGGGGCCAGAAACCTGGGTTCAAATCTAACCATGGGTGCCGTCTGTGTGGAGTTTGCGTGTTCCCCTGTCCCTGTCACTGCTTGGATTTTCTCTGGGTTGTCCAGTTTCCTCCCACGTCCCAAAGATATACAGCTTGGAAGGCAAATTGCCCCTCGTGAGTAGTAGAATCTGGGAGAAGTTTATAGAATGTGGGAAGAATAAAAAATGGGAATTAATGTAAGATTAGTGTAAATGGGTGGTTAATGGTTGACATGGACTCTCTAGGCTGAAGTGCCTGTTTCTCTCTTTGACTAAGATTCTCAGGGGATTGGAGAGGATAAATGCTGGGAGGGTGCTTCCCCTCAGAGTCTAGGAAGCTTCAGACAGCATGATCTCAGAAGAAGATGATGCCCATTTAAGACTGAAATGAGGAAAAGTTTCTTCTCTCAAAGAGTAGTGAGTCTTTGGATTTCCTCATGCCAGAAACCTGGGGAGGCTCAATCCTTGAATGTGGTCAAATCTGAGGTAGATAGATATTAATTAGTAAAGGAATCAAGGGTTATGAGGATAGGGCAGGAAAGTGGACTTGAGGAAAGCTGAATCAGTCATGATCTAATTCAATGGTTGAGTATTCTCAAGGGCTTACTCTTGCTCCTATGGTCTTAAGGTCCTGTGCCGATGATCACTGGATCTCCATGACAGCCACAAACTCATTCTTCTAACCATTGATTCCTGTTCCTTCCCTGAGCTGTCAAGCTGAGTGAAATCACTTTAGGTGCTAGGAGGAAGTAGTGTGTTCCTCTATAATAGACTCCTCTCCCCACATCACCTCCCCTTGCTTTCCAAGTGTGAGCCAAAGTCGACCTTGTATCAACAATGGTTTGTCTGTATGTGGAAAAATCTTCCCCTGCTTCCCGTCAACTGGAAGAGGACCAGTGGATTTGTATCACGCATTTGGGGATAAAATAAGTAGGTCTCAATTACAGAGTGAATAGTTGATTTTGCAATTCACCTTGAGTAATTTGGAATAAATTTCTGTAGGTCTTTTTTTTGTGCAAATGCAATCCTGTTTCCCCTTGTATGGAAGATGTAAGCATATACCCCACCTTCATAAATTTGGATATTGCCTATGCAAAATCATGTTCAATGTATTAAGAACAGCTGAGCATTGAATGAATGTGAAAAAGATTGTGATAAACTGCGTGTAATCTATCTTTAATGGCTTCTGTAGTAACCTGAACCAGTAGAGACCAAACTTTGCAACAAAAAGTCAACTCAAACACACATTGATGATTTTGGTGTGTGGTGCTTGCTTGTGAGGGTAGCTTTTTATTCTGTGAAGCAGTGTAAAATGGATACAATGAAGTCAGCAACCTATTACTCATCTCTTGGGGTATTCACTTCCATTGAAGTTCTTGCAGGTAAAAACCAGGAACAATACAGAAAGGGCTGCCAATTTGGTATAATTTTTAAGAAAGTCTGTCTCAGTCAATTCACTTCATCATGTATTCTTTTATTGATTAATAATAATTGTTGGTTTGTTTATAATTGTTAACTGCTGCCATATCTAGAATATGTCATATAGCAAAAGAAAAGCAGGGCAAATTTATGGAGAACTGACATTTACTATCTCAGACAAACTCAATCTTCCATTAATTGCCAATGTGAGGTGCAGCTACAACTTAATTTCCCAACATTCTGTACTGTCCCCTTAAGTCCTTACCAAATGACAAATGTCAAGTTGTATATGTAACCTCCAGTCTATATTTCCTTTGGACCTATCCTTTGTTTCAACAGTGTGCCCTGGTTAATACAGTTGTTGATAAACTTTGTGCCAACTATTCTATTCAAATATGAAATCAAATTACTTGCCATTGTAGGTTGTTGGAGAGCTGGAACTGTAACATTGAGTTATGTGAGGTTGAATGGTTGCTTAGAAACCATTCTTGGCCTCGTGTTACCCTAAGTCCTGTTATGTTCAGTGGGTGCTGAGACTACACCACTCTTTAATAAAAGTCTAAGCACAGCTGCACGGTTAACCTTCCACTAATAGGTCTTTGTTTGATCAAGTGTATAACATAAGAATTTAAACTATCCAGTTTGTTTTATTTTTTCAATATTAATAAAGACCAACTGTAATTTTTTTGAATTTGTAAATACAAAGATTTCAGTTCCCATCCAGAAAGTGTAACTCGGTGTTCTCTTGGGCTGTTTTCTAAGGAACCCCAGGTTAAAACAAACATCCTTCTGACCTCCCCATTAGAACTAACAGCTCAAGCACAGACAAGAAGATCTACAGCTGAGAAAATAGCTGCTGTCCTTGAAACATGACTCTCCAGAGTCATTTGAATCCAGCGCTACTGAAAACAACCTCAAAACCTCTCTATTTTGCCCCATCCCTCATTTTGTCCCTTTCTCCAACAGTATAGATATTACTCTGTAATCCTCTATTCTACTCCTTTATTTTGTCATCCACTTTTTCTTGGTTCTAATGGTGACTACAACCCAAATTGTTAACAATGTTTCTCTTTCCACAGATGCAGCCTGACCTGCTGAGTATTTCCAACATTTTCTGTTTTTATTTCAGATTTCCAGCATCTGCAGTTGTTTTGATTTTCATTTTGTGTTTGTGTGGGATTCTCACACATTTCCTCTGTTTTCACACTCCTCAGATCTATTTTTATCAACTTGGATTGTTAGGTTTACCTTTAAGTATCTGAGGACATGGCAACCAGAAAGACTCTGGCCTGAACGTATCAAACTCGGGACCAAGTAAACTTAAAGGTGTTTGATTATTGTAAAAACTCAGGGAATTTCTGAGAGAAACTGAGTTCTGAAAGCTCACACACTCCACAAGAATTAATGGCTTAGTCCTGGGAATATTCCCAAAGGGTAACACTTGGGGTGACTCAGAGGAACTTTTGTGTGGGGTTGGGGGGGGGGGGGGGGGTGGAGAAGGTTGGAATGTGACATCTTGCATGGCTCACAATTTGTACATTCATTAAATGAAATGATAAATTTGAGGAAGTCTCCAGATCAAACATTTATTGCTAGTGGGCTCTATCAATGGCACCATGCACATATCAAATCAATAAATTGCAATGCTTTTTCCATGCCATGGAAAGGTAATGGAATTGAGGCCCAATTAACAGAGCATCACCACAACTCTCATATTATGAACCAGACTCATACCTAAAGATGTACCTCCTACTGTGGCCTTCCTGTCCACTGTAAAGGAAGCTGGATAGACCAAAAAGGATTCAATATCTACTTAAGTAAATTATATGCATGTCGTCATTTTTCCTGAACATTTTTACAATGGCAATCAAAAGGCATGAGATCTCTAGAATAGTGGTATAAGTAAGAGTAAGCTTAAAGGTGTTGGATTGTTGTAAAAACCCCAAATCGTTTGTTAATGTCCTGCAGGAAAGGGAGTATGTCTTACCCCCAACTTGCCCACTTTAACCTAAACTCAGGAATGTCCCTAAACATTTTCTCCTATATCCTCTTCTTTTCCTCCAAGTTGCACAGTAAAAGCTACATTTTTGGTCAAGCAATTGAATGTTGGCCTAACAGCTCTTTATCTGAACTGGTATTTTTTTAAAAGAGGTTTGTTCAATTGCAGGACATGGATCCCTCATAATTGCACCTGAACTGATGAGTCAACCCCATCAGCACTCGTATATGGGCCAGAGTAAGTGATGGGAGCAGAGCTCCTTCCCTGAAGGACATTAATAAAGCCAGGTGGGTTTTTACTACTACAACAACAACATTACTTATACCAGTCTTTTAATTCTAGATTTATTCAGTTATTTAAATTTAAATTCCCCAGCTGCTTTGGGGGAATTTGAACTTGCATCTTAGAATCAGTGGTGTAGGCCTATAGATTATTGTTTTTACCTGTACTACATCAATGCACTCTGTACTAACCCAATGTAACTGCACTGTGTAATGAATTGACCTGTACGATCAGTATGCAAGACAAGTTTTTCATTGTACCTCGGTACAAGTGACAATAATAAACCAATACAATACAATAGATACTGTAAATGTCCAGGAATTTCACTTCTATCCTATCTTAACTTTTTTCAATAATATTGCATGTGCAAGTTCTTACCCAACTGTCTGGCCTATGCGTAACACCTATTCAGCATATAAATTGACTCCTTGATGCTCTCTGAAGGTGAAACAACTTGATGCCACTTAGTAGTTCAACCATGAAGTTCAGGGAAACCAGGGCTGGGCAGTTAATGCTGACTGTGCCAGCACTGCCCAAGAATTAAATAAAGGTTTGTGGCAAGGCTCACACCCATGTAAACTTTGGCCAAACTCTGGCACAGTTCACCCTGGTAAAGTGTACTGCACTCTGAGCTTGCTGAGACTAAATAGTGACTAGGAAAAGGCAGGGGTGGAAAATCCACCCTGACACATTCCAAAATAAATTAGAAGACAAGGCCAAAAAATAATCCATCTGCTCTTTTACTGTTGCTCCAGCTGCAGACACGGACTCTGAGCTTTCTAGTGAGATTCAGAAGAAACACAGGGCTTGTGCCGTGTTCACACTTTGTGTTTTGAAAGGTACGACTGCAGCCAAGCCCAGACTGGTCTGAATTGAACCAGAAAGAAGCTCTGGTGAATAAACATAAAGTGCATCAATTCAGGTCACTTTGGGTTTGTACTTCTGTTTCTGTGCTGATCCCTCGTTACATATTCCACTCACGCCACTTGTTCTGCGAAATGTATAGTTTTTAAAAGGAAATTATGTTGGAGAGAAACCACGTAACTGCTTTACTTATAGATGTGCAGAGTTCAAATTTTAAACCAGGAGACTGCGATTATAAAAGGAGTTGCAGTCAGCTGCAGATCTGTGGTGTGTGGCATATTTTTAGTGGTTTTGCAAATGGACTATGCAGACCACCAAGAAAGGGATGCTTCATCACCTATAATACTCTGAATAGTATTCCTTGCACAGTAATATTTTGTAATTCCATTCTATTACCCTTTTGTTGACATCAATGCATAAAAAGATCAAATTATGGTTATTGATGTTCTTTGAATTAAACTCATGTTTCCATGTAAAAAGCCATCTGCTGATTTCAAAAGCATAGCATGTATTACAGAATCATGACCATGGTCATCACTCAGATGGGATTAGAAAGCATTTCTATCCATTCATGGGATTTAACAGGCATGAGATGGGACCCGAATACAAAGTGTGCGCAGATTAGCTCTCCTCCCTTTTGGCCATTTCTTCACAGTCCCTGCAAGGAAACTGAAGCTTCATGTTACCATGGTGATAAACCTCAAGGTCAAAGGGCCATCTGGAAGGTCAGATAAAGACAATGGGACATCTGAGAGGCCATCTGGATGAATGACCCGACATAATTAGTTATTAATCCCACTCTTGGGGACAATGGAATCAGACAGGAACGCATTTGGACTCTGATCGTGATCTCAGTATGATCTCATGGGGAATGGGAAGAAAGCTCCTCTTGGCAACTAAGCAGATTACCCTGGCATGTGTTAACTACAGAAAGGAGTGGTCAGAATAGGCCAGTAGGGCACACATGAGCCTGTGTTTCTCTTTAGTCTCTATGGGTCTCTGTACAGCCATTTGGTTCTGAGATTAGCTATGGGCAGCAGTTTCCACAGCTTGCAAAGAAAAGAGAACTGGAATCCCAGGTTGCTTTGCTTACAACAGTTCAGGCAACAGATGGGAGGATGGGTGACAGCCAATGAATATAGCCAGTTTGGTTTACAGGTGTCAATATTTACCACGCCGAGCTAGTCAGAAAGCCTTTAGGGAATGGGAGAGACCAGTTCATCACAATAAAACAATAGCTATCAGACAGTGCTCCCAGCAAAGCAAAGCAGATAGAAATGTAAGCTTGCTAAGCCATGGGAAGGACTACCAGTCAGCATCTGCCTGTCTTTCCTCTAATTCCCCGCCATCTCCTCTTTTGAATGCAGGCAGAGTTTTAGATCAATAGCTTTTGAAAGCAGTGTCAGCTTATGATCAGGCTTGTAGCAGTTAAACAGCTGGGGATTCTTCAGGTTCAGTTCCTGTAGATTACAGCAGCAGTGTAGCGAAAAAGGCCAAGGCCTGGGTGCATCAAAGAAAACAAATGCAATATCTTCAAAAATACATTCCATATAATAATGTTGCATGCGTTCCGTTAGCTTTTCCCTTTAACTCTTTGACTGCTTAAAGACTCTGTCATGTGAAATTGTCGATGTAGCACGGAAGGCCATTTAGCCCACCATGTGAGTGACAGCTGTTCAAAATACTCCCATCCTCCTGGCTTGTCCCAACAGACTTGCTAATATTCCCCTTCAGACATTTATCTAATTTATTATTGCAAGTTAATGGACTGGAACTTGCTGAGAAATACTGCAGTGCTCGGCCCAGCTGTCAACATTTAAGTATCAGGAAGTTCGGGGCTCTGGCACAAATACTGAAGCCCTGAATATGCTGGCCATTCCCAAGCTGGAACATTCAGTTACACTTTTACACTAGACTTCTAATGGGGTCTGGCAGCAGAATGCAAACTTGCTGCAGTTGTCCCCAGTGTTATGCTGTCTGTGTTCTCAGGAACAGTGAGAACATTAATTCTGGTGGGGAGGAATGGCTGCAAGGGTAAAGGGTATTATTTCAGATTTCCAGCAGCTGCAGCAAAGAAACAAACTGCTGGGGGAACTCAGTGTGATCTTCATCGAGGAGGGGCAGAGGTTCCACACTATTGCTGAATAGCACAGTGGTAATCTGAAGCAAAGAAACAAACTGCAGGTGGAACCCAGTGAGTCAAGCAGCATCTGTGGAGGCAAAGGGATGGTCGATGTTTTGGGTCAAGACCCTGCATTAGGACTCATTCCTGATGCAGGGTCTTCCCCTGAAACATTGACTAACCCTTTGCCTCCACAGGTACTGCCTGACCTGCTGAATTCCTCCAGCAGTTTGCTTTTTGCTTCAGATTACCACTGTGCTATTCGACAACACAGTGTGGCATCTCTGCCCGTCCTCGATGAAGAGTGTCAGTCACTCAGACTTCAAGTAATTGGACAGCAAAAATCAAACGTAATCTCAAAGCAAAATACTGCAGATGCCGGAAGTCGGGAACACAAAGAAAATGCTGGAAATAATCAGCAAGTCAAGTAGCATCTGTGTAGAGAAAGGCAGTGTTAACTTTTCAGAAACAGTAACTCTTTCATCAAAACTCACTTCCTCATGGAATGTCATAAGATTTCTTTATTAGTCAAATGTACATCGAAACACACAGTGAAATACATCTTTTGCGTAGAGTGTTCTGGGGGCAGCCCACAAGTGTCACCACGCTTCCGGCGCCAGCATGCCCACAACTTCCTAACCTGTACGTCTTTGGAATGTGGGAGGAAACCAGAGCACCCAGAGGAAACCCACGCAGTCACGGGAAGAATGTACAAACTCCTTACAGACAGCAGCCAGAATTGAACCCGGGTTGCTGGCGCTGTAATAGTGTTATGCTAACCACTACACTACCATGTGCTGATGTGAATTGGAGAACGAGAGAGTCATGTAGCATGGAAACAGGCCCTTCGGCCCACCGAGTCCATGTTGATCATCAACCACCCATTTACACTAATCCTACATTAATTGCATTTTTTTTATTATCCCCACATTCTCATCAACTCCCCTTGGAGTCTACCACTAACCTACATACCAGGGGTAATTTACAGTGGCCAATTAGTTACTAACCTGCATGTCTTTCGGATGTGGAAGGAAACCAGAGCACCTGGGGAAACTCACGCAGTCACAGGGAGAGCATGCAAACTCCACACAGACAGCAAACTAGGTCAGAGTTGTAAGGCAGTGGTTCAACTGGATATGCCACTGTGCCATGCTGAAATGTTAATCCTGTTTCTCTTTGCTGCCTGATCTGCTGAGTGTTTCCAGCATTTTCTGTTTTATTTCAAATTTAGTGGTAAACCACGTAAGCCTTTGACTGGACTGAACCCTCCCACACACTTGCAATATGAGCAAAATACATAAAGTCCCTGGGAGACAAAGGGTTCTCGATGTACCTTGAGTCCACTGACTGCCTGGAACTATTTGGCCAGGATGCATGGGACTGATGAGCAGCTGTAGTGGCGGTGAATAGGAGACAATCTATTGGACCATGTGAGACTTGCCAATCTTCAGTAGAGCTGTCTGACCTCAAGGCTTGGAGTTAACAGCAACAGTTACTCAGTGGACAAAGGGGAGAATGTCAGAAGAACCATATAAGATATACTGGCTGGTCTGTCTAAGATCCAGGGGCAAAGATGCAGATCACAGGTTAGAATGTTACTCCCAGGATGCCACACAGTACAGACCAAGACAACGCTGCTTGTTAGAGTCATACAGCATGGAAACAGGCCCTACAGCCCAACTCATCCATGCCGGCCAAGATGTCTATCTGAGCTAGTCCCATTGTCCGATGAATATAAAGTGTACATTGCAGCTCATTTGAATTAGGTCTTTGGGGTTAATAAGCAAAAGAATAATTGTGGTTGATTTTAGTCCATTTAGAATTTATTTTGGGTATATAATAGAATAGGCTTGTATCACCAGCACAACTCACATAAGGAATTAGTTTATTATTGTCACATGTACAGCAAAAAAACTTAGTTTTGCATGTTAGCCACACCAGTTACAGTATATTCTGTTATTGCTTTCCCCTCAATACCTTGATGTACTTGTGTTTTGAAATGATCTGTCTGGACAGCATGCAAAACTTTCACTGCATCTTGGTACATGTGACAATTTTGCTGGCTAAATCCAATTCAAATGAGCTGACATTGATATGTATTGGTGGTAGCAATGTGCACTTTATATCCATCAGACAATGGGACTACATATGGATGAGTGTGTGTGTGCGTGCGCATGTTTGCCCATTCATGAGCCTCAGTACATTTATTTGATCAAGTCAAAAGATTACACAGTTTATCTTTAAACTTCTAGAGTAAAGCAGGATTTTGTTTTGGGGGTGATGGACACTCTGGTCAAATAGTCTGCTTCCTCTCAGCCTCCAAGTTCATACACGAAGAATAGTTAGACACTGGATGATATAAAGAGGCCAGTGAATTCTATTCCAGTTCCTCCTCCTCATCGGCAGTCCCTCAGCATTGAGGATGACCTGCTTCTACTTTGGTTTCTGAGGTGACTAATGAGGTCAACATGGGAATGGTAGATTTTTCCACAGATGGGGTAGGCTGATGAAGTGGGTGGATAGTTCCTAAGGTAATAAACTTATCTTCCTGAGTGGTCCTTCTCGACAGAATGGTCATGGGTGGAGGATCCCAGTAGTCTGAGGGAAGCTGCACTTTTTCAATAAGGCTTTGAGCACGTTCTTGAATCTTTTTCTCTGTCCATCTTGTAAGCTCCTCCCATGGTAGAGCTCTGAATAGAGGGTCTGTTTTGGGAATCTACTGTCGGGTATGTGAATGACATGACCTGCCTAACAGCTGACTGAGAATAATCAGGGCTTCGTGTTCTATTAAGAAGCCAACATCAGCAAAAGGGGATTAAATTAGTACTTCAAGGGTAAGAAATTGCAGGATGTTGGGGAAAGCATGTGGCTGTAGTATGGGTATAATGACCTCTCTCTGTTGCATCATTCTATAGTTCCATGAGAAGGAGAAACAGGAAAGGAAAGAAAATGTACAAAGTGCAATACAAATGAACAAAACTTTGCCAACAGCTTCTGTTAGATGTAATCTTGGTTTGCTGTATCCAGTGCTGAATTCCCTTTTGATGGTTTTTATTTCACATAGTTTTTTAAGCTGCTTGCTAATCAATCCAGTTTGGCATTCCCTGAGTGTGGCTAAGTAATAGATTGGTTGATTTTGAGATGATAGTTTTACCTTGCATCTGAGAGTAATAAATAATTGCAGGAGTCTTTGGTGGACAAGGCAACACTTTGCATGACATCAGTTGTAAATATAGAACAGGAAATGAGGAACTTTAGAGGAAAAATAGACCAAATTACCATGTACAGTTTTAACACAAAAAACCCAAATAGAAAGCCTCACTCGCACTCAAATTTATGGTAATTTAAAATATTATTTGTTAGCAGCAATCATGCTGATTTTAGTGTACTTCAAAACTCCCATTTGCACAAAGGGGCCCAGTAATTGGCATGTTGAAGCAATTTATTGTAATGTGAATTCAATTGGTTTTCAATGTTGAAATGGTTGAACTCTGTTCCAGGGTTATTGGGAGGATCTATAGCCACTACTACATTAGTTTGCAAGAGTGAAATATATATTGCTCTCTTTATTTTCTGTACGTTCTGTTTAGTACTGAAACAGCTCTTACCAAGGACACAAGTGGCATCTTATGTGATTGTGACAAAGGTAAACTAATCCTTCTTATCCTCCTTAATCTGTCTGGAGCCTTTGACATGGGTTGATCAAACTACCCTCCTCAATGGCTGTCCACTGTCATCAAGCTCAATGGCACTGCACTTTCCTGGTTCTATTCCTGTCTACCTGGTTCTATCTCATCGCACCTTTAATGGCTTCTTTTCCTGCTCCCACAACATTGTCTATCCTTCGGTCCTTGTTTCTGAACTACATGCTGTGTCTCAGTGACTTTATCTGAAAGTATAAATTCAATTTCCACACATATACCGAGGGCACTACCTAGCCGTCACCTTTTTCCATCCCTGCTCTGCTCCTAAGCTCGGGGACTGATTGTCCATATCTTCAGGAGCAGAAAATTCTGCCGCCTATTAATTGGGAAGTTTCTGCTGCAAGACTACATGTTTAGAGTGATGGCTGTGGTAACAATCAAGCAGGTTGTTTCATTCTGGATGGGTTTGAGATTCTTGCGAGTTATTGGAAATGCGCTCTTTCAGGTGAATGGAGAGTATTCATCATATTCCTGACTTGTGTCTTGTAGATGGTGGAAAGGTGTCATGATGTCAGGAGGTGAGAGTGATCATCTGACCAGCTCTTGTGGCCACGGTATTTATGTAGCTGGTCTAGATCAGTGTGTGATCAATGGTTCCTGCAAAGTGTTGATGGTGAGGGTCTCAGCAATGATTATACCATTTAATGTCAAGGGAAGGTAAATTGCTCTATTATTGTCACGTGTACTGAGGTACAGCGAAAAACTTGACTTGCATACAGTCCATACCAATTATTTCATTACAACAGTGCATTGAAATAGTACAAGGTAAAACAATAACTGAATGCAGAATAAAGTGTTACAGTTACAGAGAACGTGCAGTGCAGGTAGACAATAAGGTGCAAGGCCGTAATGAGGTAGATTGTGAGGTCAAGAGTCCATCTTATTGTATTAGGGCAGTGGTTTTCAACCTTTTTCATACTGCAGCCCCCCAGAACATGTTCTTGTTAGATGGGGGACCCCCAAAGCCCACAGAATCAAACAATCGATAATTCATGCATACAACACTTAAATTACTGCATATGGGCCCTATTGAAATAGTGACTATTTCAATCACCAATAACTACCAGCGGTGTCTTTCAGTGTTCAGTTCAATGTGAAGGGTGTGCCTGTTTTGCACTGCAGAGTTTGTCCAAACATGATGGTATGTGCGACAAACATACGTGTATGTCATCCTCAATATTCAGTCTCGATCTGTATTTGGTTTTCATGGCAGTGACGGCAGAAAATGCTATTTCGCACAAGTAAGTGGTTGCAAATGGTAACAGAACATTGATGGCTTTGCCAGACAGCAGTGGATACTCCTGGGAACGTGCTATCCAGAACGACAACAGTGACATTTGGTTGAACTGAAAGCGCAAAGTCCTGTCAGATGACAGTTCAGCCAATTCTTCTTTTTCACGTCCAGTTAAATCAGTAAGCATGCGTTCAAACGGATTTCAAATCCAATCAAACATGCTTGTGTCATTGTCGCCAAAATACTCATGGAAATAATGTGATAGCTGTTGAATGTGTTTCAAAACGATGCTCGCAATGGCCTCTGTCTTAGTCTTGTTCACTGTCAGAAAGTCAGCCAGCAACAGAAACATATCATAGACACCTTGCTCGCATCTTCCCTTCCAGATACGGAGTTTTTTCTGGAAGGCATTGATTTTGTCATGCGTTTTCAGAACATTTGATCCAGGTCCTTGCAATGATAGATTTAAGATGTTCAAAATGTTGAAAATATCTGCAAGGTAAGCTAATCTGGCAACTCACATCTCAGCTGTCAAGAACTGTGCCAATGATCCATTGTGCTCATTTAGAAAAATGAGCAGTTCATCTCGCAATTCATATACACACTGCACAACGCGGCCTTGTGACAGCCATCTGGCTTCTGTATGTAGCAACAAATACTTATGCTCGGCTTCCATTTCACGGCATATGTTTTCAAACAAATGATGCTTGAGCGGACTGGCTTTGATAAAGTTAATGATTTTAATGCACATGGAAAACACATCCTCAAGATTTTCATCCATATCCTTTGCAGCCAAAGCCTCACGGTGAATTATGCAGTGGGTTGCTGCTACATGTGGAGCTACTTCTTTCACTCATGTGACTAGACCCGACTTCCGTCCCGTCATTGCGGCAGCACCATCCGTGTATACTCCAATACGCTGTTTCCACGCCAATGCCGAATGTACAAAAAAAGTGTCAAGCACACAGAGAAGTTCTTCACCGGTTGTACGCCCTGGGAGCGCCTTGCAAAACAAAGTCTCCCAAAGCCTCTCCTTCCCAGCAATATCGAACATAAACCAACAACTACGCAGCACTGGCAACATCAGTACTTTCATCGAGCTGAATCGCAAATCTGACTTGCTGAAGACGTGCTATCAGCTGTCTCTGTATATCTTGCGCCATATCGCCAATTCTTCTGCTTACCGTGTTGTCAGACAGTGGAATGGCTTTTAGTTTTTGACTGGATGATTTTCCCAGTACAATTTTGCACATATCTACTGCTACAGGCAGTGTAAGCTGTCATTTTGCCTTTCTGCTTGAGGTACAGCTCCTTTTGCTGCTCAAAATATTCCTTTGGTTTACTGGCAATATCTGGACGCACTGTTGTTAAATGGCGCTTCAGTTTCACTGGTTTCATTGCATCATTGGACAGTGTTTGCAAAAACACAACACAGAGAGGTTGGTCCACATTTGTCCCCACTGTGATGAAGCCATATGAAATGTATTCTGGATTGTACTTGTGTTGTTTTCTCTTTCGGTCGCCCTTATCCCCTTCATCATCAGAATCTTCCAGTTCCTGGTCAGCTTTTCTCTTCAGAAATTTCTCCATACTCAGCAATACACACTGGACAGTTTAATTACTATTACTGATAAACAAAGTTATCAAAACTAATCTAAAATTTACAACCCTTGCGCATTTTTCGTTTAACAGTGACGTCACTGTGGTGTAAATGTATGGTAAGTAAGCAATATTATTAAGGCACACCAACAACGTCACTCAGTCTCGCTAACACTACAGTGCACAACAGAACAGTAGTGAACACTACTGACTACTCTGACTACACAAATCGAATATTAAGCGGCAGCTTATCAGAAGGGAACACCGTCTAAGTCTCTAAGATCGTCGCCTATAACAGATAGAATAGATATGGCCGATTTTCTGAATAGTAGAAAAGTGGAGCAAGTAAGCTACGTCTTTGTAACATGTCGCTTTTCCATTTTTTGTCTTGGCTTGCTCACGGACCCCCTGGCAACCCGCCGCGGACCCCCAGGGGTCCGTGGACCACAGGTTGAAAACCTCTGTACTGGGGACCATTCAATGGTATTATAACAGTGGGATATGTTATGTTTGTTCTTCGTCAAGAGACAAACTTCGCGTGGGTTTAACATCTGAACATTTATTAAAACAAAAACAACAACAGACAGGCTGGCTTGCTTTCTGGCTTTGTCACAGCCACTTCCTGTTCCCCCCATGTGACCCTTTGCATTGCCTACTGGGAACTGTAGTTCTTTATTATAACTACATAACAACACATAATAACACATCTTCCCCTTTAAAGAAAAACAAACACAATACTTTGCCCTGATAAACCTGCCAAGAACCCTTGCCCACTCAGCAGCTTTCAATCAGTCTCTAAGGTGGTTTAATGGTCCTTTTTGGTCTGGTACTTGTTTTCGCAGGTGTGTTGCTTTCAATTGCTGCATTGGTGTTTTCCTGGGAACTCTGGTCCACATGTTCATTTTCTCTATATGCTGGCTCCTTTGGTGTACTGACAGGGGACGGGTCACAGCCATGGGTTGGAGCTTGTGGTCGTAGATCCACGCGGTTACTCCTTAAAGGTGTCCCTCGCTCCGTCTGAATCCAGTATGAATGTGCATTTACTTCCTCTTACCCAACTCCTTGCGTGGACCATGTGCCAGAATCATGATCTCGGATTCGCACTTGATCCCCAGGCTTCAGGCCTGGTAGGCTTTAAGTTATCTTGTCATGATTCTGTTTCTGTTTTTCTTTCCCTTCCTCTTTAGCCTGTTTGACCTTGTGTGCTGCTTCAGGTGTCAACAGGCTTCAGGTGTCAACAGGTTTTCGTGTATTGGAAGGTTAGTGTGTATGCGTCGACCCATCAGCATTTGGGCTGGTGAAAGGCCGTTCTGCAGTGGTGCACTTCTGTAAACCATTGGACTTCTGCGGAACTCCTCTTGTCCATCTTGCGCTTTCTTCAAGAGGCCCTTCACCACCTTAACTGAATTCTCTGCTAGGCCATTAGATTTTGGGTGATGTGGGCTTGAGGTTATATGTTGAAACCCCCCAAACATTGGCAAAGGATTCAAATTCACAGCTCGAAAATGGTGGACTATTGTCTGATACTACTTCACATGGAACTCCATGCCTCGCAAACACAGCTTTCAGGAACGTGATAACTGCTTTGCTGGACATTGATTGCAGTGTCACAACCTCTGGGTAATTGGAAAAGTAGTCTGTTACAACAATATGGTTCTTCCCATTACAGTCAAACAAATCCACTCCAACTTTGAACTATGGCCTGTCTGGTACAGGGTGTGGTGTAAGTGGTTCTGCTTGCTGTAGGTAAGGCATATTTCACATGAAGCAGTTGACCGGCTGATGTCTTAGTTCATTCTTGGCAAGTACGTCACTTCATGTGCTCTACGTTTACATTTTTCCTCCCCAAGATGCCCTTCGTGTATCTTCTGGAGCATCTCCTTGCGTGGTGACACTGGAATCATAAACCTGTTCCCTTTGAAGACCATATCTTTCACTACTGACAGTTCAGCTCTGCATGCCCAATAATCCCGAATACACATTGGACAGTCATCCCTTGCTGCTGGCCATCCTTTCCATGTTGTATCCTTGAGTACTTTCATTGTTTCATCTGCCTCTGCTGCTTTCCTAATCTGCTCTGTTCTATCCGGAGATACTGGAAGAGGTGACAATCATGTCAACATAGGCTTGTATATCTGCATTAACCTGTTGTTCACTCTTTTCTGTCTTGTTGACTGCTCAAGACAGTGTATCAGCAACAAACATATACTTTCCCGGTGTGTAGATCATCTTCATGTCATATTTCTGCAGCCTTATCAACATGCGCTGTATCCTCATGGGACAGTCATTCAGTGGTTTGGACATAATTGAGACCAATGATTTATGGTCTGTCTCCACTTCAATAACTTGCCCATAGATGTACTGATGGAACCTTTCACATGCATATGTACTGGCGAGAAGCTCTTTCTCTATTTGTGCATAGTTGGCTTCCGCACTTGTTAAAGCCCTTGATGCATAAACCACAGGTTGCCATGCGCCATCATGCTGCTGCAGTAGTACTGATCGAAGGCCATGCTGGGATGCATCGGCTGATATCCTGATACACCTTTCTGGATCATAAAACTTCAGCACAGGCTCTTCAGTTAGGACCCTTTTCAACGTCTGGAAACACTCTTCTTGCTCATGAGACCAAATCCATTCATTTTGTTGCTCAAGGAGTGACCTATGTGGTGCTGACACTGTTGACAGTCGAGGGATGAACTTAGCCAGATAAGTCACCATCCCTAAGAAACGTCTCACCTCCTCTTTGTTTTGGGGCCTCTCTATATTCTCAATGGCTGATGTCTTTCTTGGGTTAGGCTTCACTCCCTCTTCAGATATGACCTCTCCTATGAAGGTCAATGTCTTAACACCAAATTCACATTTCTCTTTATTTAATTTCAAATTGACATTCCTTGTCACGTCAAGCACTTGTCTCAGTCGAGTATCATGTTCCTCCTTGGTGAACCCCCAGACGATGATGTCATCCATCATGGTCTCGACACCAGGTATATCCTCAAAAATCATGTGGATGGTTTTATGGTAGGCTTCTGGTGCAGACAGGATCCCATATGGCAGCCGAAGATAGCGATTTCTCCATGTGGTGTGTTAAAAGTACACAGTCTCGAACTTGCCTCATCAAGCTTCATCTGCCAAAACCCAGATGATGTGTCTAACTTGCTAAACCATTTGGTACCTGAAAACCGGGACATGATCTCCTCCCGTGTTGGCAATTTAAAATGCTCTCTTGATAGATTATTGAGATCTCTTGGGTCTAGACATATCCGCAATGCTCCATTTTTCTTTTGCACAATGACCAGTGAACTCACCCAATCTGTTGGTTCTTCAATTTTCTGTATGACACTCATTCATTCCATGCGTGCTAGTTCTTGTTTAAATTTATCTCTAAGCTGAAACGGAACTTTCCTGCATGCATGGACAACAGGAGCCACTGCCTCATCTATGTGAATTTTGTGTACACTAGGTAAGCATCCGAGCCCCTCAAAGACATTTGCATACTCTTCCATGAGTGTTGAGTTTGTGAAGCTACTATAAAAACTCTTTTCACTAGGTTGAGCTTTTCACATGTACTCAGACCTAATATTGGCTGTACTCTCTTTTCTACAATCAGTAGCTGTGATTTTAAGTGCTGCCCCTTGTGCTTAAAGGGCACCATACAGCCCCCTTTTACTGGAACTTTCTCTCCAGTGTAGACTGTCACTTTTAACTTCACAGGGTAAATCTTACTCTTTACTGTGAGAGTCTTATCATCCATGGATAACAGATTCACCTGAACTCTGGTGTCAAGCTTGAATGGAATTACTGTCTCATTCACGGTTACTGGAACAATCCATTCTGTTTTACTAGCAGCTACGGTCTGTACAGAATCCATAAAGAATTCCTCCATTTTCTCATCAACTGTGTGCACCTTTCTCTTGTTAAGTCCCAGCTTTGCAGCACCTTGCAAAGTGATTCTTCTTCCCACCGCTATTGCAGGACTTCCCATAAGCAGGACACCTCCTTGGAATGTGTCTACCTCCACATCTGCTGCATTTGCTGTTTGAGCCTTCCTCTTTGCTTTGCTGTTGCTTTCAGAAATGCCTTGGAAGCTGCTTCTCTGTTTTCACAGTATGTACTGTTGTGTCTGCTCTATACAGCTCCTTAGCTTGTGCTCGTGTGGTTTCTGCTGACCTACACATATTCACCACCTTTTCCAGGGTCAGAATTTTTTCACACAACAGTCTTTCTCTGAGTCTGTTATTTGGAATTCCACAAACTATTCTGTCTTTAACTAGTGAGTTTCTCAAATCTCCAAATTCACAAGACTTACTCAGTGTGTGAAGCTCAGCTAAGTATTGGTCAAAGCTAACACCTTGTTTCTGGTCACAGGAAAAAAATTTATATCTCTCAAATGTGATATTTTTACTTGGGATAAAATACTCCTCAAATTTTTCCATCAAAGTGCCCAACTCAAAAGCTGTCTCTTCAATATGAAAGCTGTTTATAGATGTCCAAAGCATCTTCATCAATCACGTGCAGAAAAACAGAAGCTTTCAATTTTTCATCGTTCCATCCCACTCCACTAGCATCTAAATATATGCTGAATTGCTGTTTGAAGCGTTTCCAATTATCGGTTAGCTTGCCAGTAAACTGCATAGGCTTGGGAGGACTTAGCTTATGCATAACAGGAACTCTCGGTCTCTCACCTGAATCTCTCCTGGCAAATCCAGTGACTGCTAAACTTCAGGACCAATGTGCTCCTTTGCCACACCAGCTGGCTTTTTCTCTGTCTTGTTACAGCTTTTCTTTAGTACTCACTGAGTCTCTTTCTCAGTTGCACACAGTATTCATTTACTTTTCTTGTTCAGACTTCACACCAACTTCTGACACCATGTTATGTTTGTTCTTCATCAAGAGACAAACTTTGCGTGGGTTTAACATCTGAACATTTATTAAAACAAAAACAAAAACAGACTGCAACAGACTGGCTGGCTTGCTCTCCCGCTCTTTTACAGCCACTTCCTGTTCCCCCCATGTGACCCCTTGCATCGCCTACTGGGAACTGTAGTTCTTTATTATAACTACATAACAACACATAATAACACAGGATAGAAGCTGCCCTTCAGCCTGGTGGTACATGCTTTCAAGCCATTTATCTTCTGCCTGATGGCAGAGGGGAGAAGAGAGAATGGTAGTTGTCCATTGTTGAAGATGGTACTGCCTGGTACTTTTGTGGCACAAATCTTACTTCTACTTATCAGCCTGAGCCTGAATATGGTCTACATTAGACTTGGACTAGTTCATTTGCTGAGGAGTTGTGAATGGAATTGAACATTGTGCAATTGTTAGTGAACTTGCTGACTTATGACCTTATGGTGGAAGGAAGGTTTTTGATAAAGTAGATGAAGATAACTTTGTCTAGAAATCTACCTTGAGGAACTCGTGTAGTGATGTCCTGCAAATGGGACGATTGACCTCCGACAACCACAATCATCTTCCTATGACTCTAACCAAGAAGTGTTTACTCTTTGCCCATTGATTTGGTTTTATTAGGGCTTCTTGATGTCACGCTCTGGTAAATACAGAGTGTAGTGTGATTGGGTGATAATAGGTTGGATTGAACTTGTCCTGTTTTTGTGACCAGGATGTGCCTGGGCAATTTTCCACATTGTTGAGTAGATGCCAGTTTTGTAAATGTACTGGAACAGATTAAGTAGAGCTATGGGCATTTCTGAAGCATAAGTTTTAAAAGCTACAACCCGGATTTTGTCTGGTCTCATAGTCTGTTTTTTTTCCTGCACTGTTGGCCATTTCTTGAAATTACCTGAAGTTAATCGAATTGGCTGTAGACTGACTTTTGTGATAGTGGGGATCTTGGGGGGAGAAAGAACAGAGATGGATCATCTACTCGGCATCTCTGACTGCCGAGATTTGCCGTGATCTCTCTCATGCTCTTTCGACCATCAATGAGCACCTTCCTTCTCTGGTCAGCTTGATGTTATCACCATTTTTGATTGATCAGGCAGGACCGTAGTGGATTGATGAGTTGTAGAATCACTCAGCTCTGTTTGCTGTGTGCTTTTGTTGTTGCTTAACACATATGTAGTCCTCTGTTTAGCAACATCACCAGGTTGGAACCACATATTTTGTTGTGGCTTCTCCTGGTTTTGGTTCATGAGAAAGGACATATAACTGTTCCCCACAGAGAATGATGCTTTGAATACTCCCCTAACACACCATGAACTGCGAGATGTGGCTGATTTCATCTCCTGCAGTCCAGACCCTATCCATGGCATATAGGATAAGGGAAATGGTGACCATGACAACCACCATTAGCAGTATTCATATGCTGATTTGGAACTCCAGTTAAGGCTGTGGCAGGGGGCAGAGCTTTGTTACCATCTCTCTGCTATTTGATTAGCTTAAAGTCTTATCACAGTGGGTTAGAAGCTGTCCTTAAGTCTGGTGGTACTTGCCCTTAGGCTCCTGTATCTTCTACATGATTGATGGAAGAGGAGAGAAGAGAGAATGACCTGGGTGGGTGGGGTCTTTGATTATGCTGGCTGCTTCACTAAGGCAGCGAGAGGTAAAGACGGAGTCCAAGAAGGGGAGGCTGGTTTGCATGACGTGTTGGGCTGTGTCCAAAATTCTCTGCAGTTTCTTGTGGTCCTGGGCAGAGCTGTTGCCATACCAAGCCATGATGCATCCAGATAGGATACTTTCTATGGTGCATCGATAAAAGTTGCTGAGTGTCAAAGGGGACATACTGAATTTCTTTAGCCTCCTGAGGAAGTAGAGGTGCTGGTGAGCTTTCTTGGTTGTGGCATCTACGTGATTTGACTAGGACAGGCTGTTGGTGATGTCAGCACCATTGATGTAGACAGGTGCATGTACACCGCCCCCTTTCCTGAAGTCAATGACCAGTTCGTTTGTTTTGTTGACATTGAGGGAAAGGTTGTTGACATGACACCATGCCACTAAGCTCTCTATCTGCTTCCTGCACTCTGACTCATTACTATTTGAGATATGGCCTACAACAGTGGTATCATCTGCAAACTTGTAGATGGTTCTTCACTTCAAGGTCAGCACCTTGCACAATGAAACCAAAATTGGAGGCAGAAATTGACATGTTTCTCTAAAAGAAAATAACAAAACTGTTAAGTACTTTGCAGCACCCATTGTACCAAGGATTAAAGCCTTATCGATCCATCAAGATGAGTGGAGATTACAAGCTGACTGTAAATCAGTCTCATCCCTGGAAAAGTATCCCATTCCTAAAATGTATAATTTCCTTGCTGTTCTATCTGGAGGGCAACAATTTACTAAATTGGGTCTGAAACGTGCATATCGACAGATAGCGTTGGGGAATCAGTTTAAGATGTTTGCACAGTCAATGTGTATTTTTCATGTGTACCTGACTACCCTTTGGAGTTTCATCCACACCCAGTATCTTTCAGAGAACCATAGAGGGGTTGCTGCACAGCATTCCTAGGATACATGGATCCTGGTCATGGGAGCCACAAAAGATGAATACCTGTGGAATCTGGAGGAAGTGTTGAAAAGGCAGGCCAATGTTTAAAGAAAGTAAATGAAGTACAATACATGGGTCATTATGTAGAATCTAAAGGATCTCTTCCATTTCAAGAGACTGTAAATGCCATAATCAATGCCCCTGTCCCAATCAATGTATCTGAGCTGCAGGTGTATCTGGGATTGTTGAGTATTGTAATAAATTCTTGTCAAATCTAACAATGGTCTTGGCTGCAGAGCACCACTGAATGCAAAATGATACAAAGCAAAGGTGGAATGATGATCAAGAATAGGATTTTATGCATTCCAGAGGATTACTATGGTCTGTAATGTGCAACTCCACACCTCAACAGACAGAATGTTAACCTTATTTTGTGAGTGTTGGTGTTGTGTTGTCCTGTTGAATGGAAGATGGTTCTGAAAAAAGTTAGGGTATTATGTCCCGAAAGATGACAGGAGCAGAGAAAAATACATTCAGCTGGATAACGAAGACATAGTCATCACCTTTGGAGCAAGAGCTGTCATTCTTCCTCAATGCTTCTTGGCATTGATTTTCTCGGATTAACGCATTAGCCAGATCAAATGTGTAGTGGCTGAAATGGACTTTGAGTGAGAAGTGCAATCCCACACCAAATGTCAAGAAATCAGAAATGCGTCTGCTTCACCCTACACCCTTGAGAGTAAACCAAACAGACCTGGAGTAGACTCCATGTTGATAATGCTGGATCTTTGTTAGAGAAGATGTTCTTTGATGATAACTGACTCTCATACTAGGTGAAAGGATGTATATTGAATAAGTACTTCAAAGTCAGGTGCTACAATTGAAAAGCTTAGACATATTTTCAGTGTTCATGCTAACACCTCACATGTTAGTATTAGATAATGAAAGGTGCTTCATGTGTTCAGAATTGTGTAAATGAGAGTCTGATGGTTGGCATGGACTTGGTGGGCCAAATGGCCTGTTCTGTGCTATATAACTGAGTTCAATCACCCCATCTCAGATCTACCTTCCTGCTTAGTCTGGGTCTAGCATAAGGCTGATCTGGAGTTAGTGAAGAGCAACAGAAAGCCCATTTCACATTATCCAGCATACTGGCAGCAAGCTAATAAAGCCAGTCTCAAAAACCAACCTGGTCGTCTAACCCACTGGGCTCCCCATTTGTTTAGTAAACTTCTTTGCACCTTATGTATTGGTAAAATAACAAGCAGAGATTTCCTGACATGCTGATGAAGCCCAAACTAGTTATATTGTGGGAAAAGTCAGCATCAGTAATGCTGTTGGTCAGCAAGAAATGTTTGAAATAGTGATCTGCAAGTTAATTTGGTCAAATTGCTTAGCCCCTATTGGAGTGGAAGTTATTCTGGTTTTAATTCTAATGCTATCTAATACATTAAATTTTCTATGTGCTTCAAAATAGTTAAAATCTGTCAGTCCCTATGTTATGGAATGAACCCCAAGTTTCTTGCATGTGGATTCTTACAATGTTATCAAATGGATTTTTAGTGGCTGAATGATTAATATTATGTGAGTCCCCACACTCATACAATATTAAATAAAAACAATTGTCTATGCCATAGGAATTGGCCACTATTCAAAGGGGCATCTAAACAATAGTGTTATATTAAAAATGCATTATAGATGATGAATTATAAATAACATTGAATCACATAGGGAATAATAGATACCTGACGGTGATTACAGGGTGGTGATCTCACCATAAAGTTCAGATATTGTAATAAAATATGAAGGCAAAGATTTACCAGTTTATCCAAACCTTCTGATGAGATTAATCCTTTGAAATCAATTCCCATGCAACATCACTTCTTATATCAGTTATGTCAATGGTTTTCACTTTATGTTGTAGTGACCAATAACTTTCATCATCTTGATGTCTAATTACATTCATGTTAAAGCTAAAATACATGTTACATAATTCCCACTAATTCCAGGTAGTAGCAAAGAAGCACAGGAGTCCAGGAGTTTCTGTGATTCAGTGCCTCTCTGAGTCATGGTTATCATAGGGGAGCACAATATGATCTGACTAAAGCTCTGTATGGTTGTGGTATGACTTCCTATCTCTGTTTCAATTGTTTTGATATTCTTTTTGCTAACATTCATAAATGAATTGAAATTCATTAATTATTGAGCATTGCTTTTCAATGATTGGTCAAGTTCTGTCCAATTTACCAATTTATTTTGGTGTCATCTGTTGTTATTACGTGGATTTTTACATTCCTCATTCCTATTCCCATTCCCATAAGGTGCTTTATATTCATCCACATTAAATGTTCGTCCAACTTACATGTTCTGTTCAATTGATTCTGTAGTGTCTGAGATCCCTTCTGAGTCAGCTACTCAAATTAATTTGGTACCTCTCCAAATTTAACCAAGTTTGATGTAAGTCGTGATGTAACTTCAAAGCAAGAGCCATCAGCACATAAATTGCCAAACATCTTGTTAAGTTCTTCACTTCACGTCCCCCTTCCCCCAAGCCAACATAAGGAGTCATATGCCAGGATTTCAGACACTGCCACCATGTGAGGATTTTGTTGTGATATTTGTTGAGCTGGAAAGTTTGAGCTAAATAAAACAAATTTAATTCCACATAGCATAGAGCTAGTGGTTGCAAATTAAATTTCAAGCAGAACCCTGATGATGGTGATAGAAGAAAATTACATAAGGATCCTTTTCATGTTGTGATGTTATTTTTAATTAAACATTATACACTAAGGTGCTTGCTTGTTTCTGGCAAGGATCTTAGCTGCCTCTCCAAATCAAAATAACAGCAAATGGAACAACACTGGTGATGAATGTTGATAACTTCTGGGCTTCCGACCAGTTCAGAACTGAAAATGGGAAATAAAATTGGTACCACGGGGCCCAGTTCTTCACAAGGATGTAATGTCTGGTTCATTTTGTTTCCTGAAACTAGATCTTCATCGAAGGACTACCTTCCTAATGACACTCTTACTTCACGTGGAAATGAAAACCCAATGGATCTCTGTTTTGCTTCATTCAGTGAGGCACAATGTAATACTTTGACATTAATGTGCCATTCCTCACTGGACTGCAGGAATGTTAGCCTTTATTAAAATTGGGATGGAATATAACAGTAGGAAATCTTGTCACAACTGTACTCCTGCTCCTATTTTTTTATTCATCTTGCTCTTATGCTGAGCTATCAGATATGTTCTTTCTCCTGCTCAGCTACATTTTACAAGTTCAACATTTGAACCTAGCAGCAACTACAGTGAGATCCTTAGTTTGCACATTCCTAATTGGTTCCCAGGAGACTTTGATCAGCTTTTGGCAGGCTCCTCAGGGAAATATCCAAAACCCATTCCTGAATGGCCAGCATATTTGTTAGATCTGGATGTGAGATTGCTCCTGCATCAGGGCACAACCCTTGTCCTGTACACACTGAAGATACCAGCAGACCAATGCGTGATGGGTGATCATCAGTCATGTTCTAAGAGGTGATGATCAAGGTTCTTAGAAGACTCCAGGGGTGGGAGGATAAGTGGGAGAAGGGAGGATAAATGGGAGAAGGCATTCTCCATTTCCTGTTTCACCTATTAATACAATAAGGAGATTAAAAAGTTCAAAGGGCTCTCTTAATAAATGCCTATACTGAATACTATGGCTGAGATCAGAAATGCAGTGATCACCTACATTCTGTAATCTGTGCTGTATTGCTGACCTATCATTAAAGCATTTTCCTGACCTAACAATATCTTGATATGAGAATGTAAATGAGCTTCATGCATCAATATGTTGAACAGTGCAGGATTAACTGAATTCACCCCATGTTCAATTGCTCTTCATTGTGTAAAACAACCTTGCAGTCAATTGCATCAAATTATTTTGATCTCTTTAGGGAGATGAACCTCATTTAAAAAAGTAAATGCACTTGAATCAGAAATAGCTGTATCTGCATGAACGCAACCTTAGATTCCCAAAATTCCTTAATTTGCCAAACTTGGTAAGGAAGTGAAATATATGAAATATTTGGTTATTCTTGGCTCATGTTAGTAATATTAATCATTTGGTTTGAATCAACCCATTTAAGGAACTCTCTCTGCTTCTCAGCAGTTCATTTGATATCCTGGGATAGAAGTTTATCTTCACTAATTAGCACTAAACATAAATATATAGGCACCAGCATAATGTACTCTGCTTCCAAAATTGAGTTCTATTGAAATAATGGAACAAAATTTTGGAAGCAGAGTGTAGTGGTAAAATATTACTATATTTCTATATTTAATGTTCCTGGAATAGGAGATGAGGACAAACTTCCACAACCACTCCTCCCTACCCAGGTCTATAATTCCAAGATGTTCACAGGTCTGAAAATCAGATATATTAAAAAAAACAAAGAAATACCACGAATAATTAACACATCAGCCAGCATCTGTGTGATATAATCAGAGTTAATATTTCAGACCCCTTTTATATTTATATTCATATTAATATTTCAGGATGCCCTTTTAATAGACCTGAAAAAAATTAGATATTAAAAAACATTCTGTTGCAGAGAAACAGTGAAAGGAAGGGGAACATAAAAAGGAAGATGGTGAGCAAGTCTCAGCTTTGTCACTCTATCACCTCTGAGTCAGGAGGCCTGCTTCCGAGACACGAACATACAAATCCAGGCAGGCATGCAAGTACAGAATTGAGGGTGTGCTGCATTGTTGGAGGTGGAGCCCTTTGGATGAGAAATAAACCATTTGGTTTCTTAGGTGGACAGAAAAGATGGTGATAGCCTTGTCTGAATGAAGAGTATGGGAGTTAGTCCTGTTGTCTAGGCAATTTTTATCTGTCACTCAACATTATTGAAAAAATAGCTATAGATTATGGAATCTTGCTGTGCACAAATCATTTGCTTTTTTCCTAAGTTACAATAGTGACTGCACTTAGAAAAATGTACTAATTCGCTTTAGAAATAGAATTTTTCAATAGAATATGGGTGCAATTGACAAGGCCAGCATTTATTGCTTTATCCCAATCAGCCCTTGAACTGAGTAATGTGTTGCACTATTTCAGAACCAACCACACTGGAGTTACAAATAGACTGACCAGGCAAGAACAAGAGATTTTGTCCAGAAGGACATTAGTGAACCAAGTGGGTCTTTAAACAATATTCCAATGGTTATCATTACCGACACTAGCTATATATTTTATTTATTTACTTGGATTTAAATTTCCCAGATACCAAGAAAAGATTTGAACTCATGGCCACAGACCAATAGTCCAGGTTTTTAAACAGTAGTTTAAACACTTAACCACAATCTCTTCTTGTGTCTTAGGGTATTGCAAAAACCATTATATAAATGTGAGTCTTCCTTTCTATGGGATTACACCCTTTTCCAAAGGGGACAATGTGCTGCCTGCCTTCATTTTGTTTCTACAGAAAGTAAGTGGGCATCCCTTTAAAAGGCCGATTCCAAGAATACAGGAACTGGTACAAACATATTGGCTGCAAATTGAGCAGGTGCATTAACTCATTGCTGGGAAAAGTTAATGCTGAGTGTTTGGATTAGATTATTTTATCACAGCATAAAATAGGTCTGGACATGCATGACCTATGATCCAATCCATTGTGTGTAAACGTGGTGTAAGTCAACAAAGCAACTGAAAGTGAACTGAATGAGGGGAAAAAAGCCAAAATATGCCCAAGTGACAAATAGCACTCACTAGGCAGCAGTTCAGGCCCAAAACAATTTTGTCCCACTTATAGGTGCATTTACTCTTGTCAGTTTTTGAGTGGAGAAAGAAAAATATTGCCATTTATTTAATTTCACCTGCAAGTGACTGTTGAGATTCATTAGAACTCCTTCACTTGAGGCCTGTAGTTACTTGCAAGGAGATTTTAATAATAATCACATGATGAAAACCCAGTGTTATTGGATGGCCATGTGTTATCTACCCAATCTGTATCACTTCCCATTGACACCTGCAGAAAAAGTTATCATCTAACCTTCCCTTCAGCTAACTCTCACCATCCTACATTCAGTGATGTCACCTGCACTCAGACAAGGACTAACAGAGACAGAAAACCAATAACATTGTTACAAAGCTGTTGATTGTATTATATGATCTTTTGGCAAGGAGGAATACAGGGAAGGTCTTGGCTTCCTTGAAACATTGATGATACCATGGATTATTGCAACTACGCAAACTAAAAACAGAACGTGCTGGAAACATTCAGCAGGTCAGGCAGCATCTGTACAGCAAGGAATAGAGATTTTGCCTGACTTGCTGAGTGTTCTCAGCGTTTTCTGATTTTGCTTCAGATTTCCAGTATCTGCATTTCTTTAATTTTCAATATATCTAATTACTTGTCTGCCGACTGAAATAAATTTTACGGAAAATGAAAACTAAATAAGGACACTTATGGTGGTGCTTGTTCTACCTTGCTTGTACTAACCATAATGTTGGTTTCTTAAAGTTCAATGTTCTTATTATTCTTGCTGCAATTGAAAGAATTTTATGAGACGTGCTTTCATCTCATTAATGATAAACACAGGGTTATCAGTATTGCAGTCAAATTTTCTTTCTCACACCTGGCCACTCATTCTGGTTTACTCCTCACTTTTTTATTGGCAGGGCCTCCAGATAGAACTGATGCTTATCTAGACTTACTACTAAAGAGATCTGGTTTTAGTTTACTTGGCGTCTGTGGAGGCAACAACTATAGTTAGCAGCAACTTATTGATCAAAATCCCAGAGATTTGTCAAGAAAATTTCTCGACACCTACAAAATGATAATGTAATCTTTACTCACATGAAGCTAGAGTTTCATTGCAAGTCATCGGAATGCATGATGATAAGCACTATAAATACAAGACAGCCACCAATAGATTTAGTAAAGAATTCAGGAAAAACATCCTTGTGCAGAGAATGGTTAGGATGTGAAACTTACGTGGAGTAGCTGAGGTAAAAACTGTAGATAGAGGAATCAGAATATAGCAATGAGGAGCAGAAATAAAATCAGGGACTGAAGTAATTAAAAAGCAAGAAGTTAAAAATATGCTACAAATTACAAGCAGAAGACTCAAAAAATCATGATGGTAATGAGAGAACATTTATGTTGTATCTATACCAAGATTGTTAGTGACCTTTAAGGACACGTTGTTGTATGGGATTAAAATATGATTGGATTAACATTGCTCAGACAAAAATGGATTCTTTATATTCCTGGTTGCTATGTATTCAGGAACGAAAGGGAAGAAGAAAAAGGAAGGGGCCAAATCTGATGACACAGTGCTAAATAGAGAGGATATACAATATTATTTTTGTTGAAAGCGAAACAGAATAAAACCCCAGATTTTAGAAAACAAGGCTGGCCACCCTCGCATACTGTTAAAACCACTGTGACGGTGCACAGGAAAGTTATCTGGATATCAGAGAATGGCTCTGAATCCTATGATGAGGTTTATTAATCCAATAGCCTGACAAAAAGCCAAACATGTTCTCTTCTAAGAAATGGTACATAAAACTGTACCCCTCAGCTGCTAGAGATAGTGGAGAGGTGTAAATCTGGCACAAAGAATCAGAGATTGGGAGGAACAGTTAGCAACCATATTGTGGCATTGAGAAAGCTCTCCAGACAGACATTCCAACTTTGGTGCATATGTGGGCCATGTGCTGTGGGATATTTATGTATGCCTTAAAGAACAAATGGATCCAAATCTAAGTTGTCAGGAACTAAGAGCCTTGTATTTCATTTGACTAACAAGACGGTAACCTCAATGGAACTGGAAGTGAAAAATATTGAAGAATTCCATCCATCACTAGCATTAATGTGACAGCAGTCTATGTTCAAAAGGAAGCAGAGAAAACTGCAATCCAGAAAATGGGTCAGCACCATGTGGGAGGAAGTGACACAAATTTTTCTTAAAAAATATAATGGCCACCATTTACCACATGCCTATTCCTTTGATAAGGTTCTTTACATGACAGCGAAAAGACCATGTTACAAGACCATGCAAATCCAAACATAGAGCAACAAATGGCATTAATGTTACTGATGTGGCGTCAACATGGAGACGAAAATTCTCCAACAAGAAAATTCAGAGAAGAATTGCACCTTATTGTCTACTTGCACTGCACTTTCTCTGCAGCTGTGACACTTCCCTCTGCATTCTGTATTGTTTTACCTTGTACTACCTCAATGCAGAAGCTGAAAGGGCTGAAGGCGGATAAGTCACCTGGACCAGATGGACTACATCCCAGGATTCTGAAAGGGGTAGCTGAAGAGATTGTTGTGGCATTAGTAGTGATCTTTCAAGAACCACTAGATTCAGGAATGGTTCCCAAGGACTGGAAAATCGCAAATGTCACTCCACTCTTTAAGAAGGGAGAGAGGCAAAAGGCAGGAAATTATAGGCCAGTTAGTCTGACTTCAGTGGTTGGTAAGAGTCCATTATTAATGATGAAGTTTTGGGGTACTTGGAATCACATGATAAAAATACGCCGAAGTCAGCATGGTTTCCTTAAGGGGAAATCTTGCCTGACAAATCTGCTAGAATTCTTTGAGGAAGTAACAGGCAGGATTGACAAAGGAGTCAATGGATGTTATTTACTTGTATTTTCAGAAGGCCTTTGACAAGGTGCGGCACATGAGGCTTCTAAACAAGATTGGAGCCCATGGTATTACAGGAAAGGTTCGGGCATGGATAGAAGGTCGGCTGACTGGCAGAAGGCAAAGAGTGGGAATAAAGGGGGCCTTTTCTGGTTGGCTGCCGGTGACCAGTGGTGTTCCGCAGGGGTCAGTGTTGAGTCTGCTACTTTTCACGTTATATGTCTATGATCCGAATGATGGAATTGACGGCTTTGTGGCCAAGTTTGCAGATGATACAAAGATAGGTGAAGGGGCCTGTGGTGTTGAGGAAGCAGGGAGTCTGCCGAAGGACTTAGACCGGTTGGGAGAATGGGCAAGGAAGTGGTAGATGGAATACAGCATAGGGAAGTGTAAGTCATGCTCTTTGGTAGAAGGAATAAAGGCGTAGACTATTTTCTAAATGGGGAGCGAATTCAGAAGTCAGAGGTGCAAAGGGACTTGGGAGTCCTCGTGCAAGATTCCCTAAAGGTTAACTTGCAGGTTGAGTTGGTGGTGAGGCAGGCAAATGCAATGTTAGCATTCATTTTGAGAGGACTAGAATATAAAAGAAAGGATGTAATGCTGAGGCTTTATAAGGAGTTGGTCAGACCACATTTGGAGTATTGTGGGCAGTTTTGGGCCCCATATCTAAGGAAGGATGTGCTGGTGATGGAGAGGGTCCAGAGGAGGTTTACAAGAATGATCGCAGGAATGAAAGGGTTAATGTATGAGGACCATTTGATGACTCTGGACCTGTACATGCCGGAGTTTAGAAGGATGAAGGGGATCTCATTGAAACCTATCAAATATTGAAAGGCCTGGATAGAGTGGAACGGAGAGCCTAGGACTAGAGGGCACAGCCTCAGAATAGAAGGACGTCCCTTTAGAACAGAGATGAAGAGAAATTTCTTTAGCCAGGGGATGGTGAGACAAATCGGAGAAGGCAGAAGAATGGGGCTGAGAGGCAAAAAATAAATCAGCCACAATTGAATGGCAGAGCAGACTTGATGGGCCAAATGGCCTAGTTCTGCTCCTATGTCTTATGGTCTTACGCACCGTGTAATGAATTGATCTGTATGAACAGTGTGCAAGACAAGTTTTTCACTGTACCACAGTACAAGTGACAATAATAAACCAATTCCAATTCCAAGATTTGTAAGAGGTTAATGCTAAGCATAAACTGATACTGACCTGTCCCTTAGACACAGCCTCATTCCTGGGTGGTTCATTTTCAATTGCGTATTTTGATGAAAAGGAAGAAGGTAAAATGCCAGATTAGTTGCTCATACTGTGTGTATTTAATGGTGCACTACAATCTCTTGGTAATTTTGCTTTGAAAGGAGAGAGTTCCAGATTTCTACCAATCTTTGTATGAAACTATACTTCATTAATACTTCCTTATTATGGAATTAAAATTTTAGAAAAATGTCTGACATCCATGAACAGGAAAGCGTTGGCACAAAATTGATTATTAAAAATTTGCAGAACATACTCTCCTTTCAATTTCATCAATGTCTTTGAATGAAGCTCATAACGTGATGGCAAATAAAGTCTTCATAGGCTGTAAAAAGTCATGTGCTTTTGTTGTGAACTGGTTTACTGAAATAAGCTGCAGTTACAAAAAAATACATGTCTGAAGGCACCTTGAAACAATATGCTGATTATCTTGGACTCTATGAAATTAAATACTTTCAGCTGTGCCCATAGGTTTAGCCTATTTACTCTGCTTGCTCACCCTCTACTGTAGATGTATTGGAGAAACTGTTCTGTCATTGCTCACCTGTATGTTTTCTTGGCAAATCAGGTATCTACAAAAAGGTCAAACCAAACTTTCACATCTTCACAAGCAAATACAAGGCTGTAGACCCCATGTTATCAAGCGTTGGGAAACATTCAGTGTCTACTGCATCAATTAGATACTTCTTTTCCCATGGGGCTACAAAGATCTGCAAAGCAGTTCAACACTTCAATGGCTAAATGCTTGCAGCTTACTTCAGATTGCTATGTAAGACAAAACCCATGATGTAATTTGCACAACAGAATGCATCTGTTTCTTTTTAGAGCACATAAAAATGTCAAGTTTTTTTACACACTTTGTGTATGTAATGAAGATAGGGATAAACAATCAGGAAGTGGGGAAATCAGAAAGCATGGCAATGTAAACTTCATGGACCTAGAAATTCTGTTAGACTCAGATGGATACAGTGCTGGAGAGAGTGAGCATGACTGTTTGGGTCTTGGGTGCACTAAATGGTCTTTGCCAATTTAGGGAATGAAAATATGCTGCCCACTGATCTACTGTGGGGCTGGTTTAGGACTGGCACTCAAATGCTTGATCAGAAGTGCTCAGTTAAATTTCAGGAGTGATTGTAACTGACCTGGAAATGGTCTTTAGTGTGCTCAACACTGGAAAATGCATCAATTTTCTATTGTATAACACTGAAAAGAAACAGTGATTGAATTTTTAGGCAATTGTCTCTTTATTCACATAACATTCCAAATAATACATTTTGCATTCTGTGTAAGCATATGTGAACAATTAACTTTCAGATATCACAAAATGAAACTCTATTTCAGATGAATGCAGGCTTTCCTACAGTTTGATTTTCTTCCTTTTTCCCCAAGATCCAGCATCCTGAATGCAACATTTCAAAATTGGCAGTCTAATGAAATATGCAAAAACGTTAAGTTCAAGTTTAGTTCTGCAACACATTAAGCTTAAGTCTGCTTCATCCCACCAAATAATTTAGAGTCTCATTCCAAAACATTTTTCATGGTCTTGGCATTAATCTGGCTGTCAGCTTAAACTGCACATGACAACAAAACAGATTGTTGTCATCAGATTATTTCCTGCAACTAAACTGTAATGAATGTCATTAAAAGTGCAACTAATATTCCATTTATGTTGTTACTTACAACAGGGAGCGTTCCTGTTTACAGAATGACACACTGATCTGCTTCTGATAAGTCTCAATATAACTTCCTAGGCAGGAAGTGAAATAAGTATGGTTCACAAGGAAAAGATTCAGATGAAAGCATCAGTTTTCAGTGATGTGAGAGGAGCAATGCTTTATTTCTTATGATGTAAACAATGAAAAGAACAATGGAAATGTAGCACCGCAGTCCGAGAATTATAATTGGCAGTGTGGGCTGATTAATGCTTCGTGAATTCAATTAATGCTTCTCTGACTGATTTTAATGCAATTGTTATTTTAAATGGCTTAACATATTTAAAGTAACGACTAAAGGAATGCCATGTCATTTTGTAATACATTCACTCACTATTAATACCAATAGTAATGTTGAGCTTTTAGATTCCATTGCAACAGCAGTATCATCTTAAAAAGAGATTAACATGGAAAATAACTCGGCTTATTTTAGTCTGGCAGGCTTCACTGGTTAATTCAATTTATTATCCATGTTAGATGATCAAAATAAACAAAAAAAACTAACCTGAAATGCTTAGAAATCAGAGCCACAAGATCCTGGGTGTAAAATAAATGCTTGTGAAATTATTCAAATGGGCAGCAACATTTTTTACTGAATTATTGCATTTATAATGAAATATCTATTTATTGCAGTCCATATCTGAATGTCAGCCTTCACTGACATTCAAATATGGACTGCAATAAATAGATATTATTTTCATGCGAGAACTATATCTCAAATCTCATCTCAAATAAGGGAATAAAACCTTTGCCTTTAAATGTAAATTTGCAACTCTTGAAAAAAGGTCCTTTTAAAGCAATGCTTATTATCAGCACATTCCACAATGTTTTCCTTCATATTTTATATTACCTAGTTGGCATTGAGGACAACAAAAATGTAATTTTTTCAGCTTTTGTGTTATTATGATTAAGTTCAGAATGATACAAGTGACTGTGGATTATATATTTCTAATTCTAATAAAGATTTTTTTTAAAGTCTGAGCCTCTGAGTTAGTTTCCATGTTGCTGAGAAAGGAGATAGTGCTATCACAGCAGGCTTATGGCCTCCTTGACCTCTATCTTTGCCACACAAGCTTCTGCTAACAGTGCTCCATCTTCTACTGTCAATATAGTTGCTATCTTCGCTAGCTGTGTTTAAATCTGAATATGTTGCAGTATGATTTTTTTCCACATATGAATTACTGTTGCTCTCAAGAATTACATGGAGTACCGAGAAGGTGGTGAAATAGAAATACTCAGATGCGACTTCCATTATCATAAGTAAAACAAAACGTAATAAAAGATTCCAAACAAGTTAAATGGAAAAGAGCTGCCTTAATGGATCTAAATGACATAATTAAAATAAAATGTGAAGGATTTGAACCACCATATTCTGTTATTAACTTAATGAGCATAGGTATATATTTATAGAAGATTAGTCAAAATACAGAGCTTATTTTTTCCCCTTGTGAGGAATGAAAATAAAGCTATTGTTTACATATGAGGAAAATGGAAAGTTCTTAAAGTCAAAGTATCTCCAAGTTTAAGAGGTGATAAATTGGTTAGCATGAGATATTCTCAATGCATATTGGGTTTTTACGTCAGTCCAGTACTTATTTGATACCAAGTTTTGTTGTAAGCCAGTGGCACAGCTGGGTCTGGTACTGCTACTGCCTCACAGTTCCAACATCTTGAATTTGATCCTGACTTCTGATGCGTGTGGGGAGCTCACCATTGGATGCTGTATTTGTCAGGTTCTGAAACTCCAGTGCTTCAGGTACATGACCGTAGTGGACACCACACTGGTTCCCTGCATGACATAATCAATAACCTGTTGCAAGATTCAAGTCAGCCCAAGGGCAGAGGCTAACTAAGACAGCATTGGTTTGATTTGCTGTTAACATGATGATAGACACAGGGTACAGTTACCTGGCAGCACCTTGTGGGATGATGACACAGCAACTGGGCACAAGTGTTCAATTGTGATGATGACATATAATTTAACATTTGGCATGGTTATTGATAGAATTTTCAGTGGAATTGTCTTGATTTTGCTTCTTGATTTTAGTAACTTTATTATTATGGGCTGTATTTCCTTAACCTTCATATTTTTCTTTCACTGTCACTCTTTTGTCATGAACACTGAGGGCAAGGACTGAAGCTTGTACTTACCCTGCAATTGGCAGGACTTGCTGCAGAAATCAAATGAGGATCAGTGCAGTTTTACAAAGGGTTTGTGCTGCTCTGAGAACGATTCCATACAGGTAATTTAAATGTGGAAATGTATGCAGGGCTGTGTCTTCAACCCGTTACAGAGCATAGCAGAAGTCCAAAGGCATTCCAAAGCTCTCGAGACAGAAATGAACTCATCTTTTGTTGTTTTTTAATCTGGTGGATTTACTTAAGTTCACCAGAAATGAACAAGAGTCTTAATATAAAAGTAAGCCTTCTCTGCACCCTTGTATTTGTTATATTGTGACATATGCTCCTTCTGAGAAAAGCCCATATCCAAAATATTAACCCATCTTTTCCTTTCAGCTTGACTTATTACACATTCCTAGCATATTCATTTTTCATTTTTCCTTCCTAAAAAGGAGGCCATTTGGCCCATTGACTTTACACTGGCTCTCAGAGGGACCTGATCAATCATATTTTCCCACTTATTTTCTGCACTCTATTTCCTCTCATATGCCCATCAATGCCACCCTGATTTTCCTACCACTATCCAACACCAAGGGTAATTTACTGCAGCTAATTAACCTAGAGTCATAGTGCAATACAACACAAAACAGGCCTTTCGGCCCAACTGGTCCATGCCAACCACGATGCACATCAAGCTAGTCCCATTGCCTGCATTTGCCCACAACCTCTTCCTCTGGCAGCTCATTCCAACATACAGTATGCTCTACCCTCTGTGGAAAAAAAAAATACCCCTCAAATTCATATTAAATCTTTCCCCTCTCACCTTAAACTTATAGTTCTTTATTCTCCAACCCTGGGAAAAAGACTGAGTGCATTCCCTCTGTCTGTGCCCTCATGATTTTATGCACCTCTATAAGATCACCCCTCAGTCTCCTATGCACTAAGGAATAAAGTCCTAGCCTGTCCAACCTCTCCCTATAAGTCAGTCCCTCAAGTCCTGGCAACATCCTTGTAAATCTTTCCTGCATTCTTTGCAGTTTAATAACATCATTCCTATGGCAGGGTGACTGAACAAAAGTGCAGACTCACCAGCATCTTGTACAACCGTACTATATAACCTCCCAATTTCTATACTGAATGCCCTGACTGATGAAGGCCAAACGTGCAATAAGCCTTCTTCAACACACTGTCTACCTGTGACTCCACTTTCAGAGAACCATGTACCTGAACTCCAAGGTCCTTATGTTCTACAACACTCCCCAGGGCCCTACCATTCAATGTGAAAGTCCTACCTTGATTTGACTTTCCAAACTGCAACACCTCACACTTATTTGAATTAAACTCCATTTGCCATTCCTCGGCCCACTTACTCAGCTGATTAAGATCCCCCGGTAATTTTGATAACCTTCTTCACTGTCGATGATGCCACCTATTTTAGTGTCATCTGCAAACTTACTAACCATACCTTATACATTCTCATCCAAAATTGTTAGTATAGATGACAAACAATGTGTTTACTGAAGTGAGTGCAGAAGGTCTGTTGTAGGTACCATTGTATGGCACAAATGCTTTCCTGCCTATTGTCTAGATAGGCTACTTATTCAATGTTAATAGAAATGTCACATGATACAGTTAAAAAGCTTAAATACATAACTTATGGTGCCTTAGTTTTCTCATTGATATGCTGATGTTCACAATAAACAGATATTTCACAAGCAGGCCATCCGGCGTTCCATTCTGTAATTCATTCTTATTTAATTAATGTTATATCATTTTTCAATATCCTGTTACTAACAAATCAGACAAAGTTCCACCTGGATATGGGCAACAGTGCGGAACAAATTAGATTTTGCATGCAGATACATGGGCAAGTGACCATCATGCCTCTGCAGTGTGTTGCTGTTATGTCCCTATTTTCATTACTGGAGGAATAACAGTTAAAACATAAATCAGACTTAAAGAACACAGGAGTAGTCAAGGGATATGTGACCCTTTCTGATAGATGTTGATTCTACTTATCCGTCTTCTCACCAAATCTCTCAGTCCCTTTTCTGGAGACACATACATAATCATCACTTGAACCCATTGTACTGACTCCCTCCAGTAGCCTTCTAATCAGATGTTATTCCACAAATTACCCATTTATATAAAGAAGTCCTTCCTACTTCTATCTTATTCCAAACTACTTCATTATATAACAGTGTTAGTTGATAAGGTTTATTGGGATACAGTGTTGATGTCCAATTATTCCACACGAGAGTGGAAAGTAAAGAGGGAAGTACTATAATTCCTTCTTGTTTGATGGTATGGGGAGGTCCAGGAATGAAGTTCCATCAGGTTTTTTTGCACATTCCCCATAATTTTAATGGAATAAACATGGAAGAATGATTAACCCTGATTATGCTGTTCTTCCAATGCATCAGCAGATCTTTTGCTGAAGCTTAGGCAGATGAATTGGAGAATCCCCAAGGAAATTTATCGTACTGTCCCCACCAACAATTTTTTTTGGATGTCTTAAACCAAGATGGAGCAGTCGCTCTTTTACATTACAGGCAGACAGGTCAGAAGGTAAACTTTCTCCTGCTCAACAATCACTAATGCAGAAAAGCACTGACATTGCACATCCCAAAGGTGTATTCACAAACTAGTAAACACTCAAAATTTATTGTAAATTAAAAATATTATTATGATTATTTTAGAATTAAGAGCAAAACTCAAGGAAGCAGTTCAAAACAATTAAAGACTATAATTACATCAACTTCATTACATTTTAGAAAATAAATTAGCTTGTATTTATCCTACTATCTTCAGTGATTTTCTCCATTGAAATCAATGGACCCACTGGACTTGCTCCATGTTTCATCAAGCAGATTTCCCAGTCTCAATGCTATGTCTTTTAATTCTCTGTTTTCATCAGTGTACTTTAAGTAGGATGTTACATGTTTTATGACAGAAGGTGGAATTTTTCGTACCATATATAAACATTATTAAAAGGCACAATATTCTCCATCCAAAAATCAGCAAGGAAGTGCCAAATCAAATCAGATTGAAACAGTGTATCTTGGGCCAGAAATCATAGTTAATGATAAGCCACTTGTTTGTAGCAACCTATTTTTAAATACAACTTAAGACTCGCTTAGTGATGTGGACAGGTGTGAATTGCAGGGGAAAGCTGGCCAATCGTTCATAGCAATCCTTCATGTGGTGTGGCTAGTAGAGCTGCTGCCTCACAGCTCCAATGACTAATGATCTCTGGTGCTGTCTGTGTGAAGTTTGCATGTTCTCCTTGTGGCTGTGTGGATTTCCTCTGGATACTCTGGTTTTCTCTCTCATCCCAAAATTTTGCAGGTTAGTTGGCCACTGCACATTGCCCCTTGTGTGTAGGTGAGTGGTAGAATGGAGGGGGAGTTGTTTCCATGCTATATCTCTCTATGACTTCATGACTCCAAGGACCTGCACAATATTAGGGTTTTCCAGGCTGCAGAGAGATCATGTCTTTACAAGAACTGCCCATCAATAAAGTTGAAAAAAAAAACTTTGACCACTGCCAAGCATTCCCCCTGGCTTAGTCAAAATTGTCAAAGTATTAAAATACTTGGAGGTTTCTAAATACATAGACGCACAAAAATATGCAAAAACATTATTGAAAAACTATTAAAGTTGGTAACTCTATTGGCCTAGAGTTGCAGTCAGCTGTGAACCTCCATGCTTGCCACCAACCACCAAACAAATTTCAATGTCATTTAGAATGGTTCCCCAGCAGCCTCTTGCAGCCTGAAGCTGGCGGAATTGCTAGCAATGATGGCCTTCTGTGGTGTAATGGTATTATGTTTTATGGGGCATGGAGGAATTTCAATAGTACCTTATTGATTTATTTGCTTTAGATGTTCACAACTATTTCCCTTCATTAAGATCAATGGAGGAGTGGTCCCTGTACAGGGTTTGTCTCCTCATGGAACCCACAAAAGTATGATCTGAGTAGTCAAACGTCAGTGTGTATTCAGAACAAGAGTAATGAATTTTAACTGCAATTGCGGCATTTAAACATTCAGGGTAGATCCCAAAATTGCTCACAGTTATGCTGTAAATATCCACACTACCCCACAAAATCCAGGCCATTAAAATATTCAGTTATAAAAAACTTCAATTAAAATGCTTAACAACATAAACAAAAAGTAAATAAATTGACTAATTCTTCCCTTAGTCCCTTGCATTCCTTCAGACAGCTTGCAAAGAATTTCCACAACTTTGCCCTCTCATGCTGAGCTTCATGAGGTGGAGAAACTGGCCACAACCTCAGGACTCCTGCAGTCCCATGGACATGTAGAAATCCTGAAGTTCAACATCCCATAAAATCTGAGTTATTTTCTCCAAATGTATTTTTGTCAACCTGTATTTCACATGTTATTTCCAATAATTAGGAAATTGGCAAAAAAGATATTCATACCTTGCACAATTAGTGCTGTTGCTTATATTTAACTAACCCATGCTACTGAACTCTGGTAAAAGATGTAAAACGGTCCAATGTTTTCTCAGGAAACATTGATTTCCACCATCTCCTTTCTACATTAGAAGCTAGGGAATTTAGTTTGTGTACTAAGAAAATAAATACTCCACTTGAGTAAAATGGTCTGCAGGAAATGTATTTCTAAACTTCCCACCATGATTTATAATTGACAGCCCAAAATATTAACTCAATATGCAGTTAAACATGAATTTGCCCTGCAATGCAAAACACACTGCAACCAAAATAATCTTTAAACTGTCTCTACACACATGTCACTTAATGCAGAAATCCTGAGGTTAATGTCAGTGCATCTGCATTTCTCTTTAGTCGGTGCTGTTTTGTGGTCTTCTCCATGGCAATCAAGGGAAATCAGTGAACTAAACTTCTCAGAGGATGGGAATTCTTTTGTTTGGCGGGATGTGGATGTAAAAGATCCCTCAGCACTATTTCAAAGAAGTTAAAGGCCATTATTTTTGGGAATCTGGAAAGTATTTATTCCTCAGCATCATAAAAGTAGACTATTTAATCCTTTTCATACTGCTGTTTGAGGGACTTTGCCATATATAAACTGACTGCCATAATTCCTGCATAAACTTAGTGGTATTTTTCAAAAGTACTTCATTGGCTATAAGGTACCTAGATTGGCCTGGTGTGTCAACATGTGTGTTGTTTGTGAGCCCATTGCTCATAAGATCAGGAACCCTAGGCATCAGTCACTATTGGTTGGTCATATGCAGCATTCTTTGCATGCTGCATGTTAGCAAGGCGCAGAGAAGAAGAAAGCTGGCAAACGTAGGAGGAGGCCAGGTTTGGGGGAGAGGGGACTTTTGGTTGGGACTCAGGTTATTGGACTGGGGCCTAGGGTAGTAATTGGGACCTGTGGCTGGGGAGATAATCAGAGCCATGATAGGAGCTAAGTGTTCAGGACATGGGAGGGAGGGAGGGAGGGAGGGAGTGGGGGGTGTGGGGACAGATTTGGTTGATTATTAGAGAAATAAAGGACTGCAGATGCTGGAATCTAGATGAAAAACACTTATGATGCTGGAGGAACACAGCAGGCCAGGCAGCATTTCTCCATGGATGTTGCCTGGCCTGTTGATTTGTCCACGAATGCTGCCTGGTCTGCTGATTTGTCCACGGATGCTGCCTGGTCTGCTGATTTGTCCACGGATGCTGCCTGGCCTGCTGAGTTCCTCCAGCGTCATAGTGTTATTCAACAGTTTTCCACGGATACTGCCTGGCTTTGGTTGATTATTGCTGTGGACCGGAGCCCGGGAAGTAATCAGAGCCATGGTCAGGGCCAAGAGTTAGAAATTGGGAGAGTTAATCAGGGGTTGTGCTGCAAGGCATGAGGAGGGAATCAGAAACATGATCTGGGCTAAAAGTTGGGGTGTGGGTGGTTGATCAAGGCTGTGGGTCAAAGCTTGGGAAGGTGGGATGGTCTGGACTGCGATCAGGCCTGGGTGGGGGTAATTAAAGCTGAAGGTTGTTGCTTAAGGGATGATCAGGGTCCGTGAAGATGCTCGATGCTCTGAACAGGACTGATAGATTTGGCTGGGGAATTGATCAGGACCATTGATCAGAGACTTGGGATGTGGTTGTCCAGGGCCTGAGTGTGAAGTTCGAGGATCAGTATCTGTGAGGATGAGGTAGGGTAGTTGACTGAGGGTTGTGAGCATAGTTGGGTTCAGTACAGCAGCGTAGAGAGAGGGGAGAGTGGGGACACAAGGAGAGCAAGAGAGTAAATAAATTAAAGCAAACCCATTTGATGAAGGTTCCCAGCATCCCATTAGGCATGGCTCAGGAAGGTCCCCTTTAAATCACACTACTGCAGAGAAAGCAATGCTTTGGAAACCTTAGTATTCTCAGAGTTCGCCATAATCAGAATGGCTACAATGACACAGGACTGAATTTTCTCAGCAACAATCTATTGGTATTGGTTTATTATTGTCATATGTACCGAGATGCAGTGAAAATCTTTTGTTTTGCATGCCATCCAGACAGAACATGTCATACATAATTACATCAAGGTAGTAAAATGAAAACAGAATGCAGAATATAGTGTTGCATTTACAGAGAAATTGCAGTGCAGATAGACAAATAAGGTGCAAAGGCCATGATGAGGTAGATTGGGAGATCAAAAGTTCAAGAGTTCACCTTTTAGCATATGAGAGGTACATTCAAGAATCTGATAATAGTGGGATAGAAGCAGTCCTTGAGTCTGGTTGTACGTGCTCTCAGGCTTTTATATCTTCTGCCCAGTGGGAGAGGGGAGAGGAGAGAATGGTTGGGCTGAGAGGAGTACTTGATCATGTTGGCTGCATTCCCAAAGCAGCGGGAAGTGTAGATGGAGTCAATGGAGGGGAGGTTGGTTTGCATGATGGACTGGGCTGCGTTCATGACTCTCTGCAATTTCTTGTGGTCTTAGGCAGAGCAGTTGCCATACTAAGTTGTGGTGCATCCAAATAAGATGTTTTCTGTGGTGCATCTATAAAAATTGCTAAGAGTCATCGGGGACATGCTGAATTTCTGAGGGAGTAGAGGCGTTGGTTTGCTTTTTTGGCCATAACGTCCACGTGGCTGTACCACGACAACCTGTGGTGATATTAACATGACTACATCCTTGCACGGGAAATGATGTCATTGGTTGGAGATTGGATACTGAAGAACCCGCCAACTGCACAAATGAAATATGTGCTGGCTTGAATTTCCAGACTGGCACAATTCAACTCATCAGCCAGCTTTTTTAAAATCTGAATCACAATCAGATTTATTACCACTGACTTAGATGACGTGAAATTTGTTGTTTTAAGTAAAATTACTATAAATTACAAAAATAAATACATAGTACCAAAAAAATTTAAAAAGTAGTGTTCATGGACCATTCAGAAATCTGAAGGTGGAGCTGTTTATGAATCACTGAGTGTGGGTCTTCAGGCTTCTTTACCTCTCTGGGGAGATAAAGGTCAAACAGCACTGGGATCACAATGGTCATCCCATGCTCTACTCTTATTAGTGCATAAAATGATGTACATTAATGAAGACTATATTGATTTTTATTGTAAAACTCTTCATAATAAATGTTAATAAAAAATTAGAATTTGTTGTTAAAAAACCTTCAAACATCGCAAGTCGGGAGCCTTGACAAGAGCTTAATTAAACAAAATATGTTGCTATCCACATAGAGAGGTAGTAGGATGGGTAACAAAAACTTGGCTAAAGCATAATGTGGGATTAAGGAATGACTGACAGATGGGGAAATCTGGGGAGGGAATTTTACATCTCTGGGTCGAGGAAGCTGAAGGCACAGCAGCCACTTCCAGAAGAATGAAAACTGAACAAAAGATCCGATTTGGAGGAACGCAGGGATCTCAGAGAGTTGTAAGGTTGGAGGAAGTTCCATTCTCACAGACCGATGAGGCCATGGTTTTTAAAGCAATGGTGGATATTTTGCAATTGTCTGTTGTCAAGCCAATGTAAACCAATGATCACAGATGTGAAGATGCAGGCAGCCGAGTTTTCAGATGAGCTGAAGTTTAATGATAACTTGGAGCAATCCAAATAACTAATTATGTCACAAAGAAATTGTTTATTCTGCAGCCAAAATTAATTGTATTGCAGGTTTCTCAAGATGATTAATGTCCCACTCGTGCAATCACAGGAACACACAGGTTTCTGGCTCATGGTATCTCAGAGAGATTTGTTAATCGCAATCAAAACAAAATCAACAGGCAAGGTATGGTGTATGTGCAACAATGATTCTTGGCAATGAGTAGATCCTGGCCTAAAAATTCTGGAGCATATCCTTGAAAAAAATGCACCACTCAAATGTAAATTGATTTGTGAAATAATTTTCAGAAAATTGAACCATTTTGCTGAGTTTTGGCATAAGAATATAAGATAAAAAAACAAGAGCAGATAATTTAGCTCCTTGTGCCTGCTCAGCCGTTCAGTAAGAGTATGGCTAATATTTTAGCTCAGTGCCACTTTCCTGCATCAATCCCATATCCTATGATTCTCTAAATTAAAACCAGTTTTACATATTATTAAATGTATAGACGTCAATCAAAGTAAAACAAAACTGGCACACTGCCTATTTGTAGAGAAATACCAAAGGTGCCTGAAAAGTAGCCTCATCCTCAATCTTATGATGACACAGAAGGAGATCATTCAGCCCATTAGGTCTGTGCTGGCTCCTGGGGTACAATTCCTCCTTTCCTTGTCTCTCTTTAACCCTGCCACCCTCCCTGTCTCACACATACCCATCAACTCCACTTTGATTCTTTTGCCATGAACCTACACTAAGGGATAATTTACAGGAGCCAATTAACCTCCCATTTTGGATGTGAAGGAAAGCAGAAAACCCGTACGAAATCCACATGGTCATTGGAGAGAATATGCAAATGATGCACAAACAGCATGTAAGGTTGGCATCGAACCCAGTTTGATGGAGCTGTGAGGCAGCAACAATAATACCTATGGCACTGTGCCAGCCTTCATGTCAAAAGTCTCTCAGAATTATGCTGGGTATGCACCATTGGTTACTAGAAAGCAAAGTTTAATTTTTATCCGAAATTTTACGTTCATTTTTTCACGATTTAATTTCATTGATAATCTTGGTCAAATCAGAACAGCGAACATGTATCTCAACAATCCACACAAAACGGGTCTACTTGGGTCACCAAAACACCACCTTTTTGTGATATAATTAAGTAAAACCTTTCCCTGATTATAAGCAGCAAAAAGTGTAAGGAAAATACAAACATAAATTACGCTGGTGTTATTAATTCTGAGATTAGATCGATGGTTAACTCAGCTCCTTCAATGTAACTGAAAATAGAATCGTTTTCTTTTATTTATGAATGGGTAACATTTAAATGGAAAGTATGTGAATGCACTTGATATCCCATGAACATAAATCAGCAAAGCAAACTGAAGGTAATTGTCTGTTTTCTCTATTTTAGAGTACTCTGCATGACTGATTCTGCGGCGTGGCAAATTTACAAAATGAAATTGGATAATAAGCTCCTTAATTTAGAAAATAAATGGGAAGCACTTTACAACAAGATAAATGATTTTTGAAGGAAAATTACTAAGGAAAATGACTCATCACTGATCAACATCACTCACAAACTACGTTACAAATTAAGAGCAATTTGTTTTTGGCAAATTTTACATTATGATTTTTTTCCAAAATTAGGAATAGACGAACGTAAAACATTTTTGTTCTGTTCCAGTGCAAATCACCTGAAAGTACTAACATATAGATTGGTAGACAGACTTCTTAAGTCTTTAGGGTGTAGATTTCTCAGTGATGATAATTACAAGTAAGTATATTCCTGTAAAAGACCTTCACCATTGTTTATTGGAGGTTGTATATTTAAATAGGTTTCCAATCCATTAAAATAGTAGAGAAATGTAATGTCAGGTTATGTCATGAATGTGTTAACAAGTTGTTGCTGTCATTGCCTATATTAGTTCCTATTCTCTCACATTTATTCAGAAAGACATCTTGATAGGGTTGTCTGGCTGAGAGATTTCAGCTTTGTCTGGAAGAAGGGCAGTGGAGTCCCTGTCCAGTTCTAACCAACCTAGATTAAAGTATAATTAGTGTCAATGTAAAGGTGACCAAATAACCACCTTTCCTGTAATATACTGAGGAGGGGTGGGACAATTGTGAACATTGGATGCATCTAATGTCCCTGACAGACTAAAGAACATATTTGGAGGACCTGACTTTTCAGCTGCAAAATTTAGCGAAAGGGTTTAAAATCCCACCCCTTCCAAAATAAAACTGACATTTGATACTAATCAATGCAAATCTAATATTGTATGTAAATATGCGCACAACTGTTGCAGAAATTACATTATGAAGCTTAAATTTATGCGGTACAAGTGTTTTCATCTAGTTAAAACTCAAAAACTTCCCTACTAGAATTTTTTTTTTGGAATGTAAGTTTTGACCTATTTTGATATATGGATAATATAATTAGTTCCTGTCTTCCAAGTTTTAGATGTAAGCTATTTACTTAATAAATGCATGCATGGATGGAGAAGCATTAAAGCAGAAATGTAATTTGTATTTATTCTCAGAAAGGAAAAAGAAAAATATCAACCTTTCCATTTAATAAAATAATCTCTTGCCTGTTCTATAACTGAATCAGGCCACCAGCAGGCATTGACAGAAAGAAACCCAGCATTTTCATTACTGCCTACACTTAATGATTTCTGAAACACAAATTAGCGGAATTAGAGATAAAATCAATACAAATCAACCACAGCCTGATCCAACAGGAAAGGAGGATTAGATGCCTGAAATGACAGTATTTATTTCCCTTGACTTATGTGTTAGCGATACTTTCAAAGGGATTACAAAAAAATAACAGTTTGTTCTGCTTGACAGTTCTTTTCAAATTGTTATGCACTGTGTGTGCTTGCCTTATTATTTTTTGTTAGTTATTTATGAACAGAATATAATATAAACCATATATTTACGCAGCCAATAGATTTGCTGTCAGTATGTTCCATCTAGGCTTGCAAAATTTAATTTCCCTTCATGACAGGAAATATTGGTCAACTGATTATTGCAAAGGTCTGATATCCAATGTAAATCCAAAGCAAGTCCTTGACTGCTGCATGCTGACAAAGTCAAACTAAGTCTCCACCTTATGGCATGTCAGGCTAGATAAAAAGGTGCACGTATCCTGAATTCAAGGATGGAGTGCACAGAATTAAGTGACTAAAGAAACGCTCATGCAGATTTTGCCAATGATGCTGTGCTACACACAAATGAGTTCATTTCAAAGTCAGAGAAGGACTGTGGAAAAATTGTTTCCAACACTATGGTGGCAGAATTCTTCTGTCAAGGCTCCTGATAAACAAGATATTGTACAACAACTAAAATAACATATTAAAAGATGGGCTAACATTTGGAACATTTGAAGGATTATTAGCATACGCCTGTGTAGGAACCTCAAAGATATGAGGGTTTATGATCTTTGATCTGCGTTTGAGCCTATGGAATTTAAATATTTGAAATCTGTTCTAGGCAAATCTTCCCCAAATGTCAGAGAATATGAATTTCATCCAAACCCTCTCCATTTGGAAGTACTGTTGAATATTTATTCTGTGCACAAAATGAAGCAACATCTGCATGCTTCCTAGTGATTAGCCCACCTATACTTGTGGGAAAAATGGATGTACCCATACCCCTCCCCCCATCCCGCAAACCCGTTGATCTACTCTTGAAAATGGAACATATGTCAGAGATGTGAAGCCTAACCAACAGAATACCCAGTGTCTCATCTCTTATTGGATGTGGTCACTTTGTGTTGCAGATATTACTTGCTACTTTTTAGTTCATGTCTGAATATCATCTACATCTTGCTACCTGAAGGGATGGGCTGCTTCATTTGCTGAAGGAGATGTTAATAGAATTGAATATTGTGCAATCATCAGTGAATATGCCCATGTGTGACCTTATGATGGAAGGAAAGTCATTGGTGAAGCAGTTGAAGATGTTGGACATAGGACATTGAGGAACTCCTGCAATGATATCCTGGGACTGGGACAATTGAACCCCAATCAGTCACAACCATCTCCCTTTGTGTGAAGTATGACTCCACCATTGGAATGTTTTACCTTTGGAGATCATTGATTTCAATTTTACCAGTGCTCCTATTTGGTCAAATGTTGTCAAGGACCTCTTGCCATACTTCTAGACAGATTGTTGATCCTTGTTTGGACTAAGAATGTGGTGAGGTCTGGAGCTGGGTAGTGCTGTGAAGTTCAAACTGGACACCATTCAGAAGGCTTTTGAAGGATAACTGCTGCCTGATAGCTCTGATAGCTACACCTTCCATCACTTTGCTGATGAATGAGAACTCATTGGGCAGCAGTTAGTTGGATTGGATTTATTCTGCTTTTTCTGAACAAAACGTATTTTCTACATTGTCAGGTACAGACCAGTGTTGTAATTGTTTTGTAACAGTCTGGCCAGAGGTACAGTTAGTTCTAGAGCATGCCCCATTGCCTTTACTGCATTCAATGTTCTCAGGCATTTTTTGATATTACCTGGAGTGAATCAAATTGGCTGAAGATTGGCTTCTGTGATGATGAGGATCCCAGGGGGAAGCGTGAGATGATCAACCACTCAGCATTTCTGCCTAAACATTAAGGAAGACAGCCATTCTCAAACTAAAACAGCTGTGTTTGTATAATCTTGAATCAAGGTCATAGCATATGGAACATTCTGTTCTTAAAGGTGTATTCATGTATGCTATTTGGAGCAAAAAACTGCAGATACTGGAAATCCAAAACATAAACAGAATATGCTGCTCCATAACGTAAGCTCCTCATCTTTTGTCTGTGTTGCAGGCATCGGGACTTAATATTGACTTTAGCAATTTCAGATAACCCCTGCGTTTTCTTTTCCTCTCAATGAATATGGCTACATCTTTCTGCTTCAATCTGTCTCATTTTTCCTTCTGTCTCCAACTGCAATTTTTTAAAGTAATTTTTACATTAACGATTTTGGTCCCAATGCTATGAAAGACATTCCCTTTTGTTCTCTCCACCCCTCCCCTTTGCTGCAACTTTAAACACACTTGTCTTCTCACTTTTCCAGTTCTGATGAAGGGTCAATGACCTGATGTCAACTCTGTTTTCCTGGCCTCATACTGCTTCCCCTTAAAAAAAAACATACAAACCATCAACTATTTACACATCTACAATTACATAATCAGTTAATTATTTACATATATGAAATTATACAATTATCTGAAATTTACTGGGAAATATAAATGCATATGTATAAATTTAAATAAACAAGCTATTTTCATCTCTTTTTCTTCCCAACTACAAAACTCTTCACTTATAGGTAGTATTTAACATTTTTCATCAAGCAGTAGTGATTCCAGTAAATCACCTCTTCAGGTGGATTTCTCTCTGCTACCCGTTCTATAATTGTTGCATTAACATAATTACTTCCATAGCCATTAACACATTGAATTAACTGGTCAGGATCATTATCTCCTTAATGTCATCTGCTTGCTGTATACAGCTAACACAATATATAACACAAAAGATTTAATAATGACTCCAAGTAATAACTGCAACAGATTTACATTGTATTTGGCACGTAACTGAATATCATAAGCTTTATGGTAATTGTCTGCTTCCCATTCCACTTATAATGGTAATTCCACTTCCCATTCCCACACCAAAATGTCCGTTGTTGTTTTCCTTTGGTACTGCCTTGATGTACTTATGTATGGAATGATCTGTTTGGACGGCATGCAAACAAAAGCTTTGTGCTATATCTCAGCACATGTGACAATAATAAATCAATTTCCACATGAAGTTCTGTTAGGACATGCTGTTACAGAGGGATTTTGATCAGCTGGGTAAGTGGGCCAAGGAATGGCAAATGGAATTTACTTCAGGTAAGTGCAAAGTGTTGCATTTTGGGAAGACAAATGAGGGTAGTGCATTCACAATGAACGGTGGGGCCCTGAGGAGTGTTATAAAACACAGGGACCCAGGAGTACAAGTACATAGTTCCCTGAAAGTGGCGTCACAGGTGAAGAAGGCTTTTGGCATGTTGGCCTTCATCAGTTAGGCCATTGAGGATAGAAGTTGGGAGGTTGTACAGGACATTGGTGAGGCCGCATTTGGAACATTGTGTTCAGTTTTGGCACCCTACTATAGGAAAGACATCATTAAGCAGGAAAGATTGCAAAGGAGATTTACAGGGATTTTGCTGGGACTCAAGGGACTGAGTTATAGAGAGAGGTTAAGCAGAATTAGACTTTATTCACTGGAGTGTAGGAGTAGGAAAATGAGACGTGATTTAATAGGAGTATTGAGGTGTATAAAATCATGAGGGGCATAGATAGGGTCAATGTGCACAGTCTTTTTCCCAGGGTTGGGGAATCAACAACTAGAAGACATAGGTTTAAGGTGAGGGGGGGAGAGATTTAAAAGGGCAACTTTTTCACCCAGAGAGGATGCAGGGAAGATATTCCCCCGGCTGGGGGGTCCAGATGGGGTAAGGCATTTAGGACTAAGATGAGGAGAAATTTTCCTACTCAGTGGATGGTGAAGCTTCAGACTTCTCCACCACAGAAGGCTGAGGATGCCAAGTCACTAAATATATTTAAGATAGGTAGATTTCTAGACACAAAAGGCATTAAGGGATAAGGGGAGAGAGCAGGAATAGGGTATTGAGACACAGGTTCAGACATGATCATATTGAATGGAGAAGGCTCAAAGGGCTGAAAGGTATAGAATATAGAATACTACAGCACAGTACAGGCCCTTCGGCCCACAATGTTGTGCTGACATTTTATCCTGCTCTAAGATCTATCTAACCTAGCCTCCTACGTAGCTCCCCATTTCTCTATCATTCATGTGCCTATCTAAGAGTCTCTTAAATGTCCCTAATGTATCTCTCCCCACAATCTCTGCCAGCAGTGTGTTCCATGCACCCACCACTCTCTATGTAAAGAACTTACCCTTGACATCCCCCTTATACCTTCCTCCAATCACCTTAAAATTATGTCCCCTCATGTTAGCCATTGTCGCCCTGGGAAAAAGTCTCTGACTGTCTACTCGATCTCTGCCTCTTATCATCTTGTACACCTCTATCAAGTCACCTCTCATCCTCCAGATGTATATTCCTGCTCCTATTTGCTATGTTTCTATGACCATGATTGTCTACACCCGACCTCTCTCCAAAGAAAGAAACAAAGGAAGCATATTAAAACTATTGAATTCATTTTGAGTCTACTTGTCCTGGAGGCTTGGTTGGCTTTGGATCACTCACACACAACCTGCAACATTTCTGCTTTTTCTCCCCCCATCTGTGGGTGGAGGTTAGGAACAGGAAGGGGTCGATAACTTTACTGAGTGTTTTTTATAGGCTGCCCAATAGTGACAGGGTTATTGAGGAGCAGATAGGGAAGCAGATCCTAGAAAGGTGTGAGAATAACAGAGTTGTTGTGATGGGGGATTTTAATTTCCCAAACTTCGACTGGCACCTCCAGACAGTGAGGGGTTTAGATGGGGTGGAGTTTGTTAGGTGTGTTCAGGAAGGGTTCTTGACACAGTATGTAGATAGGCCTACAAGAAGAGAGGCTGTGCTTGGATTGATATTGGGGAATGAACCTGGTCAGGTGTCAGATCTCTCAGTGGGTGAACATTTTGGTGATAGTGATCATAATTCTATCTCCTTTATGTTAGCACTGGAGAGGGATAGGAACAGACAGACTAAAAAGGCGTTTACTTGGAGTGAAGGGAATTATTAGGCTCTCAGGCAGGAAATTGGAAGATTAAATTGGGAACAGATGTTCTCTGGGAAAAGTACGGAAGATATGTAGCAAATATTCAGGGGGTATTTGTGTGGAGTTCTGCATAGACATGTTCCGATGAGACGGGAGTCATGAGAGGATACAGGAACCGTGGTGTACGAAGGCTATAATAAATCTAGTCAAAAGGAAAAGTAAAGCATACAAAAGGTACAGAGAGCTAGGTAATGTTAGAGATCTGGAAGAGTACAAGGCTCAAAGGAAGGAACTTAAGAAAGAGATTAGGAGAGCCAGAAGGGGACATGAGAAGACCTTGGCGGGCAGGATTAAGGAAAACCCCAAGGTGTTCTACAAGTATGTGAAGAGTAAGAAGATGCGAAAGGATAGGGCCTATCAAGTGCAGCAGTGGGAAAGTGTGTATGGATCTGGAAGAAATAGCTGAGGTACTTAATGAATACTTTACGTCAGTATTCACTACAGAAAAGGATCTAGGGGATCGTAGTGGGGACATGCAGCGGCCTGAAAAGCTTGAGCATGTAGATATTAGAAAAGAGGATGTGCTGAAACTTTTGGAAAGCATCAAGTTAGATAAGTCGCCGGGACCGGATGGGATGTACCCCAGGTTGCGGTGGGAGGCGAGGGAGGAGATTGTGAGCCTCTGACGATGATCTTTGTGTCGTCGATGGAGACGGAAGAGGTTCCAAAAGATTGGAGGGTTGCGGATGTTGTTCCCTTATTCAAGAAGGGGAGTAGGGATAGCCCAGGGAATTATAGACCAGTGAGTCTTACCTCAGTGGTTGGTAAACTGATGGAGAAGATCCTGAGAGGCAGGATTTATGAACATTTGGAGTGGTATAATATGATTAGGAATAGTCAACATGGCTTTGTCAAGGGCAGGTCCTGCCTTACGAGCCTGATTGAATTTTTTGAGGATGTGACTAAACATATCGATGAAGGGAGAGCAGTAGATGTAGTGTATATGGATTTCAGCAAGGAGTTTGATAAGGTACCCCATGCGAGGCTTATGGAGAAGGTGAGGAGACACGGGATCCAAGGGGACATTGCAGTGTGGATCCAGAACTGGCTGGCCCACAGAAGGCAAAGAGTGGTTGTTGAAGGGTCGTATTCTGAGTGGAGGTCAGTGACCAGTGGTGTACCTCAGGGGTCTGTACTGGGACCCTTACTCTTTGTGATTTTTATAAACGACCTGGATGAGGAAGCGGAGGGGTGGGTTAGTAAGTTTGCAGATGACACGAAGGTTGGAGGTGTTGTGGATAGTTTGGAGGGCTGACAGAGGTTACAGAGGGACATAGATAGGATGCAAAATTGGGCTGAGAAGTGGCAGATGCAGTTCAACTCAGATAAGTGTGAAGTGGTTCATTTTGGTAGGTCAAATATGTTGGCGGAATATAGTATTAATGGTAGGACTCTTGGCAGTGTGGAGGATCAGAGGGATCTTGGGGTCCGAGTCCATAAGATGCTCAAAGCAGCTGTGCAGGTTGTCTCTGTGGTTAAGAAGTCATACGGTGTATTGTCCTTCATCAATCAGGGAATTGAATTTAGGAGCCGAGAGGTATTGTTGCAGCTATATAGGTCCCTGGTCAGACCCCACTTGGAGTATTGTGCTCAGTTCTGGTCGCCTCTCTACAGGAAAGATGTGGAAGCCATAGAGAGGGTACAGATGAGATTTACAAGGATGCTGCATAGAATGCGGAGCATACCTTATGAAAGCAGGTTGAGGGAACTCCGACTTTTCTCCTTGGAGAGACGGAGGATGAAGGGGGACCTGATAGAGGTGTATAAGATGATGAGAGGTATTGATAGGGTAGATAGTCAGAGGCTTTTCTCCAGGGCTGAAATGGTGGCCACAAGAAGATATAGGTTTATGGTGCTGGGGAGTAGATATAGAGGAGATGTTGGGGGTAAGTTTTTTACTCCTGTGTAACGTGTGGAATGGGCTGCTGGAAACGGTTGTGAAGCCGGATACGATAGGGTCTTTCAAGAGACTGTTAGTTAGGTACATGGAGCTGAATAAAATAGAGGGTTATGGGTAAGCCTAGTAATTTCTAGGATAGGGACATGTTCGGCGTAGCTTTGTGGGCCGAGGGGCCTGAATTGTGCTGTAGTTTTTCTATGTTTCCATCTGGTGTTTTAAATATTCATGTCCAATCTTCAATGTTTCAGAAGTTGCTGTCTTAGGTGAAATAAGTATCTTTGTATCTTGCTGCATGTTTGTGTCATTCTTTTGGAATATGCTGACCACAACATGGATAACCATGGGCCTAAACTCCACTTCTAACCCATGACTCCATAACAATGCTGCTGCCACAGCCACTATCTTCTCGGATTCAATCAGCATAATACCCCAAGATTCCAGGCCAACTAGAGAGTCAAGGAGGTCGAATATCTATGCTGTCTTTGAAGCTTTCCTTGGCTTCGGCCAGCTTGATCATGGGATGGAGATTCTTAACAAATGATGTTCTGCAACCAACCCTTCATGATTTCCTCTCGGTTTTGTCGTTCTTTCTCCATTTATCCTTCTCTTCTTCCTATGGACAAGTGAAAGTGTTAGTCAAAGTGCCAGTCAACAAACTATTACTCAGCACCAGTAAGGAGATCTAGAGGCATTTTAAGAACTAATTAGCTCCTTAACAAGCCACTAGGCAATCATTCCTACATCCAGCTCAAGACCTTATCTTGGTCACATCTGAGGATATTTTGCTACTGCATCACTCCCACACCTCCTAATCCAAGTCAAAAGGCTTCCGTCAATTCTATGAGCAGCCATTCTTTTTGCTAACTGGTGAATTTCCAAAGAAGAAAGAAACAAAGGAAGCATTTTCAAACTGTTGAATTGGTTCTGGGTAGGAGATTGCCTTACAGTAAGACCTGAGCTTAATTATTTGTATTATTAGAGTTTTGATTAAAGCTAATTTTTCATTCTTATTTGTAACACACATTTTCAATAGTGGAGTCCAAATATGTTTCTGGCACTGGGCCCAAGAATTTCTTAACTGACATATAAATGGTAGAAGTGCTGCTTAGTTTAAGAATGTTTGATTTACAGAATTTTGCTATAATGCCTTTAGTTTTGAGGTACATGTCCTCAATTTATGAAGCTTATTTTTGCAATTTTTGCACACTTCTCTCCAAAATTCTCATAATGAATTTTGCCCAACTAATTTGATTTACAAAATTTTGTTTTATTTAAATGTTTTCCAGGAACATGGAATGGCTGTAGTCCAAAGCTCAATGTAAAACCCAGTTATTATATATCTGTGCAAGATTAAAAATCTTCCCAGTTTTCAGAAGATTCAAACAAACATCTAAGCTTCTAATGCAGCTGGGAGAAAACATTATCATCATCACAGAATGCTTTGTAATTCTCTGGTTAAACATCATGTTGCTATGTTTTGAAACAGTCCATTTTCCCCGGAGTGAGGAAGGCTAAGAGGTGACATGATAGAAATAAATAAAATTATGAGAAACATAAATAAGGTCGATAGCCAATGTCTGTTTCCAATGGTTGAGGTGTCTAAAACTAGAAAGCATAAGTTTAAGGTGAAAGGGAGGAGGTTTAAAGGGAATCTGAGGGGTAAATTTTTCACACAAAGTGTAACTGGTATCTAGAATGAGCTGCCAGAAGAGGTGGTGGAGGGAGGAACAGTAACGACACTTAAGAGGCATCTTGACAGGTACTTCAATGAGCAGGGCATAGAGGGATATGGAATTAATGCAGCAAGTCGATTAGTATAGATAGGCATGATGGTTGGCCTAGGATGCGATGTGCTGAAGGGCCTTTTTCTCTGTTGTATGACTCTATGACCTGATGATGTTAAGGAATTCAAGAGATTAACACAGGAAGTAGTGCTGAGGTAATAGATTAGCTCTGAAATAATTGAGTGGCAAGAGGGTACAAAGAGTGGAATGACTTCTTCTATCCCTTCTTCTATTCCTTTGTTCTTATGAAATGCCAGCAGTTATACAAAACCCAGCAGAATCCAAGACATGAAACAGATAGGTATTTTATAATGAATGAGCACCAGATTTTAATTCATTAGTACATTGCTTTATTTTAAATAATGTATTTATTTAAAACAGGCCAATATATTTAAGTTAATGCACCCCTATAATTTGGATGCAACAATGACACTATTAAAGTGAACAATTAGCTGCTTGGCAACAGTAATCATAATAGTCCTGGACAGATTTAATACATGGTTACCAGGAATATCACTCTGAAGGAAACACGTTTAATGTTTGTATGATGCTCCTAATTCATCAGCACAAATTGCTCCCATTTCCCTTGCTACCTTCACCAGTAAAAGACCTGCAGCCTGTAATACTTCACCTTAGAGTGATGATGCTTCAGAATCCGTCTCTGCACACTCCCTGAATTTGCCAGGACAAAATTTATAAATTATACTGTGGGCTGTCTCATATGAACATAGTACAAAAATAATTATACACTCACTATTATACTTTATTAAAATGCTGGTAAACATGAGGCATTTCTAATGCCTATTGTTAATCAGCTAGATTGAAGGCCCAAGCTGCCATTAAAATTTAAGTTTATAATTGTTAGTCACATTCACATGGAACACAAGAATTTTTTTACAAAGAGCAATGTTTTAAATTCATTGATTGATGCAGTTAAAGCAATGCTGAGGAAAGACAATGTAGTCAGCTCCAAAAAGGTTTAGGTTGTGTTAGTCTTGTCCCGCAGGGCAGATCCCCAGGGTTCTTTGCTGACCTGCCCTCTGAAGGCTGACTCTTAGAAATTCCTTATGAAACCATGAACTAACAAGACTGATGATAACTTCCGATGCTGATTATTACCTCTGACAGCTTTCGGGCAGGAATTTGGGAACAAGAAAAAAATCTCATTTTTCCCCCTTGAAGTTTAGTATAATATATTGCAGTGTAGCATTTCAGATCATTAATCTTTGGAAATATTTCAGCAGTGTCAGAGGACACATAGTTTTATTGATTGCGATCTTCTTTGACAAAGCTTTGCATGCTAATTTTGGCCGCTACTGTGGAGCGATAGTAACTGGAGTTGAATCAAAGTCCTGGTTAAAATTATAAGCATTAGAAACACTGGAAACCCTCAATAAACGTGGTGCTTATTTATTGGCAGTCACAGTGATGTAAAATTTGACATTGTGTTAAAATCTAATTCTCCCTAACACCTGTGATCTGATTGTTTATGCTTTTGAAAGGGCATAAATGCTGCTTGCAGAGGGGGGAATGGACGAATTGGCCAAACAAATTATAATGATATCCTGCATTAGCACAATCAAGGGTACTTTAGCAAAGTAGTAATGTTTGTCAGACAAACTTTATCTGAGTTTTATGCCTATAGTTTTTTTTCGAAAAAAGTGATGCTTACAAAAACTGCAGTTTAAAACACTGATGAATTTTCAGCAAGCATAAAGCTTGAAAGAGTTATCTTTGGAAGCTAGCTTTAACTCCGGCAGAACTTTTCTTGAATAGCTTTGCAACGCAGTCTTGTGCCTGTCACAGAGTCGGGAGAGCAGCCGGGTACTGATGGCCTTGGGAGACCTTCAGCCAAAGGCTTGGTGGCAAGACTGACTAATTCTGGGGCTCGCAGTGCTCCTGAAGTTAAAAGTTTCCTGAACCATTAGTTTTTTTTTTAAGAGCAGCTTCCCTTTAGGGTGTAGGAAGAGGCTCAGTGGCCAATCCTATCATCTGGACTACCGCCTACTACAGTCCTAATGCGGGGTCTCAACCTTAAATGCCGACAATTCCTTTCCCTTCCACAGATGCTGCTCGACCCTTGGAGTTCCTTCAGCAGATCAGTTGTTGCTCCAGATTCCAGCATCTGCAGCCTCTTGTGTCTAACCATCTGGAATGCTGAGCGACGTCCTTCAACCCCAGTAAAAGACCCGATTTGTACATTTTCACAGCATTGCCCACTGGAGCACTCAAAGGCTGCCGAGGAGAATACCTTCCCCCTCTGCTCCCATCTCAACTTTCAACTGCTGGTTGACCAATTCCAGGCGACAAACTTTGCAGCTAATGATTGAAAGTTGTCCCCAAACTCCCCTAATGTGTATCAGCGTGTGATGGAAAGTCATTAGCGAAGAGCAGCGAGCTAAATGACCACAAGAATGGGCTTTGATGCCTGATACAATCCTACATTCCTGGAATAAGCTGAAATATTACAACTTAATGGGTGAGCAAATTAAATTGTGACGTAACTAACAGTTAGAATGAATGTCCCAGTGTGTTCTGTGCAAGGATAATGGAGCAGAAGCTGAGTTAAGCACGGGGCACAGCAGACTACCTTAATAAGCTGTCATCCCCGAGCCCAGCATAAAATAAAAATGCAGGAGTATTCATTCTAACAGGCCAAAATTGATGTGGCGACTGACTAGTGACTCGAGGATTGTTTCCACCCGCCAGTGCATTGCTGTTGTTTGTTACTCTACCATCCTCTGCTACATTACTGGTCACTGCCTTCAGGATTGCAATCAACACAAATTATCCACAAACCCCTCATCTTTTTCCACAGCCATGGACCTTTGTGCTCACTGGGAATGAATTGGGAGCGCACTTGATCGATATGTAGTGATAGCAGAACAGAAAACCATTTAAATTACATTCGGGCAATTCACAAAAGAACCAGAATAATTTGTTATATCCAAATTTAATAATCACAACCTTTTCTGAACAGTGTGTTTGACATGTATTTCAAAATTCCCATTTGCTGTAAAACAGATATGCTTGTTAAATAAAAATTTAAATGAAGCCACATCAGCTGACTGATGATTAATGGTGGGATTTTAAACAAGAGATATAATATGTTGTTGTGCTTATAGGTATCATTTAAACATATCAAAATGAAATAGAAATGCCATCAGTTCTGTGTGTAGGTGATGACGTTTCTCAGTGTAAGCACCACCAAGTTCAGGATTTGTGGGTGAACGCGGAAGTTCCGAACTTCTGGCGGAAGTTTTGCCACGGATGCTTCAATTGCACTCTGACATTGGATTCCTCGTGAATTCATGCAGTGGAGTGCAAACCTGTTCGGTTCCCCAGCACTTACATTGGAATCTGTCTGTGAGAGCCAGATTAGCAATGAAAGAACATCGTGCCCATCCTTTTGAATTTAGGGGGAAACTTGAAGGGCAGGAGTGTGTGTAAGGTAACTTCCATTTTAGTGACTTAACTGAGTTTGTTTTAATGCTTTTAAACATTTATAGTTTTTAAGAGATTGAATATTTTTAATTTTAAAGGTTATTTAAAACGTCCCATATTCCCTAAAGAAACAAAAGATCACAGATGCTGGAATCTAGATTAAAAACATCTGATCTCCCCTTCTCCTCCGCACCTGCCTATCACTATCTCTTACCTGCATCTACCTGTCACCACCTTGTGCCCACCCCGCCTCCCCTCTTTTGTCCACCTATCACTGCTCTGCTTTTCCCTCCTGTATATTGGGCTTCCCCTTTTCCTATCTTCAGTCCTGAAGAAGGGTCCTGACCCAGAACATTGACCACCTGCCTTTCTCCACGGATGCTGCCTGGCCTTCTGAGTTCCTCCAGCATCATCGTGTTTTTCATCCCATATTCCCTTACTGCATAGAAGAAAGCCATTTAGCCCATTGAGTCTATGCCGGCATAAAGAGCAAGCCCATCCCCCCACCATCACCACCCTAATGTTCCCTGTAACACATTCCCATCAGTACCACCCACCTATACTAGGATCAACTTTACAGTGGCCAAGTTAACCTATCAGCACAACTTAAGGATGGCGGGACAAAACTGGAACACCTGTGGGAAAGTCACAAGGAGATTGTGCAAACTCCACACAGACAGTACTCAAGGTCAGAATAGAACCAGAGTTCTAGAGCTGTGAGACAGCCCCTCATGCTCCCCACCAATATGCTGCCCTAAAAAATATTAATTTCTGAATTGATGTCAATAGTCCTTTCAACACTTCTGATTGTCAAGTGCAATCTAAAATTTTTATAGCTTTGACTGCTGACAAAGCCTAGGACCTGGCTTTGCCAAGCCGTCATATTTCTTTCTGGAATTGTTCAGCAGGTCATGCAGCATCTGTGGATAGAGAAACAGAGTTAATGTAAGGGTCTTTGATCTGAAATGAAAACTCTGTCCCTTTCCAGAGCTGCTGTCAACCTGCTGAGTGCAGGCAGCCTGACGCTCGCAACAAGAAATAATTGTACACCACAAAGGGATTCCTTGCTCTTGTTAATAAAGAACACGCCTGATGGAGTGAGATCTTCTAATGTCCCTCCACTTGCATTTAGAGTCATAAGAGTACCACAGCATGGAAACAGGCCCTTCGGCCCATCTAGTCCATGCCGACATGACCTTCTGCCTAGTCCCAGCAACCTGCAGCCGGACCATATCCCTCCAAACCCCTCCCATCCATGTACCTATCCAAACCTCTCTTAAATGTTACAATTGAACCCGCTTCTACCAATTCCACTTGCAGCTTGTTCAACACTCGCATCACACCCTCTGATGAAGAAGTTCCCCCTCATATTCCTCTTAAGTATTTCACCTTTCACCCTAAACCTATGTCTTCCAGTTCTAGTCTCACTCAACCTGAGGGGAAAAAGCCTGCATGCATTCGCCCTATCTATACCCCTCATAATTTTGTATACCTCTATAAGATCTCCCCTCATTCTCCTGCACTCCAGAGAATAAAGTCCTAACCTATTCAATCTTTCTCTATAACTCAGGTCCTCAAGTCCCGGCAACATTTGTGTAAATTTTCTCTGCACCCTTTCAAGCTTATTGATATCTTTCCTGTAGTAGAGGTGACCAGAACTGCACACAATTCTGGCCCTTTTGGAATATTTCTTAATATTCAAAATCATTCTGCCAACTGTGTAGGAACTGTTTCAGAGTTTCCATGAATTAAAGCAAACATGATATAGACGGCTAAGAAAAAATAACGTAGCATTAAATAATGGTTAGACCAGGCAGAGTAGAATGGAAGCAAGATTTTACAGGATGAAAAATTCTCTTGTACATCAACTCATAGAATCATAAAGCACAGAAACAGCCCTTTAGTCCACTGGGTCTGCACTGCCTACCAAGCACCTATTTACAATAATCCCATTTTATTCCCCTCACAGTCTCATCAACTACCTCAGATCCTACCTTTCACCTACACACTAGGGACAATTTACAGTGGTTAATTAACCTACCTATCTCAATACCTTTGGCACGCGGGAGGAAACCTGAGCACCCAGAGGAAACCCACACAAGCACATGCAAGTTCCACACAGCAAGCACCTGGGGTTGCTGGCGATGTGAAGCAGCGACTCTATTAGCTGTGCCATTGGGTCACGCCAAATTAAGCAATCCTACATTTAAAATCCAACCAAAGTAAACACGGCTCCAAATGTGTCTTCTTCCCACATGGTGCTCACTGTAATTTCCTTTTCCTCATTCGCTGTTAATGTTTTGAATATTTTTGCACAATAGGCTTGACTAATTTTGAAGAAAAGTATGAATGGGGCAAGGCAGTCTTTCAGAGAGTGTTAGAGTTAGCATTATATGAAAAGAATTTAAAGTAGTGACTATTTCAGGAGAATTTTAGGACTTTACTTTCCTAAAGAAGTGTTGTATTGGTTCCCCAGCTCACTGTAAAATGATACAGCACAGAAAGTGGCCTTTCAGCTTCTTGTGCCAGAGTCAGCCCTTTGAAACAGTTATCCAATTAGTCCCATTCCCCTTGTTCTCTTCACTGATTTTTATTTTCTCCTCTACATGTATTTATCAAATTATCATTTGGAAGTTACAATTGCATCTGCTTCCACTATACTTTCATGCAGTGCATCCCAGATCACAACACACAAGGTTACTTATTTTCACATAAAATGAAATAATTTACAGCACAATTACCAGTCATTCACCCTAAGAGTGCTTGATGTATATGTTCTGGGCCCGATATCAGTGATAGGGTGCCATCAGAAAATTAAATGGATTTTCTGAATGACGGACCTTGGGATTTGGGAAAACACTGGAGTCTGAGATTTGGGAAATTTCAATTCACAGACAAGTAACACAACAAGCAATAATGTTGACAACCCATGTTGGACTCTAGTAAAGTCACTGATGGAGAAAGCATTTACTCAGAGGTGAGGGTAAGTTTTGTATGGTCCCACTGCTATTGTGGTGGCTCACACAAAGAGAAAATAAAATATAGCAAAGAGATGCAAAGATTCATGCTCCGATTTTAGGCACACATTTTTTTATTCATCAGGGTAATGATAGATCCTCTAACATGTCAGATCGTGGCTATGCTATTTGAGAAAAAGGTGCGACTATAATGTCATTGGACTATCATTCCAGCACATTGCTGTTTCTGAAATACCATCAGAATTTGAAAGAGATGAAGTAAGTCAACCTCGCTCTGTAACATGAATCCTTCAGCGACTGCTGCTGTTTCAATCATTAAGTATTCCTGTTGTTTCCAGAACCCTGTGCTTTTGGGATCAGATGAAATGTTGCAAGGTAAAGGGGTTTACAGCAGTCTAATGTCTAAAATATCACATTCCCACAGCTTTTATGAGAAGTTTATTAATCTAAACACAGCGGCCACAAACAATGGGTCTGGAAGTATTTTAGGTGCTTGAGGTATATGTGCACTACTCAGTCCACAAGGTCCCAGCGTCAGCTCAAAGGGAACTATTTGATACAGGAGGATGATGTATAATTGGAACATTTTTCAGTTCAGACAAAAATGAGCCATAAATTTAGAATAATGGACATTCATGTAGCATAAAGGTTAAAAGTAAGTACTGCTATTCTACTTAACTGCAAGAAAGGAAAAGCAATCTTTTTTTGAAATCCTGCTTCTCCACCTGTCTACCTGATCAGAGGCAACATTGTGATGTTTGAGCTGGAGTACTGGGCTAACCTTGCTATCATTGCTTCCAGTCTCATCTGAAAAGAGTACAACTTGAAATTCGTTCAGCCCGACTGAATGAGCTTGCACTCTTCTGCAGGGTGATAGGTCACAGAGTTCGTTTCTGTTGTTATTTCACAGAGAAATCTGATCACATAGCAGATGATGAATATTTCAACCCTACAGTAACCATGGAAATAGGGAATTTTGGGGCAATCAATCACTATTCAAAAATATAGCTATGATAGCTTTAAACAATGGAATTGGAAAGAATTCCTTTGAAAGTTTTCTTGACTAGGGAAGAAGGTCTATTTCTGGTGCCAGTGCTATAGAGATGGGATTGGAAAGTGGTGCTGATTGCATGCCAACTTTATGCCAAACCCACTAGATCTATCCTCATTAACAGGAGATTTATGGTGAGTTTTTGCTTGGGCCTGGGATTGGGAACTGGCTGTGGAGAAGAGACAGTAGAACTTGTGCATAAAGGTGTGTGAAGGATTGCAGCTACATTTTAAAAGCAAGTGACCACAAACAGTTGAAATAATTGATGATAGGATAAGATTTCTTTATTAGTCACATGTACATCGAAACACATGGTGAAATGCATCTTTTGCGTAGGGTGTTCTGGGGGCAGCCCGCAAGTGTCACCACGCTTCCGGCGCCAACATAGCATGCCCACAGCTTCCTAAGCCGTACATCTTTGGAATGTGGGAGGAAACCGGAGCACCCAGAGGAAACCCACGCAAGACACGGGGAGAATGTACAAACTCCTTACAGACAGTGGCCGGAATTGATCCCGGGTCCTTGCGCTATAATAACGTTACCTTAACCGCTGCACTACTGTGCCTGCCCTGTTTTCAAAGTATATTTCAACCTTTCCAAGGCTGGATTTGATTTTAAAAAATCAAGTGGGTGGCTGAAACTAATGAACATAAGAAGATAAGAAATAGTAAATGAGTCAGTCACTCAGCCTTTAGTCTGCTTGATCACTCAATAAGGTCTTGTCTGATCTTTCATCTCGGTGTCATTAACCACATTTCCCTGGATTCATTTAATATCTAAAAATCTATCAACCTCTATCTGGAGTACAGTATACTGAGTCTCCACAGGCCCCTTGGATAAAGAATAATTCCAAAGTTTTAGTGTCCTGTGGAAGAAGCTATCTCATCTTTGTCCTGTACGTCTGATGCACCCCCCTTGTCCCCAGTGAGACAGTGACTCCTGTGACCCCTGATTCTACACACTCCAGCCAGGGGAAATATCAAAAAACAAACTGCTGGAGTAACTCAGTGGGTTGAGCAGTATCTGTAACGAGGAAAAGAATTGTCAACATTTTGGGTTAAGACCCTGAATCAGGACTGAAAGTGGAGAAGGAGATAGCCGGAATAAGGAGGAAAGGGGGAGGGATGAGACAGGGGCCAGTAGGTGATAACTCCTCCCCCTCACCCTCTCTCCATCTGGGTCCAGCTGCTTGTCATCCTTCACCCCTCCTCACTCCACCTATCACCTACTGGCCTGCCTCAACACCCCCCCCCCCTTCCTTTTTATACTGGCTGTCTTCCCTCTCCACTCTCAGTCCTGACCCAGAACGTCAGCATTTGCTTCCGCCCCATAGATGCTGCTCAACCCACTGAGTTTCTCCACCAGTTTGTTTTTTGCTCCAGATTCCAGCTTTTGCAGTCTCCCGTGTATCTAGAGGAAACATCAACACTGCATCATAACTTAAAATTTTCAAAACACACAGGAAGGTTGAATTTCTTGGTAAATTGTCCTCATCATCAACCAACCGTTGATGGGAGATTACTGGAAATTTAGGACAGAACTTTTGAGCAAGTGATTCAACGCAGAACACATGAAGCTGTTGGCAAAGTACATCTACCACAAGGAGAGTAAAGGAAAGGGTTTGCCCTGTTTGTCATTCCAGTACTCCTTCATCAATGATTGCATTGGGAGGTATCAGCCAGGAGTAAATATTGGAAGATGGTACACCTCAAGAAAGTTTCAAGGTTAAACGTTAACCTTGGGTCCTGATGAAGGATCTTGATCTGAAACGTCAACTGTTTATTTCCCTTTATAGATGCTGCCTGACCCGCTGAGTTCCTCCAGCATTTTGTGTGTGATGCTCCAGATTCCAACATCTGCAGAATCTCTTGTGTCAATGTTAACACAGTGCCAGATACTATATTCAATGTCTCAAATCACACCACAACATGTCAAATCTCACTGTCTGTAGCTGGTGATCCAAAGGAAACTGTCGGCATTTGGCCATTAAACTAAAGTAAGTCCTGGACAAAGGCACATGCACTGTGCCTGGGACTTACCAACGGATTCCAAAGGCCAGGTTATGCCAGAATCAGGACATAAGACCCCATAGATAGAGTCATAGTCATGTAACCATAGAGCCATACAGCACAGAAACAGGCCCTTCGGCTCAACTTGTCTATGCCATACATGAGCTAGTCCCCTTTGCCTGTGTTTTGCCCATTTCCCTGAAAACATTTCCCATCCATGGACCCGTCCAAATGCCTTTTAATGGGATTCTAGGCCAGCAGACTAGGAGGGAAAGGGAAATTTTTGCTTTAATTGTCATTTATTTGTGTTCATAAGAGTGCTTTTAATTAATATTTTTCTTTCATTATCACTTCAATTTTAAAGGTTTTTAAATGCCTCTAAACATCAATAAAATTTAAAAACTGCTAAGTTCACTTAAAGCTTTGAAAGAAGACAAAGCTCTGCCCAGATTTGCCCTCAGAAAGGGGTTATTCCGGCAAGGCCTTGGCATCACTACCAACAGCCCCATAACACAGTTCCCAACTCAAGGGTAGAGAGGGCCAATGTTGTCAGATCTCTAAACCTGGTCCATGTGAATATGGGCATGTGGGGACAGCTGGAGGCAATCCCAGGAGATGGGCCAGGTCCACACATCCAACCCATTGTTTAACCATCTGTTTTACATTGATCACTGGCCCAGACCAAGCCTCCATTGTGGCCATACAGCCTGTCACCTTATTTTCATGTATGTTGTAACCCAGCTAAAAAAGCATTAAGTTTATAATAGATTGTCCAGTTGTGGGGACAATACTGGCTGAGGTACCAGATTTTTCAGCATTGTTTATTTGGAGTAAATGCATTAAAAGAACACTTCTCGGTTATTTTGCAGCACCTCAGAAATTTGACCACCTCAGAAATTTCTGGCACTTGCCACACTTGTGTGTCGTAAGCAATTTCTGCCTCTGATGCTCACCAAATGGTGTCATTCTGGTGTGAAAATAGTGTTTTCACTGGTGGGAGAGTCTCAAACAAGAGGATATAACTACAAAATAAGGGGCCGTCACTTAAAACTGAGGTATGTAGAAATATCTTCTTGCAAAAGATGGTGAATCTCTGGAATTCTCTGCTCCAGCGGATGGTAGAAGCTGAGTCATTAGAAATATTTAAAGTGGAGGAGGGTAAATATTTGATAAATCGAAGAACGGAGGGGTTGGAGAAATGGCACAGAAGAGGAGTTGAGGCCAGCATAGGTCAGCCATGACCATATTAGATGGTGGGGCAGGCTTGAATGGCCTGATGGCCTACTCCTGCCCTTCTCCTATTCCTGATCATATCCATCTGTGCCTTGCCCATTTAAATATCTGCCTAAATGCCTCTTGAATATAGTAATTATATCTGATTCCACCATCTTCTCTGGCAGTGAGTTCCAGATATCAATCACTGTGTATGTAAAAAAACTTCCCCCTCAGATCCTCTTTAAAACTCCTTCTTCTCACCCTAAACCTGTGCCCTCTTGCTTTTGATACCCCTTCCATGGAAAAAAGATTGACTATATACCCTATCTATGCCTTTCATAATCCTATCTACTTCTGTCAACCACCTTCATTCCAGGGTAAACAAGCCCAGCCTAGCCAAATGCTCCCAATAACTAAAGTCCTCCAATCCAGGCAACATCCTGGTGAATCTCCTCTGTACTCTCTCCAGTGCAACCACGTCATTCTCATAGTGCGGCAACCAGAACTGCACAAAATACTACAAGTGTGGCCCAACCAGTGTTTTGTGAAGTAGCAACATAATGTCCCAATTTTTATATTCTAAGCCCTGACCTATGAAGGCAAGAAGGCCATATGCCTTCTTCATCACCCTATCTACCTGTGTTGCCACTTTCAGAGAGCTATGGACTTAGAACCTTAGTCCTCTCTGTTCATCACCATTCCTTATTGCCATACTGTATATGTCCTACCACTACTTGAATTCCCAAAATGCATCACCTCATACTTGTCAGGATTAAATTCCATCTGTCAATGCTCTGCCAAACTTTCCATCTGGTCTGTATCCTGTTGTATTCTTAGACAACCTTCCCTGCTATCCTCAACACCACCAATTTTTGTGTCATCTGCAAACTTTCCAAGCGATACTTCCACCCTCTGCCTGGTCTCACTTCTCTAGTGGGGCTATCTGCATATTACCTCAAATAACTATCTCAGACACTGTTATGAGAAAGGTCCTTTTGGATCTCAAAGTTAGAGGTATCTGGACACACAGTCTTTGTACTTTAAAAAGGAGAATTTTATTTACAAAGACAGATGCGGGAACACAATGGAAAGGAACAAATGCACACTCGCACTCGGGTGATCGTGAAATGGGAGGGGAGTCGCAATAGGGGTGAAGTGCACGCGCACGCGTGTGCACACACACACACACACACACACGCAACGAACTAGTACAAATGATCAGGGACCAAACAAATACATTGTCTGAACCCCCTGAATCTGGACAAACAATGGTTCTACGCTAAACTGAGAATCTACTTAGGATGCTCCTAGACCCCTGTGGAAGTGCACCCTCTCACCTGTGGTCTCAACCCCAGCAGCAATCAGCAAAGAGAAAGGGTTACACACGTGCAGTATCTTTTATAGGGCTGGAAAACTGGGTGGATCTAACTCAGGTAATTCAAACAGGCCAATGGTTTGGGGTCAAAGACAAAGGTGTTTACCAAGGCCAATGGTCAGGCAGACCCAGGAGCAAAGGTGCTCTCCAAGGCCAATCCCTATGCTTGCACCTGATGGGTGGGGTGGATCCAAACCTTTGATTGACATTGGTGTCACTTCCGCCCCGATGAGCAATGCTATCATCTGACCAGAGGGGTCAGTGTTGTCACTGTCACCTGACAGCCATGGCCTTTCATACTACAGACACAGTTAAATTCAGCCCCATCTAAGCCCCTTGAATGAAGGCAATTCCAGTCAATATCAGGAAAATAAAATTCCCACGCTGCTATAACCCAATTGCTTTTACACCTTTCTGCAATTTGCTTACATATCTGTTCCTCAAATTCCTGCAGTCTGTTGGGAAGCCTTTAGTATAATCCCTGCAAAGTGATCACTCCTTTCCTATTCCTCCCCAGTCAGGCCTCATTGGATGATCCTCCCCAGAATATCCTCTCTATGTACTTCTGTGATGTTCTCCTTCATCAAGAGTAAGACTCCCTCTCCTCTTTTGAAACTCTCTCTGTTACATCTGAAACTTCTATCGTCCGGAACATTAAGCTGCCAATCCAGCCCTTCACTCAACTAAGTTTCTGTGATTGAAATAATATTGTAATTCTATGTGCTAATCGAACCTCTAAGCTCATCTGACCTACCTGTGAGGCTCCTGGCATTAAAGTAAAAGCAGTTGAGCTTATCAGCCCTCACTGCCCCCTCCCCATGTTCCCTAACCTGCCTCTGTCTGGTCTGCCTAATGGACCTGATTTATCCTCTACAACTGAGTCAATCTCCCCATCTGCCATCCTACTACTATGTTTCCCACCCCCTTTCCAAATTAGTTTAGACTGTACCAAGTAGTGTGAGCAAACCTCCCTGCAAGGATTTTGGTCTCCTTCCAGCTTAGGCGCAACTAGTCCTTCTCGTACATGTCCCCCTATCACAAAAGTGATCACAATGATCCAATACCTAAATCTCTCCCCACTATACCAGTCCTTCAGCCATGCAGTCATTTGTCCTATTGTAGCGACCTACCTTCGAAGCGAACGAACCAGCTCCGAGAACAGAGCACGCGTCAGTAGGAAGGCCGGCAGCAAAATGGCGCCGGGCCTTCTTCTTCGACAGAGAGGAGAGAAAGCCCGCGCATGGGAAGAGTTCGGTGATGTACCGCTGGCGTCACTTCCGCCCGGAGAGGGTGGGATCTGTATCGAGTTTAAAAGCTAGCGTGGGTAGTTGAAAAATAAATCAGTCTCGAGTTCAGACCTCTGACTGCGTGTTTCATTCTTAGCTCAGTGCGTAGCACCTCACTACATTGGTGACCCCAACAGACCAAACGGGATTTGGACCGAAGATGAATGACCCTTCAGCTGTTCATACAGTTTCACTTAAACTGCCAACTTTCTGGACGCTGCGGACCTGACTGTGGTTTGATCAAGCAGAGGCCCAGTTCCAGTTTCGACAGATATATTCCGACTCCACGGGCTACTATTACATGGTGAGCTACCTCGACCAGGAGACGGCCGCCCAGGTCGCAGACTTCATTCAGTCGCCCCTGGAGGAAGGCAAGTACGCAGCATTCAAACCGCTGCTCGTAAGGACCTTCGGCCTCTCACGGCGGGAGCGCAGCACCTGCTTGCTGCACTTGGACGGTTTGGGAGACAGGCCACCATCCGCGCTAATGAATGAAATGCTGGCCCTGGCTGATGGACACAAGCCCGGCCTCATGTTCGAGCAGGAGTTTCTAGAGCAGCTACCCGACGACATACATCTGCTACTCGCCGATGCGGATTTCAGTGACCCCCCCCCGGAAGGTGGCGGCCCGGGCAGACGTGCAGTGGAAGGCCAAGAGGGAAAGCGAGGCGTCCGTTGCACAGATCAACAGGCCACATGCCCAACGGCAGACCAGACCAGGCCCGGCAACAGAGCGCGCGCAACCTAGATGTAGGAGTGAGGGAGCCAACATTCAGTGGTGTTTCTACCACCAGCGGTGGGGCACAGAAGCCCGCCAGTGTTGCCTGCCCTGTGAGTTCCCGGGAAATGTCGAGGCCAGCCGCCACTGGTGGCTACAGCGGCTGGCCACCAAGACAGCCTTTTGTTCGTCTGGGACGAACAATCGGGATGCTGCTTCTTGGTCGACACCGGAGCGGAAATCAGCATTTTACCCCCAACGGGGCATGACACCCACAACAGGGAGCTAGGACCCACCCTCAGGGCCACGAACGGCAGCACGATATGAACCTACAGCACCCGCACAGTGCAGCTGCAGTTCAACGCCAGCCGGTTCGCATGGGACTTCACACTGGCCACCGTGGCCCAGCCACTCCTAGGGGCAGACCTTGCGGGCCCACAGCCTACTGGTTGACTTAAGCAGGAAAAGACTGGTACATGCCAAGACTTTTCAAACGTTCTCCTTGGGCGAAGCCAAGTTGCCAGCCCCACACCTGGACTCCGTCATGCTGTCGGACAACGAATTCACCAGAATCCTGACTGATCTCCCATCGGTTCTGGCACCGCAGTTCACGGCAGCCATACCCAGGCACGGAGTACAGCACCACATTCCAACCAAGGGACCACCCCTACACGCCCGTGCACGACGACTTCCTCCAGACAAGCTCTGCCTGGCGAAGGAGGAGTTCAAGTGGATGGAGGAATTGGGGATCGTACAGAGGTCCAACAGCCCATGGGCTTCCCCCCTGCACATGGTGCCCAAAGCAGCCGGGGGCTGGAAACCGTGTGGCGACTACCGTTGGTTGAACGAGGCCACAACCCCAGACCGCTACCCTGTACCCCACATACAGGACTTTGCAGCAAACATGTACGGGGCGAGCATCTTTTCCAAGGTGGACCTCATCCGGGGATACCATCAAATCCCGGTACACCCTGAAGACATCCCTAAGACAGCGCTCATCACCCCGTTCGGTCTGTTCAAGTTCATCCGGATGCCTTTCAGCCTGAAGAATGCCGAACAGACATTCCAGCGGCTGATGGATGCCGTCTGGCGCAACCTGGACTTCATGTTCATCTATTTGGATGACATCCTCATAGCCAGCCGCAATCGCCAGAACACCTGTCCCATCTCCACCTGCTCTACTCCCACTTGAGTGACTTCGGCCTCACCATCAACCCGGCCAAATGCCAGTTCGGGCTCGACACCATCGACTTCCTGGGCCACAGAATTACCAAAGACAGGGTAACTCCCCTGCCCGCCAAGGTAGGCGCGGTCTACCGCTTCACCCGCCCCAACACAGTCAAAGGCTTGCAGGAATTCATCGGTATGGTCAACTTCTACTGTCGTTTCCTCCCCTCGGCAGCGCAAGTCATGCACCCTTTGTTCACCCTGATGTCGGGTAAAGGCAAGGACATCTCTTGGGATGAAGAGGCCGCGGCCGCTTTCGTTAAAGCCAAAGAAGCCTTGGCAAATGCCGCGATGCTGGTGCACCCCAGAACAGACGTTCCATCCGCCCTCACAGTGGACGTGTCCAACACGGCAGTCGGCGGGGTGCTGGAGCAACTCATCGAGGGGCGCTGGCAACCCCTGGCGTTCTTCAGCAAGCACCTGCGCCAAACTGAACTCAACTATAGTGCTTTCGACTGGGAGCTGTTAGCACTTTACCTGGCAATCCGGCACTTCAGGTACTTTTTAGAGGGCAGGCCGTTCACCGCATTCACGGACCACAAACCATTGACCTTCACGTTCGCGAAGGCGTCCGATCCCTGGTTGGTCCGTCAGCAGTGACATCTGTCCTACATCTCCGAATACACGACGGACATCCAGCATATCTTGGGAAAGGACAATGTCGTGGCGGACGCACTCTCCAGGCCAGCTATCCAGACCCTGTCCCAGGGAGTGAACTACGCAGCGCTAGCGGAGGCACAGCAGGCGGACGACGAGTTGCCCAGCTACAGGACCGCAGTCTCGGGTTTGCAGCTGCAAGAGTTCCTAGTTGGCCCAGGTGGAAGGACCCTCCTATGTGACATAGCTACCAGTCAACCTCGCCCCATCATCCTGGCAGCCTGGCGGCAGCGAGTTTTCAACTCCATCCACGGTTTGGCACACCCATCCATCAGGATAACCATCTTGATGGTCTCCAGCAGGTTCGTGTGGCACGGGCTCCGCAAACAGGTTAGCGAGTGGGCCAAGACGTGCATGCAGTGCCAAACAGCTAAGGTGCAATGGCACACCAAAGCATCGTTGCAGCAGTTCAAGCCCACCCACATTCGACCACATTCATGTGGAGGTCGTGGGGCCCCTGCGTGTGTCGAGAGGAGTGAGGTACCTCCTAACTATGTTCGACTGATTCACAAGATGGCCAGAGGTGGCCACACTCACTGACACCACCGCCAATTCCTGCGCCTGAGCGCTGATCGCAACCTGGGTAGCACGCTTCGGGGTACCAGCCCACATTACCTCCGACAGAAGCACCCAGTTCACCTCCAGCCTGTGGTTGGCTGTGGCCAGCCTGTTGGGAGCATGTTTGCACCACACAACCACCTACCATCCACAGTCGAACAGGCTGGTGGAACACTTCCACCGCCACTTGAAGTCGGCTCTCATGGCCCACCTGAAAGGGCCTAACTGGGTGGATGATCTCCCCTGGGTCCTGCTGGGAATCCACACAGCACCCAAAGAGGATCTGCACATCTCGTCAGCCAAGCTGGTGTACGGTGCACCCCTGGTCATCCCCAAGGGAGCAGGAAGAAGCAGCAACGTCCAGCCCCAAGGGAGCAGGAAGAAGAACCAGCAGCAGTCTTGGACAGGCTATGCTAGAAGCTCGGCAACCTGGCCCCTGTACCGACTTCACGACACGGACAAACCCCGACCTGCGTACCCAAGGACGTGCAGAACTGTAAGTTCGTTTTAGTTCGAAGGGGCGTGCACAGGACACCCCTGCAGCAGCCATATGAGGGACTGTTCAAAGTACTGAGGAACAATGGGTCCACATACGTTCTGGACATTGGGGGGAAAGAGGAGGTTTTCATGGTAGACCAGCTCAACCCGGCCCATGTGGACTTGTCGCAGACTGTCGAGGTTCAGGCTCCATGGTGCAGAGGCAGACCACCCAAGCAGCAACTGTCCCAAACTGTGGACTTTGGGAGGAGTATCGCCGGTTCTTGGGGGGGGGGGGGGGGGGGGGGGGGGGGGGGGTATCATTTAGCGATCTACCTTCGAAGCGAATGAACCAGCTCCGAGAACAGAACTCGCGTTGGCAGGAAGGCCGGCAGCAAAATGGCACTGGGCCTTCTTCTTCGACAGAGAGGAGAGAAAGCCCACACACGGGAAGAGTTCGGTGACGTACCGCGGGCATCACTTCCACTTGGGGCGATCTGTATCGGCTTTAAAAGTTAGCGTGAGTAGTTGAAAAATAAATCAGTCTTGAGTTCAGATCTCCAACTGTGTGTTTCATTCTTAGCTCAGTGCGTAGCACCTCACTACACTATCATATTTTTTATCCTCACTCACACATGACACTGGGAGTAACCCTGAGATTATGACCCCAGAGGTCCGGTTTTTTAACCTTCTGCCTAACTCCCTAAATTCTCTCTGCAGGACCTCATCCCTCTTTCCAGCTATGTCAATGGTATCAACGTCATCTGGCTGTTCTCCCTCCCCTCCAATCCAAGATATTTCTGACACTCGCACCAAGGAGGCAATAGATATCAGTTACAAAAATGGCTATCTGTTCCCCTCATTAATGAATACCCTACCACTACTGCTCACCGAGACTTTTCCCTCCCCTGCTGTGCATCAGAGCCACTGCAGTGCCACAAACTTGGCTGCTACTGCTGCTTTCTTCTAAGAGGCCATGCTCACCCCCTTTCCCAAAAGTATCCAAAACAGTACATTAGTCTGAGAGGGGAATGGCCGGAGGGGACTCCTGCACTACCTGCCTGCCCTTCCAGCCCTTCCTGGTGGTCATCTATCTCTTTTCTCTGTGTACCTGCAGCCTGTCAAACTCACTAAATGTACAATCTACAACATTTTCCGTATCCCGGATGTTCTGTAGCAAGTCCAAATGCAGGTCCAACTGCTCTCTGCAGTTGGGCAGGAGTTGCAGATGGACACACTTCTCTCAGGCATAGTCACCAGGGACAAAGGAAATTTAAATTCCGGTGATTAAATCTGAAATTTTAAAAAAATCGTAAGTGATCAATCTAATGTAAAACCCTTCATGAAATCTGCTGTCCTTATCTGCTCTGGCCTTAGTGAGTTCAGACCTATAGCAATAAGGTTGACTTACCCACCTTCTGAAATGGCCAGCAAGCAGTTATGCACGATGGGAGCAGTTTCATCTCAAGGAAAACTAGTAAGGCACCTATTCACTGCTTTGATATGTTTTAGCTTTCTGGTCATAACAGAGCTGTTTACAAATGAAAAGAAAAACAATTTTCCATCCAAGGCTGGCTGAGAAATATAAACATGCTGCTTGCCATTTGGGCTCATAGGAATACGGAATCAGCCTCAAAGTGACATTTATTACTGCAGCATTACAATTGCTAATGACTATAATACACTGAACACTGTGACAGAAATAAAAAAAAGGAATTGCTAGAAAGACTCAGCAGATTAGGCTGGACATGTCCCACAGCCCTGTTATTAGCAATGTATAACAGAGACAAAGAAGCATAATCATCTTTAACTGCACCAACAACCCTTTTGACCTGGTCTCAACGTGCTACAGATATTTCCTTTCTCCTATCCATCCTTCCCACCACCCTCTCTGCAACTTAAAATTTTTATTTCTCTTTCCCAGTTCTGATGAAAGATCACTGACCTGAAATGTTAACTCTGTTTCTCTTTCCACAGATGCTGCCCGAGCTGCTGAGTCTTTCAGCATTTTCTGTTTTTATTTTGGATCTCCAGGAGCTGGAGTTTTGTTTTGATTTTCATACACTGTCCTTGGGCGATGTTAAAAACTATGGGACATAAACATGTAAAACATTCAACAAGAATAAATCAATGTGTCATTCAAGGCTCCCCAACCTCAAATGGTGCAACCTAACCATGTAAAGTCAAACAACTTGTTTGCATCTCTTCTGCTCACTCCACAGTCGCAATGTCCTGGGGGAGGCTAAAGGAGAGCCTCTTGGGAAATATTGCTGACAGCTTGCAGTCAAGCAGGCTCCAGGATATCAGAGTGAATGATAACAATTGTCCACTGTAACATACCCTACCTTCCGTAATTTTAGGGATTAGTAATCTTATTTTACAAGCCCCAAGTAATTTTACTGGCACTCGCCTTACGAAGTCAATTGAAAATCAGGAGGGAATAGCAATGGTTATCTGTTACTATCACACTAGTTTATTACTTAAGCACAGACATCCCCAGCTCTTGTTCCACCAATGCCAGAGAACTCACCCACAATGCATTAACCAACAACCAACATGAATATTTCTGGAATAGTTCATTATCAGTATCATAGAGATTGAATCCTACCTATTTAAAAAACAGATATAAATTATTGGCATTCTAGCCCATATTAAATTAGGTGAAAAGGATTTGGACCATTATTTAATGCATTTCATGCCAAAATTTGTTAGTCTTGTCCACGACATCTGAGTGTACATGAAGAGCAAAAGCAATGATGTATCTAATTAACCAATCAGATTGAAGAATTGTTAATGAATCGCAGGAAATAGAAGATGGAATAGTAAATTCAATGCCAAATTGGATATTTAAAGCCAAGTAAAGGAATGGAAAATAAAATAAATTGCCAGAGAGAAAAAAGACTTCTTTTTAACGCCAATATAAATTTAATGCCAAAGGTATGTTGGCAATAATTAAGCTAACCATTAAAAAAGTCAATTAAAACTGAAGTGGATTGGCCCTAAAATGTTGTGGTGGGTTTGGTCTATATACAGGATTTCATGCTGTTCAGTGTATACAAAATGGAGTCTATACCATAAATTCAGACTATTATCAGAAACACATTAACATCCAATGATAAAAAACAGCTAATCACCAAATTAAAATTAATTGCTGTGCAAGCGAACAATGTGAGCTGTAAGCTCATTTTTAACAACATTAATAAAAACGAAATCTTGCTAGAAATAACCTACTAATCATGTACTCTTTCTGGAGAACGGATGTTGCAGGAAACCTTGTCTTTTCTCTTACATTTGGGTGTACACAACTAGACAGATTGGAATGACTTCTTATCCATTGTAAGTATCTTTTGACACGGACTTGAAAAGACATATCCCACAGAGATGTTGTCCCAATAGTGTTACAGCAAACAACTCAGGTCACGTGTTTGGTATAAAGAGGCTTTTTACATTCAGGATGACTGAAGTATGCATTTTTGTTTTCCACACCATGCTATTACCATGCCTCAACTATAGGAAAGACAGGCATATAATGACAGGCATTGTTCTTCTGAAATAGCGATAATGAGTGCAGCATGCTAAGGATGTTTTGGCAAGTGTTTTCTTCAAGATAGGGTCTGATCAGCCTCAACCACCTGTGTCTCCTCTCATACTGACAGGCAATGGTTTTTAAGAGAACCCTGCAGCGCACAGCAGGTGTTGGCAACACAACCTTGAAAATAACATTCTTGGTGATATACTGTCCCTGCGCAGAGGGGCAGAAAAAAAAAGAAACAAGGGTTGAGACTAGTGCACTAATAAAAGTTGCCTGGGATTTGGATTAGACACTGTGAAAACATACAGCAACCCTCCTCACTTCCTCTCCATCCCAGTTTTCCTGCTTGTATCGAGGAAGACGTAGGCGTAAATACATCCTCAAACATTGTCCATCAAGCAGCCCTGATAATCAGATTTGCCACATCTGTGTACTCTTTATGCAGATTGGATTGTGGGTCCAGGAGCCTTGTTTATCCAACAGAATTTGCCACAGGCAAATGTGCTTTGCTTATCAAGAAACTATACGAGGGATTTCTCTCTAATCCATCCTTTTGCGTGGTGCCAACAATTTAAAGCCTCAATTATATGGAATCAGTCCAAATTAGGAGCTCGTTCCAATTTACTCACTTTGTGCAAACATCATTGTGCTCCTTATTCAAATCAAACCCAAATTAAAGCATCCCTCTGCAAGCATATTTAAAGCCATTCCTGTTTCGTTTTTAGCCATGTAAATAAGGACAGTGAAAATGAAACTGGTTTACACATTCCATAGTTATTTGTACTGGACTCCAGTAATGTCAAAACATGATGTAGAACACAACCATAGTTAATCTCAGAAAAAAAGCATAAGTGTTAGTCTTTCACTGAAATATTGGTAAGCAAGTACAAATAAATAAGGATTGCATGGACTATTAATGGACTTGCACAAAATCAGTTTGTGTGTGTACCTGTGATGAACAACATTTTAGTAAATTATGCTGTTGATCACATTATTTGAAAACTTCATTGAAATAACGCTTTTCAGCTTTATGTGCCATATGCCAGTTTTATTCCTCCAGTGAAATCAGCACTAAGAATTAATGGCCTGTACAAACTTTGACTGTAACTTAAAAGCAAGTTAGAACAATGAATCTGGAAACTGAGTTATATAGATTAAAGCACATTGATGTATTGAAAAGCTAAATTTAAGATCCGTGTTGCAAATTTAGACATGTAAATGGAATTGTCATCTCATTAATGGTCTGCAAAGAACAACGTTTCAAGACAAAAAAAAACAAAGAAATTGCTGGAAATAACGTATGCATTAGTCAGTGTTTGCTAAGTCTTGGACTAAAATTTTAAGAGACAAACCTTCACCAGAAGAATTTTGATGAGTTCTGTAGGAAATATTCTCCATTTCTTACTTTAAGTGGAAGTTAACTCATTAGTAATCTATTATTTTATTTTCATTTTAGATCCTTATTGTTTCTTGTTTTTTTTCTTTTTAGTTTAACAGGGTTATATGTTGGTGCAATAAATTTGGCAGTGATGTTTTCTTTTCCAAACTATCTGATGATAATAGGGCAAAGGTTTCATTGGATACTGCTGAATACAGAAGTACAAAAATAGTTGAATCTGAAGAAAGACAAGAAGGAAAATATCAGTTGGTGTCTGATGCAATACCAAAAATATTGTGCTATCTGTTCCAAGAAAATAATGACAATTAAAAAAAACAAAAGATATATTGTTAACCTTTATGGCTTTGGTTTTTAAAGTTCAAACTCCTTTTATTTTGCAATAACCAAAATTTTCCTCCAATCTCACTAGGCAGTCATGCTTCTTTCTGAAAAGCTGAAAGGAAATGCGAGATATGAATAGATCTGTTTGAGCTCAGGGCATTCACCAGCTTTATGAAAAAACAACAAGATGCTGGAGGAACTCAGCAGGTCAGGCAGCATTTGTGGAGAAAAGCAGACAGTCAACATTTTGGGTCAGGACCCTCCTTCAGCTCCTGAAGAAGGGTCCTGACCCAAAAAGTTGTCCATCTACTTTTCTCCGCGGATGCTACCTGCCCTGCTGAGTTCCTCCAGCATCTTGTTGTTTTTTTCATCTAGATTCCAGCATCTGCAGTCCTTTGTTTCAACAGCTTTATTATGACTTCATGTGGCCAGACACATTTTACCATCTAACTGGTATATTCAGCGCTGACAATAACATGAAGAATGTGAGTTGAACCTATAACTGTTGGCGGCCAAAACTGTGACTATAATCATAGACTAAATGGGTTTAGTGAACGGCCAAAGCAGCTGAAACAAAAAGAAATAAGTGATGGTAGACACTGACAGTTAAGAAGCAGTATTTTTTTTATTTAAGATTTTCACATATCAATCTTTTGCTAAAATCAGCACAATTTAGTGACTTTTTCTATCCACCTATAATGGCCATGAGTTTGGAGATCAGAAGATAAGTCCAGTAAATTTTTAAAGCCTGTATTTTTCTCTGCGTAATATGTGAATTGTACATTTGAATAGTAAGAGTTAATCTGGAACGGATGGCCAGGGCATAGACTGCCAGCAGATCCTGGGCAAGTTCTAACTCCCTGAGCTAACCAGTTTCATTCCTCTTCATCCATAAGCACTGCAGTGACAAATGCTTCAGGCATTAAGAATACACTAATGTATGCAATATTCCCCACTAAACCAACCTACTAAATTAAGCACAAAAAATCGGTTACTTAAACAAAAAAAAAGCCACTCTATTCATTCCATTGTTTTCCCACTCTTGATCTGAATAACTCCAGTTTTCTTCTTCCAGATCCAATACATCTCATCTTTTCAAGCTCTTTTCCCTTCTTTCCATCAATGATATCACCACCCATTTTGTGGGTTTCAGTTGACACAATTTTTCTTGTGCCATTTGACTGAATGCTCCCTTTTAGAAGTAAATTGTGCAACCATTTCAATGCCTATACTAGGAGGGCTGGTGCTGTCCCTTAATGTTACACCCAGCCACACGTTGAATATTTTTTTGCATCAAATCAGTAGGAGAGCCACCAAGAAAGTATGCCAATTTGGTACCCAAAAGAAAAACTACAGATGTACTGCGTGAAGGGTTAAAATAGTTTCTGTTTACCGAGAAAGAAATTTGAACTTGCATTGTGATAAATTATTTAAACCTACTGTTTTGAGAACATTACCTGAGGCTGTTTGAGAGCAGGAAATTAGTCCCAGTTCACATATCTGAATAAATTTTACAGATGAGGGACTGTTAAACAGCAAAAAATATATTCAATGATGTATACATTCAGATGACTGACACAGCCATAATATATTGCAAATGACTATTTTGCCAACTAATTAACATCTGTGCTACCATCATAAGTTAAATAGGATTAAGAACATTATTTACCATTCCAAATGGTGTTTTGGTGCAAGCAACGGCACTTTGAGTGTAGTGAAATCATTATTAACCAACCTTAGGTTATACTCCATCTTGTGACAGTACCTTGTAATATCAGTTGATATAGATTTCATTAGAAGGTCTATTATACATGTTTTCTGTGTCAATTTTTATTATTAATGATGAGGCAGAAGTAAAGTCCAAGTCTGAAAATGAAACTACTAACCCTGATTTAGTTTATCTCGACACATAGGATTGGATTTTTTACTTGAGTTCCAGCAGAAATTTGGTATATTTTGTTCTCCTATTCTTGATTATTTGTTCAAACGATTTCCAGCCAACAGAAAAGGTCCTATAGCCACCTGTATATATACGAAGAATGTGTCTGGTTGATTCAATGGCTGGTATTTACATCAAGTTGCAATGATACGAGTGAAGAACCCACATTAAGGTTTGAACTGTTTTAATATAACTATTTGTTAGTTAAGATTGGAAGTGATTTATTTTAGTCTGAAACTAGGGTCTTAAATCTGAAAAAGCAGACTGGGAACATATGCAGCTCAAGGGTAGACTGGAAGATTGCATCAAAAAGTCTTAAGGGCAACAAGCAGTAGCTGATGCTTAAAGAATTAGTATGTAGCTTACAAGGAAAATATGTCCCTTTAAGGGACAACAATCTTAACAGGTAATGTGGCCCACCATTAACTATCAAGAGAAGTTAAAGATTGTAATAGATCAAAGAATAAAGCTGATAATTTGTGAACTTAAATCACCAAAGCATAGAAGGCTACAGAGCAAGTGCAAGTAAATGGGATTAGTATAGATGGGCACCTGATGGTCGGTATGGACATGCTGGACTGAAGGTCCTGTTTTTGTGCTGTATGGCTCTGTGACTTTATCGCACTAATTTTGCCTAAGAAAGCAATATGCCTGAGGATTGGGAAAATTTCAGAATTCAGCAAAGAAGAAAAAGGACTTTGATAAGAAAAGGGAATATGAGAGCAATCCAATGAGGAACAAAACAAATTGGAAAAGCTTCTGTAGGTGACATGAATTAAGGAATGGTTAGTGGACAGAAAACTCTTGAGTAGGAATAAAATGGTCATTTTTCAGAATCAGAATCAAGTTTATTATCACTGACATACGTTGTGAAATTTGTTGTTTTGTAGCAGTAGTGCAATGCAAGACATAACATAAAAATTAATATAAGTTACAAAAATAAATAAATAGTGCAAAAGAGGAATAACAAGCTAGTGTTCATGGGTTCATGGACCAATCAGAGATCTGATGGCAGAGGGGAGGAAGCTGTTCCTGAAACGCTGAGTGTGGGTCTTCAGTCTCCTGTGCCTCCTCCCTGATGGTAGTAACCTGAAGAGGGCATTGATTGGGAACCTATAACTAGTGGGGTACAGCAGGGATTTGTGATGGGGCTTCTGCTGTTCACAATCTCTATCAATGATTTGGATCAGGGAACAAAGTGTAATATATATCCATGTTTTCCGATGATACAAAGCTGGCTAGCAGTTCTAGTTTTTTTGGTGAATGCAGAGGGGCCTCAGGTTAAGTGAATCAGAAAGCACTAGGTAGATGGAGCATAATATGGAAAATGTGAGAGCATTGTTTTAACAGAAAAAATAGTAAAGCAAGCCATTTTTAAATGGAGAGAGATTGAAAGGTATTGATGTTCAGAAGGATTTGGGTATCCTTGTACAAGAATCGTTGAAAGTTAACATGCAGGTACAGCAAGCAATTAGGAAGGCAAATAATACATTGGTCCTTTTGCAAGAGTTTTGAGAGTCTTTGCATGAGCAAAGATATCTTACTGAAATTATATAAGGCACTGGAAAAACCGCACCTGGAAAATTGGGTACAGGTCTGGTCTCCCTACCCAAGGAAGGATACTGATGATAGTGGAAGTGCAACAAAGATTCATCAGATTGATTTCTCAGATCAGTCTGGAGATGGAGAAAAGGGGTAAAAAGAACATTTTGCTTAATGCTGCATATACTGTATTGAGTGCAAAGGTTGCAAGCGAAGATGAGGTGCATTCCTCAAGCTGACTTTGAGATTCATTGGAGCAAAGCTGTAGGCTAAGAATAGAAAGGTAAGAGTGTAAATAGGATACAGAATCAATGTGACAGATGATTATAAACTTAGCATCATGCTTGCAGAATGAATGGTGGTGATCCATTATGTGGTCATCCACTGCAGAGGAGACCGTATTGTGATCACTGAATACATGAGGCTATATTTTCAGAATTACACTGCTTTACACGAACAGATCCATGTGACACTGAATGGTGGGAAGAAAGGAGGTAAATGGGCAAGTTTTTTTTATCTTATATATTTCTACAGAAAGAGGAAAGAAGATTGATGGATAGAAGGGTTTTGGGCATTCATTCACAGAAAATAGACATCAAGAGCAAGGCCAGCATTTATTGACCATTTCTAATTGCACCTTGAACTGAGCAGCTTGCGAAGCCATTTGTGGCATGTGCTAAGAGTCAACTTTGACAGTTGGTCTGGAGTGACACAGGGGAGAAGTGATGAGGATCGCTATAGTTGCTGAAGGACATCACTGAACCAATTGGATTTTTAATAGAATCCAGTAGTTTTAAGGTCAATATCACTAATATTAAAATTATAATTTTGAATTTCATAACTCATTCAAACAAGCAAAAAGCTTCGACCAAGCTCCAATTGTAACTCAGTCAATTTTGTTCTTTTGGTTGATATCCCATGATATGTACACAGATTTCTATTGACTTTTATTCAGCTGCTGAGTAGAGTGTACACTTAACAGGTAACATGTCAGGAGATCAATGTCCACACTGGTCCTCGGATTGTAGCATAATGTGACAGCCTCCAGTGATAATTTTCAGAAGGATTGTCCCCTGTATGTTCATCCTGTACATATATTCCATAGTCAGATGTATGCTTTTGTCTGGCGTTTGCAGTTGCTCTCTAAGATAAAGTCTTCTCCTCAAGTTCTTCCTCTTTGTGCCCACATTGCCTTCTCTTCGCACACGTCTGCAAACATTTAAGCACATGTGCTGTATTATCAAACTGAAACCACTACTGGTTAGTTTAGTGGGATTGTTAAATCTTGGTTCAAATCCTATTTTTATTCTTTCATGGGATATGGGGTCACTGGCAAGGCCAGCAGGTATTGTCCATCCCTAATTGCCCTTGAACTAAATGGTTTGCAAGATCATTTCAGAGAGCAGTTAAGAGTCAAGCACACATTGTGTATGACAACAATTTGAAATAACATTATTTTAAAATATTTCACCCTATTCATTCCATACTTCAAAATATGTGATCTGGGACTCATATCACCCCAAGTAACTTTAACCTCTCCACTATCATAAAGCAAAAAAAATCAGGCAGAAATATTATCAGAAATCTGAAAACAGCCACTATTTTTTAATCTAATCAAGCTGTATAAAACAGACAGTTAGAACTAAATTTTAAATGCAAAATTTACAACCTAACATATTAACAACAGGAAAATTGATGTCAGCTCCTTTAAGTCACACCAGCCAGTTCCCTTCCTCACCATTGACTCCTTTGCTCATTCCAGAGACACTTTCAGACTGTGCCGGACTCTTTTCAATCTTGCCACATTGTGCAACCCTAAGATAAGCATTGTGCCTCAACTTCCATCCATGGTCAAAGCCTTGCTGTACCCTATGACATGGCACCTTTTAAAGCTTTCTCAAAACCTTTGAGTTAGCCTATAGTTACTCTTCTTACTCATTTATTTTCTGACCTAATACCAATTTTGATACTATTTGTGAAATATGTTGGAATTTGTTTTATATCTTGAAATAAGTGTGAGTTGCTATAACAATATTCACAACACATTGACTTTTCCTCATAAAGGGGCATGATAAGATTGTGGTTTGTTCTAACCATTGTACTTGGGTAACAATGTATAGGGTCTATTGGAGTAATATTAGCCATAGGACAGCTGCCAAATGCTTAATTTTCAATTGCTAATTACACAATCATTTAGCTATTATATCACATATGGAAACTTTTTAAACAGTACATGAATGCACAAACTAGTGATTTGAATTAAACAGTAGACTGTTATTCACAATGGGGTAAGTGAACAGCAGCTTATTGTTTAAATGCAGCTATGTGGTTACTAATCGTAATCATCTATTGTTCCCTATTATTAACACTAATTTTTGTACAATTCTAAATAGACCAAATTTAATGGAAATCATTCTGTGATGCCAGAGTTTAAAATAACAGAGAGCAACATAATTCCAAAATTATGACCTGTAAAACTTGTAAGATATGTTTAAAAAAGGAGGCAGGTAAAAGAATGATGGGGAAAATGCTAACATAGATCTGAAATTCCAAGTTATGAGAAGGTGTTAATCTTAAAATGCCACGGAAAAGTAATCATACCTTTCCTTTAAAAGTGAGAATGAAATCATTGACAAATATGATAACTCCTATGATAAACAAATTGTTATCATTTGTTATTATTTAGCTATTTGAGGGTGAACTTTCATTATAAGGTAATGGGAGGAAAGAGTTTCTTGATAGTTGAAAACTGGAACAGCAATTTTGTACTAATTCTATCACATTATGTTACCACATGAGAAATAGCATAGAGTCGACAGCTCATGAAACACAAAGCAGACTTGCTCAAGTGGCTCCTTGAATTGACAGAGTGACATACCTTACCTGCATCATTGTTGAGAAGTGTGGCACACAGGACAGCAGTACATGAAGCTCTATATTTAAGCAAAGGGCCTAGATATTGCAGAATTTTGATGATGAAACCTTCTCCAGCTTTTTTTGATGGGGAGGATGGGGAAATGAGACCCACACAATTCATCACAGAGCAAAATCCAAACACTAACATCAAGGGTCTGAATTATGCAAATACAGAAATACTTAACCTTCCAAGCAGATAAATGCACCACCTACCCCTGCTCTCTCATAGTAAAGGAGGACAAACCACATTTGTGTTGGTCAGACCTCATTTGGAGTATTGTGAGCAGTTTTCGGCCCCATATCTAAGGAAGGATGTGCTGGCATTGGAGAGGGTCCAGAAGAGGGTTAAGAGAATGATTCTGGGTGGGGATAAAAAGGGTTAATGTATGAGGAGTGTCTGATGTTTCTCAGCCTGTACTCGCTGGAGTTTAGAAGGATGAGGGGGGATCCCATTGAAACCTACCGAAATTGAAAGGCCTGATTAGAATTGGACATGGAGAGGATGTTTCCAGTAGTGGGAGAGTCTAGGACCAGAGGGCAGAGCCTCAGAGTAGAAAGGACGTCCCTTTAGAACAGAAATGAGGAGAATTTCTTTAGCCAGGGGTGGTGAATCTGTGGAATTCGTTTGCCACAGACAGCTGTGGAAGCCAATGTCACTGGGTATATTTTAAAGTGGAGGCTTGATAGGTTCTTGATTAGTTAAGGGCGTCAAGGTACGGGGAGAAGGCAGGAGGAATGGGACTGAGAGGGAAAAATAAATCAGTCATTGATGGAATGGGCCAAATGGCCAAATGGGCCAATATGGCCCTAATTCTGCTCCTATGTCTTATTGTCTTATGGATGAAATTGATAATAAGGAGAGAGAATATAAACTGTAAATGCAAGCCAAGGAGAAGATATTCTTTAATTATATTGAAAAAGAAGACAGAGATCCAAGTGAACAATGGCTCCTAAGAGAATGAGGCTGTGGATATAGTTATGTAGATCAGGAAATGGCAGAGAATTTAAACAGACATTTTGCAACAGACATTTGGTGAAAGATACAGTAAACATCACAGAAATACTGGAATAATGTAGACGGAGGAATTGACTACCATTCCCAAACACTAGAGAAATGATATTAGGCAAACTAATTGGTCTTAAAGGCAGATAAATCTCCTGGCCAGGATGACTTGTATCCTAAGATCCTAAAAGAAATGGCTTACCATGATGGTAGGTTGCATTAGTTAATCTTCCAATAATTTAGGGACCCTTGTGTGTGAAACACAGAAAACGAGCACACAAGTTGTTGCCAGTAATAGGGAAAACTAATGGAATGTTGCCCTTTATTTCAAGGGGTTGGATTATAAATATTACTGTAACAGTACAAGAACTTGCTAGACCATATTTAGAATAATGAACAATTTTGTTCCCCTATTGAAGGAACAATACTATTGTATTGGAGATGGGTGGAGAGAAGGTTCACCGGATAATCCCAGGTATGGTGGGGTTAGTCCTAAGGAACAGTTAAGCAGATTGGAACTCTATTCATTAGAGCTTAGAAAAATGAGAGACAATCTAATTGCAACATATAAGATTTTAGGGTGGCTAGACAGGGTAAATGCTGAGAAGTTGATTCTTCTCACAGGAGAAACCAGAAACAGAGGGCATGGTCTCAAAATAAGGAGGTGTGCACTTAAGACAGAGATGAGGAAGGTATTTTTTTACTCACCGGGTTGTGAGGTCTTTCTATCTCCTTGCCACAGAGAGCTATGGTATATTTAAGGCTGATATAGTAGATGTCTACACATGAGGATATCATGGGTTATGGGGATAGGGCAGAGAAGGTGGACTTGAAGAATGTCAACTCAGCCTGCTCCTGTTTTCTACTTCTTATGGCTTTGTGTCTTAAATTTCACTACTTTACTAGAATTTGAGCAAAACAAAACAAATGCCGTCTTTTGGTCAGAATGGATTTCCTTTCCAAAATATATCAGGTAGCATTGAGCCAAGTTTGCACATTACAATTGAACTAAAGAAAAGAGTAAACTCTTAATTATAATTGTGATTGCAATTATAATTATTATTCTAATTGTAATCATAAAATAATTTTTGTAATTAAATGTAAACCCTTAGTTGGGGTAAACTGTCAGGTTCTCAGACCCCTGGTAGCAATTGGAAAGAACAAGTAGAAGTAATAAGGACTCTAAAGGCTGCTTAAAATCAAGGGAGCTAAAGAGTTAGGCCTTGAAACAGAGGCATTGGGGATTGAAATGTATGATTAACGACACATCTGTTGATGCAATGTAGGTGGCGTTGTAATCGATTCAATGATTTCAGCATCTAGCCAGCACTAACTGTACTTTTGATTGACAGCGCTCATCATGAGGAGTCAAGATTATGAATGGCTAGCACTGGTTAAATCTGGTCTGCACTGCTTAATGACAAAGTGGTCTGAGGCTGGAAAGAGTGCTGGCATTCATATGACGTGGGAAGCAATAAAGAGTGGCACAACACAGGAGACCGCAAAGCTCTGAGGATTCTGGACACCTGTACTGATGGCCTTGCTGTGGCACAAAGTAAGAGAGATGTTCAGTGTCCAAGGAGCCCTAGGACACCCACTAGCATCTATGCTGATCAAGCAGTGAAGGTTGATATCTCTATAGAACATCAGGAGATGAACTTCCAAGGATGCACAATGATCTCCCTCAAATTGTTAAGATCAATGAATATATCTTCTAATGCCATATTTTACACTGCTTAACGCCCCACCATTCACATTGCTACTAATCAGGACTCACACCTAACGTTTCCTATGCTTCACCAAGCCCTTACACATAGGACTATGGCATCTCACAACAATATTTCAAAAATGTACATACATTTCTCGAAAAAAAGCAAGGAAGTTGAGTCACTGACAGGTTTGTCCCTGTTTTTCAGGACTAGATGTCACAACAACTGAAGGCTGTGGGAGCTTCATTGGAAAATCCCATGGTACTGGTTAGTTGAAAAGATGTCTGATGCTGAGGCCTGGCAGAAAACTATCAGTGATGCTGATTAGGCAAAGCACAATGAGAATCTAGGATATCATTTCTTCCAGCCTTCTGGGCAGAGCTTGAAGCCCATCCTTTCTACTATGACACACTCGTCGACTCCACAATTCTCCAGTGACATAAGAGGCTCTGTGAGTATTTGGATTGTAAATGGCATTGGATTCCATCACATGGAAGCAAAAGGCAAGACTAAAACATTTAAGATTTTCAACTGTCAGAAATGCGTAAAGAATGATCCATCTTGATCTCCTGCTAAGATCTCCTCCATCACATATGAAAGGCCCTTTAACATGTGCTCCTCTTTTCACAGCTGTCTGAGCTGCTGAGCATTTTCAGCATTTTGGCTTTTATTCCAATTTTCAACCAATTGAATTCCGCTCCATGTGGTATCAAGAAACAGCTCAATGTCCTCACTCAAACTGTTAAGATCAATGGATGCCATATCCCACATGCTGCACAACCAGCTTTTGGCACAGCTCAATTCTCTCAAAAACTCTTCCCAGCAGAATTTCAGATGAGAGTAAAGGTACAAAAGAGAAGCATTGTATCCAGGAAGCTTCCAGTAACTTTGAGATTGGAAAAGTGCCACCAATACTGCTTATGACCTTAAAGACATGTGCTGTATTTTGAGATTCCTAATTAAGTCAATAAATTATTATAGATTCTCAAATTTATAAGGAAAAAATAGTATCAGTAAACAGGCATGGGTATAATGAGCAAAATGACCTTCTTTGTACTGTAAATTTCCAAGATTATGAATTGTTTTCTGTACTGCCATGTTTCTGTTGGTGGGAGTGTGCACCAAAATTCAATGAGTTTTCCTCCAGTGTCCACTTCAATTCCATTGGAGTCCTGGGAACCCCATAAAATTGGGTAACAGACTGAAAAAGGCAACTTTGCTAACTTTCTGCCGGCAGAATTACTGGGACGATATTAATATTATCTCTACATAATTTTAAAGCCAGCAAAGGCACATTTCAGGAAGACACTAAAGAGGAAGATGTTTTCTGAGTGTTTGCAGATTTCTCCAGAATTTCATTGTGATCATAGAAGCTTTCAGCAATTGCTTTCTGGAGATTAGGATCAGAATATATATAATGTATGGCCACTCCAGGGACACTTATAAATAACCTGTAAAAATACCTTATATGTAAATTCAAAAATTACCATTCAGGATGGAATCTGTTTTGGAAAGGAATTTGTACGAGAACCCTGCGACCATCCCTGTGCTCATCCTCAGGAACATTAGAAAAATAGGACAATAGGTTCAGGAGAGGCCTTGTGGCCCCTCAGTCCTGCTGCCCAATTCAACATCATGACAGATTCGGTACCTCTCTCTTTCCTGTCAGTTCTCCATATCCATTGAGTATAAGAGTGAAGCAGTCACGCTGTAGCTATATATAACTTTAGTTAGGCCTCACTTGGGAGTATTGTGTGCAATTCTGGTTGCTCCATTACAGGCAGGATGTGGATGCTTTGGAAGGGGTACAGAAGAGGTTTACCAGGATGCTGCTCTGATTAGAGGGTATGAGCTAGAAGGAGAGGTTGGACAAACTTGGGTTATTTTCTTTGGAGTGTCAGAGGCTGAGGGGAGACCGGATAGAAGTTTATAAGATTATGAGAGGCACAGTTAGGGTAGACAGTCAGAATCTTTTTCCCAGAGTAGAAGTGTCAAGTACTGGAAGACATGCCTTTAAGGTGAGAGGGGGAAAGTTTAAAGGAGATGTATGAAGCAAGTTTTTTTTACACAGAGAATGGAAGGTGCTTGGAAAGGCTGCCAGGGGAAGTGGCGGAAGCAGATCTGATAGTGGTGTTTAAGAGGCTGTTAGATACACATGTAAGTATGCAGGGAGTGGAGGGTCTGGATCATATGCAGGCAGAACAGAATTAGTTTAAATTGGCATCATATTTAGTGCAGAAGGACCCATTCCTGTGCTGGATGTTCTATCCCTTGATTCCCTCAGTGTCCAAAAGTCTGTCAATCTCAACCTTGAATATACTCAGTGATGGACCATCTGTAGCCCTCTGAGTCAGAGAATTCCAAAACTTGCAACCTTCTGAGAGGAAGCGACGGCCAGGGTTTCAGAGGCCCTCAAGAAGAAAGTTAAAGCCAAGTTGGAGAGACTAATGAAGGCAGAGACAGTAGCCTTAATGGATGGACCTGACCCCTGGGTATCCAGCATCATATGCTTGGCAAGCTAAGAATTTGCCCTGCCCTAAGAAATCTTAGTGGAACTTTGAAAAGGAGTCACTAACCTATGAAGATGGTGGAAGATATTTTGTCAGCCTAAGTGGGGAAAAGTCTTTCATTGTGCTGAGTGTAAAGGTGGGTTCTGGCGTGTAGAGCTTCATGAGAAAAGCTTTTATCTAACCTATTTCAATACAAGAATTATTAGATAACAATGGAGAAAAATGTCATTTAGAATCAAAACAGCACCATACAAATTCCAGCAACAGATTAGATACTTCTCTTAAACATCTCAGTGTGGTAAATCTAGGGCAGATAACGTTTTGACCCTTGGAGAAGAGGCAATAGTGGAAATGGCAGAATTAAACTACAATTGGAAACTAAGAGTTTTTATCAGCAGATGTGGAAGGAAGCAACTGAATTGGTAAATCATAATTGGTTTATTATTGGCAGATGTACCAAGAAATTTTGTTTTGCATGCTATCCATACAGATCATTTCAGAACATACGTTTTTTGAAATAGTACTAAGGGAAAAGCAATAACAGAATGCAGAATATAGTGTTACAGTTACAGAGAAAGTGCAGTGCAGATAGACAATAAGGTACAAGGACCATGACGAGGTAGACTGTGAGATGAAGAGTTCATCTTTATCATATAAGACGTGTGATGAAGAGTGTTTTAACAAAGGGATAGAAGCTGTCCTTGAGCCTGGTGATGCATGTTTTCAAGCTTTGGTATCTTCTGCCTGATGGAAAGGGGGGAAGAAGAGAGAATGTCCAAGGTGGGAGGGGTCTTTGATTACATTGGATGCTTTTCTGAGGCAGTAGGAAGAGTAGACAGAGCCCATGGAGGGGAGGTTGGTTTTTGTGATGTGCTGATCTGTGTCCACAACTCTCTGCAGTTTCTTGTGGTCTTGGTCAGAGTAGCTGACATACCAAGCTATGACGCATCCAGATAGAAAATTGAACTGGTTGAAGTTTAAAGTTAATCAAATTTCCTTCAGGGGTCACCAGGGATGGACTGAAGCCAGATCCAGCTCATGTCAAGGTAGTAAAAGAGATATTGAGCCCTATGGACGTTGCAGGAATACAACACTTCCTGGGTTTCACAATGATCTTAGCAAGTTCCTACCCTATTTAAGTGAAATATGTAAGCCATTTAGACAGTCGAGCAACAAGGATGTGGAATGGTGTTAGTTGGATGCAAGTTAAGGAGATAGTGAGAGACAAACTTGTGTTGTAATATTTTGATGATAAGAATGAGCTGACATTGCATTCAGATGCCTCAGAAAAAAATGTTTTTTCAGCAAATATGTTGCAGGAAAGTCAAGCACCAGCATACGCTAGCTGAATTTGGGTGGATATGGTGACACACTAAACATACGAGTTGAGAAGGAGCTTTGATCTGGGAGATTTCACCAATAAGCAAGTGGGTGGAGTGAGCACAACTTCAAGCCTCTCCATAGAGCACAAAATATGTTGCAGAGAAGAGTTGTGAGGATATGAGCAAACAAGGTAAATACTTTGTGTTGCACATGCACCTGTCATGGTAGGGGGAGGCCAAAAAGACACAATTCACTGTGTGTTTCGATATACATGTGACTAATAAATAAATATCTTATCTTATCTCCGTTTCTCTAACTGCAGATGCTATCTGGTCTTCTCTGTTTCCAACATGTTCTTGTTTTGTTTTCCAGTATCATCAGGTTGTTTTTGCTTTTTAATTCCGGGCCAGTTCAGATGTAACTTGTTTATTTTCTCTCTTCCTACAGGTGTTGCCCGACCCTCTGGGCTTCCACATCAATGTTCTTTATTTCAGATTTCCACCTGCTGTGTCTGTATCGAACAAATGCAGCCTTTCTTGATTTTGGTTTCTCTTCCCTCTATTTACACATTCAGTTAGTTGCCATAAGTGACCCTTCTTCACCCTCTCTCAGGCAATACTTATCTGCGTCATCCATCTTCTCTTGATCTCCATCCTATATAGACAGTTCCTTCGTCCTCCCCGTACCTCTCCTTCTAGAACATAGACCATAGAACAATTACAGCACAATTCAGGCCCTTCGGCCCACAAAGCTGTGCCGAACATGTCCCTACCCTAGAAATTACTAGGCTTACCCATAGCCCTCTATTTTACTCAGCTCCATATACAGATCTAACAGTCTCTTGAAAGAACCTATTGTATCCGCCTCCACCACCATTTTCGGCAGCCCATTCCACGCACTCACCACTCTCTGAGTAACAAACTTACCCCTGACATCTCCTCTATATCTACTCCCCAGCACCTTAAACCTATGTCCTCTTGTGGCCACCAATTCAGCCCTGTGGAAAAGCCTCTGACTATCTACCCTATCAATACCTCTCATCATCTTATACACCTCTATCAGGTCCCCCCTCATCCTTCGTCACTCCAAGGAGAAAAGGCCGAGTTCCCTCGACCTGCTTTCATAAGGCATGGGCCGCATCCCAGGCAGCATCCTTGTAGATCTCCTCTGCACCCTCTCTATGGCTTCCACATCTTTCCTGTAGTGAACTGAGCACAATACTCCAAGTGGGGTCTGACCAGGGACCTATATAGCTGCAACAATACCTCCCGACTCCTAAATTCAATTCCCTGATTCTCTCCAACTTAAAACAAAGTTTATTTTCTACATGTCTCCAGTTCTGGCAGAAGTTTATCAGCTGTATGTCAATTCTGTTCTCTCTCCACATATGCTACCCGACATGAAATGAGCATTTATGTTTCTGCAAATTCCAGTCAGGCAACCAGAACAGTTATGGTTTAGTTTTATGTTGTGTTCCTTAATGTACAGCTTCATCAAATCACTCACCATGTGAGTTAATTTGAAAATAATTTTCGTGAAAGTATGTAACTAATCAAAATTAAACTGTTAATGGATACAATTACTATTGGCTCCAGCTGGATTATTTTATGCTTCAAAAATAACCAGGAACTTGTTTCAAAAGACTAGTAATGTTGGCATTTAAATTTTAAACATTTGAAATAGCTTAATGCACCAATTTCATTGCCGGAGATGGAAAGCACATTAGTGCTAGTGTTCTAAACCAACTAATTTGCAGTCAATCATTAATCTGAAGTTGCTGGATGAATCCACCTGAGACATCACAGGCATTTACATGGAGAGGTTCTGGAATATAAATTCAGATAGGCTTGATGCCCCAGGCTTTAGGAACTGGAACAGTTTTGAAATCATCCCAAATTTAGCCAACAATTTGCAGAAAAGTTAACCCAATCTCTGGCAATCTTCTACTAAAGGAACCTGTGTATTGCATTGCTTTCTGTCCAAGTGAAGCAAGGAGACAGGAAGATTTAGTTCGGAATTGCTTGGTTCATACTGCATTGTGCAATGAAGCATTTGATGCCATGGTCCTACATGGTGACAACGTCACAGTGATTTATGTATGTTCTGTGAAGTCATTATTTCTCAGGGAGTAGAGCTCTTGGGGGAAAGACACAAGAACACATGATTACAAACTACAAAATGAAAACAAATAAAATGAAATATCTGAACCCTGACATAAAAATAAAGTTTGAATTTAAACTTTGACAGTAAGGGTTCGCTAACATTTTATCACAACCAAAAACTTCCTCACTTTATCGAACCTTAACAGGAAGATACCCCACAATGTAGGAAAGGAATTAGCCATGAGCAAGCTTGCCTCTGCCGTAAATTAGAGTTTTCACTTACTATGACAACTTGATTCTTACCATGCTTATGAGATCCTATATCAGCCATGATGTAGGATCAGCTATGATCATACTGAATGGCAGGGCAGGATTGAGAGGCCTCAAAGCCTATGCCTACTCCTATTTTCTTGGGTTCTTGTTGTGTTCTACAGAGCCTGATGGCAGGATACATCAGAAACTATCTTTTCCATTAATCCATATATGCTCCATGGTCTGCAGATTATTTCAACTTCTTTTTCCTTCTCTTGCTGCCAGGCATCAAATCCAACTGATCTCCTGTTCTCCTTATCCAATGAACTCCATGAAAAGACCATTTTGACATATTCAGCTCACCAGTTCAATGCAAATAAAGATAAATCAGTCCTCATGACATCAACAGCAATTTAGAGTTGGAACAACTCTATCAACTGCCCACTTTGTTCGAAAAATTAAAATCAACCCCACACCCTGTGAACTTAAAATACTTAATGATACTGATTTTTGTTTACATTTTAATTATCAACTTACATTTTAATCTTGCCTGTCCTAATTATACACAAGTACTAATTTTACTCTCTTTTATTTTAAACTAATGATGCATTTCAATGTCTGACAGATGAAATGTGAAATGTTAAGTGCCTCAGTAATAATTATCTTCAGGCTTTCACCACCTGGGTAATTGAGTGTATCATCCCTAACTACAAACAACCTTAAGCTAAAAGCATTAACAATCTCCAAAGACGTCTAATCATTGATTTTTGCCCTTTCTGTTATTGCAGTCACTGATATTGTTATTGGGCTGCATCATCGATCAGCATCATTGATCTGACAGGTTAAATTAACAGAAAATCTAGCGGCAAAGCACAAGTCCTTCCATACAGCCAGGAGAAGAATACTAGACTCTCTGGCTATGCTCTGATGGTTCTTTGATATAAACAATGTATATGATTTTAGTGTATTGCAATTATGCATAGTTTTAATTATTTTGTCAACATTTTTAACCAGAAATTCAACTGAATTAGTTAGCATTTTAATACATATTCTCAATTATTAAATTTAAAATTAATTTCATAACTTGGCTTTGCCTATTTCTGACCAATAGTTTCAAAGACATGGACTAATTTCAATCCTCAACACAAAGAGGTGAAGGTTGATGATAATATGCAAAGAAAACAAAAAAAAGGAATTCCGATACTAAATAAACTCAAGCAAGCATTTCATGCTAATATGCTTGGAATGAATTTATGGTTAAAACATACGTTCAAACTGTTTGAAAAAAGTGTAAAAAAAGTGCATTGAATTCATTAGACTTATAATGGTGGTGGAAAATGTTTAATTTATAAGGAATAACATTCCCTAACAGTATGTGCCAATCAGCAGCAGTCAATAAAGATTTGAGAAGATCATCCTTGACTAATTAATCAAGGAAAATCCAGAGTGCAGAGGCAAAATCTTCCCTATTCATTTTCACTTAATATCATATTCCCTGAATTTACATTTGATTGCAGTTGATGCACATCTTCCTGTTCCACTGACTTTGTTTCCATACTTTTGCAATCTATCTTATCATTTTGCAGTTTATCACAGCCATTAATTACCGCTCAGCATAACTCAATGTTCATTCTATACCCAAGTTCCAATTTCATAGGCATACACAGTGCAAACAGGAATTTTTCAAAGATGCTTGTTGCAGTAGTTGAGGCTCTAAATGTTAAAAGCAAAGTGACAGCTGTTATGGATAGACGGACTTCTTAGAAAGCTAAATAAAGGGATATGGAGTGAACATAAGAACATGCAGTGCCTTAAGCCTGTTCTACCATTTAATGAGATTATGGTCGATCAACTTTCACTAATGATGACCCAAAGAAGGGCACCATGATCCAGGTCTATAACACAGTTTGTCATACCTACACTCACATGGCACCTGGGTGACCCACTGAAAACACATCAAGAGTCTGCAGGGGTACTACCAGTGATGATTCTGGAAGCTCCTACATATCAAGTGGGAAACATCCAACATCCTCACTGAAGCCAGTATCACCAGCAGTGAGGGAACGATTCTCATACACCAGCTCTGCTGAACCAGATACTGCATGCAGTTACCTGATTATAATTTCCCCAAACAAGCCACCCACCCCCTGCTCCACCACGGTCACTGATCCCATAGTGGTCAGAGGAAACATTAAAAGGACAAGCCGAAAGCATCTCTCATAAAGACAGGCTGGGAGGAATAAGCCATCGGCTGATCTGACTGACGTTATGTCCTCCATCAGCTGGAAGCTCAGGGAGAAGCTGGCTGCCTTGCCCTGAAGAGAGAGGGAGAAAAGGTAGGAAAGGGTAAGAGACCCTTGCCAGCAGGCAGCTGACCCGTGAGGAAAGATCCGGACTTCAAAGGACAAGTTTGTCATTCTTGAACCAGACAACTGAGTTTTCTCAATAAATATTTGGTAGAGGTAGTTCTGGAATCAAAGAGTCACAAATACAATGACATCTGTGGTGTGTTGTGACCGAACTCCGTATAACCCTTATTGCATTTTTAAAATCAACAACTTATCCTGTATCATCCGCCATCAATGGAAAAAAACTCTGAGCTTCTTTCACCCACAGGGTTTTGAAGTTTTTTCATCTGAAAGGCCATTCCAGGTCAGCAGAGTCAAGCCAATCAGTTCCCCTTAATATCCTGAAAACAAATTAGGTCAACTCATAAGCTTAAGATTCTATGGAGTACAACTCTAGTCTGCGACATGGAAAATTTCTCAAGTTGCTCAAATACAACCAAGTTTGATACCCCAAAGTTCCCAATATTCTCTCTAGATGAATCAAGACCTCTATCTGCTCAATAAGGTGGATATTAGGGCAGCACGGTAGTGTAGCGGTTAGTGTAACACTATTACAGCACCAGTGACCTGGGTTCAATTCTGGCTGCTGTCTGTAAGGAGTTTGTAGGTTCTCCCCATGAATGCATGGGTTTCCTCCAGGTGCTTCGGTTTCGTCCCACATTCCAAAGACATACAGGTTAGGAAGTTGTGGGCATATTATGTTGGCGCAGGAAGCGTGGTGACACTTGCTGCCCCCAGGACATTCTATGCAAAGATGCATTTCACTGTGTGTTTTCATGTACACGTGACTAATAAAAGAAATCTTATCTTATACAAGATCCCATGGCATTACTCTGGAGAAGAGCAGAGTTGTGGCCACATTGCCATGGCCAGTATTTTCCATAAAGGACAGATTATCGGGCCATTATCATTGTGCTGTAGGTTGGGGTGTGTGCAAATTCGCTGCAGCAGGTAGAACTCAGAACCCATTTATAGAAGTCCTACAACAGTGATTTAAATTCCAAAACAGTTCAAAGGAGACGTGTGGGGCAAGAGAGTGATGAGTACCTGGAATGTGCTGTCAGGGGTAGTAGTGGAGGCAGATACAATAAAGGCATTTAAAAGGATCTTAAATAGACACATGTATATGCAGAGAATGGAGGGACATGAACCTTGTGTAGGCAGAAAGGACTGGTGTAATTAGGTGTCATTAGCTTAATTAGTTCAGCACAACATTGTGGGCCAAAGGGCCTGTTCCTGTGCTGTACTGGTCTATGTTCTATGGCTTTATTGCACTTTGAAACGTACAAAGCCTAGGTGTAATATGCTATATAAATGCAAGATTTTTTTTCCGTTGAACCTGCATTGAAGGGCGGGCACTGATAGATCAATATTATAGTCCATAACTTTTAGAATCTGGCTTATCTATTTTGTAATCGATGGTAATGACACAGAAAATATTATAGTACTGTAATCAGGTATTAACATAGTAAATTTCACTTGCAGAAAGGGCAAAAGAGAGACTGTTGCTTCAGAGGATGTTGTGCTCCAAACTACACCAATCTGTCATTCAGTCCAGTAGAGTGAACCTTACAGTGTACAGTCTGTCAAAGGCCCTCAAATTGATTGGTGATGAGTAATCTCTTCATGCTTCAAGACTTAGTTTTCCAAGACGTCAACTGGCCCATCATTACTGGAGTTTGCTTCTATCACAAACAACGTTGGTGTCTTTGGTTTAATTTAAAAGTTAAAAAAAGTAAGCTTTTTATATTTAGACATCAAGGCTTGAGTTTCATAACAATCGTTTGGGTGATTTTTGTCAGGTGTTCTAAGCAGGAGCAGAGATTGGACATCTTTTCCATTCAATGTCTCTGAAAAATCGTGAGAGTCATTTGGGACCAACAGATCATAAATATCAAGATCCTGACCTACAGCCTATGGAAGCTAAGTTGGACATTCTTGAACTTGACTGGCTGGGACATGAGCAATACCTCCCTCGGGATTGTCTGCCAAAGGCTGTGCTTCATGGCCAACTCAAGAACTGTCAATGATGCAGAGGGGGAACAGAGCAAAACTCTGGTACAATGATAAGCTCAGTCAAGTTCACAAGAAATTAAGTATTCTCATGGACAACTGGGAGAACTGGTCACAACCAGATCAAGGATGGTGCAACAACTGCAGACAACCACCAGAAGACCAAAAATCAGGCCAGCAGGGGAGCCAGCAAGCTGAATGTGTTCCAATTCCACCTGGTGAGTGAACCTGCAGCCAATGTGTTGGGGCTTGTGGCTTACATTTTGGGTTCTCCTGCCACTACTTAGCAAGCATCAGTGAAAGTCTAGCTTTGTTGCATTTCCTTCCATATATCCAGATGGTTGGATGGTGTCCTTTGGGGTACTGCTACACTAGTGATTACATTTAATGGTGGTGTAGTGAACACATTGTGCCATATACAACACAGTGATGCAAGACGTACTGCAGATAACGTAGGAATCCAGGCAGCATTGTCAATAGCCTTTTTCAATGCCTTAAAAGTTGCATAATTCTTTTCTACTTGACCACTGTTAAGTACATGATATAGGAATGTACATGTTTAACTTTGTTCATGAAACATAGTTCCAATAAAGTCAGGAAATTTCAGAAGTGAAGCTGACTGACAATTTGACATATCTGTCTCAAGCTGTATGCATGCCCCACATAATCCTCATTGAACAGAACTAAAATACATTAATTAATTATTTTAAGTACAGAGCCAAGCGAGAGACTGCGGGGGGGGGGGGGGGAGCGGGTAGGATGGGGGAATGAAAGAGCAAAAGAAAAGCCTGGTGATAGGGTTCAGGGAAAAAGTCCTCGTTCTGGATGAGAACTTGAATTGTTAAGGCATAATGAGCTACGGTCCTGGTGGTGGTAGTGAATGGGATTAGTACAGAGGGCCACTTGATGGTTGGTATGGACATGATGTGCTGAAGGGCCTGTTTCTGTGCTGTAAGACTCTATAACTCTAAGTGAAATCAAGGGACAGAAAGGATGATGGGATGAACCAATAGGAGGTGGCAACTGAACAAGAAAAAGAATTTCAAAACAAAATACTGGAAGTCTAAAAACAAAAGTGCCAGAGATACTCAGCAGGTCAGGCAGTGTTTGTGATGAGAGTTATTATTTCAGGTTTATCAGAAGAGAGAGACCCAGAATAGAGAGACTGAGGGGTCCAAGTCGGTAGTTTCCCAAAAATGGCAACACAGGTGGATGGGGTGGTGAAGGAGGCACATGGTATGCTTGCCTTCGTAGGTCAGGGCATGGAATATAAGAGGCAGGATGTTATGTTGCAACTATACAAAACACTAGGCCACACTTGGAGTATTGCATGTATTGCTGATCGTTTCACTATAGGAAGGATGTGATTGCATTGGAGAGAGTGCAGGAGAGATTCATCAGGAGCAACAAACAATCTGCTGAAGGAACTCAGTGGGCTGAGCGACATCTGTGGGAGGAAAGGAATTGTCCAAGCACCGTTGCCTGGATTGGAGGAATTTAGTTATGCGGAGTGATTGGATAGGCTAGGCTTGTTTTCCCTGGATTGAAGGAGGCTGCGTGGTGACGTGATAAAAATATCTAAAGTTATGAGAGGTATAGATAGATAGGGGAGATCTTTTTCCCATGGTAAAGTTATTAAAAACAAGAGGGCGTAAGATTAAAGCAAGAGGAAGGAGTTTTAAAGGGCATCTGAGAGATTAAGTTTTTTACTCAGAGAGTAGTTGACATCTGGAACGTGCTGCCAGAGGAGGTAGTGGAATCAAATACAAATACTACATGTAAGAGGCATTTGGACAGACAATTAAGTAGGCAAGGCATAGAAGGATATGGTCTTAATGAAGGTAAATGAGATTAGGGCCAATGGACAAAAATGTTGGCATGGATGTGGTGGGCTGAAGGGCCCATTTCTGTGCTGGATAACTCTATGACTCTAGAACAAAAGATTGGTTCAGAGGAGGTGTAAATAATTCAACAATGATTTTAAGTGAAGTCTTTTAAAGTGGAAGGAGAAATGCAAAATTAATTAGGAAGAAATGTTGAGACTGTGGAAGCAGGATGATCGAATTCTCTGCCCTGATGTTGTGCTGAGTTGGTGAACAGAGTCTCTGTCAATCTAAAATTAAAGGTAAATCCAGAAAATATTAAAAAAATCCAATGTTTTAACTGTGATAGAACATTTCCTGGCTGCCTTTGACCACAGGAACAAATTATTAAATCCCTCACAGTAGGCTGATCTAGAAGATTAAGTTACATGGTATGCACGGTGAGTTGGTAAATTGGATCCAGAATTGGCTTGGTCATAGAAATCAGAGGGTAGGGCTAGACAGATGATTTTCAGACTGGAGGTCTGTGACCAGTCGTGTTCCACAAGGATCAGTACTGGGACCTCGGTTGTGTATACTATATATTATTGATGTGGATGAAAATGTAGGTAGTCTGATGAGTAAGTTTGCAGATGACATGAAAATTAGTGGAGCTGTGATTGGCAGGGAAGGCTGAAAAAGGAAGCAGCAAGATAAAGATCAGTTGGAAATTTGGGTGGAGAAATGGCAGATGGAGTTTAACCCAGACAAGTGTGAGATCAAATGCAAGAGAAAAGTATACAGTATATGGCAGCATGCTTAGGAGTACTGATGTAAAGAGGGATCTTGGGGTGCAAGTCCATAGCATCCTGAAAACGGCAACATGTGGATAGGGTGATAAAGAAGGTATCACTGAGTATAAAAGTCGAGAAGTTATGTTGCAGCTGTATAAAACTTTGGTTAGGCAACATTTGGAGTATTGTGTGCCATTCTGGATGCCATACTATTGGAAGGATGTAGAGGCTTTGGAGATGGTGCAGAAGAGGTTCGCCAGGACAGGAGTGTATTAGCTGTAAGGAGAGGTTAGACAAACTTGGATGGTTTTCTCTGGAGTGTCTGAGACTGATGGGTGATCTGACAGAAATATATAAAATTATGAGAGGCACAGATAGGGTAGATAGTTGGAATCTTTTTCCCAGGGCGGAAATGTCAAATAGTCGAGAGCATAGGTTTAAGGTGAAGGGGGAAAGTTTAAATGAGATTTGTGAGGCAAGTTTGTTACATAGAGAATGGTAGGTGCCTGGAACATGCGGCCAGGGGAGGTGGTAGAAGCAGGTACAATAGCAATGTTTAAGAGGCATTCAGACAGACACATGAACAGGCAGGGAATAGAGGGATAGACACCATGTGCAGGCAGATGGGATTAATTTAATTCGGCATCATGGTCAGCACAGACATGGTGGGCCAATGGGCCTGTTCCAGTGCTGCACTCTTCTATGTTGTTATGTAAAATCATCGTTCGAGCTGGACTGTTAACAATGCTTAATAACACAGGGTTAGCACTGCCACAAAGGTGCTTTGCTTATTTTCTCTTTTTTTTGAATGATTAAAATTATTAACTAATTCCAATGGAACATAGAACATAGAACATTACAGCACAGTACAGGCCCTTTGGCCTACAACCAATGTTGTGCCAACATTTTATCCTGCTCTAGTATCTATCTAACCCTGCTCTAGTATCTAACTAACCCTTCCCTCCCACATAGCCCTCCATTTCTCTATCATTCATGTGTCTATCTAAGAGTCTCTTAAATGTCCCCAGTGCATCTGCCCCCACAACCTCTCCCGGTAGTGCGTTCCACACACCCACCATTCTCTGTGTAAAAAACTTACCCCTGACATCCCCCTTATACCTTCCTCCAATCAGCTTAAAATTATGCCCCCCTCGCGTTAGCCATTTTCGATCTGGGAAAAAGTCTCTGACTGTCCACTCGATCTATGCTTCTTATTATCTTGTACACCTCTATCAAGTCACCTCTCATCCTTCTTCGCTCCAAGGAGAAAAGCCCTGACTCAGGAGATCTTGTATTATTGCTAGTAAGGATTTATAAGTATAAAATAACTTAAAATTAAGCTAATAAGTTTCAAGTTGGTCTTACAATATCAACAACAATCTGAAAAACAATTTCCTTGCCTTGAAAAGAAGGTGGAGATGGTTCTCCTTGAGATGGTGTGGTGCCTATAGTGATGGAGTTAGCTAGCATCTATTCTTATCTCAAAGTCATCATGCTTCAACACTTAAGACTTTTTTGGATAACTTAGATTCTTTCAAACAGCAAGAATGGTCCTGTGAGACAGAATCCTCTTTGGCATTGTTACCCATTTCGTTATAAAGTTGGAATATGCTGCCATCATGTGGCAATCTAGGGTAATTGTATGACAAAACTTCCAGTACAATTCACATAATATTTGATATAGTTAACATGACAGTAATTGATGTGAGCATAAATAAAATCATAATCTGTTGTTAGGAATATTCAACCATTCAGTCCTTTGAGTTCTTTCAACATTTAGTTCGACCATGATTGATTTGTACTTTAACTCCATTAAGTTCTCTTTGTCCTTCATAGGCTTGGAAATGTTATTTGATCTAGCATGTACTGGTTTTATATAGAGTATAAAGCACTGAAAGAGGTCATTTGGCCCAACCAGTTTTGCCAACATATATGAAGCAAATAACACACTGCTGGAGGAAATCAGCAGGTCAGGCAGCATCTGTGGAGGGAAATGGACAGTCAATGTTTCAGGTTGAGGCCCTTCATCTGGACCAGATTTTGCACCAGATTCCAGCATCTGCCTCCTTATTGACATATATGCTTCATTTGAGCATCCTCTCATCTAACCCTTTCAGCATGATATTCCTTCTCTACCATATGCTTACATCTTCCCCTTATTTGTGTCTACACAATTCACCTTAAATATTATTAGTTGTAGTGCTACATATTCTCACAGCACTGAATGAAGAGGCTTCTTCTTTGTTTTTATTTACTTATGAGATGTGGCCAAAGCTGGCAAAACCAGTGCCCATTGTGAGAGGGATGATGATGATCCACTTTCTTGAACCACAGAAGCAATCTGGTGAAGGTATTCCCATATTGTTGTTGAATAAGCAGTTCCAGGATTTAAATTTTTTTTTAAATTTTATATTTTAAATTTTATTTACAGCATGGTAACAGGCCCTTCTGGCCCAACGAGTCCTCACCGCCCATTTTAAACCCAAATTAACCTACCCGTACGTCTTTGCAATGTGGGAGGAAACCGGAGCACCCAGAGGAAACCCACGCAGACACGGGAGAACGCCCAAACTCCTTACAGTGACAGGAATCGAACCCCGACTGCTGGCGCTGTGATAGCGTCGCACTAACCGCTATGCTACCCTGCGGCAATGATGAAGTAATGGTGAAAACATGGAACTGTCTCAAAATATGAGGTTGACCATGCTGCATTGAGATGAGAAAAGAACAAAGAAAAGACAATCTTTGGAATTCTCTACCCAAGAGAGCTATGGAGACTGTTGTTTAGTAAGTTCAGGACAGAGATTGATAGATTTTTAGATATTAAGGGAATCAGTGAAGACAAGGTTAGTACAAGAAAGTGGTGCTGAGCTAAATGTTCAGCCGTGATTTTATTGTAAAGCAGAGCAGGTATGAAAAGAGCAACAAACAATCTGCTGGAGGAATTCAGCGGGTCAAACAGCATCTGGGGGAAGAAAGAAACTGTCGACATTTCGGGTCGAAACCCTGCATCAGGACTGAGATGGCCAGTGCAGAAAGGAGAAGGGGAGTGGTGAGAACGGATTTTGAGGTGATTGGTGGACTGAGGAGGGGTGTGAGATGACAGACAGGTACGGGAGGTGAGCAAGGCTGGAATTGGGAGAGAGTGGCAGGTGAATGATAAGATTTCTTTATTAGTCACATGTGCATCGAAACACACAGTGAAATGCATCTTTTGCGTAGAGTGTCCTGGGGGCAGCCCGCAAGTGTCGCCACGCTTCCGGCGCCAACATAGCATGCCCACAACTTCCTAACCCGTACGTCTTTGGAATGTGGGAGGAAGCTGGAGCACCCGGAGGAAACCCACACAGACACGGAAAGAATGTACAAGTTCCTTACAGACAGCAACGGGAATTGAACCCAGGTCGCTGGCACTGTAATAGCATTAGGTAACCACTACACTACCGTGCCTGCCCATATAGATGGTAGATAGAGGCAGACAGAGAGAGGGGAAAAAGGGAAAAACAACAGATGGAGCAAGCTGGGGGGAGGGGAGTGTGAAGGTTGGAGAGAGCTGCTGGAGGGAGATAAGCAGGATCACAAAGCGCTACCAGAGCTGGATTCAGACAAGTAAAGGAGGTGAGAATAGGAACCATTAGAGGAGAAGGGAGAGGTGAACGACAGTTGGAACCAGATTGGGAGATCGGGGGGGGGGGGGGGGGGGGGGGGGGGCGCGGTGCATGTGTGTGAAGTGGGTGGATGGAGCCAGGACGGGGAAGGGGACAAAGATGGGTGAAGCGGGGCTGGGGGGAGGGTGGGAAGGGGGACAATAAAGGGAAGGACCAGAGGATCAGATGGGGGGAAGAGAGAGGGAAAACAAAGAAAAAGGGAGGATTTATTTAAAATTGGGAAACTCCATATTCATGCCATTGGGTTGTAGACTACGCAGGTGGAGTATAAGGTGTTGGTCCTCCACCATTTGGACAACTTCCGATCTCTCTGTCAGGTATGAGAAGAAATTGGCCTACTCCTGCTTCTATTCATATATTTTTTATGTTCAATCCAATTTACTTTAATTCTAACCTTTAATTAGAATTAGGAGCGAGATAGGACACCTGGTTGAGTGATGCCACAGCAACAACCTCTCGCTCAATGTCAGCAAAACTGAAGAACTGATTGTTGACTTCAGGAAGGGGAAGGAGGGTGAACATGGACCAGTCTACATTGGAGAAAGGGCAGTGGAGAGACTTAGCAGCTTTAAATTCCTGGGTGTTAACATATCAGATGACCTGTCCTCGACCCAGCACATAGGTGTAATCATAAAAAAAGCACACCAGCGTCTTTACTTTCTTAGAAGGTTAGGGAGGTTTGGCTTGTCACCGAACACGAACAAACTTGTGCAGATGTACTGTTGAAAGTATCCTTAATCACAGGACAACTAGGAACACATTGCACAGGGATCTGAAATGAGGTGGAATGAATTGCATCTGCAGTATGTCATTGATATCTTGTGCACAGCATCTGCCAGCCGTGCTGTCAAATGTTCAACATTATGGAAAATGATTCAATGGTGGTTCCTTCATTGTTAACAATCTATTTAGTTAAATCATTTCTGATCAACGCCATCCCTTGTAAAAGACAGAACATCCCTCCTTTTAGAACATTACAGCACAGTACAGGCCCTTCGGCCCATGCTATTGTGCCGACATTAACTGGGTCATTGCGTGAGGATACGTGACACTCAATTTGTGGCTGCTCGCTAGAGCCAGGTCTCAAGGGAACCAAGAGCTTTTATAATTAAGCTGCACCAGAAGATCTCAGCCCACTGCCCTCAATTCTCCAAAATATCGCTGGCACTTGGAGACACAAGAGACTGCAGATGCTGGAATCTGGAGCAACACACAAAGCGCTAGGGGAACTCTGGCACTCTGATACTGGCCTTGTGAGCTTCCTCAGTTTTAGTGGTTAACAAATTGGCAGTCTTGTTCCTTCTGTTTCTCTACTTTTATTTCCTCTTTTAAAAGCCTACTTCTTTAACCAAGTATTTACTTACGTGGCTTGCTCTCAGATTTACTTTGATCTCACTCCTGAAGAGTATCCCAAAGCACTGGGATACTCTTCAGGAGTATCGTTGCTTTTATATAAAAGTTGCTTTTGAATACATGCTGATAAAAAGCAATTATAGAAATTAAAACTTGTGTTTGTTTTTTTTTACTGAATGAACATACATGAACAGAATTTATTGTCCATCCCTAACTGGTCTTATAAAGGTGCTGGTAAGGTGTCTTTTTAAACCAATGCATTGACTGCATGAATATGTTGGCTAAGTAACAGAGAATTGTAGTGAATGGTTATTTTTCAGACTGGAGAAGATAAACAATGGTATTCCCCAGAAACTGACGTTATGGCCATTGCTTTGTATGGTCAATATTAATGATCTAGACGAGAGTGCAATCCATAATTTCTAAATTGGAAGTTGACATAAAACTTGGCAGTATATAAGTTGTGAGGAAGACAGTGGTGGATAGCATCACGATATAAACAGGCTGATGAAATGCACAGATGCATGGCAAATGAAGTTTAATGGAGAGATATATGAGGTGGTGCATTTATAAGATTTCTTTATTAGTCACATGAACATCGAAACACACAGTGAAATACATTTTTGCGAAGAGTGTTCTGGGGGCAGCCCACAAGTGTCACCACACTTCCGGTGCCAACATAGCATGCCCACAACTTCCTAACCTGTACGTCTTTGGAATGTGGGAGGAAACCCACGTAGTGACCGGGAGGATGTACAAACATGGTAGGAAGAATGGGAAGAGGCAATATAGAGTAAAGGTTACTGTTCTAAAAGGGATGCAGGAGCAGAGGGACCTGGGACTATGTGTGCAGTAATTATTGAAAGTGGCAGGCAAGTTAATAAACTGATTAATAAGGCAATAATAATTCTGAGCTTCATCGACAAAGGCATTGAGTACAAAAGCAGGGAAGCTATGCTGCACACTGGAATAGGTGACTTGTTCATATAGAAACAAAGAAAATAGGAGTAGGAATAGACCATCAGTGCTTCTGAGTGTGATCTGCCATTCAATATGATCATGGTTGATCATCCAGAAAGTTGACTGATTTCTTGTTGTTCTTTCAGATATCGTCTTCACTTTAATGAAAATATGGAAACATTCAGCAAGATAAGCAGCATCCATTGAGCAAATAAATTCAGGTGGTTTTCAGGTCTGAAATTCTTTCTCTGCACTAACTAACCAATTGAACTATTTCTCCACAGATACTGCCTAGCCTACTGAACATTTTCCCCATTTACACTTAGATTTGCAGCAGCTACATGATTTGTGCTTTGATCTCCCTTTAGTTTTGCCCACTCTGTGTCTGTGTCTGTATTTGTGCGTGTGTGTGTGTGTCCTCCAAAGTCAAGGACGATGTTCTTTCAGACAACTCTGTTGGTTCTAAGGTGAGTAATAAGTCCTCTATTGGATCCAGAGATTGTGCTACAGATGGGTCAGGTCAGGTGGAGCATGATGGGGTTGACTGGGTTATAGCTTCTGCTGTTGTGTGAGAATTGATTGGATCAACTATGCCTGTATTCACTATAAGGTTTAGAAGAAGGAGAAATTTCAATGAAACATGCAGAATGCACAAAAGAGGCTCAGCAGGTTCAATAATGGACGTTTCCCCTGGCTGGGGTATGAAGAGCCTGGGGTCTCCAAATAGAGGGCAAGACATTTCGGAATGAGATGATAAATTTCTAAACAGAAAGGGTATCAATGGAGTATGGCGAGAGAAAAGGAATATAGTATTGATATAAAGGATCAACCACATTCAAGTTGAAAGGCAGATCAGCTCCAAAGACTGAATAGCCTATTCTTCTATGTTTTGCTCCCACATTGATCTACCTTTACCCTCCTACACTGCTGCAACAATGTCCACTGTAAGCTCAAGAAACAACACTGCACCACACATTGCAACACTCAGGACTTAATATTGATCTTAGCAATTTCAGATAACACTCTTCCTGTTTTCTCTCGCTCCATAGTTGTAGCTGTCCCTGTCTGTTTCAATTTGTTTCTTCTGTCTTCAATTGAGGGGTTCTAAAGCAATTGCTACCATAACGGCTTTGGTCTGCGCCCCATCACCGACATTCCCCAGGTCTTGAAAATCAAAATAAAACTGCAGATGCTGGAAACCTGAAATAAAAACGAAAACAAAATGCTGGAAACACTCAGCAGGTCGGGCAGCATCTGTGCAAAGGTCCAGGATGCTTCATTAGTGTTTCCAGCATGTTCTTGATTCCCCAATTCTCTCCACTTTCTCTCTGTCTCCAGCTTAAAACCCGTTTCTATCACTGTGCCCATTCTCACAGAGGGTCCTTGACCCGAACTCTCCACTCTGTTTCCCGCCCTGCTGATGCTGGTGATCCTCCCACCACTTTGTTCCTGATTCGGATTTTCAACATCTGCAGGATTTTGCTTCAGAGGCCGCTACGTCACTCCTCTCAGCATTAAAAAACCACAACTCCCATGATGCGCTTCTCCAACGCGCATGCTCATCGTCTCCCAGGGCCTAGCAGAGCTCGGAGCGCCGGCCCCCCGCGCTGGAGTGAGCCAGCCAGTCAGTTGGGGAGTGACCCAGGGGCTGTCTGGAGGTACTTCGCCTCCGTCTCTTTCACACAACCGAAGGCGCTGCCTAAGCAAGCCGGAAACGATGAACAGCTCGTCTCAGTTCCCTGCGCCCAGTTCTCAGCAGCGCATCTCGGCGGCGGCGTCGGGCAGGATGAAGGTGAGTTGGGCCCGGGAGCCGTCGCCACTTGTCAATCAAACGGTCACGTGACGCGCTGTTGATAGGTTCACGCTGTTAAAGGGGCTTTCAAAACCGGCTTCGCTGCTGCTGAATTACTGGGTGTTGACATCTCTCATTTGCGGAGTTTATCACATTCGTGGGCAGGGCCAATGTTGATAACAAACTCTGGTACTTGTTCTTTCATAAACGGGAAGAGCATTCTATCAAAGCATTACTCCCTCAGTAATGTAAACTGTATTCTACTGAACGGTGGATGAACTGTTGTATGTTTCATACCTAATAATGTAGGTAGTTTGAAACATTCATGCAATATCAACATATCTTAGACACTTTTATCCTATCCTTATAAAGCTGAAAATACTTCACCCATTCAGTGAGCAACCTGTAGAAATTGTTCCAGATATGATTGTGATAGAAAATTAGTGGGTTAGTAAATCTGCAGATGACACAACGATTGGTGGAATTGTGTAGTGTAGAGGGCTGTCAAAGGATACAGCAGAATATGGATAAGTTACAGATATGGGTGAAGAAATGGTAGATGGGGTTTAATCTGAGCAAGTATGAGGTGTCGCACTTTGGGAAGTCACATTTAAGGGGAAAGTATGCAGTTAATGGCATGATCCTTAAAACAGCTTTGAGGAATCTTGGAGTCCATGTCCATAGCTCACTGAAAGTTGCCAAGCAAGTAGATAGGGTGGTAAAAAGGCATATGGAATACTTGCCTTCAGTCAGGGTATTGAGTATAAGAGTAAGGAAGTCACATTGCAGCTATATAAAATTTTGGTTAAGCTGCTCTTGGAGTTTTGTGTGCAATCCTGTTTGTCCTATTATAGGAAAGATGTGGGGGCTTTGGAAAGGGTGAAGAAGAGGTTTACCAGGAATCTGCCTGGATTAGAGGGTATGAGTTGTCAGGAGAAGTTGGACAAACTTGGGTTGTTTTCTCTGGTGTGTCAGAGACTGAGGAGAAAACTGATAGAAGTTTATAAAATTATGGAGACATGAGATTGAATGCCAGAATCTGGAGCAGCAAACAATCTGCTGGAGGAACCCAGCAAGACGAGCAGCATCTGTGGGAGGAAAGGAATTGTTGACGTTTCAGGACGAAACCCTGCATCAGGAATCCTGGTGCAAATTATGATGAAAATTGTTTGTGAAATCCTAGTGAAAATTATGAGAGGCATAAATAGGGTAATGTTATTGCCGATCTGCACTGTCTGTGGTCTCCCTATAAGGAAATCGAGGATCCAGTTTCAGAGGAGGTACAGAGGCCCAGGTTTTGAAGTTTGGTTATTAGTACTGAGGGAATGATGGTGTTGAATGCCAAGCTGTAGTCGATAAACTGTAGCCTGATGTATGTCTTGTGGTTGTCTAGCTGCTCCAAACGTATACACTACCTCATTATTCCTTTTTTTTTGCACTGTTTATTTTAGTAATTTGTAGATTTTATGTCTTTGCACTGTACTGCTGCTGCAAAACAACAAATTTCACGTCATATGTCAGTGATAGTAAATCTGATTCTGATAGAGTAAACAGTCAGAATCTTTTTCCCAGGGTAGAAATGTCAAGTACAAAAGAACATGCATTCGAGGTGGGGGGGGGGGGGGGGTGGGGGGAGTTTAGAAGAGATGTGTGGGGCAAATTTTTTTACATAGAGAGTAAGTACCTGGAATGGCCTGCTAGGGATAGTATTGGAAGCAGACATGATAGTGGCATTTCAGAGGCTGTTAGACACGTAATATACAGGGAATGGAGTCAAAGGGCCTGTTCCTGTGCTGTACTATTTTATGTGGTATTTTGCAAGTCATTTGCGACGTGACATGGCATTGTTTTATGTAACGATGAAGGTTACGTTGCAGTTTCCTTTAATTTCAAAATTCATTTGAAGTGAATCATTACTTCCAAGTGCAGTAGTGTTCAGTTAAATATTCTTTACTAGCAGATCTTCAGAGAAACTGCCTTATATGACGGCTATTTATGAAGATGCAATCATGAGAGCAGAAAAAAATACCGAACTGAGAGATTGCTCTACTACCTTTCTCACTTCTTAGGCAGTTCCCTTGGTGACTGGAATAATATGCTTCCACTCCAATCTTGTGGATTGTGAGGTGGCTGATGAGGCCAATGTGGGAACTGCAGAATCTCCCACAGATGGATCAGGAGGTGCTGGGTGGGCAGGTGACTATATCTTGAGGTGGTGAGCTGTTTATGCATGGCTTCATAAACAGTTCACTACCTGTGCGCTTTGGATGCATGGATTCGAGGCCCTCCGTTATCATACTTAAAGCTCCTTCTCTACTTTGAGCGTCAACAGCCGGGGATTCGAGGAGTCAGTGGGATACTGCATGTTTTTTAAATGAGACCATGAGTTCATACTTGAATCTCTTCCTCTGCCCACCTGGTAATCTCATCCCATGGCAGAACTTGAAATAGTGTGCCTGTTTTGGGAATCTGGTGTCTGGAGTACGAATAACTTCACCTGCCTAAAGTAGACTACTGGGTGTGATTAGGGCCTTAATCCTGGCCTTTTTAAAGATGTTAAAACAGTGTTGCAGGTCACTTGTAGAAGACCTATTTTAAAAAAAATATTAAATTACAAGAATAAACTCAAACTGTTTGAGTATTGCAGCCTTAAAATTTAGATATATAGAATTTTATGTATACTCACCAAATGACTTGCAACTTGTTGCCAATTTTTCTGAGAGCCTGTGGTTTACTGCATGGAAATTATATCCCAATAAATTTTAGTGCACTTAAATCCTTGGGGTATGTGCTAACGTCCATTTATCAAATATATTAATAATCAAAATTTTCAAGTGAAATTATATGTAATTACTAAGATGCCTGTACTAAAGCATTACTTTCATCCCCTAAAGGTACAACTTAAGCCAGGTCGAAGTCTAATGGACTGGATCCGTCTGCTAAAGAGTGGGAAGGACATGACAGGGCTGAGGGGAAGGTTTATTGAGATTACACCAGAAGAGCTTGCAAAACATAATACGAAAACTGACTGCTGGATATGTATCAGAGGTAGGACAGAAGGCTTTGTATGCTTCGTTTCGCGAGGAATGGCAGCTTGAATACTGTTAAAATAGAGATGAGAACGGTGGAATGTGACTTATTAAACAAATGTTTTAACAGCTTTTCTCTTTGTTTTAATACTAAAAACCGTTTTGAAGGAAAATTATCAATTATAGTATAGGACTAGTTTCACTGAATGGTGAAACCAGAAGGTTATGGATAGCAAGATGTTGGTCTGAACGCTTAAACATAAAGTAGAGCAGTGTATCTACCTCCAACAGTTGTCTCCTATCTTCACACTCCCCTCCACCCCCCCCCCACGCTGCTCCATCTGTTCATTTTTCTGTTTTTCCTCCCTCTCTTTGTCTGCCTCCATCTATCATTTACCAGCCATTGTCTTTCAACTCCACCCCTGCACACCTCCCCTACCTGGCACCACCTGCCTGTCATCTTACACCCCTCCTCAGTCCACCAGTCGCCTTGGAACCCTTTCTCACCACACCCCTTCTCCTCTTTACACTGGCCATCTCGCCTCTTCACTCAGTCCTTTTGCAGGGTTTCAACCCAAAACATTGACAATTCCTTTCCTCCCAGAGATGCTGCTTGACCCACTGAGTTCCTCCAGCAGGTTGTTTGTTGTCTCCATGGATTTTTAGTAAGGTATTCGACAAGATCCTTCACGGTAGGCTCATCCAGAAGATTAAGATGAATGGGATTCATGGTGACTTGGCCATTTGGGTTCAGAATTGGCTTGCCCATTAGAAGATGTGACTTGGATAAAAATGTGGATGGGGGGGCAAGGGGAGCTAGTAAATCTGCAGATGACACAAGGATTGGTGGCATTGTGGATAGTGAAGATGGTAAAGATACAGCAGACTATAGATCAGCTGCAGACATGAGCAGAGAAATGGCAGATGGAGTTTAATCCGGGCAAGTGTGAGGTGCTGCACTTTGGGAGATCAAATGTAAAGGGAAAATACACAGTTAATGGCAGTACCCTCAACAGCATTGATGTAGAGGGGGATCTTGGGGTCCAAGTCCATAGTTCCCTGAAAGTGGCCTCATGTCAATAGGGTGATAAATATGGTGTATGGCATGCTTGCCTTTATTAGTCAAGGCATTGAGTTTAAGAGTCAGGAAGTTATGTTGCAGCTTTATAAAACTCTGGTTAGGCTGCATCTGGAGTACTGCATTCAATTCTGGTCATCCCATAAGAGGAAGGATGTGGAGGCTATGGAGATGGTGCAGAAAAGGTTAACCAGGATTGGAGAAGAGGTTGGACAAACTAGGGTTGTATTCTCTGGAGAAGCAGAGGCTGAGGGGAGACCTAGTAGAAGTTTATAAACTTCTGAGAGGCATAGATAGAGTAGACAGCTGGATACAAATGTCTAATACTGGAGTCAAGGTCGAGTTTATTGTCATATGCACAAGTACATGCATTTACGGTGCAATGAAAAACTTACTTGCTGCAGCATCACAGGCACATTGCATTATATAAGCAGCATGCACAAGAAAAAAACAAATTGTACACAATTTTTACAAGAAAGAACACAATTAGAACAAAGAAAACAAAGTCTATTTTAGTGCAAAGTAGTCATGGTGTTGCTGAACTGTAGTGATTAGGGGTTTGTCGGTTGGTTCAAGAACTGCATAGTTGACGTCAAGTAGCTGTTCTTGAACCTGGTGGTGTGGGACTTCAGGCTTCTGTACCTTCTGCCCAATGGAGCTGTGAAAAGATGGCATGGCCCAGATGGTGGTGATCTTTCTTTGATGGATGTTACCTTCTTGAGGCAGCACCTCCTATAGATACTACCGATGGTGGGGAGGGATGTGCCTGTGATGTATTGGGCAAAGTCCACTACTTTCTGCAGCTTCCTGTGTTCCTGCGTATTTGAATTGCTGTACCAGACCATGATGCAACCAGTCAGGATACTTTCAACAGTACATCTGTAGAAGTTTGTTGGTGTTCGGTGACAAGCCAAACCTTCTTAACCTTCTAAGAAAGTAAAGATGCTGGTGTGCTTTTTGTATGATTACATCTCTGTGATGGGTCATTCGATATGTTAATGTCCAGGAAATTTAAAGCCACTGACTCTGCACCACTGATTCTCTAAATGTAGACTGGTGCATGTTCGCCCTACTTCCCCTTCCTGAAGTCAATAATCAGCTCTTTAGTTTTGCTGATGTTGAGCAAGAGGTTATTGTTGCGGCACCACTCAACCTGGTGTCCTATCTCGCTTCAGTAAGCTGACTCATCGCCACCTGTGATTCGTCCAACAGCAGTAGTGTCATTGGCAAATTTGAAGATGACATTGGAGCTGCGCTTAGCCATGGAATCATGTGTATAGAGATCAGAGCAGGGCGCTAAGCACGCAGCCTTGATGTGCACCTATGTTGATGATCAGCAAGGAGGAGATGTTGTTACCAATCCTCACTGAGGTCTGCCGATAAGGAAGTCAATTATCCAGCTGCAGAGGGAGGTACAGAGGTCCAGGTCTTGAAGCTTGATGACGAATTTGGATGGAATGATTGTGTTGAACGCCAAGCTGTAGTCAATGAACGGCAGCCTGACTCATGAGTTCCTGTTGTCCAGGTGGTGAAGAGCCAGAGAAATTGCATCTGCTGTTGACCTGTTGTGGCGGTAGCCAAATTGGAGTGGATCCAGGTCACCTCTGAGGTGGGAGATGATTCACACCATAACCAACCTGTTGAAGCACTTCATTACAGTTGATGCAAATGCTACTGGATGGTAGTCATTGAGGCAGGTCACCACTGTCTTTTTGGGCACCAGTACAATAGATACCTTTTTGAGGGAGGTGGGAACCTCGGACCGCAGAATTGAGAGGTTGAATATGTCTGTAAATACTCCAGCCAGTTGGCCTGCACAGATCTTTAGTACTCAGCCAGGTACGCTGTTTAATGTGAGAGGGGAAAAGTTCAAAGGAGATGCGCAGGTCAGGTTTTTTAAACACAGTGTTGGGTGCCTGGAATTCAAAGCCGGGGTGGTGGTGGAGGTAAATACGATAGAGATGCTTAAGAGGCTCTTAGGCACATGATTATGCAGGGATTGGAGGAAGATGGTTGCAGGCAAAAGGGATTGAGTGTTGTTAACTTAATTAGTTTGGCACAATATTGTGGGCCAAAGGGCCTGTTCCTGTGCTGTACTGTTATATGTTCTAAACTATTTTTTTTAAATTGGTGCTTCTCACTTTTCATTCCTACCTCTTAACATATCTAAAACTTTCTTCACATTTTCTTTTACATTCTCAGGATGTAGAAATAACTGTCAAGCCAAGCATTTGTTCCTCACTCCCAGGTGACCTGAGAAGCTAGATGCAGGCCACCAGCTTGTAATCTCTGTGGTGATCTTTATGATGATTTGATACATTGGAAAGGTCTGCTGGACTAACAGTCAGCAAGGCCAGTGTAAGATTGGACTTGTACTGGAGTTGAATTGGGTAAGGGCAGTGTCTACTTCCCTAAAGAGCATTAGTGATGATCTGCCCTCAGCTCCCCTTCTCTCTCCACAAATGCTGTCTGACCTGCTGAGAATTTCTGGCTTTTTCTGCCTTTTTTTCAGATTTCCAACATCTGCTGTTTTGCTTATTTCAATTAGTGAATCACTTGGGTTTTTACGACAATCTAGCAGAATCATGGACAGCTTTACTGATAAAGCTCCCTCACTTAAGAGCTTGTTTACATCAGCCATAAACTATTAGTCATGATCAATCTGCTTTTTGTTGACAAAAGTTGTTTTATTTTAGGCACTCTGATTAATGCAAAGAGAAAACTCCATTTGCATTTCAAATAAATCGCTTTTTCAAAGAAAAACGTGTAATTATTTGCGAAATCTTAACTTCATTATAAAGAGTATAGTTTAATAAAATATTTTTTCCTGTTCAGATACTGGCAAACCTGCTGTCTCCTTTTAGCAGTTCTGTTTTTTTATTGTCGTTATTACATACTTCAATGTGAATTTTAACTTTCCAGCTCTATTTTTTTAAAAAAAAGGATCTTACATTCTCACACCATCCTGTTCTTGGTCCGTGGTTGCAGTGTACACCATCAACAAGACACTTCACAGTAGCTCTCCATGGCTTCCAGTACACACCTGTGATCTATACCACAAAGAAAGACAAGGGTGGCAGGTGTGTGGAAACTGCCACCATCAAGTTCCCTTCAAGTCACGTGGAAATGTGTAATTCTTTCATCTTCAATGGGCCGGATTCTAGAAAGTTCTGTCTAAGAGCAGACCAGGAAGACAGCTTCTTAAAGGAAATTAGTTATGGCCAATAACTGTAATGTCCTGTATATGAATAAGCAAAATTACATCTGGTGTGCAAATTGTATTTATGTCAACAGTTGCTACAATATCAATAGCACCTTTTTCTATTCAACTCTGTTCAAATTCCCATATGGTCAAGATGGAATTTAGTTTTGCTACTTCTCTATAAAATTCACATAACATAAAGCCTGCCCAAACTAATATCAGAGTAATATGCCAGTTCTCTGGATCCCACAAAGTCTTACTGCACCAGGTCAAACAAGGGACCCTGCTGGTTATAGCTGCTACTCTTCCCACCATCAGTACTCTACCATGTTGAATGTCATTTAGAAGAATTACTGAAAGTTGAACAGGTGCAGAATGTACTTGGAATATGGGCCTGTAATGTCCACTGTCATTCATCTTTGTAAGCAGTCCTTTGGGATCAAGGACGACTTGTTTCTGCTCCTGTTTTCTGAATTCTGGGGTGATGAATGAGGCCAAAGTGGGAACCACAAACCCTTAACACAAATAGGGCAGAAAGTGCATGAAGGAGCAGGCAGGTGGATAGTTTGTGAGGTGGTGTACTCCTGCTGTTTGTGTAGTATTTCAGTGAGCATTGGATGCATGCAGTTGATTCTTAATACCTTCCTGAATGCTGCTCCTCCATTTTGAGTGTTCATGGGGCAAGCATTCTCAAGAGTCATTGGAGATGTTGCTTTGTTTTTCTCCAAGGGAAGTTTTGAGCACCTCTTCCTCTGTCTGCTTGGTAATCCCTTCCCTTGACAGTGCTCAGAATAGAGTGCCTGTTTCAGCAGTGTAATGTTGGGCATGCATAGAATATACCTTCTCAATTGACCTACAACTGTGCTGGTGCAATGAAAGCAGTGGTGCATTTCATCATTGATGTCTGCCTCGGCTGAGAGGTGGCTCAGAGATACAAAAAATGATTCACTTTTTTTCAGGATCTTGCTGTGAACCTTTATTTTTGGAGGGTGGAGTTATATAATTGGGATATATTAGAACATGACCTCTGTCTTGCAGCTGTTTAATGTAAGATCTGACCCCTGCCCCCCCCCCCCCCCCCCAAATATCATTCAGTGAATGAAACTGCAGCTTGAGTACTGAGTTGGGGTGACCTTGATTTTGGAGTGCAGTCACCATAGGCTGAAGAGTTTCCCATTCATTCTGAAGATTTGCTCCACTCCAACAGAATATTTATTGAAGTAAGATGCAGCATTTGGTGTCTGCCTTCTCTAAAAGGTAACTCCCAAGATGTGAAGAGTGATTTATGTCTTTTAGGGTCTTATTATGAACCTTTATTATCAGAGGCCAGCATTGTACAGCAGGGGCAGGTTGGTAGAGCACCTTTGTCTTGCGGATGTTGAGTGCAAGACCTATCCTCTTGTTTCTTCAGCAAACAAGTCAACAATGAATTGGAGCTCTGCCTCCTGAGTGTGCAAAAATGCATGCAACATTTACATACTGCAGCTTGACTACTGTGGTTGGAGTCACCAAGGTTTTGGAGAGCAGTCACTATTTTTCAGCAGTTTCCCATTAGTTCTTAATATTAGCTCCACTCTCTTGGACGTCTATTGAATGTGTGGTGCAACAATGCATACTGAAAGGAGAAAAGTGTTGGAGTAATAATGCAATCTTGTTTGATGCTGCTTTTTGATGAGATTGGCTAATTCCAAGCAAACTCATCACCAAACTACAAGACCTGGGACTCAACACCTCTCTCTGTAACTGGATCCTTGACTTTCTGACCTACAGACCACAATCAGTAAGGATAGGCAGCAACACATCCAGCATGATTCTTCTCAACATTGGTGCCCCACAAGCCCTCTACTCTATTTCCTATATACTCATGACTGCGTGGCCAGATTCTGCTCTAACTTCATCTACAAGCTTGCAGATGGTACCACCGCAGTAGGCTGTATCTCAAATAATGATGAGTCAGAGTACAGGAAGGAGTTAGAGAGCTTAGTGACATGGTGTCATGACAATAACATTTCCCTCAATGTCAGCAAAACAAAGAGCTGATCATTGACATCAGGAAGTGGGGCAGTGTACATGCACCTGTTTACATCAATGGTGTTGAGGCCAAGAGCTTCAAGTTCCTAGGAGTGAACATCACCAATAGCCTGTCCTGGTCCAACCACGTAGACACCACGGCCAAGAAATCTCACCAGTGCCTCAACTTCCTCAGGAGGCTAAAGAAATTTGGCAAGGTCCCTTTGACCATCATCAATTTTTATTGATGCACCATAGAAAGCATCCTATCTGGATGCATCATGGTTTGGTATGGCAACTGCTCTGCCCAGGACCATGAGAAACTGCAGAGGACACAGCCCAGCACATCACGGAAACCAGCCTCCTCACAGAAACCAGGACTCTGTCTGTACCCCACACTGCATTTATGACGCAGCCAGCATAATCAAAGACCCCACCCACCTGCATCATTCTCTCTTCTCTCCTCTCCCATCAGGCAGAAAATACAGGAGCCTGAAGGCACCTAGCACCAGGCTCAAGGACAGCTTCTATCCCACTGTGATAAGACTATTGAACGGTTCCCTTATATGATGAGATGGATTCTTGACCTCACAATCTACCTTATGACGTTGCACCTTGTTGTCTACCTGCAATACATTTCCCTGTAGCTGTGACACTTTACTCTGTATTCTGTTATTGGTTTTACCCTGTACTACCTCAATGCACTGTGTAATGAATTGATCTGTACGAACGGTATGCAAGACAAGTTTTTCACTGTACCTCAGTACAAATGACAATAATAAACCAATACCAATAGTGTCATGGCTGATATACCATCACATGTAAAATGGTGATAAATTTCTGTGGGGAAATATATTTGAGGAGGATGTTCCATAGTTCCTTCCAATTGAGGGAATTGGGCTCTAGTGGGGTTGAGGTAGAGTGGCTGATGCAGCTCTCTGCATTGTCCTTGGCTTTGTTGCACATTGAGGATCATGTCCCTTGCAACGACTTTCCCTGTGGCAGACGTCACTGAGAATCCCTCTGTAATTACCGCTATTGGACTTATCTTCTTGAATGTGATCACAATTGTGACATCTGAGGTCATTTCCCCTGACGTGGACAGTGAGATTTGTGACTGAAACTTTTCACTGCCAAGTTTTATAACTTCAGTCGGGATATTGTCTGCTTCTGAAGGCTTGTTATATTTGGTTGGGATATTGCCTTTTAAACTTCTTGCTGGTCAGGAGTGGCAGCAAGGCCACCAGACCAACACAATACAAGATCTTAAACACAATATCTTAAATAGCAGAAGCAGAAAATTGAGTCATAGAGCAATACAGCACAGATGCAGGCCCTTCGGCCCAATGAGTCCATGTGCCCACCCATCTAGTTCCAATTTCCTGCATTTGGCCCATATGCTTCTAAGCCCCACCCCTGCAAGTAGCTATCCAAGTGCTTCTTAAATGATACTGTTGTACCTGCCTCAACTACTTCCTCTGGCAGCTCGTACCATATACTCACCACCCTCTGCGTGGAAAAAGTTGCCCCTCAAGTCCTTTTAAATCTTTCCCCTCTCACCCTAAACCCATGCCCTCTAGTTTTGGACTCCCCGACCCTGGGACAAAGACTGCTACCATCCACCTTATCTATGCCCCTCATGATTTTATAAACCTCTATAAGATCACCCCTCATTCTCCTACGGTCCAAGGAATAAAGACCTAGCCTGGCCAACTTCTCCCTATAACTCAGGCCCTCTAGTCCTGTCAACATACTCATAAATCTTTTCTGCACTCTTTCCAGTTTAACCACATCTTTCCTATAACAGGGTGACCAAAACTGTACACAGTACTCCAAGTGCAGCCTCACCAATGACTTGTACAACTCCAACATAGTGTCCCAGCTCCTATACTCAATGCCCTGACTGATGAAGGCCAGCATGCTAAAAGCCTTTTTCACCACCCTGTCTACCTGTGATGCTGCTTTCAACAAACTCTGCTCTTGTACTCCGAGGTCCCTCTGTTCCATTACATTCCGCAGTCCTCTATTATTCATAGTACAAGTCCTATGCTGGTTTGACTTTCCAAAATGCATCACCTCACACTTATTTGTATTGCAATTCATTTGCCACTCCTCGGGCCACTTCCCCTCATTTACAAAATGATGCACTAAATAGTCCCACACCAACTGTTTAAATCAGAACTCTGCGGTCTTGCCACATCATTGGTGGCAAAGACTGTAAATAAACAGATGGGAGTTGAAAGCCCCACATATATCTTAATCCTCAACAATAGAGTAATCCAGCATATATGTGCAAAGGACAAGGTTGAAACTTTTGCAATTGTGACTGTAAACTGAGTCATTGGAGATGCTGAAGCTGGGAGAAAAAAGGGTTTTTGTTCATCATGACAAGCAGGCATTCTTTTGGAGACCCTTTCAGTAGAATCTCTCTGAACTCAAAGTACATTGAGGTTTTTATACGTTTAAGAACAAATATAACAGCAGGTGATTCAATAAAATTTCAGTAGCTACAATGACATTGTTTACTTCAAGATTTTGTGTCTGACAAATTGTTCCATTGAATCACATATTTACAAAGAGAGCACACTGTAACTGACAAGACACTTCTGAATGATCAAACACTTTTGCTAGGACAAAGTAATTCACACAGATGGCTTAAAAACTTCATAGGACAGAGAACCCAGGCATCCATGATTAGTGTTCTGAGGGCTGACTCAGCAAGCTTTTAAATATAATTTCTGTTATTTGAATCCCTGCTCTCAGCTTTGTACCTGGGTACAGTAAAAAAAAATTTCTCCTTATCCTTCTCAGCATTTCTTCGTGCTTTGACATGCTTTACCATACCAATCTCTTCCAGCTCCTTTTTGTTTAGCTGGCTACATTTTTATTGGTCCTGTAGTAGCCATAAGAATTGCCTCAAAAGACTTGCCTTTTTTTTGCCATTACCACTGTAACAGATTTATCCTTGGCCCTTGCTAGTTTTCATTCACATGTAGCCCATCAGAGCTATTATCTGATACCATATATTCAAGTTCTGTCTGTTTTCTGAGCTATGCAGCTATATCTCGCCACCATCACCATGCTCCACCCTGCTGCCCCCTAGCCTATCTCACAACTTGCTTGTCATCAATTCATGGATGAGCAGTTTTTTTTTCATTTAAATCTCAGGAAGACTAACTACTACCTTTAGTTCATTACACAAATGCCTTAGCAGCCTGAAGATTTTGAGAGGCTGAACCAGAATGTTCATTTTTAATTCTAAGAAGAAATTGCAACTACATACCACCCCCAGAAGTACTGTTTGATTGCACCTCTGCCTCAGTGCATCTGTTGGTTAAGCCTTGGCTCATTGATGTCTCTAGATAACAATGCTGTCCTGGCTGGCCTCCCATCCTCTGTATACTCAAGTTCTTTGACTCTGCTTACCACATCCTACCTTACAGCAAGTCCCCTACAGCTACTGCCTCTGTATACACTGACCTTTTATGTGGCTTCTTGCCTGGCAACACCGCAATTTTAAAATTCTCTTTGTTCTTTAAAAAATCACTTCAAGATCTTGCTTCTTCCTTTCTCCATAATGTCCTTACGTTTTCCAGTTATGGCATCATGCTCTGGATGACTGTTCCAACATTGATGCCCAAACTTTTAGATGTCCAAGCTCCAGACCCTAAAATTGCTGCCCTAAATCTCTGTTGCACCACCTTTCTCTTCCTTTAAGATACTATGTAAAAACTATCTCTATTTCCCACTGTTTCGATTTTGGTTTCCACCTTGTTATCTCTTTTGAGAAGTGCATTGTAATGATTTCTTTCGTTAAAGACAATTATACAAAGCCAACACTGTTATTCAACAATAAATCATTAAATTTTATATGTGAAGTACAGGGAAGTTAATTTATTATTATTTAATTTTGTTGAATTTGTTGGAAAAATATGTTTTGAAAATGCAAATATGAAAATTTCAGACAAAATTGAGATACTCCAGTGAAACAGGCACGGTAGTGTAGCAGTTAGCATAACGCTATTACAGCGCCAGCGACCCAGGTTCAATTCCAGCCACTGTCTGTAAGGAGTTTGTACGTTCTCCTCGTGTCTGCATGGGTTTCCTCCGGGTGCTCCGGTTTCCTCCCACATTCCAAAGACGTACGGGTTAGGAAGTTGTGGGCGTGCTATTTTGGCACCGGAAGCATGGCGACACTTGCAGGCTGCCCCCAGAACACTCTACGCAAAAGATGTATTTCACTGTGTGTTTCGATGTACACGTGACTAATAAAGATATCTTAAAACTTGTATATTCTGAAAGTAAACTGTACAGTTCCATTTTATTGTCAAAATGTCCAATTTTCTGTGTCATGGATACAAGTGGGTATTTGTTCAGGTGAATTATAATACAGATTATATTTAAGTAATTATTTTGGAGAAATTTATAATTTTTTTACAAGGGAATGGCAAATGAGCTTAAATATCATGTCCACCCTGTAACCAGGATGTAGACTGGTAAGAAGAAGTGTTAATTACATTGAATATTGTATTTTCATTCTTGGAAATATCTAGAAATTTTTCATTGACTGGGGCACTTGGATTTTATGGATATCCTGTGTCTGGGAATTTTTCAGTTGATCATCAAAGTCTTTGGGAAAAGGGGGCACAACAGGTGGCTCAAAATGAGCCTGTGGAATTAGGAAACTTGAAAATGTGGATGTGAGTAGAATCTGATGTGTTAATCAGATGACTTCCTAAGGGTGGCGGTATTTGTTTCCTCTTTCACTTCAGCTTCTTGCATACCATCATTAGGAGAGAAAACTGGCGTAGTAGTACAGCCAAAACAAGTCAATGCACATGCTGGAGTATTTTGTTCCAGGAGTGATTCTATTTGTCTGAATATGAAAATTACAATGTATTGTATGCCATGTGCTGCCACTGCTAGTTTCTATAATGGTTGAGTCTTAGTGTTGACCATTCTGTTTTAATTTCAAACAACATGCCTCAAATATGCAGAATTACTATACTTCCTCTCTGTCCTTTTGAAAAATATTTTAGTTGCTATTGGCTCAAATGTTTCAGACAAATTTGTGAAAGTGCAAGCTTATTTTTTTAAACAGCTGATGCAATCATTCCTGATGAGTGTTAAGGTTCTGTCTGATTATAAGTTTATAAAGCATTTTGGGATGTTTTACTATATTAAAGATGCTACACTGATATAAGTTGAGTGAGATATAAGCTCGAATTTTGTAGAGTGACAGCTCCCTGGGGGAGTGCCAGCAAGTTCAGGACCTCTTCACTTGTGTTTGTGAATGTGGAAGTCCAGAATTGTTAGTGATAGTTTGGAACCACCCTCTCTCCTCTTGGGGTTGAGTGTAAAAATATAAAATTGCAGAAATATCTTAGTACATGCTGGGCAATCTGATTTTAAAAAAATCTGTGCCAGCTTAGAATAGCAGCAGTGAAGCACATCCATTCATTTCAATGGAGTGGAATGGCTATGAGGGACTAATCTAATTATTTAATTTTATGTATCTTTAAATGTTTGAGCTTATTTAAATAGTTTGGTTTTTTTTACATATTATGAATATTTCTCAAATTTTTTTGTATATTTTGAATGTTTTTGAAATGATATTTTGACAACAATAACATCCAGATAAACCAGTAGGTGTGGCTGATTGAGCTTTCTGTTTTATCCCCAAGTTTTGTGGTTCCAAACTATCACTAGGAATTCTGGACTTCCACATTCACAAACATAAGTGAAGAGGTCCTGAACTTGCTGGCACTCCCCCAGGGAGCTGTCACTCTACAAACTTCAAGCTTATATCTCACTCAAGTTATGTCAGCGTAGCATCTTTAATATAGTAAAACATCCCAAAATGCTTTATAAACTTATAATCAGACAGAACCTTAACTCTCATCAGGAATGATTGCATCAGCTGTTTAGAAAAATAACCTCGACCACCAATTTGCATGGATCACCATGGATTGTCAGGCAGTAATCCAGTTATGTGATGATGCCTTCAGATATGACTGTAGATTGAGATCTACTAGATTTATTACGGTGGGACATATTTTCTTCTTCCAGAGATGGGATCTTCTGCAATGTTAGAGTGCTTTTTTTTAGAAGCAGAATGTGTTAGTAATGAACTGTCAACACATGCTTAAAAATATTATTTAGTCACATTCATATTATTTGTGGGAGCTTTTTGTGAATCATGGAATCATATACATTTACACCACAAAAGGTGGCTATACAGCTCGTTGTGTCCATGTTAGCCTAAAATGGATTAATCCCACTTCCCAGCTCTTGTTCCATACTCTTGTAGGTTTATGGTTCTTCAAGTGCTCGTCTATGTGCTTTATAAATGTGATTAGTGTTTTTGCCTTTCTAATTTTACATAGCAGTGAGTTCTTAAACCCCCACTACCAGTTAAGAGAAAAAAATTATACTTCTACTCTCCTCTAACACCAATCAACATAAATCTTTTCCCCTTGTTATATTTCTCTCCATGAAGGGAAATGCATCCAATCTATTCACTTCTAGGTCCTCATAATTTTAGATGCCACAATTAAATTTCCCTGCAGCCTCCATTAAATAAAACAAGCCAGGCCCAACCAGTCTCAGTTCATGCCTATAATCCTGGCATCATCCTCAAAAACCTTCTTCTCTAGATTCCCTCCAGTGCTACCATGTTCTGCTGAAGTGTTGTGACTGGGACTGTATACATATGTGAATTAGCTGCCATATTTACTTAATGACAATAGTGACTGTATTTCAAAGTTAATTCAATGACTATTAATGCTGTGGGCCATCCATGAAGAGATGTAGAAGGCACAATTTAAGTACAATTTCTTTTAATGGGAATAGGAGTATTTTGTAAAATAAAATCCAATTTCTGCATGGAGATCATAGAAAACACAGAAGGCGGCCATTCTGCCCATGTCCTTCCTGTCAACTTATGTGGACAATTATTATATCATTTGCAATCTTCTCTATTATGACCTCTGCATTTAAGTCTAATCATTAATATATTGCTGTAAACAGCAAGGACCAAGTACAAATCCTGTGGAATATCCTAGGAAGTAGCCTTAACATTTGAAAATAATCAACTATTACACTTTCTTTGCTGCTACTGAGTGAATTTTAGATCCATTTGGTTTTTTTCTTCTATGACCAGTCCACCTTTTGAGACCTTATCAAAATCCTTGTCGACTACATCAGTTGTCCTATCTCCATCCACTCTCCTTATCACCTCCTCAAAGTTCAATCAAATTAGTAAGATGGGTTCTTCTCTGACTGTCCCTGATTAAACTGTGCCTTTCCAAATGATAGTTTTTAACATTCCGTAGAAGTGATTCCAATAATTTGACTAACACTGAAATTAAACTAACTGGCCTGTAATTGTTTTTGGCCTGTTGCAACCTATTCTAATGAGCTGACAAATATTGCTTTGCAAGAGGCAATTACTGATGGAGTAATGTGTGCCACATGTATAAAACTTTTACCAATTCACAATATTTATCTTTGTAGGCCTGGTTTATAATGTGACCCCCTATTTGGAGTATCACCCTGGAGGAGAGGAGGAGCTTATGAAAGGTGCCGGAGCTGATGCAACAGAATTATTTGATCAGGTGAATACATCAGATAGAAGATAAATACAGTGTAATTTCTCAAACTATATGACTAAAGTAGAACTGGAGATATGTCTTTGGCAACCACTGAAGTCAATTCTTGCAAATAGAATTTAAACTCCAGCATTCAAGAAGGGTTTTCATACTGCACTTTGAATGGTCACATGTTTAAATATTAAGCTTCAATTAACAATGATGTTTTACTGTCTTGGAGATCTTAACATATCTCTTTACTCTGTTGCCTTCAGTTTAATGCACACCAGCCTAGAAATTTTAGAACACTTAGATGTATGCATGAGATATGATTTACAGTGCGGTGTCTATGATTTTTTTGGTGGTGGATCTCTTGCTGCAAACTTCAATTGTATCTTAAGCCCAAAACCTTGAATACAACTGAATGGGCATTGCAATTTTTGATAATAAAAAGTGTGCCTCCCAGGAGTTGGGCCCAAAATCAGAATGACCAGCAGGGCTCGTGATGGAAGGATTGGGAGGGTTAGGAGAGGGACAGTCATTTGAAATAGCCTAGTTAATTTCTCCAGAAGAGATTCATTAGGCTAATTCCTAGGATATGAGGGTTGTCCTATCACAAATGGCTATAAAAGTTAGAGTGGTATTCTTTTACTTTTTGAAGAATGATCACCATCTTATTGAAATATATGAGATCCTAGGAGAGCAATATAGGGTGGTTGTTTGGATGTTTCTCCAGTGGGGAATCTCTAATGAGGGACATAGTTACAAGATAAGGAAGGTGGTCATTTAAAATGGAGGTGTGTCAGAATTTATTTTTGCAGAGGATGGTAAATCTCTGGAATTCTCAGAGAACTGAGGGGTACATGGAACTGGCTTGGAAGAGGAGTTGAGGCCTGGGACAAATCAACCATAATCAAATTAAATTGCAGGACAGGTGGTCTAATTCTGCTCCTCTTTTCTTGTTGCCTTGTGTGTAGGCCAAAAGGAAGAATAGTTGAGCTTGTTGACTCTGGATGAGTGTGGTGGAAGAAAAATCAGGCTGATGCCTTGGGTCAGAGGAGAGGGGTGGAGCGGGAAGAAGAATCAAACCAGTGCCTTGAATCAGGAAGAAGTGGAGTGGAGAAGAAGAGTCGGGCCAATAATCAACTAGGGTCATTGGAATGGGGAAGCCCTCAATTTTTCCAAGGATCAGGAGTGATTCTGAATTAAGGAGGAAGTCTTCATTAGGGCAAGAAAGGTTAGACAGAAGATAGATACAGGACTTGCCTGACAGAGGTCCAGTACATTGTTCACTCTTGGAATACATTGTCCAAGTTCCCCTTCTGTGCTCCAAAAGAAATTTTGCCTGACAAGGAAAATTATTTTCCATGCAACAAAGTTCAGTATGCATGACTTATTGCACAGTGAGTTCACAAAAATGAAAGATATTTGATTCAAATAGGTAATTTGTGTCAGTCCCTTTGCCTGGAAAGTAGTATTTTTGATGGCTAGGATTGACTCTCTTGCATTGCAATGAGGTAATGATGAATAGACCAGGGGATAGTCAAATTCAATTTTGCTAAACTACTAAAAAAGGATTGTAGTGACCCAACATGAACAGCTTTCCAACAAGATAGGGTTTTCTTGGGATCTTTTTGTAGACATCAATGGTATTTTGTAAGTGAAAGATGTCTCTTGGAAAACAACATTTAGCTTCAATTCTTTGAACCTGAAATGCACCACCTCTAGATGAATTTTTTTACCCAAGACCTGTTGCTTTAAACTTTGAGTAAATACTAAATAGAAGTTGTAGCGGTTGCTACCGTGGAATAAAACAAGACTCACTCGGAGGATTGCCAAACAGAACTGGTTTATTTTCCCGCCTTGCGCGGGCCCTTTAAGGGAGAAAACTCCCGCCCAAAAAACCAGCAATGACGTAAGTCCTACGTCATCAGGACTTTCCCGCACGCGGGTTCTCCCTGTCGCTCGGAAAGACGAGGCCCGCCGCCATGTTGGGCCTCGTCGCTCCGACACCGCGAGACCCGACTGCCGAGCCGGTTCGCCCGACTAGATGGTGAGTCGCCACACAACCCCCCCCCCCCAGAACGAGCGAGACAGTCCCCAAGGTCCGTGGGCTGTGCCAGCTGCCGCTTAGGGGGGCGGCCTCTGCGTCGCGGCGTGGCAACCTCGACAGGCTGTTGCAGATCCAAATGGGCCGGTTTGAGGCGGTCCGCCGTGAAAACCTGTTCCCTGCCTCCAATGTCCAAAATAAAAGTGGATCCGTTATTCCGTATGACTCGGAACGGTCCCTCATATGGTCGTTGCAATGGCGCCCGAGGTGTGCCCCTGCGAACGAAAACAAACTTACAGTCCCGTAGTTCCTTGGGCTGGCAGGATGGGGCTTGACCGTGCCATGAGGTGGGAATCGGGGCCAAGGCGCCAAGCTTCTCGCGCAGTCTGTGTAGGACTGCTGGGGGTTGTTCCCCTTGGTCCCGAAGGGCAAGTATGAAATCCCCGGGGACAACTAGTGGCGCCCCGTATACAAGCTCAGCTGACGAAGTGCGGAGGTCTTCTTTGGGGGCAGTGCGTATGCCGAGCAGGACCCAAGGCAGCTCGTCAACCCAGTTAGGACCCTTCAGGCGGGCCATCAAGGCCGATTTTAGATGGCGGTGAAAACGTTCCACCAACCCGTTTGATTGAGAATGGTAGGCCGTGGTGGTGTGCAGCTGCGTCCCTAGCAGGTTCGCTAATGCAGCCCAGAGACTGGAAGTGAATTGGGTGCCTCTGTCTGAAGTGATGTGGGCCGGAACGCCAAAACGTGAGACCCAAGTTGTGAGCAGCGCTCGGGCGCAGGAATCAGTTGTGATGTCAGTCAGGGGGGTTGCCTCAGGCCACCTCGTGAACCGGTCCACGATAGTAAGGAGGTACCGGGCTCCTCTTGAAACCGGCAGAGGGCCCACGAGGTCGACGTGTATGTGGTCGAACCTCCTACGGGTAGGCTCGAACTGCTGTGGTGGGACCTTGGTGTGTCGCTGGATTTTTGACGTCTGGCAGTGCGGACAAGTCCTGGCCCACTCACTGACCTGTTTGCGCAGGCCATGCCAGACAAACTTGCTGGCGACCAGTCGGACAGTAGATCTGATGGACGGGTGCGCCAACCCATGTACCGAGTCAAAAATGCGTCTCCGCCAGGCTGCAGGGACTATAGGGCGGGGCTGACCAGTCGCAACGTCGCAAAGTAGGGTCCGCTGACCTGGACCAACCAAGAAATCTCGGAGCTGTAGACCCGAGACTGCAGTTCTGTAGCTGGGCAGTTCGTCGTCGGCTTGCTGTGCGTCAGCCAGGGCCGTGTAGTCGACACCCAAGGATAGGTTGTGGATGGTTGGTCTGGAAAGTGCATCAGCAACAACATTATCCTTTCCGGAGACATGTTGGATGTCAGTTGTGAACTCGGAAATGTAGGATAATTGTCTCTGCTGACGAGCTGACCAGGGATCGGAGACTTTGGAGAAGGCAAAGGACAGAGGCTTATGATCGGTGAAAGCGGTGAAAGGCCTGCCTTCTAGAAAGTATCGGAAATGCCGGACCGCCAGATACAGCGCTAGAAGTTCCCGATCAAAAGCGCTGTACTTCAGTTCGGGCGGTCTAAGGTGTTTGCTGAAAAATGCCAAGGGTTGCCAGCGGCCTTCGAGTAGCTGTTCCAGTACCCCACCCACCGCAGTGTTGGACGCGTCTACCGTGAGGGCAGTCAGGACGTCAGTCCTGGGGTGTACCAGCATCGTGGCGTCTGCCAGGGCGTCTTTGGCCTTAACGAAAGCAGCCGCAGCCTCGTCAGTCCAGATGATGTCCTTGCCCTTACCAGCCAGCAGCGAGAACAGAGGGCGCATGATACGGGCTGCTGCAGGGATGAAACGATGGTAAAAGTTGACCATCCCAAGGAATTCCTGTAGGCCTTTGACTGTGTCGGGGCGGGCAAAATGGCGGATAGCATCCACCTTGGCGGGTAGGGGTGTTGCCCCGTCGCTGGTGATTTTGTGGCTGAGGAAATCGATAGAGTCAAGTCCGAATTGGCACTTGGACGGGTTAATCGTGAGGCCGAAATCGCGGAGGCAGGAATACAGCTGGCGGAGGTGGGAAAGGTGTTCCTGGCAGTTACGGCCGGCGATCAGTATGTCGTCCAAGTAAATGAACACGAAGTCCAGGTCTCGGCCTACCGCGTCCATCAGCCGCTGGAAGGTCTGCGCGGCGTTCTTAAGGCCGAACGGCATCCGAAGGAATTCGAACAGGCCGAATGGGGTAATAATCGCAGTTTTGGGGACGTCATCCGGATGGACCGGGATTTGGTGGTATCCCCTAACGAGGTCCACTTTGGAAAAGATGCGGGCCCCGTCTAAGTTCGCTGCGAAGTCCTGGATGTGAGGGATGGGATAGCGGTCCGGGGTGGTGGCGTCATTCAGCCTGCGGTAGTCGCCGCAGGGCCTCCACCCTCCGGTGGCTTTGGGGACCATGTGCAGGGGGGAGGCCCAGGGGCTGTCTGACCTGCGAACAATCCCCAGCTCCTCCATGTGACGGAACTCTTCCTTTGCCAGGCGGAGTTTGTCTGGAGGTAATCGCCGTGCTCGGGCATGAAGGGGTGGCCCTGTGGTAATGATGTGGTGTCGTACCCCATGTGTGGGCCTAGAATTTGTAAACGAAGGTGCCAAAATCGATGGGAATTCGGCTAGGAGCTTGGCGAAATCGTCGCCAGAAAGGGAAATGGAGTCCAGGCACGGGGCTGGTGGGCTGATTTCTCCTAGGGGATAGGTCCGGAGAGTGCTAGAGTGAACTAACCGCTTCCTTCGCAGGTCGACTAACAGGTTGTGGGCCCGAAGGAAATCGGCTCCTAGGAGTGGTCGGGCGACGGTGGCAAGGGTAAAGGTCCAGGTAAAACGGCTGCCGCCAAAGTGTAATTGAAGGGTACGGGTGCCGAAAGACCGTATCGTTGTACCGTTGGCGGCATTGAGTAGAGGACCTGGTGGCCTGTCACGAGTGTCACGGCCTGTCGGGGGCAAAATACTGACCTCCGCTCCAGTATCAACGAGGAAACGCCGTCCAGATTTCTTGTCCTGAATGAAGAGGAGGCTCTGTCGGCGGCCAGCCGCCGTAGCCATCAGCGGTGGCTGGCCCTGGCGTTTCCCTGAAACTTGCAGGGTGGGCGGCATCGACGGGCCTCCGCACCCCACCTCTGATGGTAGAAGCACAGCTGGTCACCCATGTCGTCGTCTGTGTTCCTGGGGTGTGGCTGCTCGGTTGCTGGGGCCGGGCGAGGCGGGCGTTGGGCTCGCGGCCTGGTGATTTGACTGACGGACGAACCGCTCTCGCGCTTGGCCCTCCACAGGACATCTGCCCGGGCGGCCACCTCACGGGGGTTGCTGAAGTCGGCGTCAGCTAACAACAAGTGGATGTCATCGGGGAGCTGTTCGAGGAAGGCCTGTTCGAACACCAGGCATGGCTTGTGTCCCTCGGCCAATGCCAGCATCTCATTCATTAGGGCGGATGGGGATCTGTCCCCCAGGCCATCCAGATGAAGCAGGCGGGTGGCGCGCTCACGACGGGAGAGGCCGAAGGTCCAGATCAAAAGGTCTTTGAAAGCCGGGTACTTATCTTCCTCCGGAGGCGACTGGATGAAGTCTCCAACCTGGGCAGCTGTCTCTTGGTCCAGAGAGCTAACCACATGGTAGTACTTCGTGGAGTCGGAGGTGATCTGCCGAAGGTGGAATTGCGCTTCGGCCTGGTCAAACCAGACGCTGGGCCGAAGTGTCCAAAAGGTGGGCAGCTTGAGGGCCACTGCGTTGGCTGCTGCGCTGTCGTCCATTTCGCGGGTCCAAAAGCCGTTTGGACCGTCGGGGTCACCAATGTAGCGGTTGCTACCGCGGAATAAAACAAGACTCACTCAGAGGATTGCCAAACAGAACTGGTTTATTTTCCCGCCTTGCGTGGGCCCTTTAAGGGAGAAAACTCCCGCCCAAAAAACCGGCAATGACGTAAGTCCTACGTCATCAGGACTTTCCCGCACGCGGGTTCTCCCCGTCGCTCGGAAAGACGAGGCCCGCCGCCATCTTGGGCCTCGTCACTCCGACACCGCGCAACCCGACTGCCGAGCCGGTTCGCCCGACTAGACGGTGAGTCGCCACAAAGGGTTATTTTGATTTCGGTTTTTTAGAATCATAGGAAAATTGTATGGCACTAGACAGAAGCCATTCTGCCCATTGTATTTGTGTAGGTTGAGAAAGAGCTACTCTGACCAATCTTGCCTTCCTGTATGATTCATTGCTCTGCAGGTCACAGCCCTTCAAGTGCACACCTGAGTACTTTTAAAATATGGTCTTCACCACCCTTTCAGTCTCTGAATTCCCTACCTTCACCCTCTGAGTGAGAAAATGATTCCTCATCTCTAACCCTGCTCCAGTTACTTTCAGTCAATGTACTCTTATTGTTGACCCCTTTGCTAAGGGAAGAATGTTCTTCCAATTTACTCAATTTTGTACAACTCAATAAAATCTCCTCTCAGCCTCTTCTGTTTTGAAGAAAACAATCTGTCTTACTGTACTACACTTTCTCTGTAATTGTAACTCTAACACTATATTCTGCATTCTGTTACTCCTTTTCCCCTTGTACTACTTTGATGTACTTGTGTCGTGAAATGATCTGTATGGATGGCGTGCAAAAGTAAGGGTTTTTTTTACTGTATCTCAATACATGTGACAATAATAAACCAAACCAATCCTAACTTCTCCAGTCTTAGAGCTAAAATTTTGTGGTCTTGACAACACTCTTCTAAGTATAATTCTCATCCTCACCATCCCCAGTGCATTCATGTCTTTCCTGTGATCTGGTAACCATTACACAAGCTGTGGCCAGACTGGCATTGTCCCCTGTTATAAGAGCTGTAGAACTATATTGTTTAGTACATTGAGTTTTAAATAACTTCTATATTTTTTTTCCCTAGGTATTATTTTGAAAGATTTTTTAGTGAAATTGTGAAGGCTTAAATGGAATGTAATATTGTAGAGCTTTTTAAATTATGTAAGGCTGCTGTAGTTAGCAAGCATCAATACATAGAGTTTAGGAGAAATTTCTTTATGAATGATTTGTTAGAATATGGCATATGGAGTAGTAGGGACTGATAGCACTGCATGAGAAAGAGAAGATTAACATTTAATGCAGAGGAAATGCAGAGGAAAATGGAGGGTTACAGAGAGTGAATGAGCAGCACATAAGGGTAGTTTTGAGCTGTTCAGTCAAAGAGCTGACACAACTAACATAGATATTTTGTGCTGCCAACCTGGCTCTCGAAGTTTTAGCCTATATTCTTTGATTTGAAAGTGTAATGCCAATTTCCCATGTGAAATTTGAAATGTAGCATTATGAATTTTGATGTCCAATATCACAACAGCAAAGGTGATTAATAATAATTCTGGGCATGCTCCCAGCATGTGTATAAGGCTGCAGGTTTCAGATCACAGGAAACTCAATATTCTTTTACCCTTTTGATGTAAATGCTGGGGAAGTAATTGAAGCAAGACAGAACTGTACTTGTTTTGATTGTGACTGTGTTTGAATCACAATAAAGACAACAAGCAAAGTGCTTATTTTTGCAGAGTAAATTCAGATTTTGTCACATTGTAAACCTCCTGTACCAGGCTGTGAGCAAAGGCATGTAGTTCTAATCAAACATTTCAATTTTGAAGAGCAGTGTTGGTGCTTTTAAACTCCCAGATTTTTGATATGGACCCAGAATTTCTGTTGAGAAATAGCAGTGAGGCTATCTACACTCACTGTTATAATGGATCTGAAGGCACAGGCACAGTGGTAAAGGAAAATACAGAAGCTGCTGGCACAATTTTAAGAGGCTACTTCACTCATCTTAAATGCATCTGTATGAAATAAACATCCAAAAACTATTAAAAATGATGTAAACATTTAAGAACATATTAAAACAATTACAAATCAATATAACATTAAACTAAAGTAAAATATTTTGTTTTAAATTCCTCATTCTTCATGCAAAGAATCGGAGCTGAAACGGATAGAATTGCTGATTTTCTGATTCTTGCGCAGAATCGGAGAGGTCAATTTCCAGTGCCGAGGATCCCAGAAACACCCAGCTCCACAGTTGGACTCCATTTGGAATCCAGTGAGAGATGCAACATCTGTTATTCAACATATCACAGATTTACTGTAGCCCCATGTAAACCAGGTATTTGCCTGCATAGGAACAGCTGAATGGATCACCAGCAAAATTTGGCAAAATGGCTCCTGTTTTCACCATTCATTAAGTTTGCAGCTTTCCACAGATTATTCGCAGACTTTTGAGTGGCAGCCTTATGGGCATCCTCTACAAGGGATCTGTGGTGATTGTGAGTAAAGCACCAGCATATCTCTTTAACCAGTCAGATCATGATTCCTTACATTAACACAAAAAAAACCTAGAAACTGGATGTCATCTATTTTTGGGTGTTGAAAGTTCAGCCCTAATAACAAATAAAGCCATCCAAATAACAAAATTGCAAAATTGGGACATCATAGTTTTAAAAGAGGTTGAAATTGCTGCTCACTAGGCAGACATCAGCATAGATAGTCACAAGCTTGTAATTTTCTAGGCTGCAAAGTCTGAAGCAGGAAGTTTAAATGATTATTGGTTTATTATTGTCACTTGTATCGAGGTACAGTGAAAAACTTGTATACTGTTTGTACTGATCAAATCATTACACAGTACATTGTGGTAGTACACAGGTGAAAATAATAACCGAATACAAAGTAAAGTGTCACATCTACAGGAAAGTGCATTGCAGGTAGACAATAAGATGCAAGGTCATAACAAGGTAGATTATGAGGTCAAGAGTCCATCTCATCGTATAAGAGAACCGTTCAGTAGTTTTACCACAGTGGGGTAGAAGCTGCCCTTGAGCCTGGTGCTATGTGCCCTCAGGCTCCTGTATCTTCTGCCTGATGGGAGAGGGGAGAAGAGAGAATGATCCGGGTGGGTGGGGTCTTTGATTATGCTGGCTGCTTCACAAATGCAGCGTGGGGTATAGACATGGAGAGGAGGCTGGAGAGGAGGCTGGTTTCCGTGATGTGCTGGGCTGTGTCCACAACTCTCTGCAGTTTCTTGCAGTCCCGGGTAGAGCAGTTGCCATACCAAGCCATGATGCATCCAGACAGAATGTTTTCTATGGTGCATTGATAAAAGTTGGTGATTGTCAAAGGGGACATGCCAAATTTCTTTAGCCTCCTGAAGAAGTAGAGGTGCTGGTGAGCTTTCTTGGCTGTGGCGTCTACGTGGTTGGACCAGGACAGGCTGTTGATGATGTTCACCCTAGGAACTTGAAGCTTTCAACCCTCTCGACCTCAGCACCATTGATGTTGACAGGTGCATGTACACTGCCCCTTTTCCTGAAGTCAATGACCAGCTCTTTTGTTTTGCTGACATTGAGGGAAAGGTTGCTGTCATGACACCATGTCACTAAGCTCTCTATCTCCTTCCTGTGCTCTGACTCATCGTTATTTGAGATACAGACTACTACAGTAGTATCATCTGCAAACTTGTAGATGGAGTTAGAGCAGAATCTGGCCACACAGTCATAGGTATATAGGGAGTAGAGTAGAGGGCTGAGGATGCGGCCTTGTGGGGCACCAGTGTTGAGAATAGTCATGCTGGAGGTGTTGCTGCCTATCTTCACTGATTGCAATCTGTTGGTCAGAAAGTCAAGGATCCAGTTCAAGAGGGAGATGTTGAGTCCCAGATCTCGTACTTTGGTGATGAGGTTGCTTGGAATTATAGTATTGAAGGTGGAGCTGTTGTCAATAAACAATAGTCTAATGTAGGTGTCTTTACTGTCCAGATGCTCCAGAGATGAGTGTCAGGCCAGGGAGTGGCGTCCACTGTAGACCTGTTTCGGCGGTAGGCGAATTGCAGTGGGTCAAGGTTTTTGAGGCGGCTGGAGTTGATGCGTGCCATGATCAGCATCTCAAAGCACTTCATAATGGTGGATGTCAGAGCCACCACGTGGTAGTCATTAAGGCATGTTAACTTATATTTAAATTCAATGTGATATGAATGTTACAAATTTAGGCAGCTGAAGACCAGTGTTGGAGGAACACTGAGTTGTTGGATAGTTGTATGGGGAGTGACAGGACAATGAAGAGTTAAAATATTTAGCATATAATTTTAAGGTGGACTAATTGAGGAACTGGGAGCCAGGAAAGATCAGAACAGATAGTGGTCTTTCATCTGCCTCCTTCTGTCTACTTCAGGTTAATCATAATTCAGGGAGCTGAATTATGATTAACCTAAAGTAGATAGAAGGAGGAAGATGTAAGGCCAAGCAAAAATCTGTTGGATTAGTTGAGTCTGACAGCAGTGAAGGAGGTATGGAAGAGATTTCAGCAATAGGTCGATGTATGGAAGTGACAGATGATATATTACAGGTACATAAGCAATATCTGTGATGGAGGGTAACTGATTAAGGTAGCAAACTTGTGACAAGTTAGTAAGTGACAATAGAGAATTTGGGGAAAAACTTATCATTTGAAATTATTTTTAAATACTTTTGAAAAATCAACCTTTAATACTAATTCAGTCTGACAATAGTATAATTCAACATTTGTACCAAGGAATTTACAATTTCAATAAATTGTTTATGATCTTTCTGTAAAGAAATAAAAGAACAAGTGACAGCATTTTACATTTTGCATTATGCTGTTTATTTGAAGTAAAATTTTGGCATTACATTTAAATCATAAACATTTTATTGTATAATTCTGATCATTTTAAACCTAGTTGACAAACTATTTGGGAAAACAAATTTAGTAATTGTGCTTTAACTTGATCTGATGAAGTCATACCTTGATGTCCTTTAAAACGCTCAGACTATAACCTTCAAGGAATTGAATGTATGAGTGTAGTTGATAATAATGGGCAACTTTAGGGAAAGCGTATCAACTCCCAAGTCTCTGTTGTGAGAACGTTTTTGCTTTCTGGATTTTAATACCTGAAATTATAATCATAAAATGTGCACTTCCATCCAGATTCGCCAGTCTGGCTCATCATTCAGCTAGCCATTTTCATAGTTTGGAATACATACCTGTCACAGAAAATGCCACTCCATTAAGCCGTTGCATACAGTTTATTGACTTCAAGCCCTTTGCCATCTTCTGATTCTTACTTTTAAATATTTCTCAACTAATTTCATATTCCCATCTGTTTTAATCCCATGTTTTAATTTGTTTGTCAACATCATTCATAAAATCACATTACATCTATGTCACAGAAACAGGACGTTCTTCCCAAATGGTCTATTTCTACTGTTTATACTTGAACAATGTCCCATTCTTCCTCTGCCCTCACTTTCCTCGTGTATTTATCAAATTTCCCCATAAATGCATCTTTGCTATTTGGCTCAAAGAAACCCAGGTGAATGGTGAGTTCTATATTGTTTGGATAAAGGGATTTCTCCTAAGTACCTTATTGAATTTACCAGTGATCATCCTATATGTAATGGTGGCTATTTTTGCAAGCTAGCAAATGGAAACTATGTTTCCTAAGTCTTCATAATTTTAAAAACCTTCTTATTAGATCTTTCAGCCTTCTATATTTTTGAAAGAAGAGTTCTTAACTGTTCAGCCTTCCTTGATAAGTATGTTTTTTCAGTTCTAATATCATCTTTGTGAATCAGTTTTGCAATCTATCCATGCCTCTATTTCCTTTTTGTAATATGATTCTCATTCTTTTATAAAACCAATTTGTACAAAGCTTCTTTGGAATAAATGACCATTTCCATTTTATGTTCAGTTTGTTATATGCTATGTCTATCAGTTTGAATAAATGGCAAATCTATCCCATATGTGTCTGTGTATTTCTAACTTTTTTGTTCGCTGACATATGGTGTGTAGAAAAACCTGATATCTTCTTAATCATTGATGTGATGACTTTCAAATTTCAGATTCACAGCTGGGTCAACTACGATTCTATGTTGAAGGAATGCCTTGTAGGAAGAATGTCTTCAAAGCCTACTTATGTTGCTAAAGGTAGATTTCATTTTCCTCATTTTAATTATACATCAGAAATTGAGCCACTTTTAAAGTAAAACTAATTCTCAAAATGAGTACTGCTTTTGGTATTCATGTCATTGTGCAATGGAATGTTGAGCCTTTGGTATATAGGACAAAACATTGATTAAATCTGGAAAAAGGATGTGCTGATTACATGTGTGATTAATGCCTGCCTGTTTGACTGTAGACAGCCCACTCTCAAAATTTATGCAGCAACCTCAAAGCTGCAGTGATTCACGCTGGCTCTCTCACTAAACCATGGGGTTCCATTTTGGGAATAGCTGGTTATCAGTTCAGTCTAACCACTGATGATTAAAATAGGCCCAAACCGCAGTGGGAGGAGGCAGCATTTGATTGACTGTGAGGTGACAAACTTCAAGAATCTGGATGCAGTGCTGGAAAAAAGATTTAATGGCTTCAAGCACTTGGTGTAATTCCAGCACATCTTGCATCAAGTGCTAATGGTATAAATTAATCCCTGTTATGTACAAAGCTGTTGCTAATAAGTATTTAACAAAGTGACACAAGATACTCTGTGATCACCAGTAGACATGTACAACACAATTATTCAAACACTGACCCTGGTTACTAATTAAATCTAATAAATCTGTGTCTCCATGAAATCCCATCAGATGGTCATCTTAAGTGTCGTAAATTGTACGCAGATCAGTTTCCTACAAAACAATGGTAATTGTGGGGTTCAATTTCTATTGACGTCACCAGAGAGATAATAAAGGAGGGAAACTTGCTTCTTGGTCTTTATGCCATTAACAATGTTGTGCTTTCAGCAATAGAATCTTCAGTAATGATTAATAATAGAATTGGTTGTCAAAAAGGTTTTTTTTCCAAGCAGTTCTATGTTTTACAATATCATTTCAATGGCAAAAGTCTGTAACGGTTCAGTAACAAACTCTGCAGAAAGCATTGATGAAGTTTGCAACAATATAAACACAAAATGTTGGAAATATTCAGCAGGTTAGGCAGTGTGCTTTGAGAAAGAGACAGAGTTAATGTCTTGGGTGGATGACCTTCCACTGGAGCTGAGAAGTTAGCTATTAAACAAGATTCAGTTTGCAGAAAGAGAGAGAGAATGTCCATGATAGGATGGAGTCTAGGCAATTGAGTGACACAAGTGGTGGATTTGGCTGCGAGGGGGTGCTGAAGGCTAATGAATTACAAATAATATGTCTGGGGGAGATGAAAGTAGAAAGAAACAAGTGAAATCTGAAATACCAGGCAAGCTTTGGTTAGACCTCACTTGGAGTACTCTGTGCAATTCTGGTCACCTCATTACAGGAAGGATGGGAACACTTTGGAAAGGGTACAGAAGAGGTTTACCAGGATGCTGCCTGGATCAGGGGGTATGAACTATAAGGAGAGGTTGGCCAAACTTGAGTTTTGGTATTGGTTTATTATTGTCACTCGTACCGAGGTACAGTGAAAAGCTTGTCATACAAACCGATTGTACAGGTCAATTCCTTACACAGTGCAGTTACACTGAGTTAGTACAGAGTGCATTGATGTAAAAACAATAACAGTACAGAGTAAAGTGTCACAGCTACAGAGAAAGTGCAGTGCGATAAGGTGCAAGGTCACAACAAGGTAGATCGTGAGGTCATAGTCCATCTCATTGTATAAGGGAACTGTTCAATAGTCTTATCACAGTGGGGTAGAAGCTGTCCTTAAGTCTGGTGGTACGTGCCTTCAACCTTCTGTATCTTCTACCCAATGGAAGAGAAGAGAGAATGTCCCGGGTGGGTGGAGTCTTTGATTATGCTGGCTGCTTCACCAAGACAACGAGAGGTAAAGACAGAGTCCAAGGAGGGGAGGCTGGTGTCCATAATGCGCTGGGCTGTGTCCACAACTCTCCGCAGTTTCTTGCAGTCCTGGGCAGAGCAGTTGCCATACCAAGCCGTGATACATCCAGATAGGATTCTTTCTATGGTGCATTGGTAAAAGTTGGTGAGAGTCAAAGGGGACAAACCAAATTTCTTTAGCCTTCTGAGGAAGTAGAGGCACTGGTGAGCTTTCTTGGCTGTGGCTTCTACGTGATTTGACCAGGACAGGCTGTTGGTGATGTTCACTCCCAGGAACTTGAAACTCGCAACCCTCTTGACCTCAGCACCATTGATGTAGACAGGTGCATGTACACTGCCCCCTTTACTGAATCGTTGGAGGCTGAGGGGAGACCTGAAGTAAATTTATAAAATTGTAAGAGGTATAGATAGGGTAGTGTTACGGACTCAGTGAAAGTCCCTTTAAGATAGAGAGTGTGTGTGTATGTGTGTGTGGGGCGTGCTTACGTCAATAGAAGATAAAGGATGTAATGACGTTGTTGAAGAAGTTAGAAGAAGAAGGAGAGAGAGAGAGAGAGAGAAGGGAGAGAGACACCAGCCTGCTAGTTTTCTCTATCGATGGATGAGAAACAATAACTGTGTTTGCCACTGAAATCCATGTATGGAAGTTGGAAGTAATCCGGTGGAGTTCACTTTGTTGCTGACCTGTAGAAGGAAACAGGTATTTGTGTGTGGACGACCACGATTCGGATGCTTTTCGGGGTGAGGAAGTCACTACCGAGTAAACACTGGAGTGTCGTTTGGGTTCCATCGTGGAACATTTGGATTTCGTATTTACGCTCTCTATGTTTCTCTACATCTACGTCTTATCTTCAGACAACGGTGGTTGTTGAAGAAGCCCTTGCTCATGTTTCACCTTATGGCTTGCGGAACTGAACTTTAAGAACCATTCCGGAACTTGGAGTTTGGGACTTTGTCACACACACACACAAAGAGCTTAGTTTTGGGGTTAACGTTCAAAGTTTAACATTTTTGAATTCTAACATACTAACATTTTTACTTTTATTTTACGTATTATCATAAGTAGTAATTAATAAAATAGTTTTTAACACTGAATCATGCTCAGTGTGTTTCTTTTGTTGCTGGTTCGTGACAGTAGACAGTCAGAATCTTTTTCCCAGGGCAGAAATGTCAAGTACCAGAGGGCATGCATTTAAGATGAGAGGGGGAAAGTTTAAGGGAGTTGTGTGGGGCAAGTTTTTTTTTTACCCAGAGAGTGGTTGGTACCTGAAACAGGCTGCCAGCAGTGGTGATGAAAGCGGATATGATAGTGGTAGTGAAGTGGCTTTTAGATAGATACATGAATATGCAGGGAATGGAGGGATATGGACCATGTTTAGGCTGAAGAGATTTAGTCTAATTTGGCACAGACATCATTAACTGAAGGGCCTGTTCCAGTGCTCTACTGTTCTTGTTCTAAAACAATGAATGCTGGAGATGTGAGGTGGAAGACTCGAATGGCTGATTATCTGAAATTGTTGAATTCAGTGAGTCATTAAAGCTGTAATCTGCCAGGTGCTGTTCCTTGAGTTTGTGTGTAATGCTGTCATCTGATATTGGTTCCATATACACACATAAAAATTGAATCATTGAAACTTGCACCCTTTGTTACATGTCTGATGCCTGCTACTTGAATCAGCCACTATATAAATATAACCAGTGATCTTCATTTTCAGCACTCCCTGCTGCACTCCCTCACAAGGATTATATTCTGAAGGCCCACTGTGGGACTTGTACCAAAAAATTTCCAACTTGGAGTATAATAACCTATAGAGTTGTGCCAATGCTAACCACAAAGAGTTAATAACAATATTTGGCTTTTTTAAAATTATTTTTAAGCTGACTTGATTAATATTTACATAAACGTGGAAAACATAATCAGAAGGCATGATGGCTTTAAATGAAAATGAAGCATTAATTTATTGAGAGTTTGAATCTGTTGCAGTTTAGGTGTTCTTTCAGCTGAAAGGATTGATTAAGTTCTATATTTTGTCTTTGTATTAATATTCAACACAGCAATTTATTACTGGACAGAGCATATACATGTATTGTACAGTGTTACTATTTTGCCTAAAAATATTTAAATATATGGAGCTAACTAGATATGTTAGAGATTTTTCTCATTAGCTGATCGGTGAAGATTTTTAAGCTTCTAAGCATTCTCCAGCTAACATTTTTTTTCTTACTTTAATATTTTTAGATATTCAAAATCTTTCAACAAACATTTCAGTAATCTCTCCACTCTCTCATTCTATCCCTGCCACCAGTCATTTGATGTTTATTCATTATCTTCCCATCCTTTTTCCATTGTGCCTCTTCCCCACTGTAATTTCATATGCATTTTGTATTAAAAATCTTGTGTAGATGAAAATTGTTGCTTCCATTAGCTGCTGTGAGATTAAATTACTAAAACATTTATTAACAGCCATTTGGGAGCATTTAATTAACTTCTAGTTTAAATTATTGTCAGCAACAGTATTGAAAGATGAAGGAGAGAACATTTTTGAATAGGTATTTTTTTATCTAATGACAGCATGTTAGGTTCAAATTTGCATTGAGGACACTATTATCTATTCTTGAGTGAGCAGATTTTATTTCTGAGTGGAGAGGTTTTCCTTCGAGAAGAGAGTATAGAATCTGCCTTCATTCATTAACTTTCCATATTTTTTTGCAACTCTCCTCCTTAAATGGTATTATTTCTGAGAAACAGGCCCACTTCAATTCAAAAACAGAATCCTCCACTTATAGCTTTGTAAATTAATCCTTTGCTGGTAAAAGTGTTACTTTTAAATATATTGTAATTTGCCATGCCATTTGCTTGATGCTTTTCTGTGATGGCAAGAGTGTCATGGAAGATGATTCTATCAAGTCCTGAAGGCAAAGATGAAAAATGCTCTGAAACTCTCATTGGGAGGGTTATCTTTGACAAGAATAAAAGATTACTAAAGGTTTTTTTTTAAGATTTTCATTCCAGCAATAACATGTATCCCTGGATAATCTTTACATATCTTCCTTTAACATTAGTGTAGGTGGGTTGAAATAGTAGCAACTGTGATTTTGTGCTATGTATGTTCAACAGCTTTGAAGTCTAATTCAAGACTACTGCATACCCAGATAAGTACACACAGAATCTGGGGTGTAATATAAACAGCAGATTAAGTGGCATGGAATCAGTTCTAATGAACATATTGTGATTGCAAAGAATGAATTTTCTGTGAAGCAGCAACTATGTGCTTTTGAGTAAATTGGTGTAATAACATGTCTTTTTTTTTTTGCTTTGCTCTTCCGTAGTTTCATTTATTTTATGTTTCCTCCTTTTTAGTTTCTGTGAAGCAACCAGGTTTAACGATGCCAAGAGAGATATTACTAAATGGTATGTAGTTAAAAGAAACAGGAACTTGAAATAATGAACTACAGGAACATACTGCGATCATTGGGTACTTTGGTGTGAGCAGCCCCCAATGAAATGATCCTGCACTGGGTGCCCATGTTCAGTGACACAGTGCCCTGGCAGCTGTTGGAGGCATGTGCTACCTGTCCCTACCACCCACCTACCCTAAGGGCAATTTTGCCCCAAAATGCCTCCATTCTTTAAACCTACTTTAAGTGTTTTCCGCCATGGTAATAACAGGTTCATCACTCTTCCCATCCCCAGGTTAGATGGAAAATTGGATAGCTGTTGGTAAGTTTTCTTCCTGCGAGGATATATTAATCAAATTATATTTAAATTAATTGTTTTTCCTATATCCTGTACACACAGGTTGTATTTATTCAGCTTCATTAATGCCAGGGGAAAAATAGTCTTGATCCTTAAGACAATGTGTGAGTGACCCAAGCCGTCTTGATAACAAATTTAGTTAATTGTTCAGGCAAGCTAAGCAGCAAGCACCACTTAACATCTGTCCACTTCGCAAGTGATCAGGCAGTCCAAAAAAGATTGTTCCATAGGCAATTATCTGTCATGCCAGTCCAAACACAAATGGATCTCAAGGCAACTTGCTTTGATAGTGACTTTTTTGGCTTTGGCTAGCCTCAGAGACGTGGCTGCTCTGTCTAATGTCAATGAATCTCCCTGCATCTTGTGGGAGATTAGGGGTGGGTAATGGGAAAGATTTCCCTCTGGTGTTGCATCAAATATCCTTTGCAGTAGTGCAGCTAGTGATGCAGCTATCCACTCATGAAGTGATTGTCTTATAAAGGAAAATGGGGCAGGAGGATTGTATAGAAACCTGATCCACAGGGGAAATTTCAGATTTCATAAGAATGTGGAATACTATGTGCCCAAAAGGTATTTTTCTTAATTTATTTGTATAGAGCCTATTATTGTAATTTTATTTTTTTTCTCTGCAGGTGCAACTGTCCCAGATAGTTCTGAAAAACGACCTCAAGATATTTCGCCGAGGTAAGTGTCATATTTGTTTTCTCTGACTCAATCAAAACACTACTGTTTTTTTGAGCTGCAGTTGCCCCTGTGGTTTCATAGTCTTAATAGAAGATCTCAGCTGTAATATAATGATTGGTGATTTGCAGATGAATTGACACATAGTTGTTTGGCTTTCCATTGACTGATATGTTAACCTATACATTCATTCATTTATTTTAGATGGCTATATAAGAGTTTTACAGTGGAGCAAAGTCCTCATCAGTGGCCTAACTAGTGATTTATTTCAGTTTTAATTCTCATCAACTATTTTTGTTGACAATAACTACTGAGTACTTCACTGTACATTGTCTTTGGCAACTTTTTTAGAAATTGCAACAGAAAATGTATGTATGATGCAGTGTAAATTCCACAATGATAAATGCTGGAATGTAGAAATTTGCCCTAAGTCACACAATGCCAAAGAAGTTTAAGCGAGCTAGAAATATAACACTGTATAAATAGATGTATTGGGGATAGAGTAACAGTGGAAGGGTGTATAGGTTGTATCTTTTTGACTTGTGTGTGCTAGGTGATAAAAGTTCAGTATTAATGTTACAGATTACATTTGTAGATCATTAAATTGGCACATGCTTAGATTTAAGCATGGGCTTAGATAAACAGAAAAGGCTTTCCATTTTTTTCATTGTTATGGAATTAATGAGTTACAGCCTGTTTTATAGCAGAAGGCAATGAAGAAAAACATTACGTTTTCTTGGGGCGATGTTGCAAACGGGAAATTCTATACCGTTGTCTTTTTAGCAATGATAAGTGTGTTCTTGCAGTTTGCATTGTTTTATACATCACATGCCCAGATATTGTCTTGCACTTAAGGATAGGGACAGTATATTCTACCCCAAAATGGATTAATTCCAGAAATATTTCATCAAATTAAATGATAATATGCTGCTGGAACCTGGTATAGACATGGAAGTATAGAACAGCTTAATGATAGATAATGTGCTTTGATTCAACATATATTGCTTTACTCAAAATTACAAATGAAAAAATCATAGTAATCACATTTTCAACTCATCTACAACATTGCCATTGATTGCATCTCACCATCTGCCTGCAACCTAACCATTTACTTCTGATCTGTGAGATTCATAGAACAATAGAGCACAGGAACTAAACTAATCCCAATTCCCTGCATGTGGTGTATATCCTTCCATTCCCTACCTGTTCACATGCTTGTCCAAATGCCTCTTAAGTGTTACCATTCTATCTGCTTCCACCACATCCCCTCACAGCACGTTCCAGGCACCTACCTCTCTGTACTTAAAACCCAATCTTGCATCGCAAATCTCATTTAAACTTTCCCCCCTCTAGTCTTTAAAGCTCTGCCCCGTCATATTTGACATTCCTACCCTGCTTAAAAGACTCTGACTATCTACCTTATCTATGTCTCTCATAATTTTATAAACTTCTATCAGTTCGGGCCTTGGCCTCTGACACTCCAGAGAAAACAATTCAAGTTTGTCCAACCTCTCCTCATAGCTAATATTCCCCAATCTAGGCGAGTAAATCAATTCCTGGTGAACCTCTTCTGTACCCTCTCCAAAGCTTTTGTGTAATGGGGGTGACCAGAATGGCACACAGTACTCCAAATGTGGCCGAACCAAAGTTTTGTACAGCTGCAAAATGACTTGTCAACTTTTATACTCAATGCCCTGACTGATGAAGGCAAGTATGCTGTATGCTGCCTTTACCACCCTATCTGCTTATATTGCTACTTTCAAAGAGCTATAGACTTGCATCCAAGATCAGGGTCATACCATTTACTATATACTTTCCTCTTGCACTTGACCTCCCAAAGTGCAACACCTCATGCTTACCTGGACTAAACTCCATCTGCTATTTCTCCACCCATATTTCCAACTGATCTATATCCTGCTGTATGTATCCTTTGACAACTTTCCTCACTATCCACAATTTCACCAATTTTTGTGTCATCTGCAAACTTACTACAAACAACCGAGGTCCCAGCTCTGATCCCTGCAGAGCCCTGCTGGTCCTTCAGTCAGAATAGCACCCCTCCACCACTGCCCTCTGTCTTCTATAGCCAAGCCAATTTTGATTTTAAGCTTCATATTTTAACCATTACTAGAAGTGTCATAGAACGTAGAACAGTATAGCACAATACAGGCCCTTTGGCCCACAATGTTGTGCCGATCTTTAAACCTCACCTTAGACTTTCTAACCCCTTCCTCCCACATATCCCTCTATTTTAAATTCCTCCATATACTTATCTAGTAATCTCTTGAATTTGACTAATGTACCTGCCTCCACCACTGCCCCAGGCAACGCATTCTATGTCCCAACTACTCTCTGGGTAAAAAAACCTTACTCTGATATCTCCCTTGAACTTCCCACCCATTACTTTAAAGCCATGCCCCCTTGTATTGAGCATTGGTGCCCTGGGAAAGAGGCGCTGGCTGTCCACTCTATCTATTCCTCTTAATATTTTGTACACCTCTATCATGTCTCCTCTCATCCTCCTTCTCTCCAAAGAGTAAAGCCCTAGCTCCCTTAGTCTCTCCTCATAATGCATACTCTCTAAACCAGGCAGCATCCTGGTAAATCTCCTCTGCACTCTTTCCAATGCTTCCACATCCTTCCTATAATGAGGCAACCAGAACTGGACATAGTACTCTAAGTATGGTCTAACCAGAGTTTTATAAAGCTGCATCGTTACCATTTAATCAGAGTCACTATGTCTTTTTCACATGCTGCCACAACCCCATCATCCATTTTTCATTTATTTTCTCTCATGTTCAAGTCAGATAGTTTAGATCTGAAATCCATTCCAGTAATCTAAACACAAAGTTCTAGGCATCTGCTGCAATACAGCAGTGATGAGGTGCCTCTATGGACTTTTTCTATACTTCTCGCTGCCTCGGTAAAGCAGCCATCATAATCAAAGACCCCACTAACCCTGGACATTCTCTCTTCTCCCCTCTCCCATCAGGCAGAAGATACAAAAGCCTTAAAGCATGTACCACCAGGCTCAAGGACAGCTTCTATCCCGCTTTTATAAGACTATTGAACAGTTCCCTAGTACAATAAGATTGGCTCCTGACCTCGCAATCTACCTCGTTATGACCTTGCACCTTATTGTTTACCTGCACTGCACTTTCTCTGTAGCTGTGACACTTTACTCTGCATTCTGTATTGTTTTACCTTGTACCACCTCAATGCACTGTGTAATGAATTGATCTGTATGACCGGTATGCAAGACAAGTTTTTCACTGTACCTCGGTACAAGTGACAATGATAAACCAATTCAATTCAATGCCAAATTTGAATGTGCCATTGGACTAAGGGCCCATCTATCTAGATAATTTTTAAACCTCAGTCAATGTCGCTAAAACAGATTATCACATTGCTGTCCTTGGAAAGTTGGTAAGTGTAAATTGGCTGTTGCACTTCCTATGTTACAAGGGTGACTAGGTGCCCCCTGAATGTGAAATGCACTATTTGTACATTTAAGTGTTTATATTTCTATCCATACATCTATCATCCAACACTTTCTTGGTCATTTTTCAGTGTTGCTGCAGTGCATCCTCTACAGAATGCTCTGGAGCAACTTGCTAAGACTCCTTGGACAGCACCTTCCAAAATCAGCTGGAGGGACAAGGGCAGCAAAAGCACAGGAACACCATCACCTGGAAGTTGCCTTCCAAGCCACACACTTGGAAATATTATTGTCGTTCCTTCACAGTTATTGGGTTAAAATGGTGGAACTCCCTCCCTAACTGCAATGTTCATATACTCATACCTCAAGCACTGCAATGGCTCAAGAAGGCAGCTAACCATCTCCTTTCCAAGGGAAATTGGGGATGCCAATTAAATGCTGGCTCATCCCTTGAATGAATAAAACTAAAATTATGTCAGTTGCATTCCATGAAATCTGTTCCCCATCACCCCATCCTCACCAAGCAACATTGATTGCCTGCTCTTGGGAAAAAAAAATGCACAATACAGTATTACCTCCTGCAACGTTCTCCAGTCTTTTGATTTCTCTAGTTCTTTGACTCAGATTTCCTGTGCTTCTCCTCTCTTCCTTGCACGGCACCTTACAAGGTGGGAATTACCTTGTCATGGCCTTGCATCTTATTGCCTGCCTGCACTTTCTCTGTGACAGTAACACTATATTGTGCATTCTGTTATTGCCTTTCCCTTGTACTACCTCGATATGCTGATCTGGTGAAATGATCTGTATGGATGGCATGCAAAACAGTTTTTCACTGTACGTTGGTACCTGTGACAATAATAAATCAATTACCAATTAAGTCATCTTGCCTCTCTTCTTTTGAGCTTTATCCAGCACTATCCAAATCTCCATCTCCTTCCCCATCTTTAAAAGGTTTCTCAAAATGCACCAGCTTTTTTCTGAATCCTTAAAAAAAAATCAGACGCCTGTTCCATTTTTCCCTTGGCTCTAGTTAGATGCCATGTATGTGTAACTGCTTGTAAGTTGCAGGTGGTGATAGATGGATTAGTTTTAATCATTCATTCAATCACCAGATTTATTTGCCAATTTATTTAACATCAACAACTAAAATGGGCATGTATAACAAAAATGTGGATTTGTCTGGAAAAGTAGCCTTCTGTTCCATTTTTTTCACAATAAATTATTTATCCCAGACTATAGTTGAGGTGACCAATGAGACCCTGAGTGGTGAAAGGGCCTCAAATAACATTGGTGATGAGTGAGCTACAACAAACCCCGCTCACATATTCTTTTGGAAACATCTGGCAGATAGCAAAACTCTGCCTCCCACCACCCCTCTCCTCACCTCCAACTCGCATATAGCTTTGCCATCAGTCAGTGCTTCTGAGAGTCTTGGCATTCAGAAGCATACAGTAACGGTTAACAAGGAAAAAAGGAATTCAAAGGATTCTAAAAGAGAATTAAACATTTTCAAAAAAAATAAAATCAAGTAAAAACTTCAAAACACTTTTAACAATAATGAAAACAAATTAAACCAAAGACAAACAATAAAAAAATGTATCTTAACTTATTTTGTTTCCTTGTAACTATATTGTTCCCATTCAGATTAATGGATTGGTGTAAGATTTGAGAGCAGAATCCCCCAAGCATTATGCTGGGGAATTTCAGCAACCTTTGACTGTTGTTGGACTCCATCTGGAGAAATGCAGGCAATTCCAACCTACTGGAAAAATCGGACAAAATCTGAACCATGACATTCGCTGAAAGCTCCATAATTGACCATAGTTGACCTGGTTTCAGTTTTACTTTTTTTTTGCTGACCTCAACTTGCATATCAATATCATTCCTCTTGTACAAATGAATGCACGAAAGTGATTTCAAGGATGTTGACTGCAACAAAGGATTTCTTTCTAAATGAGGGGAGGGGGAGCAATTAAGAAGGAAAAATAGCATGGTTGAAAAGGAAACCCTGAAGGAGATTTTTGAAGAAGCTCCACCTCTGCCTTGAACCTCCTTTTCTCCTCTCCTTGATGTTCAACAGGTTTTGTTTTTTTTAAAAAATGTACTTCCTTTGTTAAGCTTAACTTTTCTCAACATTACCAACTTTTTACCAAATAAAATGCTCTTTTCATCATAAGTCCAGCACCACATACCAATTTCTGAATTAAGTACAGATCTTAACGTCCATTTGATCAACTCTGAAGAAAGCACCAACCTTGCCTCCATCACACAGACACAACATAAAAGCAAGAACTTTGGCCTTAGATGACAAAATTAGATGACAAAATTCAATGTCAAAATCCTTTCAAGTTCCTTGTAACATAACATTACTGTTTAACATTTTGTATCATATGCATTACTCTAAGTTCCCTAGTTTATCTGGTGTTCTATCATTTATTCATTCTTTGAACCTGTGGAAAATGTATAATCACACAGATTTGACTTTGAAAATCTGAATTCAAAAGTTATTGTCATCCAATCTAAATTGTATTTTTAACAATTTTACCAGATATGAATGGTTTCAGACAGAGGATACGATCACAATTGTCATATACACCAAACAAAAGGTATGAGTTCCATAATAAAACTAGTTAAAGAATTGCCTTTGCATAGATGAATGCAGTCCTACCTGAATGCTCCCTACAGGCATCTTGAGTAATCTTCAGGATGCAAGACTAGAAGCAGCTGGAACTTTAATGAATAATTCTGAAAATCGTTTGGAGCAGCTATTATTTTATTGTTTAACAAAACATTTGAAAAGCTTTTCAAATATTTAATGAATTAAGCCATAAAGTGTTTGGCCAACTACAACTTTGATCTTAATTTGAGATCTGTTGCATTCATTTTAGCAAAATATATGCCTAGAAATTTACCCATGCATCATGAAGTTGAAAGTCATGTTAATACAAAATAAAACTATTTTAGACATTCTTATGGATATCTTACGCCAGTCCACACCATTATTTGGTTATCTTTTGGGCAAAATTTTTATTTGCTAGCACTATTTTTTCTGTAACAATACACAAAAAGTGCTAGAGGAACTCAGCAGGTCAGGCAGCATCCTGTGTTAAACTTGAAAGTAGTACTGTGCCCAAAAGTTGTTATCAGCAAGATTTCAATAACAGTTGCAGTTCACTCTCAAAAATGCATCTTTTTTTTCTAACTCTGAATGCTCAGTCGAAACATTTATTGAAAAGAACAATCAGACTGCACCTTCTTGAGACGTTGTTACACACTGCTCTGCAGCCTCAGAGCATACTCTATCCTCTGCTCATTATGAAGACTGATCCTTCCTCACTTCCTTGCAACTCCATTATACTTTCCTGCAATTAAGACTGACTTTGAAACCCATTTTACCAAAACTTAACCAATAATGTGAGTGTGTGAAAGACCCTTCCATGTCCTCCCTCCTGCTATCTCCGAAGCAACACTGGCACTCATGACCAAACCATAAGGAGGCATTCAGAGACTTGGCACCAAACACATTATGGATCCAGGTTTCACAGGGAGTGGTGCTCTTATCTATGCTTCTAACAGGAGCAATGCCTATACAGGTGACCCCTGCGTTACAGGGAAGTTGTGTTCTACAAAATGGGCAACATCACGAATTTCTGAAATGCAAAGCTGTGTCATCTGTGCATGCATCAAGAGAAAAAAATTATTTACTTTTTGCATACATTCAGTAATAGTGAATTTTATTCCATATTTCAAATTTTTGGGTAGTGATTTGTGAATTCTGTCAGGGTGAATTTCCATAATCCAAAGGGCTGTAATGCAAGGGTCACCTGTATAGTCTACGTTACCTCATTTGCATTATTGATTTCCTCAAACCTTGAGTGCAAGCCTATACACACGTAGACTGCTCCCACACTAGAAGTTGTCACCCTGACTCTTTCCTGGCTTCAGGATCAACCCAGCCCAAGTATGTTGATGTATACCATGTATCATGGTTTGGTGATCACTCCTGCATTAAGGAGGTCTTTTGTGCTCCCTGCTCCATAAGACCAGACCTCATGTTACTCTCCATCAGACCACAGGAACAGGCAGATTGGTCACCTGCATTTCCTGCCAATGCAGGCTTCCCAAAGTGCAGACATTCATTGACTGAGTTTATGTCCTTGCAGAGACCTTCCTGGCAATTTTATGTCAGGATCTCTTTGTGGGTCTGGAGAGTGCCTGCTATTTGAATGAAATACTTCCCTGCTGTGAGTGATCTGATCGACCACCTTGATGTCTTATCGATAAACCTGGGAGCCCCTCTCTGCCTTCAGAAATTACTAGGACAGCTGTGGTGATGGAAACAGCATTCTCCAGTAATTGGAAGAGTATTGGTGGTTTTATGCTTATGTGCCTTTAAGGGCTGACTGATGAACTCTCAGCAATATTTCTGAGTGTTGGCAGATACAAGAAATTCAAGTGGAACTTTTCAGTCATGCCAGCTGTTTCTAAAACAACATGGTGTCACCTGAGGGAACCAAACAGTGCAAAATTTTCCACTGTTGTTTTAAAAAAAGCAGCAACCTTTTTAAAGTTCTTTTTAAACAGTGTCAAGGAGCCATTTACTGACTAAAAATGCCACATACAAACTTCAAGGCACTTGTATTCACAGACTATCATGCTGTTGATTAGCAACCCTCCCAAGAATTTCTACAAGCAAACTAAAATTGCATAGATTGGAATGACTTTGATAGGAGCAGCTGTTTACTGGAAATCTTTTTTATTTTGATGTTTTTATTGAACATCTCATTTTCTAGCAGTGTTCATAACATTTATATGCATGTAAGCACTCCTAAATCTATCACTCATTGAATTTGACTTTCTGTCACATTGTCATTTTAATTGCCTTTAAAATCCCCAATGTAGTCGAGGCTGTGCAGTCTACTCCATTTCCAAAATTTGATTCCAGTGCAATGTTTTGCCACAACTGCTTCGCACATTTATAAGGCAACATCTGGAGTACTGCATACATCTTCTACAGAAGGGATGTTATTGAACTGGAAAGGGTACAAGAAAGATTTGCGAGGATGTTACCAGGACTGAAGGGTTTGAGTTGTAAGGAGAGGCTGGATAGGCTAGGACTTTTTTTTTCCCCATGGAGTGTAGAAGGCTGAGGGGTGACTTTATAGAGGTTTACATAATCATGAGTGGCATAGATAAGGTGAATAGCCATAGTCTTTTCTCCAGGGTAGGGAAGTCCAAAACTAGAGGACATAGTTTAAAATGAGAGGGGAAAGGTTTAAAAGAGACCTGAGAGGCAACTTTTTCACACAGTGGGTGCTGAGTATATGGAATAAGCTGCCAAAGGAAGTAGCAGAGGAGGGTACAATTATCACATTTAAAAGGCATTTGGACAGGTACATGGATAGGAAAGGTTTAGAGGGATATGGGCCAAACACAGGCAAATGGGACTAGTTCAGTTAGGCAACTTGATCGTCACAGACGAGTAAGGCCAAAGGGCCTGTTTTCCATGCTGTATAGCTCCATGACTCTGACACTCACTGCTGTGACACACTCTGGATGCTGAAGGTGTTTGAGCAGCCTGCAGTCAGATCAGAAGGTGCCTTGTTAGTTTTAAAAAAGATTGTTCTTTTAAATATAAAGGAAAGCAACAAATTAGCAGCGTTTGCTCCTGGTTCTAACGTGTTCGATAATGGCCTTTGTATATCGCTTTCTTCACATTATATAGCATGAGTGTCACAAATGGTGGTGTCACTTAGTGTGCTCCCGATGCTGGGAATAGATCAGATGCACTAATGTGAGTTGCACTTGGAAATACCCTATCCAATTTTGTAATTGTTTCTGTGTGAAATGATACCAATCGCCAGTGCAATGTATTCCCTGTGAAATTGAAATTACACCATGTGCTATTCAAAAAAAATAAAATTGTGTGATCCATTTTCTAGATTTAAAAATAAATACCATTCTTCAAAAGAAAAGGGACGATTTGGTATGACTATTTTGGTACTAATAACTGAAATCCTATCCGAATAAAAATTGATCAATTATTGTAGGTATCTATAAATAGATTATTTAAAATTTTGGTGTGAAACTTTTAATTTTCGGCGGGCCAGTTCTTAATTTGTGCAAAATTCTTTTGAAGGACATTGACTCAGATTCCATGATTGTAGACTTGGAAGGTGGTGTTCTAAGAACAGAGATTCGTCAACAAGAGTATTCTTATATCATTCATTTAGGTAGGTAGGAGCTTCAATAGTATTATTGAATGAACCAATTCAGAAAATAAATGCAAATATTCATTCTGAATGTAAATGATTGCAAACAAATATTTTACTTTTGTAAAGTGTGATTATATATTGCTGAATATTTGCCTGCTACAATATAAGGTTAAAATTGTTGTATTTAAATGTGGAAATTGAAACACTTTGAGATTATATGGCAAGTACACAGGAAGTAATCAATTGTTTTTGTTAAAATCCTTTGTGTAACTCTCAAAAACATCACTATATATCTATGACTAGGCCACATATTAAACTTTCTGAGTCTTCTACATATTTAGTGCACTTGTATACAAAGTCATTTTGACGCATAATGACTTCAGATGGCACTTTGATGATAATTGACTGGCACATGCATAGTCTGGATTAGCAGGCCTTCACAATGCATATGAACCCTACTCTAATTTAAAAGATACCTACCTAACTTAGTCTGATATCTGTCACTATCTATAGATAGATCAGCTTTAAGTTCTTTATTTACCTCTTTGCCTGCATTAACGGGCCATTATTCAGCTGCACACTCTTGATAAGAAGAGGTATTTTCTGGGAGGACCACATCAAAGAATTGGGGTCAGCCTTTATAACAAAAAAGGAACCTTTGTTATATGTTTCACCTTTAAAGCTCTAAGATGCAAAAAAAGGGTTGCTATAAACTCAGCCCTGAGGCTGTGAATTTAGTCCCAATGTTGCATGCTATAAATCTAAAATTAGTAGGTCTGTTAGTAGAGTGCTTATACCAGAGAAATGGTCATGATGATTGACTGGCACTAATAACCCAAATGGTTTTCTAATTGACATGGACCTTCCATTTCCACCCTTCTTGTACCTAACTTCAGTTGCACGCTTTGTGATTGTTAACTTAATGTTGTCTGAAATAGTCAAATATAGAACTCGGTTGTGAAAATAATTGCATTCTAACAACTTCTTACATTTGCCTCTCATAAATCATGAATGTAGCTTTGCCATTGCAACCACAACCTGCAAACAAGTGACCCAGTAGAGTTGGGATAACTCATCACTGGCCACATTGAACTTGTTTCCTTCCTGGTCTACTTCCACACAGTGCTATTTGACAATTCTGCAAACTACAGCATAAGTTCACCTTTTATGAATGTGAAGGATGGAGTTTCTCTCTGCAAGTTTGTCAGACTTGTAGATTTTCTTTGGCTTTGGTTGTGTATACTTGGTTATTGACTTTGTTTTTGACTAACAAAATGTTCCAATTTTTTTTATTTATATAGAACTAAGTCATGAGGTAGAACAAGAGGTAGCATCTGGTATGTAGAATTTTAATAATATTGTATGTTTTCAGAAAGTATTGGCTATCTCAACATTATTTATACCTTCAGATCAATTTTGCTTGTTTTCTTACTAATACTTATTTTTTTGCATTTTGTTCTTAAAGGGAAAAAAATGACTGTTTACATTAATTTCTAATTATGTTTTCATTTAATAATCCAGAAAAATGTACCAATACAATACGGGGGGGGGGGGGAAATAAAACCCTTCTATTACACATCTGAAGTTGGATAATTTTATGGCTTTGACTTCCATAGCTTTGCCTTTCTCCAACCCAAAGCACAAATCAGACAACTGGCTACAAATTCCCTAGGTCATCTCTGTGATCATTAACATTGTGGCCACAACTTAAAATTGCATAAGGAATTTAACATAAACTTGCATGCTATTCTGAGTTCTATTATATCATTTCCTGTATGTCTTGTTAATTCTATGTAGTACGTTGTAGCAGCAAAGTGGGAAAAATTGAACTGCACTTGAAAAAACTTAGTAATACAGTATGGAATGATCTTGGACAACCTCGAGAACATCATAACTCATACGAAAAGAATACCAACAGGGGTATGTATACATGGGATTATTTGAATGAATTATAAGTTGTTCAATTTATATTATTTGTGATATAAGTGAAAAGTAGAAAGTTTAGGTGTTGTATCCTGCAACCTCTGTACAATCGCAGGCATATAGCTAGTGTGAATGTGTTAGGATGAAACCCAGATTAATACATGTTTATAAACCAAGATAGTCCAGAGCAGTGGATAAGATCTCCACACATTGCTTTGTTGTGCTGGTTGGTTTAATCCTAGTTTTCAGATCTTTGCTTCTTTCTTTTGGGATCAATTTTAAACAGAGTATTCAGTCCTTTTAAAGCATCAGATGAGGTTAAGTTCAATTAGTTTGTTTTCTAAAACTGGCTTTTCTAGCTTTTCATTCCCCTTTAGGTTTCTGGGGATCCTTAAGTTGTCTATACCAGGGAAAAGATCCAAAGAAGTGTCATCTTTGGCTGTATTTTCCAAGGTAACCATTGCAACAAATAAAGAAAATCTGTTCTCTAAGTTGTATGTTAGCACCAAGGACCAATCCCAAGTCAAATCTATAATATAGGAAATTTACTTGTGTGACATGTCTCACTCAGACCTCACTGTCCTTTGATGTGGATATGCCTCCAGCTGCACATTTGAACCAAATGATGGAGTGTCAGAATCTACAGATCCCCACATCTTTACTCATCCATTCTAGTGACTTTTCATATTTCATGACATTCTGTGGGCAAACCTGATGACATTTACTACTTGAGAGCAAATAAATCAGTCAAAAGTAATTAAAACTACTGAAATACAAGCATTATTATATAGGGTGAAATTTCTTCTAACACAGACCGTGCATATATAGGCTGTGTTTCTGCAGGGTGCTTCAAGAGATACTCTACAAGCTAACTCAGATAATACTTCACTGGCATCAAAAATCAATTTATTATCATAATCGTTAAATCAACATACCAGCAAGGTAACATGCCTCAATGACTACCGACCAGTAGTTCTGACATCGACCACCATGAAGTGCTTTGAGAGGTTGGTGTTGGCACGCATCAACTCTAGCCTACCAGACAACCTGGACCCATTGCAATTCACCTATCGCCGAAACAGGTCTACAGCGAATGCCATCTCCCTGGCCCTACACTCAGCTCTGGAGTATCTGGACAGTAAAGACACCTATGTTTACTGACTACAGCTCTGACTTCAATACAATAATCCCAAGTAAGCTTGTCATCAAACTCCGAGGCCTAGGACTCAACACCTCCCTCTGTAACTGGATCCTTGACTTTTTAACAAACAGACCGCAATCAGTGAGGATAGGCAGCAATACCTCCGGCACGATTATTCTCAACACTGGTGCCCCACAAGGCTGCGTCTTCAGCCCTCTACTCTACTCCCTATACACTCATGACTGTGTGGCCAGATTCTGCTCTAACTCCATCTACAAGTTTGCAGGTGATACCACCGTTGTAGACCGTATCTCAAACAGCGATGAGTTGGAGTACAGGAAGGAGATAGAGAGCTTAGTGTAATGGTGTCATGACAACAGCCTTTCCCTCAATGTCAACAAAACAAAAGAGCTGGTCATTGACTTCAGGAAAAGGGGCGGTGTACATGCACCTGTCTATATCAATGGTGCCGAGGTCGAGAGGGTTGAGAGCTTCAAGTTCCTGGGAGTGAGCATCACCAACAGCCTGTCCTGGTCAAATCGCGTAGAAGCCACAGCCAAGAAAGCTCACCAATGCCTCTACTTCCTCAGGAGGCTAAAGAAATTTGGTTTGTCCCCTTTGACACTCACCAACTTTTACAGATGCACCATAGAAAGCATCCTATCTGGATGTATCATGGCTTGGTACGGGAACTGCTCTGCCCAGGACCACAAGAAACTGCAGAGAGTTATGGACACAGCCAGTGCATTATGGACACCAGCCTCCCCTCCTTGGACTCTGTCTTTACCTCTCGTTGTCTTGGGGAAGCAGCCAGCATAATCAAAGACCCCACCTACCCGGGACATTCTCTCTTCTCTCCTCTTCCATTGGGTAGAAGATACAGGAGCCTGAGGGCACGTACCACCAGACTTAAGGACAGCTTCTACCGCACTGTGATAAGACTATTGAACAGTTCCCTTATACAATGAGATGGACTATGACCTCACGATCTACCTTGTTGTGACCTCTCACCTTATTGCACTGCACTTTCTCTGTAGCTGTGACACTTTACTCTGTACTGTTATTGTTTTTACCTGTACTACATCAATGCACTCTGTACTGACTCAATGTAACTGCACTGTGTAAGGAATTGACCTGTACAATTGGTTTGTAAGACAAGCTTTTCACTGTACTTCGGTACAAGTGACAATAATAAACCAATACCAATACCCATACACATACACATACTTAGGCTTTAAAAACTGTGCACTGCATAGTGTGGTTGCTAACAATAGTTTCATGAAACAGATTGATTCAAGCCAATGACTTCGTACTCAGCTTCAACGATAGTTGTAGGTGATTTTGACATTAATTTTGGCCTGTTAGGGCAGCAACAGATGGGATCAAGTTCCAGTGTATGAGGCGAGTATGAAAGGTAAATGACTGGAAGGAGGGAGCATGTTGGCATACGTCAGGCTGAAGAGCGTCAACATTGCTCTTTGCTAAAGCCCTTCACTTAAGAACTATAATAATTAGTTGATGGTAAGTAATCACAGGAATTTTTAGAATACCAGTTTTCATAGCTTGATAGAAGTGATCCTTCCACAATAAGGAAATGATCAGAAAGTAGTTTGTGGCAAAATCTTCATAGGAAATTAAGGTATGTCAAGAGAGTCTCTCAACCTGTGGGTTTGTGTCCCAGAAATTTGTGTAACAAATTAGAAGAAAAAAATGTCAAATTGGAGAGAAAAAAATAAAAATTATATCTTTGTTAGTATCATGCCAAAATTACAAGCTCTCTCTCACCTTCCCTGCCTCACCCCCAATACAGATCTCTTCTACTGGAAATGCAACCTGATCTCAAAGGTGGATGTCTCACACAACACCAGACTGTTCTGCTTTCAGCTACCTCCTGGATGTCATTTGACTATACCTGTTGGGCAACATGTGTATCTTAAAAGTTGCATTCAAGGTACAACAATGCCTTCCCTTTATACAGTTCACCAGAGCACTTAATTTAAAGGTAAAATACAAATAATTATGTGGATGACTAGTTGTAAATGGACTCATTATTTTACATTGCATCTGAGGGAAAAAGAAGATTAAACATGAAAGCTTATGTGGGTTGTATAGTTTCTCAGTCATTAGGTGTCCTTTTGTTCCAAATCTGCTTTTATAAAAGTGATTCATTGTTTGTGGATTCCTGCAATTTGCACTGAATAAGAGCTTGTCAGCATGAAAATGTTTCATCCAATTTTTGTTGTAATTTACAAGCAGTGATTTATAAATTGCATCCTAATTTATTAGAACACCATCATATATGATGCACTGCTCTGAGACTCATCCTGTTTCCTTGTGAACAACATCAAAGGTTTCCCATCCACCTTCATTGTTAAACAATGCTGCTTTAAAGAAGTTATAATTAATTCACAATGACATATATATCTAAGCATAACAGCATAATATTTTTTATTTATCTTTATCTTTGATTTCTTCTTGGCAGTTGCTCATTCTGGATGGGTTAAGCATGATAATATGACTTTCCTTAACCCTCCACTGCATCCGCTTGAGTGTAGGATTACAGCTGACCCAAACCCTATTCTGATCTGGTCTTTAGGTTATCTTTCAGAACCAACACTTTAAATGGACTTTCCTCATCCCAGCAATCTTGAAACACCACAGGAATGATAATTACAGAACTTTCCTATAGAAGCATCTAGGATTTCTTGCTCCCCATGGCTTAGCAATAGAGTACACGGGGCATTTTCCAACAATCACAAAGCAGAAACAAGTCTTTTATTCTAAATGGTTCTGTACAACTTCTTTGTCTTCAGTTTCTAAGCAACGATGTGCCTTCATTTTACTACCATCACATTCTGCTTTCCTTCCAGATGTAGAGGTTGTTAGGCCCTATACCCCTGTGTTGCCGTCCTTGTATCCAGAACCAAGGAATGATTATCAAAGCTGCACAAATATCTACTTAATGATTAAAATTTATCCCACTGGACTGCTGACACCAATTATTGACAAGCTTCAAATTGGTAAGAGAACAAATTTTCTCTTTAGTTTTCTGATCCACCTGTTCTGCTTATAACTGCAATGCAGAATGATTGTACTAGTTCTCATTCTCACAATGCTGCATCCTCTATGGTGAAGATGTTGACAGTGCTGTTAACTCAAGGGCTGTGACTCACACCAACATTGATAAAGGCACAGTGATTTATTTTCAAGTCAGTGCATGGTGAGCCTTGGGAATCCCAACACTGTCAGGTTTCCCACTGGGTTTCTATTGGCCTTCTCCTTAATGATGGAGGAGATCATTGTTTTAGGAGGTACTGCTGAAGGAACCTATGTCAAATTGCTGCAGTGAATCTCATAAGTGATGTTTGTTGCTTGCATGATTTGAAGAAGAAAATAGGGTGCCAGTCAGTTCTCTGCTTCATCCTGGGTAGTTTTGAGCTTTGTGAGTCATGTTGGGACTGAACCTATCCAGGTAATTAGAAAATAGTCTATCACAGTCCTGACTTACGAATGATAGAAAGGTTTTTTGGATTTAGAAGGTGGATGTCTTGACATTGAATATGCAGCCTCTGATGCACTGTTGCAGCTTTGGTAATTAAATGACTGGTCAAACTAGCTTTCTGATCAAAGAGGACTCGTAGGAGGTGGATGGTCAGGATTCAGCAATAACATTTCCATTAAAGGATCAGGGAGATGTCTTTCTCTTGTTGGAGATGGTCATTACATAGTTATTATTCCCAGAAGGTTTCTTAGGACTGAGGTGGAGAGAAATTTCTTTGTTCAAATGTTTGTGTATCTTTGGAATTATGCAACATGTCTATGTCCTTGATGGCATGATGCTCATTTATCCATATCAGCACTGAACAGTGGACTCCTATATTAGGCATATAAGTGGCAGCTTTTCTTCATCCTCCAAGCAAGTTGAAGCTAACACTATATCTGTAGTGCAGCTGAAAGAGATCATTACATAGTGATTACACAGTTGTCTTTTGGTGTGATCCAAAATATTTTATGGCTAATTGAGCTTTTTTTTTGAAGCATATTCATTGTTGTAAAGTAGGAAAAGAGTGCAGCCAACCTACCCTCAGCAAACTCCCAAAATCTATTTCAAGGATGTCGATGACACGATTGAATATTAGCTATTGCATCGCCATGAGTTCTCCCTGTTTCTCTTTGAAATTGTGCCTTTGCTTTTTTATGTTGAAGTGTATTGTTTCTGATAAAGAGTGGAAAGGTCAAAGGAGAAAACACCAGACAAATACTATACAAATTCTGCCTCACTATTCTGCATATCACCCTGGCGACCCAGAATTAGTTGCTGTTTGCAAATTGTAAGATGAAGAGTGCTCCATCATGGTTGATATTTAAAGTATGTCAGTGGAATATAACCATGGTATGGGAGTGTAGAAAAAACCTACTTATTAAATCTATCCTTTTTCTTTATCAAAAGAGGATTTGTCCATTCCCTTTCTAACAAAGGTAGTCATTTTAAATGTAAAGAACTGCTGTTATAGGTCAGAGAGACCTATAAGCAGTTAATGTGTTCCAATTTATGCCTGCAGAGTTCTTGTAGCATATATGTTGACAGCTGTGTTGACCTTTGTTGCTGTAGTCGTACTTTAGAACTATTTCACTCTCACTGTAGCACGGGTCAGCTGATAGATCTCAATGACCTGGTGGATGAGCTTGAACCTCTTCAAAGCCTCCTCCATGTTTGTATGGCTCTCTGTAGTGGAACATCATGGTTAGGCTGCTATAGTCTTCCATTTCCTGTGTTCATAGTGTTCTTAGTTACCATGTCCCCTACTACAGTATACTTGATAGTCGCCCCTACATTTGGTCTTCCAAGGAGAAATTGCCCCTGTTATCTTGCTCCTGTGGTGAAACTCCAAAATATCTCCTTTGTTAAAATTGAAATAAAAACACTGTGTACACACCAGGTCAGGCAGTACCTCTGGAGAGAGAAACAGTTAATATTTCAGGGTGATTACCTTAGCAGCAGCTCTGTTTTCCTCTCCATAAGTGCTACCTAGCCTGTTGAGTATTTAGAGCATTTTTTGATATTTTGATTTCAGATTTGCAACATCTGCAGTATTTTTTTTCTGACATAGAGTTCTCTAACCCAAATGGGAATTAAACATTTGTTTCTAACTTGACTCTGCGAATATTAAATGTTGCATGGTTTTCACATTAATGTCCTTTACTAAGATATTTGACAAGTTCAATGAGGACCTCATCTCCCACCAATATGAAAAGCTTTAGGAATATTCTAATCTGGAAAGGTCTTTTGACTTGACATGACATAACATTTTCTCACTAAGATAAATAACTACAGTGATGATGTACTCATTGTTCTCTGTAAATTCTAATTCTTGGGTACAGATGTGTTTAGTGAATAGCATGAGTAGATGGGAACGAGCACTTCAAATTATGACCTTGAGCTGGATATTTCGTTGGATAGTCTTAGCATATTATTAAAAATAATGTTTAGCTCCATCCCTGTGGCAAGAAGCCTGACTCATTAAATGCTTCGGAACTAAATTTGTCAGTCATACAATATTAATCATTTTTGGGCATCATGATCCTTTTGATGTTGAGGTGTTTTTTAACTTCTCAGAACAAGCAAAGGATGCAATAACAATCAGTGTCTAAATTAAATAGTTCTCATTACTGCCTATTTATACATTTTGCATCAAATTCTGTTAGTGTTATGCTGAGTTTTTATTTGACATTGAGTTTGCCAATCTTCCAATTAAGTATTAATAAATGAGAAACCGTGTTTTTAGTAGTGTTTTTCAGATAACTCCTATCCAAGTAATCATGGCGATGGTTTAAAATATGTGCACATGCTTTAGAATTCATTATGGCTATTAGATGCTACTCTGATCAGAAATTGGCTGTTTTGAAAATTATGCACACTAATTAACCCTTTTGGCAAATTTATTTACACATACACTGCAGGTTTGGAACAGCTACCAAAGAATTAACTACCACTGTATCTAGTTTAGACAGTTAATTGAACTGGAATGATCTGGCCCCATTTAAGGTACAATGATATTTTTCTTCATGATCTGCTGTTTGTTGTCAAAAATATTGGGCCATTGGCTATTTGAGAAGAGAAGATTGAAAATAAAATCAACATAAAAATTAAAACATTAAAACCAGGCATGGTAGTGTAGCGGTTAGCGTAATGCTTTACAGCGCCAGCGACCCGGGTTCAAATCTGGCCACTGTCTGTAAGGAGTTTGTACGTCCTCCCCGTGTCTGCGTGGGTTTCCTCCGGGTGCTCCGGTTTCCTCCGGGTGCTCCAGTTTCCTCCTACATTCCAAAGATGTACAGGTTAGGAAGTTGTGGGCATGCTACATTGGCGCTGGAAATGTGGCGACACTTGTGGGCTGCCCCCAGAACACTACACAAAAGATGTATTTCACTGTGTATTTCAATGTACATGTGACTAATAAAGATATATTATCTTATATAATGTGCAAATTTATAGCGAAGCACAGGAAAAATGAAAAGTAAATGCAAAAACCAAGATATTTTGTAAAACTAGCTCATCTGTGTTCTGGAGATACAAGAAACTCTGCAAATGCTGGAATCTGGAGCAATACACAAATGTGTGTTTACACAAAAGTGTGTTTACACAATACACAAAAGGCAATTAGGCTCTCCTTGACAGCAAAGTCCGCATCCTACAAAAACTGATGTACTATATCAGGAAATTTATGATAGATTTCAAAAGCCACAGGTAAGCTGGAGCAAAGATGGATGAACACACTAATAGAATGAAGCTTTTGCGGTGGGTTCAGGACTCCTTTCTCCCCCCCCCCCAAAAAAAAACAAATGAAGCCCAATGAGAGGAATTACTTTACGATCTAGTAATTGTAATCACATTGTGGCAGATAAAGAAAGTATACATAGGGATCATTTAGGCACCAGAAATTGTAAATTAGTGCTTAAAATAATAGAAAAAGACCTAAGTAAGACAGACAATAAACAGTTGATGAGGGGGGGAGGATAAAAAACTGATATTGGAGGAATGAGATTGGAAATAGGGAAAGTAAATTAGAAAAGCATGATCAGTAATTGTGAGAGAACAATGGTAAAAAGTGTTTTTTTTAGATAGACCAGATGGAATATACAGTAGTTCAGGAGAAAAAGTTATGCTTAAAGCCAGAAAGAAAAATCCAGTAATAAATCATCATCGATTGTTTTTAAAAGAGGTGGGAGAAACCTTGACATTGTTTTTTGGTAGATGTCACAGTGCTTAAATAAACTAATGCAACAGTAATAGACAAAGAAAACAGATGACAACAAAAATTCAGTGTGCAAAAGGTGATCAGTGTGATATAAATATTTCCTAGAATAGAAAATGATGTATTGGTTTATTATTGTCACTTGTACCGAGGTACAGTGAAAAGCTTGTCTTGCATACCGATCATACAGGTCAATTCATTACACAGTGCAGTTACACTGAGTTAGTACAGAGTGCATTGAGATAGTACAGGTAAAAACAATAACTACAGAGTAAAGTGTCACAGCTACAGAGAAAGTGCAGTGCAATAAGGTGAGAGGTCACAACAAGGTAGATCGTGAGGTCATAGTCCAGCTCATTGTATAAGGGAACTGTTCAATAGTCTTATCACAGTGCGGTAGAAGCTGTCCTTAAGTCTGGTGATACGTGCCCTCAGGCTTCTGTATCTTCTACCTGATTGAAGAGGAGAGAAGAGAGAATGACCCGGATGGGTGGGGTCTTTGATTATGCTGGCTGCTTCACCAAGGCAGCAAGAGGTAAAGACAGAGTCCAAGGAGGGGAGGCTGGTTTCTGTGATGCGCTGGGCTGTGTCCATAACTCTCTGCAGTTTCTTGCAGTCCTGGGCAGAGCAGTTGCTGTACCAAGCCATGATACAGCCAGATAGGATGCTTTCTATGGTGCATCGATAAAACTTGGTGAGTGTCAAAGGGGGCGTACTGAATTTCTTTAGCCTCCTGAGGAAGTAGAGATGCTGATGAACTTTCTTGGCCATGGCATCTACGTGATTTGACCAGAACAGGCTATTGGTGATGTTCACTCCCAGGAACTTGAAGCTCTCAACCCTCTCGACCTCAGCACCATTGATGTAGAGAAGTGCATGTGCACCACCCCCCTTCCTGAAGTCAATGACCAGCTCTTCCGTTTTGTTGACATTGAGGGAAAGGTTATTGCCATGACACCATGCCACTAAGCTCTCTATCTCCTTCCTGTACCCCAACTCGTCATTGTATGAGATACGGCCTACTACGGTGGTATCATTTGCATACTTGTAGATGGAGTTGGAGCAGAATCTGGCCACACAGTCATGAGTATATAGGGAGTAGAGTAGAGGGCTGAGGATGCAGACTTGTGGGGTGCCAGTATTGAGAATAATCATGCTGGAGGTATTGCTGCCTGTCCTCACTGATGGTGGTCTGTTGTTCAAAAAGTCAAGGATCCAGTTACAGAGAGAGGTGTTGAGTCCCAGGTGTCAGTTTGGTGATGAGTTTGCTTGGAATTACAGTATTGAAGGCAGAGCTGTAGTCAATAAACAATAGTCTAATGTAGGATAGAAAAATAGGGGGCTATGTGGCAGGGAAGGGTTAGATAGATCTTAGAGCAGGATAAAATGTCGGCATAACATTGTGGGCCGAAGGGCCTGTACTGTGCTGTAGTGTTCTATGTTTTCTGTCCAAATGCTCCAGAGCTGAGTGTATCATAGAATCATAGAACAATACAGGCCCTTCAGCCCACCATGTTGTGCTGACCTTTAACCCACACCTAAGACATCTAACCCCTTCCTCCCACATATCCCCCTATTTTCAATTCCTCCATATGCTTATCTAATAATCTCTTGAACTTGACCAACGTACCTGCCTCCACCACTACCCCAGGCAGTGCATTCCATGCACCAACCACTTTCTGGGTGAAAAACCTCCATCTGATATCTCCCTTGAACTTCCCACCCATTACTTTAAAGTCATGCCCTCTCGTATTGAGCATTGGTGCCCTGGGAAAGAGGCGCTGGCTGTTCCTCTTAATATCTCTATCTATTCCTCTTAATATTTTATATACCTCTATCATGTCTCCCCTCATCCACCTTCTCTCCAAAGAGTAAAGCCCTAGCTCCCTTAGTCTCTCCTCATAATCCATACTCTCCAAACCAGGCAGCATCCTGGTAAATCTCCTCTGCACCCTTTCCAATGCTTCCACATCCTTCCTATAATGAGGTGACCAGAACTGGACACAGTACTCCAAGTGTGGTCTAACCAGAGTTTTGTAAAGCTGCATCATTACCTCGCGGCTCTTAAATTCGATCCCACGACTTATGAAAGCTAACATCCCATAAGCTTTCTTAACTACCCTATCCACCTGTGAGGCAACTTTCAGTGATCTGTGGATTTTGTCACAAACCAGCAACAAAAGAAACACACTGAGCATGATTTAGTGTTAAAAACTATTTTATTAATCACTACTTATGATAATACGTAAAATAAAAGTAAAAATATTAGTATGTTAGAATTCAAAAATGTTAAACCTCGAACGTTAACCCCAAAACTAAACTCTTCGTGTGTGTGGGTGTGGCAAAGTCCAAAACTCCCAGTTCCGGAATGGTTCTTAAAGTTCAGTTCCGCAAGCCATAAGGTGAAACATGAGCAAGGGCTTCTTCAACAACCACTGTTGTCTGAAGATAAGATGTAGATGTAGAAAAACATAGAGAGAGTACATACGAAATCCAAATGTTCCTCGATGGAACCCAAACGACACTTCAGTGTTTACTCGGTAGTGACTTCCTCACCCCGAAAGCATCCGAACCGTGGTCGTCCACACACAAATACCTGTTTCCTTCTACAGGTCAGCAACAAAGTGAACTCCACCGGATTACTTCCAACTTCCATACATGGATTTCAGTGGCAAACACAGTTATTGTTTCTCATCCATCGATAGAGAAAAACAAGCAGGCTGGTGTCTCTCTCCCTTCTCTCTCTCTCTTCTTCTTCTAACTTCTTCAACAACGTCATTACGTCCTTTATCTTCTATTGACGTAAGCACGCCCCACACACACATACACACACACTCTCTATCTTAAAGGGACTTTCACTGAGTCCGTAACACCTCCCACCTAAAAAAAAAATTTTCCCAAGAAAATTTTAACCGCGCATAGTTAGTAATGTTAATAATTATCATGCTACACAACTACAGACTATCAGATTAGTACAGATACATGTTTCCCATTTAACATCGGGAAAGACAATCAGCAATCACATTATCTTTGCCTTTAATGTGAGTTATCACGAGATCAAACTCTTGCAAAATTAAACTCCAGTTTAACAGCCTTCTGTTTTTGTTTTTGACTCGGCTCAGAAACACCAATGGGTTATGATCTGTATATACAGTCAATGGTTTCTGAGCGGTGCAAACATATACACTGAAATGTTGCAAGGCTAAAACAAGCGACAGTAATTCTTTCTCTATGGTGGAATAATTCTTTTGATGCTCATTAAATTTCTTTGAAAAGTAAGCTACAGGATGGTCAATATCATCAAGGTCACCCTTCTGCAACAACACAGCTCCTGCAGCTTCATCACTGGCATCTACTGCTAATGAAAATGGCTTTTCAAAGTCAGGTGTTCTGAGCACAGGATGGTAGCATAAAATGGCTTTCAGCTTCTTAAATGCTTCTTGACAAGAATCTGTCCAAACAAACTTTACTCCCTTCTTCAGAAGATTAGTTAGGGGAAGAGCAATATCAGCAAAATTTTTACAAAATTTTCGGTAATATCCAACCATTCCCAAAAATCTTCTAACAGTCCTCGTACCTGTGGGAATAGGGAACTCAGATATTGCTTGAACTTTTGCCTGAACAGGAGCTTGCTTGCCTTGACCTACAACATAACCAAGATACGTCACAGTGGCATGGCCAAATTCACTTTTAGCCAAGTTAACTGTAAGGTTAGCCTTGGAAAGTCTTTCAAACAACCTTTCTAACGCAGAGATGTGATCTTCCCAAGTATCATTCCCAGTCACTAAGTCGTCAATGTAGGCATCTGTATGTTTTAACCCATGAATCACTGAATTAATCATTCTTTGAAATGTTGCCGGAGCATTTTTCATTCCAAATGGCAAAACATTGTATTCATACAATCCAGAAGGGGTTACGAAGGCTGAAATCTCCCTTCCTCTATCTGTTAATGGAACACACCAGTACCCTTTTAATAGGTCAATCTTTGTAAGAAATTTTGCCTTTCCCACTCTGTCTATGCAATCATCCACCCTAGGAATAGGGTAAGCATCTGACTTTGTTACAGCATTCACTTTCCTGTAATCTGTGCAAAATCTAACAGTTCCATCAGGTTTAGGTACAATAACACAGGGCGAACTCCAATTTGAAGTAGAATGTCTAATAATATCATTTTCCAACATGTATTTTATTTCCTGATCAACAAGTTTACTTTTTTCCACATTCATTCGATATGGGTGTTGTTTGATTGGTTTTGCATCCCCAACATCAACATCATGGGTAATTATCGATGTTCTGTTTGGAACATCTGGGAACAGATTTTTAAATTTTAAAATTAATTCTCTCATCTGTTGTTTTTGTGAAACTTGTAAATGGTCCAACTTCGTTTCAAGGTTCTCCAGGATATTTTGGTTTTTCAGTTTCGATGGAACAATATTTGGTCTAAATTGGCCTTCCTCAACATCAACATCAGGCATTCTAGAAACAACCTTTACATCATCCACCAAGGCCACCACTGAATCCCTCTCATAATAAGGTTTTAGCATGTTTACATGACAGAGTTGGGTTTTCTTGCGTCTATCTGGTGTTTTGATTATATATGTTAGATCAGTCACTCGAGATTCAATAACATAGGGTCCAGAAAAACGAGCTTGCAAGGGATTATTTTGGCTAGGGAAAAATACCAACACCTTTTGCCCCACTGCGAATGTCCTAGGCCGAGCACGTCTATCAAAATATGTCTTCATTCTTATCTGGCTTGTTTTCAGATTCTCTCTCGCTAGCTGGCAGACTCTCTCCAACCGAGTTTTAAATTTTTGGACATAGTCCAACAGACTCAAGTGAACTTCCTCATTAACCCATTGCTCTCTTAACAACTCCAAAGGTCCTCTCACCCTATGTCCAAATACAAGCTCAAACGGACTAAATCCTATTGACTCCTGGATCGATTCTCTAACGGCAAACAAAAGTAAATGGATACCTTCGTCCCAATCCTTGGTGTTTTCAAAGCAATAAGTCTTCAGCATATTTTTGAGAGTAGAATGAAATCTCTCCAGAGCTCCTTGAGATTCTGGGTGATATGCAGATGATACAATCTGCTTTGCTCCCAGCTCATAGACTATTTGTTGAAAAATTTTTGACATAAAATTACTACCTTGATCAGATTGGATTTCTTTTGGCAAACCAAACAAGGTAAAAAATTTTACAAGAGCCTTTGACACCGTCTTGGCCTTAATATTTCTAAGGGGTATTGCCTCTGGAAATCTAGAAGTGGCACACATGATGGTTAACAAATACTGATTTCCAGTCTTAGACTTTGGTAAGGGGCCAACACAGTCCACAATCACCTTCGAAAAGGGTTCACCAAAAGCAGGAATTGGTTTCAATGGAGCCACAGGGGGTTTTTGATTTGGTTTACCCACCATCTGACATGTGTGGCAGGTTCGACAAAACATCACCACATCTTTTCTCAAACCAGGCCAATAGAATTGTTTCAAGATCTTCCCTACAGTTTTATTCACACCAAAATGACCACCCAAAGGCATACTATGGGCCAGGTTTAAAATCTCATCCCTATAAACTTTTGGAACAACAACCTGATGAATAACTTCCCATTCCTCATTAACAGGAACATGAGGAGGTCTCCATTTCCTCATTAACACTCCATTTTTGACATAGTATCCAGTTGGCACTTTTTCAATCTCCTCACATGAGAGAGCTTTTTCTTTCAATTCTGTCAACTCAGGGTCCTTTGTCTGTTCCACCATAAAATCCTTCCTTGACAAAGACAAATCTTTAAATTCAGGCTCACTATAAGGATGTTGATCCTCCAGTGAAGACAGAAAAGTCTCAGATAAGGCATCAAAATTTTCTTCCTGTTTAGGACTGTCACAAGGAACTACATCAGACTGCACCGGACTGTCTGTCTTGGCTAATTCTTTAGCTCTAGCTCGAGTCACCGCACATGATGGGTAAACATCTGGATCATCCTCAGACTCATCAATCCTTGGTTTGGTTGTTAACTGTACCACAGGATCACTTTCTCCATTTGCAAGGTCATTTCCCAATAACAAAGAAACTCCTTCCACTGGCAAACTAGGTCTTATCCCTATCTCGACTGGTCCTTCTATGAACTTTGACTTTAAAATCACCCTGTGAAAAGGGACAGACATGGTCTCACCTGTAACGCCTCGTACTAGATTTACTTCACCAGTGTCACTTTCTTCACCAAAATTTAAAACACTGTCCAGCAAGAGAGATTGACTAGCCCCAGTGTCTCTAAGAATTTTCACTGGCACCTGGGGTGACTCATCATTCAGTGAAACAAAACCCTCTGATACATACGAACGGAATTCTTTTCTCACCTCCTCCAACTTTTCCGCTTTTCCCTCTTGCAAGGACTGGTCTTTAACAGCATCTCCTAAACCTTTTTGATTTTTAATTGCCTGAAAGCAAGCATTGGGCCCAGCTTCCTTCTTTTTCTTCAAAAGGGCACAATTAGATATCACGTGGCCAGGTTTCCTACAGTAATAACAAGTACGCTCAACAGGTTTCTCCAGCCCTGGCTTCTTTTCATCTTTTCCTTTTTGATTACCTCCCAATTTAATCTCTGGTTTACCTGGATTGTCTTTGTAACTCTTTTGAAAGGTTTTAGGTTGTCCCCATTTGGATTTATGGGTTAAAGCATAAATGTCTGCCAACCTAGCAGTTTCTTGTAAAATTTCCACTCCCTTTTCATTTAAATATGTTGTTAATTCAGCTGGAACACATCTTTTAAAGTCTTCCACTAGTATCAATTCTGTCAATTTATCATAATCCCCATCTACATTTTTAGCCAGGCACCATCGTTCAAAACATATTCTCTTTCCATTGGCAAATTCCATATAAGTCTGATCTGCAGATTTCCTCAAGTCTCTGAATTTTTGTCTATAAGCCTCAGGAACCAATTCATAGGCCTTCAAAATAGCTTGTTTTACCTTGGTATAATCAGCTGCATCCTCAACAGACAAAGCAGAATAAGCTTTTTGAGCTTTACCTTTAATCACACTCTGTACCATAAGAGCCCATACTTTCCTTGGCCAGTTTGAACTCACAGCAACCTTTTCAAAATGTTGGAAATACTGATCAACCTGATCTTCTTCAAACGGAGGGACTAATCGAACCTCCCTGCTGGCTGAAAAACCATCATCAGAATCAGATTCCGAACTCCTACGTTTCATTTGTAACTCATGCTGCCTCTGTTTCTCCTTCTCCTCACTATCCAGCTCCATCCTCTTCAATTCCATCTGCTTCATTGCTAGATCAGCCTCTATCTTCATCCGAGTTATCTTTTGTTCAGTCTCTAATTTCTTTTGTTCGGCCTCTAATCTCTTTTCCTCTTGTTCGGCCTCCAATTTCTTTTGTTCTCGTTCAGCCTCTATCTTTAACTGGGTTTGCTCTCGTTCAGCCTCTAATCTCTTTTGTTCTCGTTCAGCTTCTAATTTATTTTGCTCTCGTTCAGCCTCTATCTTTGCCAGCTGCACCTGTGCCTCAGAAATTGCTATTTCACTGCCAGGAAACTGTTTTAACACTTCCTTCTCAAACACCTTCTTTTCCACATAATGGCCAGCTATCAGTCTCTGAATATCTGCCTTTCTCATAGACTGCTTTACTTCTGTAAGGTTTAGCCTTGTAGCAATCTTTATCAAATCATCCTTTTTCGCCACCTCCAATCCCTTTTGGGTTGGTGACTCCAAAAATGCCTTAATATCCATTGCTGCTGGTTTCCACACACACAAGCCAATTAAAAAGAATTTATCAGACCTCCCTCAAAAATCTTTGGATTGAATCCCGAACAAATCTTGTCAATCTGGGGTACAATCCCAGACGAATCTCGTTAACCTTGGGAACTATCCCGGACGAGCCCCCAATTTTGTCACAAACCAGCAACAAAAGAAACACACTGAGCATGATTTAGTGTTAAAAACTATTTTATTAATCACTACTTATGATAATACGTAAAATAAAAGTAAAAATATTAGTATGTTAGAATTCAAAAATGTTAAACCTCGAACGTTAACCCCAAAACTAAACTCTTCGTGTGTGTGTGTGTGGGTGTGGCAAAGTCCAAAACTCCCAGTTCCGGAATGGTTCTTAAAGTTCAGTTCCGCAAGCCATAAGGTGAAACATGAGCAAGGGCTTCTTCAACAACCACTGTTGTCTGAAGATAAGATGTAGATGTAGAAAAACATAGAGAGAGTACATACGAAATCCAAATGTTCCTCGATGGAACCCAAACGACACTTCAGTGTTTACTCGGTAGTGACTTCCTCACCCCGAAAGCATCCGAACCGTGGTCGTCCACACACAAATACCTGTTTCCTTCTACAGGTCAGCAACAAAGTGAACTCCACCGGATTACTTCCAACTTCCATACATGGATTTCAGTGGCAAACACAGTTATTGTTTCTCATCCATCGATAGAGAAAAACAAGCAGGCTGGTGTCTCTCTCCCTTCTCTCTCTCTCTTCTTCTTCTAACTTCTTCAACAACGTCATTACGTCCTTTATCTTCTATTGACGTAAGCACGCCCCACACACACATACACACACACTCTCTATCTTAAAGGGACTTTCACTGAGTCCGTAACAGTATGAACCCCCAGATCCCTCTGCTCCTCCACACTACCCAGAATCCTGTAGGGACAGAGATGGTGTCCACTGTAGACCTGTTTCGGCGATAGGCGAATTGAAGTGTGTCGAGATTGTCTGGTAGGCTGGAGTTGATGCGTGCCACGACCAGCCTCTCAAAGCACTTCACGATGGTGGATGTCAGAGCCACTGGTCGGTAGTCATTAAGGCATGTTACCTTGCTTTTTTTCGGTACCGGGATGATAGTGGTCTTCTTAAAACAGGTGGGAACCTGAGACTGAAGCAGGGAGAGGTTAAATATGTCTGCAAATACTTCCGCCAGCTGACCAGCACAAGATCTGAGCTTACGGCCAGGGACACCATCTGGGCCAGGTGCTTTCCTCGTGTTCACTTTCCAGAAGACTGATCTTACGTCCTCAACGGTGACCACAGGTTCAGTTTCATTGGAGGCTCTCAGGGTGGGTAGTGACAATCCACTTCCCTTCGTTCAAAACGCACATAGAATGTGTTAAGCTCATCAGGAAGGGATGCGCTGTTGTTAACTATGCAGCCCGACTTTGTCTTGTAGCCTGTTATGGCACGTAAGCCCTGCCATAACGAAAGAATACCAGTTAAATAAAATTACAATTAAAATAAAGCCAGAGTATTGAAAATTAAAAACATTAAATTGGTCACACAGCAAGTACGCGCTATTTGCAATTATAATTGTGAGAAATGTAATAACGTGCCTGCAGGGTACCATGTTTGAGCTGTATGACCTTTAGATAAACCATATTGTTAAAAGACACAATTACATCAATATAAACAGAGGATTTTAATGAGAGTGATTAGACAGTGAAAACATTTTGAATAGAATCAAGCATGCAAAGCCCTGGTGGCCTGCAGATCTCCTCCTAATGTTAGTAACAAGATGTTTTTGTTGGAGTGTTGGATTCAGAGAAGAGAATGACTGTAGTCTTGTCAGTATTTAGCCAAAGAAAATGGTTTATCCTCAAAGTTCTATCCATAGCGTGATCTGGCATTAAGATCCTATTATGTAATGTGTCATCCTTGCAATTTAATCTGTTGAGCCTTTCCCCATGTCACAGTCCTCTTTTTGTTCTTTGCTCCCCTTCCTTTCCCTGTTTCTGTGTTTCCTTGAAGATTGTACATCTAAAATTCAAAACCAGAAAATGTTGGAAATACTCAGCAGGTCAGGCCACATCTGTGGGAAAAGAAACGGGGTTTCCAGGTGAAGCAGCCGTTCAGGTCAGAGACCCTTCATCAGAACTGAGAAGGAGACAAAAGAAGCTTGTAAAACTGCAGGGGAATGTCTCAGAGTGACCAAGCTGTAAACAAGATTAGCAGGTCATTGACTGAATGGGAGCAGTTAGAGAGTGAGAACATCAACAGAAGAATGTGGGAATTGTGAAATGCAGAGCAGGAGTATGTGCCCAGGCCAGGTATATCTTCCACATCCAGAGAGAGAAGAAAAGCTGAGCTAATATCATAGATGCATGACTGATACGGACTGGGAAATCAAGTTGCCTGAAGTTATAGGATTCAATATTGAGTCTAGAAGGCTGTAACGCATCCAGACAGAAGACAAGGTGCTGTTCTTCAGCCTTGCATTGGGCCTCGCTGTGATAGTACAGGAGGCTACAGACCAGGGAATGGGAGTGGGATGAGGAATTGAAGTGGCAGGCAGTGGGAAGCTCTGGGTTACCCCTGTAGACTGAACACGGGTACTCTGCAAAGCGATCACCCAATCTGCATTTGGTTTCTCCTATGTAAAGGACACCACGTTGTGAACACTGAATGGAATACACCAGACTAGAAGAAGTGCAAGTGAATTGCTGCTTCACCTGGAAAGGCTGTTTGGTTCCCTGGATGGTTGGTAGGGAAGAGGTGAAAGGGCAAGTGCGGTAAGGGATTTGTTAGTTTGAAAGCAACTAACAATATTTCCAGCTACTTTTCTCTCAAGACATTAATATGTTTTATTTTATCTAAAGGTGATTCTGTATCCTTGAGTAGCCCAGATGGCAACTTCAAATGCACTCAACTTAAAGGAATGACTGAGCTTATCCTCTTGGCTGCTGGTACAGGGTTCACTCCAATGATTAAACTTATAAGCTTTACCTTGAAGATTTCATATTTCAGGTGAGTTTGATCAGTGTGATTTCAGACTTGTCAAGTTGTAATAATTTTTCAATGTTGCAGATTTCTGTTTGTTTTGTTTCATTCAGCACTTTTTGTCTCGTATGCATGAGCTACTGAAACCCAGTGTAACCTTTTTAGTAAGAGGCAAAAGAAAATACGATCCATGCTCACTGCACAAATAATTTTTATAAAATACATGTTTTTAATGGAATCTTGAAAAATATTGCAATTAAAATATAATATAATTCCAAGATATTTAAGGCAGGGTAAAGAATATATTTTTAAGTCATATTACTTCATGTATAATAATATTTACAGTTATCTGCCTCTGTAATAATGCAATCAGACAGCTAGCTCTAACATACAGCCCATTCCTTTTCAACTATTTTGGGATAGCTTTCTTATTAAAGTAGTTTTAAATCTAAATTACTAAATTAAATTAAGTTTAAGTATTAAAAAGACAAGCAGCAATGCTCATCCTGTCATTAATTTTTCCATTATTTCCACTCTGTCCTCGTCCCCCTTTTTTAAATTTATGCTACAACCTTGCTTATTCTGGTTTCCTTTATTTACTTTGGAATTGCCATTGTTTTCTTTTAATATTTTTTCATTATGCTGCCATACTATGGTGGTTGTCATGGAAATGCTTTTGGAGCAGCGCAATGGCCATGTTTGGTGGTTCAGTGCCGGATCATCAGTGGAAGACAGGATGTTGAACTAAATTGTAAAGCTGTCGGTTGCTTTTTATTCTAATGATTGGGAGCAGACTCTTTCCTTCAACCATTCATATGCCAATACCTGTGACTAATAGTCATTTACTGAGAATCTTTTGGACATAACATTAACATTGAGCAGACTTTATTATCCTAGATCAGAGGTGACGTTTTATCTCAGGAGTCTCCGCAAATGTTCTTTGTCACTGGTTAGTCCATTGTCTTGATGATGACGCTTTTACATATTGAGAAAATATGCACTGACAGCAGGAACAGAGGATCTCACTAACGTTTTATTGTATCCTGTCTATTTTTGTTTGTTTACCGGAGCTTTAAGGTGTACCTTCCCCTAATTCAATAAGCAGAAACTACAACCTGCCTACTCTGGGCTGCCATTATTAAAACTTTTTATTTCAATCAAATACCTTCAGTGAATTGAAAATTAGAATAAGATAACAACGGCAATGTTGCAATTGTTTTGTTTCAGGAAAATCCGATTAATGTTCTTTAACAAGGAAGAAAAGGATATTTTGTGGAAGGATCAATTGGACAATTTAACCTCAAAAGATAAAAGGTAACGTGTTCAAACAGAATCATACTCACACTACACAGAAATGAGCCCTTTGGCCCACCATATCCATGCCGACCTTTGTACTTGCCCTATGTTAGTTCCATTTACCTGCATTTGGTCCATACCCTTCTATGCCTTGGGAATTCAAGTGTTTGTATAGATGCTGCTTAAATGTTGTGTAAAGTAGCTGTCTCTATCACCTACTCAGGCAATGCATTCCAGATTCCAGCCACTTTCAGAGTTTAAAAAAAATTCCCCCTCGGATCCCTCAAACCTCCTACCTCTCACCTTACACCTATACCTTCTTGTCTTAAACATCCCCACTAAGGGAGAAAGATTTTGACTATCTTCCCTATCTATCTCCCTCATAATTTTATTTACCTCTGTCAGGTCACTCCTCAGACCCCTCCACTCCAGGAAAAACAAAGCCAGCCTGTCCAACCTCTTTACAACTGAAATGGTTCAACCCAAGCAATATCCTGGTGAATCTGCTCTGCACCAGATCCAGAACAATCACATTCTCCTGGTGGTGTAGCAACCAGATTGCATAATACTGGAGCTATGGCCTAACCAATGTTGTTATATGATGTCTCTGCTCTCGTTTTCTATGCCACAGGTAATGAAGGCAAGCATCCTATCTGCCGCCTTCACCACCCTATCTAACTGTGCTGCCACATTAGGGGATCTGTAGACTTGTATCCCAAGGTCCCTCTTGCCATCAACACTCCCTCGGGCCCTACCATTTACTATGCATGTTCTACCCTCATTTGACCTTCCAAGATGCATCACTTTACACTTGTCAGGATTAAATCCCATCCGCCATTTCCCTGTGCAACTTTTCAGCTGATTTCGTAAGTTTTCATATAGTTATGGATGAGGATAAGCCTGGTCCTTGATTGAAAGTGCTAAATTAGGGGAAGGCCAGTTACAACAGTATTAGACAGGAACTGGGGAGAGTAGGTTGGGAGCAAATCCACATGTGGGAGTCCTTTAAAGGCCAGCTTGGTGAGAGTTCAGGACCAGTGTGTTCCTATAAGAATGAAAGATAAGAATGACGAGGTTCAGGAACATTGGATGACAGAGAAATGTAAGGTTTAAGAAAATAAAAATGGACAAGGCCCTTGAGAAATATAAATTAAGTGAGAGAGAACTTAAATAAGGAAATAGGAGGGTTAAAGAGGGCCATGAAATGCCCTTAGCAAGTAAGATTGAGAAGAATGCCAAGGCATTTTTTATGTATTTGAAAAGAGGGTAGCTGGGTAAGTCTACTCAAGGACAAAGGAGGGAACCTATGCCTGGAGTCAGAGGAAGTGGGCGAAGTCCTAAATGAGTACTTTGCATCGATATTCACCAAGAAGGACATGGATGATGGTGAGATCAGAGGGGGGTATGTTGAAGTTCTAGGGCATATCAGTATTAAAATGGAGGGAGTACTGGATCTCTTGAAAAACAATAATGTGGATAAGTCCCCAGAGCCTGATGGAATCTTTCCTAGGAAACTGAGGGAAGCAAAGGAGGAGATTTAGCCATAAGTGAGATTCAGAAGACTGGAGAATAGCCAATGTTGTTCCTTTGTTTAAGAAGGGCAACAGGAACAAACCAGGAAATTATAGGTCGGTGAGCTTTGCATCAGTGTTAGGAAAATTAATGGAGAAAATTCTTGGGGACAGGATTTACTTGCATTTGGAAAAGCATGAACGTTAGGGAAAGTCAGCATGGCTCTATGCAGAGATGGTCCTGTCTCAGAAATTTGATTGAGATTTTTTTTGAGGAAGTGACAAAGATAATTGATGAGGGTAGGCTAGTGGATATTGTCCATGTGGACTATGATAAAGCATTTGACAAGGATCCTCATGGTAGGCTGGTCCAGAAGATTAAGGCACACGGGATCCACAGTGAGTTGGTAAGTTTAGTGCAAAATTGGCTTGGTCAAAGAAGATGGAGGATAGTGGTGGAGGAAGTGTTTGTCTGACTGGAAGTCTGTGACCACTGGTGTTCCACAGAGATTAGTGCTGGGACCTCTGTTGTTTGTGATATATTTGGTCAAAAATGTTGTTGTTTTGATTAGTATGTTTTAAGATGACATGAAAATCAGTGAAGTCATGGATAGAACAGTACAACCCTTCAGGAACAGTCCCTTCAGCAACAGAATAGTGAGGAAGGTCGGCAAAGGATACAGCAGGATATAGATCCGTTGAAAATTTGGGCAGAGAAATAGATGGAGTTTTATCTGGACAAGTGTGAGGTGTTACACACAAAACGCTGGAGAAACTTGGTGGGTTAGACAGCAGCCATGGAGGGAAATGGACAGTTGACATTTTGGGTCAAGACCCTTCATCTGGACTGAAAGATAAAGGGGAGATACCCAATATAAAAAGGTGGAAGGAAGGGGTGGAGCAAGAGCTGGCAGGCAATAGGTGGATCCAGGTAGGGGTTAGGGGGTGATAGGCAGATGTATGAGGTTTTGCTCTTTGAAAGGTCAAATGCAAGAGAAAAGTGTACAGTAACTAGCAGGACCCTTAAGTGTATTGATGTACAGAGGGATCTTAGGGTGCAAGTCAATAGCTCCCTGAAGGTGGCAGCAAAAATGAATTGGGTGGTAAAGAAGGCATACAGCATGGTTGCCTTTATCAGTCAGTGCACTAAGAGTTGGGAAATCATATTGCAACTGTATAAAACTTTGGTTACGCGACATTTGGATAATTGTAGGAATTTCTGGTTGCCACACTACTGGAAAGATGTGGAGGCTCTGGAGAGGGTGCAAAAAGGTATCAGAATCAGGTTTATTATCACTGACATATGTCGTGAAATTTGTTCCCAACAAATTTCAAACCAGGAGGTTTGCTGGATGTTGCCTGGATTGGAGTATATTAGCTATAAGGAGAGGTTGGACAAACTTGGAGACACAAGAGACTGCAGATGCTGGAATCTAGAGCAACACACAGTCTGCTAGAGGAACTCAGTGGGTCGAGCAGCATCTGTGGGAGGAGAGAAATTGTCGATGTTTTGGGTCAAAACCCTGCATTGGGACTGAGAGTGGAGAGGTGAAATGGCCAGCATAGAAAGCAGAAGGGGAGTGGCAAGAAAGGATTCCGAGGTGATTGGTGGACTGAGGAGAGGTGTGAGATGACAGGCAGGTGGTGCCAGGTAGGGGAGGTGAATGGGGGTGGAGTTGGAAGACCGTGGCAGGTGAATGATAGATGGAGCAAGGTGGGGGGAGGGAACCGTGAAGGTTGGAGGGATAAGCAGGAACACAAAGGACTACCAGAGCTGGATTCAGACAAGTAAAGGAGGTGAGAATGGAAACTATTAGAGGAGAAAGGAGAGGAAAACAACAGTTGGAACCAGATGGGAGGGGGAACCTGTGTGTGGTGGGTGGATAGAGCCAGGAGGGGGAAGAGGACAGAGATGGGTGATAGGGGTCTGGGGGGAGGGTGGAAAGGGGTCAAGAAGGGTTGGGGGGGTGGGGAAGAAAAGGAAAAGGGGGGTGTGACCTACAGTGGGAAAACTCCACCCCTGCTCTCCTACCTGCCCGTCATCTCACACCCCTCCTCAGTCCACCAATCACCTCGGAATCCTTTCTCACCACTCCCCTTTCTCCTCTCTACACCAGCCATCTCATCTCTCCACTCTCGGTCCTGATGCAGGGTTTCAACCCAAAACATCGACAATTCCTTTCCTCCCACAGATGCTGCTCAACCTGCTGAGTTCCTTCAGCATATTGTTTGTTAAACAAACCTGGATTGTTTTCTCTGGAGCATTGGAGGCTTAGGGGCAACCTGATAGAAGTATGTAAAATTATGAGAGGAATAGATAGGGTAGATAGTTGGCCTTTTTCCCAGGGTGGAAATATCAAATACTAGAGGGCATAGGTTTAAGGTGAGAGGGGTAAAGTTCAAAGGAGATGTGTGAGGCAAGCTTTTTTCACACAGTGGTTGGTGTGTGAGACATGCCAAGGGAGGTGATAGAAGCATATATGTTAGCAACATTTAAGAGGCATTTAGACAGACCAATGAACAGGGAATAAAGGGATATGGACCATGTGCAGGTAGATGAGATTAGTTAAATCGGCATCATGGTCAGTAAGAACATGGTGGGCTGAAGGGCCTGTTCGTATGCTGTACTGTTCTATGTTCAATATCATGCTGTAGTCCAAAACAATCCTCCTTGCTGTCTACAACACTGCAAATTTTATGTTCTCAGCCAACCACTACTCATTCCTCCTCATTCATATTCCAAATCATTAACGTATATCACAAACTTCAAGGGTCCCAGCATCGATCTCCATAGTACACCACTGGTCACAGACTTCCAATCAGAAAAGCAAACTTCCATCACCTCTGCAGCAATCCCTAAGGCATCTCATTGCTCACAACTTGTAACTCAAAAATGCTCCGTTTATTCTGACCCTATTTCCTGTCCATTAACTAATGCTCAGACCATACTAGTATATGGTCACAATACCACTTATTTAATCTCTTGTGTGTTAGTTTAATGATGGCCTTTTGAAAGTCCAAATATACCACATTGTGTGGTTGACCCGTATCTATTCTGCGAGTTACAACCTCAAAAACAATCTTCATTCATCCATGTTGACTCTGCTCACCCTATTATTATTTTCTAAGTGCCACATGACTACTTCCTTAATAATAGCTTTTGACATTGTTCCCTGTAAATTTTGGGGAATTAGCATAAATAATTAGGACAATTTTTTTTCACGCAAAGGGTGGTGGAGTCTGAAAATAAGTGCACAAAAGACTAATTGAGACAAAAACCCCATCACATTTTAAAAAGTATCTGTATGTGTACTTCAGCCATGACCTCCAGGACTATGTTCCTACTGTGGGAAAGTGGGATTGGGCCAGATACATAATTTTCCAGCAGCATCGACTTAATGGGCCAAATGGCCACCACCTGATTTTTTTTTCATATAATTTTCTAGGATTCTGTTCTATTCTGAGTGCTGGATACAGCAGCAGAAACATCATTGGCCTGAACCTATTGGTCATGACCTTTTGGAATTTGCATTTCAGCACATAGTTAGCCATTTCATTAATCAATGTTCCTCAGTTTTGCTCAGTTTCCTATTCTTATGAATTTACTGTCTTATGCGGGTTTTTTATTTGTGGCTGTGCATCCACATTCACAATTATTTATTTCTGTAGAAGCTAATAAATCAATTTATTATATTTAGAGCAGGGTTTTCTACTGATATATATTATATATGAAATGAACGTGGGTCAAAGATAAGGTGCCATAGTGTGAAGCCCAATCTGCAATGCATTTCTTTTGAATATTTTCTTAGTGTGAGCATTAAATCAAAAAGGGAAGGTTTCAGCATAGTTCCCTGGAGCATAACACTGGTGGAACTCTTTTCATCTCATGGTCATGCCTCATTCCATGCCACCACTTTGCATTTAGAATTGTGAGTCCTTGATCGTTGTCCCCAAAAAATTTAATAATATTGCACAAGCATTACCTTACCTTGTGTCTTTTTATTTTTCTAGAATAGTAATGACTCCAACTCAGTAAAAGTCAGTTGCTGCAGTGCCACTGACATCCACTTAACTAAAATTGCTGGTTAACAAAATTGAGGCTTATGGAAATAGGAGGGTCAGTGTCAGACTGGATTTAACAAACAACTTGGCTTAAGGATAGAAAGCAGTGAGTTGTGGTAAATAAAACAAAAACTGCAGAAGATGGAAACCTGAAATAAAAAGAGAAAATGCTAGAAATACTCAGCAAGTCCAGCAGCATCTGTGGAAAGAGAAACAGTTAATGTTTCAGGTTGGAGGTGCTTCATCAGAACAGGAAAAAGAGAAAACATGTTCATTATGAGAGGGTGGGTTGGGATAGATAGGATAAAGGAAATATCTTTGATTTGGTGAGACCAGGGTGGCTTTGGAGAATAAGATATCTTTATCAGTCACATATAGATCAAAACACACAGTGAAATACATCTTTTTGCGTAGAGTGTTCTGAGGACAGCCGGCGAGTGTCGCCACGCTTCCAGCGCCAACATAGCATGCCCACAACTTCCTAACCCATACGTCTTTGGAATGTGGGAGGAAACCGGAGCACCTGGAGGAAACCCACGCAGACACGGGGAGAACGTACAAACTCCTTACAGACGGCGGCGGGAATTGAACCCGGGTCGCTGGCGCTGTAATAGCATTACGCTAACCACTACACTACAGTGCCTGCCTAGATCAAGTCATTTGGTTAATGATGGCTGATAGAGGGTGCAAACACAAGCAAGGGAACATAAAAGCCTTGGAATGCAGAGCTGTAGAAAAGGCCCAGCAAGTCAGGCAGTGCTGTTTAAGAGAGGAAAAACTGAGTCCATGTTACAGATGGATGACGTAGAGTAGAGCTGGGCAGTGTTGGGATGTGACAAGCCAATGTGGATGGTGCCAGTCAATTGCAATTGGATGTAGACAGCCTCTCAGAATGGGTAGAAAGTGGCAAGTGGAAATTAATGCAGATTTGTGAGGTGATGCATTGGAAGAGACTTGAGGTTTAATGGCACAGGTCTAAAGAGAGCACAAGGACAGCTGAAACTTACTGCTGTGAGGATGATTAAAGCACAGGTGATCACAGAAGGGCATTGAATAAGCACTTAAAGGAAATAGGCTTACAGGGCTATGAGGGTAAAATGGGAAATAGAGCTGACAGAACAAGAACATAGAACACTACAGCACAGTACAGGCCCTTCGGCCCGCAATGTTGTGCCGACATTTTATCCTGCTCTAAGATGTATCTAACCCTTCCCTCCCCCTACTTTTCTATCATTCATGTGTCTATCTAAGAATTTCTTAAATGTCCTTAATGTATCCGCCCCCACAACCTCTGCCGGCAGTGCGTTCCACGCACCCACCACTCTCTGTGTAAAAAAAAACTTACCCCTGACATCCCCCTTAGACCTTCCTCCAATCACCTTAAAATTATGTCCCCTCATATTAGCCATTGTTACCCTGGGAAAAATTCTCTGACTGTCCACTCGATCTATGCATCTTATCATCTTGTACACCTCTATCAAGTCACCTCTCAGCCTCCTTCTCTGTGAAAATCAATCCGTGCTGTAATAAAGTAGACAACAGCCATCTAAGGCTAAATATCAACAATTGTTAGCAGCATTAACCAAGAGACTAGGTAATGAAGAAACACTGTCTATTCAGGCGGGGACAGACAACTCCTGAATAGAACGGCCCTGCCTGACATGGGGAATGTAGCGAAACTTCAGGGGGACTCCCTTGCAAATCAAATTAAATTACAGAAACAGCAGGGGTGCACCAGAGATCCTGACACATGGCTATGGACCCCCACTGCTGGACAGGTTTGTGTACCAGATGCATTTTTACCTACAGTATGTTACTTAACTATATACATGCAATGACAAATTTGGGTAAGGAGGGAATGGTAGGAGTGGCACTACAAACGTGGTGCCACCCTAATCTGAGAAAAGAGACACAAAGAAAAGTACAGGAATGTATTATCTGTCAGAAAAATAATTCTGGTAAAGCAGTTAAGTGCCCTCTGGGTAGGACAAGAATGCCTGTGGGCCCATTTGAGTGTATACATATTGATTTTCACATCTCTCCAAAGAGAAAAGCCCTAGCTCGCTCAACCTATCCTCATAAGACATGCTCTCCAATCCAGGCAACATCCCGCTAAATCTCCTCTGCACCCTCTCTAAAGCTCCCGCATCTTTTTCTATAATGAGGCGACCGGAACTGAACACAATACTCCAAGTGTAGTCTGACCAGAGTTCTAAAGAGCTACAACATCACCTTACGGCTCTTGAACTCAAAACCCCAACTAATGAAGGCCAACACTCCATACACCTTAACAACCCTATCGACCTGCATGGCAACCTTGAGGGATCAATGGACGTGGACCCCAAGATCCCTCTGTTCCTCCACACTTCTAAGAGTCCTGCCATTAACCTTGTATTCTGCCTTCGAATTCGATCTCCCAAAGCATATCACTTCACACTTATCTGGGTTCAACTCCATCTGCCACTTCTCAGCCCAGCTCTGCATTCTATCAATATCCTGTTGTAATCTACAGCAACCTTCTACACTATCCAGAACACCACCAAACTTTGTATCATCGGCAAACTTACTAACCCACCCTTCCACATCCTCATCCAAGTCATTTATAAAAGTCACAAAGAGCAGGGGTCCCAGAACAGATCCCTGCAGAACACCACTGGTCACCGACCTCCAGGCAGAATACGCTTCATCTACCATCACCCTCTGACAGAATTGCTCTATAGAGAGTTGGCATGGTGTCAATGGGCTAAATGGCTTCCTTCTGTAACATAATGGCTTTATTAGTATTGGTTTATTATTGTCACTTGTACCGAGGTACAGTGAAAAACTTGACTTGCATACTGATCGTACAGGTCAATTCATTACACAGTGCAGTTACATTGGGTTAGTACAGAGTGCATTGATGTAGTACAGGTAAAAACAATAACAGTACAGAGTAAAGTGTCACGGCTACAGAGAAAGTGCAGTGCAATAAGGTGCAAGGTCGCAATAAGGTGCAAGGTCACAACAAGGTAGATTGTGAGGTCAGAGTCCATCTCATCGTATAAGGGAACTGTTCAATAGTTTTATCACAGGTGGGATAGAAGCTGTGGTATGTGCCCTCAGGTTCCTGTATCTTCTACCTGATGGAAGAGGAGAGAAGAGAGAATGACCTGGGTGGGTGGGGTCTTTGATTATGCTGGCTGCTTCACCAAGGCTGCGAGAGGTAAAGACAGAGTCCAAGGAGGGGAAGCTGGTGTCTGTGATGTGCTGGGTTGTGTCCACAACTCTGCAGTTTCTTGCGGTCCTGGGCAGAGCAGTTGCCTTACCAAGCCATGATGCATCTGGATAAGATGCTTTCTAGGTGCATCAATAAAAGTTGGTGAGTGTCAAAGGGGACATACTGCATTTCTTTAGCCTCCTGAGGAAGTAGAGGCGCTGGTGAGCTTTCTTGGCCATGGCATCTACGTAATTTGACCAGGATAGGCTGTTGGTGATATTCACTCCCAGGAACTTGAAGCTCTCGACCCTCTCGACCATTTTGATTGCACTATGGTTATTAATAACCAGCTGCATAGTGTTGAATCAAAATCACATGTAGGTTAGATTCAGTGGATGTGACAGTCCCATATGGCTTCTTATAACATTCTGGAAACTCTCATGGTAACTTTGTTTTTTTTTACTGGTGCCCACCTGCAATTAACTAGATTTTTTGAACTGAGTTTCACACCATTGAATGGTTGCAGGCTGATATCAGGACACTGAGTATTGCTAATAATTCAATGCTTTCAAAAGGATCAGTAGTGAGATTTTGTTATTGACCTCCAGCAATTTCCATACTATTGTTACAGAGATAACAGATCTAAAATTATCAAACCTGTGCCCTTTTCTGTATTGAGCAGGGATATTAGCATTTGCTACTCTTTAGTTCTCAAGAAAGTTATAGATACTGCCTTGCTGTTTAATCACTAACCTCTATCCATATGATAAAGTGCAAGTCATCTGACCCTGTTAATATCTTAAAACAGCTGATTAATTAAGATGGCCTTTGTGAAAATCTCCTGGTGCTGTCATAATAGGCTAAATACTTCACAAAAGTCAGGAAGAGGATGGCAGCAAAAAATATTGTCATATCTGAGCATTTTACACTTCTGCAAAAGGAAGAGCATTTAGACAAAATTAGATTTTTTTTCTACCCTCTGGGAACAAACTGCTGTGCAGCAGCAGCAAGATCATTTAAACTGGCCTTCATGACTAACCTCAAAAACTGTCCATCACTAACTGCTGGGCTCTTTGGATTTAAAATTGTATCATTTTCTACCCCCACTTTAATCCAAATCCCCTAAGGTTTCCATGAGAGACGATGTACTTAACATTCCTCCCCAGTGCTGAATAAGTCCTGCAATGCTGGTGATTCGCCACATTGAAGAGGTAAAAACTTCTCCTTATCTGTGTCTGGGCTTGACAGGGTGTAACTGGAATGCCATGCAGTGGACTCTAATGGGCAAGGGCTTAGAATTTCTTGGAGTAGAACCATTGTCATCCACACCAAAGGGCCTGGTTTATAGAATTATGGAGTGGTACTGACTCAGAAAAATGCATTTGACAGAGGGTCTCTGACCTGAAATGTTAACTCTGTTTCTCTGCCCCCAGATGTGGCCTGACCTGCTGAATATTTCCAACATTTTCTGTTTTTGTTTCAAAAGGCCATTGAATCTGTGCCAATGATCTAAAGTCCCAGGGAATTATGGTGATTTGCAATTTCCCCATAATATTTTGGAATTTTGATATTTCTGTGTTAAGCCAGTGAAAATTAATGGAGCTCTATCCTATAATTTTGTTGGTGATGAACAACCTATCTATAATTCATTAAATAACTATTTTGCCATGCAAAATAAAGAACCAAAAATAGCATTTACTTGTAACTAATTTAAACAGTCAGTCAAGTAGCTTAGTTTGCATCCATGTATGGCTTTTTACTGGGCTTGTGGACATCCTAGATGGCTGGAAAATGTCCTTCTAATTGGAATTTAGTTTGTATTGCTGTTGGCAGTTAACAGCAAAAGTACTTTCACTACTTACCAGTCGTCCAAGTTGCAAGGACCTTCAATATGTAACAGGCATAATCTGAACCATTCTGTTTCAATGATATGGTATGGTAGTGGCAAAATAACAGCTTTTGATGTCTTTCTCTGTTGTAGTGTGTTGGTCATGTGACTATTATCAAATCGCTGGCCTCTTGTTTCTAAGATTGTCGGTTGCTAATGTTAAATTAATATCCATCCAAAAACACATTTACTTCAGAATTCATATTGGTAAATACAACTGATTCCTCAGTGGGATACTAATCAGTATATATTTTGCTGAGGAAATGAATGTAAATTTCAAAAGGTTGAGGTGTCTTTTAGAGTTCATATAGCTGTGAATTTAAATACAAGCTGAGAAATTAATTATTTAACAATGACTTCTTACTGATCTTGGATTGAATTTTAACTACCCTACAAATTAATGACGTCACATGTTTTCAGATACTGATGGACAAATTGACTTGCAATGGCATGAGGTCATTTGACAAGATACTCTATCACTGTAGTCATGAGGTGGGGGTGTGGGCTTGTGGCCAGAGATACCGAAGAGACATGTTTGCGCGTGGACACACACACACACACACACACACACTCTCTCACACTCATCTCCATGGCAGTCTTCCCTACTGATTCTGTGTCTGTGCCGGCCATTGAGAAGTATCTGAAAACATTTGTGACCTTCAGCCAGTTAAGGTAACACCAGCTGCACCTTCTCTGTAGGGTAGTTAAAATTCAATCCAAAATCAGTGAGAGGTAATTATTAAATAATTAATTTCTCAGCTTTTATTTAAATTCACAGCTATATGAACTCTAATAGACACCTCAACCTTTTGAAATTTACATTTATTTCCAAAGCAAAATATGTACTGATTAGTATCCCACTAAGAATCAAATGTATTTACCAATATGAATTCTCTCACAACTTGTATTTCCATCAACAGATTTAAGATAATTATGATAAAACCTTGAGTTGAATATGCACTTCCTATAATGTTGAAAGAACTTGTTATAATATTTATAAAATAGTTGTCTAATATAAAGTTATAAAATGTTATAATTAAGAGAGTGAGGTTTTAAATGGTCAAAATTGAAATTGATAGCAAATATTTGGCAATGGACTTTGGCTACACCACTTATGACTTTACTGCAATGTTCATCCCAGTATATTGCAGCTTCACTGTACATGAAAATATTGTATATATTAACAATACCAATGATATATATCATATCATATACCATTGCCAAGGATTTGCCTTAGATTTAACATATGATAGCTAAATCTATGGCATTTGTAACTATCTCCCCATCACTGGGTTTTCACAGGTGTGTCTCCCTCAAAAGAAAGTACTATGTTAAAGTGCAGCACAGCAAACAATATCACAATGAAGCTACACTGTAAAGAGGTGAAATGGGGAAAGAGATGTAATATTATGGACAAGTGTTTAAGTTTATGAAAGTTTATAGGGTAAACAATGAAATAATGCTGCGCTGCCTGGGGTGGTGGTGGAGGCTGATACGTTGGTCAAGTTCAAGAGATTGTTAGATAAACATATGGAGGAATTTAAAATAGGGGGATATGTGGGAGGAAGGGGTTAGTTAGTCTTAGGCATGGTTTAAAGGTCGGCACAACATGGTGAGCCGAAGGGCCTGTATTGTGCTGTGTTGTTCTATGGTTCTGTGAAAAGGTTACTCCTGCATACACAAAGGGAAGAATTCAAAGAATACTGTCAGGCTCATTAAAAAGTGAATGCTGACAAATTGGACCCATTTGGAAAACAAAACCTGCAGATGCTGGAAATCTAAAACAGAAATTGAAAAATATTGGAAATACCCAGCAGGTCAGGCAGCATCTGTAGGAAGAGAAACGGTCAACATTTCATGTTAGAGACCCTTTGTTGGACCCATTTGGCCCATTTGTGCATATTTGCCTTGTGTTAAATATGTAACTAAAGGATGACACCAAGAGTGCAGTGCCAATTTCGACATTTGCCAACAGAAACTGGATTTTAAGAGTGACCCTTAACCTGCACTAATGTCAAAAAAACGAGGAGCAAACCCCATAACTAATCAGCAAAAGAGACATGAATTAAACTGTGCCATCTGTGTAATCAATGTAAGGTCCTTTGCATGAGCCAGCCTCAAGTTTTTATTGCTCAGCACATTTCTTACTGAGCAATTGGGTGAGCAATTACTTATTGCAGTCATTCTCCACAATGCCTAGCAGTGAAACATACTGGGATCTCTGCCCCAGTATTGAGCCAGTGACTTGCAATGGCGTGAGGCCATTTGACAAAGTACTCAGATCACTGTAGTCATGGGGTGAGGGTGTGGGCTTATGACCAGAGACACCAAAGAGACATGTCCCCTTCCCCCCACATTTTCCCTCATCTCCATGGCAGTCATTCCTACTGATTCTGTGTCTGTGCCGGCCATTGAGAAGCTGCCTTTAAGACTGATCACCTTCCCACGATTCATTGCAGTAGCTAGGTTTCCATGTGGAGTGCAGACATCTTATATGTTGTTGCTTGCAAAGGTTTAAAGAGGTAAATTACTTTCTTTCCTCCCTCCCCTACAAATTGATACAGTACTCTTCATTCTGCCAACTCTGCTATGCTATGTTGCCCATTTCTGAGAGCAATTAGTTTGTCTAGAAGCCTTGAGGTCACCAATAAGTTCTTCAGCACTTGCCATACCTTTCCTTGTAGAGTTTTGCAATTTGAAACAATTATGGAAATCATAATGATGAAATCATAGAACAGACAGAAAATAAAACCCACCAGCAATCAACCTGCAAGTAGATATTCTTTTAATTATCACCACTTGCAGGTTGGAGTCCCTCACGCTGCTGAAGACATGTTCAGTTGTAAATGTTTATATCTGAACATTCTTTCAGCAGCATGAAACTAGAATGTTCAGCTCCAAACTGGCATTGTAAGCTGATTAATGTCATGATGATTTTCAGCGTGCTACTGGTGGGGAGGCATTGCATGTGTGTTAAGTGCCTGGTGAGTAGTGCAATTTGCACCAAAGATACATGTTGTCACGTTGGTTAACAGACCACCAAAACTACTACCATTGTGAAGTTCAGAAAAATTGCTAACAATTATGACTTCTCACTCTGCAATTCTAAAGTGAAAAGTTGATATAATTTCTATACTACCTGCAAAATATTAAGAAAAAAATTTAATATCTTTGTCTGTTTAGATTTGAGGTTGAATATATTCTGTCAGAGCCTCACTTGGAATGGACAGGAAAACGGGGAAGGATTGAAAGGTCTCTCTGTTCAGAACTTTTGTCTAGGCGCACTGAAGAGGGGAAAAGTCTTGTGTGCGTTTGTGGTCCAAACTCCTTCACTGAGCAAGTTGTTGGGTATGTATTCCAGTATTCGACTTTTGGCTTAATAACCCTTGGCCATCTGCATTTACTGAACTCTGGCTCATGATCATCCCTGAATTTGAAAAGGGGTGATGTACAAATATAAAGTGAAAAAACACTTAAAGGAATCACATTGGCCACCGTGAAACAAGATCCATCCATCACTCTACCTTTTCAGCCTGCCTTCAGCTACCAAATGTAAAGCACTGATAATTCTCCATAAACCTGTTTATCCCTCTACCTCTCTTTCCTTGTGTAAGATGCTCCTTAAATGCACACCACTGACCAAGATTTTTTTAGTCTATCCTAAATCTAGCTGACTTGGTATCAACTCTTGTTGATGTCCCAAAGTGTTTTTAAAAAATATATATTTTGATATATAACAATAATTAATTACAGGAAATTGCTGCAGTTCTTCAAATCAAATGTCAACAATCTGCATTTACTTCAAATCAGGTAATATGGTTTACATTTATTGGGCATTTCTCACAAAGCAAGAGTTTATTACCTATCATTTATTGCCTGTGACAAGGTGGTGGTGGCCGAACTTCTTAAAATGTTGCAGTTGTCATGGTGATGGCACTTCCGCAGTGCTGTTTGGGGCAGAATTCCAGGATCTAGACTTGGCGACAATGAACAACCAGCAATCTACTTCCTCAAGATGGTGTGTGCTAGTGATGGAGTGAACGAATGTTTATTGCGGTGAATAAGATGCAAATCAAATGAGCTGCCTTGTGCTAGGTAGTGTTGAACAACTTCATTGTTGGAGCAAGTTATTCTCCAGGTAACTGAAGGATATTCCATCACACTCCTGACATGTACCTTGCAGATGGTGGTAAAGGCTTTGACGTTTCATGAGATGAGTCAACCATCACCGGTTATCCACCCACTGTGTTTGTGTGACCAAGCCAGTTAAAAATCTGGTTGATGGTAATCCTCTCAAGATGTTGATGGTGGGGGTTTTGATGATGGTAAGGCTATTGACTGCAAGTGGTAGGCTCTTAGACTCTCCATCTTTAGAGATGGCCATCATATTACACTTTTGTGGTGTGAATGTTACTTTCTGCTTAACAGCTCTACATGTTGCCTAAGCCTTGCTCTGTACATTTGTGAACTGCTTCATTTGCTGAGGAGTTGTGAACAGAGCTGATCATTGATTACAGGTGACCCCCAGAGGAGTTGCATTCCTAGAAAACAATCTTTATTGTGATTTTCCACAATGCAAAACCCTATTTCCCATTGAACCATGTTATAATTGGAGATGTGTTTCTATGGGATGTTTTACTCTCAGCTGTAAGGATGAGTACTGCAGCTGCTGGTTCATGGTAGGGGGAATCGCTTATAAGATTTGTTTTAGAAACTGACAAGGCAATCTCTTGAGTGGCCAGCAGCTGCATATGAAGACACAAGTGATTGCAGATGCTTATCCACCTTCCAGCCTTCAGTTTGAATGGAGACGTACACTTTTAAACACATATCAAATATATTTAAGATGGTTTAATGATGTAACTCGCAACAAATAACGTGGTGGTCATTTAGGTTTACAATTTGCACTTAAACCTGCTGGCACTGTTTCAGACAGCTTGAATGTAAATAATATAGAAAACTCTTGGTGGAAAAAAACTGCTGGACAGCAAGTTTAAAGAAAGAAATGCCACATTATCTGTATGCATCAAGAAATGTGAGTTGGGAAAAAATAAAAATAGACAAAATTTGTTGTTTCTTTCACGTTTTGTTTATTTTCTTAATTTTTTCCCCTCATAAATTACATAAGAACAAAATTTATTCCATATCTCAGATTTTTGGATAGTGATTTGTGAATTCTGTAAGAGTGAATTTCCATAACCCAAATGGCCATAACACAGGTGTCGCCAGAGTTCACCAGAGAACACATCCACTTCTGACCTTATGGGGGCTGTGGATGAAGCAGCTTAAAATGACTGGGCCATTGACACTGCCCTAAGGAAATCCTCCAATGATATTCCAGGCTGAAATGATTGACTTCCAACTATCACAACGTTTTCCTTTAAATGAGGTATGACTCCAATCATTACTATATTCCCTATTATGTCCATTGAATTTATTTTACCTTGAGTGATTTCATGCTACTCTCTGTCTACTGTTACTTCCACATCATCTCTCGAATTTGGTTCTTTTGCCCACATTTGTACTACGCCTATGATGAGGTCTGGAGTCAAGTGGTCCTGGTGAAATCCAAACTGGGCATCAGTGATCCCTTATTGTCCTTGACGGTACATTGGTAGGTGTTGGAGGTGCTATTAGAGTACCTTAGGTGAGCAATTGATATGGCTTTTTCTAGATGATTTTTGCTGTAATCATTGTCTGCTGTTGGTACAGGGAATAGACAATCAGATGCTTATGTGTGGAAGTGCTGCCAAGCAAGTGCTTACCTTGCATAAGTGCAGCTTCAATGACTTTCAAGCTTGTTGAAGCAATGAGAAATTGTTCTGCCACACTCCTAGCTAATGACTTGTTGCTGGTGGTTAGGCTTTGGGGAGTCAGGTAGCAAGTCATTCACTGAAGAATATCTAACCACCATAGTCAGGGTATTTGTGTGTGTCGATCAGACAAGTTCCTGGTTAATGGTGAAACTGAGGAGGATGATGTTGGAGCATTTGATGGTGGCAGTGGTGATGCAACAGTTAAGGTGCCAAGGTGTATCCTATTCACAAAATGAAGTCTAATAGTGATAATTGTCACCCTATCTGTCTACTCTTAAATCGTCAGTAAAGTAATGAAAGCTCTCAAGTATAAAAGCTATCAAGAGGCACTTGTTCATGAATAACCTGCCCAATAATGCCCAGTGTGGCTTTTGGCAAGACCACTCGGCTCCAGACCTCCTCATTATCTTGGTTGGACTTGTACTTCTCACAAAGAATCTTTTAGAGGTTATGATTGTTGGAGGTCAATCATCCCAAGCCCAAGGCATTGCCTCAGGAGTTACTCAGGGCAGTCATCCTCAGGCCCAACCATCTTCAACTACATCACCAATGACCTTCCTCCCATCATGGGTTCATAAGTGAGGATGTTCCCTGATAACTGCACAATATTCGATTCCATTTTTAACTCCTCGGCCAATGAAGTAACCCATACCTGCATGCAGTAAGATCTGGAAAACATTTAGGCAGAGGCTGATAAGCAGCAAGTAACATTTGTGCCACAAGAGTGCCAGGCAATGACCATCACCAGCAAGAAAGAATCTAACCACCTAACCTTGATCTTCAATGGCGTTACCATCACCAAATCCCCTACCATCAATCTCCTGGGGATTTCAACATAGACTAGAAACTCAACTGGACCAGCAGCGTAAATACAGCAAGTTGCTTCCTTCTGATAACTAAAGGCTTTCAATCATCAACTAATCAGGAGTAATCTCCACTTGCCTTTGTGAATGCAGTGACAACAGCTCTCAAGAAGCTTGACACCATCCAGGACAAAACAGCCAAGCTGATTGACGCTCCGCCCATTATCCAAAACATCAATTCCCTCCATCATCAGCACACAATAGCTGCAGCATGTACCAGCTACAAAAAGCACTGCAGTTCTCTCCTATACTGCTCTAGCAGTACCTGCTAAAACCTGCACCCTCTGCCACCAAGAAGGACAAGGGCAGCAGGTACATTGGAACATCATTACCTGCATGTTCCTCTGCAAGTTGTCTACCATTCTAATTTGGAAACGTATCACTGGTCTTCCATCGCTGCTGGGTCTAACACCTGGAAATCCTTACCCAATAACATTAGGGGAGTACCTTTACCAGAAAGACTGAAGTGGTTCAAGAAAATGCTTCGTCACCACCTTCAAGGACACTTGGGTGTGGACATTTAATGCTGGCCTTGCCAAAAAAGGCCAAATCTGGTCAGGCTCTCGATTTTTTTTTTTTGCTTAACTTCACAACTCATTCAAAATATTCCTGACTCTATCCTCTTTCCTCTCACTCCGGTGCTTAATGACTGATGTCGGCTCTCAGTCTTTCAACCCTCCTTGGCTTAATGTAACCATAAGAAAAAATATAACTAATATTGGTGGTGCTTTTAGTTGCTGTACATGACTTACCATTCAAAACACTGCACAAACATTTGACCAAATATTGTCACCATTTCATTTATTGTTTTACTGTGATATTTTCTTGCACAAATCTGTTATTTTATCTTAATTTCTTAATTTGCTTTATAATATATCACAATTATTGTGTCTTTTTGCCTTGCTTTCCTTCAAATCTCCTCTATTTCCTGCATTGTTGGTCTTCAAGTCTGCCATCGGTATTTAGTATTCATTCTGAGTTTGGGTGCAATGTGATATGTTGAACAGACGCTAATCAGATATGAGAGACTTGCAAATCATACATCTTTCATTCTGTAGAAAACAGAAAAGAGAGCTTGCAGATATAGTCAAATGCCAAGTATAAACATTTACTGAAAGTTGATTAAAGGTTTGGTAATAATTTTATAAAGTCAGATGATTAGTATTTGAATCTTTATGATCTTGTATAGGAAATTACATAGGTTGATCTCATTTCCTCAACTTTTGCATGACTAGTATTGTACAAGAGTGTGTGTGCATGAAGTAAAAACAGAAAATGCCTGAAACACTCAGCATTAGTGGAAAGAGAAACAGATAAAAGAGAACTGGAACCACTACTCCAGGTAGACCTGATGGCTCTCTGACCATGAACCATCTCCCATTGTGCAGGAACTACCCCCCCAATAAAGACAATCTTAATGATGACATTTGCCATTGCTTTAAATCAGCCAGAACAGCCTTTGGCCTTATGAGAAGTGTGTTTAAAGGTTTAGTCCTTGAACCCAATACAAAGCTCTACCTTCTTCTATGCTTTTGGGACATTGGCTATCAAAGCACTGGAGAGTTACCACCAACATTATCTCTGCAAAATCCTCCAAAACAGCATTGATGCTCCAGTCATACTCAGCCAGTTCTGAAGGATGGGCAATGTCATTTGTATGCCTGACACCAGACTCACAAAGAGGAACTCTGAGCTCCATCATAGCAAGAGACTGACAGGTGGGCAGAGGAAATAATTCAAGGATGTTCTCAAAGCTACCTCTGATAAAGTGTGATAGCCTCACTGATTCCTGGGAATACCTGTTGCATGACTTTGACGAAGGGACATTTGGAATAGCACAGGAAAACTTGGAGCCTCTTTGTTAGAGAGCCCAGCTCAAGCTGCAGTAGGTGCACTGCACTTCCCCAAACTGCCTACCCACCAACTCCATTGAGCATCTCCTGCTCTATCTACGAGAGTCTGAAAATCCCACATTGGCCTCATCAGCCTCTGTGGAGTCCAGTGGAAGCAAGTTGTCCTCATCCGTGAGACTGCCTATGAAAACAAGAGGCTGTCTTTTACAAATTATAGAGTTGTGCAGAACAGAAACGGGCCCTTTGGCCCACCACCTGCATGCCAACCTTCTTCCTGATCTATCCAAATCCCATCTGCCAGCATTAGGTCTAATTAAGTGCCTATCTAAATGCCTCTTGAATGTAGTGATTGTTTCTGACTCTACCTCCTCCTCTGGCAGTGAGTTCCACGTATCAACCACTCCTTTATTAAAAACAGAAGAAATTCCCTTCAAATCCCCTTTAAGATCCTTCCTCTCACCTTAAACCTATACCCTCTTGTTTTTGATATCCCTACAATGGGAAAAAGATTCTGACAATCCATAACCCTTAAATCTTAACCTTTTTTGGACCAGCCTATCATGCAGACCTTATCAAATGCCTTACTAAAGTCCGAATAGATGACGTCTACCACCCTTCCTTCTTCAATCCTCTTAATTACCTTGGTTAACTCGATCAGATTAATGAGGCACAATTTCTGCCGCACAAAGCCATGCTGATTATCTCTGATCAGCCCCTTCCCTTCCAAATGTACATAAATCCTATTCCCCCACTACTACAACCCTATTGCTCTTGTGCCTTTCTTGCACGTCTGTTCCTGTTATTCCTGCTCACTATTTGGAGGCCTTGTATGACCCCAGGAAACTGATCGTTCCTCTCTCATTTCAAAATTCTACCCAAATGGCCTCATTGGACGATCCCTCCAGAATTCCCTTTCTTAAATACTGTAGTTATGTTCTCCCTCATCAGTGATGCAGTTCCTCTGTCACATCTGAAATTTCTGTATCCTGGAACGTTAAGCTGCCAGTCGTGCCCTTCCCGCAACCAATTGCAATGATAATGTAATTCCATGTGCCAATCCATGCTCTAAGCTCATCTGATTTAACTGAGGGTCTTTGCGTTAAAGTAAATGCAGTTGAGCCTGCCAGCCCTCCCATGCTCCCTAACTTGCCTCTGTCTGCTCTGTCCATTTGACTTCCTTGATTTATCCTGCTCATTTTTCTCCCCACTTGCTGCACTCCTACTATGCTTCCCACCCCCCTTGCAAAATTAGTTTAAACCCTTCGAAATAGCCTCAGCAAATCTCCCTGCAACGATATTGATCCCCCTCCAGTTTAGGTGCAGCCGCTCCATGTACAGGTCCCCTTACCACAGAAGCATCGTCAGTCATCCAAGTACCTAAAACCCTCTTTAGCCATGCATTCATCTATCCTTTCCTCCTCCTTCTACCCTCACTATATTTGGCTGTGTTCCTGTCACAGAAAGACAGTCAGAGAAGGGAATTCAAAGGATAACAAAGATAAATTTAGGTGGCACAGGGATGAGGTCACTTTGCAGGACCTCATCCCTCTTCCTACCCATGTCATTAGTACCAAAGTGAACTACAACCTCTGGTTGTTCTCCCTCGCCCTTCAGAAGGTTCTGTACCCGAAGACATAAGAGGTCTCGAGCTTTTGTATCTTCTGCCCAATGGGAGGGGAGAGAAGAGAAAATGACCGGGGTGGGAGGGGTCCTTGATTATGTTGGCTGTTTTCCCGAGGCAGTGGGAGGTGTAGACAGAGTCAATGGAGGGGAGGCTAGTTTTGGTGATAGGCTGGGCTGCATATCACCGGAGCTGTGAGACAGCAGCTCTACCAGCAGTGTGGCTCTGCCATTCTAAAGCAAGAAATAAATTGTATAGATTGGAGCTTCAATTAGAGCAGGACAGATTGTGGTTTCTTACCTTTTATCAACAGCTGTAAATTTAGGTTTTTATCACTGTAATACATTGAATTCTTTTCCATGCCTGCATCTGCCTTTCTGTGAAAGGAACATAGCTGATTGCAGCTCAACTTATGTCTTCTGATGTTCCTGAAAATTGTATTTCATCCATTTCTTGGTGCCTTTTTAGATCTAATGCTGAACTAGGAGCATACCAAAAGAATTGTGAAATTTGGACATCTTCTTTTTAAAAAGTGCCCTCAATTCAAGAAGTATTAAAACCTGACGTGTGCCATTGAGCAGGTAGCTGCTGCATCATTCGAATGCTGAATCACAGCACAATTAGATCACTATTGTGGTTGTCATGGTGATGAGGAAAAGCAGGGTGGAGGAGGGGTTGGGGGTGTTGAGGGAGATCATGGAGAACTGGTGGACAGATGGCTCCATGATTGATCCTCAGCCCTTGTGGCAGTACTGGGGCCATGGATCAGGGCACATGTGGGCTGAAGATATCTGTATTCAGATGCTTTGATCTGTGCTTAGTGCTGCCCACATTTATCTTTTTAATACATTAAAATGACTGAAGAATTTATAAAATATATAAACAATATCCTAATGGAGATGCTTTAATTTGCAGAAGATTCACTATTTTCTGTATGATATACCTCTTGTTTTACTGACAGTTAAAAACAAATATCATGAATCGTGACCTTTTGATCCAATTTGCCCAAGTCAGTGGTGGAGACAGTTAAGTATCATCTAGATGACCACTTGAATTGCCAAGGCATAGTGGTTTTGGACCAAGTGATGTTAAATGGAATCAGTGTGAATGGGTACATGGTGGGCCAAAGGGTCTGTTTCTGTGTTGTATGACTATGTCTTAAATAATAGCCAATAAATGCTTAATAATCTGTGTTAAAACCTTCTGTGAGCATTTTGTGCGACTGTCAGAATGTCGTGATATGCTGATTTTTTTTTTAAATCTGTTGATACATCTTCATTTAATAATTCTTTGCATAAAACAAGGCCATTCAGCTTATCAAGTCTACGCAGGCACAAGGAGAACACAGGTAGCACTGGAGATTGGGAATGAATCTAAGTGGCTGGAACTGTGAGCTGTTGTATTGGCAGTTTAATACTCATGTAAAAGCTCATTGTTTCTCTGACAAGAATGAACAGTCAGCCCTGTACAGCCAGGGACAGTTAAAACCATCTTATGAATTCCTATTCTATGTTTCTGAAGAAATGTAAACCTCTTGATACTGCAATCCTGTGAGTTTCTCTGTCCACCCTATTTCCATTCTTGTTTTTTTGATTCCTAATGAGATTTGGTAAAATTAGGTTTGAAATATCATCTCATAATATAAACTTCAGATAGTTAACTTCCTGAATTGTTGGTGGCACATATATTTTACATTTATAAAATGTACAACCTAGGACACATTTCAACCCCTAATTGTCTGGGAAAATGATGAAGAACAATTTTTAATTGCACAAAATCTTGTGATATTTTGGTTATTGTAAACATCAAAAGCTTGACTTATTTGTTTTTTTAACCTCTTCCACAGCTTCTGCAAAGAATTAGGAATTAGCAATGAAGAGATTCATGCTTTCAGTGGATAACAGTTGGAAAAAAAAGCAGCAGGAAAGCCATTTCACTGTTCACTAAAGACAACCTGCCAATTGGATTCTATTGAAAATGGTTTATATAATATTTTTAACACTGCTATGCATAGCTCCTGACTTTGTTTAAATATGTGTGATGTATTTATACAACTATTCTAAATGCATTCAATTTTTTTAAAATGAATTACATGTGCAAGTTAATGTTCTTGAGGATGATCTGATTATATAAAGTCAAAACTCTTGAAAGGACTATATTGTGTTGGCTGTGCTGATATGTTTTTATTAATGGTATTTTCAGTAAGTGAGTGGTAATATAAAAGAACTGAAATGTAATATGCTGATGCAATACTCTTATGACCTCAGACATCTTTCTGCTGTACTTGAAGGTGAAGACTCTGCCAGCTGTAGGTTATATCTTGTGAATGGCATATAATAAGGATCCTTTGAGTTATGCTGGACTCTGCACTGATATCAGCTATTGCTAGCTGTATAGAGAGCAACTCTCAACTGATCTATTCAGGTATTATCACCTGAAAATTTATACAATTTTTTTTAAAAGCTCAAGTTATTAAAAAATATTCTTCTGCAAAACTGAATAGTATGATCTGTTCTATCAAATATTTTCTTTAAAGGAAATGCATCTATCTTCGAATATAATTTACAGTTGACTGCATGAAACAGCGTTAGTTGTCTTGGGTCACAACAAAGTAGTTAAAACACAGTTTATAATCAGAACAAAGTTCTTAATCTTGACCTTGACTTCACAGGTAACATAGTGAGTTTCAAGAGGAGTTGAGTTTCAGTAAAAAGGAGAGAAAACTTTGAGAATTAGGGTTGTGTGTTTAGCATTGTGATTGAAAGCCATTGGTCAATGAGAAAGGACATTATAAGCAGAAGTACAAATTAACCTGTATATAAAGAACATAATGGGTGGCAGATTTTCATTCAATGTTTGGTCATAAACAGGGATAATTGCAAGTACTAATTCAACACTTGGGTTCGATTATTTTGTATCATTGTGTGTATGAACATACTCATAGTACACCAAAGCAGAAGCACAAATACTTTGTGCTGGAAATCTAAAATTAAACCAGAATGCTGAAAATATTAAACAAGTGAGACATTAACTGCAGAGAATGAAGTAAACACCAAGATTTCACTGATGCAGGCTGTCCAGTCAGGTGCAGAAGACCTGCCATGATGAGGCACTGAACAGCAGCAGGACCTCAAATGACACAATGGAGAAGCCTGCCCACAAAACTCCCCTGATGACTTTAATAGTTAATTGTGCTGAGTCTTCAGTTTCACCAACTGTTAAAGTAACCAATATCTCATGTTCAGGAATATTTAAAAGCTATAAAAATGAAACAAAAATAATTTTGCATTTTAAAATCTTAAGATTAGAAGCCATAAACAAATTTAAGAGCATACCTGAATGGAGGAATAAGCAACTGCAGATGTCAGAACCTGGAGCAAAATATAAACTGTTGGAATAAGTCAGCAGTTCATGCAGCATTTGTGGAGGCAAAAGGATGGTGAAGACAATCTGTATCCCAGGAAGCAAATTAGTGAACTGAATTTAATGCAGGTATGTCCCTCCTTAAATAAGGGGATCAAAATTATATGCAGCACTCCAGCTATGGTCTTACCAATGCCCTGTACAATTATAGGGATTGATCTGGATTGCTTTAGCAGTGTCCACAAATGCAATGTTGAAATGTTTTTTTTCATGCCATTGCTGCAGTCTCCAATAATTCTTTTTGTGCATTAAAGATCTAAGGTTTTGATGCCTCATGATATTTTCCATAAATTAACATTAGTGGAAAAAAACAACATCTGAAGCAAACTAAGCTCCATAGCCAAATTCCCAGGTCTTGCTTATATTAATGAAATTAATGGATGCTATACTATATATTCTCTAACTCTAGCTTGCTAATGCTGTGGGTAAAGGAAAATTGGTGGATGTAATAAACATAGATTTTTAAAAGGCATTTGATAAGCTGCCACATCAAAGGCTATTGCAGGAAATGAAAGCTCATTGCCTAAGAGGTAACATTTTGGCAGGGAAAGACAATTGGCTGGCAAACAGGAAACAAGAGAGCTAGCATAAATGAGTCTTTATGTGGTTGGCAAAATGTAGCAAGTGATGTGCCACAGGGAACAGTGCTGGGACCTCAGTGTTTTACAATTTATATAAACAACTTGGGTGAAGACACTGAAGGAATGGTTTCTATATTTGCTGATGACACAAAGTTAAGTAGGAAAGTAAGTTGTAAAGGGAAGGCTTCAAAGGGATATAGGTAGATTAAGTGAATGGACAAACATCTCACAAATGTATAACATGGGAAATTTTGAAATTATTTATTTTGGCAGGAAAAACAAAAAGGTGTATTATCTAAATGGGGGAAGATTTCAGAGCTCTGGGATGCAGAAGAATCGGAGTTCCTGATGCATGATTCACAAAGGCTAGTATGCAGATACAGTAGATAATAAGAAAGCTAACAGGATGTTATCATTGAATGCAGAAGTGGGGGATTTATGCTTCAGTTATATAGGGTATTGGTGAGACCACATTTAATCTGTGTATAGTATTGTGTTTTTTTTAAGTAGGATGCTAATGGTTTGAAAGCAGTTCAAAAGAGGTTTACTAGGCTAGTGTCTGGAATGGGCAGGTTGCCTAATGAGTAAAGGCTGGAGTTTAGATGACTGAAGGGAGATGATTAAAACTAATGAAATCCTGAGTAATTTTACAAGGCTGTTTCCTCTTGCAAGAGAATCTGGAACCAGAGTGACTGTTTGAAAAGAAGGAGTCATAAATTTAAGAGATGAGGCAACTTTTTTCTCAGAGCAGTGAGAGTCTTTGGAACTCTCTTCCTCGAATCAGAGATCAGTCTTGCTGGTTTGAGGTGCTACCATTTTTAGAATAAATAGGAAATTGGGATATCACCAGGTCAGGTAACCTTTGAAGGTCAGCCTTAAGTCACAGTGTGATTGAGCATGTAACTCTAGACAGGAAGTGCTATAAATATATTGTCCACAATGGAAGTGAATTTCAGAAACAAACTGCATTCAACAGCTGCTTCTGCCTCAGAGTCTAACAGCATGGATACAGGCCCTTCGGCCCAACTCATCCACACTGACTGTATTGCCCAATGAACTGGTCCCATTTGCCCACGCTTAGGCCATAACCCTCTGAACCTCTCCTATCCATGTACTTATCTAGATGGCTTTTGAACGTTTCTAATATGCCTGCCTCAACCACTATTCCGAGCAGCTCATTCCAAATATGCACCACCCTTTGCATGAAGCAGCTGCCCCTGATGTCCCTTTTAAATCTCTCGCCTCTGATCTTAAACTTATGCCCTCTTGTTTTTTAGCACCTCCTTCCTGGGGAAAAAGACCACATGCTTTCACCCTTTCTATGCCCCTCGTGATCTTATATACCTCCATCAGATCACCCCTCAATCTCCTACATTCCAGGAAATAAAGACCTAGTCTACACAACCTTTACTTGTAACTCAGGCCCTTCAAATCCAGGCAACATCCTGGTAAATTTTTCTGCACTGTTTCTAGTTTAATAACACCTTTCCTATAACACAGTGACCAAAATTGTACACAATACTCTAAGTGAGGACTCAGCAACATCTTATATAACTGCAGCATAACTTCCTAACCCCTATACTCAATGCCCTGTCCTGTGAAGGCTGGTGTGCCAAATGCCTTCTTCATCACCCTATCTACCTGTGACGCTGCTTTCAGAACACTATGCACTTGCACTCCTAGGTCCCCCTTTTCTATAACACTCCCGAGGACCCTACCATTCACTGTATAATCCCTACCCTGGTGATCTCCCAAAATGCAATACCTCACATTTATCTGGATTGAAAGCCATTTGCCAATCCTCAGCCCACATACCTAGCTGATCAAGATCCCCCTGTAATTTTTCATAACCTTCTACACTGTCTACAGCACCAGCTATTTTAGTATCATCTGCAAGACCCGATATCTGAGGATAGAATTCCACCTCAGTGGATGTAAAATTCAGATTAGTTACACATGACATCTGCCTTAAAGATTTCCATTTAAAAACAATAAAGAATGCATACATACACACTTGTGGTGTGCATGGAGCTGGTCACAATATTAGCGCATGCACACAGCTAATGCCTCGTAGAAGTATCCAAATCATGAAGTGTAAAGATGATTGTATAACCGGTGATACTAAACTGAAGCTCTACATTCTGGCTAATACTCTCTCAACCTTGCACAGCTGAATCCACATTAAGCCAAGTGAAGGTCAGCACCCCTGTCAGCCATTTCAATAGAACATTGACTGCTTTCAGATTTGTAATTGAATACTTGCTGACCTGTGATTCTTTAAGAGCTTGGGGCTTTCAAGCTGTTGAAGTCTGCAGCAGGTGTCATGACAAGTCATGTCAATTGCCAGGCAGACAAACTTGCTTGCTACTTACCTCAAAATCCATGGGCAACTTACCTCATATGACAATACCCCATTTTTTGGGGTTGGATGGATATCCAATTTAGCTACAAACAAAATGCTGGAAGATCTCAATGGGTCAGGTAGCATCTGCGGAGGGAAAGTCCAGTCCAGATGAAGGGTCTCGAGCTGAAACGTTGACTGTCCTATCTCCCTCTACAGATGCTGCCTGACCCACTGAGTTCCTCCAGCATTTTGTTTGTTGCTCCAGATTTCCAGCATCTGCAGTCCCTTGTGTTTCCAATTTAGCTACCCTTGTTTGATGGTTTAAGTACTGCAGATCGGACGGACTAGGGGTATAGTTTTGCAAACCTGGAAAGCCTGAACAAAAGTGACTCATCCAGCAGGTGAAGATTGCACAGGTAGTAAACAAAAAAAAAATGAAAGAACACAGAGCTACTTTGGTTTATCAGGCAATGACTCACCTCTAATTTGATACAGGTCGTAGATTCTATTGTCTCACAGTCCAATTTTCATGAACAATGTCCTCCCACACAGAGTTACTAAGACCCGATTAACCTGAGTGTTAATCTTTTCTTGATTTTCTTTCAAGCTTTCAATTCTATCTGGTTAGGACTTCTTGAGTTTTGTTATATCACCTTGAATCATCTTCTGCCACTTTCTCCTGACACAACCACTGTGAGCCCAGACATATGCTGAGGTGTCATTTTAATTTCAATTGATCTTTAAGAAATCCAAGCATCTTTTGGATTGAACACTGTGAGAGTTTTCAATTAAGCTCGATCCAAGATAAAAAAATTAGTCATTAGTAACAAATCTACTGGATAGTTTTTAAAAAAATCTCATCGGTTTTGTTAATCCATATTCTTGCCTGGTCAAACATGTGTGTTCCCCCAGACCCATGTCCTGGCAAGTTGTACTGATCAAGACCAATGATGTCCAGGTCCTGGAAAATGAATATATATATAAAAAAAATCTGACCTCTACCTTGCAGAGGCTAGACAACATCTCTCAGACACCTCTTTTCTTCCCCTGGACAATAATCCCACTAACAAACCAGGCCACCATATCCTGGACCGTTATAGATCTCATCACATCAGGAGATCTCCTATCCACAGTCTAATGGTGGCCCACACTGTTTGCTTCTATCTCTTACCCACGAGCTACAGACAGGACTGCCCTGGCAGATCCATTGTTTCTGCCTGCATTTGCCCCACTGAACTTACATCTTCATACATTGACTCTATCCTATGTCTTCTTGTCGAGTCCCTTCCCAACTACATCCAGTACACTTCTCATGCCCTCTAACATTTTGTCAACTTCCAGTTCCCTGGTCCCAACCGCCTCATCGTTACCATAGATCTTCAGCCTCCATACCCTCTATCACCCATCAGGAATGTCTTAGGGCCCTTGGCTCCTTTCTGGAACAAAATCCCAACCAGTTCCCCTCCACCAACACTCTCATCTGCCTCGCAGAACTTGTTCTTATCCTCAACAAATTCTCTTTCTATTCCTCCCACTTTCTACAAATGAAAGGTGTAGCCATGGGCACTTGCACAGGTCCTGGCTATGCCCATCTTTTTGTTGGCTACATGGAACAGCTCTTGTCCAAACCTACTCTGGCACTCCTCCCCAACTAATTGGCAACCACATTTGTGCTGCTTCCTGCACTCGCGTGGAACTCATCGATTTTATCACCTTTGCCACCAGCTTCCACACTGCCCTCAAATTGACTTGGAGTATTTCTGACACTTCTTTCCCTTTTCTGGATCTCTCTGTCTCTATCTCAGGAGACAAGCTATTTACTGATATCTACTATAAACAAAAGGACTCCCACAGTTACCTCAACTACACTTCTTCCCACATTGTCTCTTGTATGGGCACCATCCCTTTCTCCTATTTTCTCTGTCTCCATCGCATCTGCTTTCAAGATGAGGTCTTCCATTCCAGGACATCTGAAATGTTCTCCTTTTTCAGGAAACTTGGCTTCCCTTCTTCTATAGTTGATGAACCCCTCTCTCATATGGTAGCGGTTAGCGTAACGCTATTACAGCGCCAGCAACTTGGGTTCAATTCCTGCCGCTGTCTAAGTTTGTACATTCTCCCCGTGTGTCTGTGTGGGTTTCCTCTGGGTGCTATGGTTTCCTCCCACATTCCAAAAAAAACATACAAGTTAGGAGTTGTGAGCATGCTGTTACGTCCCAGCAAAAAAGAAACACATCGAGTCATGTATAAGTGTTAGAAACTATTTTATTAATAACTACTTATGATAATAAGAAAGAAAAAAAACAAAAATGTTAGATATTAAACTTTAACCCCCAAGACTAAACTCGAAGTGTGTGTGTGGCAAACTCCCAAACTCCAAGTCCAGGAATAGTTCTCAAAGTTCAGTTCAACAAGCCATAAGATGAAACATGAGCAAAGGCTTTTGCAAAACCACTGTTGACCGAAGAGAAAATGTAGAGAGAGAGAATAGAGAAATTACGAAATCCAAATGTTCCACGATGGAACCCATACAACACCTCAGTCACTGATGATCTCCACTGCTTTGTTCTGAAGTATCTGTCACCCCAAAAGGCATTCGAGACGTGGCCGTCCACACAAATACCTGTTTCCTTCTACAGGTTAACGACAAAGTGGACTCCACTGGATTATTCCAAAAATCCATAGGTGGATTGTAGTGACAGACACAGTTATTGTTTTTCATCCATCGATACAGAAACCAGCAGGCAGGTCTCTCTCTTCCTCTTTCTCTTTTCTGACTAAACCAAAATGTCAGCATGTTGTTATCTCCTGTTGTCGTAATGATGCCGCACAGACACACACACACTACTGTACTATGTCTTAAAGGGACATTCACCAAATAGCAACCTAATCCGTAACAATGCTATGTTGGTGCCAGAAGAGTGGCGACAGTTGCGGGCTGCCCCCAGCACATTCTCAGTAACACAAAAAGATGCATTTCACTGTGTGTTTCGATGTACATGTGACCGATAAATAAATATCTTATCACCTGTTTCTCAGACTTTTGCTCAGCCCGCCTCCCTCCAGACAGAACAGAGATGGAGTTCCCTTGGTCCTCACCTTTCACCCTACTGGCCTCTGCATCCAGCATGTCATTCCTTGCCATTTGCTCCAACGGGTTCCCATCACAAGCCACATCTTCCCTGCTCCCTGTCCACCAAACACCCCCCCCCTTCTGCTTTCTACAGGGACCACTCTCTCCGTGACTCCCTGGCCTGCTCATCCCTTCCAACCTACCCCTCCCAGTTCCCTGAAAATTTCCCCTGTGCAACACTTGTCCCTATACCTCCTCCCTCACCACCATCCAGGGTCCTAAACAGCCCTTCCATGCGAGGCAGAGATTCATGTGCATCTCCTCCAACATCATCTATTGCATTCGTTGCTTGTGATGTGGCCTCCTCTACACCGCTGAGACCAAGCGTAGACTGGGAAACCATTGTGTAGTGCACCTGTCCGCAATGGCCATCTTGAGCTTCTGATTGCACGTCTTTCAACTCCCCTTCCCGTTCCCACACTGACCTGTCTGTCATTGTTCTCCATTGTTCCAGTAAAGCCAAACATAAACTAGAAGAACAGCACCTTATATTCCACTTGGGTAGCCTATGGCCCAACAGTACGAACACTAAATTTTCCAGTTTCAGGGAACCCACTCCCCGTGTTCCTTCCCCATTCCCACCAGACCACTCAGGCTCTCTCTCCCTGTGTTCACCTTTTCCAACTATCCCCCTCCGTCTTTACATAGGCTCATCACCCTTCCCCACCTACTTCCAGCTGCCCATCACCCACATACCTATCTACCCGAGTTTCTTCTCCCTTGGCTCACCTTTCCGAACCCCTCCCCTACATAGTTCCACCTACCCTTCATCACTCCCTTACCTGTTTCCACCTATCATTCACCAGCCTCTTTCTCAATATTTCCCCACCCCTCCCCCACTTGGCAACATCTGCCCACCATCCCCTCTTTCATCTGGTTCCACCTATCAACTACCAGTCCCCGTCCCACCCATCCCTATCATGTCTTTGTACTGGCTATCTCCCCTCTACATTCTCAGTCCTGATCAGGGCCTCAGCCTGAAATGGCGACCATCCTTTTGCCTCCACAGATGCTGCTTGACCTGCTGAACTCTTTCAGCAGTTTGTTTTTGCTCCAAATTCCAGCATCTGCAGGCTCTTGTGTCTCCATATATACTGTACATATAGAAAAACCTTTTGAATGGTATTGGGCATTTGGACTAAGTGAGAAGCCCTCAATGGCTGTACTTCAGTACCGGATTCTCTGGAACTAAAATTTGCTCTTCTGAGGAGTTCAATGAGATTTTCAGGCCCTCATCAAAATTTCATTTTTTTTTCTGGTACAAATCAAAAATGAATGAGTTAATCTTTATGACGTGAATGTTAGTGATCCAGCTATACACATAAATGTAGCAATAAACAAGCCATGTAGACTTTATACTTTTTGCAACTTGTCTCATTCATGATGACTCACCTAGGAGTGTGTGAACTGCAATATTCCAAACACTGAAAATGATGGGTCTCTTGTCAACAATTTTGCAATCTGTATTTGCAGTCAACACTACTCTTAATAGCAGTGCCAACATCAAACCTGTTATTATTCTAATTGATAATGAATAAATTCTATCACTGGAATTAATTTTTTAGTCTGACCTAAATATATATAATTAAAAGATGTAGTGACTTGTGTTCTTTATGTATTCAGGACGTGGACATCATTGGCAAGGCCAGTAATCATTGCAAAAAACAAACTGCTGGAGTTCAAAAAACAAACTGCTGGAGAAACTCAGCAGGTTGAACAGCATCTACTGAGGGAAAGGAAATGTCGGCGTTTTGGGTCGAGACCCTGCATCGGTCCAGGACAAAAAGAGACAGTTAAAAGAAGCCACAGGTGGGATCCAAAAGCAAAACTAAGAACATAATAACACACCTAATGAGAGCAGGAGTTGGTCATCTGGCCCTTCGAACCTGCTTTGTCTTTCATTAAGACCATGGCTGACCTTCATCTCAGTGCCATTTTCTATCTCTATTACAATATCCCTTGATTTTCATAATGTCCAGAAATATACTGATCTGTTTTGAATGAACACAATGATTGAGCCTCCACAGCCCTCTGCGGTAGAGAATTCCAATGGTTCATAACAGTCTGAGTGAAGAAATTTCTCCTCATGTAAATCAAAGAAACCGCAGATGCTAGAAGTCTGAATTAAGTCAGCTGAACATAGGGAATTTGTTATAGAGTCCAGAAGGCTGCAACATGCCGTGACGGAAGGTAAGATGTTGTTTGTCAAGCTTGCATTGGGTCTTGTTTTAACAATCCAGGAGGGCACAGACAGATAGGTCAGAGTGGGAATCGGATGTAGAATTAAAGTGGAGGGAACAGGAAGCTTGGTGTTGTCCCTGCGAATTGAAGGTGGGTGCTCTGCAAATCTATGTTTGGTTTCTCCAGTATTGAGAACATTATGGTCATCGAATGCAGCTCACTAGATTGGAAGAAATATAAGTGAATCGCTGCTTCAACCTTGAAAGGCTGCTTCGATCTCTGGATGGCGGGAAAGGAAGAGGTCAAAGAATATTGGTCTCAGTCCGAACGGCCAACCCACTATTCTGACACTGTGCCCTGGACTCCTCAGCCAGGGTAAAAATTCCCCCCGTCATCTGGCCTGTGAAGCCCTGTAAGAATTTTGCATATTTCAGTGAGATCTTCTCTCACTTTTCGAAACTCTAGGGAACACAGTCCCAGAAGAAAGAAGATGACAAAAATGAAAAAAAAGTCTTGCAATATTCAAATACTTCAGGTTTCCCTAGTATGTAGTGAAAAGTGGTTGAGCAGAAATAGTCGAGTGACTGTGTGTTATTTGATTTCCCCAATGAGACTTTTTATGCTTTACCTCTTTAAGGAATTATTTAAATTCAAGTTGTTTTATTTGCATCAAACGATCGATACCTCCATGGTAATGACAGCCACATAATAGCAGAAATGGTCACTTAACAATAAAGAGCATTGAGTTATCAACTATTTGCTGCATTCTTTACAACAATGGAACACCATCAACAAAAATGGAAAGGAAACTCCAGCTTCAAAAACCTCTCTCAAATTGTCTAAACCTTAGAATGAATATTTCAGGAATTTTATATATGTAAAGACTTAAAATCTAAACAATTATATTGTTGTCAGTCACATTTTTGATAAACAATGATTTAACACAAATCCAATCAGCTGAGAAATTTTACTGCTAATGGATAAACAAAAGATTGGCTGATCTTCCACCTCAATGCCATTTCCCAGCATGATTCTTGACTACAGTATTCCCCTGGGGAGAGGCAAGAGGATGTTCACCAACTGCAGAAATATCATCAGCTCATTTAAGACACAATCAGCAACAACGGTTTCAACATATAAATATTTCTTCTGGTGCCTCCTGTGAATTTTCATCAATCAACTCTTAAGATATTCTTTCTACAGTATTCAATAGATTGTGAATAATAGCTTTTGCATTACACATCAATCATTGCCACTCTACAAGGCTTGCAACATAATGTACCAAAGTGTACCTGAATTCTGGTGAAATTGGTGTTTCAATTTTCAGTAATGGTGCTATGTCAATATAATTAGAAAACAAATATGGTAGCTTTGCACTAACATAAGAAGCATTATAGATATTGAACAAACTGGATACCTGATAGAATTGATGTGTTCTGGGGAAATCAACCCAACAATTGGTGTTAAATTGTCTTTCACATTTTAACTGCAACATCATCTGAAAATATATTATAGTGAAATCTATATCAGCTGAATAAATAGCTTCCCTCTCTCCCAACCCACTGTGTAGCAGTATAATGTTGTTAATTGTAACGCTATATTTGATGTTAAATACTCAGAAAATAAAATATTACATTGTCCATGCATTTACTTACAAATGTTTCATCTAATCTATTGATTTTTGCACCAAGAAAAGGGTAGAAATTGGACCAGGTTTGAGAAATCAATAATATAAGAGTTTAGCTGTAACATAACAAGGATAGCAAGAGTGCAGAGGAGCTTCACAGGGATGTTGCCTGGATTGGAGGACTTTAGTTATGGAGAGAGATTGGATAGGCTGGGCTTGTTTTCCCCGGAGCGAAGGAGGCCGAGGGATAACCGGTTAGAACTGTACAAGATTATGACAATCTCAGATAGTGTAGATAGTTAAGATCTTTTTTTCATGGTAGGGGTATCAAAAACAAGAGGGCATAGGTTTAAGGTGGGAAGAAGGAGCTTTAAAGGGGACATGAAGGGTAATTTTTTTGTGTTTTTTTTACACACAGAAAGTGATTAATATCTGGAAAATGTTTCCAGAGGAGGTGGTGGAGTCAGATACAATTACTACGTTTAGACAGACACTTAAATAGGCAAGAGGATCCATGCGGTTGGGCAAAAAAAGGACGCGACAGGGCAAAGGACGTGCTTCTGTGCTGTACAACTCTGACTCTGACCATATGAAAGGAAAATCCTAAAAGAATGTACCTCTGAAACACTATGCAGCACTTGGATACCTAACCTTATTCCTTTCTTGTTTAATGCTCACACTAGTCACAGCCAGTAATTAGAAGCAAGATCTTTCCCTTTCCATCTCAGAGGATACCAAAAGTAAATGAATAGTCCTTGAGCTTCAGCAGAGAACAGTACACTCAGGCATTCTTGGACTTCATCCTTGATCCTCCCTGGCCTATTACAAGCTACTGATTCACCTATCCCATTAGTCACCTCCTACCCCATCTGTGGCAGAGTCTGCAGTTTCCATTAGCCTCATCAGTCACCTCAGAACCCACAGAAGAAGCAAGTCCTCCCATTCAAAATGTGCTATTGTAAATAGGGTCTTTAAAATTAATAGAAGGATTGGTGTCAAATGAGTACTTGAAGTTTTGCGCATTAATACAGTGTGGTGCATTGCAGAAAAGCTTTATCAACTTGGACAAGAGGACAATGATCCTGCCTCAGGTTACTTCTTCCTTGGTATTCCATCCATCACAGTTGGGCCAGAGTCACTTCCATCATCAGAAATTCTTTATTTTGCTTTTCCTTCCTCAAATAGTATTACCAGCCACTTGTCCAGTACACAGAACCCCTTAACACCATCTGTTCCTTCATTTTGCAGAAGCTGGATTCTACCATCTGACCAATTTTTCTGAACTCCTCTGCATATTCCATCCCTCTGGTGGAGGAACGCGTCCTTGCCCCACTAGACTTACTTATGTTTCTGTTGGGAGCAGCTTCCTGCAATTTCAGCATACCAGGCCCAGCCTTGTTACATTTACAGTAAGTCAGGGTCTTATTAGAACATAGAACAGTACAGCACAGAACAGGCCCTTCAGCCCATAATGTTGTGCCGACATAGCTAATACCTCCTGCCTACAGAATGCCCATATCCCTCTATTTTCCCTCTCATTCATGTGCCCATCAAAGCCCTTCTTGAAATCCCCCAATGAGTTTGCCTCCACTGTCCTATCAGGCAACGCATTCCAGGCATCCACCACTCTCTCAGTTAAAAAAAAAGTACCCCTCATGTCTGTTCTAAACCCAAGCCCTTTCACCTTAAATGCATGCCCTCTGGTATTAGATCGCTCAATAATGGGAAAAAGATGTTGTCTGTCCACCCTATCTATGCCCCTCATAATTTTATACATTTCCAACAGATCATCCCTCATCCTCCGCCACTCTAGAGAAAAGACCCCAAGTTTGTCCAGCCTCTCCTGATAACACATGCCCTCTAATCCAGGCAGCATCCTAGTAAACCTCCTCTGCACCCCCTCTAAAGCCTCGATAACCTTCCTATAGTGAGGTGACCAGAATTGCACGCAATACTCTAAATGCAGCCTAACCAGAGTTCTATAGAGATGCATCATAACTTCTTGACTCCTATACTCAATACCTCGATTAATGAAAGCAAGTATTCCATACGCCTTCTTAACCACCGTCTGTTCTCAAGGTTAGCTCAGCACAAGTGTCCAGTGGAACATGAGCTTGCCTAATGTGACACACCAGGCATCCCCAACACTTAATGTCCTTTTTTTAAAGTGTGGATGAAGTTCATTTAAAGGGGAGGTGTGAATACAGAGAGCTAGTGAATTATTTTCTACAATTTTATTCCATCGCCCTGCCCACCACATCTTCATATCCCACAACTTATACCCCCCAGACCATTTTACTGCATCACTTAATTAAGTATCCTGGAGTGCTGTTAAATTGTTAGACTCGAACCCAGAATTCTGAATTATTGATCTGGATTAATGAGCTTCATTATCAAAAGGTGGCTGGATAATTTAAATGAAAATAACTACGTTTTTAACTTTTTAAGTTTATTTAGTCTCAGAAACAATAATATAATCTCTGGTAAAACCCATCTGGTTCACTGATGTCCTTCAGTGGAGGGAATCTGCCACTTTACAAGATCTGGCCTGTGAGTAACTCAAGGCCCATCAATGTAGTTCACTCTTAACTGCCTCTTCATTTTAAGTTTATTGCTGCTTTCTTTATATTCCTCATGGGGTCTGTACTATTTCAGCTTCCTAAACCTTACTTGTGCTTTCTTTTTCATTTTGACCCAACTAGCAACATCTCTCATCGTCCAAAGTTCCCAAACCTTGGATCCTTGTCTTTCATCCTCACAGGAACATGTTGGTCCTGAATTCTGACCAGCTGGCCTTTAGACAACTCCCACGTGTCAGATGTGGACTCACCCAATAACAGCCACTCACAATCTATTCTCCCCAGCCCCTGCCAAATACTGTTGTATTTAGCCTTTCCCCAATCTAGCACCTTTCCCCAAGGTCCCGTCTTATCTTTATCAATAATTATCTCAAAACATATGGAATTATGATCACTGTTCTCAAAATGCTCTCCCACTGAAACTCTGATCACCTGGCCAGGCTCATTTCCCAATACAAGATCTAGTGTGGTCCCTTCTCCAACTGGATTGTCTACATACCATGTTAAGAAACCCTCCTGGGTGCACCTAGCAAATTCTACTGCGACTGCAACATAAATCTAAATCAAGGACATCCAAGTGATTAAAATTTTACTCTTTTCCATTAATAGTGACCCTGAATTGAGCACCTGCCAGGAAACAATTAATGTTATGCCTAACAAAATTGGCACTTGGTGTTCTCTCCATCTTTTTCATGTCCCTTTGTGTTATTAAAAGCAGGTGCAACTGGGATTTCTCAATTTCAGAAATTAGAACAAAAAATACCATGCCTGGTGCCTTAGCAGTAGAGATCACATGGCTAGCAAAGCTCCACTTTATTGCAATCTTATACTTATTAAAGCACTCTCTTAAGTAAAGATTATTAATGTCAACAGTATGTCATATTTTCAGTATTAATACAACTATGTTATGAATCATTTCTGTTCTTTGGGAATCAACAGCAAGAGGGAAATTATTTCATTCTAATTTTCTCCTCAAATCATCTGATTATTGGTATTGGTATATTATTGTCACTTGTACCAAGGTACAGTGAAAAGCCTGTCTTATAAATCAATCGTACAGGTCAATTCCTTACACAGAGCAGTTACCTTGAGTTAGTACAGAGTGCATTAATGTAGTACAGGTAAAAACAATAACAGTACAGAGTAAAGTGTCACAGCTACAGAGAAAGTGCAGTGCAATAAGGTGCAAGGTCACAACAAGGTAGATCGTGAGGTCATAGTCCATCTCATTGTATAGGGGAACTGTTCAATAGTCTTATCACAGTGGGGTAACTCTGGTGGTACATGCCCTCAGGCTCCTCTTTCTACCTGAAGAAAGAGGAGAGAAGAGAGAATGTCCCAGGTGGGTGGGGTCTTTGATTATGCTGGCTGCTACACCAAGACAGCGAGAGGTAAAGACAGAGTCCAAGGAGGGGAGGCTGGTGTCCGTGATGTGCTGGGCTGTGTCCACAACCCTCTGCAGCTTTTTGCAATCTTGGGCAGAGCAGTTGCCGTACCAAGCCATGATACATCCAGATAAGATGCTCTCTATGGTGCATCAGTAAAAGTTGGTGAGAGTCAAAGGGGACAAACCAAATTTCTTAGCCTCCCAAGGAAGTAGAAGCGCTGGTGAGCTTTCTTGGCCGTGGCCTCTACTTGATTTAATAGCCAAAATAAGTAGGCAGGAGTCATACTCCCAGGTCCTTGCCATTGCTGCTTTGTAAATGGTATCTGCAGGAACACAAGTCATCTTGATTTGTTATTCCTCAACTCGTGAACACAAATACTCATCTGAATCTGTAAAATTTAACAATCCAACGCGTTAAACCTTACATCCATTTCATTACCAAGCAAACTAGACTTGGCTGGAGAAAAAATTTTTTTTTAAAATATATTTGTGTTTTAGAATAGAAACATAGAAAATAGAACAGTACAATCAGGAAAAGGCCCTTTGGCCCACTGTGTCTGTGCTGACCATGATGTCAAATTAAAACTAATCCCACCTGCCAGCACATGGTCTGTATCCCTCTATTCCCTGCCTGTTCACATGCTTGTCTGAATGCCTCTTAAACATTGCTATCATACCTGCTTCTACCTCTCTGTGTAAAAACAAAAAATTACATTGCAAATTTTTAAACCTTCTCACCTTAAACCTATAGCCTCCAGTATTTGACATTTCCAACCTGGGAAAAAGCCTCTTGGCTATCTACCCTATCTATGCCTCTCAGAATTTTATACACTTCTTTCAGGTTGCCCTTCAGCCTCTGATGCTCCAGAGAAAACAATCCAAGTTAGTCCAACTTCTCCTTATAGCTAATACACGCCTCAGATAATGAAGCAGACCACATCCAAATGCAGTAAGACCTGGAGAACATCCAGGCCTGGGCTGATAGGTGGCAAGTAACATTTGGGGCTTACAAGTGCCAGCCAATAATGATATCCAACAAGAGAAAATCTTAGTCATCACCCCCAACATTCAATGGCATTACTGCCACTGAATCCCCAACTATCAATAACCCCGGGGCTTATCATTGACCAGAAACTGAACCAGAGTAGCCACAGGCACATTGTGGCTACAAGAGCAGATTAGAGACTAGGAATCCCACAGCGAGCAACTCACCTCAAACCCTGTCCACCATCTACAAGGCTCACCAGGAGTGTAATGGAATACTCTCCATTTGCCTGGATGAGGGCAGCTTCAACAACACTCAAGAAACTCAACACCATACAGGATATGACAGCCTGCTTGGTAGGCAATTCAACCACATTCACTCACTCCACCACCGATGCACAATAGCAGCAGTTTGTAACACCTACAAGATGCATTGCAGCAACTCACCAAGACTCCTTAGACAGCACTTTCCAAACCCACGACCTAAACCAGCTACAAAGACAAGGGCTGCAAAAGCATGGGAACACCCCCACCAGGAAGTTGCCCTCCAGGTCACACATCATCCTGACTTGGAAATATATCGCCATTCCTTCACCGTCACTGGGTCAAAATCCTGGAACTCCATCCCTGACACCATTGTGGACTTACCCACACCTCAAGGACTGCGGCAGTTCAAGAAGGCAGCTCACCTCCACTGCCTTAATTAAAGATGGGCAATTAAATGCTGGCTCAGCCTGTGAAGCCCATATCCTGACTGAATTGAAACAAAATCCAGACAATATCCTGGTAAACTACTTCTGCACCCTCTCCAAAGCCCCCACATCCTTCTTATAGTGTGGCGACCAGAACTGCACACAATATCGCAAATGTGGCCAAACAAATGTTTGATACAGCAGCAACATCATTCCCCAACTTTTATACTCAGTGCCCCAAATGATGAAGGCAGAAGTGCCATACACCTTCTTTACCAACCTATCCACTTGTGTTGCCACTTTCAGGGAGCTATGGACTTGCACCCCAACATCCCTCTGTACATCAGTGCTCCTAAGAGTCCTGCCCTATACTGTATACTTTCATCTTACATTTGACCTTCCAAAATGCACCACCTCAGACTTGTCCAGATTAAGTTCCATCTCCCATTTCTCCACCCAGTTTTCTAACTGATCTATATCCTGTTGTATCCTTTGACAACCTTCCTCACTATCCACAGCTCCACCAATTTTTGGGTCATCTGCAAACTGGGGGACCTAGGCAGCCATGCACCGCTAACAAAACCAGTATTTATCATTCATCCTTGATTGCCCTTAATTGGGGCAGCTCATTATGTGTCAGGGATACGCACTGATCCTTCTGTTTCATCCATCGTGCTGGGCTATGAAAACATGAGCAATCGAAGCAGGACTTGGCTACATGGCCCTTATTCCATAGTAATTGGTTTATTGTTGTCATATTACTAAGATACAGTGAAAGGCTTTGTTTGCATGTCATCCAAACAGATCATTCCATGGATAAGATACATAAGTACATCAACATGGTACAAAAGGGGAAAAAAAGCAATAAGAGAATGCACGATATACAATGTTACGTTACAGAGAAAGTGCAGGGCAGGTAGACAAATAAAGTGTGAGGGCCTTGTCGAGGTAGACTGAGAGATCAAGAGTTCATCTTTATTGTACAAGAGGTCTGTTCAAGAGTCTTATAACCGCGGGATAGAAGCTGCGATAGTTAATTCTGTACCTCATCATTTTCTGCCCAAACCCACAAACCCTGAATCCCTTTACTTCCAAAATCAATCAATCTTGAATATGCTGACTGAGCATCCACAGCCCTCTGAGATAGACAATTCTAGCAATTTACAAAAGTGCTGAGTAAAATAATTTATTCTCATCTCAAAGTGCTAAATGGCTGATTCCTTCCCCTATGTTCCCCATTTTTGTGCTTTCCATCAGGAGGAAACAATCTCTTAGCATCTACTCTGTCAATCCCAACTGGGTTTCCTGGTAAGATTTCTTTCATCCTAGATAAAGTAGCCTATAGCCTGGAATAAAATAGGTGACAGATAATCACCAGAAGGTGAAATCCACAAGTCCTATGCCTCCAGTTAAGGATTCACAGTCTAAAATGCTGCTGCTCACAGCTTGCCCTGGGAGAGCTCAGAGCATCCCAAAAAGATGCCACAAGTTCAGTCTTCCTCTGCATGGGGTTTGTGTTCTTAGCTCAAAAGAGACAAGCACTTGCATTAATCCTGCCCTTCCCAGCTCTAGTTGTTTTAAGATGATTTGGAAGTTAGGAAAAGAAGATTTTCATCATTAAGCCTTGAGCACTTGCCTCTCTGACATTGATTTGTAACCAAGGGTGAAATTAATGGCCAATTACTATCAAATGGTCAGTATAGCCTGTTAGGATCATTCTCAATGGTAATTTTGTAGATATCTATTAACATACAATTATTTATAAACTCATCACAGTATTCTGAACCTTCTCTGCATTCCTTAGACACTCGTGAACTTTGTTTGCTTTACTGACATTTTGTTCTTATAAGTTTTATTCTCCAGGGGTAACACACAATTACGTCCATGTTAGGCGCAGTAGGTAAATCATGTTAATGTAATGAAGACAATTAATTGTGTGTCCAAAGAGATTTTGTAATGTCTTCGTGGTACTATAGTTTGTAATTATAATTGCAATTGTAAAGTACAGGTTGGTAATATTACCAGTGGAGAGATTTCCATGATGTATTTCCAGTAGAAAGAAGCAGTTACAGAGAGAGCTTGATTTTGAGAGAGGTAACTTACCCCTCACAGAATTCCACAGGGAAAATGCAAAAATAGAATTACTACTCATGACAATTTGTGCAATGCTCATATCACCATTCAGAAACAGATGTTGAACTCAATAAAAGAATCCCAATAATAACAGAGGTTCAAAAGGAAAGAAATTAAAACATTCATTATCATTAGACAGCAAATCTGAAGGTTAATAAGTCTCCAAGACCCAATAGCCTGAATCCTTGGGTTTTAAAAGAAGTTGCTGAAGAACGTATTGATTGAGATCTTTCAGACTTCTAGGAAAATTATTACTGTAATATCCCTATTGTATAGAGGAAGTATGAAACCAGAGGCCAATTAGCTGGAATCCATTATAATGGAAGTAGCAGCATACTTAGAAAATTAACAATACAGCCTTTTAAATCCTTTGGGAAATTTTGTTCCTCTATTTCTCCCCAGGGATGAAGACCAGAATGTTAGTTACCAGCAAATGAAAGGCATTAGCTGCTTAAACATGTGATAGAGATCTAAATTCTCTTTCAGCAGTGAAAGACAGACAACTTTTAGCTGTGACACTTTACTCTGGACTGTTTTTTTTACCTGTACTACATCAATGCACTCTGTACTAACTTGATGTAACTGCACTGTGTAATGAATTGACCTGTAAAATCAGTTTGTAAGACAAGTTTTTCACTGTACCTCGGTACAAGTGACAATAATAATACCACTAATTAATTTTTCAGGATCTGGACATACCTGGCAAGATCTGCATTGATTGCCCATCCTAACTGCCCTTGAGAAGGTGGTGGTGGGACACTTGTAACATAACTGCTTACTAAGCCATTTCAGAGGGAATTTAAGGGCAAGCCAAAAGTCATACGTAGGCCAGACCAGCTGATGGTAGATTTCCTCCACGAGGGGTGTTCATGAACCACGTGTGTTTACAACAATACAGTAGTTATCATCACAAAGACTAGTTGTAGTTTTGAATTTCTGATTAAGGTCTGAATTTAAGTTAATATACCTGCCAGATGGATTTGAACCCAACATTGCTGGTCTAGAAACTTAATCTGTGCACTACCAGAATACCCATAAAACACAGCAGGAGATATGGTGTACTGATATCAATGGGCAACAGGGAAAACATTTGGGTTTATCTAAAGCACCCATCGAAGACAATGAGCTTACCTGGAAAATACCACAAAAATTCTGAGGAACTCCAAGATCCATTTCGTTTTGTTCTTGATTTCAGGACAATGAATGGTGGCTGTTTCTTTTTAAAAATGGGCAGTGCACAAGCCAGCAGTGAATGAGGACCCTGAACATATGTGAAATGGGAGGGGAGGTGATTTCCTCCAATGTTGCAACACACAAAATGCTGGAGAAACTAAGTGACTCCAGCAGCATCTGTGGAGGGAAATGGACAGTCAATGATTTGGGAGAGAAGCCAGCGTAAAATGGTAGGGGGAGGGGGAGGGGTGAGAGCTGGCAGGTGATAGGTGAATCCAGGTGAGGGGAGGAGGAGGAAGATGGACAGGTGGAGGAGAGTGGGAATGATGGAAGAAGCTGGGAGGTGATAGGTGGAAGTGACAAAGGGCTGAAGAAGATGGAATCTGATAGGAGGGGACAGTAGAACATGGAATAAAGGGAAGGAGGTGAGGGGGACTGGAAGGAGGAGTGTGTGTGTGTGTTGGGCAGATGGAGAGGGCAGGGTAAGAGAATGGGTAATGAGGCTAGTGGGATAAGGGAAAATGGAGGGAATGGAGGGCAGTAGTTACTGGAAGTTAGAAAAATTAATGTTCATGTTGTCGGTTTGGAGACTACCAAGGTGGAATATGAGGTGCTGTTCCTCCAATCACCATCTAGCCTCAACTTGGCAGTAGAGGAGGCTGTGGACAGACATGTTGGTGTGGGAATGGGCAGTGGAATTAAAATGGCTGGCCATCAGAAGATCCTGGCTGTTATGGCAGATGGAGTAAAAGTGCTTGACAAAGTAATTTCTGCCAATCTGCATCAGGTCTCACCAATGTAGAGGAGTCCACACTGGGAGCACCAGATGCAATAAATGACACTAATAGATTCTCATATAAAAGACTGTCTCACCTGGAAGGACTGTTTAGGGTCCTGAATGGTGGTGAGGGAGGAGGTGTGGGTCAGTTGCAACACTTGGCATGATTTCCAGCATCTGTAGTCTCCATCTTTCTTCCAGATATCAGGCAAGTACAAATTTTGCTTGTGTTTAATATTTTGTGCAGTTTTATTGCAGGCCTCAGTTATACTCAAACTATAATTTTACTTTAAGTGTATCTGTATTAAGGTTTTCTGCTCCAGATTACAGTATCTGCAGTCTCATGTGTCTCCATAATAAAATGGAATATGTATTCAGTTGAACCAAATGTGAGTACAATGGATCTTCTCACATGTTTATTAATGGCAAATGAAATTTGAATTTCTTACCCCATTATCTCTTGGCTACAAGTTTTCCAGCTCATAACAAGGTTTGTCATGAGTGTACACAGATCAGCAATATTTGCAGAAGGGGGTTAAATCACAGCTTTAGATGTTTACAACAGCAATAAGTATTTTTGCAAAGCGTGAGGATCCTGCTTGCAAGAGTTTGCTCACACAGGCATTCCTGGGAACTCTGAATTTCCTTGGGTCTTTATAGGATCTGTGGTTTTAGTAGCTGGAACCCATGACCCAAAAGATATTGGTCAAACAAATGGGAAAATTCCCAGGTGTGTTCGGCTGCAGTTTTGCTAATCATTCCTACTTTTTATGTCATCACCATCACTAGATGCTGCCTGACCACATTCAGAATTCTGTTTTATTTCAGATTTCCAGAATATACAAATTTTGCTTTTGTATTTCTATTGTCATTATCTCTAGGTCTTTGATTAATATTGTACACATTTGATATTCATGTTTCTAGTATCATTAACACTAACCCTATATTAACCTTGTCAGACTAGACAAAGGCTTCTGTTGGATTTGACTATTTTAATTAGTTTTTTTAACATGTATAATGTTTAATACACCTCAAATGGCTGCACAAGGAATGGCTGTTTCCTAGCTTAATGGTTCGTTCATCAGGTGAATGTTTCTTTTCATTGGTTTTGCCACAGGTATCTAATAGGTTTCCTGATTGGACTATCCTTAGCTAAGGAGTAACTCTTATCTCAGGTATAAAAGGTGTTTTTTTTTATTGGTTAATCACTCTCTTGCTTATTTCTCTCTCTTGCCTCTAACTCTCTCTTGCTCACTTCCCCCCTCCCTGGCCCTAGCTCATCTTTAGTTCCTCTTGTTGGTTTATCTCCTACTAGTAAAGCTAGTGCCATGTGCTCTGTGACGTTTCTTTGTTTTAAATTTTTCCAGTAATACTTTGTGAAGAACCAATTTGTTTTCAATTCATTCTTAGACTCCTGAAAGAACCTGCGGATTCAAAAATAACTGGATCTGACACTTGCAATTTAAAAAAAAATGTTGCTCTGGGTGTAAAGTGTTTTCGATGCTGTGGCCCATATTACATCTCCCATTGGTCCATGCAGTACAGAATTTACTGTACTTAAGTTGGAAATGTTTGAAACATGGATATTTTGCCTCATGACCAAGATCATGGTTGCAGTGTCACTTGAAATTCAAATCAATATTTTGCTTGTCAAATTGCAGATAAGATGGTGTACCCTTTATTTAGAATAACTGGAAATGCTCTGTAGGCTATGCAGTACTTGTAGAAAGGGAAACAGTTAATATTTATGTTCAATAACATTTTCATTTGAAGACTTCATCCCTTCCTCTACCACCATCCCCACCCCTTGCCTTTGTAATATAAATATTTCCACATCTTTGTCCTGGTCATAACCACTGTTTGCTGTGTCTGGTCTTTAGTTAACAAGATTTGCCGCTGATGTTTGTTCTTCAGAATGTTATTAAAACGCAAAATAAAATCAATTTGTTTACAATTTGATGAATCACAGATAAATGATATTTATTAATTTCATTAATAGAAATTGAATGTTTGTAAGTCCTGTAAACTCGCGTTGATATTTTCTTTCTGACTGTAGTTGTTGGTAATAGTTCTGTTATTGCCATCTGCACTCAAATTTAGTTTTTTTTTCCTTATCTCCATCACTTTGTAATTTAATCAATCCTGTTGTCCCTCATATTGCACAATATTCTTACCCCACCACTATTCTTTCCCTAGCCTTTAGATGCCTTCAAAGTGCTAAAAATCCACATCTTGATGAGAGCTCATCAACTTGGAAAGACAACTCAATTTTAATCTTCACAACTGCTGACTCACTCGCTGAGCGTTTCCAAGCAATTTTTTATTTCATCTCTTTTATTTGCTTTAAAAAAAGGCATCAAAGATGGATAAATGTTTCACAATTAACATCATATCCTGGTATCTAAAATGCATTTTTGATCCAACATCCAATGCAGTTTCTATTTTTGTAAACTGAACTTTCCTGAATAGGATTCATTAGGTCCCTTGAATGCAGCAAGTTCAATATTCAGTAATGCAGTACTGCCAATGACTAGCTTTCAGTATCTCATTTATTTTTATTAAATAATAGATGCCTCAAATCTGCATTGCTGGAGTTGGGACTCTACGTCCTCAGAATCTGGTTGTGCATCACTTGGGTTAGCCTAAGGTTGGTGAGAGCAAACCCACAACAACCAGGAATTCAAATAGGAAAAAAAAAATTGAAATTTAGTGACGCAACTATGTTTCATATGTGGAGAAATACTCACTGCCACAGGGGATGTCAATGACACTCTGATCTCCTTGGAGACTTTAATTTACATCAATATAGCTGAAATGAAGACAATCGAAGATTTGTAACAGTCCATGACATTAACTCATAATTTAAAGGGAGTGGGTAATTGGTGTATTCTTCCCTTAGAATTCTGTATTATCCATTGCATTACCAGATTGTCTCCTGCAATCAAAGCGCAACAGGCAAACTATTGGGTAGAAAAAGTGAAATTTTAAGTTTTGTTGATTATAGTTGCAAAAAATATTGGTTAAACAAAAAAAAGCTGATTTGAATTTCAAGAACAACCAATCAAAAAAGTATGATCAGTTTCCAGTTAGGAAGTTGTATAAAAGTTTAATCAGGGTCCGACCAGAGCTGACAACTTAAAATAGAAAGCAGTTTTGCTGCACAGCAGGAGCACGCAGTAATAATTTAGCAGCCCTCTGATCTACCGAAGTGAGAGGTGAGTGTAATTAATATACACAGTACTTAGTGGCTTGTAATAATCCTTATCAAATTTAAAATCACTGTTGTACATCTTAACTTGAAGCCTCAGTTGCACTTGGGTCATTCATACCCTTGCCTTTACTGATAAGCTTGCAGGATGATTTTATAGAACTGTTATTTTTTTTCATTTGTAATAATGGGTAAAATAAAAGCAAATATGTTAGAATTCAAAAAGAAATGTTAAACCTTGAATATTAACCCCAAAAACTAAACTCTTCGTGTGTATGTGTGTGTGGCAAAGTCCCAAACTCCAAGTTCAGGAATGGTTCTTAAAGTTCAGTTCCGCAAGCCATAAGGTGAAACATGAGCAAAGGCTTCTTCAACAACCACCGTTGTCTGAAGATTAGACGTAGAGAAACATAGAGAGAGTAATTACGAAATCCAAATGTTCCACGATGGAACCCAAGCGACACTTCAGTGTTTACTCGGTAGTGACTTCCTCACCCCGAAAAGCATCCGAATCGTGGTCGTCCACACACAAATACCTGTTTCCTTCTACAGGTCAGCAACAAAGTGAATTCCATCGGATTACTTCCAATTTCCATACATGGATTTCAGTGGCAGACACAGTTATTGTTTCTCATCCATCGATAGAGAACACTAGCAGTCTGGTCTATCTCTAATCTCTAATCTCTAATCTCTAATCTCTAATCTCTAATCTCTAATCTCTAATCTCTAATCTCTAATCTCTAATCTCTAATCTCTAATCTCTAGTAGAGTAATAGAACATAAATAGAAGCAGGGGTAGGCATGTGGTCCTGCCTGCCTGCTCTGTCATTCAATAAGATCATGGCTAATCTTTTACCTCAGCACTACCTTTCCTCCAAAAGCCCCACTTCTCCTGATATTCAAAGTTCTTGAGTCAAGAATTCCAAAGGTTCACTCACCCGTGGTGAAAAGATGTCTCGTCTATTTCCTGAATGGCCTAGGTTTATTTTGAGACTGCGACCCCAGGGTCCAGACACTCTTGTCAACTATGCATCTACCCTGTCAAGCTCCTGTGAGAAGTCTGTACATTTCATAGAACCATACAGCACAATACAGGCCCTTCAGCCCACCATGTTGTGCTGCCCTTCAAACAATACCTAAGACTATCTAACCCCTTCCTCCCACATATCCCTCTATCTTAAATTCCTCCATATGCTTATCTAACAATCTCTTGAACTTGACCAATGTATCAGCCTCCACCACCAACCCGGCAGTGCATTCCATGCACCAACCACTGTCTGGGTGAAAAACCTCTCTCTGACATCTCCCCTGAACTTCCCACCCATTACCTTAAAGCCATGCCCTCTTGTTTTGAGCATTGGTGCCCTGGGAAAGAGGCACTGGCTGTCCACTCTATCTATTCCTCTCAATATCTTGTATACCTCTATCATGTCTCCCCTCATCCTCCTTCTCTCCAATAAGAACAGCACTAGCTCCTTTAGTCTCTCTTTATAATCCATACTCTCTAATCCAGGCAGCATCCTGGTAGATCTCCTCTGCATCCTTTCCAATGCCTCCACATCCTTCCTATAATTAGGCGACCAGAACTGGACACAGTACTCTAACTGTGGCCTAACCAGAGTTTTGTAAAGCTGTATCATCACTTTGCGGCTCTTAAACTCGATCCCCCGACTTATGAAAGCTAACATCCCATAAGCTTTCTTAACTACCCTATCTACCTGTGAGGCGACTTTCAGTAATCTGTGAATATGAACCCCCAGATCCCTCTGCTCCTCCACACTGCCCAGAATCCTGCCATTTACCTTGTACTCTGCCTTGGAGTTTGTCCTTCCAAAGTGTATGACCTCACACTTCTCTGGATTGAACTCCATCTGCCACTTGTCAGCCCAGTTCTGCAACCTACCAATATCCCTCTGCAAGCTTTGACAGCCCTCCACACTATCCACAACACCACCGATCTTTGTGTCATCTGCAAACTTGCTATCCCAGCCTTCCACCCCCTCATCTAAGTCGTTAATAAATATCACAAAAAGTAGAGGTCCCAGAACTGATCCCTGTGGGACACCACTAGTCACAGCCCTCCAATCTGAATGCACTCCATCCACCACAACCCTCTGCTTTCTACAGGCAAGCCAATTCTGAATCCACAGGGCCAAGCCTCCCTGGATCCCTTGGCCTCTGACCTTCTGAAGAAGCCTACCATGCGGAACCTTGTCAAACAGCTTACTAAAATCCATGTAGACCACATCCACTGCACTACCCTCATCAATCTTCCTGGTCACCTCCTCAAAGAACCCTATCAGGCTTGTGAGGCAAGATCTTCCCTTCAAAAAGCCATGCTGGCTGTCCCTAATCATTCCATGATTCTCTAAATGCTCATAGATCCTATCTCTTAGAATCCTTTCTAACAGCTTACCCACCACAGACGTAAAGCTCACCGGTCTGTAATTCCCTGGACTATCCCTACTACCTTACTTGAATAAGGGGACAACATTCACCACCCTCCAATCCTCCGGTACCACCCCTGTGGACAACGAGGACTCAAAGATCCTAACCAACTGTTCAGCAATCTCCTCCCTCCTCTCACGAAGCAGCCTAGGGAATATTCTGTCAGGCCCCGGGGACTTATCTCTCCTAATATTTTCTAACAGCTCCAACACATCCTCTCTCTTGATATCTTACATACTCTAGAACATTACCCTTACCAGCACTGTCCTCAGTGTCATCAAGACCCCTCTCCTTGGTGAATACTGAAGAGAAGTATTCATAGAGAACCTCACCTAGCTCCACAGCTTCCAGGCACAGCTTCCCACCTTTGTCTTTAATCGGACCTACCTTTACTCTAGCCATCCTTCTGCTCTTCACGTACGAGTAAAAAGCCTTGGGATTCTCCTTAACCCTACTCACCAAAGTCTTTTCATGTCCCCCTCTCACTTTCCTCAGCCCTTTCTTAAGTTCCTTCCTTGCTACTCTATACTCCTCATGAGCCCTGTCCAATCCTTGCTGCTTACACCTTGTGTCTGTTTCCTCCTTCCTAACTAGTTGTTCCACCTCTCTCATCCCCCACGGTTCCTTCACCCTGCCATTCCTTCTCTGCCTCACTGGTACAAATTTATCCCTAACATCCTGCAAAAGATCCCTGAACATCGACTACATCTCCATAGTACATTTCCCTTCAAAAATGTCACCCCAATTTACACTCCCAAGTTCTCGCTTTATAGCCTCATAATTCACCTTTCCCCAATTAAATATCTTCCTGTCCTATTTGCTCCTATCCCTGTCCATGACAATTCTAAAGGTTATGGAGCAATGGTCACTGTCCCCCAGATGCTCACCCACCGATAGATCTGTCACCTGTCCCGGTTCATTACCTAAAACTAGATCTATTATGGCATTCCCTCTAGTCGGCCTGTCAACATACTGTGTCAGGAATCCGTCCTGGACACACCTAACAAACTCCTCTCTAAACCCTTGGCACTATGTAGGTGCCAATCAATATTTGGAAAGTTGAAGTCTCCCATTATAATAACCCTGTTATTTTTGCATCTCTCCAAAAACTGCCTCCCAATCTGCTCCTCAGTATCCCTACTGCTACTGGGGGCCTATAGAATACTCCCAGGAGGGTAACTGCCCCTTTCTTGTTCCTAACTTCCACCCATACACCCATATTGACTCTAGAGAGGATCCTTATACATTATCTACCCTTTCTGCAGCTGTAACAGTGTCCCTGACCAGTATCGCCACCCCTCCTCCTCCTCTCTTTCCCCCCCCCCATCCCTTTTAAAACACTGAAAACCAGGAATATTCAATATCCATTCCTGCCCTGATGTCAGCCATGTCTCTGTAATAGCCACAATATCATGGTCCCATGTACTAATCCAAGCTCTCAGTTCATCTCCCTCATTCCTGATGCTTCTTGCATTTAAGTAAATACACTTTAGCCCATCCACCTTACTACTTTTATAGCCTGTACTCTGCTTCTCCTTCCTCAAAGCCTCTCTACCTGTCAGTGAGATAAACTTGAGAATATAGGTTTGGTCTGCTTTATCTCTGTTCATTGGACAATCCCCTCACTGCATCCCAGGAATCAATCTGATGACCCTTTATCACACTCCTTCCATTACAAGTATATTCTTTCTTAGATGGGGAGGCAAGATCTGTGCACAATATTCTGTGTGGTCGTACTTGAATAATTTCAGTTAAATCTCTTTACTCCTATACTCTATTCCTCTTGCAATAACAGATAATCATGCTTGCCTTCCTAATTGCTTACAGTACCTAACTGTTAATTTTCAGTGATTCATGCAGTGGGCACCCATCCCTCTAAACATTAACACCTTTCAATTGGCCCGTCTCCACGTCATTTCATCCAATTCACACCTGGCTCATTGTTCACTCAACAAAACCTTTATCTTATCATATTCCTTGTCCTGCACTCTATTCCTCTCCAGCCTTAACATCAATTCCTCATCCATCACCGCTACCTCCCATCCCATACCATTAGCCGCATTCCCCTCCATCATTAGCTTCCATCTGTTCCTTGCAACCTACATTTCACTCCTAGTCTTATTAATTTAACCTCCCATTTCATCTTTTAATGCCATTAATCCTCAAAGATTCTTTTCTCTTTCACTCCAAAGTCTACATCATTATGATTTTACCACTTTTAACGGGCTTTGTACAATTCTGACATTTCAAAGAGCATGAAAGTAAATTATAGACGTACTATATTTTTTTCAATCAAGAAGCTAAATTAGTTGAAGTAGTTGTCTTTGCATGGGGAAAAATTTTATTGCCTCTGTTGGTGCTGGTGGAAGGCATCTTCAATTTAAGATCATCTCTGTAAGCAGGAGGTTAGAAAATGTTTTGTTTGAGCTTGTAATGTTCTGCCACAGGAAATGGTTAGTTGCCCCTTCGGATCAAAGGTTAGGAACAGGAAGCAAGATGGTGGGATGTTGAATCACTTGAACAAAGGGACCAGCATCAACTTAGTGTGCTTAGTGACCACCTCCTGCGGTTTTAACTATCGTTTAATCTTGTTAACTGATCTTTGTTGGCCTCTGGCATCAGTCTCTTCACCCAGAAATAGAGGGTTCCAATGGGATCCCATACATCAGGTTCAGATATGCAGTTTAGTTCCTGACAATGTGAACCAGGACCATTGCTATTTCCCTTTACTTCACTTCACTCCAAACTCCTTGCCTCGAAGAATTTTTTTAAGAAATTCAATACTAGTGTAATACTCTCTCCGTTAACTCAGTGCTAAAAAAAGTGGAGATCAGTTCTTCCCATCAAACAGATTCATTTACCAACCTCAAGCAATAGGATCCTTTATGAACTGCTATTTCAACCCCCAGTAGTTCAATCTATTAGAGGAATAATTTATGTTCTATCCCACAGGATCAATAAGGTTGACAATATTTAAGTCAACAGTTTGCTTTTATTAGATATAAAACAGCACGTGATAGTATTGGTGCTTAAGTACAAACAATCTAACTACTGTTCTGAATTCAATGTTCAATTTGAAGAAAAACTTTCAAATCCAAATTTTCATTCAAACACTCTGTATTTTATACTTTTCTCCCACCCTGCTGCATAGCCATCAGCAGGTATATATACTTTCAAGCTTACACCAAAAGATTAAACACAACTTTGTACTATATTGTTGTTTCAACTGAGCTATTCTCCAGAACAAAGCATCGATCATTGGTAATTGGTCTTTTATTGTCACGTGTACTAAGATACAGTGGGAAAACTTTGTTTTGTATGCCATCCATATAGATCATTTCAAAACATAAGTACATTGAGGTGGTACAAAAGGAAAGGCAATAACAGAATGCAGAATACAGCGTTACCGTTACAGAGGAAGTGCAGTGCAGGTGGATAAATAAGCTGCAAGGGCCATGACGAGGTAGATTGAGAGATCGAGTTCATCCTTATTGTACAAGAGGTCCATTCAAGAGTCTCAAGGACAGCTTCTATCCTGCTGGTGCGTGTTTTCAAGCGTTTGTATTTTCTGCCCGATGGGAGGGGGGAGAAGAGAGGATAACTGGTGTGGGAGGGGTCTTTGATTATGTTGGCTGATTTCCCAAGGCAGTGAGAAGTGTAGAGAGAGTCAATGGAGAGGAGGCTGGTTTTCATGATGGATTTCATTGTTACTCATTCAGACACAAAGCTTCAAGTAAATAGAACTTTATTTGTGATATAAACATTACAGGATTCAACCATCTGATATATTCTCTTAAGATAGCACTCAAAATATACCATAAATTTTATAAGGTAAATTTAAAAACCTATTCCATCATAGTGAAGCTGAATGCTTTGCCCCCAACTCCCTCAGCACCAACCTGAATCTCTATTTGGACAAACTTTAACCACAATTATTTTTTCCACTTTTGTGGTATTTTAAAAGACTAACTTTTGCCCCTTTTGCCATCGATTAGAAATTCCAGTTACTTCAAACTCAAATCAGTTAGCTTATCCCACTAAGATTTTTTTTACTGGGTGATCAATTCATGCTAGCATGTTCTAAAGTGCCTTCGGGAAAAGTTCTCATTTAAAAATTCATTAATAAATATTTTAAGATTTCCCTAAAGCTACAAGTGAGTCATTGTAAGAGAAACAAAGAGTGCACATCCACAAATCACTGGACAACTATCAGTGAGGCTTAAAATATTGATTCACCATGGCTGCTGGGGAATACAAATTCAAGTAATTAAATAAATTTGGACTAAAAGAGTTGGTATCAGTAGTAGCAGCAATAAGACTATCACTGTCATTTAAAATCCTGGTTCACTAAGAGAAAGAAATCTTCTATCATGACCCTGTCTGGCCTGTATATTACTGCAGATCCATTAATACGGTTGACTCTTAAATGCCTCCTCCGTTCAGGACAAGTAATCATAACATCATACAGCGTAGAAATAGGTTTTCCAGCCCACCAAATCCACACTGACCATTTACACGCATCCCATTTTATTCTCTCCACACTCCCATCACCTTCTCCAAGATTCTACAGTCTACCTACATGCCAGGGCAATTTTCAATGATCAATTAACCTATTGACTATCACAATATGGACAATAAATGGGAACGTTGTCAGCGATGTCCCCATCCCGTAAATGGATTTTTTTTAAAAATCCATACAGGTAGGTTAGGTGATTAAGAGCATAAAGTCATACTTGCCTTTATTGGCCAAGGCACAGAATGGTAGGATAAGGAGGTGATGCTAGAATAGCATGAAATATTAGTTGGGTCACAGCTTGAGCACTCTATATAGTTCTGGTCACCACACTACAGGAAGGATATAATAGCACTGGAGAGGGTACAGAGGATGTAGCCAAGAGTGGAGAATTATGAGGAAAGATTAGCCAGGCTAGGATTGTTTCCTTTGGTGGGAGAAAAGGAGGCAGAGGGGAGACTTTGTTGAGGTGTACAAAATTGAGAAACTGGGACAAGGGAAACAGTAGATCTACTTCACTTAGTAGAGAGGACAGTAAACAGGCTAAAGATTTCAGTTAATTAATAGAGGCGTTAGAGGAGAGATGAGGAAAAAGTGTTTTGCTCAACAAGTTGGGGGTTCAGGAACTCGCTGCCTGAAGGGGTGATGGAGTTAGAAACACTCATGACATTGAAAAAATATATGGTTGAGTGCATGAAGTAATCTGTAGGATCATAAAACAAGAATAGAATTAACCCTCAATTCATTCTTGACTGATGGTCTGAAAGACCTCCTCCTATAAGATGATTCTAATATGTACATTGCTCTGAACATCTTGGCATAGGACGATTCTTACCAATTAATAGCATCAGTACATTAGCAAACTTCAGATTGTTCAAAGTTAGCTTTACATCTCCTCATCTAAGTCTGATTAAACGTTGACCAAAATCTTCAGCCTTTAAAGATCCCTTCAGCTGTTGAAAGAGCCAATCATGTATAACAGAGCAAAAGATCTCTGCAACATGGTGGTTGATAGATTTTTATCAATGGAGAAATGATTCACAGTGTTTTTGCACAATTGTCAATCCTTAAAACTGAATGCAAACCAGTGATTTTCATTTCATCTCCTTGATGATCCCCAGCCCAGGCCTTGCAATACACCACAGAACTTGCCCAATTGCTTCAGAGTGGCTTTAACTATCATTTTAAAAATCTCCTGATTTCACTTAACACTTGCCTTTCCTTTGCAATCACTTTCAAAGAGCAGTTCTTTAGTGAATGGTTGGCAAGGGGGTTCTTGCTTCAACTCTTTTATGATTACAAGGCATTGTAATCATTTTCTCCCACTATCTGTGGGCTCTAGACTTTGTGAATGGCAGTACCTTTGAGCACCTTAACCGAATTATTTATAATATGGCATGCAAATTTGCTTGGGTATAATGACCTGAAATCACTTCAGTGTCCTCCTCCTCCCAATGAACTTTGAATATAGGCCTGACTCTGGTTGGGTTACTAAAATAAAGACAGGAAATGCTAAAAACACTCTGCAGGTCAGGCAGTGTCTGTGAAAATATTTCACGGTAGTGATATTTCAAGGTGAATATCTTTTATCAGAACTGATCAGAAGCTTTTTGACCGGAAATGTTAATCTCCAATATCTTCAGCTTCTTGATTGTCATCTATTAAGGAACTACTTGAATTTATAGAATGTCTTTAAAGTAATAAAATGACTCAAAGTGCTTGACATAAGGAGATATTAGAAACAAACATAGAAGGTGCTGGAAAAACTCAACAGGTCATGCAGCATCTGTAAAAAAAAAGAGAAAGTGTTAATATTTTCAGATCAAAGACCCTTCATCAGGACTGGGGAAGAGATAAAACAGGTTGGTCCAGGTGGCAGAGAAGGTGGGAAGGGCAATGGGTGGAACAAAGGGAATCTCTGTAATAGGGTGAAATGATGCACCATTAAATGGGCAGTTAAGATGGGTGACCTAAAGCTTGTAGTTTTTAAGGAGCATCCAACAGAAGGCAATTAAGGGAATTCTAAAGTTCAGAGCCCTGTTAGCTCCATCTGTGGTGGAGGAGAGTAAATTAGGGAATACAGAAGAATTGGAGAAACACAGATCTCGGTGGGCTAAAGAAGGCTGAAAATGGAGACAGCTCTGGCTTCCAAGACATCAGGATCACAATGAATAAAAAAAAACTTGAGTTTCCCTCATTTAGCTTCTTGTCTCCCTCAGATCTTCCAGTTTGAAATGGTCCAGGCAGAGCACCTATTACCAATGAGTTAATGATCCCCATATCACCAGAGGTTTGGTCTTCACTCCCCATGAAGGCCAAGCCTCTGAGACTGGAGGAAAATGGGGAGGTGTGTGAGGAGAATTTCAAGGGTATTTTTTTTGTATTCATTTTCAGAGCTGTGTGTCACTGGAATGGCTTGCATTTATTGCCCATCCCTAATTGCCCTAGAGAAAATGGTGATGAGCTGCCATCTTGAATCACTGCATTCCCTTCTGGAGAAGGTACTCTCACATCGTTGTTGGGGAGGGAGTTCCAATACTTAGATCCAGTGAATATGAAGGACTGGCAATGGTGCACAACTTGAGGGGGAACCTGCAAGTGGTGGTGTTCCCATGCACCTGTTGCCCTTGTCCTTGGTGATAGAGATCTCTGTTTGGGAGCTGCTCCAGGAGCGGTCTAGGCAAGTAACTGGAGTGTATTTTGTAGTGACCCCGTGTGCCTCATTCCGTTGTATTACCTTTAGTTTGCTATTGGTTCAGAACTGAGAAATCTCCTTCCTTTTCTCTCCCTCTTTTTCACTCTTGGGTTCATTTGGCAGCAATGTAACTTTATCCAGGCTCTCCCTCACTCCTAGCAGGATACCTCAGCTACTTGCAGCCTGAGTAATCTGAGTCCAATCTTAGTGTGAAGCCCACATCTTATTGGGAAGATTGAGTGTGAATCCATTTATTTTCCCTTCCTTTATGTGGCCTCTTTCAAATGTCTGAATGCAGATGATTCTGGACAAGGTATAGTGTTTATGCATTAGTAAGACGAATACTGCTAATGTAGTGATGGTGATGTAATTTACTGACTGCAGTCTGGAAAAGCTGCAGTTTGCTTTTAGCCCTCCAAGGCAAATTTTGCATAGTGCAATAGCAACATGGAGTCACTTGTTATTTTAGGTTTTGAGTAAAGATGCTGTCCTGCTGTAAATCGTAGAATTCCTAACAAAGTTTTTGATGTATGCACACATTTAAAAATAAACAGCAAGCAGAAACCTGGAGTGTTTTCAAATAAAAAAAAATCTAAAGTTAAATGGAAATGTGCATTGGCATTGCCATTACCTGCTGATTAAAGATACGTTTGTACTCTTTATACCAGGCTCTTTGGCATGTTATAGCAATACAGTGGAGAAGTCGAACCTGCCCACTGCATATATTAGAAAAGGTACAAGCAGCAAAGAGTCTTCAAAGGTTAAAATTAATCTGAAAAATCAGCCCCTCAGTGTCTACTGTTCATCATTGCCCATTCAGTTCACGTTATAAGAAAACCTCAACATAAGAACCCATCGTGGATTTTCAGTCTCTGTTTATCTAATTTATCCACCTTGCAGAAAATTAGAGGAAATTGTCTTTTTTTACAATATTCTCATTGGGGATTTTTTCAGTCTCCTACTAAAATTATGGCCAGAAACTAGTGATACTCCATATTGCTGGCACACACTGTACCTTCTAATACAGGTGCTTCCATTGTGCAAGTTTGAACACATCATTATAACCATTGTAATGGATGAAATTTCTCAGTTCACCATGGGTCCATGATTACCCATTTGCCTCTGAGTCCAAAGTCTGTGAATTCAAACCCTGCTCCAGAGATCAAACTCAAATATCTGGATCAGCATTTCAGTGTACTATTGAAGGAGAGAGGTACAATCTTTTGGATGAGATGTTAAAGGAAGGTCCTGTAACTTCTCTCGGGTAGTAAAAGATCCCAAAGGACTGCTTCAGAAAAAAGCAGGAGAATTATTCTTGGTGTCCCGAATGATTCTCCCTCAACCTACATCACTAAATTATAAAAGATCATTGTCATGTTGTTGTATGGGAACTTGCTGTGAACAAATAAGCCACTAGTTTTCCCTAATAGAAACAGTGATTAAGAGTACTTAATTGGTTTTCTTCAACATCACGTACTTGTATTCCACACACCGACCAGTAGGCAGATCAAAAATAAGTGATCCAATATTTTTCTTCCTTTTTGACTCTTCTTGGGTTTTCCAAAATGTTGCATCAATTGGAAAGCTGACATGACCTATAGAACTCTGGTTAGGCCGAATTTAGAGTATTACATGCAGTTATGGTTACCTCACTACAGGAAGGATGCCGAGGCTTTAGAGAGGGTGCAAAGGAGGTTTACCGGGATGCTGCCTGGATTAGAAGGTGTGGGCTATCAGGAGAGGTTGGACAAACTTGGACTCTTTTCTCTGGAGCGGCGGAGGCTGAGGTGTGATCTGTTGGAAGTGTATAAAATTATAGAGTGGACAAGCAGTATCTTTTTCCCCTTACTGAATGATCCAATACCAGAGGGCGTGCATTTAAGGTGAGGGGGGTAAGATCAGAACAGACATCAGGGGCATGTTTTTTTACTCGGAGTGGTGGATGCCTGGAATGCATTACCTGATAGGGTGGTGGAGACAAATTCATTGGGGGCTTTTAAGAGGGGCTTGGATGGGCACATGAATGAGAGGAAAATGGAGGGATATGGGCATTCTGCAGGTAGAAGGGATTAGCTACGTTGGCACAATATTGTGGGCCGAAGGGCCTGTTCTGTGCTGTACTGTTCTATGATTTGTATCGAAGTCTAATACTCCCTTCATTTTGTTTTCTTCACTGTGGATAAGCATTTTCATAATCTGTCACCTGGGAAAATTGTGGAGGTTAGTCTTTTTCTATTACTTCATCATAAGATACATTTGAATCTGAATTCCACAGAGCTAATAGTTACAAAAACAGTAAATCAGAGGAAATTCATTCCTGGTCACACATGTTACATGCACGTGTGCTTGGGGTACTTCCAAAATTCAGTGTCATGACATATGTTTTTCTTCTGCCCTACCCCTCCTTCCCCCCCCCCAAAGTTCTGCCATTGCCCCCACTTCCTGCTCTGCCTCTTCTGCCCTTTCTCTTTGCAGCTCTGACCTCTCACCTCCTCTCCTCCACCTTGCATGGTCATCTTCCCATTATCACCTCCCTCCTTTCTGTATTTTACCTTCCTTTACCACTTTTTTTTCCTCCTTTCCATTTCCCACCTTTGACATCTTGTCTCATCGGGTGTCGGTTCCCCATCCTTTGGCTACCAAAAGTAAAATTCCCCTTAGCAGTGGTGTCTACAATCAGAGAGCAGAGGTTTAAGGTCTGGGATAAAGATATTTATCTTCAGGGAGACATGAAGATATTCTTCATCCAGGAAATGATTGAAATCAGGAACTCGCTGTCTGGGGGGGGGGGGGGGGGGGGGAGGCGGGGGTTGGAAGCAGAGGCTCCCACAAGATGTATTTAGATAAGCAATTCAAACACCAGGACATAGAAAACCTCTGCCTGCATAAATGGATGATTTTTCTGTGACTGTGTCTCAGTATATTGGATAAGCAGGGAGCAGTGAATAGTGCAATATTATGTGGATTAGAGCAGCGATCAGTGAGCAGAAACCATACTGCTATCCCTCCATTTGAAAATATCAGGCAGTCTTCTCAATGAGAGTAAGGCACAATATGTTTCAATTTTACAGTATTTTCTGCTCCAAGCACAATAATGAGTATGGACACAAAATCTCCCCTATATGTTCATCATGTCAGCCTGAGGTTCCCAGTGTTTGTCCCTTATCTTCACTAGGCACACGTTATCGACTAGCATATCTGATGTGAGAATCTAACTGTGTGGAGAGTTCTTCAAGCAGAATTAGCTTTCACTGATATAGCATAAAGGTGTCTGCCACTGCTGCAGGGAAGAAGCATTAGTAGCCATGGTCTCATAGCTCATTCTAAGCAACTGTTTTTATCCACCCTGAAATAGTCAAACATCTGCATTTCATTAGAGTTTTCAAACTCACCATGGGATGATCTGCGGTGAATTTTCTCAAGTTCTGTTCTCGTTCCTTTGTTTTAACTCTGCTTACTTAACCATTCATTCTCCACAGAATGACTGTTAATTTTCTCCAGCAAGGTGTTTGATAAGGTACCCTATGCAAGGCTTATGGAGAAGGTGAGGGGACATTGCAGTGTGGATCCAGAACTGGCTGTCCCACAGAAGGCAAAGAGTGGTTGTTGAGGGTCGTATTCTGAGTGGAGGTCGGTGACCAGTGGTGTACCTCAGGGATCTGTACTGGGACCCCTACTCTTTGTGATTTTTATAAAAGACCTGGATGAGGAAGTGGAGGGGTGGGTTAGTAAGTTTGTGGATGACAAAGGTTGGGGGTGTTGTGGATAGTGTGGAGGGCTGTCAGAGGTTACAGAGGGACAAAGATAGGATGCAGAGTTGGGCTGAGAAGTGGCAGATGCAGTTCAACCCAAATAAGTGTGAAGTGGTTCATTTTGGTAGGTCAAATATGTTGGCAGAATATAGTGTTAATGGTAAGATTCTTGGCAGTGTGGAGGATCAGAGGGATCTTGGGGTCTGAGTCCATAGGACGCTCAAAGCGGCTGTGCAGGTTGACTCTGTGGTTAAGAAGACATAAGGTGTATTGTCCTTTATCAATCAGAGAATTGAATTTAGGAGCCGAGAGGTATTGTTGCAGCTATATAGGTCCCTGGTCAGACCCCACTTGGAGTATTGTGCTCAGTTCTGGTTGCCTCACTACAGGAAAGATGTGAAAGCCATAGAGAGGGTGCAGAGGAGATTTACAAAGATGCTGCCTGGAATGCAGAGCATGCCTTATGAAAGCAGGTTGAGGGAACTCAGTCTTTTCTCCTTGGAGAGACGGAGGATGAGGGGGGACCTGATGGAGGTGTATAAGATGATGAGAGGTATTGATCAGGTAGATATTCAGAGACTTTTCCCCAGGGCTGAATTGGTGGCCACAAGAGGACATAGGTTTAAGGTGCTGGGGTGTAGATATAGAGGAGATGTCAGGGGTAAGTTTTTTACTCAGAGTGGTGAGTGCGTGGAATGGGCTGCCGGAAACTGTGGTGGAGGCGGATACAATAGGGTCTTTCAAGAGACTGTTAGATAGGTACATGGAGCTGAGTAAAATAGAGGGCTATGGGTAAGCCTAGTAATTTCTAGAGTAGGGACGTGTTTAGCACAGCTTTGTGTTGAATTGTGCTGTAGTTTTTCTGTTTCTATGTTCTATTATTTATCTCAAAGTAATTATAGATAAGTAAAACATCATTAAACTCTGTCCGCCTGTTTGCAGGATTCTGCCATTCACTCTTCTACCTGCTTCTAAGTGAGTCTGAGGATCTGGCTTCATCTCTCTCCATTTGTCAGTTGACTCGACATGTTGATTAGTGTAAATGTGTGATTTGGTGAATTTCGGAATATCCGTGAAAAGCACTATGATGCTGGAGGAACTCAGCAGGCCAGGCAGCATTTGTAGAGAAATGCAGGCGATCAACGCTTCTGGTCAGGACCCTTCTTCAGGACTGAAGATAGGAAAAGGGGAAGCCCAATATATAGGAGGGAAAAGCAGAGCAGTGATAAGTGGACAAAAGAGCGGAGGTGGGGCGGGCACAAGGTGGTGATAGGTAGATGCAGGTAAGAGATGGTGATGGGCAAGTGCAGGGGAGGAGGGGAGAGCAGATCCACCGGGGGATGGGTCAAAGGTAAGGAGAGAAAAAAAGAGGCTAGGAAAGGCTAAGAAGAGAAGAAGCATATGGGGGAGGGAGATTTAAATATTCATGCCATCAGTCTGTAAGGTTCCAAGATGGAAAATGAAGTGCAGTTCCTCCAGTTTGTGCTTGGAATTCTCCTGGCAGTGGAGGAGGCCGAGGACTGTCATATCAGTGATAGTGTGGGAGGGGGAGTTGAAATGACTGGCAACAGGGAGATGCAGATCGTGATTATGGACAGAGCGCAGGTGTTCTGTGAAACAGTCACCTGGTCTGCGGAGGCCACCCTTGGAGCACCAAATGCAGTAGATGATATTAAGGGAGGTGCAGGTGAATCTCTGTCTCACCTGAAAGGACTGTTTGGGTCCCTGGATGGAGGTGGTGTAGGGGCAGGTGTTGCACCTATGGTGGGGGCAGTGGAAAGTTCCCAGAGTGGGATGGGTGGGGGGAGGAGTGAACTAGGGAGTCACAGAGAGAGCTGTCCCTGTGAAAGTTAGAAAGGGGTGGGGAGGGGAAGATATGCTTGGAGGTGGGGTCCCATTGGGGATGGTGGAAGTGGCGGAGAATGATGTGTTGGAAACATAGGCTGGTGGGATGAAATGTGAGGACAAGGAGGTCCCTACCCTGTTGGATCTGGGAGGGGTGGGGGTGAGAGCGGACATGCAGGATATGGCAGAGATACGGGTGCGAGCTCTTTTCTGGAGCAAAAAGCCAACTGCTGGAGGAACTCAATGGGTCAGGCACCATCTATGGAGGGAAACGGACAGTCCACGTTTTGGGTCTGGAGCAGATGAGTCCAGATGCAGGGTCTCGACCCGAAATATCGACTATCCATTTCCCTCTACAGATGATGACTGACCCGCTGAGTTCCTCCGGCATTTTTTTTTGCTCTAAGCACCTGCTGACATAATCAAGGTGATTTTCTATGGCGAGAAGAACAGTGAATGAAGTTGATTACGTTGTTGAATCTTTACTGATTAACCCGTTGTCGAGAATGTGCCTGAAGCATCACAAATTTGAAAATATAAAGCTCCTGACACGTTAGACCATCCACTTTTTACTCAGTTTCCTATTTTGTCTGAATCACTTCTTTAAATTCTCGTGACAATGAGATGTCAAATGTACAGTCAGAGGCATGTAAATGTCCTTACTGTGAACTCGATGTTTTGCACCGACGGGGAACGTTATCCAGTGTCTACCCACACGGAGGTCCCTCTTCTCCCCAAGCGGCGAGATCAGAAACCCAGCGGCAGCCGCTCTACACTCTCCAGCTCCAGATGTGAGCGGTTTTCGGCGTCTAGAAATCCTGCGGGGGGCAGTGAGGGCGACGCTGACCCGAACCAAGACAAAACCACCCCCCCCCCCCTCACCCCACCCCCCAACTCTCCGCCAAATGTGCACATCGTTAACGCGCCTGGGAACTGTATAGAGAGAGAAGGGAGGTGGTCGCTTACAGTCAGACCCGCCTCCTCCTGCCACCTGGGGCACTCGGCCAAGTCTCAGCCGTGATGTGACATCAGAACCCCGACGACCATCCCAGGATCAGCTGGTGGTGCAGTGAGCTGGCGGGGTCCTGCTGCCGGAGGTGAGCTGCCGAGCCCGGGGCAGGGGTGGCGTTCCGTGGGCAGTCTCTGCCTTGGCTGGGACGAAGCGGCGAGGCTTTCAACTTTCCGTGGAGAGGTTACCCGGGCGCGCTCTCGCCGTTAAATCCGTAATTTAATGCGTCTACCTGCGAGAGCCATCAATTTCCCTAGGTTTTGCCTGGATGGGGAGAATAAATTGGGATTCACACAATGATTCGGATTAAGGAAGTATTAAGTATATCGCCCCGCGCCGGGTTTGTGAAATCAAAGTCTGGTGCTTGTAAATGTTTGGTTAGCAAAAACATCAAACAACTTCTGTGTTGTTTAAACAATTGCATTTGTGATGACAGTTTGCTGATAAAGCCCGAGCCCGTTTTGTTTTATTTTTAATGTCAGTCGATGTGGCTGGCCTGAGCCGTGATCCTGGGCAGGGTTCACCCGTACACTACCAACACTGGGTGTCTTGGAAATACCTATCTGTACGCTGCAAACGTTGAGCTGGTGAACTGGGTTGTCAGCAACATTTACCCGTGGCTGGTGCATTCCCGCTGCTGCCGATGTTTTGATTTGCTCTGGACCAGTTCTATTCCGAGCTTTTTGACTGCGGAAGGAAGGGCTGTGTTTTGGCTGTCAAATGTGCACTTCAGCACCTTGGAACGAGCACTCCGGGGTTTGCTTGAGCTGCATTCTGAGTTACAACCCACATCCCCTCTCACCATTTTAGTTTTTTTAAAGAAAAGAAACTAGTTATTTTTGCAAGCCGGGTTGCTGGAAATGCGGCTTGGCACCGGTTAGCTGAGCCGGCGGCTGACATGTGTTGAGCAGCAGGACTAATGATCGACAGGAGAAGACACGTTGCGGATATTGGAAATTTGAATGAAGAACAGAAGAACGCTGGAAATCCTCATCAGGTCAGGCGACGTGCACGGAGAGAGAGAAACAGTAACGTTTCGGGCCGATGACCCTTTTCCCATCCGAACTGATGAGTCTGCCTCCTTAATCAATAACTTTTTTTTTACATTGGCAGAGGAGTTGAGTCGAGTCCGATTTGATTTGGTATCAGGAGAGGAGGGAGAAGTGTGAGAGAAATCTAGCTTAACCTCAGTAATTAGGAACATGATAGAAGCTATTATTAAAAAAAAAATGCAGGGGTAGAAGAATTGAAGGTAATCAGAGGTAAAGGGGAACCGGTACATGTATCGTACTTAGATTTCCAGAGAACATTTGATAAGGTGCCATGTCAACGGTCATTATGGAAATAAAAGTCCATCAGTAAGAAAGTAACATAGTTGTGGAGAGAAGATTGGCTGGTCAACAGGGAACAGAGAGTAAGTATGGATGTTTTTATTCTCTCCTGTTGGCAATAGGTACCAAGCAGTGCAGCACGTAATCGGTGCTGGGGCCCCAACTTTTCACAATTTATAGAACTGAATTGGATGAAGCCACCGAAGGCAAGGTAGGAAAGTAAATTGTGAAGACGCGTAAGGAGACTCCAAAGAGAGTTTAAGTAGTGAGCAAAGATCTGACAAATGGTATATAATGTGGCAAAAAAGTCATTTTGACAGGAAAACACAAAAGAGACTTGTTATCTAAATGGTGAGAAATTGTAAAACTCCAAGACGCACAGGGATCTGTGTGTCCTAGTGCACGAAAAAGCTGGTATGCACGTCCAGCAAGTAATTAGGAAAAGTAACAATGTTGTATATTGCTAGAGGAATTGAGCTTTTTCTTTACAAAAAATAAAGGGTGGTTGTCTTTCAGTTATTTGGAGAACTGGTAAGACCACACCTGGAGTACAGTATTTTAAGAAACAATATTACTGCATTGGAAGCAGTTCAGAGAAAGGTTTACAAGATTAATATTTGGAATGGGCGGGTTGCCTTGTGAGGTAAAACTGGACGGGCCAGGCTGGTATATGCTGGGATTTCATTGCAACCTACAAGATCCTGATTGTTCTTGATAGGGTGGATGTGGATAAGCAGATAAAAATAAGGAATTGCCCATTTAAGCCAGAGATGAGACAAAATCCTTTCTTGCAGAGGGTCGTGACTCTTTGGAACTATTTTCCTCCAAAGCGGTGGAAGCAGAGCCTTTGAACATTTTTCAGGCAAAAGCAGATATATTTATGATAAGCAATGAGGTGAAGGGTTACCATGAGTAGATAGCCATGATATTAAATGGAGGAGCAGGCTTAAGGAGCCAAGCAGCCCATTCCTGCTCCCAGTTTGCATGCTTTTTAGTTTAAAAACTCCTCTGGAACAAATTACAATTTGCGGGGGAGAGACTCCCCAGTTTCAATGAAACAGAAGATGCTGTGAACACTTTGCAGGTCAAATGGCTTCAGTGAAGAGAGTAACAGTCGATATTTCAGGCCTGTCTGTGATCTTCCAACAAAACCACTGAACAGATGTTGTTTCCTGACCTTCCGTTTGGTTAAGTATTTTCTATTTTATTTTAGTTTTCTGTTATCAACAGTAGTTGACATTTGGTTCAGTTGTTGCTTCTTGAATTTTCTGGACTAAGTGCTCCTCATAAATAAGCATCCCTAACTATTTGTAGGAGGTTTAACTCTTTTATTTGATATTGGTATTGATTTATGATTATTGTCACTTGTACCAAAGTACAGTGGAAAAACTTGTCTTGCATACAGTTTGTACAGATCAATTCATTACACAGTGCATTGAGGTAGTAAAGGGTAAAAGCAATAACAGAATACAGAGAAAAGTGTCACAGCTACAGGGAAGTGCATTGCAGGTAAACAAATAAAGGGCAAGGTCAAACAAGGTAGATAGTGAGGTCAAGAGTCCATCTCATCATATAAGGGAACCCATTCAAAAACAGCAATTTTGCATATTTGTAAGCCCAGTGAAGGAATAGTGCAAATTATCCAGTAATTTATGGTGATGCACAGATCGCGGTTTACAACCTTCAGACAAAGTACAGGGTTTTAATGACGTGCCATTATGTATGACATACCCATTAATTGTTGTGGCATTTGAGCTGTGGTCGAGAGGGCCTAAATGCAAAAGTTGAAAAGCTACTGGTCACAATGCTGCTGCCCTACTAAAATGAATTGTGAGATGCAACTTGCAGATAACTCCACAGGTTTTTTGACCACTGTAGAAATGGCACCAGAGGAAAGAATCAGTAAAAGATTCAGTTGGTCCCAGTGGGGATTTGTTTGTGGTTCCTTGGAAATCTCATCCTCAAGTAATGTTTTGATTAATGTTTTAACTTCTGTTTGAACATTAATATTGATTTGAGTTTGTCAATAAGCTTTGTGTGCAGCTAGGCTCAGAATGCTACAGATCAAGTGCTAGTAAAAGGATTAATATAGATTGGTACTTGATGATCAGCATGGCATGGGTGGGTCAAAGGACAGGTGTCTGTGCTCTATGATTGTATTAATAAAATATAGTATTCAGTTTGTGAGAGAATCCTTTTTGCAGGGATCCTTTTTTAAGCTGAATCTTGAGCCAGAACTTGCTGCCTCCCACACCCACACCAGATTCACGTGGCAAGCACACTTTGCAGATCTATGTGTGCCTAAATGGCAAAGCCTTGTACAGTGCTAGGGCTTTATTTGACATTGTTTTTAAATGGGAGGGGGCAGATCATGCCTAGCCCACAACATGGCAGCAAAGAATAAACTGTACCCCCAGGCTTAACTGATTGTCAAACACATCTCCGAGATAAAGAAGCATTCATAAACTATAGAGAATCAGGAGTCTGAGGGCACATACCACCAGGCTCAAGAACAGCTTCTATCCCACTGTGATAAGACTATTGAATGGTTCCCATATACGGTGAGATGGATTCTTGACCTCACATTCTACCTTGTTTGACCTTGCACCATATTGTCTACCTACAATGCACTTCTGTGACACTTTACTCTGTATTCTGTTATTGTTTTTACCCTGTACTACCTCAAAGCATTGTGTAATGAATTGATCTGTACAAACGGTATGCAAGACAAGTTTTTCACTGACAAAAATAAACCAATACCAATTAAATAATTTTTAAAAAATAACTTATTAATGATAAAAATTTCACTATCGCCCTCTGACTCCTTCCACCAAAGCAATTTTGTATTCAATTCATTAGCTCGCCGTGGATCCTAGTCTCCATTCTTAAAATAAAAACTTACCCCACAGATCCCCTTTAAAACTCCCTCCTCTAACCTGAAACCTATGCCCTCTTGTTTTTGATACCCCTGTCATGGGAAAAAGACTCTATCAACCCTACGTTTGCCACTCATCTTATAAACCTCTATCAGGTCACCCTTCAGTCTCCTTTTGCTTCAGGAAAACATGTTCAGCCTATCTAATCTCCCCATAACTAAAGTTCTCCAGTCCAGGTAACATCCTGTTGAATCTCATCTGCACTCTCTCCAGTTCAACCACATCCTTCCTATAGTATGGCAACCAGAACTGCACATAATACTCCAAGTAAGGTATAACCAGTGATTTGTAAAGTTGTAACATAACTTTCCATCTTTTATATGCTGTGCCCAGACTTATGAAGGCAAGCGTACCATATGCCTTCTTCACTACCCTGTCTACCTGTGTGGCCACTTTCAGGAAACTATAGACTTGAACCCAAGGTCCCTCTGTTCATCAACATTCCTTAATACCCTACCATTTACTGTGTATGTCCTACCCCTATTTGACTTGTCAGGATTAAATTCCATCTGCCAACACTCTACCCAACCCTTCATCTGATCTTGCTGTGCTATAGCCTCAGACAACCACCTTTGCTATTCACAATGCCGTCAATTTTTGTGTCATCTGCGGACTTACTAACCATACCTCCTGCATTCACATCCAAGTTATTACGATATATCACAAACAACAAGGGTCCCAGCACTGATCCCTGCAGCACATCACTGGTAGTAGACCTCCAATCAGAAAAGCATCTTACTACACTCTGCCTCCTATCACCAAGTCAATTTTGGATCCTATTAGCCATCTCACCTTGGGTCCTTTCTGTCTTGGCCTTCTTGATCAGCCTACCATGTGGAAGGAGCCATGTTGGGAGGTCATAGTACAGCTGTATGGGACACTGGTGAAGGCATACTTGGAGTATTGTGTTCAGTTTTGGTCACCCTGCTCTAGAAAAGATGTTATTAAACTGGAAATAATGCAGAAAAGATTTACAAAGATGTTGCCAGGACTTGAGAAACTGAGTTTAAACCTGGTCTAAATATTCAGTCCATACTTTGGTTGTTGTAGGTTACAATGGGATATAGACAGGATACAGAATTGGGTGGAGGATTGGCAGATGGAGTTCAATCTGGAAAAATGTGAAGTGATACACTTTTGAAGAACTAATTTGAAGGTGGAGTACAAGGTTAATGGCAGGATTCTTGGTAGTGTGGAGGATAAGATAAGGTATCTTTATTAGTCACATGTATATCGAAACACATAGTGAAATACATCTTTTGCGTAGAGTGTTCTGGGGGCAGCCCACAAGTGTCGCCATGCTTCTGGCACCAACATAGCATGCCCACAACTTCCTAACCAGTACATCTTTGGAATGTGGGAGGAAACCAGAGCACCCGGAGGAAACCCATGCTGACACAGGAAGAACATACAAACTCCTTACAGACAGTGGCCGGAATTGAACCTAGGTCACTGGTACCGTAATAGCATTGCGCTAACAATCCATAGATCCCTCAAAGTTGCCATGCAAGTTGTTAGAGTGGTTAAGAAGGCATACGGTGTACTGGCCTTCATTAGTTCAAGAGCCGTGAGGTAATGTTGCAGTTTATAAAACTCTGGTTAGACCACACAGAGTATTGCGTTCAGTTCTGGTTGCCTCATAATAGGAAGGATGTGGAAGCTTTAGAGAGGATGCAGAGGAGATTTACCAGGATGCTGCCTGGATTAGAGTATGTGTCTTGAGAAAAGGTTGAGCGAGCTGGGCTCTTCTCTTTGGAGTGACGCAGGATGAGAGGCAACTTGATAGAAGTGTATAAGATTATGAGGGGCGTAGCCCAGCACCTTTTCCCCAGGATGGCAATGGCCATTACCAGAAGACATCAGCTTAAGGTCAGAGGAGGAAAGGTTAGGGGAGATGTCAGAAGTAGGATTTTTACACAGAACAATGGGTGCCTGGAATGCACTGCCGGGGGTGGTGGTAGAGGCTGATACAATAGAGACGTTTAAAAGGCTCTTGGGTGCATGGATGTTAGAAGAATGGAGGGTTATGGACTGTGTAGGAGGGAGGGGTTAGATTGATCATGAAGGAGGTGTTTATATAGGTTGGCACAACATTGTGGGCTGAAGGGCCCGTACTGTTGTATTTTCTTTACAAACTGCTGACCATCTCCATTGGTCCTTAATGAGCCCTTGCTAAATCTGGCACAGGCCCTAACAGCTTGAGTAAGTATCAGACAGTGCCATATATTGACCAGTTGGGATGCATATTCTCAATATTTCCCCAGCTAATTGGGCCATCATTTTCCTCCAGCGAATTAGAGTGCAATAGCCTAACCAGGTGTTTTCTTTGTTATCATCATCTTTGGAGCCTTTCTATTTTATGAATTAGAAAATGATATGATCATTGCATTGTTATTATGTAATTATGTAATAGAAAATGTTTTGAGAATCGACTTGAAACATTAACTTTGTCTCTCTATTTTAACAGATGTTAAAAGACCAGTAGGGTACTTTTAGTGCTTGTTCTTTTTATTTCTATAGGGAATATTTGTTCTATGTAATTCAATAACTGACTAATGATATTGAAGGATTCATTGCATATATAAATTATGCAAACAAACATCACTATTGTTCTATGAATTATCTACATTCAATTCTCTCTCCATTTTGTTCTCAACTCCATTAGTGGATTTCTTTGTTTCTGTGGATTCCATTGGTTCTGTTGTTTGACTTTCCTGTAATGCTTTTATTGAGTTCTATTTATATGACTTTATTCTGATTAATATCTGTCTATAGGGAATTAGTGGGGGGGGGGGGGGGGGGGAGAAAAACTACATACTGCAGGCTTTACCAGTAAAGGTAAATGAAAGGTAATTCTGTACCAGAACAAATTGTAAAATCTTGTATCAAAAACAAAGTGCTAAAGCCTGGTCGGTCAGGTCTGTGAAGAGAAAAGTACATTAACATTTCAAGTGCTACTCCACCACTGAACTTAAACATAGAGTCATAAAGAGATGCAACACAGAAACAGGCAAATTGGCCCACTGAGTCCTCACTGACCATCAACCACCCACTTTACACTAATCCTATATTAATCCCATTTTATTTTCCCAGATTCTTCCACTCACCTGCAAACTGGGAGCAATTTACAGTGGCCAATTAACCTACCAACCTGCATGTCTTTGGGATGTGGGAGGAAACTGGAGGACCCGGAGGAAACCCAAGTGGTCATTGGGGAGACATGCAAACTCCACACAGGCAACACTCAAGATTAGGATTTGAACCTGGGTCTCTGGTGCTGTGAGGCAGCAGCTGTACTAGCTGTACCAATCTGCCTGTGTAATAAACTTAAACTCATTTACCAAAGCTGACTTGGCAGAAAGTTTGATCCATCCTGACATGTCTTGAGGTGAGGCTGAAAGAAGTGCAGCCAAATATATTCCCTACAGAAATAAAAAGAACAAGCACTAGAAATACTCTACTGGTGTGTTAGTACACTTGTCGTTATTTTTTTCCAAAATGGAACCATAAGTTTTGTATGAATGTTTTTCTGCAATACAAGTTGATAAGCTATTGAAGGTTTGTTTGGGACCTTGTTTGAAATGAATTTAGTTGCACTGAACTAAGTTGCAAGATATCACAGCTATTTTTCTCCTTCTCAGAACATCTAACCTTTGAGGTGCACCAAGGTTTGTTCCTTTAATAAGGCATTCCTTGTGAAATTGTCAGATCTATGATTACTAAGCCAGCATCTGTTTGCCAGAGTACATGATCTGGTCTTCTTTTTGAGTTACTTGGTAATAGAGGAGTGCCTTATTTATCTTTGCCACAAAAAAACCCTGCTGTGTAAAGAATGGATGGAGTCACTGGGGAGACCTGTGTATAGGACAAAGGACATTTGGTTTGTTAGAATTTTTTAAAAATTTATCACATCTGCCATGGAAAAAATTTCCCAGTGTATAGTCTGATGAACAGTGGAATACTGTTTCAAATTCGTTCTCCTTCCTATTGAACCCAAGTCTGAACCTCATCCATTCAAAAACAATGGCAAACAAGGTCAACAACTCAAGCCTATCATTCTATCACTTTTTTTCTGTGGAATCCAACTGTTTAAAACTTTAAATGGATATGTTATCTTAGTTATCCCTTTATCAACTGGTCATTGATTATAGTACTATTCTTCCATGTTCTGAAATAGCAACCAATGATTGGTACTCTGCTTTAGAGGTCAGCAGAAATTACCAGAATCAAATGAGTATAACAAAGTAGAAGGAGTGGTGAATTGTATTTATTTCACTGGCTGCTTGTGTGTTGTTCAGAAAATCGCCTGGTCTTTAATCCTGACAAGCAGTTACATTAGTATGGTGAGACCCCTCTTGCAAAATACTTTTTTTGGTTGGTGAGGGAATATACCCTTTCCACAGATGTTTTCCCTCACATTCTATGTCTCTTTTCGAGGGACAATGGAGAAAAGCAGCTGTGATAATGGGACTAGCTCAGACAGATATCTTGGTTGGTGTGGATAAGTTGGGCCGAAGGGCCTGTTTCTGTGCTGTGTAACTCTGACTCTATAACTGATTTAAGTAATTGTTCTTGCAAATAAGTGAATGAATTGAAGTCCTTTAAGTAATAATTTCTTAATAATTTGATCCTCTGATATGGTGTTTTGTACATAGGATAGGACAGAGCAAGGCAAAATAAATAATTAGTTATTTTTATAGATTTGTCAGTCTACCTTTGACAATGAAGTTGGGGTGAACCTCACCTCCCATTTGGCACCACAGTTCCTGAATTCCAGCTGAACCCATCTGAATGAGGAAAAACTGGTCAAGGCTTGCTAAACAGTACCACTCAACATTCCTTTTAATAGTTTATTGTACTTGCAAATATTATAGAAACATCAGGTGCTTTGCCTTTCGACAAACTATTGCCTTTGAAGTTCAACTGTTACAGTTCTCTATAACTTTGGATGATTTTGAACACCGCTTATTCTGGAGATCACTGTTTCCATGTGTACAGGTGATCAATCCTGTCTGCACTTATCTTACAAGATGGTATAGTTTGCTCTGAAATGTTCCCTCCCATCTCCCACCTTCCCCACCACCCCAAACCGTTGATTATACCACCTTTATCCTAATCTTGTCTGTTTGCTGTAGGTCTGTGGAATAATTTTCTCCTATCCTTGTGTTAGTCTATCAGTCCATGTCATCACATCTGATCTTCTGACTGTTGCTACATGTTCTGGGTTTACCAGCATTTTGAAAGGCTGATGACCGGGTTTCACTCCAGCAACAATCTAAGCATTAACTTTTTCAAAGGCTTTTGGGCATGAATCCTGACTTGCTGGAGACAAAATTGCTACTTTTCTGTGAATTTTTGAGTCTTCTAGATATCTAAACAGCAGGGGCTCAGACAAGAAAATAGATAACTAAACTTCAACAAATACATAATAACGCTTCCCACGATTCTTTCAGGTCACAGTTTGTTCTTTAGAAGTTCACTAGAGTTTTTTGCTCCACCCCTTCCCCCAACATCTTTTTATACAGGCTATCTCTCCTCTTTCTGTCCAGTCCTGATGAAGGGTCTCGAACTGAAATGTCGACTGTTCATTTCCCTCCATAGATGCTGCCTGACCCGCTGAGTTCCTCCAGCATTTTGTGTCTTGTGTCATTAGAGAGTAACTTGGTTCTTCACGGCATGCTGAAATAGTAACTTTGGTCAAGTTCGTAGCCACCGCCCCCCAAAAAAACTCCCTTTACCATAGAGCCATCTGGCCCCTTTAATGCCAGTATAGTTAAATGCATTCTTGCTGCAGGATTGGCTACAATTATTCCAACTCTTCTGTCATTGAAATTCATGTCAGTGGATGAGGCTGTCTAGCCCATTCACGCAGGGGATCAATAGCAGATCCTACACCAGTAGTTGTGGGGGCGGGGGCGGGGCAGTTGGGTTATCCAGTTAGAGCTGGAGATTAAAGTATAGTTTTGCTGCTGGCCACAACTAATAAGAGCTTCTGTTTTTTGGGTTAATAGATCTTTCAATTTTCTACCATTTTAAAATGTGTAACTGCCTCTGCTTCATAGTGTGGAGCATCTTGTGGGCAAGTGATGGTAAGCTGAGACTGGGAGGAGGAATTAAACTAATCAACCAGTTAAATCAGCCAATCAATTGGGTTTAGAGGGATATGGGTCAAACATGGGCAAATGGGACTAGCTTAGATGTGTGCCTTGGTCAGTATGGGCGAGATGGGCTGAAGGGCCTGTTTCCGTGCTGTATTAGTCTATAACACTATAACCACAATTGTGCCTGGTTTCTGTATTGGCACGTAACTTGTTGGATAAACTGATACCAAAACGCACTGAAGCCAACAGTTTGAGTTGTATTTGATCTTGAAGGAGGTTCAGGAGAATTGAATGCAAACCCGGTGCAATTACCATGGAACAGATTGTGCTGCTCCAAGAGTGCCAAGCGGAAAGTCTGCCTCATTGAACCTCCACACCCTCATCAATGGCATGGTTGAATGGAGACCAGGCCTTGGATAGTATTGTACAGAAGTTCTGCCCGGAAATGCCACTGAAATTGACAGAAAGCAGTGGGTGGGTGGTGCATAGTGTGGCAGGGCTTTACTTCCACAGTTGACAATGCATGTGCACAGATCATATCAGTAGGTGAAGTGTTTTTGTTTGTGGCACACAAACTTTGTCCTGTATACTTGTCTGCTCCTTCACCATTAAAAGGATTGATTAACTGCAAACATCTATTACAGTAGAGAGTTCAGGAGGGAGCCAATTGGTACTTAATGTTGCAGTCATAGGTCTTGGCTCTGGCCTCTTGCATTACTTTTTTGATTGCGTACAGTAGCGCTACAGAGCTTTGCTCAGTGTGCAGCTCATTGCTTCAGATCCAGCATGTAACCTCATCTGTGTGGTTGCCTCATTACATTATTAACACGTTCAAGAATATGCTTGGTGCTGGCGCTTAAACATACTTTGTGTTCTGCATTGAATCACAAATGGTGTCCAGGCTTAATAGAGTGAGGGGTTGTTGGGCTGAAGATTAAAGTATAATTTTGCCAATGGCCACAACTAATAAGAGCTGCCATTTTTGGGTTAAAAAGATCTTCCAATTTTCTACCATTTTAAAATATGTGACTGCCTCTGCTTCAACAATGAAGCAGCATAAGTGTTAATCCACTGTATTGCTAACAATAGTTTTGCAAGTGTTATCCATAGTCACAATATTGTCACCTCTGTATTTCAGCAGTTAAAATACAATCTGAAACCCTTGTGTTCCTTTCAGTTTGACAGTGTAGAACAAATATCATTTTTTTTCCCCCCAATTTCTTTTGTTATGATGCCAAGCTGAATGGAACCTGTCAGTGTTGAAAGCTGGAAGCTGTCCAAACGTCCTCTTTTGATGCAACAGTGTATGGTGACGACTGGCATTTAAATAGATTTTGGGTCATTGGATTAATAATTTGATTCTACCTGCACGTTGAATGCATTTGCAGATAGGTTTCTATATTAAAATCTATTTATTTTTTGAACATACATTGCAATTTAATTTGGAATATACTTTTTGGTTTGGTTGCAAGATTTAATTAATTCAAAAAGTTGTACTGTTATGCTTGCAGGTGTGAAATGTCTGAGGATAATCCAGCTGCAAACAAGACCACTGTCTCTAACAGTGATTATATCTGGGGCTATGAGTATTATGACTATGAGCCAGTTTCCTTTGAAGGACTGAAGGCGCACAGATGTAAGTTTTTAATGTGAATGGAATTTATGTCCCAATGTGAATCAATTGTTACAAGTGGCAAACGAATACTTTTTAATCAGGCAAGCGATATGACTTTAGCTTATTGAACTGTAGTCCTAGGGGTAATGTTCCCTACATTAGATTCATCTGTTCAGATCAGAACTAATTCTCCCTTGATCACCATTTTGAAGACCTGCCATTTTAATCTAGCCTGTAGCAGGTTTGATTTAATGCATCTGCTACAGAATTTCACAAAACTGGGTAAAGTAAAATTGAAAGACTGACTGGGAACATGAAACTCCCAAACAGAGCATTGTGATCGTCTTACTGCCAAGTCTTTATTCAGCTTTAAGTGGATTTAAACAAAATCATAGCAATGGATCAGGAAATTGGAGAAAGAAGCAACAACAGTTAATATACTAAAAAAGAGATGCAACCAGACAGCTAAGAAAGAATAACAGCATTAGAGTTTTGAATGTTACATAGAGAACAGTTGAATCAATTTGTGTTGGTGACACTGAGAAAAGGCTGGAATACATCTTATTAGTGCTGCCATTTATTTTACTGAACACTTCTGTATTGAACAATCTCTCAGTGTAAATTTAAAATATTCAAGGAGAATAAAGTCAGAAATTTCCTTTTTTTAAAAATTACAAGCAGTTTGTTGTTGAATTGTAGAGATCAGAAGTCACATTTGGAGACCTTGCTGGTTTAAAGGTCATCTGTTTTGAGTCAGAAGTGATTCCTACATTTGCAATTATGTGCTCACACAACTCGGGATACTTTGGCAGAATGAGGCATAAAATACTTGAGAATCTTTAGAGCTTTACAAAAACTAGACCAGTGATTAACTCAACCCTGTTACTCGAGGGAGATTGGCACATGAGAGGAAGTCCAATCTTAGTAAAATAGTATTTGAATTTGAACTAATTATTCTTAATATAATAATAAAAGTACAAGAAAATATTTTTTGGCATATTTTTATAAGTTTATAAACCATGCATGATGGTCTCTGACCAGATTATAAAACTTTGAGACTTCCATCGAGTAGTGTTGACTTATATTCACTTTTTCCATATTCCTCTCTCTTTGGTTTATTATAAGATAAGATCTTTATTAGTCACATGTACATTGAAACACACAGTGAAATACATCTTTTTGCGTAGTGATTTTGGGGGGCAGCCGCAAGTGTCACCACGCTTCCAGCGCCAACATAGCATGCCCATAACTTCCTAACCTGAACGTCTTTGGAATGTGGGAGGAAACCGGAGCACCCAGAGGAAACCCACACAGACACTGGGAGAACATACAAACTCCTTACAGACAGTGGCCGATTTGAACCGGGGTCGCTGGTGCTGTAAGGCATTATGCTAACCACTATACTACCATGTCTATATACATATGTGTATATTATTTTTTTTATGTGTGTATGTATGTATATATATGTGTGTGTGTATGTGTGTGTATGTGTGTGTATGTGTGTATATATATATATATATATATATATATATACACATACATACACACACTATTATATGTATTCAAATATATATTTGCTTTCTGCAATTAATCTCAATGTTACTGCCCTGGTTCTGCATTTATTGTGAAAATGGTTAATATGCTTACAGTAATAAATCAGAATTTAGGGAAATTATTTGTTTTCTTTCCTGTTATTATACAAAATATCCATCAAGGGAATGTGACGGAGTTGGCCTGCAGCAATTTTATATCTGGGTCTTGCCTTTCAGGATGCTTGCTGCCAATCTTTACAACACAATCTGTTAAAATCAACCTTGCAGAGCACAATTCTCACTTCACAGCAACAATCAAGGCTGAGGTTATCTTTGATTTCCTTATTTCCATAAATACATAATTTCATATTCTCCAGCAGCAATCCTGTCAACGTATGCTAATTCTCTTACAAGGTGCAGTTAATAACTTTGGATAACCCTCATTTTGCATTTAATGAAGCTTCTGAAACAGATTGCATGTTCCTCTCCTTCTCCTGTTTACTGGAGCCAGCCTGATCACCCTGTAGTCACAGCATGAGTGAATGTCTTGGACTTCTGCAATTTAACTGGTTAATTGGCAAATTTAAATCATACACAGTGGTTCATGTTAAAAGGTCATGTATTTGCAAGCTGATTTTTGGTGTTTGCTATTCGGCTTGATTTATCAACGGTAGTTCACTTTTGCTGTTTGGGCATTTAAATTGCAGCAAGTCCCAAGCATTAGCTGATGTGGAGATTCCAGCCAGGGTGATCAAGCCAACTCTAGTAAACATGATGTAGAGAAGAATAAGCAATCTATTTCAGCAGCTTCATTAAATAGGATTGTGTAATTGAGTACAAGAGTCGGGGTGTCATGTTACAGCTGTATAAGATGTTGGTGAGACTGTATTGTGTGTTCTGCTCGCCATACTATAGGAAGGATGTGACTAAAGTGGAGAGGGTTCTGAAAAGATTCACAAGGATCTTGCTGGGACTGAAGGGATTGAATTATAAGGAGAGATTGGACTGGCTGGGACTGTTTCCCTGAAGTGAAGGAGGCTGAGTGTTGACATTGTAGGAAATATATAAAATCATGAGAGCCATAGATAAGATTGGTCACAGTCTTTTTCCCAAGGTAGAGGGGGATCCTTGATTAAGCTAGCTGCTTTCCCAAGGATTTGATTATCATGTAACCTTTGGCTTCCTTCCTGGACTGACCTGAGTCTGCACATTGTGATTGTCTCTGTGTGGATCTGGTATGGGCTCCCAACACTAAATCCTTGCAGAAGGTTTTTCCAGTTCCTGGACTCTAAAGCTGACGTTGCCTGTTCAGGCTTGGGATTTCTGACCTTGTCATTATTGGAGAAAAGGATCGACAAGATCGTCTTCACAAAGCAAATATTTCAACCATGCCGGCTTTCAAGTTACAGTCGTGTAAACCAAAATCCTCTTTTTTTTCAGATTCCATTGTGATTGGATTTTGGGTCGGCCTGGCAGTCTTTGTGCTCTTCATGTTTTTTGTGCTGACGTTACTGACCAAGACAGGAGCCCCACACCAAGAGTAAGTGCGGAAGTTAAAACAGTTTTCATTTTGAAAAGGTGTAATGCTTACTACTCAAGTTGTATACAACTTCCAATGAGAGAGACAGAGTCAGGGTATAGAATGAAATGAGGCAAATCAGTGAGCGCACTGGTAAGGGATGATGATCTAGGAGGACTTCACTGAGAATAATCCCACATGATAATGAAAAGATTGACTCTTTCAAAATTATTTTCATTACGTTTTAAAAGTAAGGAGAAACTGTTGTCCCAAGCAAGGGGCTTGATAACCAAAGTATTAGATTTAAGATCTTTGGCTTAAAAAGAAGTTACCGGGGTAGGGTATGGATAGGAAAGGGTGAGTTGTTGGAAGGCATTGTCTGAAAGATTGTTGGAAATTAGTTGGCTGATAGCCTTCAGAAGGGAAGTACACACATGTTTGCAAAAGAATCATTGCTGAGGCTATCAGAAAAGAGCAGGAAAATGGGACAAACCTAATGGGTTGAATGCTCTGTGTCCTGTGAGAACATACAATGCTGTGATAATTGTGACTGTGATAAAAGTGCAGAAAGTTATCTAAAACCTCAGGATTCTAATCTTACAGCTCCATTACCTTAGACACATAATTTCATTACAAAGCATCATTAACTGGAAAAATTGGGCATTATTAAAGGGTTGGTTGTATGACAAGAATCATAGATTCATTTACTTCACTTCTAAAAATTGCTTTTATTATCTGAGAGGCACCTGATTGTACGAAGTGGTTTCGCTATTGATGTCATGGAAAATAAACAATTGCCATATTCTTTGGTATTGTTTCTTCAGAAAATAATTAACTGTACATGAAAATAGGTAGAGGTATTTTGCTTTCTATTGTAGTAGGAGGCCGTGAGAGCAAAATAAGGTTGATATTTTCACACGTGGGTGTGAAAATGTGTTTTGTCTTTTATCGGAGGAATTTGGGCAGGTTCTACAACAGACAGGAGAGCCATTTCCCCGTTACTTCCTGCGGATGACAAGGTGGTGGAGGTTGAAAATCTACCTCTCACCGGGCTTGGCCGTTGGGTTCAGGTCAGGTGGTAGCCTGCTCCTCCCATTTGGAACTGACTTTTGTTTTTGATGTCGTAGCTGCCCGTGCAGACGCTCTGCAAGTGAGGGTGCTATCATGCCTTTCTCAGGATGTTGAGGAGGTTGGGGTGAGCGCTGTTGATTGAGACTGAACAAGTGAGGAGGATGGACAGAGTGATGGGTGACAGTAGCTGTTGGAGGGGGATGGTGGCAGTAGTTGGGTGAGGAAAGGTGGTGGAGGGAGGGTGAGGTGGGAGAAACTGGGGGACAGTGGCACAGTTGTGGGTAGAGTGACGGGAAGTGGAGAGAGATGGGTTGGTTGAGTGGGAGGAAGAGTCGTTGGAGAAAAGCAGGGGTAAGGAGGAAAAAGGTTACAGCTGTTTCTTTCATGTTGGACACTATTGGCAGTGTCCTCGGCACATTAGTGTAACACTATTACAGTGCCAGCGACCCGGGTTCAATTCCCGCCACTGTCTGTAAGGACTTTGTACGTTCCCCCCTTGTGTTTGCGTGGGTTTCCTCCGGGTGCTCTGGTTTCCTCCCACATTCCAAAGACTTAAAGATTAGGAAGTTGTGGGCATGCTATGTTGGCGCTGGAAATGTGGTGACACTTCAGGGCTGCCCCCAGAATACCCTACACAAAAGATGCATTTCACTGTGTTTTGATGTACGTGTGACTAATAAGGATGCCTTATTCTTATCTTATCAGCTGATGTCTCAGCACTTGTTATTGTATGTAATGGCAGAGGGATGATAGGTCAAGAATACTTGGCCTTCAAGTTTTTTTCTGATGCATTACTGTCTAGTATAATCCATGTTTACTGCCTTGTCAAACCTGATTTTACAAATTTCTTCCTAGTTTTTAAATAAGTCAATTTTTTTTCATCAGTCTCTAAATTGCTGTTACTCAGTAAATGAAAGGGTGGGAAGAATTCAGGGAAATTACAATCACCAGGGCAATGGCACCGAGAATTTATTAGAGCTGCAGATCTCCTGGTCCTGAATGATTTCATCCTAATGTCTTAAAAGAAGTGGCTAGTGAGACAGTTGATGCATTAGTTTTACTTTTCCAAAATTCCATTGATTTGGTGTAGGTTCCATTAGATTGGAATATAGCAAAGGTAAAAAGGGAGAATGAAAGCAAGAAACTACCATGGTATTCCCTTTAACATAGTTGACGGGTCTCTCAAAATGCATATCCACTATTTCCCCACACTTCCCAACCAGAGGAAAGATTTGATTCCCTTGTCCTCTCCTTTCACCACACTGGCCTCCACATTCTGTAATTTTGAGATCCTGCTCTGTGATTTTTGCCAGCTCTAATGGAATTGCATCACCAAACACGTCTTCCCTTCCCCTCTCAGCATTTCAAAGCGACTGTTCCCTCCCTGGTCTGCTCTTCCAACTCCACTAACCACTGCCCTTCTCAGAGCACTTTCCAATGCCACCCAGGAGAGATGCACCACCTCTTCTGGACCTCTTTCCTTTCCACCATTCATGGTTCCAAACAATCTTTCCAGGTCAAGCAGTGGTTTGCCTGTCCTACTTCCAATCTACTGTTTTGCATTTGGTGTTCACGATATGGTTTCCTTTACAGTGGAGAAATCAAATGCAGATTGGGTCACTGTTTAGGGAGCCACCCTCCTCCCCTCCCCACCCCCCACCATTTCCCTTTTTTGTTTTTTTTCTCTTTTCTCTTTCCATTCATGTGGCCAACAGAATGTTATTATTGTTGGGAGGTGGGATTAAATAAACTATCAATGAAATAAAATCATCTTCAGGCCTTTGTCACTTCTGCCTGTCACCTTTCAGCTTCTGACACCATTCCCACTCTCCCCTCCCACATCTGCCTATCAGGCCCCTTCACCTAGATCCACCTATCACCCTCCAGTTCTTGCTCTACCCCTTGTCTCCACCTTTTTATACTAGCTATCTCCCCTCTATCTTTCAGTGCAGTTGAGGGTTCTTGACCCAAAATGTCAACTATCCATTTCCCTCCATAGATGCTGCCTGACCTGTTGAGTTCCTTCAGCATTTTGTGTGATGCAATTAAATAAACTAGGTTATGTTACAGTTATAAGGAACATTGATGAGGCCACTCTTGGAGTACTTTTTCAGTATTGATCTCCTTATTTAAGTTAGGATGTCGATATGTTGGAAGTGGTTCAAAGGAGGTTTTCTAGACTAATACCTGGAATGGGCAGGTTGTCCTTGAGGAAAGTTGGGGCAGCTAGGCTTGCATCCACTGGAGTTTAGAAGAGAGAGAGAATTTGATTGAAATGTATAAGATCTTGTGGAGTCTAGATAACGTGGATATGGAGAGGATGTCGTCTCTTATGAGAGAATCTAGAACTAGGGGTCACTGTCTAAAAATATTGGAGTGATCATTTAAGACAGATGAGGAGAGATTTTCTGTCAATGGTCGTGGATCTTTGGAACTTTCCTCAAAGGATGGTGGACACAGTCTTTGAATATGTTGAGGCAGAGAAATGGTGGATAAGTAAAAGGATGAATGTTTAAAGTGGATACATGGGAATGTAGAATTGGGGTCACAATTGAATTAGCTGTGATCTTATTCAATGGCAGAACAGGCTTGAGGGGCTGAGTGGCTCCCAATTTATTTGTTCCTCTGCTGCCCACCTCCAACTGTCTCTTCCCATGACCTGTGGTGCACATATTGGCCGCTGAGACTCTAAGCCCTGGTATTTATTTCCACACTCTTGCACCACGTGTAAATTTTTCTCCCAGTTTAAATGCTACTTTTTTAAAAAATACATACCTAACCAAGCTTTGTTACCCATTTAAGTTCTTTTCATGGTTCAGAATCACTTTTTGTATGATGATAGTACTGCTGTAAAGGGAGTGCATAAGTGCAACTTCTTGTTCCTTTGCATGGGTCTATATTTCCATCCAACACAACATTAAAAATACTTTGGAAATATAATTGCTCTTCTCTTCAATGCTATTAAATCTGATATGGGAACTGCTTTAACTAGGTAATGTGTCTCAGTAAATATGCTTCCTTTAGACTTGATATGGGAGACCAAGTGAAATTATTAATATAAGCCTGTATAAAACAACTTATTAGGAACTTTGTTTACTGTATTTTTCATACAGCATGACCTATTTTGAAAAATTTCTGCTTGTAAGATTATCCCTGGATTGTTGAAGTGGTAGTGTATTTTGGATAGAAATAGGGGTTTATAAAATTATGATCAGCATAGATAAGGTGAATGGTTACAGTCTTTTTACCCAGGATAGGGAAGTCTGAAGCTAGAGGTCATAGGTTGAGAGTGAGAGGGAAAAGATTTAAAGGGGATCTGAGGTGCAAGTTTTTCCACACAGGGTGGTGGGTGTATGGAACAGTTGCCAGAAGAGGTGGTAGAGGTGGGTACAATTGCAATGTTTAAAATACATTTGGACAGGTACATGGATAGGAAAAGTTTGGAGGGATATGGGCCAATTGCAGGCAAATGGGATTAGTGTAGATGGGTATCTTGGTTGGCATGGACGAATTGATCTGAAGGGCCTTTCCACGCTGTATAACTCTATGAATCTATAAAGTTCCTTCAGTGTTTACGTATTTTTTCTCAAAAATCTTTGTTCTAATATTTCACCTTTTAGCAGGAACCTGGGCCTTGCTACAAAGCAACAAAGAGTGAACAGCTTTGCCATTAATTATGTCACATGCAAAACCGATAAAGCCTTTTGCCACCCTGCGAGTGAAGAGTCCAGGTCTCTCTTTCATTTCTATGAAAATGAGGTTGGACATTTAGAAAGACAACTGATGGTCAAAGCATCTGATCCAGGGAGCAGTGACGTTCCCACTCAAGAAGGAGGTGGAAGAAGCAACAGCATAGATGATGCTGTGGACTGTCTCGGCAAATTCGACATCCCAAACTGTGTGAGCTTGGATCAAAGCTCCTCCCTGATGGAAGATGATCTACTGATGTGCGAGCAACCAGTTATTTTTGAAAATAAACAAGACAGGCTGCAAGTTGTGCATCAAATGTCTGACTAGTTAAAGTAACAATGAAACTGCTCAACTACAGAAATATATCCATTCAAAAATTGTAAATCATGTAGAATGATGGAAAAATAATGTTTGATTGTAGTTGCCAGTACTATTTTGCCACTCTCTTCCACTGTGGCTGTCAAACTGCCTGTTCCCTTGACAGCTAAGTCTTCTGTTTATCAGGAGTCCCTCCACCTCATCTTTTACTCTTAATTTCTAGCCAGCATTTAGAAAGTCAGAAGATATATTTGTAAATGACCTTCATACATCTTTGTGAAGGGTCTAAAGCACTTCAACTAAGATGAATTACCTTGCAATCAATCAGTGTTATATGTCATTAATTTTAAAGAGTACTTTTACACAATGTGCTCTGTACCTCCTGTTACACTTGGCTCCATTGATCTGGGGAACTTCAGTATGAACTGTGAATCATCAACTCTGCCAGCTTGCTCTTTCTAAAAATGTAAGGTTCGTTTATTTGGTTGTTTAACAGTTTAATATAGTTTCAATTAGTAAATTGTTTAATGTTATATTTAATAAATATTTTTATTAAATTTAATTTGTTTTTTTATAATTTTTCCCCTCGGTAGTAAACTTATGTTTAAGCGGTATTTAACTTTATTGAAATTGCAGATTAAAGTACTCTGGCGGCTTTAATATTTTACAATAATATTATGGAAACACTGTTTTCATGGTGTTATTTCTCAGTTGTTGTTTACTCAGAGAATGCAGTTGACCTAGTTAAGCAATGCTACAACAACATCGGGAGGAGAGGTAAGTGACAGAAGCCTGCTTTCAGACTTGAATATTGAGCAGTTGAAATGTCAAGGACAATCAATAGTGGCAAAAAGGGTTATCATTAGCAACCCCACTGAAGTTGGCTGCATATTAGCTGACAACTGTCTGAAGATGGTTAGGAGCAGCCACAGGTGACACAGTAGTTAATGCTGCTGCCTTGTGGCTCCAGATATCCAGGTTCAAATCTGTCTCTGTGCAGTTTGCATATTTTTCCTGTAAGTGTGTGGGTCCCCCCAGGTACTCTGGTTTAATCCCACATCCCAAGGAAGTATTGGTTGGTAGATTGATTGGCCACTGTAAATTACCTTGAATGTAGGGGGGTGGTAGAAGAATAGGCACTGGGGAATAGATGGGGAGGTAAGTGGTGGGGAAAAATGTGGGATGAGTGTAGATGGGAGGCTGATGGTTGGCCTGGAGACACCGTTTCAGTGCCTCATGACACTGATTTGCAGTTTGGCAGAGCACAGCAGCTTTTCAGTGAAGATGATCCTTATTCTGAATTTGAAGTGGTTTACAAGCACTTAATGGTATGTGACTGAGATTAACTCAGACAAATGTGAAGTGATGCATTTTGGGAAGTTAAACAAGGCAGGACTTGCACAGTAAATGACAAGGTCTTGGGGAGTGCTGTAGAACAGGGAGACCTGGGGGTATAAGTACATAGTTTTCTGAAAGTGGTGACACAAATAGACGAAGTGGCAAAGGTGTATGGCATGCTTGCCTTCATTAGACTGGGCATTGAGTACAAGAGCTGGGACGTCATTTTACAGCTGTATATGATGCTGGTGAAACCACATCTGGAATTTTGTTCGCATTTGTGGTCACTGTACTTTAGAAAGGATGTGATTAAGCTAGAAACCATGCAGAAAAGAAACAGAAGGATGTTGCTTGAGGGCTTGAGTTAAAAGGAGAGACTGGATAGGCTGGATAAAATTAAGCCGGGCATAGATAAGGTGGATGGTCACAGTCTGTTTCCTGGTTTAGGGGAGTCTGAAACTACAGGGCATTGGTTTAAGGTGCGAGGGGAAATATTTAAAGGGAACCTGAGAGGCAAGATTTTCCACACAGAGGGTAATAGGTATATGGAATGAGCAGCTAGAGGAAGTGGTAGAAACAGATATAATTACAATGTTTAAAAGACTTTTGGACAGGGTCATGGATAGGAAATATTTAGAGGGATATGGGCTAAATGCAGACAATTGGAAGCAGCTTAGGAAGGGACTTTGATCAGCATGGAAGAGTTGGGCTGAAGGTCCTGTGTTTGTGCTGTATAATCCTATGACTCTATTTGTTGGACCATTGCAGAATCTAGAGATTTATTCCAGAGTTCAGTTGAAATTGCTGCAGATTCCTGGATTTCAATTTCCAGTCAACAAGGTTAAAACTGTCTCTGTTAAATTGCATCACTGTTTTCTACAGGACACATTCTGGTTGTAAAGCTATATGAGTAACCACTTTCAGTACAATTATACTAATTAAGCTCAAATCAGTCAAGTTACAAAATAGTGAGTGACTTGAATTGACCTTCATGTTCCATTGATTATTGCCTGCCTTGTTATTTGGGATTTTGAACAACTCAATGTGAAATTCATTAGGGTTCAAAAGATTCTGTGACTAGTCAAGGTTCTGAGCTGCAGTCTTACTCAAGGCATGTTTCTGGAGAGTGTAAAGAAGATAAACGAGACTACAGATGCCGGAATCTGGAACAACAAAAAACAATGCTGGAAAAAACACAATAGGTTAAGCAGTATCTGTGGAGGCAAAAGATGTGAGTCAATGTTTTGGGTGGAAATCCTGCATCAGGACAGAGAGGGAAGATGGCCAGTATTCTTCCAATTTGCTTGGCCTCTCTGTAGCAATGGAGAGACAGCTTGGTGTGGGAGTGGGAAGGAGAGTTGAAATGACAAGCAACCAGAAGGTTGAGGACAGAGTGCAGGTCCTCCACAAAACAGTTGCCTGATCTATGCTTGGATTCACCAATGTAAAGGAGGCCACCTTGAGAGCACTGAATGCAATACAACATAGAACAGTACAGCACAGGAACAGATCCTTTGGCCCATGATGTATGTGTTGACCATGATCCCAATTTAAACTGTACATCTGCTTGCATGTGGTCATGCCCACAATTCTCTGCCTGTTCATGTGTCTATCCAAAGGTCTCTTAAACATTGCTATGGCATCTGCTTCCACCAATTCCCCTGGAAGTACATTCTAGGCATTGTGTAAAATAAATAAACCTGTACCCTCTAGTATTTGACATTTCTAGCCTGAGAAAAAGGGTGGAAATGTCAAATACTGACCAACTACCCTAACTATGCCTCTCATAATTTTATATATTTCTACACAGTTTTTTGGGTGCCTGGAATGCACTGCCAGGAGTGGTGGTGGAGGCAGATACGATAGAGGTGTTTAAGAGGTTCTTAAATAGGCACATGTATATGCAGAGAATGGAGGAATATAAACTTGTGTAGGCAGAAGGGATTAGTTTAGTAGGCTTTTAATTACTAGTTTTAGTTTGGAACAACATCATGGGCCAAAGGGCCTGTTCCTGTACAGTTCTATGTTTCTGTAGTGTAGTGACCAGAACTGCACACAATGTACTCAATACCTTGACTGATAAAGGCAAGCATGCCATATGTTTTCTTTACCACCCTTTGTTTGACAAGACCTTTCAAGCTACTCCAAGGCTGCCAACAGAGTAATAGGGTCTAGGGATGAAGTAGATGGCAAGCATCGAATTCTAAGAAAATACAAATTTCAGAGGGAAAGGGAAGATAGTCTTTCAAGTAACTGTGATTCGTGCTTTCCTAAGTTGACAGTAAATGTAGAATACAGATAGTTGTGAGTGAAACAAGACAGTAGTGCAACTTAAGGATTTAGAAGATATCAAGTTGAACAATTGCTTCTGGTCACAAGATCCCAAATATTGGGTTTTCCTTATGTATTCCTGCTAATCATTTTTATGCATCATGTGCAGGATTTCAAGTTCAATTGTGCAAATCCAAAAGTTTGGACAAACTAAATTATAATGGACCTAATGAAACAAAATTGATCTGAAATGTTGTTTCCCTTACTGCAGATGTGTGAGGGAGTGAAGGGGTGGGGGGGGGGGGGGGAAGAGTGTGCATGTGACAGGGAGGGGAAACAGAATGAATGAGAGGGACAGGAGGCAGTGGGGGAGGGGAGCAAGACTACACAAAGGGTGGTGTGGAGATATAACAATACAAAAAATAGGAGGTCAGTTGGCTCCTCTGGCCTATAGTGCCATTCAGTATTCATGTTTCAGCATCCGGATATCACTAACAAGCATGGCGACTCATCGCAAGCTGCTCTCTACAGATCTACTCATTACCCTTACTATATGTCAGTGCACTCTGTACTAACTCAATGTAACTGCACTGTGTAATGAATTGACCTGTACGATCGGTATGCAAGACAAGCTTGATGACAAGCCTATTAAATATCACTTTGTCAAATCCTTTTGGAAGGTCAGATACACCACATAGCACTTATCTACCTTACTTATGTCTTCAAATAATTCATTGTTCTAAACAATATTCCTGTAGTAAATCTGCAACTTTCCTTCATTAATCCACATTTCTCTAAATGAATGTTATTTTTACAATTATCATTACCAGCAGTTTCCCTACCATCAAGTTTAGACTAATGTCTAGGTGATTAATTTATTCTTTTTAAATGAGATTGTACAAACGGGAGTTATCCAGTCCTTCTGCACTATCCCTGTGCTGAAACAAAATGGAAGATAATATCCAGTATCATCTTGATTTCTACTCTTGCTTTCCTTGGCAACATGGGAAGCATATACTTTCTTGACCTGGAGACTTAAATTACAAATAGCCTTCAAGTAATACCTCTAATTTGATTGTTCAGTATCTGTGTTTTAAAAGGGTCTTGGATGAGCACATGAATGTGAAAAGAATGGAAGGATATGGATGCGTAGGCAGAAGGGATTGGTTTACTTAGGCATTTAATTAGTTTGGCACAACACTAAGGGCCCATTCCTGTGCTGTAGTATTCTAAGTATTGGTTGACCAAGTCACAGTAAAGTGCAGTAACTGTTATAATGTAGAAATGTCACAGCCAGTTTGAGAACAAGATATAGAAAAACTAATGGTGAAACTTCAAATTGTCAAAAAAAAAATCAGAACTTGTGACGTTTTTGTTTTACACAAGTTGAGGACTTCTTGTTTTTAAACAGAAAAATTAACCTGGCATTCTAATGCTGTGTTCCAGCAATGTCTGCTCCAATTAAGCAAGCATTTAAAGTAATTACAATCTGAATTTTAGTTTACCCCATCTACTGGACTTTACTATACAAATGTCATCCAAACTTTGTTTGGATAAGAATAAATATTAAAAGCCCAAGTAGTGCCACCTTTACTGAATCTACTTATTTGAAAATTTAAACACAGTGAACACAGACACAGACTTATCTCAAGTCCAATTTGAAAAGTGCCACAGAAAATGCATAAACACCAATACTATTTAAAAGGCAATGTAAAGATAATATTGAGTATTAGAGACTGAACCAGAGTATTTTGATGTCAAAACTAGTATGATTTATTTTGGCATGGCCAAAATGTACTTAATCTCTAATTTGTCATACAATACCAAAAAATTTACATAAGCTGATTTTGAAAGATACATTACCACAGTTTACATTCAAGGAACATACCAAATAATAATATGTACAAGTGTAAGTAGGCAAATAGATATTCAACAACCCTGATCTCTACGCGTAGTGTGTTTGGCTCATTTTTATTGGACATTGCCCGTTTTTAAGAAGTATTTGAAGATGTCCTTTGTTCTTAATGTGTCATATATTACAAAAACTGTCATGAGGATCACCACTGCTTCAAATTCACTATTGTTGTACGCATATATAAAATTTTCCACATACTGAGTCTGAAATCAGACCATGGGATACTGCCAAAACATGCCATTTTTTTTTTTACAGAAATATTAATCTGTTCAAAATAAATGCATGAATATGGCAAAAGACCTTCAGATAAATGTCAAAGTATCAGATTTTTATAAGGAAATTAGATGTACTCTGGTAAGATTTTCTTAATAGGTAGAACCTATTGACTTTAACTGAAGGAGGCTAAACAGTCAAATCAGCTATCAAACATTTCATCCAGTTTATGACCTTTGGAAATACACGTACGAAGGTTTTGTGAATGGGTATCAAGATGGCACAGCCTTACAGGTTGCATGTCTGTATACACATTCCAGCAAGAGATTCTATAACATAGTAAAAGCAAATCATTTTTATAGTATTACAGTTGCCTAGTAAACATTGAGATATTTTGCCTCAAGGAACCAGGAGCTGGAATAACAACCCCCTGTCTCTGCAGCTCACGGAGAACATCCAATATGGAGTCAAGTTCAGTTCTGAAATTTTCCAGTTCATGATTTTTCAACTGTGCCAGCTTCTTCCACTTCTCGACCTCTTGAAGTTGTTCTGCGTCAGCAGAGTGCCGAGCTTTCTGAATTAGCTATTGGCAAATCAAAGAATAAAGGGTTAAATGAAATCTGATATCTGCTATAATCACTCCTTAAAGGCTTATTGACCAATGCTGCTATAGCAATAAGACAAAATGCATTTGCAGTAATTGCAATTTTTACAGCGCACTGCTGCTGTCGCCTTGAAGTTTAGGAACTTGCAAACTATTGCTGTTAGAATACCCATAAATGTACTCTTGTTGAAGGTGTAAATGTGTTTTTAAAATAGTATGTCCAGCCATGATACAAACTTAATAATCACTCCAGTACCAAGGAAAAATGTTGTCATTTCCTCCGATAATCATTTAGAAATTTCATGTATGTTAAATTGATTAAAAAGTGATCTTCAAATAATAAGATAAATGATATTTTAGCTTCCACCTTAATTTTGTATAAATGCCTCCCCATTTGTCTGTATCTCTGTATAGAGGTTTAAAAAGTAGTTTGAGAACTCTTCAATGTGATTGGGAGTTCAGCCTTTTTGGTGACACTACTGACAGATTTGAGATATTCAGGAGCTGAAGTAGAAATCCACTCGAGGTGGATTTATCTATGTAGGCCATTTTGTGCACAAACTCCAGATCAATCTACTTAAGTGTGAGCATGAATGTAAAAGTGTTCCACTACATTTAACTTGCAACCCCAGTAATCAAAGCTTAATTGTTTATCCTGAGTTTGAGTAACATTTTGGCAAATATTCCCAAGTTGACCACAATGCCTTTTAAAGGAAAAATACATGGTAGGTACATATCCAAAAAGCTTGTTTGCACACATTTACACTTGCTTGTCCAAAGTAGATGTCAGTGCTTTTAATTTTGAAGGATGATGGTTCTACTCCAGTCAGCAAACTCAACACTACCACAGCTGACTGATGGATTAGTTCAAAGCCTGGAGGAAGCAAAGAACCTTGGGTAGGGATGGCACTAAGGACCCTCACCATCAGGGATATGCCCTTTTCTTGTTACTACTATTGAGGTGGTGGTACAGGAGCCTGAAGACCCACTCAATGATTTAGGAACTTCTTCCTCTCTGCCATCGGATTTCTGAACAGTCCATGAACACTACTTCATTATTCCTTTTTTGTTTGCACTATTTTGTTTTGTCATTTATAGTAATTTTTATGTCTTTGCACTGTACTGCTGCTGCAAAACAACAAATTTCATGACATACAACTCAGTGAGAATAAACCTGATTCTGATTTCCTTCCCTGAAGGACAGTAATGGACCTGATGACTTTTACAACAAATCATTAGTTTCATGGGATACCATTGCTTAGACTGGCTTATCTTGTTTTTTTTTAATTGAATTTAACTTCCCCACACGCCATGGCGGAATTCAATGGTCCAGACCTCAAACTGATAGTCCAATACCTATGCCTCTGTACCCTACACTATTACAGAAGATATAAAGGGTAAGGTAATTTCGGCAGGGAGATGCAGGGAAGGGACCACAGTTTGTGTTCACTCAATTATAGCTTAATTAATTGAGTCTAAACCACCTTCAAGGTAATCCCTTCTTTCAGACAGATAAGAGGCTTCATTATTATTAAATTAAAATTAGCCTAAGCAAAATACTTAATAACATCATTCAAATGTGGTCCATTCGACATTATTGAAAGTATGACTTGGAAAAGGCACAGAGGGAGGCTGACATGAATGTGACCAAGGGGTCAGAATGCCAGTTATAATGAAACCATATTCATAAAAATAATTTTTGACAATTAACATACCTACAAGTTCAAAAATGCATGCTGTGATCAAAAGGAATGATCTGTACCAATTTATTTCAGTGTGGCAATGGATTTATCTGGAAGTTTAAGTTAACTTTTGTTACATTGCTGTAATTATTTTCTGACCTTCTTAGATCACTTACTACACAGTACCTGCTGGAATTCTTGCTCCCTCTGAGCATACTTGAGCTCCATCTTCTGAATCTTCCTTTCCAGTGCCACGAAGTGTCTCATCTCTGGACTGTGATTCTCCTTGGCTTCCCTTAGTTCTTCTAAGAGCTTGGCCATCTAGGAATTAACACTTAGTTGCATATGAATCACCAGTTATTCTTACAAAGAATGATAGAAAGTGAACAAACGTGGGATTTCGCCAACAGAGAAGGAAAGGTGGCCATTAAAACTTATCAAAAACAATCATAAAATTCATTATTTGTTCTAGTCATCACCACTTGGGTAAGATTCTCCACAGTGCCTAGAATACACTGAGGTCTACCATTTTCCACATTTCTGTCTCTTCCTGAAAACACCAGGAACTAATTAACCAAAGGTTCAAGGCGTTTTTGCATTCACCAACCTCAGAGGGGAAAAACACAGCTCTTCAGGCACCTGATCATAACTTTGTGTCTTAACGAACAGAGTGTAGGTGGAAAGAGCACTGGAAATACAACAACTAACTGATAACTATGACATGTGTCAAAACCATCCAGCATCCAAAGGATCACTCTGCTGACAGCCAAAAATGGAGGAGGACTTATCAAGAACAGAGAGGTAGTCAACATCCTCTGGAAGGAGCATGTTCAAGAACTCAACTGAGTCTCAGACTGTGATGCACATGATATACAACTCAATTCCATTGCACACCAACTAGTCCACTCTTGCCAGACCGGCAAGTGGTTGTTATTTTTCAACTGAAACACAACAAGGTCTCTTAACATGAATTTACAACCTCATCTCCCTCATTATGGAAGAACTCTGATGCTACTATCATGACCATCTTCTTAAAAGGAGAGAAACATGACTGCAGTTATTAATGTCTGTTACTGGGAAAGTCATCAACGAGGTCCTCCTCAATTCCCTCGCAGTGGCCGACAATCTGATCCCCAAATTGCAGCCTTCATTTCCATCTTGTTTCATGACATACAAACCATGGTGCTAATCAATGGATTGATCTCCCAGCAGAGTTGAGCTAAGTTACAGGATTGAAAGAAAACTGTTCCATGTACATTTGAGAACCAAAGTCACTCCATCTTCAGTAAATGAGCTGCAGTACACAAAGTATGCATATATTGGGAGGCTGAGTTGTTCATTGAAGCATACAACTGAATAACCTTGACTTGTTCATTGAAGCATACAACTGAATAACCTTGCACTGAACATCTGTAAAACAAAAGGCCTCCACTGACCTACCTCCATTTCATATCACTACTCCCCCTGCAAAGTCCATAACAAGACTCTGGATAATATACATCACTCCTCACATTTTGGGAGCCATATTACAGCAAAGACATTAATGACCAACTTGAGGAAAAGAATATTCAAAAATTAAGCTCTGAAACCCAGCGTGAAGCTTATAATTTACAAGGAAGCAGTGGTCTTAGCTTTGCTTCCAAGATACCGAACTGGAGTAGCCACGTACACAACATGGCTACAAGAACAGGTCAGAGGCAGGGAATACTGTGGCCAGTAACTCGCCTCCTAACTTCCCAAAGCCTGTCCGCCATCTACAATGCTCAAATCAGGGGTGTGATGGAATGAGTGCAGTTTCATCAACACTCAAAGAGCTCAACACCTTACAGGACATAACAGCCCACTCAATAGGCACCCCATCCACAACCATTCACCCATTCCACCACTGACATACAGTAGCAGCAAATTTTACCATCTACAGGATGCACTGCAGTAACTGCACCTTCCAAACCCATGAACTCTACCAGCTAGAAGGACAAGGGCAATAAAAGCATGGGAACACTACTGCCTGGAAGTTGGCCTCAAGCTATACATCATCCTGACTTGGAAATATATCACTGTTCCTTCACAGTCACTGAGTCTTATCCTAGAACTCTTTCTCTCTCTCTCTAACAGCTTGGAAGGACTGCAGCAGTGCATCCATTGACAAACAATATTTGTTCAAGTATTTTGACTATTCCAATATTATGTTTTAAATTAGTTTAAAATTAACATTTTGCAGGGATGGGCAGAATTCTATTGAGCTATGTACATGATTAATCATGTTGGTCTGGCTCTCTGACCTTTTAGTCAACTATGCAACTCGAGAATCCCCTAAAATAAGATTGGCTTCTGACTTTTTTTTAAAGTTCTGATTAAATAGTATATACAGGTGGTACCATATGTTCATTCCATCTGTCATTCAAGGCAAAGAGAAACCAAAAAAAAACAATTTGTTAAGACTGTTCTTCATAACTTATCTACCTTAGCACAAAATTTTTAAAAGCAGTTTGAGTTAAAGTTAATTCCAATTTGTTCTATGGCCCCCATTATTCCTGAAATCTATTTTTGAAACTCATTCGATCTACTGTTGGCTGTTTCTTTTCCACATGAAAGAATATTGAATTTTTTTCTTTACATGTCTACATTTCATTTTTTTTTAAACTTATGAATTTACATTACTATGAATGGAAGACTGACATGAATTCTTAGACAATGTTAATGTCTGACTGACAAGTACCTGAGTCTGCAGTGTTTCTTCACGAAGCTTTGCTAAAGAAAGTGCCTCATGATCTTTCTGCAGCTCATTAATCTGTTCTCGAAGGTGCTTCATCATAACCTACAATTAAAAGGTAAGCAGAACTTTATGCACAAGTATTTTTTTTTAAAGATTCATTTATATAGTGTCCTTAAAGAATACTAAATCATAAGAAGCTTTATAGATGACATTGAAAAGGAGGAATGAAATAGGGAGATGAAGCAGAAGCCACTATGAAAACAGACTCTTATCTGTCTTTTAAATGGACTTGGATAAAAGAGCTCCCTAGATAGGTTGTGAAGCAAGTATTATGCCATCAATGTTACATTAGAGGTACCATAGGGTGAGATTAGTAGACTCGATTTGGAAGAGCGGCAAGTGCAAGTAGATTCAAGATTGTAGAAAGAGAAAGAAGAAAGTTAAGCTGAATTTCAAAGATGGATAAACAAATCAAAAAAAAATGCAAAAGAACAGAGATAAATGGGAAAACAGGGACATGTTGTAAGGACATGAAGTCAGTGCAATCATCCCACATAAACTCCAGTGGGTCAGAGTTTATGTAGGATGCAGTATGGGAAGCCAAAGATGTCTTTTCTCTGGAGTGAAAATAATATGAATTATTATTTCAGTAAGTGACAAGGTAGGAGCAGCAATAATTTTGAGGGGTAATCAGGCAACCTAGCTGATTTGCTGCACATGGAGATTTGACACGCTGATTAATTTAGCAGGAAACTATCAGTTCATTTTAAATGTATTCCATTGAACGTGTTAACTATAGAGATTCTGATAGAGACTAAATTGGAGAGTTTTAATCTTGAAAATGTTACATGGCAAAAGATCTTGCACATCTATAATATTGTTAAATTGACAACTGAAGTTGGAAGGGACCTGAGTGTTCTTGTACATAAAACACCTTACACAGTTAACATGCAGGTGCAACAAGCAATTAGGAAGGCAAATGATATATAGACCTTTATTGCAAGAGGATTGGAGTACAAGAGTAGAAACACCTTTCTTTAATTATATAGTGCCCTAGTGTGACTACATGTGGAACATAATGTACAGGTCTTGTCTCCCTATGCTGGGAAGGAAATACTTATGATTGAAGGAATACAGTTAAGGTTAACCATGTTGATTCCTTCATTGGTGGGTTTATTGTATGGGGAGAGGTTAAGTATTGTAGGACAATACTTGCTTGAACATAGGGACTGAGAAGCAGATAGAAGGATGATAGTTTCCTTGTCTCTTGATCTGTCTCAGGGTTGTACTCTGTTAAGATGTTCAATGCAAGAGCTAGATTACTGCACAGAAAGAAAGTACTTCTTTTCATACATTCTCGTTTAAATGGTGAAAATATGTAACCAAAGGTAGCTCAGACATATCTGGCTACTTTGTCCTTACTTCATAGTGCATCTCATTAATCTGACGTGAACCAGCTAAATACAGAAACCCGTTAGGAAAAATTAAGATTAAAAAAACTAAAATTTACATGGAATTTACACTACAGCAAAAGCCTATTAAAGCCAAAAAGTGGTATATGTGGTAAATGAAACTGTTGTGCTTTGTTTCACAAACAATTAACAGGGAGTCAATACATTGAGACTGTTAAAAAGCAATAAAAACTCTAGATGATGAAAATCTGAAATAAAAATAGAAAATGCTGATAATACTCAGGAGGTCAGGGAGCATCTGTTTCCGTTTAGATGCAGCAGTCTGAGTTCTGATGGAGAGTCATTGACCTGAAATGTTAATCCTTTCTTTCTACACAAATGTTGCTTGTCTACTGGGTACTACCAGCATTTTGTGCTTTTATATTGAGGTAATATTGTTATATGGATTTTAAATTACAGTAAAACTCTGATAGTCCACTGTACAGCTATTTGGAAATGCTGATGTTTAGCATTTGGTTCATTGGGTGCTGATTCCTGTGCTCCCTTCCATAAATCCATAGAACACTACAGCACAGAAAACAGGCTATTCGGCCCTTCTAGTCTGTGCCGAAACTTTATTCCGCTAGTCCCATTTACCTGCACCCAGTCCATAACCCTCCAGACCTCTCCCGTCCATGTATCAATCCAATTTATTCTTAGAACTTAAGAATGAGCCCAGATTTACGACATCAGATGGCAGCCCATTCCACACTCCCACCACTCTGAGTGAAGAAGTTCCCCTAAACCTTTCCCCCTTCACCCTAAAGCTATGTCCTCTCGTACTTATCTCTCCTAATCTAGGTGGAAAGAGCCTACTCACATTTACTGTCTACAACCCTCAATTTTGTAAACCTCTATCAAATCTCCCCTCATTCTTCTACGGTCCAAGGAATAAAGTCCTAACCTGTTCAATCTTTCCCTGTAACTCAACTCCTGAAGACCCGGTAACATTCTAGTAAATCTGCTCTGCACTCCTTCAATCTTACTGATATCCTTCCTATAGTTAAGTGACCAGAACTACACACAATACTCCAAATTTGGCCTCACCAATATCTTATACAACCTCACCATAACATCCCAACTTCTATACTCAATACTTTGATCTATGAATACCAGGATGCCAAAAGCTTTCTTTACAACCCTGTCTACCTGTGACTTCCCTTTCAGGGAATTATGTATCTGTACTCCTCAGTGCCCTACCATTTACTGTGTATGTCCTACCTTGATTTGTCCTTCCAAAATGCAACACCTCACACTTGTCTGCATTAAATTCCATCTGCCATTTTCTGGGCCATTTTTTCAGTTGGTCCAGATCCCTCTGCAAGCTTCGAAAGCTTCCTCGCTGTCCACAACGCCTCCAATCTTAGTGTCATCAGCAAACTTGCTGATCCAATTTACTACATTATCATCTAGATCATTGATATAGACAACAAACAACAATGGTCCCAGCACAGATCCCTGAAGCACACCACTAGTCACAGGTCACCAGTCTGAGAAACAATCATCCACCACCACTCTGTCTTCTCCCACACAGCCAATCCAGTTTACAAATTTCCATGGATACCTAGTGTCTGAACCTTCTGAACTAACCTGCCATGTGGGACCTTGTCAAAGGCCTTACTAAAGTCCATGTAGACAACATCCATAGCCTTTCCTTCATCTACTTTCTTGGTAACCTCTTCAAAAAACTCTACAAAATTCATTAAACACGATCTACCGCGCACAAAGCCATGCTGACTATTCTTAATCAGCCCTTGGTTGTCCAAATACTTGTATATCCGATCTCTCAGAACACCTTCCAATAATTTACCTACTACCGATGTCAGGCTTACCGGCCTGTAATTACCTGGTTTACTTTTGGAGCCTTTTTTAAACAACGGAACAACATGAGCTACCCTCCAGTCCTCCGGCACCACACCCGTGGCTAAGGACATTTTAAGTATATCTGCCAGGGCCCCTGCAATTTCTACACTAGTCTCTTTCAAGTTCCAAGGAAATATCTTGTCAGGCCTGGGAGATTTACTTACCTTTATTCGCTGTAAGGCAGCAAGCACCTCCTCCTCTTTAATCTCTGATTTTCTTCTTTAGTATTTTCTTACATTTTCTATACTCTTCAAGTACCTCATTTGTTCCTAGTTACCTATACCTGCTATAGACCTCTCTTTTTCTTAACCAGATCATCAATGTCCCTTGAAAACCAAAGTTCCTTATACTTGTTAACTTTGCCTTTAATCCTGGCAGGAACATGCAAACTCTGCAGTCTCAAAATTTCACCTTTGAAGGCCTTCCACTTACTGAATACATCCTTGCCAGAAAACAACTTATCCCAATCCACTCTTTCTAGATCCTTTCTCATTTCCACAAAATTGGCCTTTCTCCAATTTAGAACCTCAACTCAGGGACTAGACCTATCCTTATCCATAATTAACTTGAAACTAATGACATTATGGTCACTGGACCCAAAATGTTCACCTACACATACTTCTGTCACCTGACCCATCTGGTTCCCTAACAGGAGATCAAGTATTGCATTCTCTCTCGCTGGTACCTCTATACATTGATTTAGAGAACTTTCCTGAACACATTTGACAAACTCCAAGTCATCCAGCCCTTTCACAGTGTGGGAGTCCCAGTCAATATGTGGAAAGTTAAAATCCCCTACTATTACAACTTTGTTTCTTACATCGGCCTGCTATCTCTCTACAGATTTGTTCCTCCAATTCTCTCTGACTATTGGGCGGTCTATAATACAACCCTATTAGTGTGGTCACACTTTTCCTGTTCCTCAGCTCCACCCATATGGCCTCTGTAGAGGAGCCCTCCGGGTGGTCCTGTCTACAAACAGCTGTGATATTTTCTCTGACTAGTAATGCCACTCCTCTCCCTTTCATCCCTCCCCCTCTATCATGTCTGAAACAATGGAACCCTGGAGCATTAAGCTGTCAGTCCTGCCCCTCCTGCAACCAAGTCTCACTAATAGCAATAATGTTGTAATCCCACATACCAATCCACGACCTAAACTCATCTGCCTTACCTACAATACTCTTTGCATTGAAATAGACACACCTATAGATTCCCAGGACCCCGTTCCTGTGCTCCCTTGAAATTCACCTGGTTCTTTTCACTATGCTCCCTTGAAACTTACTGGGGCCTTTTATTTCCACCCACGCTCCCTTTAAGCTTACCAAGTTCACTGGAAAATGTATTATTCTACTACATAACAGTGAATTAAAAGTATGTCAGAATATTAATAAAACACCATCTGATAGTCTGGAAAATCTGCTTTTCTGGCACTATCAAAGTCTTGAGCATATCAGATTTTTACTATAAAAGCAAATAGCACCATCAGTATACAAAATAAATTACACCAAGTGATTCCTGGGTCCTCCTTTATAAGGGACTTCCTGTGTCTGATATACTGATTTACATTTCCCATTGGCATCAAACTAAATTTTGTCAAGTCCCTCAAAGTATTGAAAAAATGGCACTTGATCACATTCCATAAAAAAAAATTCTTCACAATTCAAACGATTTCTTGCCCACCTCAGTACAACCCCATTATATATTTTTAAATATCACATAATATGCAACATATTAAAAACCTGCTCCATTTTATAAATCCCAACTGTTTATGAAATTGAAAGCCATTATCAATACTTGATGACAGTCTTGAATACTAATAAAAATATAAGTTGTGTTGCAATGGTAAGTAAATTGCCTGTACCTCTTGAGCAGTAATTTTATTTGCCAACTCAGCCACTTTGGAGGAGGAGTGTTCCAATGCATGCTGAGTCAATATCTGTTCTATTTCTTGTTGATGAGATGCTTTTAATGCTGCAACATGCTCAGATACAACATCCTGTGCTCTACAACAAAAGAGAAGAACATTCAAATATGCTACTTCATATAAGCTATTATCAAACACCAGCCAAACACTAGTACACAGTGGTTATTCCAACTAAAAACACATTTAAAATTGGATTTAAGCCCATCATTTCCTTCTATTATTCAGCCAGATTTCTTTTTGGCTCAGTTGTGACCAGAGTCAAATTATGAGTGTAATGCTTCATTTCAAGACTATAGTACATAAAGCAAGGATGATATTTTGGTGAAGTACTGAGGAAAGCCCAGCTCTTCAAGTTAGACATCAAATTCTTGTGTTTCGAAGGAACCATTTATTAAATTACATTCAAACCCTCAGTACTTTGCATTGAATTAAGCATCTTTGGACACAAGAAACACAAAATCAAGTTCCCTCAAACAGAACTATAAAAATAATATCACAAAACAGAATATCTGGTTGAAGGATAATTGTCAGGAAGGGGCATTGGAGATCTTTTATGTCTACCATAGTAAATACTAAGGCTAATGTTCCCATTTCTTGGTTATAGTCTTCCATTAATTTTTCAACAAGCACCTTCAAATACAAAACTGTCAAAATTTACTGTGGAAAGTGTTTGTTAGGTTTGTCTTCGGAATAATCACAATTACTTTCAATATATTTGTAGTCCTGAAGTTCTGTCAGGCAGTACACAGAATGAAATTAATTTAGTAATTATATGCTCAAAGTATGTAAATTAAAGGCATTACATTTCAGTGAGTAAATAGATCAGACAACAGCTAGAAAATTAAAATAAAATACAATGGGAGCCGGGAGTACCAATAAATAATAAATATTATTTGCTTCGAGGATTGCAATTGAAAATTAGACAAGTTAGGCTAAATGTATTGAATCGTAGTGAAACCATACTCACGGTGTACTGCTTGAGATTCTAGTTGCCATATTTTAAAAAAGATGAAGTACTGGAGAGGATGCAAAAAAGATGAAGCCAGAACTGATTGGAATTCTCCTCTCTCCAAGAGAATGTTTGGGGATTACTTCATAGAAACTCAAGAGTTAAAAAAAGGTCTTGAAGAGTGTTTCAGTTGTGGGAAGTGCAAAACCAGAGGCTAGCATTGAAAGATGCTCATCCAGAATGCATTTTAGAGGAAGCTAGATGAGTAAGTGAGGGAGAAAAGAACAATTATGCTGATAGAGTTAGATGAAAAGGATGGGGGAAGGCTTAAATAGAGAACAAACACCATTCTGGGCTTTAGTTGAATGGCCTGGTTTTGAGCTACATAAGCTATGCAGTGTTTTTGCAGGATAAGATTTCTATTTTCTAATTTTTTAAAAATCTATTTCAGCTACATCCAAAATGTCACTGGCATTGGGTTCTGGGCATATTTTATATTGAGGCAGTGAGTGAGACAAAATTGAGGATGAAACACTGCTTGCATTTTAGTGGCCCACAATTAAGGACATCTAGGTTATGAGGTAGCAGTGGCTATCAGAGGAAGGGCTAGTAAGTGATCTTCCTCTTGCTTTTATCCTACCACATACAATAATTACTCAAGTGCAATTTACTCAGATTATGGTTTTAATGAAACAAAAAAAAATCAAAATCTGTCTTTACCTCCTTGCTTCATTTTCAAACTGGGCTAATTTTACTCGTTGCTGATCCATTTCCAGTGACAATCTTTCTATGTTGTTCTTCAACATGTCATTTTCTTTAAGAACCTCTGATATATGAGAACCAGAAAAGTCATTTGGCTGATAAGCTTTTTCATCGAAAGTTGCTGGGAAAGATACAGTGGACTCTTTGCTCTTCTTGGACTTCTTGGTGGACTTCTGTCGTGCATCATGTTTATCAGCAGGCACTTTATTATTAAGGAGCACTCTTCTCTCTGTTTGAAGGCGCTCTAAGGTCTTTGAAAGCTCTTGTATTTCTCGGTTTTTAGCAGCTAGTTCTAAATTAAGTTTTTCAATCTTAGCTTGTTGAAATGTATTCTGCATATGTTGGTCAACCATTCTAAGGGAGCTTTCTTCTCTTTCCATAAGCTTTAATTCTGCCTGATAAAGCTGATTTTTCAGCTTTTCAATGTCACCTCTGAGACGATTTTCTTTGGATTTATGGGCCTCTTTCAATTTGAAAATTTCCTCTTCAAGTATCTTCATTTTTGGATCAGGATCATCTAATATTTCCTTTTCATTAATTAGCTTGTGCGTTAGAAGTTTTTCAAGTTCTGAGACTCTCTGTTCATACTGAATCTGGAAAACATACCAAGTAATAGTTTATTAAGTTCTGTGTTATGAATAAGAATGATGAGCGAGAGATAGCACAGCATATGACTTTATACCCAAAGACTATTTTCTGTTCAATGTTCCACTTTGGAAAAACAGAAAGGCTGAGCATTATTTAAATGGTGATGGATTGGGAAATGTTGATGTGTAAAAGCATCTGGCTGTCCTTGTACATCAGTCACTTGAAGCAAACCTGGAAGTGCAGTAAACAGTTAAGGTGGCAAATGATACGTTGGCCTTTGTTGCAGCAATTCTAGGTACAGGAGTAAAGATATCCTACTACAATTATAGAGGACCCTGGTGAGAACACACTTGGGAGTTTTGTGTCCAGTTTTAGTCTTGTGACAAGGTAAGGAGACTAAAATTGGACACAAAACTCCAAGTGTGTTCTCAAAGTCCAACAAAGGATCACCGGACCTGGGATGGTAGGGCAGTCATATGAGGAGAGATTGGATTGACTTGATCTATATTCACGGGAGTTTGGAAAAATTAGAGGAAATCTCATTGAAACATACAAAATTCTGACATGTCTGACAGGATGAACAACGGAAGGATGCTTCCCCTGTCTGGGGGATCTAGAGGCAGAAATCACAGTCTTAGGATATGGGATAAGACAGGTAGGACTGAGATAGGGAGAAATCGTTTCAAAGGAATTTTTAAAGGAAGAATTCTCTACCCAGGAGGCCAAGTTGCTGAATTCATTTTAAAATAAGTGATAAATGGTTTTCCCAGACACAAAAGGCAGGAAGAATTATGGGGAGGGAGAAGAATGTTATACAGATCCCAGAGCAGCTCGAAGGGCAGAATGGCTTACTCATGGTCTTATTATTCTATATTGTTATTAAAAGTATTTTGCAGCATGTTGAACAGAATTTGTAAGATAGCCCATTTTACAGAGACTGGTTTCGATGGTGGTACTGACTGTTGTCATTTCTTACAGCTATGTGTAGCTTCAGCCTTACAATATATACATCTGTCTGCTGAATTGTGCATATGTTGATGCGAGACCCTTTCTCTGAAATGTTGAACTGATATGAGGTAATGTAAACCAAGTGTGAAGCTGATGGAGGAAGCATACTGAAATCATTGAAAAGGAATTAAGTCCCAGAGGCTAATCACTCTGGGCATGACTAAACAGTAATAATGTAAAAGTAAAATATTGCAGATGCTGACAATCTGAAATGAAACAGAAAGCACTTGTAATACTCAGCAGGTAAGATAGCTTCTCTTCTACAAAACCTCTCCTGATCTTTGCACTGCCCTGCGTAATGCCTGTCAAATTATTTCTTCCAAAAAATAAGCTACCAACTGTAGATGAATTTCCAACTAATTGTGTTTGAAATTGTCAGTTTGAAGGTAGGAGTGCAGCCTTGGAGTTAAAAAGGACTATTTCAGGCTGGGTGAACAGATGAGAAAAGGGTGTATAGTCAACAGAGATGGTGATGAGCTTATGTCAGAGGTCGAAGATGATCTGTGAAGAGCTCGACATAAAATTTATGACACCAAAGCCTGCCATTTGGCCCATCATGCCTGTTGCTCAAAGAGCTACTCAACCTAATACCACCTTTCAGGCAAGGCGCCAAGCATTAAGGCCAAGCATCTTCAAGTACTCTGCCAATTACTTTTTTTAAAAGGTAATGAGTGCTTCTGCCTTAATCATCCTTTCATGCAAATAGTGCCTGACCTGAAAGCTCTTGGTTGAAATATCATTTCCTCATTCCTTCAATTACTTTAAATCTTAGTCCCCTAATTTTAAGGGAAAATTGTCTTTCTAATACATACAGACTCCATCGCCCTCCAACATCCCCTGTTTCAAAGGAAACAACCGGAGCCTAGCCAATCTTTCTTCACAGATAAAAATTTTCCAGTACTGGCAACATCCTCAAAAATCTGCTTTCTAACCTCTCTAACACAAAGACATCCTTCCAGCAATGTGATAACCACTTGGTGGTTTAATTAATGTTTTACGCAGTTCCAGCATAACCTCCTACTCTTATACGTTATGCCTTAGCTAATAAAGGAAGGTAATCCATAAGCCTTTAATCTACTCTCATACCATTGTGGGCCCATAAACATACACTGCAAGACCCCTATACTTCTGCACTTGGTATGCTCCCATTATGTATTTGCTTGCCTTGCTCCCAAGTACAGCACAAGAGCAAAGCGAGGCTATTGCAAAATATTAGCTGCCAACATAAATGGAAATTTATCAATTCATCAAGTTCTATCAAATTGATTAACCTTTTTGATGAGGTAATGTATAGAGACAATGAGAATAATGCAGTTGATGGACAGAAGTGTACATGGACTTCTGGAGACTTTTGATAAGGTGCCACAGGTTTATCTATAAAATTGAAACATATGGTATGAAAAGGACAGTGAAAATGTGGGTACAAAGTTGGCTCAATAACAGAAAACAATGGCTGATTTTGGATTGGAGGAAGGTAAACAGTAGCATTTCCCATAATCAGTGTTAGGGCCATTGCTATTTTTTGATGACTTAGACCTGGGAGAATAAGCCGTAACTTCTAAATTTGTAGATGGTACAACACTTGGCAGTAATGTAATCAGCAAAGTGGATAGTGATAAATTGTAGCAGGATATAGACAGGCTGGTGGAATGGGAAGATGCAGAACAAAAAAAATTTAACACAGGTGTAAGCTGATGCATTTTGGTAGGAAGAATATGGAGAGGCAACATTGAATAAATGTTACTGTGCAGAAAGAAAAGGGACCTGGGATTAATTGTGAGGGCAGGTTGAGAAAGCAGGAAGTAAGGCATACAGAATTCTCGGCTTTATCAGTGGAGGCATAAAGTATAAAATCAGAGAAGTCATGCTGGACCTTTACAAAACATTAGTCCAGCCATTGAAGCACTGTGTTCAATTCTGGTAGCCACATTACAAGGAGGGTATGAAAGTACTGGCAAGGGTCCAGAAGAGATTTGCAATGGTTCCTAGAATGACGGACTACAGTTAGGGAGGCTGGGACTTTTCTGCGGAGGGGTAGGGGGGAAATACAAGTAAAATAAAATGATGAAAGGAATGGACAGAGTACATACTGGGAGGCTGTTCCTTTTGGTGGAGCAGTGAAGGACATAGGCATAAAATTTAAAACAAAAAAGGGGAGAAGAATGAGGAAGAACATTTTTATGCAGTTTGTTTGGAATCTGGAATGCACAACCTGCAGATATGGGAAGGGGAACTGGATAAATGAATGCTGAAAAATGTATAGGGTTACAGGGAATGGGCCAGGGGTTGGAACCAACTAGCATGGACACAATGGGCTGATGGCCTCTTTGTGCTGTAACCATTCAATGAATACATTTCTTACATTTCTCCAGGTTGAATTTTACTGAGATGACCATTTACATCTTTCTACAGTCTAAAGCTTTCTTCTTCACTATCATCTGCAAACTTCTTCATCGTATCCTCTAAATTCAGTCTAAATTATCTATACATACTACCCTAAGCCCTGTGGAACGTTACTGGAAACGGCTAATCGAAAGGACATTCATCAACTATTATCCTTTGCTTCTTGCTATTACTAATTTTGGATCCAATTTGCCATGCTTTCTTTGATCCCATGGACTTATACTTTTTAAGATCAGCCTGCCAAGTAGAACCTTGCCAAAAGTTTTCCTATATGTGTGCTGGCTATATTGGTCTCCTTGTTAACTTTTCAAAAGGTTCAATCAAGTTAATCAGATGTGACCTTTCCCTAAGACCATTCTGACCATCTTGATTAATGTACCTTTTGAAATGATAGTTAACTTCCTTCAGAATTGGTTCCAATGATGCTTCAATTTTTCTGTCTCCCTAAGTGAAATTGTAGGTTATCAGACATTCAGTTTCAAAGCACAGACATAATGGAACTGTCAAGGAAAGAAGAACTGGACTCATCAGGTGACTTCTTGACTGCAGATGATGTAGTCAAGATGCAGCACACAAGGAAGGAGAAAGCAATGAGCAATGATGGAACCTTGTGGGACTTTGTAATTGTGTCCTGTTCAAATGAGAATCCACTTATGGAGATGCCAATAATGTTTCCCAGATGAGTTACCTGCAGCTTTTGTAATGCAAATATTTTAGTTGCTCTTAGCTTTAGATCTATCGATTTCTATTGCCAGTGAAATTCCCTGTTCCAAAATCAGTTGCTATAAGGATTTGGTGCAAAAGTGTTAAAACAGTGATGTCTTCAAGCTGTTTCAGCAGTCAATAATGCTGAAGGATTCTCACAGATAGCAAACCAGGAAGGGAAACAAAATAGCTAATGTTTAAACATTTTATAAAGTGAGAAATATATTTTATGTGCATGTTCCAATCATTAAGGCAGATTCCAAAACACATAATTACTAAAAAAAAAATTGAAATCCATTACCTTTAAGTTTCTATTGGAAATACATACACCTCATGCAATAATGTACAACATTTTCAGGGTATTTCATAGCAAGAATATTTTATAAATGTTTTCATCAATTTACTTTCTTCATGACATTACCAGATTAATGCAAAACAATGTAACCTATGGAGCAGAAATTTTTAGAATTCCACAGTAAACTATGCCTATGCAGAAGTCTTAAAGTGCTATCAGTTTCATGATGCAATGGTGATGATGCTGACAGTTTTGACATTGTGGTTGTACTGATAGCAAGTCTATTTTTATAGAATTGGCTGTAGAATATATACAAACCAAGTAACAGGGAAAGGCAATATTCTTATCTGAGTGATACCAAGAAGCAGATTGATACTTTGGCTTAATGCCTTGTTTAAGTGATGAGTAGGGAATAAGCAATATAAATTTCAATTCTAAAGAAACACTATTACATTTGGTTAGATGTAGAGCATTTCTCTTGAAGCAAGGAAACATAATCCTTCACTTCAAACTGTGAGCAAACTTTTCTATAATAGTTTATTACGGAAAAGGAATGTAACCCAAGCTTTCAAAATTATTTTCATGAGCATGTTTTTTTTAAAAACAATAAATCCTTTATATTTGAATTTTTATTAAACAATGGCAATAGACTGCAGTTCCTAAAGGACACCATAAATGCCATAACAATTTACTTACATTATATCTTGCAAGAACTGGGCCATCCTGCAGATGGCACTGGCAAGAAGCTGAATGATGTGGTTGCCATTGTGATGCCACCTTTATGACATCACTTATGTTGTCATTGAATCTGACATCAAGTTGGGAGGAAAATACAGGATATTCCAAGGAAAGGAAAATGTTTTAAAATATTGAACATATTAACTGGGATATTTAGAAGTGAAATGAAGAAGATACTACAAATTAAGTTAAAACAACCCATTAATTTATTAAAAAATGCTAATGTGAAAAAAAAGTCAAGTCCGCACATTAACTAAACTCTCAAAGAACTGAAGAGTTATGACAAAAATGGAACATGTTACAAAAAGATGCCCAAGTTGAGGGAAAACTGAGCACTTTTAAAACATTAATAATGAAAATTCAAAATATGATTAGCTATGAATCTCTAATGTACATCAGGCAAGCAACATCAAGACAATAGAAATAGGGATGAGAAAGGAAGCATGTTGGAAAATCCAAGAGAAATAAGAACACAAGAAAATAGGAGTGGGAGTATGCCACCAGGCCACTCAAACCTGTCTCACCATTCAATATGATCATGGCTGACCTATGCTGGCCTCAACTTCTCTTCTGTGCCAGTTCCCCATAACCCTTAATTCCTCAATCTTTCAAATATTTATCTATCTCCACCTTAAATAATCTAATGATGTGACCTCCACCACCCACGGAAAGGGCGGGGGTGGTGGAAGGACAAGAAGAAAAAGAGAATTCCAGAGATTCACTGCTCTCAGAGAAGAAATTTATCCAACCTCAGTTTTAAATGACCAACCCCTTGTTTTTGACTCTCCCACTAGTGAAAACACCTCAATATCTAGCCTTTCAAGCCCTCTTAGGATGTAATAAGTTTGAATCAGGTCACCCCTTTTTCTTCTAAACGCCAAGGAATACAAACAAACCACTTAGCCTTTCTTGATAAGATAACCCTCTCATCCCAAAAATTAGGACAGTTAGTGTCCTTTGGACTGTCTCCAAAACTACTATTACCTTTTGTTTTAAAGGGATAAGGGATCAAAACTGTGCACAGCATTCCAGGTGCTGTCTCACCAACACCTTGTACAACTGTAACCATGCACTTTGGAACAAAAGCCATAAAGCCAAACTACTATTTGCCTACTAATGTTTTGTGACTCATGCACTTAAACATCTCGATCCATTTGAACGCATTTGCAATCTCTCTCCATTTAGATAATCACTTTTTGATTTATCTCATCTCACACTTCCCTATATTAAATTCAACCTGCCAGGTTTTCACTCAATTTATCTTTATCCTGCTCCAGAATCACAATATTCTCATCATACCCTTACATCTATTTTTATAAGGCATGTCAGAATTTTCTAAAATACGTTTCCAGTATTGTAATATTAAAAATCTAGAAGTTAAAAATCAACACTGCAATTAAAGAAAATAAAATATGTTAAAGAGAATACAGTTGGACCCCAGTTATATGGTTTCAAATTATATTTATTCATGGATATGCTTCTCCTGCAACATGATCAACGTTTCAACTTGCACTGTAGACTGGTACCTCCTTGTTGCTTTGTAGAGAACTTGGCTACTGGGGACCTGGTGTAAACCCTTACCTTCCCCATTACTGTGTGCTGTTGTGCCAGGAACTTGGCGTAAAGTCCTGCTTTCCCATAGTATTGAATCGCTGCATGGCTCAGTCTGAAGAGGCTGTCAGTGACAGCTAGTGCTGATGGGCTGAAGCAAACAGTGTGGGTCTGATGTCGGGCTCAAGTCTGCACTCTGATCAGTACGGCGAGTGCAGGCCATTGCTGGGAACTGGCAGCACCTTCTGTGTGTTGACAGACCACTGGATCCTACAGTCTCTCTTGCACCTCCTGTTGGAAGTTGTTGTTTCCCCCTTTTCTCTGTTTGGCTGCACAACTCTCCACCACCTGAAGACTTCTCTATGGTAACCTCAATGGCTAGCAACTATCACTGAGCTTGTTCCTATAGAGAAAACACTGGGCTGAAGACAGCTGTGCAGCCAGAGAGGTGGGTAGACAGTAGCTTCCGTCACATCTAACGGGCTATGATGAAGAAGCCTGTAGGATCTGATCAGTCTATCAACAAGTGGGGCAGGTGAGGCCATTCCCTCGCAATGGCATGCACTAACCTTGCCAACCAGGATGCAGCCTTTAGGCCCACATCTCCGCATTGAGTGGCTGCACCAATTGCTTCAGCTCGCCTGACACCATAAGCACTATAATGAATCAGCATTCTGTGTTAATTTTGTCTTTCTATATCCTTTATCACGTTACCTTTGCACCAGGTCTCGATACCCCTATTTTCCATAGACATAATGCTTCAAATTGCACTGTTTCAACTTGTTTTGCAGGAACATATCACCACTGTAACTGGGGGTTTGATTTTTTTTTGCAAAAGCATTCACTAAAATAGGCACAGATTACTATAATAAACTGAAATAACCCAATATCCTTCAGGGTTAGGATGGCAGAAACTTCTAACAAATTGCCTCGATGCCTATTTCCTAAGGTTCTGAAGGGGACTGGCAAGAAATATCTTGGCTTATTGGTCATCATTGGGTACTACTTCCAAGGCTCAATAACTATCTTAAAGAACAAATTCATTGGATTCATTTATAGGATATTGATTTATCAATAATGGAACAAAGAGGACACATGGAAGGTTTCCATCAAACTTAAAGCTATAGGAATTCAGACCAGAAATTATGATGATGAGATTAAGCAAAATATTACAGAGATTCAAAATGTGGTTGGACGCTATCATGGCAGGGTCAAGGTGCAGAGTGATGAGTTTTAATGAGTCAAATAGCCTTTACTTATTTTTCACATACTGTAGTGTAGATAGTTTTATAAAGTTTGATTAGTTTCATAAATTAAAAAAAAACTATACATCAATGAAAACATGATTGAATATTGATTGATAAAATAATAATGCCAAATTTTCCCTGCATCACCTAATTATTTAACTGCAAGGGCAAAGCTTTAAATAATAATTATCTGTACCTTTACTTTTTGAAACTGTTGTTCCATTGCTCTTAAACACTTCTTTGCTTCTTCATCTTTTCCCTCTAGATCAGCTTCCAACTTCTTTATTCTATTTTCTAGAAAAACTCTAGAATGGAGTTTGCCTTCTGTTTCAGATGATGTATCAGGTATAGAAGCTGCTGCATAAATAAGGGCAGGCAAGGAATTTGGATAGCGTCTCCGAATTATTTCTTCCATTTCTTTCACCTAACAGGATGTGAAATAAACTTATATTATACATATACTTTCAGTTACCATCATTCTATGACCAACACTGTATTTTGTTATTTATCTGAGATAATGCTTAAGAAAATGTGACAATGGCATCGTAGCAGATGGTAATAAATTTGATTTTCTTCAGTTGTGATAAAACTGAATTTGCTAACCCAGTGAATTTCAATTCATCTTGATACAAGACTTAATGGAGTGGACTCTTGTTTGATGGAGAACCACGTGCTGATCACCCATATAGTTGTTATGACAATGTGAGTACATGATGCTGCATATAGTCTCCTATAGTCCTGTCACTTAAAACTTAAGTGTTCATACACTGATCCAGTATGTATCAACTGGAACAAACCAACCAATTCTACAAATTCGAAAACAAACTCATCAATCCCTCTCGAGCAATAGATGTAAAGTAGTTCCATATCTTTCAAGGAAGAAAGACCCAATAAAATAGGTGATTAGTGATTTGCTAGCTTCAAATGTTTCTTTGACATAACATCTGATTAAATATAACAAAATGTCTCAGGATTTTATTAAATGGGTCTTTAACAAATAAAGCTCCTCTTTCTTATGCTCTTCACCACAAAGACTTCTTACATGTGTAAGACTGTCAGCTTAACATCCACTCATCAACAGCAAAATACCTCTTCAGCCTTATTGACCAATCCATTGATTATTTTCCCATGGCTCGCCCAAGATCTTAATTAGGCCATTTACATTTAATTCAAATCATTGATATGTACTTCAAAAAAAACTTTAAATGTGGATTCATTGAGATTTAAATTGCTAGATAAAATGGTTCTCTGATCCTTAAAGAAGAGTGCAAACGGCAGAGACTCATCATCATTTATCAATTCTCTTTGGCTACCGACATGGTGCAGGAAGGGTTGGACAACTACTAATATGGTACCACAGCTTTAGAAGGGAGAAAGCAATAGTCCGAGTAATTACAGCTAATCAGCCTAACATTGATTGTGAGCAAGTTATTGGAAAAAATCTGAGGGAAACATAAAGCATCATTTAGGAAGTCAAAATTTAATTAGGGACATTCAGCATGAACTTGTTAAGGGAAACAGCATTTGATATGTTGACTGAACTTTATTTTGAGGTAAACACAAGGTATGTAATTAATGATAGCACATTGAAGTAGCCTACATCAATTTTAGCAGGACATTTAGTCCACGGTGTAGGATTTTATCAAATACTAGATAAACAAAACCCAGGATCCAAGAGAAAGTAGTAGGTTGAACTTGGAAACTTTAATAACTGTAAAGGTAGAATGCAGTAGAGTGTTGCATGGGTAAGTGCAAGATCCCTTAAATAATTTCTATTTAACAATTAAGAAGTTTGCGGATGATACAAAACTTGATAATGCAGTTATTGGTGAGGACAGCTGCAGGAAGATATTAATGGATGCTTCGGGAGGACAAAAAGTGGCAAGTAGAATTCAACTCTGGGAGAAATGATGCAATGCATCAAAGGAGAGCAAAGGTGATAAAGGAATACACAATAAAAAAAAAAGGACATTGAACTATCAGAGAAAGCAGAAAGATCTTGGATATCCACAGATCTCTGAAGGCAGGACAGACAGAGATGATGATTAAGAAAGTATTTGGGATATTTGCCTTCACCTGTCATGGCACAGAATAAAAGAGCAAGGAAACCATGCTGGGACCATGTAAAGCACTGTTTGGGCCCACCGTGTATCCTTTTGGGCATTACACCAACAGGGTTTAGAGAGATTCATAACTATATTGCCTTGACTGGAGATTTTTAGTTAAGAAGAAATATTGGTTAAGCTGGGGTTTACTTTGGAATAAGGAGGCCAAGAGAAGATTTAATTGAGGTGTTTAAAAACAATAGAGGCACAAGATAGTGTGAACAGGAAGGTCCCACTTCCTTGAGCAGTGAAGTCAATAACTAGACACCAAAGAGTTAAGGTCACTGGTAGAAGCATTAGAAAGCGTTAAGTTTTTTTTTCCATAAAGAGTGTTGGGGGTCTGGAACTCACCATCAGGTAGTGGAGGTAGAAAGCTTCATCAGGTTGACAAAGGGCCTAGTTGGGCATTTTAAGTGCTGTAACCAGCAAGGAAGTGAAAATAGTCCAAAAAGATCAAGTTCTATCCAGCATAGAAGATGGGCTGAATAGCCTCCCACACTGTAAATTTCTATGATTCTATGATACCCACATCCAATAAATAAGAGACAAAAAAAAATCTACAAATATTGAGTGGTAGGATCGAGGCTGCACAGTTAATTTGTGTGTTATATTATTAAAGTATAGAATAAATTCAATACAATAGTAAATGGAAGTTTAATCAGGGTACAAGAAAATAACAAAAGTTAAAGGTTATTCAGCAAGAGTTGCTTAAGTAGCAGCAGAGGTATCTATTGTAACATATTTGGCAAAAATTTAAAGTAATACTGCCAACAGAGAGCTTTTTGAAACTCTACTGATGAGCAGGACTCAGATACAACTATCAATAAGCAGTGAATAATGTGATTTAAACCGGCTATCAAGGCAGCACCATGTCTTATAATCTGAAGCATCCATCTGAAAAGCCTTCTCTTCAGAATGTTATTTAAATTGGTAAATTTACTGAGGTACAGTGAAAAACTTTGTGTTGCATGCCTTCCATACAGATCATTTCACCACATCAGTACGTTGAGGTAGTACAAGGGAAAAATAATAACAGAATGCAGAATAAAGTGTTACAGAGAAAGTGCAGTGCAGGCAGACAATAGGGTGCAAGGCCATAACGAGTAGATCATGAGGTCAAGAGTCCATCTTTCCGTACTGGAGGACCATTCAATAGTTTTATAACAGTGGGATAGAAGCTGTTCTTGAGCCTGGTGGTACGTGCTTTCAGGCTTTTGTATCTTGTGCCCGATGGGAAGAGAAAAAGAGAGAATGTCCGGGGTGGGTGGGGTCTTTGATTACTGAGGCATCAAGAACTGTAGACAGAGTCCATGGAGGGAGGCTGGTTTCCGTGATGTGCTGAGCTGCGTCCACAGCTCTGCAGTTTCTTGCAGTCACGGGGAAAGCAGTTGCCATACCAAGCTGTGATGCATCTGGATTGGATGCTTTCTATGGTGCATCTATAAAAATTGGTGATTGTCAAAGGGGACATGCCAAATTTCTTTAGCCTCCTGAGGAAGTAGAGGTGCTGGTGCGCTTTCTTGGTCATGGTGTCTACGTAGTTAGACCAGGACAGGCTATTGGTGATGTTCACTCCTGGGAACTTGAAGCTGTAACCCCTCTCAATCTCAGCATCTTTGTTTGAAATATTATTTAGATATCAAAGTATATGCAAATCATTGTGTTATCAACATTTTCATCTCTTCCTCAGAGAAAATCAAATTAGCGAGGCAGGAATTGGATATTCCAAAGACATACTGGTAAGTTCTAATAATCTTCATGTTTTCTAATACCTTCTTTGTACTGACAGCAAACAGCTCATGTCAGATTTCTTTCCCCTTCTTAGAAATGGGGTTATACAAAAGTCTCCCTACAGTTTACTGAACCGTCCAGCTTCAAAAAAGAATCCAGAGAATGCTTGAAAATGAAAATTAAAACACTGCAGATGCTCAGAATATGCCATTGAATGCTTACCCCTTTAAATTGGTCAAGTTTTAAAACACTACATTCAGACGATATGTCCTAGTTCCAAAAGCAAAATTACAACTAGAGCAGTTTCCAATATTCCAGGAGCTTGCTGTATTTGGGTGGCATAGCTAGTAGAGTTGATGTGTCACAGCTCTAGAGATACAGATTCAATCCTGGTCACTGGAACTGTGAGGAATATGCATGTTCTCTATGACAGCATAAGTTTCCTCCTACATCCCAATGATGTGTTTATTAGTAGGTTACTTTGAAACTGTAAACTGATCTAAGTGTGTAGGTAAGCTGGGGGAAGTTGATGGGTTTGTAGGAGAGTAAAATGGGATTGGTGTAAACGGATGCATGATGGTGGGCCAAAAGGCCTACTTCCATGCTGTATGAAGCTATGACTCAAGAATCATCAATGCTTTGCACGATTGATCTTTGCATCATCAATTGGGACGGGAGAGGTTCCAGAGGATTGGAGGGTTGCAGACGTTGTTCCTTTATTGAAGAAAGGGAATAGAGATAGCCCAGGAAATTATAGACCAGTGAGTCTTACTTCAGTGGTTGGTAAATTGATGGAGAAGATCCTGAGAGGCAGGATTTATGAACATTTGGAGAGGTAGAATATGATGGGAAATAGTCAGCATGGCTTTGTCAAGGGCAGGTCCTGCCTTACGAGCCTGATTGAATTTTTTGAGGATGTGACTAAACACATTGATGAAGGAAGAGCAGATGTAGTGTATATGGATTTCAGCAAGGCATTTGATAAGGTACCCTATGCAAGGCTTATTGAGAAAGTAAGGAGGCATGGGATCCAAGGGGACATTGCTTTGTGGATCCAGAACTGGCTTGCTCACAGAAGGCAAAGAGTGGTTGTTGACAGGTCATATTCTGCATGGAGGTCGGTGACCAGTGGTGTGCCTCTGGGACCCTAACTCTTTGAGATTTTTATAAATGACCTCGATGAGGAAGTGGAGGGATGGGTTAGTAAGTTTGCTGATGACAAAGGTTGGAGGTGTTGTGGATAGTGTGGAGGGCTGTCAGAGGTTACAGCGGGACATAAATAGGATGCAAAACTGGGCTGAGAAGTGGAAGATGGAGTTCAACTCAGATAAGTGTGAAGTGGTTCATTTTGGTAGGTCAAATACGATGGCAGAATATAGTATTAATGGTAAGACTCTTGGCAGTGTGGAAGATCAGAGGGATATTGGGGTCTGAGTCCATAGGACGCTCAAAGCAGCTGCAAAGGTTGACTCTGGTTAAGGCGGCATACGGTGTATTGTCCTTCATCAATTGTGGAATTGAATTTAGGAGCCGAGAGGTAATGTTGCAGCTATATAGGACCCTGGTCAGACCCCACTTGGAGTACTGTGCTCAGTTCTGGTCACCTCACTACAGGAAGGATGTGGAAGCTATAGAAAGGGTGCAGAGGAGATTTACAAGGATGTTGCCTGGATTGCAGAGCATGCCTTATGAAAACAGGTTGAGTGAACACGGATTTTTCTCCTTGGAGTGATGGAGGATGAAGGGGGACCTCATAGAGGTGTATAAGATGATAAGAGGCATTGATTGTGTGGATAGTCAGAGGCTTTTTCCCCAAGGCTGAAATGGTTGCCACCAGAGGACACAGGTTTAAGGTGCTGGGGAGTAGGTACAGAGGAGATGTCAGGGGTAAGTGTTTTACTCAGAGAGTGGTGAGTGCGTGGAATGGGCTGCTGGCAACGGTGATGGATATGATAGGGTCCTTTAAGAGACTTTTGGATAGATAATGTACATGTAGCTTAGAAAAATAGAGGGCTATGGGTAAGCCTAGTAATTTCCAAGGTTGGGACATGTTTGACACAGCTTTGTGGGCTGAAGGGCCTGTATAGTGCTGTAGGTTTTCTATGTTCCAATCAGTGACAGCTCAAGTGTTCAGTTTTTAATTGACAGCACCAAGTGGTTCCATTCATTAGTTTATCAACCAAACAGCTCCGTAAACAGTGAAGTCACCTCCCTCACCATCTTTGCAACATTAAAGTCAACTTATTTTTTCACTTTTCCAGTTCTGATGAAGAGTCTTTGACCTATGTTAGCTTTTTTCTTTTTCCATAGCTAGTGCCTTACTGCTGAGTGTTTCCAGCATGTTCTGTTTTTATTCCAATTTGTTTTCTATTACTTTATGAGGTTGATAACATGTGAAAAAAAGTTTAAAAAAACATACATACTTGTCGCTCAAGGTCCTGAATTCGCTTGGCTTCAAGTGCTCTCCCCTTTGCACGTTTCTCAGGAGGTGAATTTCTGACTTTGGAATCAGCTGCAAGCTTTTGTATCTATCCAAGTTGGAGAGAATATCAAAAACATGGTGAATCTGCAGAGGTATGTTCGGAATTACTTAAGTGATGTAGGAATTTAAAAGGGATTTTGTTTTTAAAAAAAAATGACTATAATTGAAAGGTGAAGGAATATGATGCAGCCTTTGATTATTATAAAGCATTTGTGAATCTGATGTTATGTGATTGCAAAATGATGCTAAGGTGAAGAAATTAAATAGGCCATGAAAAGTACACAAAACTTTATGCTATGCAAGTTTCTAAGCTTATGCTCCTTAAGTGATTCAACATTGTCTTGAGAAAAGGCTCCAGTAGTTCAAGAATGTTAGACCATCAAGCTCTCTCTCTGATAATCAAGCTCCATATTACTCAGGCAGCCATATTCAGTACCTGTTCCTTTAGCTTCTCAATCTCTACATTTGCTGCTTTAAGCCGTGCTGCATCCTTATCCAGCATCTCCTGGTTTTCAGCATACCACTGCAACCTTTTGTTGAGACGAAGGATTTCTTGCTTATATTGTTCTTCCATGATTTTCATTTCAAAATCTTTATCACCTGTTTTTTAAGAACAAAAATCAGAATATATATATGCAAAACTACAGATGAAAAAAGCCATTTTTAATTCATACAACCAAGTTTTCAACTCCACATTATAGATCCTAACTGTTTCTCTAATGAATTCAAGATTTTTGCCCTAACTTTGTTTTATATATACATATTCAGTTTTGGGATTAGGACATAGTTGGCAAGACTGGCATTTATTGTCTATCCCTAATATCCCCAAGAAGATGACAGTGAGCTTACTTATGGAATCACTGCACACCTTGTGTGTGGGCACCATCATAGTGCTATTGGGCAAGGAGTTGCAGGATTTAGTCCCAGCAAAAATGAAGGAACATCAATATACTTCCAAGTCAGCATGGTACACGATCTGAAGGGGAACCTGCAGGTGGTGCTGCATTTTATTTGAATCCATTTCACATTTGTTTCCACAACATTTCCCATCTCCTTTAAGGCTTCTCCTACAACCCATTTCTTTGACCAAGCTTTTTGTCACCCTGTCCATCCTCCTATCTTTACTCATCCATTAATTTCTATTATACCTTTCCTATCTATGGTTTAATTACTAACCTTTCCTTTTGTTCTTTCCTCCCCCTTCTCCTGTCCCTGCATTTAAAAACCTGCTAACGATTTTCAGCTGTGACAAATGGTCATCCACCTGAGGTTCTCTCTGCAGCTGCTGTCTGACCTGATAAGTATTTCCAGTATTTTCCCCTTTTTCAGCACACCATTCATTTTTGGAATTGTATTTTTCTGAAGTGTCGCTGGATATATTTTAACATTAGTGCTATATAAATGCGGAGTTTAAAATTCTGTGGTCTGCTCTCAATTTTCTGATAAGTTTATGAACATTGCTCTGGGAGGAGATATGAAAGCCACAGAGAACTCACTCATAGCGGAAACAGATAATTACTGACAAGTAAACCTTTCAGGTGTTCAGCCTTTCAAAGGAAAATATCTGAAAGGAGCAATAAACTGAAAGCCTCGATACTGATGGAAATTAAATGTGGGTATTATTTTTAAAAAACAAGCAACTAATCTGCAATATTATTCCTATGACTGGAGGGCACATTGTAAAATTACTCCAAATCATCTACCCTAGGACTGGAGATGCAAAGAGTGCTGATTGGGTGCAGTGGGTGGGGGAAAATTGCAAAGCTTTAGTCACAATTTCCAAAACTGTCATAGGGGTGAAGAAATTAGATTGAGGAAAGATCTACCTAGTACAGATTTTCCAGTTGTTGGGAACACAGTTGGTTAAAAGGAAATCAAAAATATAAATAATTTATCAACAGATACAAGAACAGATTACCAATGGGAGAACAGAAAGTCATATACTGTTTTTAGGAACTGGATGATTTCTCTTTAGGAAGTAAGGGCTAATAATTGAGGAAGAATAAGCTAAATAGACCCAAATGTTCAAAATACTATTGGACAAATAGTCTCCAATGTAAAGAACAATGTCACATTTTAATAAAACTGGGATATAAAACAACCACTTTCACACCATATGGTAAAATAATTATAATTCAAGGCCACTGACAGCTGTAATACTTCTCAATTATATATCTTGAAACATATACTAATCCCAACAAATTGCCCTGAATTACATTGCACAACCAATAACTTGCCTGAGGTATTAGTAAGTTGTTCTTTAGCCGTATTACATTCTTTCTTCATTTTTTCCAGGTCCACCTCTAATGCTTGCTTTTCCTGTTTAAGTTTCTTAATCTCTTCTGTATGCTTAACCTCTTCTTTCTGAAAATTAAGAATCAAACAAAATATACAAAAAAAGCTCCCACTCAGAAGATCTGTAATATCTTTGCCAAATGCTGTTTAAGGATACAATTTTGAGGCTTTGTGGGTTTCACTTCGGAAGATGTCGGGACTTTGGAGCAGATAAGCTTTTTCTTTTATTTTTAACAGGATCTTTATTATAAGAGTTAGATTTTATAAGGTTCTTTTTTTAAGTTGTTTTATAAGTTTTTAAAATCGGGAATAGTGAGGGCTGGACTGCGCAGGCGCGTTATGTCGGCAGGTAAGGCGCGGGTAGTTTAAAAAGCAAACCGCCATATCCAGCGGGCAGCTGAGTGAGAGAGAGCAGAATGGTCAGGCTTTGCCTCAAGGGGCTTAGGTGTAAAGGGACAAGGCAGGTGAGTAGCTGGTAGATAGGTAAAAGTAAGGTTTACCTGTTACCTGTTATAAATTTTTAAGTAGAAAAACAAGCGGGGAAAAAAAGAATTAGTTCTGATGGAGGACATGGTGGTGTGCTGCAGCTGCTTGATGTGGGAGCTCGTGGACTTTGCTGCGGTCCACAATGGCCACATCTGCAGTAAGTGCTTGAGGCTGGAGGAACTTCGGCTCACAATCGATGAGCTGGAGTTGCAGCTTCAAACACTGCGCAGCAGCAGGGAGGGGGCAAGGGTTTTGTAGATACTGTACATAAGGAGACGGTCACCCCCCCTTAGAGCAGGTACTACTGGAGTCCAGCAAGTAGATAGAATGGTGAGTGTCAGGGGAGGGAAAAGGAAAATGAAAACGAACAGGCAGATAGAGCAGAGGACCCCGGAGGCTGGTCCCCTCAGCAACAGGTTTTCCACTTTGGAGGCTGTTGAGGGAGATGACCTGCTGGGGCCTAGCAGCAGTAGCCAGGTCTATGGCACTGGGACCAGTCCTGCTGCTCAGAAGGGAAGGGAGGAGAAGAGGAAGGCAGTAGTGATAGGGGACTCGATAGTTAGGGAAACAGATAGGAGGTTCTGTGGCAGTGAGCATGAATCCTGGATGGTATGTTGTCTCCCAGGTGCCAGGGTCCGGGATGTCTCTGATCGGGTCCACAGGATTCTAGAGTGGGAGGGAGAACATCCAGAAGTCATGGTTCATGTTGGTACCAACGACATAGGTGGGAAGAGGGATGAGGTCCTGAAAAGTGAGTTTAGCAAGCTAGGCAGAAGGATGAAGAACAGGACCTCAAGGGTAGCGATCTCAGGATTGCTGCCAGTGCCACGCGATAATGAAGGGAGGAATAGGAGGAGATGGCAAATAAATGCATGGCTGAGAAGTTGGTGCAGGAGGGAGGGTTTTAGATTTTTGGATCATTGGGATCTCTTCTGGGGAAGGTGGGACCTGTACAGAGAGGACAGGTTACACCTTAACCTGAGGGGGGGGCCAATATCCTTGCGGCCAGGTTTGCTAGGGTGTTTCAGGAGGGTTTAAACTAGATTGAGAGGGGGAAGTGAACCGGAGGAGTAGATCAGAGGAAGAAGGGGATGGGAAAAAGTCAGATCTGATAGGTACAGAGGCTTTGAGGAAGGAGAAGCAGAGTACAGGCTATACAACTAGTAAGGTGGATAGGCTAAAGTGCATTTACTTAAATGCAAGAAGTATCAGGAATAAGGGAGATGAACTGAGAGCTTGGATTAGTACATGGGACCATGATATTGTGGCTATTACAGAGACATGGCTGATATCAGGGCAGGATTGGATATTGAATATTCCTGGTTTTCAGTGTTTTAAAAGGGATGGGGGGGGAAAGAGAAGAGGAGGAGGGGTGGCGATACTGGTCAGGGACACTGTTACAGCTGCAGAAAGGGTAGATAATGTATAAGGATCCTCTCTAGAGTCAATATGGGTGGAAGTTAGGAACAAGAAAGGGGCAGTTAACCTCCTGGGAGTATTCTATAGGCCCCCGGTAGCAGTAGGGATACTGAGGAGCAGATTGGGAGGCAGTTTTTGGAAAGATGCAAAAATGACAGGGTTATTATAATGGGAGACTTCAACTTTCCAAATATTGATTGGCACCTACTTAGTGCCAAGGGTTTAGACAGGGTGCAGTTTGTTATGTGTGTCCAGGACAGATTCCTGACACTGTATGTTGACAGGCCGACTAGAGGGAATGCCATATTAGATCTAGTTTTAGGTAGTGAACCGGGACAGGTGACAGATCTATCGGTGGGTGAGCATTTGGGGGACAGTGACCATTGCTCCATAACCTTTAGAACGGTCATGGACAGGGATAGGAACAAAGAGGACAGGAAGATATTTAATTGGGGAAAGGTGAATGATGAGGCTATAAGGCGAGAACTTGGGAGTGTAAATTGGGGTGACATTTTTGAAGGGAAATGTACTATGGAGACGTGGCTGATGTTCAGGGATCTTTTGTAGAACGTTAGGGATAAATTTGTCCCAGTGAGGCAGAGAAGGAATGGCAGGGTAAAGGAACCGTGGGTGACGAGAGAGGTGGAACAACTAGTTAGGAAGAAGGCAGCATACATACGGTGTAAGCAGCAAGGATCGGACAGGGCTTGTGATGAATATAGAGTAGCAAGGAAGGAACTTAAAAGGGCTGGGGAAAGCGAGAAGGGGACATGAAAAGGCTTTGGCGAGTAGGGTTAAGGAGAATCCCAAGGCTTTTTTCTCGTAAGTGAAGAGCAGAAGGATGGCTAGGGTAAAGGTAGGTCCGATTAAAGACAAAGGTGGGAAGATGTGCCTGGAAGCTGTGGAAGTAGGTGATGTTCTCAAATGAATACTTTTCTTCGGTACTCACCAAGGCGAAGGGTCTTGATGACACCGAGGACAATGTTGGTGAGGGTAATGTTCTAGAGTATGTAGATATTAAGAGAGAGAGGATGTGTTGGAGTTGTTAGAAAATATTAGGACAGATAAATCCCTGGGGCCTGACGGAATATTCCCCAGGCTGCTTCGTGAGGTGAGGGAGGAGATTGCTGAGCCGTTGGTTAGGATCTTTGAGTCCTCGTTGTCCACGGGGGTGGTACCGGAGGATTGGAGGGCGGCAAATGTTGTCCCCTTATTCAAAAAAGGTAGTAGGGATAGTCCAGGGAATTACAGACCAGTGAGCCTTACGTCTGTGGTGGGTAAGCTGTTAGAAAGGATTCTAAGAGATAGGATCTATGACCATTTAGAGAAACATGGACTGATTAGGGACAGCCAGCATGGCTTTGTGAAGGGAAGATCCTGCCTCACAAGCCTGATAGGGTTCTTTGAGGAGGTGACCAGGAAGATTGATGAGGGTAGTGCAGTGGATGTGGTCTACATGGATTTTAGTAAGCTGTTTGACAAGGTTCCGCATGGTAGGCTTCTTCAGAAGGTCAGAGGCCAAGGGATCCAGGGAGGCTTGGCCCTGTGGATTCAGAATTGGCTTGCCTGTAGAAAGCAGAGGGTTGAGGTGGAGGGAGTGCATTCGGATTGGAGGGCTGTGACTAGTGGTGTCCCACAGGGATAGGTTCTGGGACCTCTACTTTTTGTGGTATTTATTAACGGCTTAGTTGAGGGGGTGGAAGGCTGGGTTAGCAAGTTTGCAGATGACACAAAGATTGGTGGTGTTGTGGATAGTGTGGAGGGCTGTCGAAGCTTGCAGAGGAATATTGATAGGACGCAGAGCTGGGCTGACAAGTGGCAGATGGAGTTCAATCCAGAGAAGTGTGAGGTCATACACTTTGGAAGGACAAACTCCAAGGCGGAGTACAAGGTGAATCGCAGGATTCTGGGCAGTGTGGAGGAGCAGAGGGGTCTGGGGGCTTCATATCCACAGATAACTGAAAGTACCCTCACAGGTAGATAGGGTAGTTATGAAAGCTAACATCCCATAAACTTTCTTAAATCGGGGATTGAGTTTAAGAGCCGCAAAGTGATGATGCAGCTTTACAAAACTCTGGTTAGGCCACACTTGGAGTACTGTGTCCAGTTCTGGTCGCCTCATTATAGGAAGGATGTGGAGGCATTGAAAAGGGTGCAGAGGAGATTTACCAGAATGCTGCCTGGATTAGAGGGTATGGATTATGAGGAGAGACTAAAGGAGCTAGGGCTGTTCTCATTGAAGAGAAGGAGGATGAGGGGAGACATGATAGAGGTATACAAGATATTGAGAGGAATAGATAAAGTGGACAGCCAGCGCCTCTTTCCCAGGGCACTAATGCTCAAAACAAGAGGACATGGCTTTAAGGTAATGGGTCGGAAGTTCAAGGGAGATGTCAGAGGGAGGTTTTTCACCCAGAGAGTGGTTGGTGCATGGAATGCGCTACCTGGGGTGGTGGTGGAGGCTGATACATTGGACAAGTTCAAGAAATTGTTAGATAAGCATATGGAGGAATTTAAAATAGAGGGATATGTGGGAGGAAGGGGTTAGATAGTCTTAGGTGTGGTTTGCAGGGCGACATAACATGGTGGGCTGAAGGGCCTGTATTGTGCTGTATTGTTCTATGGTTCTAATTTGCGGAAGTATACATTTCTTTTTGGTGGGTAGCAAAAGGTAATGAAAATTAGTGTCCTGCAAAACATAAGAACTATCCAATGACAAATTACAGCACAAAACCTGCTAGCAAGAAGTTCACAACAGTATAAACTATGCTGGACAACTTCTTAATGATAAAGCAATACGTTGAGAAGGAGCAATTTAATTCATAAAGGAAAAATGTAACATTTTTCAATAATTTCAGAAACTTAACAAATTGACAAAAATCAGAGTTGACGTTAGGTAATAAAATATCTTTCGTCGTGGTTGGGGAGGGACGGATACTCCCAGCTTGCTTCTTTTAAAGTAAAGTGAAAATATAAATACAATTTAATCAAGAAAGTAATTATGTGGTTAGAATCAAGTAAACCACCATAGCGCATTTTTATGGCATTGTGAAGCCAACCATGAACAGTAAATTATGAGTAGGTGATGGGAGGATAGAAATGAAACAAACTCAGAGATTTACTTAGGCTTGCTGTTATACAAAGAAACAAAGTGTTGTGATTAATAAAATCAAAAAGGAGTACAGAAAGTTACAATTATCCACAGCATGTACAACAAAAAAACAACTGGATTCTTTAAAAAAGGTGTAAGAGTAGAATAATAGGAGCTTTTAAATGATTTCCTGACTTGCCCTATTATTAAAGTTGCGCAACAGTAAATTTAAGTAGGGCTCAAAAATCAAATTACTCAGCTGCTTCGAGGCTGATCTCCCTCTTGTCCACCATTTCAGAGCATTGGAGACAATTCTCATGAACCGTTGACTATCTGATGTGGAAAATTGCATTTATTTTTTTTGGATGTATACACATCTCAATGTAAAGATACACATCTCAGAGTTGCAATCTTTTCCACTGTAACTGGTTGTATGTTTTTACAGATTGTTTTACTGCAAATCACTCGGAGCAGTGCTTATTGCACTATTAAAATATGGTTAATAAATAAAACAAATGTTAAAGTAAAACTTATTACATATTCTACTATGCAAGAAAGAACTGTTTTATGTTCTCAAATTTCTTCTGCAATTTCTCTATTTTCTTCGTTTTGTTTTGCAAAATATAAAACTGAAATATAAATGACAAGTAGGTTTTAAATAATCTAAAGATACTGGACTAAATGTACTATATTTAAATGCACGTAGCATTAGGAATAAAGTGGATGACCTCGTGGGACAACTACAGATTAATAAATACGACATTGTGGCAATCACTGAGTCATGGCTCTATGACGGATGTGATTGGGAACTAAACGTCCAGGGGTACACAGTATATAGGAAGGATAGGCGGATAGGCAGAGGGGGTGGTGTAGCCATGATGGTTAGTAATGATATAAAATCAATAGAAAGGAAGGACATTGGGTCAGAAGAGGTGGAATCCTTATGGGCGGAGCTAAGAAATAGCAAGGGTAAAAGGACAACAGTAGCAGTGATATACAGGCCCGCTAATAGCAGGCAGGATGTGGACTATAAGTTGCAGTTAGAAATAGAAAAAGCATGTCAGAGTGACAACGTTAAGATAATTATGGGGGATTTTAACATGAAGGTGGACTGGGAAATCCAGCAAGGCAGTAGATCTCAGGAGAGTAAGTTTGTGGAATGTCTACGGGATGGCTTTTTGGAGCAACTTGCTGATGAGCCCGCCAGGAGATCGGCTGTTTTGGATTGGGTGCTGCGTAACGAACTGGAGGTGATTAGGGAACTAAAGGTAAAGGAACCATTAGGAACTAGTGATCACAACATGATTAAATTCAGTTTCAAATCTGAGAAGGAGAAGCTGATAACTGGTGTATCGATATTTCAGTGGAACAAAGAAAATTACAGTGGCATGAGAGAGGAGCTGGCCCAAATTGATTGGAAGAATAAGCTAGCTGGAGGGACGGCAGAGCAGAAATGGATGGAATTTCTACAAGAAATAAGGAAAATGCAGGATAGATATATTCCTAGAAAAAAAAGGTTTTGAATGGAAAAAGGCACAAATGTGGATAACGAGAGAGGTGAAGGCTAAAATAAAAGCAAAAGGGAGGGCACAAAGGAAGCAAAAATCAGTGGGAAAACAGAAGACTGGGAAACTTTTAAAAACCTGCAGAGAAACTAAGAAGGTCATTAGGAAAGAAAAGATGAATTATGAAAGAAAATTGGCAGATAACATTTGAAAGGATACCAAGAGTTTTTTTTAAATATATGAGTAAAAGACAGACACAGGTTGATATAGGACCAATTGATAACGGTGCGGGAGAGATTATAATGGATGACAAAGAGATGGCAGAGGAACTAAATGAGTATTTTGCATTGGTCTTCACTGTGGAGGACATCAGCAATATACTGGATAGTCAGGGGTCTCAAGGAATGGAACTGAGTTCAGTTAAGATTACTAGAAATAAGGTGCTAGGAAAGCTAAATGGACTAAAGACTGATAAGTCTCCCGGACCGGATGAGGTGCATCCCCAGGTTCTGAAGGAGGTGGCTTTAGAGATTGCGGAGGCACTGGTGATAAATTTTCCAGGAATCGATAGACTCCAGCATGGTTCTGGAGGACTGGAGGGTCGCAAATGTAGTTCCGCTGTATAAGAAAGGTGGGAGGCAGCATAAAGGAAATTACAGACCTATTAGTCTGACATCAGTGGTGGGAAAGTTATTAGAATTGATCCTCAAGGATGAGGTTATGGAATACCTAGAGGTGCAAGGCAAGATAGGTCCAAGCCAACATGGTTTCGCGAAGGGAAGATCCTGCCTGACCAACTTATTGGAGTTTTTTTGAGGAAATCTCAGGTAGGGTGGATAAGGGAGAGTCAGTAGATGTTGTGTATTTAGACTCTCAAAAAGGCCTTTGACAAGGTGCCGTACAAGAGGCTCATTAATAAGATGAGAGGTCATGGAATTACAGGTAGGATAACAGAATGGGTGGATCGTTGGCTGGTTAGCAGAAAGCAAAAGGGTGGGAATAAAGGGATCCTATTCTGGTTGGCTACCGGTTACTAGTGGTGTTCCGCAGGGGTCGGTGTTGGGGCCACTTCTTTTTACTCTATACATTAACAACTTGAATGATGGAGTAAGTGGTTTTGTGGCTAAGTTTGCAGATGACACCAAGATAGGTGGAGGAGTAGGAAGTATTGAGGAGACAGGAAGATTGCAGAGAGACCTAGATAGTTTAGGAGAATGGGCAAGGAAGTGGCAGATGAGATTCAATGTTGAGAAATGTGCAGTTGTACACTTTGGAAACAGAAATAAACGGGCAGATTATTATGTAGAAGGGGAGAAAATTCAAAGTACAGAAGTACAAATGGACTTGGGGGTACTCGTGCAGGATACCCTAAAGGTTAACCACCAGGTTGGATCGGCGTTAAGGAAAGCGAATGCTATGTTGGCATTCATTTCAAGAGGTATAGTGTATAAAAGTAAGGAAGTGTTGATGAGGCGCTACGGGGCACTAGTGAGACCTCATTTGGAATACTGTGTACAGTTTTGGGCCCCATATCTTAGGAAGGATGTGCAGATGTTGGAGAGGGTTCAGAGGAGATTTACGAGGATGATTCCCAGAATGAAAGGGCTTACATATGATGAGCGTTTGTTGGCTCTTGGACTGTACTCACTGGAGTACAGAAGAATGAGAGGGGACCTCATAGAAATATTTAAAATGTTGAAAGGACTGGACAGGGTAGATGTGGCCAAGCTGTTTCCTTTGGTGGGTGAGTCCAGGACCAGAGGGTACAATCTTAGAATTAGAGGGTACAGGTTTAAAACAAGGATGAGCAGAAATTTCTTTAGCCAGAGGGTAGTGAATTTATGGAATTCCTTGCCAAGTACAGCAGTGGAGGCCAGATCATTGGAGGGGTTTAAGGAGATAGATAGATATCTAATTAGTCGGGGTATCAAGGGATGTGGGGATAAGGCTGGAAATTGGGGTTAGTGTAGCAGTTGCTACCGCGGAATAAAACAAGACTCTACTCGGAGGATTGCCAAACAGAACTGGTTTATTTTCCCGCCTTGCGCGGGCCCTTTAAGGGAGAATGTTCTCGCCCAAAACAACCGGCAATGACGTAAGTCCTACGTCATCAGGACTTTCCCGCGCGCGGGTTCTCCCCGTCGCTCGGAAAGACGAGGCCCGCCGCCATCTTGGGCCTCGTCGCTCCGACGCCATGCGACCCGACTGCCGAGCCGGTTCGCCCGACTAGACGGTGAGTCGCCACATTAGAATAGTTTTTTTTCCTCCCTCCCCATTTCTGATTTCTTTTTCCCCTTTTCCCTGGAACAGACTCGATGGGCTGAATGGCCTACTTCTGCTCCCTTATCTTGTGATCTTATTGAGAATATTACCTTTGCATGAATGTATAAAACTGCCTACTTTCAAATATATAAAAGTGACACAGAAAAAAAAAAATCACACTGCGACTACAATTTTACTGCTATTTAGCATAAGCATGGATCAGAAGCATTTTCTGCAATATAGGAATGCAAAGGGGACAGTACAATACAATCTGACCTTGGAGGATGGAAACTGGAAATACAATTTGTGCCCAACTTTGGTTTGAATGACTTGTTTTGGCATTTCCGTTAAGTGGCTTGGATACTATCCATTTGAATGACTGGGAAGGGGTATTCCCTTCATTGTGTAAACTTCAGTAACTTCCTTCTATCACTACTCTGGTGTTCAATTGCCCCATCAATATTCAGGGCTAGTAGAGCAATGGTCTATTCAAATACTATGATTCATTATTAGATATTGTGACAAAATTCAAAGCTAATAATACTAGGTTACTTTATGCAATCTGAATGTTACAAATAAAGCACTTGCCTTACACCATTGTTTAAATAAGCTTCAAAACAACTACTTACCTGTGATACTTTCAACTGTGAAAGCAAGTCGGCAATATTCTGATTTTTAATTTGCTCAGATGACTGCATATCATGGATTGATGCTTGCTTCATATTATTCTTCTTCAACTGTTCCCTAATGAAAAAAAAGCAAAACAAATAATTCCTCATACAAATTCAAAAATGAAACAGAATTAATTCTTTAAATTTGTTTTAAATCCAATTAAATCTATTCAGCAGCTAATGTGTGCACATATCTAGTGACTATTTAGGATGTAAATACACACTCAAGGTGATATGGAGAAGATTGGAAACCACCAGTTATGAAGTCCATTACTTTGAGTCTTTGTATGAATCTTGATTTTCTATGGCATTGAAGGGGAAAGTGTAGTGACTGGCCTAATAACGCAGAAGATTTGCATCTTGAAAATTTGAATTCAAATCAAAAAGAGAAATAAAAACTTCAAAACAATAAAATTTCAAAATGCTCTCAGAACATTTTTTTATTATAAAACCTCCATTGGACTACGTGACCTTTACAGAGTGAAACCCACTTTTCTTGCAAGCTTCGACTGCAGTCTTAAATCAGTTAATTCAACTACCTTTGAAGTTGTTCCACTAGAGGTGAGCAATGAATGCTTGCCTTTTCTTATTCATTTGCAAAATCTGGGCATTGCCAGCGTGGCCAGCATCATTGGCTGTCGCCAACTACCCTCAAGAAGATGGTGAGTTGTTTCTTGAACTGCTTGTAGTCCTTCTGGTGAAGATACACCCACAGTACTGTTGGGGTGGGCTGATATTCCAGGGATTAGACCCAGCAATGACAAAGGACCAGCAATATATTTCTAAGTCAGAGTGATGTGTGACTTGGAGGGGAACCTTCAGATGGTGGTGTTCCATGTGCCTGCTGCCCCCGTCCTCCTTGGTGGTAGAGGTCATAGATTTGGGAGATGCTGTCAAAGTAGCTTTGGCAAGTAATTCATTGCATTCTGGAGATGTAACGCAGTGCAATCACTAGGCACTGATGCATAAAGGGGGAATGCTTAGAGTTGTTGATGGGGTACCAGTTAAGCATATCGTTTTGCCCTGGATAGTGCCAAACTTTGGGAGCTGTCATTGCTGCACACATTCAGGCAATGGGGGAGTATTCCATCATACTTCTAATTTACGCTTTGCACATGGTGGAATGGCCTCAGCCAGAGAATACCCTTCAACCTGCTCTGCCAGCCACAGCACATGTGTAGTTAGAAGACACAAGAGACTGCAGATGCTGGAACTGGAGCAATAAACAAAATGCTGGAGGAACTCAGTGGGTCAGACAACATCTGTGGAGGGAAATGGACAGTTGACATTTTGGGTTGAGATCTTTGAGCTTCTAGTCAGTGGTAACCTTCAGGATATTGATAGTGAAGTGCTCAGCAATGGTAATACCATTGGATGCTGAGGGTAGATGGTTAGACTTTTACTGGGGGTGCTCATTTCCATGGAGCAAATGTTACTTGTCACTCATCAGTCCATTCCTGAATGCCATACAAGTCTTGCTGCATACAGGCATGGGCTGCTATCGTTGTTGAGGAACTGTGAATGGAATTTAACATTGGGCAATCAGCAGCAAACACCTCCATTTCTGACCTTATCATGGAAAGGTCATCATGGATGAAGCAGCTGAAGATGGTTGGGTCTAGGACACTGCTCTGAGGAATTCCTGCAGTGACGTCCTGGGGCTAGGACGATTGACTTCTGACAACTGCAGCTACTTTCCTTTGTGCAAGGTATGATTCCAATCACCAGAGTTCCTTTGAAGACCATTTGACTTCAGCTTTACCAGGCCAACTTGGTGCCACATTTATTCAAACGTTGCCTTGATGTCAAGGGCAGTCACTCTAACCTCAGCTCTTTAGTCCATGTTTGGACCAAGTCTGTAGTGAGATCTGTAGCCCAGTGATCTGAGTGAAATCAGGACCACTTGGTTCATTAATGCATCTTGACTGTATTTTCTTTCATTCTTGCGATGCAGTCCTACAATGCAATAATCACATAGAAAGCATCCTATCTGGATGTATCACGGCTTGGTACGGCAACTGCTCTGCCCAGGACTGCAAGAAGCTGCAGAGTTGTGGACACAGCCCAGCGCATCACGCACACCAGCCTCCCCTCCTTGGACTCTGTCTTTACCTCTCCTTGTCTTGGTGAAGCAGCCAGCATAATCAAAGACCCCACCCACCCAGGACATTCTCTCTTCTCTCCTCTTCCATCTGGTAGAAGATACAGGAGCCTGAGGGCACATACCACCAGACTTAAGGACAGCTTCTACCCCACTGTGATAAGACTATTGAACAGTTCCCTTATACAATGAGATGGACTCTGACCTCACCATCTACCTTGTTGTAACCATGCGCCTTATTGCACTGCACTTTCTCTGTAGCTGTGACACTTTACTCTGCACTGTTATTGTTTTTACCTTTACTACATCAATGCACTCCATACTAATGCAATGTAACTGCACTGTGTAATGAATTGACCTGTATGATCAGTTTGTAAGACAAGCTTTTCACTATACCTTGGTACAAGTGACAATAATAAAACCAATACATATACTGATAAGACAATGGCAATTCTCAGGAAATCATTAATATCTCACTGCCTTTGAACCTTAACAAAAGGGCAAGATTTGTGTTTGCGCTAATTCTCTCCTCCAAAAAGTAACCAAATGCAACCTTGGCAATATGGCAGTCACATTGAGGATGTCAGTTGGGCAGCAGATTGGGGAAAGAACTAGGGATAGAGGATTGTTGTGCTAGGGTTGAAAGGGGCCCAGGGAGGTGATAGGATGGGGTGGGACAAGATGTTAAGTTGGGGCAGTGGATGGGGGTAGTCAGTTGGGCAAATAATCAAAGAGGCATGAAGATATCATCAGTGGGAGGGGAGGTGGGGTGGGGAAGGTGATGACAATGGTGGAAGCAATCACTGAGAACAATACCCAAATGAAAACCTTCCTTTTAGAATCTTTTCCAGACTCCCTTGCAAAGGTTGGGAGCCTTTTAGTTAATGCCAAAAGCAAGCCTCAACTCCATTCACTGAGCTTGCATATACAAACAGTTTCAAGCGAGTGATATCAAACAAAAGCTGCATGCCAATCGCCAAAGGCATGTTGAACCTACAACATAAATATGAAATTGTGCCCAAATGTACTTGCTATCAATCATGTTTAGCAATCAGATTTTTCATAAAATTATATGGCATTGTGCAAATAAAAAGCTGCAATACATGATTTTTTATGGCTGTAGTAAGTTAGGAACTGAGACCGCCAATGTGCACTTGTATTTTTTTTAGAATAATATTTCAAGCCTTACTTTAGTTGTCGAATTTCGGTCATTAAGTGGCGGGATTCTGTGAACATTTTCTCTTCATTTTTTTTATTAGCCATCTGAAGCTCTTTCACTTGTGTGTAAAGTCTTTCATTTTCCTGAAGCAACAAATATACTTAAATGAGCCAGCAAAACAGATTAGTTTTACAGCCAACAATTTCTAATTACCATACCGATCCCCCCAAAAATACCGAGTTTACACTTGAACTGTTACCCATCGAAAGAAAGAGCTGCACATGTAAAAGTCAAAGCAAAATACTGCGGATGTTGGAAATCAGAAATAAAAACAGGAGATGCTGGGAACATGCAGAAGGTCAGACAGCACATGTGGAAAGACAAAAACAAAATTAATATTTTTGACTGGTGACCTATAATCAGAAGCAGATAATAAAGGAACAGCTCTTACAGCAATCTTAGAGGGAAGGCAAATTGTGATAAGAAAGATAGGCCAGTAATGCAGTGGTGGATGGGAAGATTACTTAGCAAAAGAGATGGTGGATAGCAAATGATAATAATAATATGATAATGAAACAAAAACAAACAAAATAGATGCACACAAGATTACAGTATAAGAGGAAGGAAGAAAGCAAGCAAGCAATGAAAATCTAGCAATAAAGACCTTCCTTGGCTGCCAGTGGAAGATTGGCAAACAGATGCCTAGATGCAGATTGCTTTGTCGGCTGTGTATCAGAATCAGAATTATTATCACCAACTTAGATGACGAGAAATTTGTTGTTTTGTGGCAGCAGTACAGTGCAAAGACATAAAATTGCTATAAAAAATTACAAAAATAAATAAATAGCGCAAAGGAATAACAAGGTAGTGTTCATGGACCGTTCAGAGATCTGATAACAGAGGGGAAGAAGCTGTTCCTAAATCAATGAGTGTGCTCTCTTGTATTTGACATTTCCACCCTGGGAAAAAGACTTACTATCTACCCTATCTATGCCTCTCATAATTTTATATACTTCTATCAGAGTGTCCCTCAGCTTCTGATGCTCCAGAGAAGACAACTTGAGTTTGTCCAACCTCTCCAACTACTTTAATCCACAAAAACATCTTGAGCAAAGTTGGGCTGGGCACAAGGAGTGTCTGACTACTTGGAACATTGTGTACAGTTTTGGTCACCAAGTTACAAGAAAAACATTGTTAAGCTGGAAAGAGTGCAAAGAAGATTTACAAGAAAGTTGCCAGGGCTTGACGGCATGAGTTATAGGGAGAGGTTGGGCAGGCTAAGACTTTATTCTTTGGAACGTAGGAGACTGAGGGGTGACCTTATAGAGGTGTATAAAATCATGAGGGTCTTAGATAGGGTGAATGCACACACAGTCTTTTTCCCCAGGGAAAGGGAACCAAAAACTATAGGGCATAGATTTAAGGCAAGAGGGGAAAGATTTAAAAAGGGACCTTAAGGGCAACTTCTTCACACTGAGGATGGTGCTTATATGGAATGGGCTGCCAGAGGAAATGGTTGAGGCAGGCACAATAACATTTAATAGACATTTGGACAGGTACATGGATAGGAAAGGTTTAGAGTGATATGGCCAAACGCATGCAAATAGCTTAGGTGGGCACCTTGGTTGGCATAGATGAGTTGGGCCAAAAGGCCTGATTTTGTGCTGTTTTACTCTATGACTCTCATAGCTTATTTACTGCACAGCACTATCTATAAATATTTAATGTACATTGAATATACAAATTGGATACTATGAATACAAACTGTCTGGTAGAGTACAAGCAGCAAAGCAACAGAGTCCAGTCTGAGACACAGACCTGAGTATTATGCGGAGTAAACAAGTGCAAGAGACAGAGAAGGTCTGACACTGAGGTAGAATGAAAGTGGACATGGGGACACATAGGGCAAGCATATGAGAAGCTACCAAAAAAAAAAAGGCCATTTTTCTCAAGTTTTTGAAGAGAACATGAGCAGCATTTAGGCAGCAAGACAGAAGGAAGAATAGAGCATGCTATTTTCTTCATGCACAAAGTGAAAGCTAACCCAGGAACCTTCAGGTGGCATGTACAACCAAGATCAATAAAAATAAAGAATTGTGCCAAGCTGTACTGAGAAATATAGAATTATTACACTGCAGGAGAAGGTCATCCAGTTCATCATGTCTGCACTTTGATCCCAACATTACGTAAATACATACAGTGGCATGCAAAAGTTTGGGCACCCCGGTCAAAATGTCTGTTACTGTGAATAGCTAAGTGAGTAAATGATGACCTGATTTCCAAAAGGCATAAAGTTAAATATGACACATTTCTTTAATATTTTAAGCAAGATTACTTTTTTATTTCCATCTTTTACAGTTTCAAAATAACAAAAAAGGAAAAGGGCCCGAAGTAAAAGTTTGGGCACCCTGCATGGTCAGTATTTAGTAACGCCCCCTTTGGCAAGTATCACAGCTTGTAAACGCTTTCTGCAGCCAGCTAAGAGTCTTCCAATTTTTGTTTGGGGGATTTTCGCCCATTCTTCCTTGCAAAAGGCTTCTAGTTCTGTGAGATTTTTGGGCCCTCTTGCATGCACTGCTCTTTTGAGGTCTATCCACAGATTTTCGATGATGTTTAGGTCAGGGGACTGTGAGAGCCATGGCAAAAACTTTAGCTTGTGCCTCTTGAGGTAGACCATTGTAGATTTTGAGGTGTGTTTAGGTTCGTTATCCTGTTGCGGTAGCCATCCTATTTTCATCCTCAGTTTTTTGTTTACAGACAGTGTTATGTTTGCTTCTAAGAATTTGTTGGTATTTAATTGAATTCATTCTTCCGTCTTCTAGTAAAATGCTCCCCATGCCACTGACTGCAACACAAGCCCAAAGCATGATCGATCCACCCCCGTGCTTAACAGTTGGAGAGATGTTCTTTTCATGAAATTCTGCACCCCTTTTTCTCCAAACATACTTTTGCTCATTGCGGTCAAAAAGTTCTATTTTAACTTCATCAGTCCACAGGACTTGTTTCCAAAACGCATCAGGCTTGTTTAGATGTTCCTTTGCAAACTTCTGATGCTGAATTTTGTGGTGAGGACGAAGGAAAGGTTTTCTTCTGATGACTCTTCCATGAAGGTCATATTTGCGCAGGTGTCGCTGCACAGTAGAACAGTGCAGCGCCACTCCAGAGTCTGCTAAATCTTCCTGAAGGTCTTCTGCAGTCAAATGGGGGTTTTGATTTGCCTTTCTAGCAATCCTACAAGCAGTTCTCTCAAAGTTTTCTTGGTCTTCCAGACCTCAACTTGACCTCTACCGTTCCTGTTAACTGCCATTTCTTAATTACATTACAAACTGAGGAAACGGCTACCTGAAAACACTTTGCTATCTTCTTATAGCCTTCTTCTGCTTTGTGGGCATCATTTATTTTAATTCTCAGAGTGCTAGGCAGCTGCTTAGAGGAGCCCATGGCTGCTCTTTGTTGAGACAAGGTTTGAGGAGTCAGGGTATTAATAAAGCTTTGAAATTTGCATCACCTGGCCTTTCCTAGCGATGACTGTGAACAAGCCATTGCCCTAACAAGCCAATGAAGGTCTGAGACCTTGGTAAAAGTTATCTGAGAGCTCAAATCTCTTGGGGTGCCCAAACTTTTGCATGGTGCTCCTTTCCTTTTTTTTTAAACTCTAAAATTGTACAAAACAAAAATAATACACTAATCTTGCTGAAAATGTTGAAAAGAATGTTTCATCTTTAACTTTATGACTTTTGGAGATCAGTTCAGCTTCTACCCACCTAACTATTCACAGTAACAGAAATTTTGACCAGGGGTGCCCAAACTTTTGCATGCCACTGTAGTTCTTATTTGCTCTCTCTCAATCCCTCAAACTTTAAAAGTCTTGCTAAAATCCAAATAGATGATGCCAAAAGCATTGATATTATTGACCCTCCATGCTGGCCTGCTCAAGTTATTCAATAGTTTAAATCAGACATAACCTTCTCTTAACAAATCCTCACTGACAGGCAGGCACAGTAGTGTAGTGGTTAGCGTAACACTTTACAGTGCCAGCTTCCCAGGTTCAAATCCAGCCATTGTCTGTAAGGAGTTTGTATGTTTTTCCTGTGTCTGCGTGGGTTTCCTCTGGGTGCTCCGGTTTCCTCCTACATTCCAAAAACGTACAGGTTAGGAAGTTGTGGGCATGCTATGTTGGTGCTGGAAGCATGGCAACAGTTGCAGGCTGCCCCCAGAACACTCTATGCAAGGTATGTATTTCACTGTGTGTTTTGATATACGTGACTAATAAAGATATCTTATCCTTGATTAATCTGCGTCTTTCTAAATGACAGTTTCTACTCTCTAAGAATGGATTTCAATAATTTTTCCATCAATGTTGAACTGACTGAGATTACTTGGTTTCTTCCTTCCTTTTTGAAAAACAGTGCAATACTAGCAGTCCTCCAGAGCTCTGGCATCATTCCTGGAGCCAGAGAGGAATGAAAAATTGTCAGAGCATCTGCATTTTTCTCTTAGTTCTTCTAAATTCTGGAATGTATTTCATTTAGATGTAGCCATTAATTTCTTTGCAAAAATAATAAACACCTAGACAATTTCTTTTATAAAGTTTATCCTATCCAATATTTCACAACTGCCTTAACTGTAACACCAACAGCCCCCCTCCCCCTTTTGTAGACAGTTAAAAAGCATTCAGTAATAACCTTCCCCACATTCTCCACCTCCCTCTTACCTAACATTCTCTTGCCCTTTATATCCTCATAAGACATCTTTGTATTTTCTTTGATATTACTTGTAAACATTTTATAAACTTGTTTGCTTTTCTAATCTCTTCTTGTTTTTTTTTAAAAACGTCAATACTTTTTATATACTCATTTGCTTTTCTAAATTCTCTTAATGCAAGGAGTAAGATTCAATTTGATTTTAATTATTTGTGCCACGAGAAACCTTATTTTTGCATGAACATAATGGGACAGTAGGGGTTTATTTAAAAAAAAAAGTAGTTGGGTCATTTTTTTGTGTAATGTGATTAATGAATGATCAAAATTCAAAATAAACAATTAGAAAAGGATAAAAAAAATTGTAACTAAATAGGAAACTACAACTGAACACCTACAGTGAACGATCAGCTTAGAAAGCTATGGAAACAAGACTTGGATGGTGTACTCAATAATTAAGACAGAGATGTTATGGACTCAGTGAAAGTCCCTTTAAGATAGAGAGTGTGTGTGTATGTGTGTGTGGGGCGTGCTTACGTCAATAGAAGATAAAGGACGTAATGACGTTGTTGAAGAAGTCAGAAGAAGAAGAAAGAGAGAGAGAGAAGGGAGAGAGACACCAGCCTGCTTGTTTTCTCTATCGATGGATGAGAAACAATAACTGTGTTTGCCACTGAAATCCATGTATGGAAGTTGGAAGTAATCCGGTGGAGTTCACTTTGTTGCTGACCTGTAGAAGGAAACAGGTATTTGTGTGTGAACGACCACGGTTCGGATGCTTTTCGGGGTGAGGAAGTCACTACCGAGTAAACACTGAAGTGTCGTTTGGGTTCCATCGTGGAACATTTGGATTTCGTATGTACTCTCTCTATGTTTTTCTACATCTACATCTTATCTTCAGACAACGGTGGTTGTTGAAGAAGCCCTTGCTCATGTTTCACCTTATGGCTTGCGGAACTGAACTTTAAGAACCATTCAGGAACTGGGAGTTTTGGACTTTGTCACACACACACACGAAGAGTTTAGTTTTGGGGTTAACGTTCGAGGTTTAACATTTTTGAATTCTAACATACTAACATTTTTACTTTTATTTTACGTATTATCAATAGTAGTGATTAATAAAATAGTTTTTAACACTGAATCATGCTCAGTGTGTTTCTTTTGTTGCTGGTTTGTGACAAAATTGGGGGCTCGTCCGGGTGGGAGGGGCATTTTTGGAGTCACCAACCCAAAAGGGATTGGAGGTGGCGAAAAAGGATGATTTGATAAAGATTGCTACAAGGCTAAACCTTACAGAAGTAAAGCAGTCTATGAGAAAGGCAGATATTCAGAGATTGATAGCTGGCCATTATGTGGAAAAGAAGGTGTTTGAGAAGGAAGTGTTAAAACAGTTTCCTGGCAGTGAAATAGCAATTTCTGAGGCACAGGTGCAGCTGGCAAAGATAGAAGCTGAACGACAACAAACCCAGTTAAAGATAGAAGCTGAACGAGAGCAAAAGAGATTAGAGGCTGAACGAGAGCAAACCCAGTTAAAGATAGAGGCCGAACAAAAGCTAACTCAGATGAAGATAGAGGCTGATCTAGCAATGAAGCGGATGGAGCGGGATAGTGAGGAGAAGGAGAAACAGAGGCAGCATGAGTTACAAATGAAGCGTAGGAGTTCGGAATCTGATTCTGATGATGGTTTTTCAGCCAGCAGGGAGGTTCGATTAGTCCCTCCGTTTGAAGAAGATCAGGTTGATCAGTATTTCCAACATTTTGAAAAGGTTGCTGTGAGTTCAAACTGGCCAAGGAAAGGATGGGCTCTTATGGTACAGAGTGTGATTAAAGGTAAAGCTCAAAAAGCTTATTCTGCTTTGTCTGTTGAGGATGCAGCTGATTATACCAAGGTAAAACAAGCTATATTGAAGGCCTATGAATTGGTCCCTGAGGCTTATAGACAAAAATTCAGAGACTTGAGGAAATCTGCAGATCAGACTTATATGGAATTTGCCAATGGAAAGAGAATATGTTTTGAACGATGGTGCCTGGCTAAAAATGTAGATGGGGATTATGATAAATTGACAGAATTGATACTGGTGGAAGACTTTAAAAGATGTGTTCCAGCTGAATTAACAACATATTTAAATGAAAAGGCAGTGGAAACTTTACAAGAAACTGCTAGGTTGGCAGATGATTATGCTTTAACCCATAAATCCAAATGGGGACAACCTAAAACCTTTCAAAAGAGTTACAAAGACAATCCAGGTAAACCAGAGATTAAATTGGGAGGTAATCAAAAAGGAAAAGATGAAAAGAAGCCAGGGCTGGAGAAATCTGTTGAGCGTACTTGTTATTACTGTAGGAAACCTGGCCACGTGATATCTAATTGTGCCCTTTTGAAGAAAAAGAAGGAAGCTGGGCCCAATGCTTGCTTTCAGGCAATTAAAAATCAAAAAGGTTTAGGAGATGCTGTTAAAGATCAGTCCTTGCAAGAGGGAAAAGCGGAAAAGTTGGAGGAGGTGAGAAAAGAATTCCGTTCTTATGTATCAGAGGGTTTTGTTTCACTGAATGATGAGTCACCCCAGGTGCCAGTGAAAATTCTTAGAGATACTGGGGCTAGTCAATCTCTCTTGCTGGACAGTGTTTTAAATTTTGGTGAAGAAAGTGACACTGGTGAAGTAAATCTAGTACGAGGCGTTACAGGTGAGACCATGTCTGTACCTTTTCACAGGGTGATTTTAAAGTCAAAGTTCGTAGAAGGACCAGTCGAGATAGGGATAAGACCTAGTTTGCCAGTGGAAGGAGTTTCTTTGTTATTGGGAAATGACCTTGCAAATGGAGAAAGTGATCCTGTGGTACGGTTAACAACCAAACCAAGGATTGATGAGTCTGAGGATGATCCAGATGTTTACCCATCATGTGCGGTGACTCGAGCTAAAGCTAGAGAATTAGCCAAGACAGACAGTCCGGTGCAGTCTGATGTGGTTCCTTGTGACAGTCCTAAACAGGAAGAAAATTTTGATGCCTTATCTGAGACTTTTCTGTCTTCACTGGAGGATCAACATCCTTACAGTGAGCCTGAATTTAAAGATTTGTCTTTGTCGAGGAAGGATTTTATGGTGGAACAGACAAAGGACCCTGAGTTGACAGAATTGAAAGAAAAAGCACTCTCATGTGAGGAGATTGAAAAAGTGCCAACTGGATACTATGTCAAAAATGGAGTGTTAATGAGGAAATGGAGACCTCCTCATGTTCCTGTTACTGAGGAATGGGAAGTTATTCATCAGGTTGTTGTTCCAAAAGTTTATAGGGATGAGATTTTAAACCTGGCCCATAGTATGCCTTTGGGTGGTCATTTTGGCGTGAATAAAACTGTAGGGAAGATCTTGAAACAATTCTATTGGCCTGGTTTGAGAAAAGATGTGGTGATGTTTTGTCGAACCTGCCACACATGTCAGATGGTAGGTAAACCAAATCAAAAACCCCCTGTGGCTCCTTTGAAACCAATTCCTGCTTTTGGTGAGCCCTTTTCGAAGGTGATTGTGGACTGTGTTGGCCCCTTACCAAAGTCTAAGACTGGAAATCAGTATTTGTTAACCATCATGTGTGCCACTTCTAGATTTCCAGAGGCAATACCCCTTAGAAATATTAAGGCCAAGACGGTGTCAAAGGCTCTTGTAAAATTTTTTACCTTGTTTGGTTTGCCAAAAGAAATCCAATCTGATCAAGGTAGTAATTTTATGTCAAAAATTTTTCAACAAATAGTCTATGAGCTGGGAGCAAAGCAGATTGTATCATCTGCATATCACCCAGAATCTCAAGGAGCTCTGGAGAGATTTCATTCTACTCTCAAAAATATGCTGAAGACTTATTGCTTTGAAAACACCAAGGATTGGGACGAAGGTATCCATTTACTTTTGTTTGCCGTTAGAGAATCGATCCAGGAGTCAATAGGATTTAGTCCGTTTGAGCTTGTGTTTGGACATAGGGTGAGAGGACCTTTGGAGTTGTTAAGAGAGCAATGGGTTAATGAGGAAGTTCACTTGAGTCTGTTGGACTATGTCCAAAAATTTAAAACTCGGTTGGAGAGAGTCTGCCAGCTAGCGAGAGAGAATCTGAAAACAAGCCAGATAAGAATGAAGACATATTTTGATAGACGTGCTCGGCCTAGGACATTCGCAGTGGGGCAAAAGGTGTTGGTATTTTTCCCTAGCCAAAATAATCCCTTGCAAGCTCGTTTTTCTGGACCCTATGTTATTGAATCTCGAGTGACTGATCTAACATATATAATCAAAACACCAGATAGACGCAAGAAAACACAACTCTGTCATGTAAACATGCTAAAACCTTATTATGAGAAGGATTCAGTTGTGGCCTTGGTGGATGGTGAAAAGGTTGTTTCTAGAATGCCTGATGTTGATGTTGAGGAAGGCCAATTTAGACCAAATATTGTTCCATCGAAACTGAAAAACCAAAATATCATGGAGAACCTTGAAACGAAGTTGGACCATTTACAAGTTTCACAAAAACAACAGATGAGAGAATTAATTTTAAAATTTAAAAATCTGTTCCCAGATGTTCCAAACAGAACATCGATAATTACCCATGATGTTGATGTTGGGGATGCAAAACCAATCAAACAACACCCATATCGAATGAATGTGGAAAAAAGTAAACTTGTTGATCAGGAAATAAAATACATGTTGGAAAATGATATTATTAGACATTCTACTTCAAATTGGAGTTCGCCCTGTGTTATTGTACCTAAACCTGATGGAACTGTTAGATTTTGCACAGATTACAGGAAAGTGAATGCTGTAACAAAGTCAGATGCTTACCCTATTCCTAGAGTGGATGATTGCATAGACAGAGTGGGAAAGGCAAAATTTCTTACAAAGATTGACCTATTAAAAGGGTACTGGTGTGTTCCATTAACAGATAGAGGAAGGGAAATTTCAGCCTTTGTAACCCCTTCTGGATTGTATGAATACAATGTTTTGCCATTTGGAATGAAAAATGCTCCAGCAACATTTCAAAGAATGATTAATTCAGTGATTCATGGGTTAAAACATACAGATGCCTACATTGACGACTTAGTGACTGGGAATGATACTTGGGAAGATCACATCTCTGCGTTAGAAAGGTTGTTTGAAAGACTTTCCAAGGCTAACCTTACAGTTAACTTGGCTAAAAGTGAATTTGGCCATGCCACTGTGACGTATCTTGGTTATGTTGTAGGTCAAGGCAAGCAAGCTCCTGTTCAGGCAAAAGTTCAAGCAATATCTGAGTTCCCTATTCCCACAAGTACGAGGACTGTTAGAAGATTTTTGGGAATGGTTGGATATTATCGAAAATTTTGTAAAAATTTTGCTGATATTGCTCTTCCCCTAACTAATCTTCAGAAGAAGGGAGTAAAGTTTGTTTGGACAGATTCTTGTCAAGAAGCATTTGAGAAGCTGAAAGCCATTTTATGCTACCATCCTGTGCTCAGAACACCTGACTTTGAAAAGCCATTTTCATTAGCAGTAGATGCCAGTGATGAAGCTGCAGGAGCTGTGTTGTTGCAGAAGGGTGACCTTGATGATATTGACCATCCTGTAGCTTACTTTTCAAAGAAATTTAATGAGCATCAAAAGAATTATTCCACCATAGAGAAAGAATTACTGTCGCTTGTTTTAGCCTTGCAACATTTCAGTGTATATGTTTGCACCGCTCAGAAACCATTGACTGTGTATACAGATCATAACCCATTGGTGTTTCTGAGCCGAGTCAAAAACAAGAACAGAAGGCTGTTAAACTGGAGTTTAATTTTGCAAGAGTTTGATCTCATGATAACTCACATTAAAGGCAAAGATAATGTGATTGCTGATTGTCTTTCCCGATGTTAAATGGGAAACATGTATCTGTACTAATCTGATAGTCTGTAGTTGTGTAGCATGATAATTATTAATATTACTAACTATGCGCGGTTAAAATTTTCTTGGGAAAATTTTTTTTTTAGGTGGGAGGTGTTATGGACTCAGTGAAAGTCCCTTTAAGATAGAGAGTGTGTGTGTATGTGTGTGTGGGGCGTGCTTACGTCAATAGAAGATAAAGGACGTAATGACGTTGTTGAAGAAGTCAGAAGAAGAAGAAAGAGAGAGAGAGAAGGGAGAGAGACACCAGCCTGCTTGTTTTCTCTATCGATGGATGAGAAACAATAACTGTGTTTGCCACTGAAATCCATGTATGGAAGTTGGAAGTAATCCGGTGGAGTTCACTTTGTTGCTGACCTGTAGAAGGAAACAGGTATTTGTGTGTGAACGACCACGGTTCGGATGCTTTTCGGGGTGAGGAAGTCACTACCGAGTAAACACTGAAGTGTCGTTTGGGTTCCATCGTGGAACATTTGGATTTCGTATGTACTCTCTCTATGTTTTTCTACATCTACATCTTATCTTCAGACAACGGTGGTTGTTGAAGAAGCCCTTGCTCATGTTTCACCTTATGGCTTGCGGAACTGAACTTTAAGAACCATTCAGGAACTGGGAGTTTTGGACTTTGTCACACACACACACGAAGAGTTTAGTTTTGGGGTTAACGTTCGAGGTTTAACATTTTTGAATTCTAACATACTAACATTTTTACTTTTATTTTACGTATTATCAATAGTAGTGATTAATAAAATAGTTTTTAACACTGAATCATGCTCAGTGTGTTTCTTTTGTTGCTGGTTTGTGACAGAGATAAGAAATATTTTTACAATTTTAACCATGTAATTTTCCCACAAATAACAAAAACAAATAACCGATTTATCATTCACACAGAACACAAACCAACACCATCAAGTACCTGATGGTAGCCTTGAATAATAGTTTCTTGTTCCTGAACTTCTTTTTCAATTAACTTGAGTTTTTCTTCAGTCACAGGATCCAATATACCTCCAATTATTAATTTTTTCTTGCTCGTTTCCAAGCTGCACAGCTTTTTGAAAATAAAATAACATTTTTGAAAAAGAAAATAAAAGATTACAAAAATAAATAATAGGGGATAGAAATTTGTCCCAACATTTGAGCTAATGGTGCATACAAGACATTTCAGAGGACTAAAGTCGCAACGTATGCCACTCTTAAGTTTGAAAAATAAACAAAATTAGTTTGCTTAATTCAAGGAGACTTGATATTGTCATCTCAATGTTCGGTAGATTAGCCCTATTATCAAGGTAGGACAGCAATTACTGTTTAAGCTAGCTTCATAGAGACCACAAAATGCTTATATTACCAAATTCATCCCATAAACACAAATATGTTGTATTGATGAAACAAAATTTAATGTATGAATATCTAAGGGAAATTTCACTTGTGTTTAGTCTCTGCGAGTTACATAGTTTGAGCAATTGATGACCGAATGGCTTGCACTGCAGGTTCTAGACATCCATTGTGTACTTGACTACATGGAGTCTGATGTTGGGAATGTTAACAATACAACACCTGATTAATTAAGAGGTGCTAAGCAACAACTGAATAAAAATGTCTATTACTTCTAAACTGTAAATATTTTGATTGCATGGATTTTCTCCATATTTGATTTAGTTTATCCATGTCAGAGTTCCCTTATTTACACTATTCCTGCCCTGAGCAAGCCAAATCAAATATGAAGGCATAAATGTTTTAATATTCATGACCACAATGAGACTCAAGGTATGTGTGAACAGAATCAGCCAGATCACGCTTCATCTGGACCACTTCTTGCTGCTCCCAAGTGCCATGTGAAACAGTCTGATCTGCATACGGCTTAAGTTGTCAAGAGCTTTTTTTAAAAACTCCTTATAAGTGTCTCCGAAAGTCAAAGCCAATTAAAAAGCTAAGTAGAAAGAACTAATTTTTAAAATATGAGCTACTTAAAAAAAATGAAACAAATAATCATGCTTTAAATAAATTGTTACAGAAACAATAAGATTGAATAACAAAAAAAACTATATTCTCTTACCTTTTCAATCATTGATCCAAAATAAATGAATGGCTGGCATAAAGATAAGGGAATGCTTATAAAAATTATATCCAGGCTCTCAGCTCAGCAAGACAGAGCTTTGCTCCTGGACTCAAGTACAGAGTTCAGTGACAGAACAGGAGGTTCGGGATAGCACTGACCCATACATTGCAGCTGGCTGGTGGTTCCCCATGGAATTTACTAACATTAAATAAAACTGAAATCAAACCATGGAGTGGTTTAGCCTAGTGGAAGTTAAGGACCCAGTCACACTTTTCAAAGAAGAACAAGGGCTTTGCAATATTCCAGACCACATTCCTCTACTAACACGTGAAAAAAAAATGTCAAATTATTCACGTTGCAGTTTAGGGGATTGTGGAGGACACAAAATGAAATCCTCATTTTCCTACACTTAAATGGTTGTTAAATTTCAAAATAATTCATTAAATGAGAAGTACAGGCATTTGCCAGAGATGCATAAAGATAAAAGAGTTCTTGTTTGTTTTCTAGGCAACTGAATGAAATAAAAGAAATTAATGGGGTACAGCGGCCCGGACTCGCAGAACTTGAACCGCCATCGGCGGCCACGGGCGGATGCGCGGGAGCGTGGTGTAGACTAACCGCGGGGCGGGCCTTCCAGCAGGGACCTTACGTCACGTCCACCGGTGAGGCTCTCGGGTACTTCTGCGAGCACGCACGTTTTGCTTCTCCCAGTAAAAGTGTGCTCTGATCCAGCCTCCACGTCTCTGTGTTTTCTTTTCTGCCACGTTTGGCTACATTTGGTGACCCCGACGCTCCCAAATGGCATCTGGAACCCGTGACATGAATTCCAACGACTCACACAACGCAGTCTCGCTCAAGCTCCCGACTTTCTGGGCCGCTCAGCCCCACGTTTGGTTCGAGCAGGCTGAGGTCCAGTTCAGTATCAGAGGCATTACAGCCGACAACGCACAGTACTACTACATGGTCAGCACGCTCGACAAGGACATGGCGGGCCGGATCATTGACTTCCCGCACCATCCACCTACGGAGGACAGGTACACTAAGGATCAAGGCGCCCCTCCTCTGCACTTTCGGACTCTCCCGCTGCGAACAAGCTGCGCGGCTTCTACACATGGACGACCTGGACGACCGCAAGCCATCCAAGCTGATGGACGACATGCTGGCGCTCATGGATGGCCATAAGCTCTGCCTTCTATTCGTGCAGCTGTTCCTCGAGCAACTGCCAGAGGACATTCGCCTCCTCCTCGCGGGTGAGGATTTCAGCGACCTGCACAGCCTCGCGGTCAGGGCAGACATTTTGTGGCAGAGTAAGCAGCGGGGAGCGGCTTCCATCTGCCTAACCACGACAGCACAGCCTAAGGCCAAGACCCCACAACCGAAACCGCCGAGACCCACGGGGGACAGGGATGAGGGTTCGGATCAATAGTGCTTTTACCATCAGAGGTGGGGGTCAAACGCGCGCCGCTGCCATCCACCGTGTGCCTTTCCGGGAAATGTCGGGGCTGGCCGGCCGGCCGTCGCTAGTAGCTTTGACGGCTGGCCATTGCAACAGCCTCCTGTTCCTCCGGGACCGGGCGATGTTTCCTGGTGGACACCAGGCCAAGATCAGCATCCTTCCCCCCTCAAACATGGACACCCGTACCGTGGCCCCAGGCCCTGACCTCACCGCCGCGAACGGCACCACCATCTGGACGTACGGCTCACGTACCATCCCGCTGAGTTTCGGCCCCAGCTGTTTTACCTGGACCTTCACCTTAGCAGCGGTGTCGTGGCTGTTACTAGGGACGGATTTCCTACAGGCCAACTGTCTTCTGGTTGACCTGAAGAGCCGGTGTTTGGCCCACGCCAAGACTTTCCAAATCTTCCAGCTCAGGGAAGCCTAGTTCCCGGCCCTCCACCTGGATTCTGTCACACTCTTGGGTGACGAGTTCGCCAGGGTACTGGCGGATTTCCCCTCCATCATCACCCCACAGTTCTCCACTACCGGTCCCAAGCACGGCGTGCAGCACCACATTCCCACACAAGGACCACCACTGCACGCCCGGGCCCATAGGCTTCCACCCGACAAGCTCCGCCTCGCCAAGGAGGAGTTCCGGAAGATGGAGGAGATGGGGATCATCCACCGCTCAGACAGCCCTTGGGCATCTCCACTGCACATGGTGCCCAAGTCCACAGGAGGTTGGAGGCCCTGCGGCGACTACAGGAGACTCAACGACGCCACAACCACTGACCGATACCCAGTGCCTCACATCCAGGATTTCATGGCCAACCTCCGCGGGCCAACCATCTTTTCAAAAATCGATCTGGTCCGGGGGTACCATCAGATCCCCGTGCACCCCAACGATGTGCCCAAGACAGCCCTCGTCACCCCCTTCGGGTTGTTCGAATTCCTAAGGATGCCCTTCGGCCTCAAGAACGCCGCTCAGACTTTCCAGAGGCTAATGGACTTGGTGGGGCGAGGCCTGGATTTCATCTTCATCTACCTAGACGATACCCTGGTGGCCAGCAAGTCACGCAAAGAGCACATGGCATATTTGCGCCAACTCTGCCAGCGCCTGAGTGACCACGGACTGGCAATCAACCTGGTGAAGTGCCAGTTCGGGCTGATGGAAATAGACGTCTTGGGCCACAGGGTCAACCAGCATGGAGCTGCCCCTCTGCTGGACAAGGTCCAGGCCATCCGCCAGTTTCCTAAACCCAGCACAGTCAAGGGCCTGCAAGAGTTTGTGGGGATGGTAAATTTCTACCATCGGTTCATGCCAGTGGCGGCGCACATCATGAGACCTTCGTTCGGTCTGATGGCCGGCAAAGCCAAGGACATGGCATGGGACACGGGGTCCACGGAAGCTTTCGAGTGGACCAAAGAGGCGTTAGCGAAGGCGGCCCTCCTAGTACACCGGAGGGTCGATGTACCCCTCACAGTCGACGCTTCCGACACGGTGGTCGGCAGAGTCCTGGAGCAGCTCATTGAGGGCCAGTGGTGACCGTTCGCCTTTTTCAGCCAACACCTGCGACCACCGGAGGTGACGTACAGCGCTTTCAACAGGGAGTTGGCTAGCGCTCTACCTAGCTATCCGGCACTTCCGGTATTTCCTTGAAGGAAGGGATTTCACCGCAGAAACGGACCACAAGCCCCTCACCTTCGCCCTTGCAAAAGGTATTGGACCCATGGTTGGCTCAGCAGCAGAGGCACCTCTCGTTTATTTCTGAGTTCACTACAGACATCCGCCACATCGCGGGGAAGAACAACGTGGTCACCGACATGCTGTCTCGTCCCCACATCACTCAGTGACCACCTCAGCCCCAGGGATCAACTACATGGCGCTGGCGCAGGCACAACAAGTGGACACCAAGATCCCGGCCTATCGCACCGCCGTTTCGAGACTCCAGTTGGAGGACGTCCCCGTCAGCCCAACAGCGGTTCAGCTCCTGTGCGACACGTCGACTGGCAGACCTCGGCTCGTGGTACCAGCAGCATGGAGGCGGCGGGTGTTCGACACGCTACACGGCCTGGCCCACTCATCCATCCAGGCGTCTCTCAAATTGGTAGCGGACAAATTCGTTTGGCACGGTCTGCGCAAGCAGGTCAGACACTGGGCCAAGACCTGCGTACACTGCCAGACCGCCAAAGTCCAGCGGCACGTGAAGGCTCCCCTCCAACAGTTCCACCGACGCTCGGCAGGTTTCAGCACATCCGCGTGGACATCGTCGGCCCCCTGCTTGTCTCCTGGGGCGCTGGGTATATCTTCACCATGGTCGACAGGTTCACCAGATGGCCGGAGGCTGTGCCGCTAGCGGACACATCCACTGAGTCCTGCGCCAGGACGCTCATCGCAAACTGGATCGCCAGGTTCGGACTCCCAGCGGACATCACCTCCGACAGAGGAGCACAGTTCACGTCAGGGTTGTGGACAGCACTGGCGCAGCTCCTGGGCACCCGGTTACACCACACCACGGCGTACCACCCACAGGCCAACGGCTTGGTCGAGCAGTTCCACAGGCACCTCAAGTCAGCCCTGACGGCATGCTTCAGAGGGCCCAACTGGACAGATGAGCTTCCCTGGGTTCTACCGGGCATCCGCACGGCCCCCAAGGAGGACCTGGGCACCTCCCGATAGTCCTGGGCAAGTTCGTGCCAGAGGCCCAAGGTCCAGCAGGGATGCTGGCAGAAGTGCTGACGAAGCTGCGGGACAAGATGGGGAACCTGGCACCGGTTCCGACCTCCAGACATGGCACTACACCGTCCTTCATCCCTAAGGATCTCTGGGACTGTGAGTACGTTTTCATTCGCGGGGCATGCACAAGTCACCTCTGCAGAGGCCGTATGAAGGACCCTTCAAGGTGATCCGGCACAACGGATCTATGTATGTCGTGGAGGTGGGTGGCCACGAGGAGACCTTCACAGTGGACCACCTCAAACCGGCGCACTTGGACGTCGGGCAGCCCATGAAGGTGCCCTCACCACACCGGCAGGGCAGGCCACCCAAGAGATGTTTCGGGGGGGGTGGGGGGGGTGGGGGTGGTGTAGCGGCCCAGACTCACAAAACTCGAACCGCCATCGGCGGCCATGGGCGCATGCACGGGACCGTGGCGTAGACTAACCATGCGGCGGGCCTTCCGGCAGGGACCTTACATCACATCCACCGACGAGGCTCTCGGGTACTTCTGCAAGCGCGCGCGCACATTTTGCTTCTCCCAGTAAAAGTGTGCTCCAGTCCAGCCTCCATGTATCTGCATTTTCTTTTCTGCCACACGCCCTTTAATCTCCTACAGGGGGCCCTTTAATCTCTTATTCCTTGGATATGGGAACAGCCAGCAGTTTTGCAAATACTACACCCCTTATCAATAACAGGGAGGATAACTCAGCATCCATAGCCTAACCTCTTGGTGAGGCAATTGCGACAGCCCATATTCAGTGGCATAATTCATTCTCGCTTTGAAAAACAAAACATGGTTTAGTTATAGAAAATAAACTAACACTATTCCTTCATCGTTGATGGATGAAAGAACTGAAACTCCCCACCCAACAGAGGAGTACCTTCACATAAAGAATTTCAGCAGTTCAAGGTGGCCTGTTTGATAGAAGACAGACTCAAATTCAAGAACATTAAAAAAAAGAATCTATGGGGACATGATGAGAATTATTTTTAAATGCTGCAAGTTGTTATGGTCTGGAGTCCATTGCCTGAAGGAGCAGTGAAGTAGCTTTCAAATTAGAAATGCATTTTGAAATGGAGAAAACTGTACAACTATGAAACACAGCAGAAGGTTGCAAAGCAGTCAAAGACTGAATCTGTTTGGTTAGAGCTAAGAAACAGCAGAGACAACATTACCAGCCAGGTATATTCTTTGGATCACTAATAAGTGGGAGAAATAATAGAGAAGCAATTACGCGGGAAAATGACAGCAGTGCAAAACCTGTAGTGTGGAAATAATGGGGAGCTTTAATTATCCCAAAGTAAACTGGGATAGTAATAATGATATAACTATCATTAGTAACATTAAAAGGGAAGAAGGGATTAAGAATCAAGAGGGAATTAAGAGGGAAGAGGGTGCTTCCAAAGTAATAGTGAAGCAGGGGATAGTTAAAACGCTAGATACATTAAAAACTGATAGCACAGAGGTAACAAGATAGATGGCTGAACTTAAAGTAAACAAGTTACCAGGACCAGATGTGGTGCAACCTAGGGTTGCAAGGGAAGTACAGGAGGAAATCATGAGGGGACTCACTATAATCCTCCAATGAATTTTGGATAAAGGATTAGTACCCAAGGTCTCGAGAGCAGCAAAATATTACTGCCTTGTCCAAAAAAAAAGCAAGGATAAGCCCAGCTACTACCGACCAGTCAGTTTATCCTCAGATGTGTGAAAGCATTCAGAAACATTCATCCAGGACAGAATTAATAGTCATCTGGAGGAAAATGGATTAAATTTAAAGCAAGTTGCATGGATTTATTAAGGACAAATGTGCTTGGCCAATTTAATAGAATTTTCTGATGAGGTAATTAGATAAAGTTAATGAGAGAAATGCAGACAATGCCATGGACATTGTCATGTACAAACCTTTGAGAAGATGCCACGTAACAAGCTTATCAACAAAGTTGAAGTGCATTAAAAGGTACACTGAAAGCAAAGTTGGTGAAGTCAGAGACAAGAGGGGATCTTGGTGAACGGCTGTTACTCAGCCTGAGGAAAGCAGAGTTGTACAGCACAGAAACAGACACTTCAGCCCAACCCATCCATACTGACCATGATGCCTATCTACATTAGTTCCATTTCCCCGCACTAGGCCCTTATTCCTCTACTCCTTTCCAATCCAAGTACCCATCCAAATGCATTTTAAGTGTTGTAATTGTATCTGCTTCTACCACTTCCTCTGGCAGCATGGCACGGTAAGTAGCATAGTGGTTAGCACAATGCTTTACAGCGCCAGTGACCTGGGTTCAAATCCGGCTGCTGTCTGTAAGGAGTTTGTACGTTCTCCCAGTGTCTGTGTGGGTTTCCTCCAGGTGCTCCGGTTTCCTCCCACATTCCAAAGACGTACGGGTTAGGAAGTTATGGGCATGCTATGTTGGCGCTGGAAGCGTGGCGACACTTGTGGGCTGCCCCCCAAAATCACTATGCAAAAGATGTATTTCACTGTGCGTTTCAATGTACATGTGACTAATAAAGATCTTATTTTATCTCTTTCCACATAACCACCACCCTCTGTGGAAAAAGTTGCCCCTCAGGTCTCTTAAATTATTCCCCTCACCTTAAACCTATGGTCTCTAATTTTAAAACCGCCCACCATAGGAACAACAAAGCTCTTTCTACCTATCTGTGCCCCTCAATTTTATAAGTTTTTAAGGTCACCACCCCTCAGCCTATGTTCCAGTGAGGGAAAAAACCCAGCCTATTCAACCTCTCCTTCAAAGTAAAGCTCTCCATTCCATCCTGGTAAATTTCTAATGCTACCATATCTTTCCTGTAGTGTGGCAACCAGAACCATACACAATAAAGTGCAGCCTGACCAATGTTTTGTACAGCTGCAAAATTATGTCCTAACTCATACTCAAAGCCACATGTTTTCTTCACTACCCCATCCACCTGTATCACCATTTTCAGGGAACTATGAACTTGCACCCCAAAGTCCCTTTGTACATCAACATTCCTAAGGTCCCTGCTATTTATTGTATATTTACTGTTAGTATTTGACATTCCAAAATGCATTACCTCACACTTGACTGGATTAAATTCTATCTGCCACCATTCTGCCCAATGTTCCAACTGGTCTATATTACTATGTTTCACAACTACTACACTGCTTTTTGTGCCACCAGCAAACCTACTAATCAGTCCACCTACATTCTTATTCAAGTTACTGTTATCTGACAAACAACAATGATCATAGCACATATCCCTGTGGTACACCACTGGTTACAACCTGTAAAACACTCCCTGACCAGTACCCTCTATCTCCCATCACCAAGGCAATTTTGGAACCAGTTTTCCAACACACCTTGGATCAAATTTGCCCTGAACTTCTGGACCTGTCTACCATGTAAAGTCAATGTAAACCATATCTATCACCCTGCTTTCATCAATTTTCTTTCAAATTTGAAAGACTGGATTTCCCTTGCACAAAACCACGTCGACTCCTCAGAATCAGTCCCTGTCTTTCCAAGTGAACATAAATCCTGTCTCTTAGGATTTTTTTTTCTCTAATAATTTCCCTACTATTGATACTTGCAAATAATGGTCTTCTCCAGGAATCAGATATAGGGATTTTTGCTTCTTTCGATCTTGGGCCGAAGGTTAGGTCATCAATTACCAAATATATATATGCTGAATCTTTATAAAAACACTGTTTCAGCCTATATTGGAGCGTTGTGTTCAATTCTAATTGCCTCATAATAGGAAGGATGTGAAGGTATTGGAGAGGAGCCAGAAAAGATTTATGAGAATGGCTCCTGGAATAAGGGACTATGGCTACATGACTAGATTAGAGTGGTTGGGACTGTTTTTTTTTAAAAAGAGAGATCTGATGGAAGTATAAAAAAATGACAATAAGTATTGACAGATTGCATAGTGGGAGGTAGTTCCTTTCGTGGAGGGAATGAAGACTAGAGACAATAAGTATAAAATAAAGAGAAAAGAGAATTAATGAGGAAAACCTTCTTTCTTACAATGTGTGTTTGGAATGGAATTCCCTGCCTGTAACTGTGATGCAGGCTGGTTCCATTGTTACTTTCAAGGAAATTGGATAACAGATGGTGAAGAAAAAAACTTGCAAAGCCATAGAGGTAGAACAAAGGAGTTGCTCTGGTACAGGGCAGAATGGACATGATGAGTGAAATGGCCTCTTTCTGTGCTTTAACCATCTTGTGATTCTATATATTTGCATTTTAATCAAATGCAACGATGAGTCTTCGTCAGGTGATAAATTAAGTCTCAGAAGAAAAAGTCTCTCTGGACATTTCTGCAACCTCCATTAGAATGCACAAACAGAATCCATCAAATCTAGTAGCGTGAGATGGTGTACAATTTCTCAGATGAAAGCACAGTAAGCTGGCTTGAATGTTTCAAAACTAAAATTAGATGATTTCATGCATTCCTCAGCAACTAAACATTGCTACAATCTGCCGATAGGGATATCTTTAAACAAGACCAGATTCAAAATTATATGGCAACAATTATGCTTCTATATTCACAACTGGCAAATCAATTTCCTTCTGGATTTTTGGATTATTTGCATATTCATTCACAGAAGGAATTGCATTATTTATGAGGCATGGGTATGTTATACTCCACCAACTTTACTGAAAGCTAAAAATAAGATCTGATTAACACCAGAGCAGGAACCACGGTATGAGCAGTGAACTGCTACTGGCTGTGACCCAAATTGAGAAAAGTTCTGAGCAACACCACATTTACTGGAATGGACAAGTTGAGCTGAAAGAGTGAGAAGACAAGCATATTAAGTCACAGATAGTGCAAGGGGTGGAGAGAACAGAGGGAATATCTGTGACAGGGTGGAGACCAAAGTTGTCAATTACTTTTTAACAGAAAAAAGGCAGCTGGAACAAAATGACAGAGGGAAAAATTGAAACATAATCTGAAAAGGCACTGCTCCACATCTATTGAAAAAAAGGATTACCTGAAATTGTTAAATTCATTAAGTCCATGGGTTGTAATGTGTCAAGTTGAAATACAGGTTACTCAAGTTTATGATGGGTTCCACTGGGGCAATATTGGAGGCCAATGGCCAAAGAACATCAGGTGAATGGAAGCTCAAGTTCACCCTCGTGGACTGAACAACGGTATTCAGCAAAGCTTACATTAATTCACTACGCATCATTTGCCAATCACATAGGAGGATACATTTGGCCCATTAAGTCTATGCCAGCTCACAGAGCTATTTTATTTCCCCCTATTCATTTTCCTGCAACCTATTCTCATCATAACCAGATCTCTCAACATAATCAAAGACACCACCCACCCTGGACATTCTCTCTTCTCCCCCCTCCCATTGGGCAGAATATACAAAAGCCTGAAAGCACATACCACCAGGCTCAAGGACAGCTTCTATCCCACTGTTATAAGACTATTGAACGATCCCTTAGTACAATAAGAAGGACTCTTGACCACACAATCTACCTCATTATGGCCTTGCACCTTATTGTCTGCCTGCACTGCACTAACTGTAATACTTCATTCTGTTATTGTTTTCCCTTGTACTACCTCAATGCACTGTTGTAATGAAATGATCTGTATGGATAGCATGCAAAACAAGTCTTTCACTGTACCTCAGTACACGTGATAATAATAAACCAACTCAATCATCCTCATGATACTCTTTCCCTCAGCCACACTAGGGGAAATTTACAGTAGCCAATTAACCTACATCCAGCGTGTCTTTGGGACATGGGAGGAAGCCAGAGGATCCAGGAGAAACCCACAGGTTCACTAGGAGTAAGTGCAAACTCCACAATGACAGCACCAGAGGTCAGGATTGAACCCAGGTCACTGGAGCTGTGAGGCAGCAGCAGCAGTACTTGATGCGCCACTCTGCCACCCTCTTAAATACACCCATATCCTCAAGAGCTTTTAAACTGCCATATCAAACTTGATACATTTTGGGCATGTAAAAACTTGCAATCCTACTGGGCTAGACAGTACATAACAATAGGCACTGAAGGAGACTAGGAAGAAATTTCCATAGATTTCAACTAAGTATTAATGAGGTACAGGAAAAACAGAAAGACCTGAAAACACTAAGCAGGTTTGGGAGCTGTGTTAAGAAAAAGAGTTAGAGTTTCAGACTGAAGGCCCTTTATTGGAACTGGGAAAAAGAGAGTAAAGCAGATTTAAGCTGCAGAGAAAGTGGGCAGACAGATGGATAGAGCATGGGAATATCTGTGAGAGGCGGAAGCTTGAATGCTATGAAGATAAATTGTTAATGAGGGCAGTTAGAGGATGACAAATGAATGTGATGTATTTAAGCAACAGCTCAGGAAGTGCTAATGGAGATGGAAGCTGCAATAAGATTCCACCACCAGACACATTTTCCCTTCCCCTCTCCTTTCGGCATTTTGAAGGAACCATTCCCTTCATGACTCCCTGATTTTCATCTAATTATAAGAATCCTTTACAGGGAAATCAACATTTACCAAAAAGCAAAGATCACATCCAACGAATCTCCTTAATTTGTTTTTGGAGAGCAGTACAGATAAAAGCTATGTCGATTTTCAATAGCTTTGGGCATTGTTCCAAGTGAAAATAAATAGCCAATTAAAATAGTACGAATTTTCCCAAAGAACTAAATATTAAAAGAATTTAAGGTAAATGCTGGTAATATTTTTGGTAATAGATTTAGGAATCAGAATCATTTGGGAAAGGTGTAAAATGAGACTGGGGAAATATCCAAAGTGGAGTCATGAAGACAGGAGTGATTATAGACATATTATTTTCAAAGTATGTATAATAAATGAACTGGTTGTTGAAATCAGTCATAAGCTGGCCAAATTTGCTGATCATATGGAAGTAGGCATTACAGCAGAAGCAGGATTTTTTTTAAAGAAACATTTGAAACTGGGATTTAAAATCAACTATGGGATCAATTCACGGCTAATTAAACTATCATGTATTTTTTATTTTAAAAAATCACGAAACAAATTTATACAGTAAATGGCAGAGGGAGACTAGGAAAAAAACTTTGGCTGTTATGTGCAGGTAAATGCAGCACAAACAATGTGTGCGCACTGGACAGCATAGAAGCATCACTGATTGCAAGTACAAATCAGGATTAGGGAATAAGCCACGAGATCAGAGAAGCACAAGTTTCACTGCTGTGAAAGAAAACAGGCAAAATAACCAAGTCAAATATGTAGAACATTCCAAAGCAATTTACTCCAGATGCTGGAAATGTGAAATAATAACTGAAAAATGATGGAAATACTTAACAGGTCATGCAGCACATGTGGAGAGAAAAAAAAATGAGGATGATAATCAGCATGAATGCCCTTTCAATCACACACTGAAAATGCTGAAAAGCACATTTAAATCAGATTTCGGGGCATGGTGGCAATGTTTAGAATAATGCGCCAGGCAGATAAGCTGAGACGAAAAATTACATGCAACAAAATGCAACAAGACGGGGTGGGGGGTGGTGTTGGCTCTGGGTTTTAATTATAAAGGTCTAGTTTACCAGATGGACTACCCAAACAGCTAAATGTAAAATTATTTTGTTATACATGATGTATCAAACAATAAATTTGTCAAATTTGGATTATGCTGATCGTTAGCCGTGACTGTTTTCTTATTTAGTTTGTTTCTAAGTAGAACAGTTCAGAGTCCAAATGTTCAAGGCAACAGTATAACTGTTCCTAAACTCTAGTTCCTTCTATATCAACAATGCATTATTTAATCAGATGTGAAAAAACTGAAGATATGAAATGATTCAAATTTATATAATCCATTACATCTCTAAACACATTTCATACTGTTTCTTCAGCTTGTAAATGTAGTTTCTGAGAACAATGCAAACCAGATATACCTTTGCTTGAAGCATATAAATTTCCTCATTCAGTTGAGGAAGTTTCTTCAGTTCTTCATTCTTGCCAACAAGTTCCTCTTCTTTCATTTCCAGCTTTTCTTTCAACTTCTCAACCAGGCTGTGCTCGGCATTCCATTTCTCATGTGCTTCTTCTAGTTTTTGTAGTAGGACAAGCTCCCTACATACATTACTGGGCTCTGGCAAACTCCATCTATTTCCTTTTGAAATCTCTTCATCATCTCTTGTAATTAACTGTTTAAAATGATGATATTTTAGGAAATATACATACTATATCTTCTGACCTTACAGGTTGTCACCACATTGCAAATCAGTCATCTTGATGCTGACTCATTAGCAAACGCTGAATTGAGTTTTATTTTAAACTCAATATTGTGGGAGTCATAGGACAGTACAGCACAGAACAGGCCCTTCGGCCCACAGTGTTTTGCCAACATAGCTAATCCCTCCTACAGAATGCCCATATCCCTCTATCTTCCTCTCATTCAAGTGTCTATCCAAGCACCTCTTAAAAGCCCCCCCTCCCCAACGAATTTGCCTCCCCCCTCCCCAACGAATTTGCCTCCACCACCCTATCAGGTAACGCATTCCAGGCATCCACCACTCTCTCAGTAAAAAAACATAGTCCTCACGTCTGTTCTGAACCTACCCCCTCTCACCTTAAATGCATGCCTTCTGGTATTGGATTGCTCAATAATGGGAAAAAGATATTGCTTGTCCATTCTATCTATGCCCCTCATAATTTTAATAATTTTTACAGTGGCATGCAAAAGTTTGGGCACCCCTGGTCAAAATTTCTGTTACTGTGAATAGTTAAGTGAGTAGAAGATGAACTGATCTCCAAAAGTCATAAAGTTAAAGATGAAACATTCTTTTCAACATTTTCAGCAAGATTAGTGTATTATTTTTGTTTTGTACAATTTTAGAGTTTAAAAAAAAAGGAAAGGAGCACCATGCAAAAGTTTGGGCACCCCAAGAGATTTGAGCTCTCAGATAACTTTTACCAAGGTCTCAGACCTTCATTGGCTTGTTAGGGCTATGGCTTGTTCACAGTCATCGTTAGGAAAGGCCAGGTGATGCAAATTTTAAAGCTGTATAAATACCCTGACTCCTCAAACCTTGTCACAACAATCAGCAGCCATGGGCTCCTCTAAGCACCTGCCTAGCACTCTGAAAATTAAAATAAATGATGCCCACAAAGCAGGAGAAGGCTATAAGAAGATAGCAAAGCATTTTCAGGTAGCCGCTTCCTCAGTTCGTAATGTAATTAAGAAATGACAGTTAACAGAAACAGTGGAGGTCCGGAAGACCAAGAAAGTGTTCCGAGAGAACTGCTCGTAGGATTGCTAGAAAGGCACATCAAAACCCTCAACTGACTGCAAAAGAATCAGGAAGATTTAGCAGACTCTGGAGTGGTGGTGCACTGTTCTACTGTGCAGTGACACCTGCACAAATATGACCTTCATGGAAGAGTCATCAGAAGAAAACCTTTCCTGCGTCCTCACCACGAAATTCAGTGTCAGAAGTTTGCAAAGGAACATCTAAACAAGCCTGATGCGTTTTGGAAACAAGTCCTGTGGACCGATGCAGTTAAAATATAACTTTTTGGCCGCAATGAGCAAAGGTATGTTTGGAGAAAAAGGGGTGCAGAATTTCATGAAAAGAACACCTTTCCAACTGTTAAGCACGGGGGTGGATCAATCGTGCTTTGGGCTTGTGTTGCAGCCAGTGGCTCGGGGAACATTTCACTGGTAGAAGGAAGAATGAATTCAATTGAATACCAGCAAATTCTGGAAGCAAACATCACACCATCTGTTAAAAAAAAAGCTGAAGATGAAAAGAGGATGGCTTCTACAACAGGATAATGATCCTAAACACATCTCAAAGTCCACAATGGACTACCTCAAGAGGCACAAGCTGAAGGTTTTGCCATGGCCCTCACAGTCCCCTGACCTAAACATCATCGAAAATCTGTGGATAGACCTCAAAAGAGCAGTGCACGCAAGACGGCCCAAAAATCTCACAGAACTAGAAGCCTTTTGCAAGGAAGAATGGGCAAAAATCCCCCAAACAAGAATTGAAAGAAAGACTCTTAGCTGGCTACAGAAAGCGTTTACAAGCTGTGATACTTGCCAAGGGGGGTGTTACTAAGTACTGACCATGCAGGGTGCCCAAACTTTTGCTTTGGGCCCTTTTCCTTTTTTGTTATTTTGAAACTGTAAAAATAGAAATAAAAAAGTAATCTTGCTTAAAATATTAAAGAAACGTGTCATCTTTAACTTTATGCTTGTTGGAAATCAGGTCATCTTTTATTCGCTTAGCTATTCACAGTAACAGAAATTTTGACTAGGGTGCCCAAACTTTTGCATGCCACCGTATACACTTATACAGTCCTAATGGTCCTTTGGTTTAATTTATTATGATTAGGCATGTAGTATGTACAGTGTATTAAGGAATATATCATATATTCCTTTATACATGATTAGTTTTAGAGTCAGAGTCATGCAGCACAGAAACAGGCCCTTTGGCCCAACTCATACATGCAGCCCGAGATGCCTACCTGAGCTAGTCCCATTTGCCTGCATTTGGCACATATCCATCTATACCTTTTCTTTCCATGTACTGTACTTGTCTAAGTGCCATTTAAATGTTATAATTGTACCCGCCCCTACCATTTCTTCTGGACTTTTTCTCAACTTTAAACTAAAAGCATATTGTTTTACCTGTTCTGGTGCATGGCCACTGAGTGATTTTGCATGATTTGGCCTACTGTTCGCCTGTTGCTGAAGCTGTGCTGTGAATGACTGCACTGAGGTAAACAATGCATTTTCAAAGTTATTTTCAGCAGATTTTCGTTTTTCTGATCTGATTGTCTGTGTGGTAAGTAACTGTCCTATTTGAGAAAGGGAGAAAAATAAAGTACAAATTATGAACAGTGATCATTTTAGCATAAAAGGCATGATTGAAGATTTGAGGGGAAAAAAAATCAGTCATGTTGACAAAAAAAATGACTAACATAATATAAAAAGATGAACATGATCAGACTGAAAATAGAACACTGAATCAAATGATGCTACTTTTAAAATGCATCTTATATAATACTTCCTAGGATCATTCTCAACAAGCATCTCAGCAGTGGCAATGTCCAACTAACATCAGAATCTTTAGTGTTTTCAATAATTAAGATACTCATTTGTTTCCAACAGCAGATGTTTGACTGGGTTTCCAGAAACAACGAAACATGCCACTGACTAATAACATGGAGGAAGGAATTTAATCCTGGCAATTGTTGCATATAAAAATATAACTGTAAGTATTTTAATTCACTAAATATTTTAAAGTACTTAAAAACTTGGTTATATTTCAATATTCATTCATTGATAATGAATTAAATTCCTCATAGACCCTATCTAATAGGGGAGTACCTTTCACACATAGTTTGCAGTTGTTCAAAACAGCTGTGCATCTTTATCTCAAAGATCACTAGGGGAGACAATAAATGCTCAATTTGCCAACAGCGCCCAGTCTCCAAGAATTAAGAGGAGAATAAAATCAACACCCCCACAGTTGACAACATTTCAAAATAAATATCATCTCCACACTTTTTCAGACTGCAAGAAGGGACCTTACCTTTTGGTTTGCCTTTTGTATGGTCAGATGGGGATCTGGCTTTAACACCCTTAATTGGCACAGTTTGTTTTGTAGGAGACAAATGGGCTTGTTTTTCACCAGCACCAAGCGGATCTTTCTTTATTGGACCAACTTTGCCATATCCTGAACTTTTGACAGATGCATAGTTTCCACCAAAGTGCTTCTTGTTTCTTACCTTAGGGCTTTTGGTCTTGGCAGAAATCTGCACAGCAGTAACAATTGAATGGCATTATTCCATGAGAGGTGAAAATCAATAAATCCCACTAAAACAACTGCAATATCATTGGTCTATATATGGTGTACAATTAATATTATTGAGATATAAAGACAACTCAAACAAAATATTATACTTGTAAACTAGCCTTTAATCCCACAATTATGGCAAGACCCGAGATTAAATCAACCATTAGATCAAATGGTTTCTATTATAAAACAATACCAAAAAAGATGCTGACTGAGTGACTCAAAGAGTTCTTACTGCTTTTGTAAAATATAGGTATCTCTACTGCATATCACTCAGTATTTTTTTGGGCCTCAGGAGCTGATGATAGAGGAATCTTTTCTGTTGTCAACAATATGAGAGATGGTTGTGGTAGTTCTTTTTACTTTCGAACATTGATAGAACCTGACCTTAATTCATTTTAACTTGTTCACAATGATTATCTTTATAACTTGAGAGTATAAATGGGGCTTGGTATCAGATAACAACATATTTTTGTTAGTTTGCTGCTGTGGACTTAAACCTACTTGGAACCAATAGATATTTCTCAGGTACTTTGCTCTTGCAAAGAGAAAGAAAATTTGTAACAATAATTTCCAATTACATAACAACTTTAGAAAAAACATTCCAACTATCTGTACTTGATTCACAGAATTACTAACAAGGTAGCATTGTTTGAAAAGTGAGATAGAAATAGACCAAATTAGTACAGGCAGCCACTCTTACATCGGCAGTATTGGGAAATTTTCTGAGCGTTATATATCACCATTTAGAAAGGTACAGATTAATCAACATCAGTCCGCATGAATTTGTTAAGTGAAGTTCAACTTTGACTAAATATTGAATTTTCTGAGGTATAAACAAAAGGCTTAATAAGAGTAGTGGATCTGACATAGTCTCTATAGATTTCAGCAAGGCATTTGGCAAGATCACACTACAAACTGACTACAAAAATTAAAAATGCAAAGGATCCAAAGGAAAAGTGATGTTGGATTCAAAACTGACTCAGTGGTAGGAAGCAAAATGTGATGGTGGATGAGTATTTTAAGTGACTGTCAATTACAGTCCCTTGCTTTCTTTGATAGTATTTACGAGTTGGAATTCAACGTGGTTCATGACCCAAAAATTAGCAATGTTGTTGATAGGGTAGATCTGTAGATTCAATGAAGATATCAATTACCAAGTCAGGTAAGAAGATTTCAATGCAGAAAAATGCAGTGAAGCATTTTGGGAATCCAACCAAAGTATGATAACATATTATAAATGATAGGATATTCAGTATAGAGGAGGAGAAGGATCTGATTTTCCACAGATTTCAAAAGGTAGCAAGGCAGGTAGACGTGGCTAAGGAGGAACATGGGATGCTTTCTTTTATTGGCCAAACTGTAGAATAAAAGAGTTTGGAGATTATGTTGGAACTGTACAAAACAATAAGCAAGCAACAGCAAGTGTATTGCATGTAGTTTTAATCACCACATTGCAGATGGATGTGATAGCATAACAGAGATCAAAGAATATTTATGAGGATATTGCCCTAGATGGAAAAGTTTCCAGCCATGGATAGAAATACTGGCTAGGCTGGACTTATTTCCTTTAGACCAGAGGGAAACCAAGGGGAAAGCAAATCAAGAAATATAAAATTATGAGACCTATATTAAATGAAAAGGAAGGAACAATTTCCTCAGCAGTGTGGTAAATAACCAGGGGAATAGATTTTTGGTAATGTAGAAGTAATACAGGAGGGTTGAGGAAATAATTTTTCACCAAACTAGTGAAAAAGCCTAAAAAGATAGTTGTAGCAAGAACTCATGCATAACTCGATAGACATCTTGTATCCCATAACCTATAAGGATATGAATCAAGAGCTAGAAAGTAGGATTGGTCTTGGTGGTTCTTTCTCAGACATGATGAACTGATTGGCCATCTAGTCTACTGTATATTTCAATGATTCCTCAATACAATTTCAGTTCCAGCTGTCAATAGATAAAATTTCATCCCATCATCCAACTTCTCAGTCAGATGAGCAGTGAGTTGGAAACATTTGTTTATAAAATGTTAGCAGCGTATTAAAAGCAAAGTCTATACTTCTATTAAATACCAAATTACACCCTACAAAGGTTTATTAAATAAGAACAAAAGCGGGCTCGGCAGCCCCTTAGGCTCCAAAATTCAATTTGGTAAAACAGTGCAATGCCTCAATCCCATCCGTCTGCCTCTGCTCGGATTTCACTTGGAAGCCATTAATTAACAAATAATTACCTCTCCGTTGCAAAATTGAGAACTCCAACTGTGAATTTTTTTTAAAAAGTAGCATGTTTCCTTCCTTTCAAAGGAAAACAATCCATTGCTGAATAAATCCGTTGTTTCAGATATAATGTAAATCCTTATTCAGTATAGCGGCTCGTCTGTTGATTAGTATTTGTCATCAAATACCACATGAGAAAAAAAAGTCTGTGCTCAAAATAATCTCAAAAGACTAGTGCTTTTATAGGGACTTTTACAAATTTCAGCATTCAAAAGTATTCAAAGTATAACTTGCATTTATATTGCAAGCATTAATGCAATTTCACACACATTCATTAGACCATAGAGAGGAGATAGATGAAGGACCATACAACTTCTAGCACACAAAGATACTTGCTAGAAGTATTACAATGCATTGTCTGGAACCTTTCTGATATTAGCATAAATTGTTAGAGCACTGAATTCTGTCAAACTCAATTTTCATCTGCCTTGCAAAAAATTGGCATGGGAACAGACTACAGGACCAAAATAAGAAAACATTTTGTCCTCCAGCATCATCAGATGACACAAAACTGAAAACAAAAGAGAAAAATAAAAATGAAAGATAAATGCAAATTATCTCATAACATATTACTGAGCGTATCTAAGCACATAGGTCCAAAGTAAATGTTTGCATAATACATAATATTAAATCAGGTGTACCTGATCATCTCGGTGAGAAACAACTTGTGAAGTGGAAGCTATGAGACTGTGTTTGATTGCAGAATTGAATTTAATGTCATTAATTAAGGCTTCCACAGCATCATCAGAAATTGTACTCATGTGGTTTGCATTTTCCTTCATTGATCTCTCAGATAATTCTTTGTACGTGTTGGGTATTTCACATAAATTATTAAACTGTGATTGAAAAAGACCTGGACTGTTGGAATCCTTCAACATCGGTTTACTGGACATTTCTGCAACTTCATTTGTACTACAAAAGGAAGAGATGATGAAAATAATGACATTGTATCTGTATAATCTGGATGTAAATGCCTAACCAAAAGTTAAGTAAAATTACTTGCTCTTGATCCCTTACAGGAAAAAAGAAAGATTTCTGGCAAAAAGCCAGAATATGGAAATCTATTGATTCAAAAAAAATACTAAGGCTAATTAAATCAAAAATGGAAAATATGAAAGTGCTTACAAAAACATAATCAGGTCTACTAGCATTTGTAAAATGTCTTGTTACTGTTTCTAGACCAGATTTTTGCCAGTACTGAACTATGGAGAGATAAAACAGGCTTGTGCTGTTGATAACAGCACTTGTCAATCAAACCATTGTATTCAAGCTCTTGGATGGGAATGAGCAGTATAGATTTAACCAAAAAATGAACACTTAGGAAAACTACAAGTATAAGTGAATTCGAAAGAAAATCAGATTGTTATATGACAGAGAAAACAATTGAAGGCTTATGATAGGAAAAAAATGCAATACAATTGGTTAAATGGTAGATGGTGGTCTCTTCTAGTAATGAAAATGCTTGTTCATTGGCTAAATTGCTGAACTAGTAGTCCTGTGGCAAATCGCACTGCAGTAACAAGGGAATTTAAATTCAGTTTATTAATAATGTGAAATAAAAACATTTGTCAGTGACCACAAAACTATTGGATTGTTAGGCTGCCTGGCTAGTTAGGAAACACCCTATCCTAGGTAATCAGGCCTATACTGTATGCAGATCTAGACCCCTAACAATATGGCTGAATAATAATTTTTGAAATAACCTCGCAAACTACTAATGGAGTACAGTAGCATAATGGTTAAGTTACTGGTCTAGCAGCCGGAGTTCTGGACCACTGACTCAGAGACGAGTATGAATCTTGCCATGGCAGCATAAATCATAGTAATGGTAACCACAAAACTATTGAATTATCATAAAAACACATCTAGTTCCCAATGTCCTTCAAGGAAATCTGCCATTTTTACTCAATATGACTCTAGACCCACTCAGGTGTTTCCTCTTAACTGTTGCCTAGGTTCAGGGGTAATTATGGAAACATAATAAATGCTGGCTTTATGAGCAACATTCACATTCAATGAATGATTAAGTTAAAAACTTGAATGAGACTACTATGATAAAACATAGTAAAAACAAAATTTGACACCAGCATCAACCTAAACAAAGGAAGTGGACATGATCAAGGCATTTTCAACACAGTCAACTCCATGAAGTGGACTTCAAAGTCCTCCTCATAAGCGTCTGGGGAAAATTGTTAAAATTGCTAGAGTTGTTAACCAATACCTTAACAGTCATATTTATTGTCCCATCTACCAAAATGTCTGACCAGCAAGCCATTAAATAGTAAGTGAAGGAGAGTGACGAACAGCAAATGGCCACTCTAGGATACATTTAAACTGAGTGAAGCAGAATGTAGGATGCTGCAGGGTCCTAGTCCACCATTAAATGATGGGTACATAGGAATGTGACACACTGCAAAAGGTGTCTGTGATTGCCACTAAATTGTGGGAAAAGGCAAACAGTACACACAGCAAAATTTTTTCCCCCAATCTGCCATTACAAAAAATATGTAAGAGGAGAACCTGCTGCACTTTAAATAGTCACACCAGCGTGCCACTGAAAAGGTGGTAAAAAGGGAAGGTGACAATGCTGCAAACATCTGTACTTCACTACTATTTAAACAACTAAAGGAGAATGGTACATGCTGCAAAAAGACACCAGAATCTATCCTTAAACGGCATATAATGGGGAGTGTGACACATTGCAAATGGGTGACCTGGACTGCCTTTAAGTGGTTGGTAAATGGGATGAGGACCTGGAATATTTTTAAGGCAGACACTGATATATTCTTGATAAGCAAGGGCTGAAACATTACCCTGGATAGATACAAATCTGGAGTAGTGGTTACAATCACTAGAGCAATCATGATCTTATTAAATGTCAGAACAGGCTCAAGGGAGTGAGTGACTTACTCTTATTCAGACAGTGGTCCAAAACTTTGGCTGATAGTTGAGTGCATTGGCATATAGTTGGGAAGTGCCCTCAACATTGACTGACACCCATGAAGATTCACGACACCAGGGCAAACATAGGAAAGTATCACCTACTGCCCTCCTTTAACTGAGGGATTCGTACTCTATGTAGAACACCACGTAGAAGAAACAGTGAGAACTGCAAAAGCACATATGTACAATGGAAAGCACAGATGGAAACTTCAAAATCCATTATCAAAAGCAGCTCAATAACACCACCACAAGACAGACAGCCCATATGGAGAGAAACAAGGAAGATGACCTACAATCTCATCCTCACTGAGCAACCTGGCACAGAACTGCACAGACCTAATAGAGTCTTTGAATCAGATGTAACCATCCAAACTTGAGACCACCTCCCTTGGAACTCCTTTTTTTGAATCATTCCAATGAGATTTCAAGCCCTTCCATAGAAGTGGAATTTTTCCTATCAGTCACTGCTGACACCCAAAGTGATTGTTACAAAAATAAGTAACTTTCCAGACCTGACTGCAACCTTTGACATGGCTGCCCATGCTATCCTCCTCCAATGCCTCTCCACTGTTGTCGAGAAATTCCATTTTTATCTACCTAGCCATTGGCAGATAGACAAGAATGGCTTTTCTTGCACCCACAGTCATCTCTGGTGTCCTTCCACTGATGAAACTACATGCCAGCAATAAATGTCAATGATGCAAAATTTACATTTTCATGCACTTTGTTTTAAGAATGCTGAATGTGGTTTTCCAAATGCTTATTAAAACTGAATAGTCGCATGACAGTGATGAAAGAGGCCAGAAATGCACAGGCAAAAAAACCAAAAGGTGCATGCGATCATAAGGAGAAACTTAAGATTCTGATGAAGAAAAAAAATGAAGGTGAAGCTTGAACAAGTCTGTAATTTTTATTCTCACTTATTTTTCTTTATTTCTGTATTATAGAGACTGAAAAATGATGCATCTCACTTTTTAACAATAACTAAGAGTGCCCATTTTTTCCAGATGTTTATAAAAACTGAAAAATCATTCCTGAACAGAAACAAAAATAAAAACTGAAAAAAAAAATCAAGTACCCAAAATTTTTAGAACCTGCTCTCAGCCTCTGTAGAACCTAATACATATCCTGGTGCAACACTTCAGAGTGAAATGCCATATTTTGTACTAAAGATAACAAACACATAACATGTGCATACTACTGGCCCAGTCAGATAAACACATAATAAAGATAACCAAAAAGCAGTACCTTACTGAATGCAAGTCAAATCCTCTTGGAAATGGAGCTTCCCCTTTGATAGGTTTCATTAGTTCTTCCACTGTAGGCAAATCTTAAAAATAATGTGCAATTTAAGTAGTGTGGAGCTTGAACATTTTATTGAATGACTCAATGTTGAGAGTGCTACCAAGTGAGCCAACCTATTACTAAAAGTATTTTAAAATATTAACGATACCTGAGAAAGCTAAATAATTTTGACTATAATTCATTTCCAAGTACTTTGCCCAAATTATACAAGCTGTACTGAGCATTAATATTTAATATAAAAAGAGCTCTAATTAAAAAAAACACATAAAATTAGCATACTAAACCTAATATAGAAGCCGCTGTTGAGTTAGTATGCCAATTACATTTCATCACTCTATACCATCCATTCCTTCCAACTGAAGGAAGAAATATAGTAGCAGATGGCACAATGTAGATTGGAGACACAAGAAAGACTGCAGATGCTATAAATTTGGAGCAACACACAAAATACTGGAGGAATTCAGCGGGTCAGGCAGCATCTATAGAGGGAAATGGACAGTCAATGTTTTGTGTAAAGACCCTTCATCAGGACTGGAAAGAAAGAGGGGAGATGGGGAATCTACAAATGTAGATTGGGTTATTTTCAGTAAATCTTCCTTCAGTATATGTTTATATATATATTGATATAGTAAAGGACTGTCATGGTTTTGGCCATTCAAATCCCTCACAGACAGGAGGGAAAGTAAGCAGTTGAGATAAAGACAATATTTTAATAATAGAAAAATAGCAGCATCCACATATATATTATGTACATCATATAAAAATGTCCAAGGACTGCACAGAAATGCAATTAAGTTATACGTGGATCCCAAGCCAAGGCAGTGAATATTAAAATGGGTAGGCAGAAGCTTGGTCAAAGACTTAAGTTTGACAAAGGATCTTGTGCAACAAAAGAGAACAAAGCTACCCAAAGGTTTATAGAGGGAACTGTGAAGTGTGGGTTTAAGAAGGTTTCTTTTTATGATCAAACCTTAAAGCTGAGCAGCATCAGTGCACAAAGGTAATATCCTCATGCAACTACAAATAGCAGCAGATAAAGAATAGGTGACATATAATAAATACACCTAAACTAAGAAGAAGAACCAACTATCTTTATAGATAATTTCAAAAACAAATTATTGACTTTGAATCAATATTTTGATTTCTAGTTCAGGATTTTCTATAACCTGACAACTATAATGGTTTACTAAAAGGTGACATATCAAAAAACTTACCTACTTCTGTGATTTCCACACTGCTAAACTTTTTCCTTTCCAACAACTTTCCAACAGGTTTTAATCTACATGGTCAATATTTACTGTAGTAAGATAGCCTTGTCATGTGTGCATATGTACAAAGGGTCAGAAATTGTTTAATCTTCTATGAGGATTTTGCTTGCTTTTTAATCATAAATGGCATATCTCAGTTTGTACAAGTGCACATAAAGAAACAGTTAATATTGTTTACTCTCAGGTTTTAGTTTAATATGCAAGAGTAGAATTTGGTACTGTATTTTTTTTAAGCTTCTTCTTAAAATGCAGAATGTGTGCTTTATGCCTGTTGACCCCACATTTGCCACATTGTGAAACAAGATAGTTAGTCTTGAGTGAAGATGTGATGAGCAGAGGATGTTGAGCAAAATCTTTGATGATAAATAGTTTAAATTGTTGTCATGCACCTCACTACTGAGGCTCTTGTTCACAATGGCTGTTACTACAATATAATGAATTAACTAGGACAGTTGTGTGACGCGAGGTCTGTAGAGACCCCAAGCTTTCCTTTGCAATTTGCATGGAGAATGGATCAAAAGAATTTTGCTTATTTCTCTGTACAGCAATTGTTTAGACACATTGTCTATATCAATGATTTGACTGAACACGACAAAAGGATCAAGTTGCAAACCATGTGGTTGCCGGATTCAAATGACCTTGTATCATCCTGGTTACAGAGCTCTTGGGACCATTAAGTATTGGGAGAAATCCTTATTCTATTTACAGGAGTAAATCGAAAGACTTGACCTTACTTAGTCCATGTGACCGTATTTAGGTTTAACATAGCTTTAAGAAAGGTAAAGTGATTTATTTAGTTGAATTCTAAAGGATATGCCTAGCACAATAAATAAGGGGAACCAGATGTGGTAAATATGGATTTTTTGAAGGTTTTTGATAAAGTCCCACACAAAAGAGGTTGGTCAACAAGATCTGAACACTATAATTTTCAGGCATTTTAAAGAAAGAAAGAGTGGGAATAAACAGATTCTTCTGCGATGAAGACAAAAGATACCACAGATGCTGGTATCTGGAACAAAAAACAGAATATTGGAAGAACTTAGCAAGTCAAGCAGCATTTGTGGAGGCAAAAAGGTGCAATCATCAGTCCTGATGCAGGGCCTCAACCTGAAATGTTGATTTACATCTTTTGCCTCCACAGATGCTGCTTGACCCACTGAGTTCTTCCAGTGATCTGATTTTTGATCCCTCTGTGATAGTGGAGTACTGCAGGGATCGGTGCCAGGGCCCCTATTATTCACCATCTTTATCAATAACTTGACTGAAAGGACCAAATGTCATCTTTCCAAGTTTGTTGGTGATACCAAACCAAGTAGGATTGTGAATATAGAAGAGGATGAAAAGAGTCTTCACAGAATACACACAAGCTACCTGCATTGGCGGAAACGTGGCAGGTAGAACTCAGGGCAGAAAAATGTGAGGTCATTCACTTTGGTGAACATAACAGAAAAGCAGAGCAAAATAAGGGGTTGATCATTTAGGACCGAAATTCCTTCATTCAGAGGGTAGTGAACCCTTGGTATTTTTTTTAATCCCTGAGGGATGTGGAGGTTCAGTTATTGAATTCTTTCAAAACATATTTCAATAGATTTCTGGATATTAAGGGAATTAAAGGATAGTGCCGGAACACGGTACTGAGGCAGATTAACCATGAGGGTTGCAAGTATTTGGAATTACTTGCCACAGAGAGCTGAGGAGACAGAGACCTCAGGTTTAGTTAAGGCTTAAATAGCTAGATTTCTAATCAGTAAGAAAATAGAGAGTTATGGGGAAAGGGCATGAAAGTGCACTGGAGGAATGTCAGATCAGCCATGTTTCTATTAAACAGCGGAGCAGGCTTGAATAGCTTAAATAGCCTACTCCTATTTCTACTTCTTATGTTCTTATTTATTACATTAGTCACTTATTTTGCAAGAAAATGCTAAAACTCAAATTCCAAGTCAATTTTCTGCTCACCAGATTCAGCTGTAGAAATATTCTTTGCCGAGTCCCCAACGTGGCTCTGAAGATCTAGAGCAAAGTTAGTGTCTTTTCCATTTAATGACTCATGTCCTACACCTGTACTTCCCAAAGACTGATCAATTTTACGATATTCTTGATGCAAGGCCTCAATATCACTGTTAGTTTGCCCATAGGAAATAGCTGGAAAAGAAAATGAAACAATGATTAACACCTCCCCAAATATGATGCAGTAATCTTTGTACTGGCTACAGAAGGTAAATGACATTGATATTTCTACTTACTGGATTATTTCATAACAGCACAATTAACTAAACTTACACTACTTCCAAAAGCTCTGCAAAAGAACTAAATTCTGCACAAGAATAACCTTTTGCACTTCCAGACAAAATATTTCAGTTGTGCTATGGCCTTCTGTTCTCCTACCCATCTCATTATTCATCTATTGACATGTTGCTCAAGAAATGATAATCTGCTATGTTATAAAATGTTACTTTTGCAACATGATCTTTGGAATTTCTTTAATCATTTAGAAAACTCTGTAGGAATAGGAATTTCTCCTCTGCCTCGATGAGCAAAGATTGCTTTTGTTGAATACTTCTTGGCAACAGATACAGTATAACAAGTTGCAAAGTCACATTTGAAGACGGAAATGAGCTAAGATCTTTATTAGTCACATGTATTTCACTGTGTTTCAATGTACATCTTTAGCGTCGAGTATTCTTGGGGCAGCCTGCAAGTGTCACCATGCTTCCGGCACCAACATAGCACGTTCACAACTTCCTAACTGGTACATCTTTGGAATGTGGGAGGAAACAGGAGCACCCGGAGGAAACCCACGCAGACACGGGGAGAACGTACGAACTCCTTACAGACAGTGGCTGGAATTGAACCCAGGTCTCTGGTGCAGTAAAGCGTTACGCTAGAGGGGAAAAGTTTAAAGGGGATGCACGGGGCAACTATTTTTTTATATAAACACAAAGAGTAGTAGATGCCTGGAACGCACTGCAGGGGTGGTAGATAAAATAGTGGCATTCAAGAGGCTTTTAGATGGGCATGTGGAAAATATACAGGGCATGGAGGGATATGGATTATGTGCAGGCAGAAGGGATTAGTTTAATTTGGCATCGTGCTCGGACATCGTGGCCAAATTAAACTAATCACAAAATGAGTATTTCATCTACGAGTATTTTGTTAGGTCTTATACATATTATGGTACTTTGTTCAACAAACAACATTCCATAAAACCAAAAGGAAATTGGTATTATTAAATAAGGCAATAATGTCTAGATGTCTTAAGTTGCATCCTTGTTTACATTTTTATTGGTTCTGCTTTTATACATTAATATCTTAATGATACTGAGAATTCATATTATTCTTTCAAAAAAATGTGCAGAATGATGCTCTGAAATGATTGCTAAGAGTTTCTGCTTTTAATGTAATCAGAGCACAAATTGTGGTGATTTTGCAAATTGTTTTCTCAAAGTCATTTGCTCAGTGAACTGTAAAACCTACCTTGTGTTTATGCAAATTGGGCAATGCTTTAGAATGGCTTTAATAAAAAGGAAAAATATTTCTTAAATATATTTAAGAATGGTACACTGATGCGGTTTTAGTAAAATAGATTTAATCAGACAAAACAAATAGTTTCAATCAGTGTCTGGTCTGTCACGAGAGGGTAGCTACTTTAAAATATTGCAATGGGAGCAAAGAAGTTGATTTTAATATCAGTTAGCCCAGCTTGCTGCATTATCCATACATCCGTGATGAACTGATTGACCTCATTTTATGTTGGTGTTGCTCTATGGTTGTTATTTATGCACCAATTTAAGTCTTTGCTCTTACATTAAAAATTAGCAAATTACTGCCAGAAAATATATACAAATGTGCATCAACATATGCATAAATAGGTCTTATTTGTTGTTGATGATAATAGGTTAGTATTTTAATTTATCATTTTCTTTTTTTCAAGCAGACACAAATGACAGACTAGATCATTATTTTTTATTATTTACCAGTGGCATTCATTTGGGATGCTGTGTCTTGTCCATTTTTTTCATCTGTTGAATTTTTTTCCATAGATTTGTCATCCCCAGATTGTAATAACTTCTGTGTATCCAGTGTTGAATCTAATGAATCTAGCAGCACAACTATAAATTATAAGAATAAATAAGTACAGCTCATACTAACCAGAAAATTTACATTTTTATAAAAGAAAGCTATAAAATTAATGATTTTAAATTGCAAAGTATTTTCTCACATTCAATAACAGGTTTTCAAAGTAAGGGATAGAGGAATAGGTCCTCTGATAATGTGCTTAACTCACTACATACTAACAGAATGTGCATTGAATTCTGCTTCAAAAATATAGTTCCATTGACTCTAGTGGAACCAAATATCAGATGTGGAACTCAATGCGCTATTGCTGCAATCAACAGAAGATTACTTTCTACCCCAGATCCTTTGCTGACAACAGCATACACATCGAATATCAACAGGAACCCAACCTTAGTGTGAAAATATAATGTAATTAGAACAAGATGGGTTCTCTCATCTTTAAGATATGAATAGTATGAGGAAGCCCAAACTCAAAGTAATTCATTCTAGTCTGCCAAGGAAAGAAGCTTCCTTATTTCCTAATTTGGAAGGATTACAAGAAAGTATCCTTATCAGAAGATGCAATCAGTTGTAGGACAAGAGGAGTTGAAAAAAAATCTAAGAAACCCCAAACACATGGCCTTCTAGATTCATTGCTACCTCATGGTAAGCATTTTGAAAGAAATTGACTCAGGAGGTGCAAGTCATAATGTCCTGCAGGATCTGAATTTTTATAGGGAGGGGGAATGTGAGCTGGTTACAATGATGTCTGAACAACATGCAATTACCATCAATTAAGAATGGATGAATTGTACTTACCTTTTGCTAGCATGCCTGGCTTTGCTTCCTAAAATAAAAGTAATGCAGATGAATTTGGTTATTTCAAATAGCACCTAGTTTTGTTAAAATTCAGCAGTAATTTTTAAAACTATAATCTAGGCCTTGCTTTCAAGTGGCTCTTTATACACTTTCTGCTCACTACTTCCCCACCAAACCATAAGGAGAGAAGCAGAATAAAACCAAGGATGGAGATGAACAACCAATGTTTAAATTCAACATCACAACAAATCTTTACATTTCTAAACATCTTGCCTTGTCTCTAACTTTAGGTGTAGGTTATGTTTAAGATTTTTCATCGTTTTCTTTTCCTTCATATGCTCACAAGTTGGAAGATACTTTGCAAGTCCAGGTTCTCTCTAAAGCACATGAAACCTGTGGCAATTCAAGAACAAGATAAAATGCAGCTCACAGATGAAAAAATTGACCACTCTGCTATCCACGTACATGGCTACTCATTTATGACGTCCTCTTACTCAAAATGTAAACTACATGTCTCCAAATAATCCCTCCAATTCATATTTGACTTTCCAGCTGGTGAAGCTACATCAGTGCTTCTGCTGTCTCATGCTGCTTCAGCACTGTTGACTGCTAAATCGGTATCTCCCATTCCATTACCATGGCAACACTGCCTTAACCAGATTGGTTTTCATCATTTTTAAGTTTATGCCACTGAATTCAGTTTCTGTATCTTGCAACTTAGAGCAGTCTCCCTTCATTTTCACTGTGGTAAGTAGCTTCTATCTCACTGATTGATAATTTCATCCTAATCAGTAGCCACTTTCCTCCTACTCAAATGCTTAAAGGCCCATTGCAAAGCTTGACAGCAGTTTACTGCAGGGATGAAGAAACTTTGCATCATTGTTCGTAAGGTATTTTGGATAAAGCTTTCAAAATGTGCATTTGAAGTCATTGAATGTGCCCTATGTCCTCCACACATTATGTCATACACAGGAAGAATCCAGATCAAATATACACAAGTGTGCTGTGTGTATGCACGTGGTCAGTGTGTGCATGCAGTTTTTTTAAGATATAATTTAAACAGCATACAGAAACATCATGTTAAGCAAGAGAAGTTCTTATTCTAATGGTGCGTAGTTACAAATGTATTTTTATAATAATTAACCTCACAATATGAATAACAGAAAACTGTGAGGTTTACAATACCGTAGTAAACTATTACAAAATTATTTTTACATTACAGTATTCTGTTACGGACTCAGTGAAAGTCCCTTTAAGATAGAGAGTGTGTGTGTTTGTGTGTGTGGGGCGTGCTTACATCAACAGAAGATAAAGGACGTAATGACGTTGAAGAAGAAAGAGAGAGAGAGAGAGAAGGGAGAGAGACACCAGCCTGCTTGTTTTCTCTATCGATGGATGAGAAACAATAACTGTGTTTGCCACTGAAATCCATGTATGGAAGTTGGAAGTAATCCGGTGGAGTTCACTTTGTTGCTGACCTGTAGAAGGAAACAGGTATTTGTGTGTGGACGACCACGGTTCGGATGCTTTTCGGGGTGAGGAAGTCACTACCGAGTAAACACTGGAGTGTCGTTTGGGTTCCATCGTGGAACATTTGGATTTCGTATGTACTCTCTCTATGTTTTTCTACTTCTACATCTTATCTTCAGACAACGGTGGTTGTTGAAGAAGCCCTTGCTCATGTTTCACCTTATGGCTTGCGGAACTGAACTTTAAGAACCATTCCGGAACTGGGAGTTTTGGACTTTGTCACACACACACACGACGAGTTTAGTTTTGGGGTTAACGTTCGAGGTCTAACATTTTTGAATTCTAACATTTTTACTTTTATTTTACGTATTATCATAAGTAGTGATTAATAAAATAGTTTTTAACACTAAATCATGCTCAGTGTGTTTCTTTTGTTGCTGGTTTGTGACAATTCTTTCTCTTACATCTTACAGAAGTTTTTTTTTTGTCTGAGTGTCCCACTAAAGGCAAACAGTTTTTAAATAATCCAACTAATACATCCCATCTAAAATTTGAATACACCTCCAAAACATAAAAGCTCCCAAAGATATTTGGAAAAAAATTAAAAGGTGATTTTACTTAGGCTACTTATGACAATCTTAAGAGATGATGAAATTTCATTTCTCCAAGCAAAGCATTTTAACCCATAGTGAACCACGTTAAATAAACCAAGCTAAACCCTAGGCAAAAGCTTAATTTTTTTGTTACATTTATTCAGAGTGAATACAAGATGATTCCAATGGTCAATGAAGAGCAAGAAGCTCTGCTGATCAAAGTTCCTTTCTCAACTCAGAACTGCCAAATTAAAACTATCTTTGATCATTCATCTCCTTTGCTATTTATGGAGATACTATTTATCATGTGAACAAACTGGTAGCTCTTCAAAACCAGATGTAAAAAGCTTGGAGGAGCCCTAAAGACATGATAAACTGCCAAATAAATTAACATTCCATTTTTCTGTTCGTAGATGTCTGGCTGTGATATGTCTGGAGGGCACTTCTAAAACCAAGAGCTACACCAGCAAAATTGTGCCCTACAGGCTCCAGCTAATTACAATCTAAAACTATTTAAGCAACCAAAAGCTGTAGATACTCAAATAATTCAGTAAAAAAAAAGATGCATGGAGTTTAACATGAATTTTGAATTTGATCCCAAGTGATTGCAGTTTTCTTTCTATACAGGTTCTCCAGTTTTCCAGAAACTCTTCAGATGAAGATTTACTCGATGTCTCGGGAATTTAATCTATTTGTGGCTTTCAAGGCCTAACGTGCAACTAAATGGCCCATCAAGACAAAAGATTTGGATACTTGCAGTTTAAGCAATATTTCAATAATAACCCTGATGAAATAGGGGGAGGAGGCATCTTTGAAGTTAGCAAATTATCACATTCATTCCTTACTTGAGTTTAGCTTTAAAGGCCCCAAGTTAAATTCTTCCAAAAAAGACAAAAACTACCAAGGTCAAATCCCACAGATATGCTGAAATGAAGGTTCTATAAAGCACAAGCTGGTAAAGGAACACATTCTTAGATGCTGACACATGATACCACAATTATTTCAGACACTGCCAGCAACCCAAATTAAATTCTAATGAAGTGCAAACAGGTCAAAAGTGAACCTATATGGCAACTATAAGCAAACATATTATACTGGAGACCAATGATTAATTAAAACATTAAGCCTCATTATAGTAATATCCTAATATTCCATCATAGGACTTGGTAGAAAGGCAAAAACTACATCAAAGTTTTGTAGGTTATTCCAAACATTTGTCTGTGACCAAGGAAGCTCTGACAACCATCTTACATTTCTGTAAATAATTTCCATTTCTGTCCCCTACTGTTGTCTTACTCTGCAGCTGTAATTCTACATGGACCATTTTTACAATTGGTAACAGCCTGGTTTACCTCTATGCAATGAAAACATGGTGCAACAGCAAGAAAACAGGCAGTGATCAGTAGTCTGATCTTATGCTCTTTAAAAGCTACAAAGTGACCTACCTTTGTTGATGCTTTGTGACCTTTAATCATAGAGTAATAGAACATGGAAACAGACCCTTTAGCCCAACTTGTTCATGCCAACCGCATTGCCCATCTAAGCTAGTCCCATTTGCCCGCATTTTGCCCTTATCCCTCTAAACCTTTCCAGTCCATGTACCTGTCCAAATGTCTTTTAAATGTTACTGATGTACGTGCCTCAACAACTTCCTCCAGCATCTTTGCTACATCATGGTTCATCCTCAAACTTCATCTTTGCTACATTATTGTATTGTCTACCCAAGACCTTTACTAGTTTTGTTTAACAATATGGACTTTCTTCCCCCAGTTCAAATGATCTCTTTGCAAGCTGCTGGCAGAACTTTTCTCACAAAAAAATGCACTATTATTAAGGCATGTCAATTCAAATATTTCCAGTTAGGGTCTTAGGTATTCTTTTTTATTACTACTATTTGGCTGTCGAAATTGGTTGCCAATTCAAAATATCCGTCCCACCAAGTTTAATTTACCTATTCATTATGCTTGCCCCGATTCAATATTGGCCTCCCTCATCCTGCTACTATTATCTCTCCCTCCATCCCAGCACTACCAAATATCCATACTGCTACAATTTACAGCCCCAAGACTTTGCTTTCCCAAGAGTGAAAAATATTTATTCCCAGATACAAAAACAAAAAAAAAGATGGAAATATCAGCAGGTCAGCAGCATCCGTAGAGAGACAAACAGTTAATGCTTTAGATCAATGATTTTTCCTCAGAACTTGAAGACACGTGTTTTCTCACTTTTCAAGTTGCAGGCAAGGGAGCAGAGTAGAGAGAACAAAGGAAATGTCTGTAATAGGGTGCCAACAGCATCCAGGTATTATCTAGGAGAGGGTGATGCATGCTTGTTGATCATTGCTGATCTGTCTGAAGGAAGTTTAAACAGAGAGATGAATAAGGGTAGAGAAGTGAGAAAAATAAAAAATAACGGAGGATCTGTGAGATGTAGAACACAGAAACTACCAGAAATCTTAAATAAAACAGAATGCTGAAAATACTCAATAGGTCAGATAGCAACTGCGGAGAGAGAAAAACTGAATTCATGTTATAGGTGGATGACTTTTCATTGGAACTGGCCAGCCCTCAACAAACAGGAAAAGCTGGTTTTCTAAACGTGCTGAATTCAATATCAGATCCAGATTGCTACAATGTGCCTAGATGGAAGATAAGGTGTTATTCTTCAAGCTTACATTGGCTGGGGAGGGGTGCCAAAACAGGAGAGATCAGAGTGGAAGTGGGGCAGAGAATTAAATGGAGTGGCATTTGGAAGTGCAGGGTTATGCTTGGAGACTGAACAAAGATGTTGTATCAAACGATCACCAAAACTGAGTTTGCTTTCTCCAACAAGCACCCAATTAAATACACTAAATTAGAAGTGCAAGTGAATTGCTGCTTCACCTGGAACAGCTACTTGGATCACTGGATTTTTTGTGGGGTGGGGGAGGAAAAAGATAAAGGGCAATTGTGGGGTATTGCTAAAAGGAGGGGAACACCTCCAAGTGCTAAGTGAGGCATCAGCGCATTATAAATTTTTTTGTCATCCTTTCCTGGTTTCCAAAATGTTCTCCAAACTTGTGGCCAACCACTGTATGTCCCTTTCTTTCAATCTGACACCATCTTTATCTTCCTTAGTTAGCCACATATGGATCAACCATCTCAGGAGACTTTCCTCAATGGGATACATCTTTGTTGAGAAGGATGAAATATATTCTTATATGTTTGTCACTGTTTATTCATCACCTATACCTTTGTAAATGCCTTTACGTTTGAGATACTAGATTCATACCCAAGTTTGTCATTTCTGAGCAAGGTGTGAAATTCAACCCTGTTATAGAGTCACAGAGACAAACAACATGGAATCCCATTTTCCGGCATTCAGTTCATAAGCTATAAAGCCATGGCCTTCAAAAGCTCATCTAAAAATTAAATGTTGCGAGTGTACTTATCTCCACCACCCCCAATTGGCGGTGCATTCTGTTTTTCAACTATACTTTGTGTGAAATAAAATTCTACCTCAAATCCCCCCTAAATTTCCTACCCCTTACCTTTCACCTATGCCCTCTGTCATTAACACCTATTCTTGGGGTACACGTTTCTCAATATCTATTCTATCTATGCCCCTCTAGACCTCAATTTTGTTCCTCCTTAAGTCTTCCATTTCAAAGAAAACAAGCCCAGCCTATCCAGTCTCTCCTCACAGCTGAAACGTTCCATCCCATGCAACACCATTGAAAATCTCCTTTGTATCTTCTCCAGTGACAAATCACGTTCTTCCTATTGTATGGCAAATTGGATCCAAAATTATCTTGGTAATAGGAAGCAGAGGGTGTTACTGAAGGGTTGTTTTTGTGATTGCTAGCCTGTGATTAGTAATTACTGCTGGGATCAGTGATAGGAATCAGCCCTTGCTGCTTGCTAACTGCATTAATAATTTGGATATGAACATAGGAGGTATGATAAGGAAGTTTGCAGATGGCACAGAAATCAGTGATGTTGATAATAGTGAGAAAAGAGAGTCTTAGGCCACAGGACAATAGAGGAACACAGAACAGCACAGTACAGAGACAGGTTCTTTGACCCATGATGTCTGTGCTGACCGTGCCAGGATTGACTAATCCCCTTTGCCTGCACATGGCCCATATCCTTCCATTCCTTGCCTGTTCATCTGCCTGTCTACATGCCTTTTAAACGTTACTATCTGCTTCCACTACTTCCCCTGACAGCACATTCCAAGCACATACCACTCTCCATGGAAGAAGATTTGTCTCATAAATCTGCTTTAAACTTTCCCCCTCTTAGAACCATAGAACCATACAGCACAAAAACAGGCCCTTCGGCCCACCATGTTGTGCCGTCCATCAAACCACCCTCACACTATCTAACCCCTTCCTCCCGCATATCCCTCTATCTCATATTCCTCCATATGCCTATCCAACAAACTCTTGAACCTGTCCAATGTATCTGCCTCCACCACCACCCCAGGCAGTGCATTCCATGCACCAACCACTCTCTGGGTGAAAAACTTCCCCCAGACATCTCCCCTGAACCTCCCACCCATAACCTTAAAGCCATGCCCTCTTGACTTGAGCGTTGGTGCCCTGGGAAGGAGGCGCTGACTGTCTACTCTATCTATTCCTCTCAATATTTTATATACCTCTATCATGTCTCCTCTCATCCTCCTCCTTTCCAGTGAATAAAGCCCTAGCACCTTAAGCCTCTCCTCATATTCCATACGCTCTAATCCAGGCAGCATCCTGGTAAACTTAGAGCTAGTCTCCCACCCCTGCACAGCCCACTTTTACCTCCTGCCCAAGATCCACAGACAAAACTGTTTGGGCAGACCCACTGTTTCAGCCTGTCCTTACCCCACCAAACTTATTTCTTCCTAACTTAATTCCATTCTTTCTCCGCTGATCCAGTCCTTTCCCACTAATATCCATGATAACCTTTGATGCCATCTGCGACACCCTGATCCTTATAAATCATTTAAGAAAAAGGCTGTCAGGGCTTTCTGAGCCAGGTCACTGGCCACACCTCAAAAGGTCAAGTCACTGTTTTATGGGGGAACTCGCTGGCAGAGAGGGTCAGCTGTGCTAGCCCTCCATGTCTAGATAAGGTTGGTGCAGCCAGGACTGCACACTGAGCATCAGGTTTTGTCAGCTGGTTGTCTCCAGCACGATCTGGCCATCTCCAGCACCATCTGGCCAATTGTTTCCAGTACTACAGTATCTATGCCAAATCATCTATGCAATGTAACTAGTCAGAATTTGAATATGGCAAAGCATAAAGCTGGATTAATAACTGGAAACTATCTGATTATATTCAGTCAATATAGAGAACCAGTAATGTACTCAAAACACAGAAACAGCACTGGCCAATTCATTCCATTGAGGCTATTCTGCCAATACTGTCATACTCTGGATATCTTACTAGTTTATTGCCTCCCTCTGAATGGATAGAATACTGGAAAAAGTTCACAAGAGGAAGTTATTCATATTATGTTGTGAAAACTGGATTAATGGGTCACAAGATACCCTCTTACTCTTAGCATTATTTGTTCCCATAACAAAGAGCACATATTTTGAAATGACATCAGCTGAGGATCTCTCTTTGACCAATAAGCTTCACAGAAGGGGATCTTGCTACCCTGCACATTGACAATTGCACTCTTGTATTCCAAGCACTTTTTTTTTAAAATAGAAAGATTCCCAACCTTAATCATTTGACAATTCATGGCAGGAATTCAAGTTTATAACATGATTACCTGTTCTTTGGCCTCTCTGGCATCTTCAGTGCTTTCTAGAATACATTCAGTTTTCATTATATTGTCATTTGAATCAAATTCTTCACCTCCAAACTTATCAGAATCCTCTTCAAAATCTTCACTGTAGTGTTTTGAAGCTAAGTCCAAAATTTAGAATATTTATTCTGCAGATACATATTGTGCATACAACTGAAACATTCCTAAATAAAAGTGTTTGTCAATTAAAGAATTTGTACAACCACAGAATAGTAAGCAATTTACACTTTGTTTCAAGGATACTTTTTACCCAGCCTTGCAATGTAGTTAGCTGAATATCTTAATATAACCCCGACTGCAGCATTCCATAAAAAAAGATTGCACATTCAGCAGTATGCACTATTAAACGACAGCCTAGATCACATTGAAGATTACCAAACAAGTTAGAATCCAAAATTATTTTTCATAGTGACAATGCATTTCAAGTTTCCACGAGGATTTCAAGAGTTAATTTGCTATGTGTTATGTAAATTTAAACATACAGTCCAGTTCAAAATTAACCTAAATGTAGATTCTGCTGTTCAGATTTTTAACTTCATTCCTGGTGAAAATGTCTTACATTGCTTGTCCATGTTACTCCAAAGAAATGTATAAATAAATGACTGCAGAAAAAAATGTACAGAGATGCAGGAAATATGAAATGTGAGAAGGCAGACTTCCAAAGTTCTGCGAGTCCAGCAAAACAAGCGACTTTGGGAAAGGTCATCATTGACCTAGAAGGCAGGCATCTTGGCCTGCCCAAATTTGATTTCTCCAGATACAGAGGGGTGTAAAAGCTGACCCCCTACATTGGGCAAGCAGCTGTCAAGCCTGGGTAGGCCCCAGGGCAATGAAAGCTCAGCAGCAGACAAAGGATTTTAAGAATTTGTAAATATCTCTGCGAGTCAGACATCTAAAAACCCTATTCAACATTAACAGCTAAAAACATGAAGCTAAAATTAGAAAAATCTCTTCCAATTTTCCACAGGGTCTGTGGCCCTATTCAACTACATGGGGTTTTCAATCATTTACCAGCCCTCCCTAACGTAAAGCAGCACTGCTCTGCACTTGCATCTGATCTCCCATGTCTTAGAGTTCAGCTTTTGCAGAAATCCAAGATACACTACGGTGCCAATGGCTAATAGCTGATCTTCCCCAAAGCTACCACTAAATAATATTTTTGGATTCCTAGTTAATGATTAAATCTCTCTCTACAACTATAGCATCTTTCTTAAAAGACAATTCATTTTGCTTCATTGCCCTGTCATTCCTTGGCATTTTTTTCTTTCATAAAATATTTCTTAATCAAGCAATTTTCTGCACTAATAAAACTCCAAGTCTCACCCTTTTAGCAATGATCTTAGCTATATGCAATTTTTTTTAACCTAAACTGATCTGTCATTTTACAATCTTCTTGTAACATCCACTGTTCTAGTGAAAACTGCACAGTGATGTTACTATTGAGCATATTTTGGCATAATTTTTTAGAAGCATAAACAAGATAAAATAAATTAGTTAGCAAGCTATGAGCTATAATTTGCAATTTCTCTGTGGTCTTCTCAAAAGAATTTTATTCACACATACATCCATATACCTGGCTTTTCTCTAAACCTTTAATTACATTACCTGTGACGCTTTTAGGTCTTGGAGATTCATCCTCCCTTGTTTCCTCATCCTCTAATGCTGCAAACTCATCTTCTTTCCTCAAAACAAAATCAAGAAGGTAAAGTGGTGCACTATCACATACAACTATCCCATAAAATAATGGAAACAAGCACCTGCCACATCAATTTTCAGTAACTTACTCTGTACTAGTTCAATATCCATTACTGTTTAACTTTTCCATCCATTTGTCCACAATAGATCTTAGTTCTGAGGAATGTGTGGTGTTCTTTTATCACATATTCAATTACATTTTACAACTAAAGCTTATTAAGACCCCGATGTATTGATGTAGTCTACTGTATTTTAATATGCATACTGTAGAATTAGATATCCACAAAATAAAGTTTAAAAACATTCTCAAGGTTCCTCGTTAAAATAGATATCCTCAAATGGATCTTTGAAAGAAATTAACTGCAGTACAACTGAACCTTTAAAGCTATAAAGAGATGAGGATGAAGGACTTCAAAAATCATTTAGTTGCAGCAGTAAATTTACCGAAATTTGGGTTCATTCTCTTCACTATTATTGAACATAATGATTGAGTGATTATGGCCAGTACATTCTTGAATTGCTGAAATCGGCTGTCAGTTAGTTAGACAGCCACCGAATCTCTCTCATCAGTTATGCTTAAAACTTTCTGTAGCTGAATTTACTGATCTACCAAAGAGATCTGGGTTGTCCACATACATGAAAAAAAAGACAGCATGTAATTCAGAAGGCAAATGGAATGTCAGTTTGTATTGCAAGAGAGATCGAGTACAAAGATAGGCAGGTCTTGGGACAACTACACAATGCATTGGTATATTGCAAGTAATATTTGTCTCCTTATAGAAGGAAGCATATAATTACATTGGCGTCAATTGAGAAAAGCTTCACCAAAGTGATTCTTGAGAGGTTACCTGATGAGGAATGATTGAGCAGTACTAAACGAAGTTCAAAGGATGATCTTACTGAAACCTTAGAGAGGAGCATTGATAGGGTGAACTTTGAGAGCATGTTTCACTTTAGGGGAGGAAATCCAGAACCAAGAAGAATAGTTTCAGAATAAGAGGTCACTTATTTCTGAGAAATAAAAAGGGCTGCTTTATAAAGAGGATCACAAATCTTTGGAAATCTCCTCCCCAGAGAACTATAGAGACCTAGTTTTGAATATAGGAGAGTCAAAGGCTTTAGGAAGAGCCAGGAAAGTGGAGTTGATGCCCATATCAAATCAGTCATGTTCTTACTGAATGGTGGAGAAGGCTCAAAGAATATGAGGGAACAAGTGACTCGCTCCTGCTCCCATCTTTTTTGGCTTATTTGTCTTAGGAGGAGAGATTACGAAAACTAAGTTTATAAACTCTCGAATTAACAAGAATAATAGTTGATCTTATGGAAACGTATAAAATTCTTAAGGTTCTTGACAATGCAGATGAAGATTCACAAAGTTGATGCTTCCCCTGGCTGGGATGTCTAGAACTAAGAGTCAGTGTCTTAACATAATGGGTTGGCCATTCAGGCCAGATAAAGAATTTCTTTCCTAAGAGGACTGTTAAGACCCAGTCACTATTTTCATAGGATTGATAAATTTTTAGTTATCAAAGGAATCAGGAATATGATGCAGCAGAGTGGTACTGAGGGAAAATATTTGCCATGGCCTTATTAAATGGCACAACTGGCAAGGGGAAGTGAACAACTACTCTCACCTCCTTAGGTTCCTATTAGCATTACAGAAGACCAAACCGATTACTCTATCTTGGCAATACATGTTTCAGCATTTGTAATATTGCTATGAATTTGGTATTTGTGTCATCTTCAAGCATGTATTCTAAATACAAGAGTTTCAGGAAAAAAAAGAAAGATTTTTAACCTTTTTATGAAGTGAAAGCATATTTATCAAAGTTCATTTCAGACACTGAATTTGATAACTTTTGCAATTCAACCAAGAGAACCAACTTACTGATTCAAAGCATTTATAGGTGTTGAACCTGTTGATTCAAGCTCTTTGTTTAGTCTGGAATAGTCAATTGTAGAGGAAGCTCCCTTCTCAAGGTTAGCAAAAAACTGTTCTTTCTCCTCTTCTTCTTCGAGTGTATCCAGTCCAGCTCCAAGAGTGTTTTGTGCAGGGCCTGATGCCATAACGGAGTCTAAAAACGAATAAAACCACCTCCGTTAGAAGAGCACTTTGTAAACTGGATCCTACAGAACATGTAGTCAACTTGTAAATCACATTCAGTTAGGCATGAAATTAGTTCAGCAAAAATCTACTCCCATTTTCTTCACCAAAGAGCTGTGATCAAAATAAAAACAACAGCACAACATGCAGTTATATCCACACTATGGATATATGCACAAAAAGAATATACTGCAAATATAAAGTCATAGAGTTATACAGCATGGAAACAGGCCCTTCAATCCAACTCGTCCATGCCTACCAAATTGCCTACCTGAGGTAGTCGCATTTGACACGCATCCCTCTAAACCTTACCTACCCATGTCTAAATGTCATAATTGTATCTGCCTCTATCACTTCCTCTAGCAGCTCATTCCACATACTCACCACCCTCTCTGAAAAACTTACCCCTCATATCCCCTTTTAAATTTTTCCCCTCTCACCTTAAATCTTTGCCCTGTAGTTTTAGACTTCTCTACCCTGGAAATAAGACTGACCATTCACCCTATGCCCCTCATGATTTTGTATACCTCTATAAAAGGTACCACTTGGCCTCCTATGCTTCATGGAAAAAAGCCTCAGCTTATCCAGAGGCCTCTTATAACTTAAACTCTCCAGTCCCTGTAACATCCATGTGAATCTTTTCTGCATTATTTCCAGCTCAATGACATCCTTGCTGTAGCTTGGTGACTAAAACTGCACGCAATAGCCCAAGCGTAGTCTCACTAACATCTTGTATAGTTGTAACATGACGTGCCAAATCTTGTACTCAGTACCCTGACTGATGAAAGTAATCATGCCAAACACCTTTTTCACCACCCTGTCTACCTGTCTTGCTACTTTCGGGGAACTATTTACTTGTACCCCTAGGTCCTTCAATTCCACAATGCTCTTCAGAGCCATGCCATTTACTGTGCAAGTCCTGCTCTGGTTTAACTTAGCAAGATGCAACATGTCACACTTGTCTGAGTTAAATGCCATCCGCCATTCCTTGGGCCACTTTCCTAGTTGTTCTAGGTCCTGCTGTAATCTTAATTAGTCTCCTTCACTGTCCATTATACCAATAATTTTGGTGTCACCCGCAAACTTACTAACCATGCCAACTATATTCTCATCCAAATCTTTAACATAGATGACAAACAACGGTGGAGCCAGCACCAATCCCTGTGGCACACTGCTAGTCACAGGCCTCCAATCTGAAAAACAACCTTCCACTACCACCCTACGACTCCTTCCACCAAGCCAATTATGAATCCAATTGGCTAGCTCACCTTCAACTCCATGCGATCCAACCTTCCAAATCAGCCTACGACGTGGGATCTTATCAAAGACCTTCCTAAAGTTCATGTACACAATGTCTACAATGCCCTGCCCTCATCAGTCCTCTTGATCACCTCCTCAAAGAAAAAACTCAGTCAAATTCGTGAGACATGATTTCCCACGCAGAAAGCCATGCTGACTATCCCTAATCAGTCCTTGCCTTTCCAAATGCAGGTAGGTCCTTTCTCTCAATATGCTATCCAGTGACTTTCCCACCATTGATGTTAGACTCACTGGCCTGTAGTTCCCTGGCTTGTCCTCGCAGCCCTTCTTAAATAAAGGCACAATGCAAGCCACCCTCCAGTCTGCTGGTACCTCACCCATGTCTAACGGTGATAAAAATAACTCTGCCACGACCCAATCAATTTTTTCCCTACCTTTCCACAATTTCCTAGCATACACTTGGTCAGGCCCCAAGGATCTGTCCACCTTTACGCACTTTAAGACTGCCAACACCTCCTCTTTTGTAATTGGATATGATTCAAGATATCAGTATTCTCTTCCCTGAATTCTCCAGCTTTCTTGACCTTCTCAATGGTAAATACAGATGAGAAATATTCACAAGACTTTTCCCATCTCCTGTGGCTCCTTTTATACTGCAAACATAACACTGGTTTACCTATGAACACAAATATTACATCAATCCTTTTATTAAGACACTTCTCTAAATAAAAACAACACTAGAGGTACTCAGCAGGTCTAGTAGAAACTGTTGTCAGGGAAACAGAACATTTCTTTCTTACTTATCATGCTCAATAATGACCTTTCAACGGATTTTGGCATAGTTAGGAAACAAGCATGCAGAGAAGGGGAGGGGGGAAGAGAACAAACAAAGTCTGGGATAGGATGGAGGTGAAGGAAGAATATGGTACAAGTGGTGACTGTGCTGGGTGAGAGAGAATGATGAAAGCTTGTTAACTGCAAATGACCTACCTGTACAAGATGATGAATGAAAACAGAGGAGGTGGGGGAAGGAGAGAGCGCGAGAAAGAGAGAGAGAAAGGGAGAAAGAAAGAAATGCTGCAACTGAGAGTTTAAAAACAAAACACAGATGATGGAAATCTGAAATGAAAGTATGCTGAAAATATCCAACAGGTCAGCTAGCATCTGCAGAGAGAGAGAGAAGAACCAAGTTAACTTTACAAGTTGATGACCATTCATCAAGAATGCTAGTTTTCCTACAAACTGTAAGGGCTGGTTATCTGTAATTACTGATTTCAATGCTAGAATCGTACAGCACAGAAACAGGCCTCTCAGGTCCACCTCATCCTTGATGACTGTGATGCCTATCTACGCTAATCCCATTTGCCTACATTAGGCTCATATCCCTCTGGGCTTTTCCTGTCCAATATGTGTCCAAATGGCTTTTAAGTATTGTAAGTGTATCTGCTTCCACCACCTCCTTTGGTAGCTATTTACCATCCTGTGTGAAAAAATTACCCTTTAGGTCTCCTTTAAACTTCTCCCCTCTCACCTTAAACCTGTGACCTTCAGTTCAATACTCCCTTGCCCTAGAAAGAAAAGATTCCAACTATCTATCTTATCTATGCCCCTCATAATTTTATAAACCTCAGTAAGGTCACCCCTCAGCCTCCCACATTCCAATGAAAATAAACCGAGACTATACAACCTCTCCTTATAACTATAGCCTCTCGTTCCAGGCAACATCCTGGTGAACCTCTTCTGCACTCTCTCTATTGCTACTACATCTTTCCTGTAGTGTGGCGACCAGGACTGTACACAATACTCTAGGTACAGTCCAACCAATGTTTTGTGCAGCTACAACGTGACATTCCAACTCTTGTACTCAATGCCTCAGCCTCTGAAGTCAAGCATACCAAATGTCTTTTTCACTAACCTATCCAACCATGTTGTCACTTTCAGGGAACTGTGGATTTGCACCCCAAGGCCTCTCTGCATATTAACACTCTTAAGATCCTTGCCAATTACTCCATAATCTCCAACCAGAATTTGACCTCCCAAAGAGCATTACCTCATATTTATCAGGATCAAGTTCCATCTGCCACCAGTCCACCCAACTTTCCAGCTAATCCATGTCATTAGACAACCTTCTTCAACGTCTACAACTCCACCGATTTTCATGTCACCAGCAAGTTTACTAATCAGACCATCTACTTTCTCATACGTCATTTATAGATATTATAAACAACAAAAGGTCACAGCACCAACCCCTGTGATACACCACTTGTTATAGACTCCTAGTCAGAAAAACACCAACCTACCACTATCCTCTACCTCCTATCAGTGCCAGTTTTGGGTCCAGTTTACCAATACGCCTTAGATTCTGTGCCTTAACCTTCCAGACCAGCCTACCATGCGGGATCTTGTCAAAGCCTTACTAAAGTCCATGTAAACCATGTCTACCGCTCTACCTTCATCAATTTTCTTAGTTACCTCCTCAAAAACTCAATCAAATTTGTGAGACATGATCTCCCCTGCACAAAACCACACTAACTCCTCCTAATCAGTTCCTGCCTTTCCAAGTGAACTCAATCCTGTCCCTCAGAATCTCCTCCAGAAACCTCCCTACCACTTATAAAAGGCTCACTGGCCTATAGCTTCCAGGCTTATCCCTATTGCCCTTTCTGCACAAGGGAATATTACCTATCGGCCAGTCTTCTGGTACCTCACTTGTGACAAACAAAGATGCAAAAATCTGAGCTCCAGCAATCTCCTCCCTTGGAGAGATCCTGTCAGCATCCAATATTTCTAACATTTCCTCCTTCCTGACACGTATGTGCTCCAGAACATCAGCAAACCCCTCCCTTAATTCTCCAGCCTCCACATCCTTCTCCTTGGTGAATATCGATAAGAGGTATTCATTTAGGACCTCGCTCATATCCCGTTTACGTGCATTGAGCCCCAATGGCTGTGAATGGTCAGTTGGAAAATCAAATGCTCTTCCTACTTCTTAAACTAGACTTCATTGAAACAGTGCAAGAGGCTAACGGGACTGGTCAGAGTGAAATAGAGTGTTCTGTACTTCAAAGTTCCTTAAGTGTTTTTCCTCTCTCAGTCCCTCTATCCTCACTCATCTCCTTCAGGCAGATTAGCATTAATAAGCCTCTACCATTTCTTCTCAACTGGCAGGGCCACTATTTACATTATAATTGCTCTTGCTACCAATGCGATCATTAACTTTTCCTTTGTGCTCTCCATCTCTGCCCTTCTTCTGCAAGTTAAAATATATTTGTTTCCTAACTCTGCCTACTTCTGATGAAAAATTATTCACTTAAAATATTAACTCTGTTCCTCCATCCATAAATGCTGTCAGACTTGCTAAATGTTTCAAGTGTTTTCTGTTTTTATTTCAGATCACCAGCTTGTGCAGTTTTGCCACTGTTCCAAACCACTGTTTATTTTAATTGTTTCATTCTGGACACAGCAAATACAATGCACAGTGTGCATGAAATGCAACATCTTTCATTTTATATTTCATCAAAAACAGCAGTAATTGACAGTATTTCTTTTAAGACTGAAGGTAACCTTTTCACCATTAGAGGTAATGAAATTCATGTTTTCTCCCCCATGTATTTGGTAGGAATGGATTAGGTTTCTATTTATTCAAAAATTGCATCTAATTAAGTAACTGTTCATTAAAAGGACTATTGCATTCTAGGTCTGCAGAATTAATTAACATTTTCTCATTTTTCTTATTCCAATTCCATACAGAAAATATTTCATACCATTTGGTTCCAAACTGTCTCTGCTGATGGATACAGAAGTCCTCTCATCACCCTGAACTAAAGCCTTCTTCTCCTCTTGTTGCTCTTCTTCAACCTCTGGAATTGACCCTGGGAATCTCTGAGATTTGAGAAAGCTCTGATTGGTTGGCAGCATCTCTGTCATTTTATCAAGAAAAGTGAAATAGTTTAGTGAGAATGTTTAGTTTGAAAAGGCCATATTTCTTCAGTGTATGAACATTGCAATCATTACCCAATAAGTATAGTAAATCTTCTAGAGGGACTACAAACAGTGAAGAAGCAAAGTGATTCCGGTGTCCTATGTACACGTACTGAAAGGTTAAAGCACAGATACAAAAGGTAATCAAAACTAACTGAATTTTAGCCTTTACCACATGGGGGTTGAAATATAAAAGTGAAGAAGGGATGCTGCAGTTGTATAATACCTTCCATCTGCAGTACTGCATTCATTTTAAGTTACTAAGGAAAGATACATCAGCCTTGATGCAGTTTTAGCAGAATTACCAAAATGGTACTGGAACATATGGTTAATTATAAAGCAAGGTTGCATAAGCTTGGTCTGTTTCTTGAGTTGGAACATTAAGAGATGATCTAATTTAGGTCTGTTCATCCTTTCCTCCATAATTCTTGATACACAACCAAAATCTATTGATGTCAGCTTTGCCAATTTCAATTATACCAACATGCATAAGATATTAGAGCAGGATAAAATGTCAGCACAACATCATGGGCCAAAGGGCCTGTACTGCGCTGTAATGTTCTATGTTCTATGTACAGCCACTTGGCAATTGAACCCAAGATTTCTAATGGCCTTCCTGTGGGGGAAAAAAATCCTCTCACTTTCTTTCAAAATTTTGCTGAGCTCTGATATTTCTTTGTTCTAAGTTGTTCCTATCATAGGAAACAGTTTCTAGTCTAGCGAATTCACTGATCGTTTTAAATACATCAATTAATAAAAATAAAATAATCAAATAGAAAAACTTCAAATACAAAATAGTGGTGATTAGTAAGGGTTAAATGTTAAATATCAGATTTTGAAGAGTTCTTGCAAAGACACTGAATTACATATAAATGGAGCAGCAAGACACAGGTTCAAACTACAGATTTTTCACACAATGACCAGAACACTTTGACTGCTAACTGGCTACTCATTGGAGAACCACTGGCACACCTACAGCAACATGCAAGTTGGGAACATGGTGACAAGTCAGATGCGACTGACCACTCACTCTGCCCGTGAACTCACTATTCAGTAAGTTGCTGAATCAAGGGCCCATATATACTTCATGTCTGCACCCTTAATGTCACGCCAACTGCAGCAAACACATCTAACTCAGCCGTTAATTTGAATGGGCTCACTGACCTTCATTTTAAAAGGTGTTTAGATAAGGATTTTTTTTTAATTTCCATGTATATTTATGTTCCAGTTAATTAACAAATGATTCATGTATTTTTAAATGTCAATTTTTAAATATTTTTAATATTTAACTAAAAAAAAACACAACTGTTGTCAAAATTCTCTGATTATCAAAGTGCCTCGTAATTACACGAGCTGCCAAAAGGCCATCAGGCCAGTCTGCGGGCTGGGCCTCAACTCTGTGTCTTTGTAGCCATTTGCAGTCCACAGCACCTCACAAAAGGCCCCTGCCAGTGAGTCCATGTGTGTGTCTGAGACTTGGTTACTTGTCTTTCCAATCATCATTTAAAAAAGACAAAGCTATTTAAAATGCACTATACTATCCCTTAACAATTTATTGGCTCTAAACGTATTTCACATTTTGGAAATGTGAAAAAGATGCTATACATGTCCCAGATCTACCCAGTGTCCTCAGTAAATATGTTGTTACAAGCTCCCACGTTTCTAGGCAAGCATAGTTTATTCACTATGGTGAGAACTTGTTGCTTACTGCTCACCTGCTCCATGGTACATGCACAATATTACACAAAAAAAAAACAAATATCCTCATGAGAACCTGGGCTTTGTGATTGTACATTTCCATCATGCTCTTCACCAATTTCTTTCTTCATAGTTTCTATGCCAGCATCAGTTACAGCCGGCTGTCTTTTCAGTTTGATAAACCTCCTCAGAGGGGGTGCTTGGATGGAGAAGATTAGAAACGTGCCAAGAAGTTCAAAGAGTACAAAAGAGAAGCAGACAAAAGAAGGCAAGTTAAAAGATAAGCAATTGGAAAACAGAAAGACAAAATTTTGAAGGCTTTGATTCAAATGATATAAAATAGAAAATTTTAAACAATTACAGAATGCACAGACTGCAGTAAAATTCTTAGAGGTTTCCGTGTCATGATGCTGTGCTACCCTCCTGTGGCCAAACTTCAAAGAACTGACATCATACTATTGCTGCAAGAGGAAAAGGCAGGTACTTACGCCCCTCATCAGAATCATCATCATTAATCCACCACAACTTTGCATCTTTTTCGGTTTCCTTCCTATTATGCTGCCCCAGTGAACTCAGAACACTGGATTTTGGTGAATTTCCTAAATCAACAGAATCATCTGAAACAGACTGGAATATGTGTACACTGTGATCAGTTAGACTGAACTATTAATAGCTTTCGTACTCAATAAAAGTAGAACAATACCATGCATTGAACAAACAATTTTAAGTTTAATGAAACTTAAACTTTTCAACCGATTAAGATTTCTTTTTACATAGAATACCAAGATTGTTTGAACTTTGGTAAAAATCAAATGACGATGTTATAGAACATTATAGCACAGTACAGGCCCTTCAGCCCACAATGTTGTGCCGACACTTTATCCTGCTCTAATATCTATCTAACCCTTCCCTCCCACATAGCTCTCCATTTTTCTAATCATTCATGTGCCTATCTAAGAGTTTCTTAAATGTCCCTAATGTATCTGCCTCCACCACCTCTGCCGGCAGAGCGTTCCACGCAGCCACCACTCTGTGTAAAAAAAAACTTACCTCTGACATCCCTCCCTATACCTTCCTCCAAATCACCTTAATATTATGCCCCCTAGTAGTGTTAGCCATTTTCACCGGGAAAAAGTCTGACTGTCCACTCAATCTACGCCTCTCATCTTGTACACTTCTATCAAGTCACCTCTCATTCTCCTTCGCTCTATGTTAAAAATATTAAGCAAATATCATTATTTCCAATCATAAAAGGAGATAGCTGGAATTTCCAATGACACCAATTTCTGAAAGGAATTCCAAATTTGTTCAAAGGAAGCTACTCGAAACCCAACAATAGACTTGACAGAGATTTAAGTATAAGTGGTTGTGTTAGTTATAAACTAGACACCCATTGAACATATCAAGTTCTGTTGAAGCCCCTTTGATTTGAAATAGTAATTTTCTCTTTCCACAAATGCTGGCTAACTTGCTGAGTGTTCCCAGTATTTTCTGGTTTTATTTTTTTAGCTGAAAATTGTTTAAAGTCTCAACCAATTTAAAAAAGATTATTTACAAGACATAAAATGTTGCAGGGTAAATTTTAGTCCCTTCTACTTCAAATAATTATTAGTGAGCTTCAGGGGATAAAGAATTGGATTAAAAAAAATATGGCAGGTATAGGGAATCAAAAATGGGAGAGGCCTACAAGAATGGTTTTGGGGCAGGGAACCTGAAAACGAAATCAGGAGGATAAAGAGGGGGCACAAAATGTCACCAGCAGACAAGATTAAGTAAAATCCCAAAGGACAAGCAAGGTTAACATTACTGGTACTAGATTTTTTTTTTAAAAAAAAGGTTCCTGATTTATATAATGACCTGAAGTTAAAGTCTTCATGCCTCATGTCTCTGAACCAATGGTCCAGGGCTCTGGATACTAGACCACTAACTTAACACTATGCTACACATGCCCTTGGGTTAGTTTGGATAGACAGATAAAGGAAAATGGATGAATCAAATACAGTTACAAATGGATAAACCCAATCAAGATAATTTCTTTGAAATAGCTGTGGCAGTGTATAGAACAATAGTTTACACACAATTCCTAGAAGCAAATTTCTTACAATTACTTGATCATGGCACCAACTACTTCAGAACTTTCTTCTACAAATGCCATTTGAGCCAGACAATTATTAACTTTAATTTTGAAAGTATTTTTTAAAAACTAATGATATTAAGAGATATAGATTAAATATTATCTAATTTTATTGCAGAACCGATCAAAGGGCCAAATGGCCTTCCATTCCATTGTCATGACTTTTTTTCTATTAGAGGTCTCAACCAAGTCATCGACAGATTTAAACTGTGTCCCACAGGTTAATTAGAGTGTCGCTGTACACTACCAGACTCTACTATTTTCCCTACTCTCATCATGACAAATTTTTTAACTGCCAAATTAAAATCCTTGATCGCAGACCATTTATACCACTGCAGTTGACTGTTACCATGAAAATCATGCATGATGCAAAAACAAACTATTAGCAGTTATCTGCAAAAAACATTCAACTCAAATATCTCTGATGTAAACCAGAGTAAAGATAATTATACCTCTTTTAAGAATTGTTCAAACTGTTCTTCTATCTCTTCCTTGGTGAGTTTACGACTCATGATTTCAGTGTGTTAGAAGCAGATTCTTCAGATTGGTACTCTAGAATAACATAAATAGGATGTTAATCGAAGAAAGTAGCGGATGATTTTATGAATGGTTTGTGGATCAGCTGAGAGGTTGCATGGCTGTGATCAAACCGCTACTTGTGAGAACATTTCTTGCTTATAATATAGGCGGTTCTGCTATAATGTGATAGTTGTGTTCCTAAGAAACCTATCATTATAGAAAAATCGCATTACAAAAACAATTCTGTCAATGCAAAAGAGGCATTTAGGGGCTAGAGTGTTTCAGACTCACAATAACGAATTTATTTTTCCCCCCAGGATTTTCAAAAGGTGCTTTTAATAGCCATAAGTTGATATTGTTACTGCCGGTTAAAAATATTAAGGGCTGTGTGTTACATTACTTAATAACGTATTATTGCACAGGTATCAATAGAAGTGACTGTTTATCCATTTCCAAAGTAACTCTAGTAAATGGTCTTCAGCACTGAAACCAGCAGCCTCTCTAATTACAGCAGGGAGGTCACATGTAGAGTTTCCACCACCCCCTGACTTTTTTTTTACCAAAACAAGCTTTTGCAAGAAGTAACTCTCTTAAATAGCATCCCACACTGAAACTGGCTGTCTGTGCCCTTAAGAAACAATGATGTCTGATTACTGCAAGCTAGTTCTCAATCAAAATCATGTTATAACCAATTCGGCCCACGTAATACAAATAGTGTTCTCTAATTCATCAGTCACGTTATGTCCAATTTGTGTAATGGAAACACATGTTGCAGCAGAACTGCCTGTATATCTGGCATGCATTCTACATTCCAAAAGTGACCCAGTACCAATTGACTGTAAAACACTTTGGGAAGAGATACCCAAAGTGCATGACAGGGATTGGTGGGTGATCAGAGAGGGATGGTAAAGGAGAAAATTGGGGTGGGGGGGGGTAATGTGGCAAATTGGCTGACACGGATGGGGAGGTGGGTACCAGATGTTGGGGAAGTATCAACAGATTTGATTTTTTAATAAGGAATAATTAGATATTTATTTATTAGTCACATGTACATCGAAACACACAGTGAAATGTGTCTTTTTGCATTGCTAAGAATGTGCTAGGGGCAGCCTGCAAGCATCGCCACTCTTCTGGCACCAACATAGTATGCCCACAACGTCCTAACCCGTACATCTTTGGAATGTGGAAGGAAACCTGAGCACCCAGAGGAAACCCACGCAGATATGGGGAGAACGTACAACCTCTTTACAGGCAGCAGCGGGAATTGAACCCAGGTCACTGGCGCTGTAATAGCATTACACTAACCACTATGCAGGACAAGGATCGCAAATTATGGGGTGGAGGGGCACCAAAGAGACCAGACCAAGTAAATTATTAAAGACCTATTCAAATAGACCCTAGTACTATAGTGCAATGCGCTCACTTTGAGGTGCATGGAAGCAGCGTTCACAGGCAGTGTGAAAATCTACTTCTACAAGAGTGGCCCATGTATAGTACAGGCTGCAAATATGCCACAGAAAACAAAGGAAATGTCATCCAGACATAGTCAGTTTATCCGTGCATTTGTACGTCAAGGTATTTTGGGGAACCAGAATGAAAAATTGCATACTCTATGATCCATGCAGCAAGTTCCCAATTTTCAATAACAACTTATACTTCATAGAAATGGTACTGCATAGTAAAAGTAAAATATGCTATTTATTTGCACATCGATTTCCAACTTCACAACATCAATTGCCTCTACCCATATCACAGCTAATGTTTTTATGAAAAAAATGTCCACAACCTAAACTATAACATCTGACCCAACATCCCCTCACCAACTGATGACCCAAAAAAACTCATTTGTTGCAATACCAAAAAAAAAGCCATGTTCTCTCAGACTCATAAGTTGTGGATAACAAAGAAATACTGGGTCGCTCCCCCCTGTGGGGAAGGCGCCCTTCTCCCCGTGGAATTCAAGAGGCCACTCCCCTTGCCCCACCCATAGTTGGTACGGTAACTGCCCTGCCCGTGACCACAAGAAACTGCAGAGTTGTGGGCACAGCTCAGCACATCACAGAAACCAGCCTCCCCTCCATGGACTCTGTCTACACTTCTCGATGCCTCGGTAAAGCAGCCAACATAATCAAAGACCCCACCCATCCCAGACATTCTCTCTTCTCCCCCAACCCATCGGGCAGAGGATACAAAAGCTTGAAAGCACATACCACCAAGCTCAAGGACGGCTTCTATCCCACTATTATAAGACCACTGAATGGTTCCCTAGTACAATAAGATGGATTCAACCTCACAATCTACCTCGTTATGACCTTACACCTTATTGTCCACCTTATTGTCCACCTGCACTTTCTCTGTAGCTATTACACATTATTCTGTTATTGTTTTATTTTGTACTATCTCGATGCACTGTGATGAATTGATCTGTATGAACAGTATGCAAGACAAGTTTCTCACTGTACCTTGGTACATGTGAGAATAATAAACTAATTCCGATTCTCCCCCCACCCCCGCAGGATTAGAGGGATCGCTTCGCCGCTTCGTGCAGGATTTTTCTCTTAGCCACAGTATCTTCTTCGTGCAGAACTTCAACGGCTCGCTCCCTCTCCTACAGAATTCATTGAGCTCCTCTTCCTCCTGCGAAGTTTAAGAGCTCTATTTGTTGCCTTTGGAGACCTCCCGTTCTGCTGCCTTTCCCCTGGCTGCACAATACGATCACCACCCAGCCGCTTCCGATGTTGCCCAGCGGCACCGCCGCCCGCCGCGCCCTGTGATTGGCTCCCGAGCCCCTCCTCCCGGGGCCCGCGCGTTCTGCCCGCCGTGGGCGTCATAATGGAAGAGGGTGAATGACAGCCTTCGTGAGGGCAGAAGGGGCGGCAACGCAACGTTAATTGACAGGTGCTGCCAGCCACTCAGGATCCAGAGTCTGCCCGCGCCTGGCCGCGCTGCACCAATCGCCGTGAACGGGAGGCGGGGTTACTTCTGCGACACAAGAGACAGCGGACGCTGGAACCCGGAGCCCAGCGGGTCGAGCAGCATCTGTGGGGGGGAGACGAACTGTCGATGCTTCGGGTCGAAACCCTGCATTTTCTTTCCGTTTCAATTCCCATCGCAGTCGCCACGGTGCATCCTGTTTTCAGGAACCGTCAACCTTCTGTCACCTCAGGGCCGGAGGGGGGAGGGGGGAAGTAAAAGTGGATTGCCCGCTTACCTTAGCGGCGTCCTTCCCGCGTGAAAGCGGGAGGCGAGCGGCGACAGGCGGCAGAGGGCTGCGGGCCAGGCTCCGCAGGCGTTGCAAGGCAACAAGACGCCGGCAACAGCCAACCGTTGGTCCAGCGGACGGAAGCCGCCGCAGACCAGACTCGGCTCACAGAATGCGTTCAGCGCTTGAGATCGAAACGACAAGCGTCCGAACTCAGGATGAAGGAAAACGTCACAAGTACGCTGGTTCCACATTGTGATGTCACCATCAGACCTAACTCATGGGTTCAATTTAAACTCATCCCATCTCCCTGCACATGATCCATTGCCTATTCCCTGCCTGTCCAGGTGCCTGTCTCAATGCCTCTATATGCATTGCTATAGTGTCTGCTTCCTCCACTTCCCTTGGCAGCATATTCCAGACAACTCTCTCTGTTTAAAAAAAACTTGCCTCGTAAATCTCCTTTAAACTTTCCCCTCTCGTCTTAAAGCTATGCCCTCTAATATTTAACATCTGCACCCTGGGAAAAGGATTCTGACTATCTACCCTATCTTTGCCTCTCATAATATTATATACTTATACCAGATCGTTCCTCAGCCTCTGATGCTCCAGGGGAAACGATTGATGTTTGTCCGACCTCTTCTTAAAATTAATACACTCTGATCGAGGCAACACCCTGGTGAATCTCTTCTGCACCTTCTCCAAAGCCTCTGCATCCTTTAGTGCAGCGACCAGAACTTCACACAACACTCCAAATGTGGCTGAAGCAAAGTTTTATGCAGTTGCAATGCTTTCACCGGTCGGAGCATTCTTTACCACCCTATCCATTTCTGTTGCTACTTTCAAGGCGCCATGGACCTGCATCCCAAAATCTCTCTGTACATCAATGCTCCTAAGGGTCCTGCCATTTACTGTATACGTTCTTCTTGCCTTTGACCTCTAAAAATACATTACCTCATACTTGTCTGGATTAAACTCTATCTGCCATTTCTCCACCCAAATTTCTAATTGATCAATATCCTGCTGTATCCTTTGACAACCTTCCTTGCTATCCACAACTCCCATCAACTTTCACATAAGTTGCAAACTTACTGATCTGATTACTTACATTTTTGTACAGATCATTAATATATATTACAAACAACAGGGGTCCTAGTACTGATCCTTGAAGAACGCCATTAGTCACATGCCTCCAGTCAGAAAAACACCCCTTTACCATTCCTCTTTGTCTTCAAAGGTGATCAAAGATGTTCTTCAGAATAAAGTGTTCTACAGAATGGTGCAGAATGGTCCAACTTTTGGAATATTCCAAAGCAAAATGACAAGACCCAACTTTCAGAATACTGGGATCCTTAGCACTGGACATTTGCCTACCCAGGTTCTAGGACAGCATGAAGCAGTTACAGACAAAGATAGCCACCATAATTGTTCATCTGATGGTTTATACATTGAAGTTCTGCAAATTCACTCCACCTTTGATCTCCAGATGACAGTATAACGCTAAAAACACCTCATACCTTTAACCAGGTTCTTTCCCGTGATTGAGAGTGAGCACAGTTGCCAGTTTAGCAGTTTTGTCTTTATTGCTCACCCATCACTCACCTACACACTAGGAGAAATTTATAGTGGCCAATTAACATACCAACCCACACTAAACAGAAGCACTCCTGGGAAACCCACACAGTCACAGGGGAAACATGCAAACTCCACACAGACAACACTCCAGGTCAGAATTAAACCCAGGTCTCTGATGCTGTGAGGTAGCATGTCTACTACCTGTGCCACTGTGCTGCCAATGACCTTGGGCAGTATGTTGTAATCCATATCAAGCAGCAAAATGAGTCGCCAGTTTCTGAGTTCTTTACCCCTGCCACATGTAGATGAGGGTGATGATTCTCTTCCTCATGGATTGTGACATGCTGCCAGCCGGAAGCACAGCACTTTACACCATTGGCAGGTCTGTGCTAATCCAGTCCCACAGAGCCAAGTATAACATGACTGGCAAACTGTTGCTGCCAGGAGCTTTACTTGCCTCAAAGTAACAGACTGATTTTGTCAGCTCATCCCGGTAAAGACTCTCCCGCTTGCTGTCATCTAAAACCTCTGAGAAGACAGGGAGTTCTGGAAAACTGGCCTTTAAATCATATAACCCAGCACAGAGGGACTTGCAGATCCTTAATATGTCATGCTATGGGCATGTTAGTGTGCAATTCTCTTCCTTAAGGCTGCTGATCATGGCGCTTCCTCTGTGGAACTTCTGGTAGAAGTGTAAGCATGGCTTATCCTGCTCCATGGAGTGAACTCTAGGCCAGAAAGGAATCCTGGAGGACACTGAGGCAAGGAGTGAGGCTTGCTGGTTCTTTAGCTCTTGGAGCTCCTTCTCAACACCCATTTCCAATGACTGCAGAAGGAGTAGATTCTTTCTCCCTCTTACTCTCTCTTGTTTTCTGAACATCCTAGAGGATGAAGAGCTTCTTAGGTTCTGCCTGATTACTTCCCACCAGTACATCAGGGAATCAAAGAGGGACTTCATAGTTCTCTGACCTTCATAATTCCTCTTCAGTTCCTAGATGCTTTCTGGAATTAGCAGTTTTATGTTTGGTTTCCATGACCCTCTGACAACCCACTGGCCTTTATGTAAGTTAGCCACTGATCAGAGAAGGACTCCAGCATGATTTTGGTGGATTGAACAGGGAGCCTTTTGGACTCATCTGTTTTAGATCAGGTGTTTTGCTGTGATGCTCCATCTGCAGGGTTGCTGAAGACATCGCACAACTTTGCATCTTTTACTGTTCCAATCTGGACTCTGAACATTGCATTGAGTTTAATGAGCTGCCTTCTTGAAGTGCTGCAGGAATAGTCGTGTTCAGCAAGGTGTTCCAGGACATTGATCCAATGAAGGTAGAGGAATAGTGGTACATTTTCATGTAATACAGTGTTTAAAAGGAAACTGCAGCTTGTGGCTTTCTCATCTGTCAACTTTCATTATCTTCCTAAGTGGTAGAGGTGAGGGGTTTGGCCATTGTTACCAAAGAAGGCTTGGTGAAATATCTTATTATTCATTTCTCAGGATGAGTGTGAAGGAACGGTGATGTAGTTCCAAGTCAAGCTGGCATGTGACTTGGAGGGGAACATGTAGGCAATGGTGATGCACATTGCAGCCATGCAGTGCCAGTGGTGGAGCAAGTGAAAGGTGAGGTGGCAATCAAGTGGGCTATATTGTATGAACCCCAACCAGGATGTTGTGGAGCTTCCTAATTATTATTATGGTTGCATTCATCTAGCCAAATAGAGAATATTACACTGCAGTTCTAATTAGTGCAGGTAAGACTTTACTCAGAAGCACTCACCCTTAGTCAGAAGGTGAGTCATAAGGTCCCTCTGATCTGCTCTTATAGTTGAGTATTGGTCAATGGTGACACCCAGGATGTTGATGGTTGGGAATTTGGAGATGTTCACTGTCCGACAAATGACATGAATGTTATTTTCTACTCATCGGCTTCTGAATGTTGTTCACAACTTACTTCGTTTTTTGAGGAGTTGCAAAAGAAAGTCTGTGCAATAATCAGCTTTTATTCTGGAAAGAGATAATTGATAAACCAGCTGTAGTCAGTTACCTTTAGGACATTCTGTGAGGAAGTCTTTCAGTGATGCCCTGGGACTGAAATGATTGATCTCTGACAATAGCAACCATCTTCCTTTGTGTGATATCCATTGTGGTTTGTTCCCAGCTTTGCAAGTTGCTTGCTAACATACAGTTAATAACTTTTGAATAACTAGTGAGCCATGTCACACTGGACCTGGCTCTCACTGGACCTGCCCTGCTTATCACTGTCACTCCCTATGTTAGCCCTTGGACTGCCCTGATGGTTTTCTGACTTCTCATTCTGTGAACAGGTCTTCTCACTGTTTCAAAATGCCCAGTGGTCCAAGATGTTCAGAAGAACATGAAAAGGTTTTAAATAATCTAAAAAAAAATTTAAAAAAGTCATTAATAAATTGTAAATTCACTTAATCTAATTAAATAAATTAATTAAAGCAGTAATAATTAAAATAAGGAAAAACAAATCATTTATCTTTTTAATGAAAGAGGGTGATCAAATGAATGCAACTATACTAGATGTGCCAGCTACACCTGGGATAGAATTGAAGGCCCTGATTGTGCATCTTGTCCTTAAGCACGTCCTCACAAAACATGCCCGGATTCGTTGGTGAATCCGGGGTCAGAGCAAGAAATCAAATGTGCCCACATCTGACCTCCAGTGGATTCCATACGTCTGCACTGCCATGTGCAGGGTCGGAGTCTGGAACACACTGATGAATGAGTGTCTGAGAAATCCAGCCCTTTATCTGCAGATGACGTCAAACAAGTCAGCACATTGGAACCACTAGAGGGTGCTCCATGCAAGCAGCCAGCTCCTCCAGAAGTCATCACCCATTTCAAACTGCTGTAGTGGAAGTCCTTTCACAGAACAAATTATTAAGAGTTCTAAGTTTAAGCTATTGTTTAAAGTAGTAAGCTAAATAACTGGTTCAATGTGGAAAATGTTAATCATGGACGTGGTGGGCCAAAGGCCCATTTCTAGGCTGTACGACCATGACTCAATGAAAAAGCAATGACTGATATATCACTGGCCATGACAAGGAAGTTCAAAGGGAAAGATAACCTCGCTTGTCTGACTATAACCTTCCTAAATATACCTCTGAACTTTAGCTCAGAAGTACAAGTTAGGAAACATCTGCAATCTCACCCATCTCCCCAAACTTAATTTAAGGTGTTACATTGCTACATTTGAAGTTAAGAAAGCCTCATTGTTTGATGTGATCACCTCCATAGTTGGTAAACTCCATAGTTCCCCTCCCCCACCCTCATGAGCTACTCATCTATTCCCCACTTCCTTCCCTTTATTCCATGGTCCACTGTCCACTCCGACCGGATTTTTTCTTCTTCAGCCCTTTGCCTCTTCCACCTATCACCTCTCTGCTTCTTATACCTCTCCCTTTCATCACCCCTCCTTCACCCACCTTCCTTCCCCTTCTCACCTGGACTCACCTATCACCTGCTAGCCTGCGCTCCTCCCCCTCACCTTCTTATTCTGGCTTCTGCCCTCTTCCTTTTTAGACCTGATGAAGGGTCTCGACCCAAAACGTTGACTGTTTATTTCCCTGCATAGATGCTGCCTGACCTGCTGAGTTCCTCCAGCGTTTCATGTGTGTTGCTCCAGATTCCAGCATCTGCAGAATCTCTTGTGTTTCCATAGTATTTTGATGTCCACTTAGAGTTAGATGACTTTAAACTTGATAAGCACACAATTTACCTAATAATAAAAGTAAATCAATATTATTTTTGAGGCCATGCACTTCTTAAAAGCAGCCAGTTTAAATATCTATTCAGGGCTGATGTTTCTCCAGGCTGGGGTGTTTAGAAGCAGGAGTCATAGACATAGCCTCAAAATTATGGGTCAGCTAGTTTGTACTGAGATGAGAAAAATTCCTTCATCCACAAGGTGGTGAATGGGAATAGTGCCAGAAGGCGGCATTGAAGTAAGATAATGGCCATAATCTTATTGGATGACAGAGGAGGTACAAGGAGCCAAATGGCACAATCTGTCTTTTGTTTCTTATGTTCCTTTTCTCAAAAAGTAACCACGTGAGTTTACAGTTTTGGGGAAAATTGCCTGGATATAAAGTTTGAGTAAAGTCAAAGAGAAAATAATTTTCTAAATTGCCATTATTTACAATTACACCAGAGCCTTTTTAATGTTAGGCAATGTAAACGTACACCAAAATGCCACACTTGCCCATTACTTTGCAAACCTCGGGGTTGAATTGCAGTAGGATAGAACTGAGCCGAGAGCAGTGACAGTTTTCTTGAGGAAGCAGGCAGATATTGCATAAGCACAACTCATTTCTTTTGCACTTTTACCTGAAAACTGGGCAACTAATAAACAAGGAAGGACACTTCAAAAATGTTATATTCATTTCTTGCAATATTGTTAAATCAATTAAATCAATGACTAGATTGATAAATTGACATATCTGTAATTTTATTAAAAATCTGTTGTCTTTCCCAGTGACAACAGTTGTTTTTTCTCAGTTGTTTCTTCATTTCCTACTTTGTTCGGCTTCTTAGATTCTTGCTGATGTTAATTTTAGCACACAGTTTTTACTTGCATGTGAATATAATAGTTATGATAGCCCCCCACCCCCCGCAACACAACCTCCAAAATTCTCATTGAGAACAGACCTCTAAGAGAAAGGAACAGATTCCTGCCTCAGAGGAACTCTGCTAACTCTGCGGTTATTTCAATGCTCAGATTATTTATAAGTAGAGAGCAGGCTCCAGCATACGAATATGGGATAGAGTAATGTGGTAGTCACACTCTGTCTATAAGCAATTGCACAGAACCTCCTCTCTCTTTGACAAGTGATTCTAAGTGCAATTCATTGAAGTATGGCCTATGACTGAGAAAATGCCAGAGAAAGTGGTAGAGGTGGGTGCAAATACAATGTTTAAAAGACAGTTGGACAGGATCATGGATTAGAAATGTTTAGAAGGATATGGGCCAAATGCAAGCAAATGGGACTACCTCAGGAAGATGCCTTAGTTGGCATGGACAAGTTGGGCTGAAGGGCCTGTTTCCATGCTGTTTATGACTCTATGACTCTAATATTACATCATTGGCCTAATCAAATAGCAACAAATAAATAATTATAAAAAACTTGCACTTGTACCATATCTTTAACTTAGCTAAACATCCCTCAACATATCTTAAGAGTGGCATCAAACAGAATTAGATGCCAAGCCATGTGTGGGGATTTTAGGGTAGAAAGATTGGTCATAGAGTGTTAAGGAGTAAAGAGGGTCAGGTTGTAGAGAACTTAAGGAGACAATTTCAGACTTTAGGGCTGGGCTTCTTGAAGGCACAGCTGCCGGTGATGGAACAAATAAATTTAGGAATGGCTTTGACAGCAACATTGGAGAAAAAAGGTAACTAATTTCTAGGAAGGTGAAGAGATATGGAGTGATGAGAGCATGGATGGATTCAGAAACAAGGATGAGAATTTAAAATCCTGGCATTACTTAACCAGAAAACAATGAGTAGAAGCAAAATGAGTGAGGGGGTTTTGTTATTTTGTTGAGATGTGAGCAGTAGTTTCGGGTAGGTTTAGATTTACAGAGAGTGCATGATGGGAAATGATGGAGTCATGTTATACATGTGGAAGCAGGAGTCTTAGTGAAGGTGCCAATACTGGATTTGAATAGTCTGATTCAGCTTCAGGAAGTAGCCAGACAGAGCAATGAAGCTGATGGCCAGGGACTGGAGTTTACAGCAAAATTTGAAGAGGATAGCAGTACTGAGGAGTGTGGAGGTGGAACAGTAGCTCTCAATGATAGAGGGGTCATAGGTTGTTTTTTGAGGAGAGGAGCAATGATGCCAGAATTTAATGGGAGAAGGAAGTACCTGAAAGGTCATCTGTAATTATATCAGTCAATGTGGGTACTAGCAGGATCAGCATTGATTAGGAATAGGGTCAAATGAGCAGGAGACAGATCCTTTGGATGAGATGAGCTCAGCGAGGGATGAGGGGAGGTAAGACAGTAATACCTGTAATTCACCATTATTTTCCCTATAGTTTAGTAGCCTTGACTAAGATCTCTTCTGAGTGTTTTAGGAAAAAAGAAATATGACAGCAGTGGGAAGGCACTTGCTTTTTATTTTTAAGCTCAAACTTTGGAGAAACACCTGGATTTATTAAAGAACATAATCAAAATGGTTACCAATGTTGTTTATAGTGGATAACTAATTGATAGTGCTCTTTGATCTATTTGTGTTGAGAGGATATTGCATGTCATAAAGCTCTCTTCAGTCATCACCTTCAGATCATTTACATTAATCTATTTCAGATTAAGTTGCCAGACAAAATAACAGTGGCCGACATTAGTAGGAAACTCATTTTTATTCAGGATGAGCCAGGACCACTAAAACAGAATGAAACTTTAAAATGAAATTTTGAAATCTTCGTTATTTGTACTGAAATATTCCATGTGGTTTGTAAATTTGCCACATGATTGAAACCCTCCCTGTCACTTAGTGACTGCACATTGGAACATGAGAATTCTCCAACACCTCTTCTTTCACTTGGGTAGATACATAACAATTTACTACCCTGAATCAGCTTCCTTAGAGCAACTCGTTTGCTTTTCTTAATGTGTTTACTTATGAAATATCACTTTTGAAGGTCTAGAGACCTGATTTTAACTTGTAGTGAGAGGTCAGCCTGAGCCAACAGGGTAAGCTGTAGGCTTGCTTGTGACTTGCTGGTGAAACATCTGGCCAAGTGAATATGGTTGCAGGCCTGGATCCTACATTGGCCCACCCCAGGACCAATGTCAATGGATGAGCGCAGGGCGTATTTGCTAGGGGGTTGCTGGCAGAGTTAATGGATATGATTACATTCATTGAGAAATGTATTGCAGGAAAGGCTCAATGTTTCATGTGAATTTCATTTGCAACCTTCAGATGTCCCAGAGGATTTTATAATCCCTCAGATTCCTTTGAAATGTGGTAATCCAGAGAAACATGGCAGCAAATTTGCACACAATGATGAAGTAAATAACCAATTAAACTGACGAACAATAACAGTCCAGAATGCAGGAAAGTTGCCTTGCTCTTCTGCAAATAGACCCTGCGGTCCTTTTACATTCATCTGTGGGGGCCTGCCAATCCTCAGGAAGTGCAGTGTTCTTTCATACCTGGACTGGAGCATCAACTGCAATAATGTATCCACATCCCGGAGAAGGGCTTAAAGCCTCCCCTCAGAGGCTATGATACAGTAATGTCCTTCATGATTCAACAATTGATTATTTAAACCACATCAGCACATTAATGAATTATAATTTTAACATTAAAAGCCAAATAATAATTCCACTTGATCTTCCTTTCTCACACACACACAGTAAGTAGCTAACCATAGAAAATTCGAATGTTGCAGACTCAAAATTTGGACCATGATAGTTTGGTTGATTTCACTTTTGATGGTGGTAAGGACCATTAAAATCACCTTTTTGTCCCTGATTCAGGAAAAGGTCTTAGTAGTGGTTTTAGCCCTGATCTTTATTACGCACTTGGGTGTTTAGGAGTTGGCTTGGAGCCACCTGATCCTGTCGGTGATTAGCCTACTGACATTGACTGTCATTTGTTCCACAGAGTATACCACATATTGAGTGAAACACTGGTAGGCTACCAGATCCCATCGAGCCATTGGCAAGTAAAGATTGTTATCCCAGCAGCTATCAGCCATCATTAAGTCATGATTCAACAAGGTGCCCATTGAGTTGTTCCCAAGCCAGGAGTAATCCATGAGCAATCCTCCAGAAAGGAGAACCATCCTTCCGTACACCATCAATCTCCCACAATATCTCCAACGTCAGTACCCCTAATATAATAGAATGTGCAAAGCTCAAGAAATTATAAATATTCCAGAAGGTAATCTAAGTAATTCTGAATAATTCAAAGTACTTTATTGGAATCTGAATATGACAAATGAAACAAGTTTGGCAACATTATCTGTAACCTAGAGTGGCTAGAAAATGTTCATTTCATTAAAAGCATATAATTGGCTATATAATTGGTTACATAATATAATTGTCTGCATCAGAATTCTTAGCTCCTGAGGAAATACATTCTTATGTACATAATTGTAGCACTAAACATACATTTATATGTTTATTTATTGCAGAGAACATGATCATTCAAGTATGGAATTGAAAGCTTGGCAGTGAGAATTGTACTGAATTTTTATTTACTTTAAGGGATAAACATTATTTACCTCATTTTTATAATAAAGTGACTTGCAACTCAGTCCATGGTGCATGTGCTAATTTTCTATACACTATCAGTTTCCGTCTCAATAGCACAGAACATTTTATTAGATCCATCACACTGGTATACCTGCTTCTTTGCATCGTATTAACTATGTTTACAACTGGATTGGATAGCTTTTGTATCAAGTGAAAAATTGGCTCAAAAGCTTTCCATGGTGTAAGTCAACCAAAATAAAAATCTATCTGCTATTTTTGGTAGCTAGCATGCTTATGAAAGAAGAAAACTTGGACTCTAAGCTAATATTATTAAAACTCAGAGAGGTAGTGACTGCTGATGGGACTTGACTTTTAAATGTTTTACTCCCAATTTTCTCCTGCTACAGTTGTGCATATTCAGGAACACTGGCTGCCACTTAGTAACTCTTCCAAGAGATCGTTTCTCCTGTTTAACCTTGTTTTTTTATTAAATGTAGTGAACATTAAACTGAATGTGATCCACGTATATGCCCTAAAGATAGTCATTTATACAATATCTTCCAACACTTAATGACTTCTGTTGCCCCATCACATAAAGTGGGTGTTGAATTTACTAAATGATTTATTATTTTTACTTTACAACGTTAATATGGTTGTCAAGGCATTATAGACAGTGGATATGGAACTTTAATCTGTTTTGTTAGGAGATCAATCATAGAATTGCTTATTCTACAGCATATTTCAAGTTTGCCTACTTGACTCTAATTAATAGGAACATTGTTTTCTTACACTACTTGAAATTCTGAAATACGTCTGAATGCTTTCATCTCAGTGCACAATGATTTCATTGTCTAGCCTGCTTTGAACGAAAATCAGGTGGTCTTTTTACACGGAAGAAGCAAGGAAAGATACTTTCATTACGCTGCAAATCACCGCTGGAATTTAGCTGTTTCATTTATATTTGGACCAATGTTGTGATGGGATCTAGAACCAAATGCTCTTGCTGAAACCCAAACTGGGCATCAATGAGCAAGTTTTTGGACAGTACGCACTGTTTGATAGCACTGCTGGTGACACCAGCCATTACATTGACTTTGGTGATGATTAAGAATAGACTGGGAAGTAATTAGCTTTTAGTGCACAGGACTTATCTGAACACTTTTCCACATTATCAGGTAGGTGCCAGTGTTGTACTGCAGCGGGACAGCTGGAGTGCAAGTTTTCATTTCTGTAGCTGGGATGTTGCCTGGTCCCATATCCTTCTGTGCAGTGCTCTCAGCCTTTTCTTGATACCAAGCGAACTGCATCAACTGGGCTGCAGACTGGCTCCTGCGATGGTGTTGATCTCAGACGATGTGTCATCCAGTCAGTAGTTCTGGTTGAATGTGGCTGATAATTCTCTGGCCTTGTCTTTAGCATTCAGATTCTGGCTCTTACCATCACTGAGGATCCTCCTCCCAGTAGTGTTTAATTCTCCACCGCCACACAACAAGATAAGATGGGAGTGCAGATCTTTGATCTGATGTGCTGGTGATGATATCACTTAGATCTGTCTATTATATGCTGTTTTTTCTGTTTAGCTGGGTTGTAGTCTGGTGCAGCACAGGTGAGCCTTGATGTAATAGGAAGATGGAACAAACTTCTACTTCTATGATAATTGCATATGGAACTCAAAAGTAAATTATTAGTTATAAGGTGCTCCTAGAGGACAAGATGATTTATTCAATAAATGCTAATTCTTCTCTTTCTATTCTTCTAAGAATTACAAAAAGGTCTGTTTTATTCTCCATGTTCTTTTTCCTTGCAAGGGCATTGTCTGGCCCATTGCCTCTATTGATTACCTGGTAAGTTAAATGACCTCACACTTAAACCTGTCTGCACTCACTTCATGTTGTCCTTCAGAGAAAACAATAAATTATGAATGAGTATTGTGAATATCAGAAACTTGATGAACGGCATTGGTCCACAGTTATTATTTCACTGCGAAATACGAGTCAGGCTTGTTTTTGAATTTGTGGCAAGTGCCTCGTCAAAAAGTGTCAAATTGCCTACTGAGACCTGGTCAACTTAAGCACATAGAGAGTTCGTATGCCTGCTTCTGTTACAGGGGTTGACGACAGATCAACGAAAAGCCACAGATGCACGCTTAACCAATTAGTGTTTAGGATGCAGTGTTAGTAGTGCTCAGTTCAAAGGCCAACCTGAATTCTTCAAATATTAAATAGTTGGGAGATAATTATGCATTTATAATGTCACTGAGACGGATGTGGCTTCTTACACTGTACAAGATTTTCATTCTGGTTGTTTTTCCTTGATAATAGGTGCTAAATGCTAGCACTGAGCATTAGTTTGGGCATCATTCCCAATACCCTGGTAAATAAAGGAAGCAAGTGGCATGCTGAATACTGGGAGCGAGTGTCATAAATGCCCACGATAAGCATCATACTGAAGGTTAGCAGTGATCATACTGATGACCGATGCACACGGTTTCATGAGGATGTCTACATTGAAGGATTAACGATCTGACATAACTATTGCAAGTTAATTCAGCAATAAACCACTATTGATGAAAGAGCAAAAGTGATCCTGGTTGTCAACTCCTTGCTTAGCTTCACCCTTCCATATAATCTCCTCCAGCTCTACAACCCTCCAAGATAGCAGCTCTCCACCAATTCTATCATTCTTAACTCCAACACATTTACTTACTTTATTAATGATGCCTGTGTCTATGGCTGCTAAGTCCTAAGCTTTGGAATACCTTCCCTAAACCTTCCACTTCCCTACCTTTCCCCTTCCATTAAGATATCCCTAAAACACTGACCAAGTGTTTGGCCATTTGCTCTAATATCTCTTTATGTGGTTCAGTATCAAGTATTGTTCAATGTTATTCCTGTGAGTGCTTTGGGATGTTTTCCATATTACAAGCCCAATATAAACACAAATTAGTATTGTTGAATTGTTAACATTAAAGAAAATATTATTATTGGAAATTTGAGATAAAATATACACAGACTTTACCGGTCAGTCATTTTCTGCAAAGGATTAATGCTTCAACTGGGATCAGACACCAACTAAAACATTGGAATAACAACAATGGAAACAAAATGCCTTGAATGTTCTAGTGGACTCTACTGTAAATTGACCTGAATATGGCAGTCATTTCAAATAAGACTCCAAATATAAGTGGGTGTGGATTGCCACCTGATCTTTCATTGGGACTAGTCATGTTCCATCAATAAGTTGTGGTAGTTGTACCACTTGGCAAGTATTAAGGTCTGGACACTTGAAGATTGCAGGAATTTTTTTTTATCTTTAATGAATTAAGCTGCTTACTGACATGGATGGCAACTGAGGGCAACTTCTGTCAGACTAATGCCATCTATCTACGGTATGTTTACAATGTGTCTACAATTGAATTATTACCAGCTGCATTGAAGTCCTGCCCAGGAAGTCAACTCAAATTCATTATTCTTTGATGAAGTGGCTTTAATTGAGGTTGATCTATTACAGGAACAACGTAGCACCATGACTCTAGGATACCCTTTCCTTTTTCTCTAACCCTCTATACCATGATATGAAAGCTGTGCATACTCTCAACTGTCCTAGAGTCAGTGTGATGATGATTCAATGAGGCATAGGTTTTGGAGACTGACCAGGCCACCCTTTCTCCCTGCAGTCCTTGTCTAGGTGGTCTATCTGCTGACATCTGCTGGTGACTAACCAAGTCACGTTTCCTAACTACAGTGCCCCTCATGGCTGAGAGGTCTTATTTTTAAGATAAAACACTGGTTGCCATTAACAACTGTAATTGCACTTTTCCTTTTGATCTGAGATGAAGTTTCACACAACCCCTCCCAACTTGGCCTGAACAAACAGACTGCAGCCATTTTAGACTCTCCTGGCTGGTATCTGTGTCAGCTGTTTGATACAACTTTCAATGTTACAGATTCATTTCTGAGTTACATTCTAGGTGGGCAAACACTTAGTTCCAACAGTTAGATCTCAGGGTTACAAGTGGGAAAACAATTTCAATAGAATTGCATCTTCATAATGGGGTAGATTCCCAGTGGAAAGATTAAAACCTTCCCAGGACCTGTCCTCTGCTCTATTCACAGCTTCAATATACATTTTTGTTTGCATAATTGAAATACTTTTACTGAGTATTTTCTTTCAACAGCTCCTGACTCACTAGTTTTTAACTATTTTGTAACTATTTTATTAATACTGTAAATATTACTGATGCACTGATGTGATGAAATGATCTGTATGGATGACACGCAAAACAAAGTTTTTCACTGTACCTCAGTACATGTGACAATAATAAACCAATTTACCAACTTATTATGAGTCTGAACAGTCAATAAACACAGGGCACAGGGTGCCAGTCTCTCTCTTTCTCGCTCTCTCTCTCTCTCTCTCTCTCTCTCTCTCTAATCCTCTCTCTATCCTCACAATTTTCTATACTGCAGTCTTGCCCTTTATGATCACAGGCACCTTTCCTGCAGGTTTTGCTACAGTGAATTCAGCACCCTCCTGGCATTGCAAGTATCGGGTGGCACTTTTGGCATCACAGGTGGGGCAAACTCACAGATGCAGCCACTGTCTTACAGGTTTAGAGGAAGAATTTTTGCCTTCCTGGACTAAAACAACTTGCTAGAATTGGTCTTAAAATTTCCTTGATCACCTTGTCCTGTGCTGAACTGCTTAGACTCAGAAATATGGAAGAAGCATAAAATTACTGTTGCCTGGAACTTCATTCCCCACAGCTAACACTAATGCCATATATAGGAGAGAAATCATGTTCTACTTTACCTCCAAAATTCTTTCCATCGAATTCAATATAATCCGTTCCAAAGGCCAAGCAGAATATGCTGATATTACGGCACAGTGTATTTAGTGCTAACAAATGGGGATGAAGTTCTAGGAAGGACCTATCTCTAATTTCCTACACCACACCAGTACCTAGAAATTGCTTACCTTTTTTTTGGTGCACTAAGCAGGTGTGGCAGACGTCACCCAAATGGGTGACATACAAAATTTCGAGAAATTGGAGAAAAACACATCAAAGAATTGTTGTGATGGTTGTCATACAGATTATTATATAAGAGCTCTACCACCATACTGTGTTATTGTTGCCATGAGCCAATGGGAAGGCATGGAGGAAGTTCATTCACAAATTCGCCTCCTCATCTCCCATGTGATGGAAGAGGAGGACATGCCTGGGGACTTCAGAGACAATTGTGACCAAGAAAGAAGACAAGATCCTATTGTGCTAACTACAGGGTTTCCCAGTGGGTGACAAGCTGCTTCCTGAATCGTAGTGTGGATTGCGTCCATCTCGAGGCACCATGGATGTGACCTTCACCATGCATCAACTCCAAGGGGAATGCAGGGAGCAGAGTCAACCACTGTACTTGGCACTTTCAGATCTTTTATGACATTTACTGCAGGCCTTCTAATGAAACTAGCCATCCAAACTCCTCTTACTGTAACCATGTCCCTCTGAACTTGCAGCATCCCATTCTCGTTGGTCTACCCCGACTTTGTCATCAAACCTCCAAATAAGGAAAGTTTCTGGACCCATTCTTCGTGTCTTTATCTTCTGTTAATGTTATGTTTCATCATTTAGTCACATATTACCTTTTCTCCATCCCAGAATCCCTTCTTTTCTTGACCACCCACATCTCTTAATCATGGCTCTGAATATTTTTTATAAACCATTAAATCTCTAGACTCCTATAATCCTGATGGACAGAATTTCTGGCTTGATTGCACACTAGGTTCAGGCCTATGTCCTAGGGTTCATTACAATACTCTAGAAGATGGTACTGAAATAGGAACCCACAATACAAGACATTCAGTTCCACCAAAATACATAATCAAGTTCAAGTTTATTGTCATAGGCAAACATATCCAGGGTATAAGTGCCATGAAGATTAGTTTTTTGCAGCAGCAACACAGGACATTACAAACATGACAAACATAACTTAATATAAACTTAAATTAACATAAATTATACATAGCCTACATGAGAAAATAAATAAGAATGAACATAATGACATTATGCAAGATGAAAGAGAGAAGAAAGAAATATAATCCAAGGTAGTATCAGTGTTTTCCAGGTCAGTCCAAGAAGCTGATGTGGGGAAGAAGCTGTTGTTGAACCTTGAGGTGTGGGTCTTCAGGCTCCTGTACCTCCTGCTTGATGGCAGCATTGAGAAGAGGGCATAGCCCAGATGATAGGGGTCCTTAATGATGGTTGTCACCTTCCTGAGACATCGCCTCTTATAGGTGTCCTCGATGGTGAGGAGAACTGTACCTGTAATGGAAGTGGCTGAGTCCACCACTCTCTGTAGCCTATTGTGTCCCTGTGCATTGGAGTTTCCATACCAGGCCATGATGCAACCAGTCAGAATGTTTTCCATTGTACATCTGTAGAAATTTGTCAAAGTCTTCGATAGCATGCTTAAGAAAGTAGAGACACCGGTGTGCCTTCTTCATGGTTGCATCTATGTGCTGGGTTCCGAGATGTTGACAACCAGGAACTTAAAGCTGCTCACCCTTTCCACCGCATACCCTTCAATGAGGACTAGTGCGTGTTCACCTATCTTCCCTTTCCTCAAGTCCACAATCAATTCCTTGGTTTTGCTGATGTTGTAGCACACAAAACTTAATATGCTCCAGTCTTTTTCCTCGCCCAGACGCTTATCCACTTTCTCCTTGTTATGAGATAATGTGACAATTTCAATGTTAGTTTAAACCCCTTCAATTTGCTAGACATATATTTTACCATATCACTAACGTGAAATAGGCCTTTAGTTCTGAAGGTTTGCTTTCAATTCTTCTGTCCTTCAGTGCATACTATAATTCATTATTTCCTAAATACTTCTATTTCAGTAGATGATGGTGCTGGTCAGTTGCTGAGATACACTCAGGCACAGCAATATTTTTTGCTAATCATAATCCTTAATTGGTGCTGGTATCTGAAACCCCACAATGCAAAATTCAGACTGGCCTCAGTCATAGATGGAATACAGATTGCAGTTTACTTCTGGTGCTGCCTGAAGAATAATTCAGGTAGTCCTCCAGGTGAAATGAATATTGAGATTAATTTTCTGTTGTACAAAATAATAAGTGGATATTTGTTACATTGTGGAACCTCGTATCATTGAATTGAATTGAATTGGTTTATTATTGTCACATGTACTGAGGTGCAGTGAAAAACTTGTTTCACATACCGTTCATACAGATCAATTCATTACACAGTGCATTGAGGTAGTACAAGGTAAAACAGAACAGAATGCAGAGTAAAGTGTTACAGCTACAGAGAAAGTACAGTGCAGGTAGACAATAAAGTGCAAGGTCATAACGAGGTAGATTGTGAGGTCAGGAGTCCATCTTATCGTACCGTTCAATAGTCTTATAACAGTGGGATAGAAGCTGTCCTTGAGCTTGGTGGTACGTGCTTTCAAGCTGTTGTATCTTCTGCCTGATGGGAGAGGGGAGAAGAGAAAATGTCTGGGGTGGGTAGGGTCTTTGATTATGCTGGCTTCTTTCCCGAGGCAGCGAGAAGTATAGACAGAGTCCATGGAGGGGAGGAGGCTGGTTTTCTTGATGTGCTGGGCTGTGTCCACAACTCTGCAGTTTCTTGTGGTCACGGGCAGAGTAGTTGCCATACCAAACCGTGATGCATCCAGATAGGATGCTTTCTATGGCGCATCGATAAAAGTTGGTGAGTGTCAAATTTCTTTAGCCTCCTGAGGAAGTAGAGGCGTTGGTGAGCTTTCTTGGCCATGGCATCCACGTGGTTGGACCAGGACAGGCTATTGGTGATGTTCACTCCTGGGAACTTAAAGCTCTCAACCCTCTCAACCTCAGCACCATTGACATAGACAGGTGCATGTGCACCACCCCCCTTTCTGAAGTCAATGGCCAGCTTTTCTGTTTCAGTGACATTGAAGGAAAGGTTGTTGTCATGACACCATGTTACTAAGCTCTCTATCTCCTTTTGACTCATTGTTATTTGAGATACGGCCCATTACGGTGGTATCATCTGCAAACTTGTAAATGGAGGTAGAGCAGAATTTGGCCACGCAGTCATTAGTGTATAGGGAATAGAGTAGGGGGTTGAGGATGCAGCCTTGTGGGGCATCAATGTTGAGAATAATTGTGCTAGAGGTGTTACTGTCTATCCTTACTGATTGTGATCAGTGAAAAAATAATCAGTGTGAAAATAAACAATGGACTAATGTCAACTCTACTTTTTAATAAAAAGAGAAAACGTTGAAAACAAATACTGAAGTGTTGAAAATACTCATCTATGGCAATGCAGCATCTTTGGAGAGGGAAATAGAGTTGATATTTCAGGTCAATGAATTTTCTGTTTTTATTTGAGATTTCCAGTATCTGGATTGTTCTGCTTTTGACTTTAATTCTTATCTGTTCTGCATACATTTGGGGGAAAATGTGACACCAAAACCATTTTTTTCCTGCAAAATAAATAGCTGGGCTTGATATTTTTTATGGTGTAATATTTTAGCTTTACAAACTTAAAAGTTACATCGAATATCAATTAATAGGATTGGCTGTACAGGAAATCAATGGGCACAAGGAAAAATAACTTTCAGGTCTATAGGAATGATTGGGGATTTGGACTGATGGATTGCTCTACCAGGGATCAGCAGAATCTTAACTGTCCAAATAACCTTCTTCATTGTTGCAATGATTCAATGATTCATGTATGGTAGCATAGTATTTAAGTTACTAGACTAGCAGCCAGAGCTGTGGTTCTGAATTGGGAAGCACTATATTTCTCTTGCATCTTGCTGCCTGCTAATCTTGATAAAGAGGACAAGATTTAGAAGGCAAATGAACAAAAAGCCTACCTAGATACATATCAATAAATTGTTTCTGTATTGGTACAGGAAGACTTCTGCTGACAAAAGAACTCTATAGCAATTGATTTCAAATTCTGTGAGGAGGTGTGAACAAGCAGGAATTAGTGCTACAGGGCAAAAGGATTCAGCCAATGCTAACTTAGGCCATACCTGTTTTGAAGTCAGAAGCTTATTCTGCTGCTTCTGAGGGTCCATATAAGGGAAGAAATGGAAGTGTCAGCTCTAATAAATATGGCTGCAGTCATCTGTCTAACGCAGACTTTGTTGATCATCCTTCGAAGCAGCTGTGTTACTGGATGCAATGACTTTCACAGCAAAAGGCAATCTAGCACCCCAATAGCAAAATACTGCAGATGCTGGAAATCTGAAATAATAACAGAAAATGCTCAGCAGGGTCTGGTAGCATCTGTGCAGGGAAAAATGGAGTTAATGTTTCAGTTTGGACGTTTTTATTAGGGATAAGTGAAAACCAAGATAAGTTTTAAGTTGCAGAGAAAAGTGGGAAGGAAAGAACAATAACGTGGAGACCCAGAGAGTGTGAATAATGCCAGTGGTTGTGGAGCTGGCTGAAAAATTACAGTAAAATTATGCCTGGGGAAGGTGTAAATAGTTGGGGATGAATGAAATCTGAAATATCAAAAGAGAAGGAAAAAATCTGAACACTGGGAAAGTGAAATGTGAGGAATCATCTAAAATGGTTGAATTCATAGAAGATAGAACATAGAACATTACAGCACAGTACAGACCCTTCAGCCCACAATGTTGTGCTGACATTTTATCCTGCTCTAAGATCTATCCAAACCTTCCCTCCCACACAGCTCCCCATTTCTCTATCATTCATATGTCTATCTAAGAATCTGTTAAACGTCCCTAATGTATCTGTCCCCACAACCTATGCTGGAAGTGTGTTCCACACACCCACCACTCTCTGTGTAAAAAACTTACCCCTGACATCCCCCTTATATCTTCCTCCAATCACCTTAAAGTTATGACCCCTCGTATTGGCCATTGTCACCCTGGGAAAAAGTCTCTGACTGTCCACTCGATCTATGCCTCTTATCATATTGTACACCTCTATCAAGTCACCTCTCATCCTCCTTCTCTCCAAAGAGAAAAGCCCTAGCTCACTCAACCTATTAGAATTCAGTGTTGAATTCTAAAGGATTGGAAAATGAAATGCTGTTTCTCAAGCTTACATTGGGCTTTATTGGAAGAGGCCAAAGACGGAGCAATGAGAACCAGAGTAGAATGAAGAATTAAAGTCACAGGCAGCTGAAAGTCACCACTGCAGACTGAGCGGAGGTGTTATGCAAATCAGCAACCCAGTCCGCTCTTGGTTTCCACATTGTGATCACTGAAGGCAGCACTAAACTGGAAGAAATAGTAATGAATTGCTGCTTAACCTGGAAGAAGTACTTAGGTGCCAGGATGATGGGAAGCTAACAGGTAAAGTGGCAGGTGTTGAATATTACTTCAACACAATTTTCATTTAACAATCCCATTGAAATGAGAAATAGCAAGAATATAATCTGCCCCTTCCTACTCCCAAAGCTTGGAGCCACTACCTTTAATGAGAAGGGCAGAATATATCAGGAACTACCAAATTTCAATTAATGTTTTTTGGAGAAGGTATTTAATAGTTCAGTTCTCAACCTTGTGAAAGTTGAACAAAACAAGGCTAATTTAATACTCCAGTTTTGTTTTGAATAATACCTAACCTGGAGCTAACCTGAAAGTCACACATTTACTCCTATCATGTCAAGACTTGTTGAACAGACTAACTAGTGTAGCAGCGTTTCACCTCAAAAGAATGGAGAGGCTTGAACATGGCCTTACATCTATGTTGTCAATCCGATTTGAATGTAGTACAATTTAGAGCTATGTTATTAATAATGAAAAGCAAATGTTATGATTCCGTCATTTTAGTGCAGCTTTAAAGCCTTTGAAGAATGATGCATTTGAGAAGCTAAAAGGATCTCTGAGTACAGGTAGTTTGAATTTGGAAGTTCATAGGCTGATGCCAAATTAACATTGTGAAAACACAACTGATTGACATTGTACGAAGCAGGGATTGGGACTTGAACTCAAAATTCTGGACTGACACTGTGGTGTAGTACTGTGGGAGTCTCACACTGTTGATGGTGCTGTTCTTTAGACGAGATATTAAATTGCCTGCTATCTGAGACGTACATTAAAGCTTCCTGGGTACAACTTCAAAGGACAGTAATGAAGCCTTCCAGCCTAATATAAATCTTTTAATCAACAGGTAGAAACAAATTTTCAGGCCACTATCCAATCCTGTTTGTGGGAGATTGCCACACACAAACAGGCTGTTATGCTTCCCGCACTACTGCAGTGAGTGCAATTTAATTGGCTGTAAAATGTTTTGGGATGTCCTGGAGTTTGTATTATTAATGCATGACTTTTCAATGCCTTTTATTGTTGGGATTTTGCCCTCCTTACCTCTTTTATGTAACTCCAGCCCCACAACAATGTGGTTAACTTTAAACTGCTTGCTGAAATGTCCTGCTCAGTTGTATCAAAGTGACTAAATAGAGACTCATAGAGAGCTCACCGAATAAATTCTGCAGATAAATGTTCTCCCTCCCAGGGAAGCTAACACCCTAAGAATAGATGCATTAGGTTGAATTGTTTTTCACTCCTGCTTTTACCTCAAGGTGGGGGGTAAATAGATAGCTTGTAGACAGGACTGAAATAGTGTTCAATGAAGAATGAACTGCTCTGACTCCACTATTAGATCCCTGTGGCTTTGAGGTAAATGTTTGCCTTCAAAGCATAGGCAAGATAAAATGGTGGAACAAATTTCCAACTTATTATGAAATCTGTATAATTTTCATTCCATTGAAATTCAAATTGCAACCATGGTGAAAATGAGGCTTTATCCCCTTGCATCTATGTCTTGACTTTCCTTTCTTAACTTGATTATTCATATTCCCAATCCTCTCAGGTTCTTAATACCAGCTCCCAGTTTCACAATAATCTGGTGATATGTTTGGGCTTCTTTCTTTCATATTTGCCCCCAGACCTTTTTTCACACTGATCATTATCCCCTGCTGCATGATCCAGAGCCTGCTTTGGCAACCATTGACAGAGATAGTCACTCTCAGTTCATTTATGGCTGAAATCCTAACACCTGCATTTGTGTCCTCCAGCCTCACAATTCCAATGCTTTGATGATTTGCCCTCACCCTCTGTAAACTTCAGCTCATCCACAACTCTGCTGGCCATTACTTATTCTTCGTTTGTTCCTTTCACTTGTGACCTTGTACTCACTTACCCCTGTACTCACTGACTGTCCTTTTTTGACTCCTGGTTCCATGTTTGTGAGATCATGCTATGCACACATTAACTGCTGTGTTTCCTACCTGACAAAAAATAAACTAAAAGTGCTTAAATTAGCTCTAAAGATCTTTGGAATGCACTGAGGTTGAGAGACACACTGTGTAAGTGCAAGATTTTTTTTGGTTGCTTGAAATCCCATTTTCCAAGCAAGCCAGTTAGGAAGCAAGTTACTGCATACAGCACCTTCTGGATTTTGGTGTTTAATTGTGCATATGGGGATGCAAGCACTGCCCAACCTTTCCTCATAAGACAACCTACCCATTCCAGGTATTAGTTTAGTAGGCCTTCTCTGAACTGCTTCCAACACCTTATGTCCTTCCTTAAATAAGGAAACCATTCTCGTACACAGAACCTCAGATGTGGTCTCATCAATGCCCTGAACAAATGAAACATAAACTCCATACTTTTGTATTCTATTCCTCTAGCAATAAAACAATAACATTCTGTTAACTTTCTTAATTATTTGCTGTACCTGAATACTAGCCTTTCGCAAACCATGTACCAGGGTACACAGATCGCTCTGCATCCCAAGAGTTCTGCAATCTCTCACCAAGTACATAATACCAGTAAAACTCCAATAATTCAGGCACTTTCTGGACTTTGGTGGTGCCGGGCTATTGGATGTTACAGTTTTAAATGACGTTTTAAAAAAATGTTACACTGTATTCTAATAAATATCCTCGGTAACGAACCAGGTAAGTTGAAATGCAGTGTGAGATCTGGTGCTGTAGTGATAATAAAGGAAGCATTGGAAATGGGACTCCACTGAGTGGGAAGGGAGTATGAAATCTGGGGACACGGTGAATGGGAAGGGAGTACAACAATCATTACCTGATGAGCCAGATGCTGAACGGTTGGGATTTCTGAATGGTCGGCTAGCAGTTAAAAGGAGTTTTGCTGTATGCTTCTGTTTTATTTTCCCTTCCAGAATGGCCAACTGCACCTTGCAATAATGGTGAGCATTGATAATATCATCATTAGTATTACAGTAAAATCCATGCCTTTGACAACAGAAGGGTAAACATCTGCAAAAGTTAAACATCTCAATTAAATACTGTAACATGTAGTACTTGGAATGATTTATCACATATTATATAAGAAATCGGAAAACACATTTAATCAATTGAACCATCTTCAATTTCTTCAATAATATTTTCTGAAATAAAAAAATTTGTAGATACAGAAAAATGTGAAACTCAAACCGATAATGAATGCAACACAGGTTTCAGACTGTCACACGCCACTGATTTCTTTTAATAGCAAGTGACACAGTCATTAGTCTTTCCTCACCATTTCACATTGTTTGATTCTGTGCCTCAGCTAAGCTTTGTGTGGCATATGGATTGTTTCCATTCATAAACCATCATCTATATTAGGATATGCCTGTGGCAGATTTATTTTACAGCTGAAACAATCATTCAATGAACCCTTGCAAAAGTTTATTTCATTAGAATTTAATACTAAAAATAAATTTGAATACATTATGAGCATGTTAATTAGAAATGGATTTTGCTTTAGTTGTTCTTCACATTAAATAGAAAACAATTTCTGTCTCCATTTGCTTGCAAACGTAATATCCTTATTGGTATCCCTATAGTTTTTTTCAATTTTTTCCTTTTCTTTGTATAAATAGATGGTGCTGTCAGTGCTGGAATTTCTTCCTTATTACTCCCTGAACTGAGCAGCACCATTACTGATACTAGTTTTCTTTACTTGATTTACTCAGTAACTTGAATACAAATTCTCTAGTTGCCATTGTGTGACTCAAATTCATGTTTCCAGATCAATAGTCAATATCTCTAGATACCACTCCAATAAATTAATCATAATCATGAGTCAATATACATAACTACGTAACCCAGGCGTATCTGCACCATTTGTGAGAGGACTCAAATTTGGGAACTGGAGCTGGAATCTAACGTTTTAGATCTCCAGTCACTCTTACACATTTAGTTGTCAGTTCTATTGACACCACCCAAGCTTGATCGAAGGTTTGCACTAAAAAAAGTGAGGGTAACACACATTCCTAAGCAGTTCTCAAAGTAGTGGAATGTTTGTTTTAGTTCAATGCACAGTAAAAATCTGATAATCCAGCATGCAAGGGAATTTGTTGGTACTGGACTGGCAGATTTTCCAGACTATACAATGTTATACCCATTAATACTCCAGCACACCTTTAATGCACTTTTGTTTTAGATGTTTCACAGGGAACACAGTAAGGTTAAAGGGAACACGGGAAATGGAGCCCTGGTGAGTTTAGAGGGAAACAAGGCCCCAGTCAGTTTAAAGTGAGCATAGGAACCAGGACCCTGGTAAGGGTATGTGGGAACTGGAGATCTGGTGAGTTTAAAGGGAACACGGGAAGCAGCATGAGATGACAAAGCACTGGGATTTCTGAATAGTCAAATAGTGGATTTCCGGAGCTTTACTGTATAGAGTTATAGTTATACAACACAGTCACAGGCCCTTTGGCTGAACATGACCTGCTGAAGGAAGTAGCCATCTACACGAGTCTCATTTTCCAGCCATTGCCCTGCAGCGTTCTGTGCACTAGCATTGAAATGCTCATCTGGATACCAATATTGTGAGAGTATCTGCCTCTACCTCCCTCCAGGTAGTGCACTCCAGATTCCAACCATCCTCTGGGTTAAAGCATTCTTCCTCAAATTCCCTCTAAACTTCTTACCTCTTATCTTAAATCTATGCCCTCTAGTTTTATATACCTACACTATGGGGAAGTATTTCTAACTATCGGCCTTATCTAGTGCCCTCGTAATTTTATCAGGTCCTCCCTCCACTCCAAGAAAAACAAAACCAACCTCTTGGGCCTCCCCTCATAAATGAAATGCTCCATCTAAAGTCTAAAGTGGACAGACACAGGGTATCTAGCTGTCTGCCATTTGTATTGTCCTTAGATTGAGCTCATGCCTTCATGTCAGACTTCTTAACCTGTTTCTGCTGCCAGAAAAACTTTACAAAGGTCAACACCAATATTTTTGTTGCAGGATTAAGCCATAATAGTAAGATTGATCGTTTGATCAGCTAATGCAGAGCAGCTGTAAATGGTTCCTTGTATTAGTTGATGTAAATACTGACAGGATTGAACACTCAACTAACTTGTAAAAAGTATTAATGTTATGCCCTAAAACACACTGGATTGGCGCTGGTACTAATTAATGTACATAATTTGCCTTCTGCAAAATATGTCAGCGTATCCGGCTAAGTTATAGAAACTGGTCTATTGATTAAGAAGGATGTCAATTTGTTGCTTTAGCATGTGTGGGGTAGGTTTGTGTATTTAGACAGTGTGTGTGGTCAGGTTGTTTGTGGAGGAATATCATGGGACATCAGGGACTGTTTTTAATGCTCACAGCATGAAACTCCCATGGGTGCCACACATAATATTCTAATTGAAAACACTGCTGTTTAAAAGCAATGGTGGACAAGCAGAGGTTGCTAATTTTTTTGTCATGGTTCCAAGGAAATAGGAATTAAACATATTTTGTAATATTGCAAAAGCTCTGCGGTGAAATCTTACTTGTTAACAATAACTTCTAATGGATGAATGCTCTAATTAAGTGATGTGTGTGTGTCAGGAGGATATATGAGCATACAGAATACAGTTATTTACAAACAACCCTAACAAATGACCTAACTCCATGATAACAGCATACTTTGGTTATGCTTTACTGATTTTTCTTCCCCATTTTTCACTATGAGAACATTTAAATTGATCTCATGAAGGACCAGGTAAGGAGAAGAGAATGAATTTCCATTATTCTGGATCTCATCTCAGGCTAAGTGGACAATATTTGTATCAAGTTGCCTTTGGAATGAATATGCTGAACATTATAGTCTAAAAAGGTAGATGATCACAAGATATGGGACAGTGTTAATGTGATGAATGCTGGTTTATCAATTGCATATTTAGCTAACATTATTCAAGCTGCAGTTTAGAAGCTATTCAAAATAGCTTTTGGATGATCTGCAGGGTGATTTACATGAATGCAATCATTTATAAATAAGGAATGGACACTTACAATAATAGTTTGCATTTACTTAAAGCCTGGAACACAGTAAGATGTCCCAGGGTACCTTACGGGAGTGTTACCTGATAATATTTGATGTTATTAAGCCTATCCTGCCTTCTCCATCAACAAAATTGACTTTTGATTTCTTTTTTTGTGCTCCAAAGCACAGAGTACTATCCAAGAGAACTACCTTAATCAATTCAGCTGCACTGAAATAGATTGCAATATATTCCATAATATGACTAGTTAAAGAAATAAAAGTTCAATTCATAACTTTCTTGGTTGATAAAATATACTCAAGTTTTAAGTTGCTTTTGCATTATACCCTTTCCTTATCTGTTCTATATGTAGCTTCCCTTCATTAATTTTAATCCCTGAATCACATCTGCCTTGAAAATCTGAAATAACTTTCAGAAGTACCTGTAATGATATTATTAGCATCTATGTGTTATGTTGCAGCTGTAACTGATATGAGGAGAACCAATATCAACTAGAAGGCACAATTCTTACAAGAGTACAGGAACAGAGAGATCTGGGGCTGTATGTCTCTATAGATTCATTAAAAGTTGCAGTATGGATTGAAAAAGTGGGTTTGAAATCCTACACAAAGGAATTTCATTATCTACGACAATGCATTTGTTTCAAATTATATGGAGCTGTAGAATGTGGCATTATTTATTTTAACCAATTAAATAAATTTTTCATTGTCTTGCTCCAAGATGCAATTAGTTGAAAACTTTATTTCTTAAGTTGTTGACCTTACTTGAACAAAATGCAAGATTTAGTGTTCTATGGAGTGCCTTACACAGAGTGGACAGCTATCAATAATCATGAGACAATCACAACCACAATAGTTGGAAAATTGTGAACAAAGTGGCCCTGATTTTTGCTTAACTTTTGCTGTAGGCCAAGCCCCAACTTTTGGAAACCTTTGCTTCACATGTTAAAAGTAATTATATAAATCACGTTTTAAAGGTAGACTCATGTGACCATGACTTCCAGAAACATTCTAAGATTTGAGTACGTCATCCAGAGTTCAGTGCGGTGCCCTCTCAGAAAGACAAAGCAGTGTTTTTTGGATAAAATACTAAATTCATCAGCTTTGATGAAAAGTCCCAGACTTGAAACATTAACAGTTTCTCTTTTCACAAATGCTGCCTGACTGGCTGAGTGTTCCAACATTTTCTGCTTTAATGATAGTAAACTGTTCAGCTGGTTTAAGTTAATGGTTCCAATGCTTCCTTAGCTGTGATGAAAGAAGTATTTCTGAACATTTATCCTTCAGTCAAAGCCACCTAAACATCCTATGAAGTCCATAAAAAGTTACCGTGTATAAATAGGCTTCTGAGATCGTCTATGATAATAAAAGTACATTTCAAAAGTCACATTGATTATTTGAATATGAAAGACACCATAGAAACTACCATCTTTTTTTATTTAAGTGGGTCAATAATTTTAGTTCCAAACCAAAACATTTAATTAGTGATGCATCTCAACCTAAATGCTGACTGTTCATTTCCATTCATAGATGCTGCCTGACCTGCAGAGTTCCTCCAGCTTCTTGTGTGTTCCTCCAGATTTCAGCATCTGCAGTCTCTTGTGTCTCCAAATTATTAAGTTATGTACCTTTAACTTAATAATAAAAACAAATTTAACCATCTGACAGAATGCCATCTGCACTTAATGGAAAATATCATGATCACTCAACTGTTTCAAAATCAACCTCTGATGTAGATGTTAAGTATCAAAAGCAATGCAGAGAAAAATCAATTCCTCCAAAGACTCTCCCCCCATTTCCAGTTAGGCTCTGACACAGGGTATAGTTTTCAGTTACATTGTAAGTGTAGTGTAAATGCATCTCAGTTCAATATTTCCAAATTCGTAGCTTTGTCTTAAAGTTTGGACAGTTCCTTGCTGGATCTCAATTTCTCATAGATTAATACTCTACCAAAGTTACATTTACTTCACGATTTTCTGTCATTGTGTGATGTTTGTTGATGATCTTGTTCACCACTGTAACATGAAGCTACTGCAGCCAGCACTCTTTAGTTCAATCTCTTTTCACCAATTTATCAGGCTCAGATACCTACAGAGGAAATGTTATCCAATACGACAGTTGCATGTTAATTATTTACAGGGCTTTCTGCATTTCTGCCAAGTTTTATTTTGCTTTTAAAATATTCATACATATGATCTTTACTTTGTTAAAGAAACAAATGTACGATATAAATCTGGGACATCATTATAAGGCTTTCTACCTTTGGCATGTTTCTTATTTTCCTGCTTGTGAGACTACACCAGCTTAACACATTGTAAAGTAATTCAGTGGTTGTTCTTGCAGTATTCCGCACAGAAAAACAAATATTTTTGTTACTTGCATAACATCTTGAAGCACAAACCTCTGCTGTTCTTTCTATCTCCCAAACTGATCTTCTCCTTATTGTAATTTTATCAAAATCTTTGTTTAATTTCTTTTCCCCATTTTAGGTTCCTTGTTCTGAATTTTGTCAATGCAGACTCATCATTCTGGAAGCTAAGCTTTCTAAACATATTTTTAGAAACTACTCATTTCATTAGTTACTGAAATTTATAATAACTAAATAAAGCTTGAAGGAAAATTACGTAAAAACAGAAAACATGTGTTGGAGTACTGCAGCATGTGGGACTAGAGCTGGTCTTGATCAAAGCTTCAAGCAAGCAATACTCTAGCACACACAATGTTTAGTGCATTGTCTGCGTTAGAATCTCCGAGCATGGGCTTTGTGTGAGCAATTTTTCACATGCTGAGTGGTAAACCCAAGGACATCTGTGAAGCATGATATTGTCTCCATGATCTCTGCTATTGGACATCGGAGGGAGGTACCTGTTGGATCAATGGTAGCTTCTGCCTCCCTCTCTGTTTGTTTGGCTGCTCAGCTGTCTCCAGCCCAGAGGTTCCTCTGTGGTAACAAGTTCAATGGCAAGCAACCATCGCTGGGCTTGTTACCATTAAGAAATCTCTGGACTGGGGAGAACTGTATGGGAAAACAAAGAGATGGTGAGACGGCAGCTTCCATCACAAACACAGAAGGTCAGAATCAGAACCAGAATCAGATTAACTATCACTGATTTAGATGACGTGAAATTTGTTGTTTTGTGCTAGCAGTACAATGCAAAGACATAAAATGACTATAAATTACAAAAAAAAATAAATAGTGCAAAAGAAAGGAATAATGAGGTAGTGTTCATGGGTTCATGGACCGTTCAGAAATCTGATGGTGGAGGGGAAGAAGTTGTTTCTGAGTCATTGAGTGTGGCTCTTTAGGCTTGTGTACTTCCTCCCTGATGGTAGTAACCAGAAGAGGGCATGTCCCAGATGGTGGGGGTCCTTAGTGATGGATGCTGCCTTCTTGAGGCACTGCTTCTTGAAGACGTCCTCAATGGTGGGGAGGGTTGTGCCTGTGATGGGGCTGGCTGAGTCTACAACCCTCTGCAACGTCTTGCGATCCTGTGCATTGGAACCTCCATACCAGGCGGTGATGCAACCAGTAAGGATGCTCTCCACCGTACATCTGTAGAAAAGAGTCTTTGGTGAAGTACCAAATCTCCTCAAACTCCTAATGAAGTAAAGCCTTCTTTGTGATTGAATCAATGTGTTGGTGTCAAGGTGATGAGAGAGACACTGTAGAATTGAAGCATTCTGTCAACACATGGAGCAGGTGCGATCACTTCCCAACAATGCCTTCACTCACTATGCTGGGCCAAGGTGCAGCCCTGAGCCCCACATCTCAGCACAGAGCAGTCGCACTACTCGCGCCAGCTCACTGCACACCAGTCCTCACAGGCAGCCTCTCCACACTGAGCTATGGGGTGTCTGGAAAGCATAGCTTCCTGAATGATGAATTTGCATTGACAAAATTCAGAACAAGTGTGGATGCAGGAACTTAAAATGAGGAAAAGAAATTATACAAAATATTTTAATTAAAATAGATAAAAGGAGAAGATCAGTTTGGGAGATAGGAAGAACAGTAGAACTTTGAGGTTCAAGAAGTTGAGCAAGTAACAAAAATACTGCTGTGGGAATATTCATGGAGGGCGGGGGTTCTCAACAGGTTCCCTGCACAGCTTCACAAAGCTTAGATCGAGCAACTGTTCTTCTTGAGGTATCAGTTCTTATGTACCTCTGAGCACTCAGACAGGAGGACCAAGAGTGTTGTAACCTATCAGCATTTGTGCTGAGTTGGATACCAGTGTAATTAGGAGAACTAGTAGAATGTTACTGATTTTTGCCAGGGGAATTCAAGTTAAAAGTGAACAGTTACGTTCTTATTTAAGGAATATGCTTGTGCACTGGAAGCAGTTCAGAGAAAGTTTACTGCAGGAATAACAAATAATCTGTTAGAGGAACTCAGGGGGTCAAGCAGCATCTGTAGGGGGAAAGGAATTGTCAACACTTCAGGTAGAAACCCTGCATTCGGACCTCACAGATGCCACTCGACCTCCAGCAGATTGTTTGTTGCTCCAAATTTCAGCATCTGCTGTCTCTTGTGTCTCCATCTTACTGCACGAGTACCTGGAATGGATGGGTTTTCTGATGAGGAAAGGTTGGACAGGTTCGGCTTGTATCCAGTGGAGTTTAGAAGAGTGAGAGATGAGTTGATTGAACATGTAGGATCCTGAGGAGTCTTGACAGGGTGAATGAGAAGAGGATGCTTCCTCTTGTGAGAGAATCTAGAATTATGGGTCACCCATGTGAGACAGAGATGAGGTGAAATTCTTTGTCTCTGAGAGGTGTGCATATTTGGAACTCTCTTCTACACAGGGTGGTGGAAGGAGAGTCATTGAATATTTTTAAAGCAGAAGTAGAAAGATATTTGAGAAGCAAGGGGATAAGAAGCTACTAGAGATAGGTAGGAATATGGATTTGAGGTTACAATCAGATCAGAATCAGAATCAGATTTATTATCACTGACTTATGTGTTGAGAAATTGATCAGCCATGATTTTATTAATGATGGAGCACATTTAAGGGTCTGAGTTACTTACTCCTGCTCCTAATTCATATGTTTGTATGTACTGCATGATGGAATTTTCCAACCATTGCCTTCTGTCCCTTTTTAGTGTTTGATTTAGTCTCTCACAAAAGCCTAAACCAGCAATAGATATTTTGCACAGAGCTGTTTTCTTCTTGGAAACTCATCAGAAAACCTCTTGTCGTCCTTTGGCAATATTGCTACACTAGGTCCTAGCCCTGCTCACTATCTCCTTCCTATTTTCCCACATTTCCCATGTAGGATCTACTTCCTCCTTTTTGGGTTTTGATCCGCTTCCTAATGTTTGACATTCTTGTTAGTGCAAGAGAAGTGGGCAATCACATCAGAGAGAATCTCTGATCTATTCCATGTCACTAGCTATACTTGGATCAGGAAGAGACTTTGACCCCAAAGTCAGTGAAAAATATGGCTGGAATCCAGCAAATTGGATGAATAATATCAGCCCTTTTATAGGTTATTATAAGCATATATCCATGCACAAATATAACTTCAGGAATCTTTAGGAGAATATAACTTTAACTGTCTGAACCACATCCTTTTGAACTTTGGCTGCTTTCAATCAGGGCTTGATTCCTCATTCAATAAGGAACACTTGCTTTAAATGAATGTCCTTTATTATTTCAATATCTATCAGATTATGTATGAAATTATGTCCATGACTGGGTCCTTTACATCATTATTACATGTCAGTTCTTCTCAGTGATGACTTGTTGCAGGATTTTTTGATGAAGTGTTGATAAATCATGTGATAAGGGAGGTGTGGATAGTATTGAAACGGTTTACTATGATCTTACATCAAAGACTTACATAAAACCCAGTGGTCGTTGTGTGTATCTACAAGAGTGTAGAGGGCAGTGTATGTGGTGAGCCCTCTGTGTGTTCCTGATGTATGTTCACTAAGAGCAGTGAAGAGTCCGAATGCATGTTCACTGTATGTGTGTCTGTGTACTGAAGGCAGTGTGCAGCCCCAGTATATGTACCGACAACAATGTTGCAGTGTGTGTTCACTGAGGGCTATGTGAAGTTCCAGTGCATTCTCCTTAGAGCAGTGTGGGTCTGCGTGTATGTAAACTGAGAGCAATGTGTGTTTCTGATGTGTGCTGAGAATAGTGTGCATTCTGAGTGTGCACACTGAGAACAGAGTGATGCCCTAGTGTGTGAGAGAAACAAAGGACTGCAGATGCTGGAATCTAGATGAAAAACACGATGATGCTGGAGGAACTCAGCAGGCCAGGCAGCATCCATGGAAAAAAGCAGGCAGTCAACGTTTCAGGTTAGGACCCTTCTTCAGGACTGAAGATAGGAAAAAGGGAGCCCAATATATAGGGGGGAAAAACAAAGCAGTGATAGGTGAACAAAAGAGGCAAGGCGGGGTGTAGGAAAAGGGGAAGCCCAATATATAGGAAGGAAAAGCACTCTGCCTCCCCTCTTTGTCCACCCATCACTGCTCTGCTTTTCCCTTAAAGGGCAATCTCAATTGGCCTACTATTAACTGCAGTACAATCAGTGGTAAAAATATTTAGGGCACAAAATTCCTAAACTAGACTCAGGAGAACTTTTTTTAACCAGTTTGTAGCAAGCCCAATAAATAAGAGGGGAGGGCTGGGGATAGAGGGAATTTTGAACTTAACTGTAGGGAATTGAACTGTGCAGATAATCAGGGTTTTAGTGGGAGAGCACTTTTGTGGAAACAATTACAATCTAGCTAGATTTGGGATAGTTATGGAAAGGGACAATGAGAAATAAGAGTAAACATTCCATAGTCCAATGCTACCAATCAGATAAATGGTACAGCAGGAATGAAACAGCTGTTTGAAAACATATTATTCTCAATGAAATGGGAGGCATTAAAGAAAGAGATTTAAGGGTTCAGAGTAAATATATTCCAGAAGAAAACAGTGTGAAGCAGCCAAATCCAGAGTCCCCAGGAGGACAAGTTGCACAGAGGATAAGCTAAAGCAACAAAAGGGAAGATTCAATCAGACACCAGGAGCTTAGAGACTGGAAGAATATAGAAATGAATGAAATTAGATGGGAAATAAAGAAAGAAAAGAAAGAGATGAACAAAATACTGGCAAGGAGAAGCAAATAAAATCCTGAGATGATTTGAGTACATATAGAACAAAAGGATAACTAGGGAAGAGGCTAACTAGGGGTTCTTTGGGACGAGAAATTTAACCTATGTGAATGTGTGGCTTAGCATCTTAATGAATACGTAACACTTGTCTTCACTAAAAAGAAAGGACAATGCACATGTTGTAGTTAGAAAGGATGAGTGTGAAATATTGGACGGCACAAATAGTAAAAGAAAAAGTATTAAGTGGTTTAGAAACTTCGAAATTGGATAAGGGGTTTGATGAGAATTGTGCATTTGATATCATCTACATGGATAATAGCAATGCATTTTATGAAGTTCTATATGGCAAAGATCCATAATATGTGCATGGGATCCAAGGGAAAGTGACAAATTGGATCCAAAATTGGTTCAGGCACAGGAAGCAAAGGGTTATGGTCAACAAACAGTTTTGTAACTGGAAGTCTGTTACTAAAGGGTTTCCACATGGCTCAGTAGTCAGTCAGTCCCTTGTTTTTAATACAAATATAGTATATATATTTTATATATAAAATAAAATATCTGAGCCATGTGGAAACCCTTTAGTAACAGAAATATATATATTACAATGATTGGGGGCAGGGTGTGGAATTAAAGAAGTTTGCAGATGATACAAGAATTGGCCATGTGGATGATAGTGAGGAGGAAACATTAAGTCACCAGTAAAATAAGGATAGTCTGGTCTTTCTGGCAGAAAAATGGAGCACAAAATTCAATCCAATGAAGTGTGAGAAAATGTCTGTGAGGAGACGCAACAAGGCGAAGGAATGCGTAATAAATTGAAGGATAGTCAGAGGTGAAGAGTAACAGAAAGACTTAGGAACGCATGTCCACAGATCCTAAGCTGGCTAGACAGGGCAATAATGTAGTTAAAAAGACATATGGCTTGTGTTCCTTTGTTAGCTGAGGCACGGAAGATAAGAGCAGGATGTCATGATAAAACTCTATACAATGCTGTTTACCCCACAGCTTGAATACAGTGTACAATTCTGGTCACCACATTACAAGAAAAACATTGTTGTACTGGAGAGGGTGCAGAGAAGACTTGCAAGGATGATACCAAAACTGGAAAATGTCATCTCTATGGAAAGATTTGTTTGGTTTTTTTTTGCAACACAGGAGACTAAGAGTGGACGAAAAGGCTGCATTAAATTATGAAGGGCCTAGATAGAGTAAATAGGAAGGACCGATTTCAATTAGCAGCAGGTCAAAAACAAGGAGGCAAAAAGTTTAGAATCTATAACTTTAGAGTCATAGAATTATACAGCACGGAAACAGGTCCTTCAGCCCAACTGGTCCATGCCAACCAAGATTCCCATCTAAGCTATTCCCATTTGCCCATGTTTAGCCCATATCTCTCTAACTATTTCCTATCCATGCACCTGTTCAAGTACCTTTTAATTGTTGTTAATGTACCTGCATCAACCACTTCCTCTGGCAGTTCATTCCATATACAGACCACCCTCTGGGTGAAAAAAATAGGCCCTCAGGTTCCTATTAAATCTTTCCCCCCTCACCTTAAACCTATGCCCTCTATTTCTTGATTCCCAAACCCTGGGAAAAAGATTGTGTGCATTGCCCTATCTATGCCCCTCATGATTTTATACACTGCTATAAGATCAGCCCTCATTCTCCCATGTTCCAATAAAAAAGTTCTAACCTGCTCAACCTCTCCCCATAACTCAGCCCCTCAAGTCCTGGCAACATCCTCATAAATCTCCTCTGCAGTCTCTCCAGCTTAATAGCGTCTTTCCTATAGCAGGGTGACCAAAATTGAACATACTATTCCAAATGCGGCCTCACCAACATCTTGTACAACTGCAACGTAAAATCCCAACTTCTATATTCAGTGCCTTGACTGACAGAAGTTTAAAATTAGTTGATAGAAGCATCAGGAGGGCAATAAGAAATAAGATGGTTGGGGTCTGGAATTTACTGCCCGAAAGATTGGTAAAATTCATTGCATTTAAAAGATATTTGGATCTGTTCTTGAAATTGGGATTAGCTTGGGTTGCTCTATTTCAACTGGCACAGACACATTGTCATAAATTTTCTTTGATTCTATGATTTTGTCTGCGATACCAATGCTGATCAAGTTACGTAGTCATACAGGTTATCAAATCTGTAGAACTTTTTTGTACGCATTTCTTTGCACCTGTCAGGAAATTTGCTCTTTTGTGGTGGGATTTTTGTTCTCCCAGCACATTATTTTCAGTGTGATTTTAAACTTCACTGAACCCTGTTTCTCTGGAACTATACTGACACTCAATACTCAAGTTGCTTTTTTTTTGTCCTCACTGAGCTCTGTAACCTCCTGCAACCTCTAATATAACCACATATGTGTGCCTGGACTGGTTCACCCGTGGAGGCCAAGATCACAGTCACTATCAGCTTCTTAGCTTCAGGATCATTCAAGGCCTCTGTTGCTAATCTCTCTGCAGCCTCTCACAGTTTGATGCTTACTACTGCATTAGGGAAGTTACCTAACTCTATATTCAAAGAGCAACAAACAATCTGCTGGAGGAACTGAGTGGGTCAAGCAGCATATGTGGGGAGAAGGGAATTGTCAATGTTTCTGCTCGAAACCTGGCATCAGGAGCCTGCATGGAACAGGTTGTTTGAACCCCCGTTGAATAGCAGTAACCATCAGGTCCACAAACAGAGGGGTCTGTGAGCTGCAGTTTGCAATTCATAGGAAGCTCAGTCATTAAAGATGCCTGTTGACAATGATTTTTTTAGAATAGAAATTGCAGGGGGAGCATTGTGCATGTAAAAACCAAGGATCACATGCATGGTACACAACTTCCAGCATGTTGTACTCCTCACTTCATTGTAAGTTATTCACAAAGGTCATAAGCTGTGACTCTTTCATCCAATTTCTGACATTGAGTAACTAAAATGAACTGTACAGGTTAATAATATCATCATGTGTGTACAAAATGACAGCAAACCAAAACTTACAGTTGGGTGAATTGCAACAGGTAGTCCCCCATGCAATTTCTTACTGGGAGGGACTTCAACAGGGAATGGGCCCAAACACTGCAAAGCATTTGCAAAAAAAACTACTTCTCTGGATTTTCAGAGAGAAAATAGACACCAAAGTAACCAGTTTTAAGGCATTAGTCACTATAACAAATGAGGTCTGGGTACAGATCCAACTGATTTCCTTAAGCTTTACAGAAAAAAAACCCTTTAGAAATGTATTGCCAGAATTAGAGATGTAATTTCACTTGGGACAGGAAAATACAGCATTTTCTTTCTACATTTATTGCAAAATTAATAAAGATAAACAGTGGAGATATGAGCAATATCTTACATGGTTAGAAGATCTGTAATTTCTTTTACCTGAGATTAACACTTCAAGAGCAAAAATTTAAATTACAAACATCTGAATCATGTCAGAGGAATAGAAAATGTGTAGGTACGTTCCAGCAAATCCTGAATCCTAAACAAACAGGAAATGAAGTATATTAAGTACAGAGAAAACTTCACTCACTGTTGTAAAATACTTTTAACGCTGTTAACAGATTGCAGAAAAAATCATTCATTTAGCTAAAATACATACAGATTGATTTATTAAAAAAAACTATATTTATTATACTTGTAAAAGGCCAAAATTAGGTACAAATTGCTTTGGCACTCTGTTGAGTGATTAAGTCAAAGCATAATATAGACTACAATAAATATTCATGACAGTAATCTAATAGTTCAACAGATTGACCTTGACATAATGGTATTTCTCCGTACTATAAACATTTTTGTAATCTTTACCAGTTGATCAACTCATGCAACCTCATGTTCTGATAATGGTACCTCTGTCATTTGTGAGTGTATATCGTATGCCATCTGAATATTTAACATTCAAAACGCATTCTCGTAACACGTGTTAGTCTGATCTCTGCTTCAGTTTGAACCATGACTAAGTGGGGGAAAAAGAAAACATGGATGATATCGAGCTGCAGAATTCAAAAATATCTCTGGCCTGTATTGAGGTTAGTTAGAATAGGTCCCAAGAGTAAATGGTCCTCAGTTATTCAGCAAGTGGGCTAGGAAATGAAAGTTGCCCATTTTGAGATTATGCAGTGAAGATTCACGAGACAGGTTCCAGGGATGACGGGATTCCTGGATTGAGTAGACTGGGACTGTATTTTCTAGAGTTCAGAAGAATGAGAGAGGTATTATCAAAGTTTACAACACTCTTAACAGGCTGGTCATGCTAAATGCAGGAAGGATGCTTCCCCAGACTGAGGGATCTAGGGCCAAGGGACACTGAGAATAACACTCAGGCTGTTTAAGACAGAGATAAGGAAAATCTTCTTCACTCAGTGGGTGATGAACTTTTGGAATTCACAAGCCTAGATGGCAATGGAAGCTCTGTAATGTTCATTCAAAACAGAAATTGATATATTTCTGAATATTAAGGGAATCAAGGGACATGGTGATGGTAATTAACATGGTGAAAAAACATGGTGAGGGGACATAATTTTAAGGTGATTAGAGGAAGATATAAGGGGGATGTCGGGGTAAGTCTTTTACACAGAGAGCGGTGGGTGCGTGGAATGCACTGCCTGCAGAGGTTGTGGGAGCAGATACATTTGGGACATTTAAGAGACTATTAGACAGACACATGAATGATAGAAAAATGGGGGGCTATGTGGAAGGGAAGGGTTAGATAGATCTTAGATCAGGATAAAATGTCAGCACAACATTGTGGGCCGAAGGGCCTGACCTGTGCTGTAATGTTCTATGTTCTATGTTCTAAAATGGCACTGAGGTGGAAGATCAGCCATAATCGATGAATGGCAGGGCAGAGCTGGCACAAAGGGCTCGATGGCCTACTCTTCTGTTTTATCTGTACTTATGTTTCAGTAAGTGAGGTCCCTGATTCCTGCAACACTATTTCTAGTGAATATCTTGAACCCAGTTAGGGAAATAGTGCTTTATTTCAAATTTATTTCATTCCAATTTTGAATGATTCCCAATAGTCCAATGTGGAACCAGCTGCATGTAGCTCCTACAGGTCTACTTTTACCAGGTGCTGTCTTATGATATTGAAATCAATCTTTTCTCAATCCAGGATCTTCTTCTGGGCCATCCTTATTCCTTTTCTATAAGTTCATTGAAACATCAGCCACTTACCTGGCTACCTTCCCTAAGATAATGTCCAGTACTGCCCCTTCTCCAGAAGGGGTATCTATGGACTGGTTCAAAAAGCTCTCTGGCCTCACTACAAAAATTACACCCCCTCAACATCTTTCACACTAAAATAATATGTGGTACTTCTCAGGAAACTGAAATCCCCTACTACCATGACCCTTTTACTCTCACATCCCTCAGTGATTTGTCTACATATCTGCTCTTCCATCCCATGCTGACTGCTAGGAAGCCTGTACCATACCTCCTGCTAAGTGATCACCTCCTTCTTGTTCTCAAGCTCTTCCCATGTTGCTTTATTTGAAGAACCTATTAGGATACCCTTCCTCTTTGCTGCAGTAATGAACACCTTTATCATTTGCATCCACACCATTACACCTAAGATTCTGTGCCTTGGAATGTTGAGTTGTCAGTCCTGCCCTTCTTTCAACCATGTCTCTGTAATACCAGCAATGTCATATTCCCATTTGCTGATAAACACTCTGTTCATCTGCCTTTTGTGGATCTTCACCAAGAAACCGGAGAAGATTAAAACTATTGATAGTTGTGATATAATTGTAAACGTACATAGAAAGAATACGTTCATGATTTTGTTACACAGCCAACAATGAAAATCTTTCCCACTATTAATCGACATACATCACATTTCTCAAACAAAGTCCAGCTTTAGAAGTTCACCCTTTTTGTCTGACTTTGACTGAAATGCTGGTGGCAAAACTGGTAGATTTAAATCTGTAGGTTTCTGAGCTGTCTTAAGTTGAACGCAGTTCCTTCTGAATATGTTGTTGGTGAGAGAAGTTTTTGTTTTCTCCTTTGACTGACGCAAGCTCTTGACTATTAGAGCCTGCTGGCTAGAAGGTGGGAATAGTGGCTGCCTGGCACCATTGACCAAAAAAGGCGATGACCTATTTGTTCCGTGGCGAGGTGTTTGGACCCAACTGATTTTTTTACTGAAGTCATCTTTGAAAATACCATGCTTGAGTTTTGGCAATTGGGAAAATTGAGGTGTTTTAATTACCACAAAATTGTGCCCATCTTTCTCCTGATATCTCCAGTGTGCTGTTGCTGATTGGTCTTCCATAACTTGAAGAAGATCTTTAAACTTGGTTTCATGATGGGCTGCTGGACTCTTGGAATATCCTTTGGTCTCTAGCAAAAATCTGGGTGTAATTTTATCAGGGCTGCCTATTGGTGATTTGTGATTCTCTTCAATATCCTGTTGACCTACTGGTTGCAAATGAGTCTCTTGTATTTGTTCCTTATGATCTTGCCTTTTAGCAGCAACTGTCCATTGGGAGATCTCTGATTTACCTTGACAATCTGAACCATCATGGTCAGATGCATGTCTAGAGGAAGGAAGTCGCAAGTGCACAAGTTCCCTGTTTGCAAATTTAGAAACTGCAAATGACACAAAATAATTTTTGTACTTAGATAGTAGTGAACTAAATCAATTTAGAGAGCTTAATCATCAGCTCAATACCACAGTTAGTTATACATATAAAATCTAATATTCAAATACTGAAATAATGGCAAAATGGGTTGTGGGAATGGATCAAGAATAGATTATCCTTCTGACAAATCGATAATCAGAATCAGGTTTATTATCACTGACTTATACGTCATGAAATTTGTTGTTTTGTGGCAGCAGTACAGTGCAAGACAAAGTTACTATAAGTTACAAAATTAATAAATAGTGTCAAAAAGGAATAAAGAAGTAGTGTTCATGGGTTTATGCAGGATAAATTCAAATTGACATTTTCTCACAGAAACAAAGTAAACAATCAGAATTAAAGACTGCTGGTGCTGTGAATCTTAATTAAAAACAGAATATGTTGGAAATAGCAGGTCAGCAGCATCTCGGAGAAACAGAAGTTAATATTTCAGGTGGCCTTTTACACCTAGAACAGTAAATAATTGAAAAAATACTATCTTAATTTATTCCTTGCTTTAAAAGTATAATCTTGCCAACATTAATATGCAATTGTTACTTGATATAGATGCTTATCCATTCCTTCAGAATCAGAGTCATAGAGTCAGACGGCATGGACACAGGCCCTTCAGCCCACTAAGTCCACTTTGACATCAAGCACTCATTTACACTAATCTCATTTTATTCTCCCCACCTTCCCATCAACTCTCCCCAGATTTTACCACTTGCATTCACACACTGGGGCAATTTACAGAGGCTAATTAACCTATCAATCTGGACACCTTTGGCATGTGGGAGGAAACTGAAACACCTGGGGGAAACCCATGCAGTTATAGGGAGACCATGCAAACTTCACACAAAAAACACAAAGTCAAAATGGAACCCAGGTTGCTGGAGCTGTGAGGCAGTAACTGTACCAGGTGTTCATTGTTTCATTAATTAGTTTTATTAATAGACCTCATAAACTGAACTGTACACTGTGAAAAGTACTTTTGTGATATTGAAAATTTTACAACTTTTACAAATCAGAGAGCTTTTTAAAAAAATAAGTTTTCATGCAGAAACCCTCATTTTGGAGTTTTGCTCAATAATGTTTTTGTATACTTGCAATTCTTTAAATTGCTTTCTGAACAATTCTAATCCAATTTATTTTACTTCACAGCTATATTGGAGAACTGTTATTCCATCATTCAAGGTTCATCTGTAACCTGACTCCTTATGTCTGTCTTCTCCAGAGCTTATAATTCCTCTGGATAAGAAAAATCCTAGTATCAGTTACTGTTTGATGAAGAAAGTTCCAAACATCTGCTACACTTTATTTGAGTATTTTCTGTCTCAGTCTTGATAAAGCTTCTCTTTATCTATTCTGGTCTACATATTGAAGGGTCTTTGGTCATTACTTAACTGACATTAGACATTTTTCTTGGAATGCTGTCGAGCATGTAGGGGATTGAATGTCAATTTTAATCAGGAATTATGTGGATAGCAGCCATTAATACAAAAAAGTATGAACCAATCTTAAAAAAAACTGTTGCAGTGTCTGCAGAGATGATTTTCAGCTAAGAGGTGTATTCTGGAAACTGACAACACATTCTTTTCTATCAACACTTGTACAAAGATACTTTATTAAACAATGTAATCCATTTAAGGATATTGAAACCAGTGATAGGGCATGGGACATTCTGGTTTTTCACTATTATTAACTATGTTAGGTAAAACAATAGATGAATCTTTTTGTTAATCATCCTAGGGTGAAATTAAGGAAGGGAATGAAGTGGCCATCCTGTCACTTAATGCTTAGTTAAAGGCATATTTGTTCTGTCAATCAATATTTTGGGTGTGTGTACATCCAGGGAGCCATGCCTCACTATTGTGATAAAAGAATTGTATTTTGAGTGTCTGGGGTTTTGTGCTCAGAAGCTTTCAGTCCATCCACAGGTGTATAGATATTCAAAAGTCTCATGTCAATTGAGACATACTCCCATTGTAAATATATAATATTACAAAGTTACTTGTCTAGAGCCAAAATGTTGAAGTGAACTATGGAATTGTAACCATTGAAAATGCATTTAATCACCTGCTTAAAGAATATGAAACCTCCATCTGCTTTAAGTTGTAACATACATCTGCTTTAAGTTCAAGAGAGATTCTTCCAGAATGCCTGCTGGTGGTACTGAATAAAGACCTTTTACATCTATAGCTTCAGTGTCTGTGTGGCTTATTCAAAGTCACAACAGAGTACTTGAAGATTCAAGAAATGGACCAACATATCAGCAGCTAGAGCTCTAGGATTGGCTATTGTAGGCTCAGGATCCGGTGATGGATAATCCCTGGACATGGTCTGATTTCACCAACAAAGCTCCTCAAGGAATATAGCATCATGAATAACAACACATTTTATGAGTCTAAGGGTATTTTTACCTTACATGTGCCAAGCATTGCATAAGCAGGTAAAAGCCTGGCTGAATTTCTAGGGTGTAGAACATAGAACATAGAAAACCTACAGCACAATTCAGGCCCTTCGGCCCACAAAGCTGTGCCAAACATGTCCCTACCTTAGAGACCCATAGCCCTCTATTTTTCTCAGCTCCATGTACCCATCCAAAAGTTTCTTAAAGGACCCTATCGTATCCGCCTCCACCACCGTTGCTGGTAGTCCATTCCACGCACTCACCACTCTCTGAGTAAAAAACTTACCCCTCACATCGCCTCTATACCTATTCCCCAGCACCTTAAACCTACGTCCTCTTGTGGCAACCATTTCAGCCCTAGGAAAAAGCCTCTGACTATCTACCCAATCAATGCCTCTCACCATCTTATATACCTCTATCAGGTCCCCCCCATCCTCTGTCGCTCCAAGGAGAAAAGGCCGAGTACCCTCAACCTGCTTTCATAAGGTGTGCTCCGCAATCCAGGCAGCATCCTTGTAAACCTCCACACCCTTTCTATGGCTTCCACATCCTTCCTGTAGTGAGGTAACCAGAACTGAGCACAGTATTCCAAGTGGGGTCTGACCAGGGTCCTATATAGCTGCAGCATTACCTCTTGGCTCCTAAATTCAATTCCATGGTTGATGAAGGACAATACACCGTATGCCTTCTTAACCACAGAGTCAACCTGTGCAGCTGCTTTGAGTGTCCTATGGACTCGGACCTCAAGATCCCTCTGATCCTTCACACTGCCAAGAGTCCTATCATTAATACTATACCCTGCCATCATGTTTGACCTACCAAAATGAACCACTTCACACTTATCTGGGTTGAACTCCATCTGCCACTTCTCAGCCCAGCTTTGCATCTCAGCCCAGCTTTACATTTTTATGTCTCAAAATAACTTGAAGTTACACTGAAAGTAGTATGTGATCAAGTGTCAAGGCCTCTGTTTGTTACCCCCTCCCCTAATACCTTGAAAACTTTGATCAAGTTGTGCCAGTTTTGAGTGCACTTGGAGATAATTTATCACTAAGAAAAGATCAACACTAAAGGTATATGCCCAAAACTCACTTTCCAGTTAGAATATCTAGATCTTTCTGAAACCAGTGAAATGCTCTGACTGAACTATTTTCAAATCCTTTCTCCAAAGAATTTTTCAATAATCAATGCCCTCCTATATAACATTGGGCATAAAAAACCACCCTTAATATTAGAAATGAATATTTAGTTAAATGCTTCAAGAAATGCTTGTCTTTTTAAGTGATCCCATTCTCTCATTTCTATTTAGCTGTACTCAATCTTCAACTGTACAAGTTTTGGTATATTTAGTACATCTTTAACTCAAATGTTATTAAAACATACAGGTCTTTTGATAAGAAATACAATACTCATTCAAATAAAATTCTTGATGTACCTTCTGGGCAACAGTTGTTATGTTTTTCCAAAGAAATTGCAATCTCCTCTTCTTTAATAACCTCTTTTGTTGTGGGGCTGTGCATCCACTGCATTTTGCTTGTCTCTGAGTTCCTCTGATCCTCCTGATGAGACTGTTCAGTAGCCTTCCTAGTTTCCTGGGATTCTGATGGTAGGTTTTCATCTGGAATTGTTCCCTCTACCTCTTTACTTTGCTTTGCTGTTTCATTTTCTCTCTATGAATTACAAAAATCATTTTTGCAGACAAAAATCTGTCCATTTTTATCAGAAAGAATAATTAAAATTGTGAAACCATTCATAGTTCCACCAAGTCCACAAGTATCTTCATTTCTTTACTAAATTCACTTCTCAGGATGTGTGGACATCATTGCAAGGCTGGCACCCTTAGGAAGGTGGTGGTTGGCCACCTTCTTGAACTGCCACTTTGTACTAACTCAGTACTTTCTGTCCTACAAGCAACCCTACTGCTTCATGTGGCATCATGTTGTTTTCCAGAAATGACCCAGCGGTAGCGCAGGATTTCCATGAGGGTTAATAGGTACTTTTAGTCCTCAATTATGTTGGCAGTCCCCACTGGAAACATTCGAATAGTTTTCCAATGAAGAAGAAAATAAGACCCAACCAATTACTCCGACCATCACCCACTTAAAAATTGACCCTCACATTTCAGCCAAAGCACAATAGATTTTGATCATTATCTCTGCTAATCTATTTTTTTGTTTTGATAACATAGTTCAACACCTTATAGATTATTGTTGCTTTCAGTTGGTTGGATATATTTAGAACTTCTGGTGGAACTCAGCAGGTCAGGTGATCTGTCCAGATAAAGGGAGTGGACCCAAAATGTCGACTGTCCATTTCCCTCCATAGATGCTGACTGACCCGCTGGGTTCTTCCAGCATTTTGTTGTTGCTCCAGATTCCATCATCTGTAGTCTTTTGTGTCTCCATACTTAGCACTGTATCCACTAAGATTCCATGGTCACTTTCAGCTTCGTACTTAACTACCATAACATCCATAGGAAAATAGGAACAGGAATTAGCCATTCAGCCCTTTGACCTTGCTTCACCATTCAATTAAGTTATTGCAGAATTTCATTTATTGTATGAGTTATCCATGTGTAGCTGTCTGTAATGTTCTGACCACCTATATAGCATTTTCCGCTCATTCTGTTATTCATGTTATAGATCCTCTGCTTTGAAATGGGTATCTGAATTTCATATATTATAAATGTTAATAGTTGCAGCTGAACTTTGAGGTAGTACGCCACTCATTATTTTAACCTGCTCTGCCAAAATTCCTGTAACAGGTGTTCTGCTTTTTTAACTCTTTGGCCACATTCTAATTCATGCTTGAATCCCTGCAACTTTGAGTAATACATAGGGTGGCATAGTGGCACAGTGGTTCGAGCTGCTGCCACATATCACCAGAGACTCAGATCCAATCCTGATCCCAGGTATTGTCCGTGTGGATTTTGCACGTTCTTCCTGTGACCACATGGGGTTTCCCAAGACGTTCTAGTTTCCTCCCATGTCCCAAAGACAACCAGGTTGGTGGGTTATTTGGCTGCTGTAAATTGCCCCTAGTGAGTAGGTGAGTGGCAGAATCCAGTGGTGTTGATGAGAATGTGAGGAGAATAAAATGGGATTAGTATAAATGACTGGTTGATGGTCAGCACAGACTCGGTGAGACGCAGGGCCTGTTTTTATGCTGTATGATTCTATCTATCTATTCTAGCTATCTGATTCTTGTGCAAATTCATTAAAAGTGTTTAGATAGTTGAGGCAAACCATAGCATAGGGCTTCCTACGATCCACTTGGATTGATGTTACCTCAAAGAAGTCTGTCAGTTGGTCAGATGGCATCTTGCCCTTATGCTTTAAATATGGACAACATATTAGACCATTGCTAATTGGTAGCTATCTCCTCTAAATTCATGGGTTCCCTTGTAATAATTGTCAATGCTTCACCAATCTCTTTCATGGTCTCTCTTGACACTCAGGGATAAATACCATCTTTCCCAGGGACTGATTTGGTCTGAGCCTACCTACCTTGATAGATATAGCTTTCATTTTAGTGGTTATTTATTGTACCTGGAGGAGAGGAAAGAAGCAGAAAATGAAAAGTGTGCATCAAAATTTTTGGACTTGGTCAGTCCATCACAATACTGATATCTTAACCTTTCGCCTTTTACTAATGTTTCAGGTCTAACTGGGTAGCACTGCTCAAAAGTTAAATTTATCTCATTGAGTTAACTGATAGCAGTGCCAGTTCACAACATGTGAAATGCCATAGAAATAATAGGTAACAATTAAAGATTTTTGTGTCAAATTGCAACTATTAATGGTCCAAACTGAACTGAGCTCTAGCAACATCATCTATTTCTCTGTAAGCATACATCTGCACCATAAACTGTCCATGATTTGATATCAATTATTGGAATAAGCCAAGTAAAGAATTGGTGTCTTGAGAACTGGAAGATCTGATCTGCATTAGAGGTCAAGAATAAGTAAGATCCAAAGGCCTGAATAGCAAAAAACTGCAGATGTTGGATATCTGGAATAAAAACAGAAAATGCTAGAGATACCCAGCAGGTCAGGCAGCATCTGCAATGAGAGGAACAGAGTTAACAGTTCAGATGAAAGACCCTTCACCAGCTTTGGAGACCTATTTTGTGAGTATGACTTCAACTCTTACCACCCAAATACACAGGGATGCTGGGAGTTAAAATTGTTGAAGTGCTGTGGAGGTGATGATTCTTGGTTTTACTCAGCTCAATCTAACGGGGGGCAAGGACGCTTCCAAAGGAGGCTAGGTGCATTTTACAGAGGCAAGTTGGAACCAAATTATGTCTTTTATGGCTTAGTATTTCTCAGCAGGAAGCTGCTGTGAAGAATTGGTGGCAAAAGAGGCCCCTCCATATAACTTTTCCTTCTTTTCTGCGAGCTTTGCGTTCCTGAAAGAATTAGTCTCCCGTTTTTGCTCATGATTCTAAGGACCGAGCAGCCTATGTAGCTCTTCCCTGGCTTCTTGGCCCTGCATTTCCACCTGTATTCTGACCTGATGGATAGATGGTCAGATAAAGAGATTTAAAGGATCTTGAGTCAATATCCACAGGGCTCATTTCTGGAACAGGGGCTGTGGTTCCACTTCACACCACCACCTACCTGTCTTAAACCAGTCCAGGAATTAAAATTGGTTGTAGAAATATGGCACTGACATAGGATAGATTTGGACACCAAACCTCCTGTAAATTTAGAAAGTAGCTGACAGTGACATACCTGCTGTGTTGGCCTTTTATTAAGGGAGTTGTTTTCTACTTGATCAATCCTCAGAGCCTCAGATGATAAATTCCACTCACTTGACTCAATTTTCTGTGTGATAAAGCAAAGAATAAGACAAAATTGTCAATAAATTATAACCAGATTGAAATAAAAAACAAATACAGTCTTTCAATAATACAGAACAGATCAACATTTTGGAAAGAACCGTAACATATTGAAGAACTAATATTGTATACCTTCTTGTTTTTTATTTCTTTTTGGTGCCGTGCCAACTTTTGCAGTAACAAATAGTAAGTTGCCATGCTGGGGGATGGCCTGTTGTTGATCAATGTGTTAACAATCTCCGTAAACCCAAAGCCTTTCTTCTCCGTCATAAAATTCAAAACCACTGAGTTTAGTTCATCAGAACGAAGTCTACAAAATAAAGAAGTTATTATTCATGTTTTTCCCACAATATCATTAAATGCAGTTCCTGACTATCAAAGGCAGCATTATAAGAAACAGGAAATCACATACATGCTTGGTCTGCTGCAGGCTAAAGAAAATTAAATGTTGGAACTATTTCCTTAAATTCGTAAAAAATGCCATCTATTTGCCTATCATTAAACTGCTATACTTACAATGAGGAAATAACATTAATAACAGAATTCCTTAGAGAAAATGGAATATAGAAATTGGATACATATAACACATGCTCTGCTGGGACAATACAAGTTCAAAAGTCAAAAGAATACATTATACAAGAAAAGATTTACACATATAATGGCATTCGTAAACCTTTCAGGAAATCCCCAGGGACTTGCTGGCCTTTTGTGAAATGTAGCCACTGTGGTAATGAAGGGGAATGTGATAGGCAATTTATGCATAACAAGCTCTCACAAACAGCAATGTGATAATGATCAGATAAACTGTCAGTGATGTCGGCTGAGGGATAAATATTGGCCGGAAATTGGGGATTACTCTTCAGGCTCTTCCTTGAAATAGCTCTATGGGATCTTTCACATATAGTATATCCACCTCTGAATCAAAGTTAGGTAGCACTGGGGAATGGGAGCTGGAGGATGCAGAAAGGCTGCTGGGTGATCAAAGCAGGGTAAGTGAATGGGCAAGGGCAAGGCAGATGCAATCTATGGGGAAAAGTGTGAGGGCATCTGCTTTGGCAGAAAAAAATAGAAAGGTGGATTATCTTTTAAATTGAAAAATTGATGTTCAGAGGACCTGAGTGCCCTTGTACATGAATCACTGGAAGTTAATATGCTCATTCAGGAAGCAGCCAGCACTGCAAAAGGTATGTTGGCCTTTACTGCAAGAGGATTTGAGCAGAAGAGTAAAGAGGTTTTGTTCCAATTATATAGAGCCTTGTGATCCTGTATCTAGAATACTGTGTACGGATCAGGTCTCCCTTCCTGAGGGAGGATATCTTGTGATATGGTGATCATGATCTTGTGAGAGTGTAGCAAGGGTTGATTCCTGGGATGGCAGGTTTTTGTAGGGAGAGAGGTTAGCAGCCTGGGCCTATAGTGTTTAGAAGAATGTAAGGTGATCTCATTGAAATGTACAAAATTCTTATTGGGCTTGATAGGGTAGATGCAGGGGTGATGGAGTATTTGGAACCAGAGATAACAATCTCAAAATAAAGTGAAGCCCATTCAGGACAGAGATGTGAAGAATTTTCTTTACTCAGAGGGTGCTGGATTTTTGAAATTCTCTATCAAGAGGGCTGTGGAAGCTCAGTCTCTGAGTATATTCAAGACCATTGATTAGATATTTAGGGAATCAAGGATATGAGATTAGCACAGAAGTGTTCAGGTAAAAGATCAGCTATGATCTTATTGAATGGGAGAGTAGGCAAGAGGATTCAAATGTCTTACTTCTGCTTCCATTTGTTATGTCCTTATGTATATTCACCTGGGAGAGCAGACTGGATGTTAATCTAACATCTTATCAAGAAATACTGGGATCTGCTTTTCTGAGGCCAATCAGAATAAGGTTATCACTGACATATGTTGTGAAATGTGTTGTTTTGTGGCAGCAGTTCAGTGCGAGACATAAAAATTACTATAAGTTACAAAAATAAATAAATAGTGCAAAAGAGGAATAACGAGGTAGTGTTCATGGGTTCATGGACCATTCAGAAATCTGATGGCAGAGGGGAAGAAGCTGTTCCTGAAACGTTGAGTGTGGGTCTTCAGACTCCTGTACCTCCAGACTCCTGTACATCCTCCCCAAATGCTGAATGCCATGGGTTTTGGGGTATTTTTAAATTTATTTGTTTTATTTTAGCTTCTTGCTTGAGTATTTTTTTAACTTGTTTTGTTGGAGACGAGACCTTGGACAGTAAGGTCTTCATTTGCCCTCCTCCTGTCCCATTGCTTTAGACAGAATGAATCAGGAGACGAGGCTGCCAACCTGTCTGCAAACTTCGAATGATTACTTCACCAAAATCCTACATACATATTTGAGAGTTCTAAACTTCCCTGAGCAATAATTGAATCGCCTCTTCCTGACACCTGTAGGCACAAATATAAAGGAAATCTTCAGCTGAAGAAGGACATAAGAAATTGAAGTAGCAACAGCCAAATGACTCCTTGAACCTGCTCAGCCATTCAATGAGATTGAATTTTGACGTCATTCACTTTTCAAGCACTTCTTGTACCTGTTGAGATCGGGTCCACTCTCAAAAAGTATCTCACCATTGCCCTAAACAAATTTATTTTTGACACATTCTGAAACATTCCTGCATATTGCCTAGGAATTTATCCTCAGCTGATAATGCTAAACATATAATGCATTTTGCATGCTGACTCTGAAATTCTGTGGAATGAATCTTCACAGAGTGCCAAGATTGCCACGCTATGGTTTGTTTGGTGCTACTGACTAGGGGTATAGATTAGTGCAAATATGTTTTGTTTGACAGTCTGAAAAATGTCCACAGTTCTCTTTTGGTAAAGTACCTATTCTTGTAAACAACTGAATGCAGCGGCCTTCGAAAAAAACCTTCGTTTAACCATTTCTCCTCCATTGCTTCTCTCACAGAGGGGCGTTTGGTTGGATCAGGCTCAAGCAAAGAGAGCATGAAATGAACAGCTCCTGAGGGAAAAACACAGCCTTTATCAGCAAGTCATAAGATGATCATTAAATCACATACAGGGAGGCCAGGTGGATGGTAAAGTGTGAGGGTTTAGCCAGGTTTCAGCCAATGGGTTGTTAGAAAATCAGCTCTACCAACAAATGGTCAGAAAATAACGATGTACCTGCCATCAAACTGCACGTATCCCTATCCCAGGCTGGTTGCAAGCCTTTGTATCTGAGTCTCATATGTGGCATTTATAATAATGATTTTAAGAATTGTACCATTTGACTAACTGCTCTCCAAATGTTGCAATAATATTTAATGCAGAAGCTTCCTGAAGTCTACCTTTCTCTTTGGATTAAGCATAGGGTTAAAATGCTGTCCTATGTCAAAGCAAATTGTTTTATTAATAAGTATTTTATTTGTTAGCTTAATTTACTTGTTATTTTCTGGTATAAAGACATAAGAAATAGGAGTAAGAATAGGTCATATGGCCCTTCAACCAGCTCTGCCATTCATCAAGATCATGGATGATCTTCTATCGCAGTGTCACTATCTAGAATTATTCCCATAGCCCTTGGTCCCCTAAATGCTCAGAAATGAACACTACATCTGAGCCTCTACAGCCCTCAGGATAGGGAATTCCAAAGCTTCACCACTCTCTGAGTGAAGAAATCTCTCCTCATCTCAGTCCTAAACAGCCTTAATTTTCAAACTGTGCCCCTGGTCCTAGGTTCCTGAGTCAGGAAAAATATCCTCCCTGCTTTCTGCTAAGCAAACCTTTCAAGAATTTTGTTTCTCTTCGTGAAGTCTCCTCTTCTAAACTCTAGAAAATAGAGTGCTAGTCTATTTAGTCAAACCCACCATCCTTGGAACCAGACGAGTGAATTTTCACTCAATTTCTTTGAAAGGGGAGAAAATATGTGTGCAATACTCCAAATGTGGTCTCACCGAGGTCCCATACAATTACAATAAGACTTCCTTATTCCTGCAATCAAGCCTTTTTATGATAAGACCTAACATATCATTTGACCTCCTAATCTCTTACTACACTGACATACTGGCCTTCAGTGGCTTGTGTACAAAAATCACATCCAGTTCCCTTTGAACATCAATGGTCTCATAAATATTTTGCTTTTCTGTTAGCTGCACCAAAGTGATACACTTCACATTTTTCCACATTATGTTTCATCTGCCGTGTTTTCGCCCACTGGCTCAGCTTGTCCATATCCCTTGAAACCTCTTTACTATCCTCTTCTGTTCCTTAGAAAGGGATTGAGATAGATATTGAGACATGGTGTTAGAAGGGCTGGATGATGAAACTTTGAAACTTAGCTGTGCCTGAGTCAAAATATTGAATGCCAGCTATGATTCCTCCCAACTGGGGTAACATGAACATGCATCGTGAAAAAATAAACTGTGTAACTCAGCTGAGAGAGTGGACAATGGAATAAGTAAAGATGTGAGATCTCCAGCCAGGCAATTTATCTAAAGAATGGAAACAATGGAAGGATTAGTTCACAGTGAATATTGAGTTGACTATGTACCACAACATAAAACCCCATAAATAAAATCATGAAGAATCAGATACATTAAAAGCAAATTACAGCCCACCTGAAAATAACAGAATTGACCAGTACCAGATCTTTTAGAAAGATAGTGAGCCAATTTGTTTTGATTGTAAAATCATTCTGCTTACAGCTTCAGTTTAAAGAGGTCTTAGGTGGCCCAGCTGTTTTTCTTTACAGCATTACCAAAGGTATTCAGAACCGATCATTTTTGAAATGTCTCCATTACAGAAATGCTTACATATGTGTAAAGTAATATTTAGGTGTCACTCTGCACTCTGCTCATGCTCCACCCTGGCTTTTGATTAGGAAGACTGTGGGTTCAAAACGCATTGCAGAGTTGAGCATATAATCCAGACTTAATCTCAGTGCCATATTGTTTGAGACGACCTTTGCAAAAGAGATGTTTAATTGTCTACGTGTTCAAACTGAAGATTATGAGGAGGAGAGTTTGATTAGATTAGGTGGCTGATGTGCGAAAACATGCTGCATGCTTTATGCAATAATTGGGTATGTTGTATGCTTTTTAATTTAAGGTAGACCTTGTGGCCAAGAGGTCTACAGGACTCAGAGTCTGCTGAATTAGTCTGGAGAGCGCTCAGCCCCTATGGTAATGACTTAGTCAATGAAATGGGGCAAGCTAAAGGAAATAATCAAAGGAAAATATTGCACCAAGCGTGTTTCATTAACCGAATAACCTGTCAAAGGTGATGATCAGTAAGCAGTAGAAGAGTACAGGAGGGAAATGACATTTAAAAAGAACAAAGATGGAGCTCACACTCATAATGGAAACCATAATCCACCTTTTCTTGCATTCACTACAATGTCTAGACACTATGTATCATTATTTCTGCTGGGTATTTAACATATCTAGTACCTGAGGAAATTTCCGATGGGATGGAACTCATGTCTCCGTTTACCATCTTCTGATGCAGTAGTTTGATGTTAAATGGCTCTACGGTGAATGGTAATGTGCCAGTGAGCATTGCAAACATACTGACCCCACTGTGAAGACAAGACCATGGGGACATTCAGAAACCTTAGATCCAGCTTTGAGTTACAACATAAAGAATAGTCAACAAAACATCTAAACTGCCCGAGGGTAGAAAGGAATAAAGCATCACTGGCAACACTTAGACTTCAGGTGTAACTGCTCAAGATCAGGAAGAAGGTTGTTCCACAAACTGCTTAAATTAGAAATATTAAACAAAACCAGAAAATGTTTTGGCAACACCTGTGCAGAAAGCAGAGTAGTTAACAGTTAAGGTGTAATCCCTTTACTTGAAGTGGAACGCTAAACAAACCACCATCAACTTCCTCTCCCAGGCCAAAATCAGTTGCCCTAGTTATTCTCAGTTGACTACAATGGGCAGACCATGTCATTCACACCCCCATCACCAGACTCCAGAAGCAGACACTCTATTCCAAGTTCTATTGTAGAAGATGATCAGGTGGGCAGAGAAAAAAGTTTCAAGTATGTGCTTAAAGCTTCCTTGACAAGTGCAACACCCCGACTGACTCTTGGGAACCTGTGGCCCACGATCGCTCAAAGTGGAGAAGGAGCATTCGGGATGGTACTGAGAGTCTCAAGGCCATGCATTGGAAGCACACTGAAGTCCTACATAAGAACTGGAAGAAACATACCACTTCACAAACTACCCAGCCATCAGTCCTGTCAGTCATCGCCTACCCCCAGCTGTAGAAGAGTCTTCAGATCCCTCAGTGGGCTCATCAGTCACCTCAGAACCTACAGACTGAAGTGGAAGCAAGTCATCCTCAATCAAGTGACTGCCTAGGAAGAGAAGAACTGGGACAGCAGCAGGAGATGCTAAAAGAGGAAGAAAATAATAGATATTTTAACAAAGAGGTTTTATATTGAATGGAAATGTTGTCAAATAATATAAGAAAAAATATACAAACTAGTTCGCATTTCTACACCAGAGGAGCCAAGAGTAATTGTAAGGCAGAGATCATTTTAAGGTGAGGATGCCTTTGAAAAATTCTGAAGAACATTGTGTTCTTGGGCTTTATAATCCAAGCATAATTTGCTACCCATTAGGAATGAATATCTACTTAAACGGCCCTTCCCATCCTTTATAACTTGGATAGAAGAGCTGCAGAAATCACATTGAAGTTTCATTTTTCTAGGAATTCTGTTGCAAGATCTAACAAGTCATGCCCTGTAATCATCCTTTGAACTAAAACTTGAAATAGTATTTTGGTAATATTAAATTCAGTTCTGTCAGTATGTTGAAGGTTGTATCAGGAGGGATTATAGAGGGGAGATACTGAGACACAGAAGACTGCAGATGCTGGAAATCTGGAGCAACAAACAAACATGCTGAAGAACTCAGCAGTGAGGCTTATGTAATAATACAAAAGGAGATCTGTCAGAAAATATTGGTTCTCTCAAACTATATCATGTTTAAACTTGGAAAAAGTTAGGAGTGGTACTGTTGATCCTTCGCTTAAATTTGAAGATATTTAGAGTCCACTTATTCAATATTTTCACATGATATAGATCCCCTTTCAATAACTTTCTAATTTAGAGGAACGGAGTTGATGACATAATATTGCTCTGTTTCTACTGAGAAATTTCAGTCCAGTCTTTTTTTTTTGTTTTTTTTGAATTTTTTCTGTTTAGTTTAGTTTGGTTTGATATATTGTTTATAATTTTTCTTATTGATTGGGGGATTTTTTTTCTTTCTTTTCTTTTATATATATAAAATAAATCTTTTTCTTTCCTTTCTTTTATATTATATTCATTTACTAAGAGATTGTGGGATCTACAGATTTTTTAAATATTTTATTGTTCTTTATGATGTACTACATGTATAAACATTGATGTTATATATTAATCTGTATTAATTTGAAAACTAATAAAAAGATTGAAAAAGAAAGAAAGAAAATATTTACTCAGACTTCACATCTAACCAGTTTTAACATGGGAAGAAACAATTTAGTACAGCAAGTTTCACTGTATAGGGGATACTTTTCCATTGCTTCAGCCATGAACAAGTCATCATGATTTTACAAATAAAACCTAGGAGTCAATTAACTCACTTTGTAGGGGGTAAAACAGTTGACTGACCAGCTAAAGCTAATGATCCTCAAAGTTTCATTTTATTTAACAGCACTGAGAATGTCACCTCTTATCACCTTTTAAACCTCTACCACATGATTCATAGCTCTTAGTTATAACAGGAAATTCCAAAATCACTATCTGTATATTTTGTGTAAAATGAATAATGCCATTCATCTTTGCCCTCAGAAACCAAGAACATGAGGCTGCAAGTGGCTTAGGTTTTTGGAGTGGGTTTGGTTAGAAGCTGAAATCCAAAGAATCCTTTTGATCTCACCGCTTCTTGCAACCTGAAGGAGACATCATTATTTTATTTTTTCTACCTTGCCTGGATTCAAAACTGGCTCGGAGGTAGGGACCAGAGGGTGGTGTTTGAAGGTTGTTTCTCGAAATGGAGACCGATGACTAATGGTGTGTCACAGGGTTGGTGGAGGGACCCTTATTACTTGTTATTTGTATAAATGATTTGGATGCAAATGCACAAGGCTTGATCAGTAAATTTGCGGATGACACGAAATTAGGAGGTATTGTTGATAGTGAAAAAAGTTATCGTAGATGACAGGGGGATCTTGTTCAGTTAGGGTAGCGGGCTGAGGAATGGCAAATGGATTTCAATACAGATAAGTGTGAGGTGATGCATTTTGGAAAGTCAAACCAGCATAGGACTTGTACTATGAATGATAGGGCACTAGGGAGTGTAATGGAACAGAGGAACCTTGGAGTACAAGAGCAGAGTTCATTGAAAATGGTGTCACAGGTAAACAAGGTGGCAAAAATGGTGTTTAGCATGCTGGCCTTCATCAGTCAGGGCATTGAGTATAGCAGTTGGGATATTATGTTGCAGTTGTATAAGTCATTGGTGAGGCCGCACTGGGAGTACTGTGTACAGTTTTGGTCACCCAGTTATAGGAAGGACTTGGTTAAACTGGAAAGAGTGCAGAAAAGATTTACAAGGATGTTGCCAGGACTAGAGGGCCTGAGTTATAGGGAGAGGTTGGCCAGGTGAGGTCTTCATTCCTTGGAACGTAGGAGAATGAGGGGTGACATTGCAGAAATGTTTAAAATGATGAGAGGCATAACAGTCTTTTCCCCAGGGTAGGGGAGTCCAAAACTAGGGAATATAGATTTCGGGTGAGAGGGGAAAGAGTTAAGAGGGACCTGAGGGGCAAATTTTTCACGCAGATGGTGGTGAGTATATGGAACAAGCTGCCAGAGGAAGTGGTTGAGGCAGGTACAATAGTATCATTTAAGAAGCACTTGGATAGGTACATGGAAGGGCAGGACTCAGGCGGATATGGGGTGGGCCAAACGTAGGAAATTGGGACTAGTGGGTGGGCACAGTGGTCAGCATAGACTGGTTGGGCCGAAGGTCCTGTATCCGTGCCGTATTGCTCTATGATTCTACCTCTATGCAATATTCTTCAGAGACAGTTGGTGAAGATCTGATGCACAGCATCAGCCAGTGCTGCAAAAAAAAGTACATCAGCAAAAAGTTCCCAAGATTTAAAGCAAAAACAGAAATTGCTGGAAGTACTCAGCAGTTCAGGCAGTATCTAAGGAAAGGGAAACAGAGCTAATGATTCAGATTAAAGACGCTTCATCAGAACTGGGAAAGAGGGAAAAACAAGCTGGTCTTAAGTTGCAGAGAAGAAGGAGGAAGGGTGGATAAGTCACAGAGAATACCTCTGATAGGGTGAGGCCAGGATTTATTTGGGACTGTTTCACACTTTCTGAATCCTGTAAAACACTGTCAATTCCCCTTTAGTAAAAAAGAGCACAGCTGGTGGATTAATTCTGAAACAAGGCTGGCAGACTTGCAATAATATCCCAAAACAAAATGCAACAAAGATTGAAAGTCTGAAATAAAAACAGAAGATCCTGAAAGCACTCAGCTCCCTTTCTGATCTATGGGGTATTTCCAGTGTTTATTTATAATTTTGGGTCTATTTGTTTATTGTAGGATGAATCTATGTGTGTTTTTTTTTGTGAACAATCTTAACACGCACCAAACAACATGTTAGAATATCGTTTGCAGGGACTTGAAGGAAAGACAAATGGGGGAAATCTGACCTTGGTTGTAAGCACCAGGCAATGACCATATCAACAAGTGAGGGTCTAATCATTTCCTCAACATTCATTGGCAACACCATCAATCAGTCACCGCCAGAAACAGCTGAGAGTCACTATTTACCAGAAACCTCAGCAGACCAGATGCACAAATACTGTAAATTTCAACAAAGCTAAATATGAAACAATATACTACTATATTGTGCCTTGAGCATATGACACCAAAGACAAATTTCTTTACCAAGACAGAAAAAAACAATTGCACATTTTGGAAATACACAGCAGATCAGATAACATTTATACAGGAAAGTGTTGTGTTGTTCTTGGCACTGAGGTAGCACCAATTGAAAACAGTGGCATTTATGTAGATATCCTATTCCAAGAGACAGATTTACTTCTCATGCAACCCAGTACCTACATTGACCAGACATCCACCTTTGGACCGTATTTCTTATGGGCCAGGAGCTCTGGGGCAGCATAGGCTGGACTCCCGCACTGTGTATTCAGTAACTCCTGGCTGTCATTCTTCAGGGTATTACTTAATCCAAAATCTGCATCAAAGAGAACATACAATTAGAAATGAATACGAAATAAAAGACCAAGGAAGTCGAAAGGTGATTTTTTCATTTATTAATATTTGCTTGTTTGATTCCCTCTTTCCCTTGAATGTTTGGCTTTCTTGCTGAGCAGTCATCCTCTAAGTTAGAAATGACAAGAAATGTGCCCACTTTCCAATTTATACCCTTGAAAATCTTACTTCAGGCTGAAGATTTAAAAGGGTGAACCAGCTAAAGTAGTTTTCCATTTTTTTTTACAAACTATACCTCCTGAAAAGCATCAGAACAGAAATGTCTAGTCGTGATTTCCATTAATTTGATTGCTATAAAGGAGGTTTCTTCATCAGCAGCCCCTTTAAACAGACTCAAATTTTAGTATCTCACTCTTTTGGTTACACTGCTGTTTATTTTTTTGGAAACATTTGTATAATGTATTCACATTGTCTTACTAAGCAAATTCAAATCCTCCAACATCCTATTCCAAAAAGTGAGAAGACCTGACTTAATTAGTGACTAAGTTGTTATCTCACATTTTGTATGACTTCCGCAAAGTTGAAATTATCCTTATTCTGTTTGAATTGAATTCTTTTCACTGCCACTTAGATGATGGCTACAGCCAGGTCATTTTAAGTAGGTAGCAAAGATCTCCAGCTTCAGTATCATATTTGATATCACTAGTTTCTAATTTATTACCTTCATTGCTTTAGTTTCTGATTATTTCATACTGTACCACACTTACCAACGATTTTGATGTTGTTATGTTCATCAAGGAGAAAGTTTTCTATTTTCAAATCCCTTAAGAAACAAAACAGGAAGTATAATATATATAAATACAGCCATTCAAACCAATAATTATTTTAAATTTACATTGTTTCTGATTGATCTTCCTTCTCATGGTTCTTCCGAGTCACAAATAAATAGCCCACACACCAGTGTGTCTCTAAACCAGTGCCAGAATGAGCCCTGCACAAGCTCAGCAGGTTTACTTATTTTTATTTTTCTGGCTGAGCCACCGTGAGGATATCTCTGGAAAATATGAACAAGGACCCAATGACTCTCACCAATTTTTACAGATGCACCATAGAAAGCATCCTATCTGGATACATCACAGCTTGGTGTGGTAACTGCTCTGCCCAAGACCACAAGAAGTTACAGAGTTGTGAACACAGCCCAGTCTATCATGAAAACCAGCCTCCCTTCTATTGACTCCATCTACATTTCCCGCTGCCTTGGGAAAGCAGCCAACATAATCAAGAGCCCCTTCCACCCCAGTCATTCGCTCTTCTTCTCCTTCCATTGGGAAGAAGATACAAAAGTTTGAGAACATGTACCACTAGGCTCAAGGACAGCTTCTATCCGGCTGTTATAAGAGCAAATTGCCAGACTCAGGTGGGTTTCATTTTCTGACCAATGAAGCCCAGGCCGAGATCAAGGAAAATGTGGTATATTTGATATTTGTTGTAAAAGGATGCCTGTGTCTTTAAGGATGCAGCCACATTAAACATTGTGCTATGTGATTGACTCCTCATTGGACCGTAAGCATGGACTGGAAAGGCTTACCAAACCAAACTGGAGAACAGCTTAGAAGAAAGAGGTATATGGTGCTGAGCTTCCAGTTTCTCAGTCCCTGCTGTTCTCCACCCCAAGATTACACAAAGAATACAGGCGTTACAGATAAAGTAGATTGTCGGAAACTTTCCCCATAGCCGAGGTATCTGAAACTAAAACCGGGGTATCTATACTAAAACCCATAGGTTTAGGTAAGGGCAAGGAGGTTTAGAGAGGTTCTGAGGAAGAACTTCTTCACTTATAGAGTTGTTGGAATCTGGAGTGCACTGCCTGAGGGGTTGGTGAAGGCAGGTACTCTCACAACATTTAAGAAGCACCTCAATGAACACTTGTATCACCAAGGCATTGAATGCTATGGACCAAATGATGGTAAATGTGGTTGGCATGCACATGGTAGGCCAAAGGGCCTGCTTCTGTGCTGTATGACTGTGGTTCTAACACTACTTCTGAAGGGTCAACTTCAATATCTTTGGATCTGCATACCAGATTTCCATCACTGACTCTGCTGCTGTGTCTGAAAAGGTTCCTTTATTTACGTCAGGCTACTGGGAGGCCATGTTGTGACACTCAAATGGGACACCCACCACAACAGTTGTGCAACAGAAATTGTTCCCGACAATCTGATGACTTATCTGTTTGTGGAAAGTCTGAAGCCAAGTCTGATAGAATGTTACCCAGACCAGGAATCGAATGAGTACAGAGACCATTTTACCTCTCTTGACACAAAATAGTGGTCTCAGTTATTGCTGCATGCAGTTGGCCTGAGAAGTTGAGCCACCTTCTTGAAGGGATTGTATGCACAGCTTGGTGGTATTTTAGAATACAAAGGGTCACCATATTACACGGACTGGAGCCGTGTCAGGACATCCTTGTTTTAAAACTTAATGTTACTGTTTAGAGAGCAAAGTAAATCATTCGCTTTCTTGAATCTTTATCAACTTGTTTTCCACTGGAAGGGATTTGTGAATATGTACCTCCTGCTCTTGCATCCACCTCAGAATATTGCCATTTGGATTAGATTGCCCCTCTACATCACTCCTTACAAAGTGGATCACTTGCTAACTGTATGACGGCAGGCACGGTAGCGTAGCTGTTAGCGAGACGCTATTACAGCGCCAGCGACCCAGGTTCAATTCCGGCCACTGTCTGTAAGAAGTTTGTATATTCTCCCCATGTCTGTGTGGGTTTCCTCTGGGTGCTCCGGTTTCCTCCCATGTTCCAAAGACGTACGGGATAGGAGGTTGTGGGCATGCTATGTTGGTGCCAGAAGTGTGGCGACACTTGCGTGCTGCCCCCAGAACACTCCAAGCAAAGATACATTTCACTGTGTGTTTTGATGTACGTGTGGCTAATAAAGATACCTTATCTCTTATCTTAATGTTTTAAATTGTATCTGCAATGTGCCTGCCCATTTCATCACTCCGTATTCTCCTAAAATCTGCTATTTATTACATTGCCCAGATATGTAATATCTACAAATAACCAATACCAGCATCCAGGTCATTTATCAAAAATCAGAAAATCAAAGGTCCTAATACTAATCCCTGCCCAGGTGATTCAAGTGTTTATTCAGATACTTATTAAATGTTGTGAGAGTACCTACCTAGACCACCTTCATAGGCATTGCATTTCAGATTGCAACCATCCTTTGGATGAAAAAAAACTCTAACATTTTTACTCCTCACCTTGAACTTATGCTCTCTAGTTTTAGATGGTTCTGTTGTGGGGAAAAGTTTCTCATTATCCACCCAATCTAAGCCTCTCATAATTTTGTGTACCTCTATCAGGTCCCCCCATCAACCTCCTTCGCTCCAAAGAAAACAAACCCAGCTTATTCAGTCTATCCTCCTAACTGAAATGTTCCATCTTTGGCAACATACTGATGAATCTCCTCTGCTTCCTCTCCTGTGCAATCACATCCTTCTCATTGCGTGGTGAACAGAACTATATACAATATTCCAACTGTGGCCTAGCTGAAGTTTTATAAAGTTGCACGATGACCTCTATGGTCTTATATTCTATGCCCCAGCTAATGAAGGCCACCACCCTGTATGTCTTCTTCAGCAACATGGAATCTCCTCGTGATCTATAATTTGAAGTGATAAGTGCTCCACAACTGATGCTAATTAGTTAAGAAGGACAATAGAGAAGCACTTGAAGGGCATTGGCTGACCTTGGGGAAGGGAAGGAAATGTCCTTGGTCCTACCTGTGCACTATGGCATGGCGATGGAGGTGTTCCACTGCTGACAGGATCTGCCTGGTGTATTTTCGCACTTCTCTTTCTTCAAGCTTCTTCTTTTCACAGATTCTGTCCATCAGATCGCCCCCCTGGCACAGCTCCATTGCCATGTAGTAGGAGTTCTCTGTCTCCAGTGTTTCGAAGAGCTGCACAATATTGGGGTGTTTGATCATTTGGTGAATGCGAGGTTCTCTTTTCATATTCTTCTGTATGTAAGTGTCCTGCTTTGCTTTCTTCTTGTCAATCACTTTGATGGCTACCTGGTTAAATAAATCAACCAAAATTAATTGGAGAACCTTTGAAAAAGTTGGTCTAGTGCCAGCGACCCAGGTTCGATTCCCGCCGCTGCCTGTAAGGAGTTTGTATCTTCTCCTCGTGTTTGCCTGGGTTTCCTCTGGGTGCTCCGGTTTCCTCCCACATTCCAAAGACATACGGGTTAGGAGTTGTGGACATGTTATGTTGGCACTGGAAGCGTGGCAACACTTGCGGGCTGCCCCCCAGAACACTCTACGCAAAAGGTGTATTTCACTGTGTATTTCGATGTACATATGACTAATAAAGAAATCTTGTTTTATCTTAAATTTGATTGTGATTTTACAGGCATAAAGTGATGCCTGGGGGAGGAACTGAATGTGCACTGTCTGTCATGCTATATCCAGCTGCAATATCAATGTCAAAAGCATTAACCAGGAAAGCTTTATTTTATCAGTTAAAGAGGAGATCCCACTCTTGTTGCAGATATTGTGTGTGAAATTAATTTTCTACAAAGCCCTGACTCGCAACATGAAAGCTGAGCTGTGGAACTGTTAGATACGAACTACAGAAGCAAAACGCTGCTGAGGCTGAAAGTCTGAAATAAAAACAGAAAATCCTGGAAGCACTTAGCAGGTCAGGCCGCATGTGGAGAGAGAAGTAAATTTAATGTTGCAGGTTGATGAGCTCTCATTAGAACTGACCTGGTGTAAACTGGAAAGACTAGTTATCTGAAATTATTGAATTTGATGTTGAGGGTTGTAATATACCTATCAGAACATGAGATGCTGTCCTGCAAGCTTATGTGCAGCTTTGTTGGAACAGTGTAAGTGGTGAAAGACAGAGAGTTCAGTAATGGAGAAATATAGTGACGGGCAACTGGAAGTCAGGATCACCTTAGTAGACTGACACTGAAATTGGTTAACTTTACAAATAAGTTGAGGCAACTCCTTAGCTTTAATTTTATTTTGTCATCAAGCTTTAGTACCCGACCCCATTCTTTAATACAATGTTAAATAATATAAAACTTCAGTGCACATACATCCCAAACACTTACAGATCATGATGTAGAAGCATGTCTTGAGATGGGCTGCACTAGAGGTGTTGCCAAATTGGCTGCCTATGTAAGAGATGTAGCATCATCTCATAGTCATGCAACAATTGTTAAGCACCAAGAATTTTGACTTCAAATCTCAGAGGGTGTTACCAAGACAGAGGATGATAACATTGCAAGCTTGCAAGTATCACAGAAATAATTTTATAGCATGACTCACCAAAGAATCCACAGAATGTGACAAGAAGTGGTTGAGTATTTTTTTAAAGAAAGAAACAAACCACTGATCAACAGCTTACCATAGCAGGCTTTTTAGAAACAGGCTTTTTAGATGCCCCAACCAACAGGCCACCATTACCATGTATTTCGCTGTGTGGTTTGATGTACATGTGACTAATAAAGATATCTCTTATCTTATCTCTTACCCTGACCAGATAGATTGTTGTTGGGCTGTGAATATCACGTGAGCATGATGGGATCAGGTTTGGTGGAAGTTGGAATGAGGGTGAAGGCAGGCCCCATGCAGAACAGTAAAGTGTACACACACTGCCAACCATCCACTGTTAAACTCAGCGTTCAACTCTCCATGCTTAGCTAGCCTTCAAAATCAGCAACATCTTAGATTGAGATGGCCTCATTGAAACCTCTGGGATCCGGTGCTCCTCGTGATGATCTTAGTGTGTGGCTGCCATGTGATAGAATTGTCACGTATAGCAAGAGGGGAGACATGTTTCCACAATGTTGACAAGGAGGAAGCTCACATGATGGAAAAGCAGGTCTATCTTAAAAGTGGCATGAAAGGTAATTTTAATCTTTGAGAAGCTCCGTAATATCAAGATGATGTCAAATATTTCATTGCTAGCTAAATAAGTACTTTGCATCAGTATTCACCAAGAAGAAGGACATTTGCTGATATTCCAGAGCACGTTGCTATCAAGAAAGAGGAGGTATTGGATCTTTTGAAGAACTTTAAGGTAGATAAGCCCCCAGGGCCTAATGGGATCAATCCCCTGTTATTGAGAGAGGGAAGAGAGGAGATTGCTGGGGCCTTGACAGAGACCTTTGTACTCTCTTTAGCCACATGTGAAGGCCCAGAGAACAGAATCAGAATCAGATTTTTAAGAATCAGGATCAGATTTGTTATCACTGAATTAGATGACGTGAAATTTGTTGTTTTATGGCAGTAGTACAGTGCAAAGACATCACTTTACTATAAATCACATAAATAAATAGATAGATAGTGCAACTAAAAGGAATAATGAAGTAGTGTTCATGTGTTCATGGATCATTCAGAAATCTGATGGCAGAGGGGAAGAAGCTGTTTCTGAATCATTGAGTTTGTGTCTTCAAGCTCCTGTACCTCCTCCCTGATGGTAGTAATGAGAAGGGGACTGAACAACAGCCAGTGTTATTCCTTTGTTTAAGAAGTGCAATAGGGACCAACCAGGAAATTATAGCCCGGTGAGCTTTACATCAGGGGTAGGGAAATTATTGGAGAAGATTTCTAGGGATAGGATTTACATACGTCAAGAAAAACATGCACATTTTAGGTAGATTGGATTCAACCTTGACCTGGCCGTAAAAGACAGAGGGTAGTGGTGAAGGGATGTTTCTCTGATTGGACGTCTTTGACCATTGGTGTTCTGCAGGGATCAGTGCTGGGACCTCTTTTTGTGGTATATATAAATGATTGGGGTAAAAATGTAGGTGGGCTGATTAATAAGTTTACAAATGACACAAAAATTGACAGAGTTGTGGATTGTGAGAAAAATTGTCGAAGGATACAGCAGGATACAGATTAGTTGGAAATATGTGCTGAGAAATGGTAGCTTCATCATTAGCACAAAGAATGATTCCATAGCAACACCACTGACCAAGCTGGCCAAATCTGAAAGGCACAGATGACAAATCACCAATCAACCTAATATAAATGGATATGTATGTCTATTTCAATAGTGGAAGAAATGATTGCCATAAAGTACTTGTGGACACCCTTTTCCAATATCCTTTGATCAAAAATCAATCACTTGTAGAAAAGAGTTCTAAATTGTTTCATTCATTGACTGCAGAGACGTTTCCTGACTTCTCTACCAACATTAAGACCTGCCCTGATCCTAGACCTCCCCTCTTGGCAGCAGAGTTAATAGATCTGCTGCCTCACAGCACCAAAGACCCTGGTTCAGTCCTGATCTTGGGTGCTGTCAGTGTGGAGTCTGCACATTTTCTCCTAGCGATCTGGTTTCCTTCCCAGTCACAGAGACATGTGGGTTGGTAGATTAATTGGCCACTATAAATCGCCCCTGGTGTGTGGGTGGGTGGTAGAATCTGGGGCAAGTTGAGAGAATGTGGGGAAAATAAAAAAATGAGATTAATGGAGGATTAGAGTAAATAGGTGGACGATGGTCGGTGTGGGCTCAGTGGGCTGAAGGGCCTGTTGCCATGCTGTGTGTCTGATTCTATGATCTCACTATAAATGATTCTGTGACAATGCTGCGGCCGACTGTAAATGGAATATAAGAAAGTGGAAAGAACACCAGAAAACATGTGAATGCAGAAAATTTAGTTACAAGAAATATTCAAAATTGGTTAATTCGAGAAGATTCTGTTAAGAATCAAGAACTCAGTTTCAGGTCCGTTGTAATAATACATATTCATAAAGTTCATTAATTTTGTTCTTGCAAAATGGATATGGTCAGCTTTCGTTCTATTTCCTATTAAAATGCCTTAATCAATCTTATCTTTTTATACATCTATCAGTATGAGACTGGGATTCCTCCTGTTCTTTAGCATACTTATCATTTGCCATCTAATAATCAGGAATGAAGAGCAAGTCATGCAGATGCCTTTACCTTTTCCCCTGTTGGAATGTGCAACCCTTCCATCACCTTGGCAAAGGAGCCTTTGTTGATCATCTTACCCACCAGGTAATTTCCTACTCGCTTTGTGTGAGAGAAACCTTTTGCTGGATCCTGAGGGAATGAGATAAAACACTCCGGCATTTCAGAGTCCTTGTTTGTTTCCTCCCATACTGGCAGCGCATGCTCTGCATTGCTTGTTCCTACGAGGATGTCATCCAGAGCTGATCTAACCTCTGCAGGCATCGCTGGGCAGGCAGGGTAAATCAAGCAGTTCCCACAAGGCTGGAGTTAGCTGTGTTTCGCGCACATCACCGGGGAAATGAACACAAAGCCCATTATTACTAGAGTCTTCTCTGAAGGATTATCTCCCAGTTAATGATTTGCCTCGAGGCTTACTGGTCCACTCAGCCATAACGATAGCATAGATAATTAACCAAGCTGATATCCACTGTTGTCAGTCATGCTCACAAACCATCAATAAAGGATATTCAATCCCATCTCAGAGCTCACATGAGAGGTACTTTGTCACCGACACTGAGGATTATTGTGTAGTTTAAACCAATGGTCTAGTTTGTAGTAGAAAACATGCAGACAATGGGATTGGATAAATCACTTTTCATAATAATGAGTGCTCGTCAATAACTACCAGTGGATCTGGTAAAAAGGTCGTGGAAAGAGGATAGTAGGATGAAAAAGAATGGCTGGTTCAATAATGTATAATTCCAAAGGGTCCAACACTTCGGAGGGAAAGGTTGAGCACTTCAGCTTGTGTTGAGATCTATCAAACCCCATAGTCTAAATCGAGGTAGTGAGTAGCCTGTTGTTTGGCTGCCAAGGATGCCATTCAGCAACAGAAAAGGCATTGAATGCACATGTACACAGTTGTGCCATGGATAATGCCAGATGTTCTATTGTGAGGACTTTAGAACATGTGCTATCAATATCCATCAAGTGGACAGAGCAGACTGTTCATAATATCAGTGATGAGATTATGATATGGACGCTGCTGATTTGACTCCAGTACTGCCTTTCTCGAGCTCAGTGCTCCAACGGATGCTTTCTGTTAACCATGCACAGCCCAATACAAGGAAGGGCCCCCACCAGCTCCAATGAAGGGATCATGTAGGTTGCTCACTGGCTGATTTGTTGTTCATTTTACCCACATGTAATTCCCCATTGGCTTTGTATTTGCAAAATACTTCACCTGATCCTGAGGGAATGTAATAATACATGTTGGCATTTCAGACCCTTTGTTCTTTTCCACCCACAAGCTGCAGATGCTCCACATTATTTGTTCCTACTGGGATGCCACTGATGATGTGGCTTATCCTGTGGAATCTGGTGTTCACCTCACACACCTGTGTAGAGCAACTACACAGTAAGAGCTGTGGTGCCACACGAAATGTGATAGAGCAAGCTATTGGCTCTTACAATGGACACCTCCTGTGCTGGAATCCCGATGCCATCATCATAAATATTTGACTTGCTTGTTAATCTGCAGCAAAAAGGTATGTACCCAGCTCTTACTGGCAGATACACAAATGTTCATGACTGCCTCTCTGTCCTGAGTGACCGTCCACTTATTCTGAGACTGTAACCCTTGGTTCTAGATACTCAAATCAGGGGAAACATCAGCTCTGTGATTACCCAGTGATCTGAATGTGATCACCTCTCATTCTTCTAAACCCAAGGGAATATAGTCCCATCTGCTTAAACTTATCACATTGGACAATCACCTGGTGAACCTTTACTGTGTTTCCACACTTGTAGGTTTCTTAAGTAGCGACACTAGACCTGTTCATGATATTGTAGATGTGGTGTCATCAGGGTTCTACAATTCACAAGTTTGTGTTTGCTCTTGTACTCAAATTGTCTTGCAGTAAAGCCAACAGATTTTTTTTCAAAATTGCTTGCTATAAAGTCAGATTCTAACTTTCAGTGATTCAAGTACAAAGGCATCCAGGTCCTTTGAACACGAATGTCTTCCAATTTCTCACCATGTAAAAAATATTCTGCTTCTCTATTTTTTATTCCTACCAAATGAAACTATATTTAATTTTTCCACATGAAATTCCATCTGCCTGGTTCTCAGTCATTCGCTTAGCCTTTCTGTATCCCCCGATGCCTCTCTGCCTCCCTCTCACAACTCATTCTGCCAACTAACTGTGCATCTTCAGCAACCTTAGATGTATTACAGATGTACCCCCATCATGCAAATCATTGATACAGATTGTGCACAGTTGTTGATTCAATGCCAAGCTCTGCAACACCCCACAGTAATGGCCTTCCAACCTGAATATGACCTGTTTATTCATACTGTCTATCTATTGTCTGAAAGCTCTCAAAAGCTAAAAGGTGAACTCCTGATCTCCCAGTCTACCTTGTCGTGATCCTTACATTTTATTTACCTACCTGCAATACATTTTCTCTATAATTGCAACACTATATTCTGCATTCTGTTTTTCTTTTTACTATCTCAATGTACTTATGTTTGTTATGATCTGTTTGGATTGCATGCAAACAAGATCTTTTCACTGTATCTTGGTACATGTGACAATAATAAACCAATCTCAATCAATCCCAACCAATCGGCAATCCACACCACTATTTTACCACCATCTGCTGCAGTTTTGTTTAATTACCTCTTTTGTGGCACTTCATCAAAGGCCATAGCCACAAGTCCTCCCTTATTTATTCTGTTAGCTAGTCCCAAAAAATTCTAACAGCTTGTCAAACATGATTTCCCTTTCATAAATCCACATTGACTCTGCCAATCCTATTACTATTTGCTATGTGCCTAGTTATCACTTCCCTCGTAATAGATTCTAGCAAATCCCCTACCACTGATGTCAGAATAACTGGTCTGTAATCCCTTTGTTAATCTCTGCCTCCTTTCTTAAATAGTCATTTAAGATTTGCTAGCTTCCAATCTGTGGGAACCACTCTGGAATCTATTGAATCTTGTAAAATGAAAAGCTAGTACATCTGCTAATGCCATCACCACCTTTTTCAAAAGCTTATGATGCAGGTCATCAGATCCCAGGGATTTATTGGCTTTCAGTGTTACTGTTTAAAAATAAGGGGTCACCTGTTTTAGGCAGCAACAATTTTTCTCTCAGAGCTTCATGAATCAATTGTCAATAGTAGTTGAAGCAAAGTCTTTGACTATTTTTAGGTAGATTTTTGATAAGCAAGGGAGTGAAAGGTTACTAGGGTAGACAAGAATATCGAGTCATGATCTGATTGAATGGAAGAAAGGGTTCAGGGGGTCGAGTGGCCTACTCCTGCTCCTAATCCATCTGAACCCATATTCTTTTTGGCAACAATATCAAACACTTCCTTTGACTTCTTTTGTTAGCCACGCTTAGACCACTTTTCCTGTTGTGCCTTGTTATAAACTATATATGAATTCCTTAAATGTTAGCCATTGCTTGTTTTATGATAATGCAGTGTCGCAATCTACCAAAATGAATTCATGCCTCATTCCTGAGTCATTTTCTTTCTTTAGATTTAAGGTCCTGGTTTTGGATAAATGAAATCCCTTCCAATCTTCATATAAAATTCCACCATAACATGTCCACCCTTCTCTAAAGACTCCTTAGCTTACAACAATACAGTTAGTACTGGTTGCAGGCAGAAATAATTTTGATAAGAAAACAGTGACATACACTGTCTACTCATCCCAACTTCTGCACATGCTCTTTGTGTCTATCCAGATGTTAAAACTAACCCTAACCCTAATGTTATACCCCTTCACTTCAAAAATAGAGTGGACATAAAAAAAATTCTGTAATTACAATGCAATCAGTGTGTGAAATTTGCCTGGATTTTTAATTTTCAGAGCAGTCAGGTATATCAGCAAAATAAACTGGTGATTCCATATTATGATTAACAACCAATGGCATTTATGTATCTTCAGCAATGTAAAACTCTGCTATGGTGCTTCACAAGAGCATTAGGAAACAATATTTGACAGCAAGCACACATTTTTTTTAATCACTGGCAAGGCCAGCACTTCATTACCAAATTCTAATTCCCCATGAACTGATTGGTTTCCTAAGCCTTCTCAGAGCAAAATTAGAGCAGAGTTAACCAACAACATTGCTTGGCTCTGTCGTCACATACAAGACATATGAGGCAGGGGTGGCAGATTGCTTTACTTCAGGATGATAGTGAACCAAATATGTTTTTATGACATTCCTGTAACTACATGGTGAAGATTATTGATAGTAGCTTTTTATTTCAGATTTATTTAATTGAATTTAAATTACCTTGCTGCTGTGGTAGGGTTTGAACTAATTTTTCCAGATCATTAATCCAGATCTTTAGATTACTCATCTGGTAACATAATCACTATGCAACAGTAGACCCAACGATTGTTCCAAGGTACATCACAAATGCAGATAGAAAACTGAGCCACAAAGTGGGACATGAGGAGAGCTGGATTTTGAGAAGCATGTTTCCATTGTGATGAACCATAATCCAAGTACAACTGTAGTGACAGCTAGGGCTTTTTCTCATTTTATAATTCTGTAGCAAGTGACCTGTTCTCAAAAAGTTCAAACTGGAGCAGCTTTCTTGAGGAAGACTAAAACCCTAGACTTTCTGTGTTGGAGTGGATTCTTCTTGTATTGAACTGTAGAGTAGTATATGACTTGTGTAAATTGAGATTGAGGGAAAAATATCTGTCCTTTACAGAAATCAATACTCACCTTCATGAATCATGTTACAATAGTTAAGCAAGATAAATATTGACCTAAGTTAATAGTTACTTCACCAATCTTAAAGCAGCACTTGCCTTTCACATTAATTTATATATACACCACTCATCATACTCAGCTTCTCTACCACAACTCACTTTGTTGCATCAGTGATTAAACAAAGGTTGTGCCATCACGATGTGGAGAGAGAAGAGGTGGAGCAGAGGGTTTATGAAGACTTATAGTTATACACGACTTATCAAACCAAAGCCATCACCTTCTCACTGTGATGCTCAGTTAACGCAACAGATTGACCTGAGCCAATTGGAGGGTCTTACACTAGTGTCTTTATGTTTACTTTGTTGTTTATTTTTGCGCACATGTGAGTTATGTATAATTTATGTTAATTTATGTTTGTCATGTTTCTAATATATTGTGCTGTTGCAAAAAATAATTTTCATGGCATTTACACCCTATGTATTGATGCCTATGACAATGAATTGAAATATATTCAAATGAATTCAAATATAATGAATTCAATATAATGAATACAATGAATTCAAATATAAAATCCAATCCAACCTTTAGATGTTCCCAATGCATGGTCTTGGACAATTTTTGAAAAGTTTCTTCAATCACAAAATGTAAAAGTTGAAATAATTTGAGAGGATGTTCTGATGGAGATTCCACATGGAGTTGGTGAAGCTGTTACTTATTGGTTGGAAACTCTGTGAGTTGGCCTAAATTAGATAGGTTACACATCTCAGAGATTTGTTTCATTGTCTCTGTTAATGACCTTTCTGACCATTGGTCAGTCATACGGAACAAAATGCTTCAAATGCTGGATGTCTGAAAAAAAGATGAACTGCTGGAAATAGCATATCAGGCAGCATATATAAAGATAAAAAGCACTGACTTTTCAAATTGAAGACCTTCAGCAGTTAGGAGGTAATCCAGTCTTTCATTGTCATGGTAATTTTGCAAATTATCGACATTAATATTCATTGAGGTTGTGATTAACATATTATATGGCCTTTGTGCACATGCTTATGCTTCATATGTGTCCTTTCTATTTTTCCGTGTGACAAAGAGGTATTGGAAATCTGAGGAGGAAAACATCCTGGAAATTTGAAGCAGGTTGATCAATTTCTGGAAGCTAAATGTGGACATAGGCTTTTCAGGGTGAACATTTGATCCGAACGTTATTCTGACTAAATGGCATTCCAGAAGATCGCTGCTTGTATCTAAAAAAAAATTCTTATAAGTATCTGAGAGGTATTAAAAGTTGATTCCATTTAAAGATTGTGCCTTAGTGCACTGGATTGAATTATCACAATGGATTACTTTTAGGACACATGATAACAGGTTTGCATAAATTCCTGCCTGCATTCTCTCAACATAATCCATGAGAAACCGAAGGTTACGAGAGTGTTAGTTGTGCAGGAAAGAGATTTACAGGGACATTAACTGTCACAGTAAAATTGTGGGGAGAGGCAATTAAGTTATTGGCTCGTTATTGTCCAGAACTATTGGACTGGTTGCTAACTGCAGACTTACTCTGCTGTTGACCTCGTGTCTTAATACCTGATCTTCTGAAAAAAAATCCAGAACGTACTTCCTATTTTAGCTGAATTAGCAAGTCAAAAGATAAGTCAGTTTCTTGTGTGCTCCTTTCAGACTCAGTTACTGCTTTGATCTCCTTTCCTATTTCTGTACAATGAAAAGGTCAAATTATTCACCATTACCCAGGAGGTATGCGAGTCCTGATCAAAGGAGCTTTATGTTGCTGCAAGTGTTTACACAGGGAAGCAAATGCCATTCACAGGAACATGAGCAGCTCTCTGGCACCACTTAAGAACTGTGAAGTTCGAGGTAGCAACCAGAACAAGTGATCCTTCCTGATTTACTTGCTGCTGACTACATAACCTAATGCTGCATTTCAAAGTAATTTCTTGTTATATTATCCTTTTTTTAAAAGGTGCAACAGCAGCAGAAGTCAGCATCAGAACTGAAGTAGTTAGAGTGACTCCAACTCTTTCACAGAAGTGATAAAAGCCATGAGGGCTCAGCAGGGATGGGAAGGGGGCTCACAATACAGATCAACAATGTTTTTAGGGTTTTCCCTTGAGGGGAGGCTTATGGAGAGGTTATCATGGAGTAAAGGAGTTGGTGTGGGGTAGCTGAGTGAAATGCATGGAAATCAAAATTTCAGAGCAAGGGGCATGTGTTGCAGAGAAGGCAAATAAGGGGACAGACATCAGAAACAGCAGTGTGTGAGGGACTACAGGCTTTGAGAAGCATGCAGCCAAAAGGCGGTTTGGACTTTTTGCTTCAGAATCAGAATCGGGTTTATTATCACTGATGTATGTCGTGAAATTTGTTGTTTTGCTCCCAGCTTAAAGTAGGCAAACGTAAAAGAGGCGGACAACAGAAGAGATTCAAAGACGTCTTGAAAGCCAACATGAAGAAATGTAACATCAACATCAACGATTGGGAAACCAATGCCAAGGACAGGAAACTCTGGCAAACCATCATCCGAGAAGGAACAGCAACTTTTGAAGCCAACAGGTGTGCAGATTTAGAGAAAAAGAGAAGAAAATGGAAAGAGAGGCAGCAACAACCAAAGCCCGATCTGCCATCTGGAACTACCTGTCCTGAATGTGGAAGAACTTTCAGAGCCAAGATTGGACTCATAAGCCACTTGAGAGCCCATAAATAGATCAACGGAATGAAGACCATCATCCTCGACCTTGAGGGATAGCCACGATGACAGTGCAAGACAAAAACTACTATAAGTTACAAAAAATATATATAAATAAAATAGGGCAAAAGAAGAATAACGAGATAGACTTCATGGGTTCATGGACCATTCAGAAATCTGATGGCAGAGGGGAAGAAGCTGTTCCTGAAACGTTGAGTGTAGGTCTTCAGGATCCTATACGTCCTCCCTGATAATAGTAATGAGAAGACGGCATGTCCCAGATGGTGAAGGCCCTTAATGATAGATGCCGCCTTCTTGAGGCACCGCCTCTTGAAGCTGTCATCGATGGCGGGGAGGGCTGTGACTGTGATGGAGCCGGCTGAGCCTACAACCCTCTGCAGCCTCTTTTGATCCTGCACATTGGAGCTTCCATACCAGGCGGTGATGCTACCAGTCAGAATGCTCTCCGCTGTACATCTATAGAAATTTGTAAGAGTCTTTTTGACATACCAAATCTCCTTAAATTCCTAATGAAGTAGAGCCACTGTTGTGCCTTCTTCGTGACTGCATCAATGTGTTGGGCCCAGGATAGATCCTTTGAGATGTTGACACCCAGGAACTTGAAGCTGCTCACCCCTTCCATCACTGACCCCTCAATGACGACTGGTGTGTGTTCTCCAGACTTCGTCTTACTGAAGTCCGCAATCAATTCCTTGGTCTTACTGACATTGAGTGCAAGGTTGTTGTTGCGACACCACTCAACCAGCCGATCTATGTCACTCCTGCATGCCTCCTTGTCTCCTTCTGAGATTCTGCCAACAACACTGGTGTCATCAGCGAATTTATAGATGATGCTTGAGCTGTGCTTAGCCACACAGTCATGAGCGTAGAGAGAGTAGAGCAGTGGGCTTAGCACGCATTGTTGAAGTGTGCCTGTGTTGATTGTCATTGAGGAGGAGATGTTATTGTTTGTGTGAAGACTAGCAGGGGTTGGTTGGGCTGTTCTTGTATAGTACATTTTGTATCATTTCATTTAAGAAGGCAACATTCATCATCAACGATCCGCACCATCAGGGCCATGCCATCTTCTTGCAGCTACCATTGAGCAGGAGGTAACAAAGCCTGAAGTCCCACATCACCAGGTTCAAGAACAGCTACTTCCCTTCAACCATTCAGTTCTTGAACCAACCAGCACAACCCTAATCACTAGAGGTTAGCAACACTGTGACCACTTTGATCATTTTGCACTACAATGGACATATTTTTGTTCTAATTGTGTTCTTTCTTGTAAAAATTGTGTTTAATTTTTGTTTAATTTATGTTTTCTGGCAGGTACAGTAGTGTAGTGGTTAGCGTAACGCTTTACAGCGCCAGCGACCCAGGTTGAATTCCGGCTGCTGTCTGTAAGGAGCTTGTACGTTCTCCCCGTGTCTGCGTGGGTTTCCTCCGGGTGCTCCGGTTTCCTCCCACATTCCAAAGACGTACGGGTTAGGAAGTTGTGGGCATGCTATGCTGGCACCGGAAGCGTGGCGATACTTGTGGGCTGCCCCCAGAACACTCTGCGCAAAAGATGTATTTCACTGTGTGTTTTGATGTACATGTGACTAATAAAGATGCCTTGTCTTATCTTATCTTATATGATGCTATGTGCTTGTGATGCTGCTGCAAGTAAGTTTTTCATTGCACCTGTGTACACATGTACTTGTGCATATGACAATAAACTCGACTTTGACTTTGACTTTGAAAAACAAAGGCAAAAGTTTTGAAATCAAAACTTTGGGGCAAATAAAGATGGAAAGCCCATGGGTAACTGAGGGCCAATGCTTAGTGTGCAGGTGGGAGAGCTTTAGACCAGTTGCAATTTATGAAAACTAGAACACAGGGGACTAGAAATGAAAATGAGATTAATTTAGATTCAGATTGAGAAAGGTGAAGGTTGGAGGCTGTTTTGATCTTTCACTATCAATCCAGCTAGAGATTGGATGAAGCCTGGAGTACAAAGTGTAAAACATGCCCTGAGAATGAAGGAGTCCAATTTAATTATGAGCTCTATTCAGATTATAAAAAGTTACATGTCTCTGCTTGGTTGCATGTGAGAGCAGGAAGTAATGATTTTAGATGAAGGGACATGTAATTATAAATAAATCAAGTGTCCAGGTCAGGTTCAACCTGAAAGGGTCAATATTCTTTGCAGTTATTCTCCACTGTAAAGCTGGGAGGATGAAGGGTTTGGAGATACAGGCAGTGATTAATTCTGCTGCACCTCAGCCCTTTCATTGAACTCCAATTACTTCCATTTGTGTGGGGAAAGGTCTCCTCACATAAATATTTAAATTGTCTGTGAATATACAAACTCCCAGCACTTGTTGCTGAATTCCTATCAATGCTCAACCCACAGATGTAAAATGTTGTTGCAGGTTGCTGAATTTGTTAACATTTGAAGGGATCTGTAAATTTGCCATAGTATTCTGTAGGCCTGTCCATTTATTGCGCAAGATGCAGTGATTGTGGCTTTCAAAGTCAAAATCAAAGTCAAAGTCAAATTTATTGTCATATGCACAAGTACATGAAAATTCAGGTGTAATGAAAAGCTTACTTGCAGCAGCATCACAGGCACATAGCATCATGTAAGCAGCATTCAGAAGAAAAACATAAATTATGCACAATTGATACAAGAAAAAACTCTATTAGCACAAAAATAACAAAGCCCATTTTAGTGCAAACTGATCAGAGAGGTCATAGTGTTGCTACACTGTAGTGGTGATTAGGGTTTTTTTCAGTTGGTTCAAGAACTGAAAGGTTGAAGGAAAGTAGCTGTTCTTGAACCTGGTGGTCTGGGACTTCAGGCTTCTGTACCTCCTGCCTGATGGCAGCTGCGGTATATCGGTACAATAGGTTTCCCTCACACTTGATTTTTGAGGGAGGTGAAAGGAGAGTTGGGTCACATGAGACACACCATCTTCCATTTAAATAATATACACAAACAGCAGTCCCAGGACTATCACTGCAGAATATAAGACTTCAGGGTACTTCCAGGATGCAATAGAACACATTTTCATCAGTTTCCAAACATCAACAGAGAATGCTACAGCCATTGCTTGTTTTCTAGGTAGCCTTCTTGATGTGCTCATTTTAGGATCATGTCCTGGACCTATTTTTTCAATCCTGGAAACAATGTTGGCATCAGAGGCCAAGAAGACCCCTGGGGTAATGCTGAAGGATATCCATGCTAAGTAGATGCAATGAGATAATTATGAAGTGTAACTACCAAAATCGTTCTTGAGCTCATTTGCAGTGAAGTCAAGTGGCCTCACCAAAATCAACAGAACCTGATTTCTGCCTGACTTCTATCTCACTCACACATAAATGCCTGGAAGCTGGACCCAGTTGTGCCTGTTTTTTATGTGTAAATTGTGCAACAAAAAAGGATTTTGTGCACGTTTTCAAGTGCTTGATACTTGGTTGATTTCCTGTTGATACTTCACGCCCTCATGAAGTTGGATGGGGCATTTGTTGTTACAATTGACCCTTCTGAGGGCATTAATTCCCCATCATATTTCACATACATCAAGGTGCTCAACGAGCTTTTCTGACTGACAGAAATTGGATCAAAAAGCCGCAACCTACAATATTTAATTTTAACTCTAAGTAAAACAACGAGTACATCAAGCCGAAATTCATGAATTATTCCTGATATAAAATGTCCCCACTGGGGCATCATTTTTATATATTATATTAAGTGCATTAAAGATGACTTGCCCGGTAGCACTGAGCACAGTTTAAAGCATTTGTGCACCAACGTCTTCAGGTCACCGAGACCTTGTGGCCTCAGTGCTACTGCTGGTGCCTGCTCCATGTATCAGCAGGACCTGTGCACCATTATCCCCCTCCCTCTCCCCACCATTTCCCTTCATCTTCATCCAGCTAGAAGAGCTCTTTAATTGTTCTGACGCACTTCACGTGGCTCAACTGACTCACCAGTTGCCTGCTTAATCCAACAAGTTGTCTGCTAGTGCTTCTTATAGGGAAGAAACCAGAATACCAGTGGTAGAGGCCAAGAGACTAGAAAAGGGAAACCTAGATACCTTAGGGTCTATAGGCCTGGAGGAGACTACAGAGATTGGGAGGGATGAGACCATGGAATGGCCTGAAAATTAGGAAGTGAATTTTATACTGAGACTTCAGCAGGAGCTAATGTAGTATATCAAGCACTCGAAGGATGAATATAATGTGACAATACAAGTTAGGACACAAGCAGCAGTTTTGTATGACCTTAAATGTACTGAAAGTTGAACAAGGGAGGTGAGCTAGGTGTGCTTTGAAATAGTCAATTGTAGAAAAAATTGAATGAGGAAACATTACATGTCAAAACAATGGGAACAATTGTCTGGTGGTTGCAATTGAGTCAAATAGTAGGGAAATAAATGATGTGGCACATTTAGGATTAAGACTACTTTGCTGAAAGAAGTAGCCCAGACTTGAACATGTCATGGTGCATATCCATTCCCAGAGACAAAGCAGCTAGGATGACACCAGATGGCTTTTATATGTTGATGATAGTTATCTGGAAAGGTTGACGTCACCTGGGAACTGTTGGCTTTGTTCTAAGGCAAAAGAAATCTGAAGTCATGAGATGAATGGGCTTGGGTTTGATGTTACTCACATGGCCAATTAATAAAAATATAATGGAGAAAAAAGGATTAACAAAGCAAGTGGTGACAAGGACACCAGAAGGGCATTAGTCAAATGAAAAAAAACAGTTGGAGATCAAAAGACAAGAATGTAAGGGAGGCTAAGAAACTAGCCATAAAAACCCACATTGGACAATTAGACTCTGGTTACCAGAAATACATACTTTTAGATAATGTTGAATTATGTAGAAAATGCAGCACAGAAATGGGCCAAATGGCCCATGCCAGTATTTATTCTGCATCAGCCTCCTCCTATCCCTCCTTATCTAACATGAACATGGCCTTCCTATCCTTTCTGATGAAAGATTATTGACCTGAAACATTAACTGTTTTTCTCTCTCCAATGATGTTGCATGACCCACTGAACATTCCTACCACTTTCTATTCTTATTTCACATTTCCAGCATCGCTAGTTTTTGTTTGATTTTCATCTAAATTCTGTACTTGTGGCCGTTGTCAAAGTTAGTTGTTCATTTTGTCATCCAAAACCACCTTAAATTTTGGAGAAAAGGGAGGAGTAAAAGGCCATTTACATGTAATTATTATGGCAGAAAAGAACAAATATATGGCTGGAGTTAAAACTGCAAGCTCACTCCACCATATCAACAAACCCAATCTCCATTACAAGTCGAGCTTATTGTCATATACACAAGTATGGTGAGGTACAGGTTCAATGAAAAACTTGCTTTCAGCAGCATCACAAGCATGTGGGTACAGACAATACACCAAAAATAAATTATCCATAAATTACACAAAAATAGAACTTCTGAGACAGTCCATTAAAGTTGAAGTTAACTTGCTTTTGCTCCATATCTATGGGTTCTGAGATGGTTGAAGAGTCCCTTTGTGGGATCGGCAGACTACCACAGGTTAAAAGAATGATAGAATTGAACAGAGTCAGCCTGGTTTTAAAAGGAAATCACATTTGACTAATCCTCTGAAGTTGTTTGAGGGTTTGACTAACGGAATAATGGATGTGGTGCATTTGGATTTTCAAAACTTTTTCAATGAGATCGTGCATAGGAAGTTGGTGGACAAGATGGAGCAGGAGGTATGTGATGGAGTGGGTGGGTGGGTTCTTTGAGAGGTTCAGTGCTCCTTCCATGTGAGCCCAATGAATTAGCTCAAGGTGAAGTGCCATCCTGACTACTCCTTCTCATTTTGAGTGGTTACATGCCAGGGGTTCCTACATATTGGTGAAGAAGTTACACTTTTTCAAGGAGGCTTTGAGAACATCTTCAGAGTGTTTTCTCCATCCTCTTACTCACAGAGATCAAAGTAGCACACCAAGTTCAGGATCTTGATGTCACTCAGCCCACTCACTAGAGCTGCCTGATTGTAATTAGAACCTCAATGGTGGGACTGTTGGTCCAGGAGAAGGCACTGAAGTTGCTTCGCCTATCTTGCCAGTGGATTTGGATGACTGCAGAGACAGCACTGATGGTCCCTCTCCAGGGCTCCATCTTCAGTGCAGTGAGGAGACTGCAGTTGTTAGTCCAGTTCTCAGAAGCATACAGGTGGTCATGGATCATTGCTGCCCATTAGACTATGTGGTTGATGTTCCAACACCCTTTTACTCAGACGGCCATAAGATGTGAATTTAAATAAAAACAACTGCAGTTTCTGGACAAGCAGTTAAACTAGGAAGCATCAGATTATGGCTGGGGCATTAATGGATAAGTCACCTGATGTATTTCAACTGCTAACACATTCAGTTAGAGACAGGTAAAATTAAAATCTACCCTCGTTTGATTTTATTTTCAGACATTGATGTGCTTAATTCAGTCTCAGAGCCAACAATCAACAGCACCCTCTAGTGTACACGTATCAGGACTGCAACAACATGAGATTAATGTAATAAAGACAGAGACACAAAAAATTCTGCAGATGTTGGAATCTGGAGCAATACACAAAATGTGCTGGAGGAACTCAGCAGATCAGGCAGCTTCCATGGAGGGAAATAAACAGTCGACGTTTTGGGCTGAGACCCTGAGACCCTTCATCAGAACTGGAAAGGAAGAGGGCAGAAGCCAGAATAAGAAGGTGGGGGGAGGGGGAGGATCACACGCAGGCAGAGGACAGGTGATTTCAGGTGATAGGCGAGTCCCAGTGAGAGGGGGAAGGTAGGCGGGTGGGGGAGGAGGAGAAGATGTAATAAGCCGAGAGGTGATAGGTAGAAGAGGCAAAGGGCTGAAGAAGAAGGAATTCGGTAGGAGAGGACAGTGAACCATGGAATAAAGGATGGGGGAGAGGAGGAGAGGAGATGGACAGTTCATCAAGGTCATCAGGTCATAATGTAATAAAACCCAGATTGACAGGGCAGCTCCAATTCAAGAAGCTCAACACCAACCAGTCCTATGATTGGCACCCCATGCATCTTAAGTTTTCACTCCCTCCTGCCTTACCACAGTTACATTGGACCTTGGTGAGACTATGCCTAGAGTATTGTGTACAACATTTCTTTCTGATCTAAAGAAGGATCTGTGTACGATGGAGGGAATGCAATAAAGGTTCATCAGAGTGATAGATCTGTCATATGTTAACCTCCATCTCTCTACAGTTTAGAAGAATGAGAGGTGACCTCACTGACACATAACAAAATACATAGACAGCTGTTTGGAGTAAATATGGGGAGGATGTTTCCCTGGATAAAGGGTCAAGATCTAAGGGTTATAGTCAGAGATTAAAGAGTACTTACGAAAGGAGGGAGAGAGAAAATAGGGACCTACCAACGTGTTATCCTAACATCAGTAGTAGGGAAAATGCTGGAGTCGTTAACAAAGAATGTATGAACAGAACAGAATAATAGGATTGAGCAGAGTCAGCATGGATTTATAAAATGAAAATCATGTTTAACTAATCTACTGGAGCTCTTTGAAGGAGTGACTGGCACAACAGGTAAGGGAAACCGGTGGATGGGGTGCATTTAGACAGAATACACAGGAGATTGGTCAATAAGGTCAGAGTAAGAGTGCTGGGGGGGGGGGGGGGGGAAGGGTAATGCACTGACATGGATTAACAAGGATTATCAGACAGAAGGCAAGGATTGGGAGTGAATGGATCCTTCTCAGTTTTGCAGGCTATGATTAGTGGGGTGCCACAGGAATCAGTCCTTGAGCCCCAACTACTCCTGATCAATATCAACAATTTGACTGAATAGACCTAATTTCATATTTCCAATTTAAATTGGGTGGAATTGTGATTAAGGCGGAGGATGTAAAAAGATTAAAAGGGGATATAAACCAGCTGAGTGAGTGGACAAGAACATGACAGATACAATATAATGTAGAAAAATGTGAAGTTATCCATTTAGTGGGCAAACAGTAAAGAGGAGCATTTAGTAAATGATGAGAATGTGGGTAACGTCAACATTCAAAGTCACCGAGATATCTTTGTACACAAGTCACTGAAAGTTAACATGTAGGTATAGCAAGCAATTTGGATGGTAAATCACATGTTTGGTCTTTGGCTTCTTAGGGCAGGCACGGTAGTGTAGAGGTTAGCGTAACACTATTACAGCACCAGCGACCCAGGTTCAATTCTGGCCACTGTCTGTAAGGAGTTTGTATGTTCTCCCCGTGACTGTGTGGGTTGCCTCTGGGTGCTCCGGTTTCTTCCTACATTCCAAAGACCTACAGGTTAGGAAGTTGTGGGCATGCTATGTTGGCACCGGAAGTGTGGCGACACTTGCGGGCTGCCCCCAGCACACTCTACGCAATAGGTCACAGGGAAACAAGTAAGGGAATGGGATTGGTGGGATTGCTCTGAGAGCTGGCATAGATTTGATGGGCCAAATGACCTCCTACTATTTTATGAGAAAACAAAAGCAAAAAATATGAAAAGTATTTTCATATCACGTTCATCATGTGCTGTATTATAGAGTCATGAATCTGTTTCAGATCCCCGTGAATACTCGTAATAAAATAACAGATAGATAAATTTAACATGAATTTCGGAGGATATAAATGCAGCTGGAAATCCAGAACAAAAGGATAGTGTTAGAAGCACTCAGCAAGTCAAGCAGCATTCGTGGGGAGAAAAACAGCTGATGTTTTGGGGTCAAGGACCCTTGATCAGAAATGGCAGATAGGAGAAGGCAGAGAGAACAGGGAGGATGTTTGTGGTAAGGTACAAATTATCATTTTGTTCCAGTTTTTAAAGTAATTGTTACCTTGAAAACTTTGGTCTGTGTCCCGTCTCAGACCTTCCCTCTGTTCTCTCCACATCTCCCAATCTCTTGAAATTTAAGCACAATTATCTTCCATTCTGATGAACGGTACTTAACCTAAAACTCAGTATGAATATGTTGGCCTTTACAAATTGGAACTGATAGAATCAGGCCAGTTTGCTTAAATGTTTTATTCACTGAATGTCTTATATTCATACCTTTCCTTTATAGATTGGACTGCCAGGGAATGCAGGCAAACACAGGATCAGTCATCGTCAAGTGTCGCATGGAACTGTCAATGAATATTCAAATCAAAAACAGGAGATCAATCATCAAATTGTCAAATGGTCTACTTCAAAGATAGGAATTTCATATTAAGGTTCAAAGAAATATGGTATTACTCTGATTAGTCCAATAATCCAAATATGTAAAGCTAATAACAGAATATCTTGTTGGACAGAGATTTAACTGAACCTGAATTCCAGGTGTCTGTGGTCTTTCAGTGCTCAATCTGATGTTTGAGGACCATTTAAAAGCACAAGACTCTATCTATGCCCTTGTGGTATTTCTCAACAACAGCTGAGCATGCTTTAAAGAGATGCATGCATCCAAGTAATCACCACTAGGACACAGCTCTTAAAGTGCTTGAGTAGAACACCTAGTTTACCAGCCAGGTTATAGTTTGTTTGATCATGGTGGTTTGCTGAATGTTCCACCATTTTTATCTGTCAAAAGGCATAATTATGGTAACTCTGAAGGACAGGGGACTGGTGTTAGAAAGACCCCCAGGCAAAACAAAGAAAAGCAGAAGGAGCACGAAAAGTGGCAAGGCACAACCTAACGCCAAATCTGAGGGATATATGGCAAGCTCCTATACAGGATACCTCTCAACCAGCTCAGGTACCCTTTGTGTTAACATTCCTGGCACCGACTTCCTAACAACTACCTAAGGTATGCCTTCCCTACAGTGCCTTAAATCTTCAAGTAAGTTCCCAAATATAATCCAGGCAAAGCTATCAAACTACACGGATCATGTATTCTTGCATTCTTGCATTTGTGGCCCAGTTCAACCTTCATTAAAAAATGTCGAGGCAATCACTGCTAAATTACTTCTACAGGTTTTTTTTCAATGAACCTTTAAAGTAATGCTTATTCACTCATCTCACAGCAAGACAATTCATTACATCACTAATGTGCATATATCCAAAACATTCCTGGACAGGCTAGCTCCATTTTCTTGGCAGCTGAGAGTGAGAGGGCCTTAACCTGTCACTTTAAGGCAAGAACCTTCTTCTCTACAGAACATGCATGGGATGTACATTTGCAGTTTATTTCTGTGTATGCAGGTGAAGTGGAGGATGGTTTGCTGCTAGGAAGGGAATGAATGTTTTCTGATTCCTGGCTGTTTATGAAGATGAACATCTTGGCTTTACTATTACCAGATTTAAGACTGTTGAAGCTAAAGCTGACACTGGTCTCAAGGAAGTCCGGATCTGTAGCCTGACAAATACAAAAGAGATCCCTGTGGAATGAATGTGTTTCATGTGTTCCTACGTATGGATAAACACTCAGTAAAAGTAGTATGGCTGAAGTGTGTACATCTTATGACTCAAGAGATTCGGCATCATGCCTGGGGGTTGAGGATCAGTATAGGTTTCCTACAGCAAACATACATACCACACTGGGTGTCCTCCTCCACGGTATCAATTCCCTTTCCCATCATACGGACCTTTCCATTATTAACTAAGCTTCCAAGGATAGTTTTCATAAATGTGTATTCCACTGCATAATTATACAGTAAGAAACATTTCAGTAAATGGTCAGTAAATTATACAGCTTTCTGCACTAAAAGGAATCCATTAACCAATTCTCATGATGCTTGCATGTGGGAATGATTACAACTTCATTACAGGGCTGGCTGGAGTCCATACATTCAGGATGTGCTTTTTCCCATATTTCTGAAGGAGATGCTAATTAAATATAATGTCGCGTTGAATGCAAATGATGCATAAAGATTGTGTTTGCGTTAAGCGATAAGGGATGACAATTAGCTTTCACTATTTATATAGCAATTTCAAAAAGTGCGAATAAGATGTTGGACAGCTGGCAATTTTCTGCTGGCCACATGCTTTAATGCTTTAGGCTGTAACTGCCACAGGAAGGAGCTGAAACAGCTGTGCGATACTTTCATTAAACACCGAGAGTCCAGGCCCAACAATGAAACCTGAAAACCCAGCTGGATCAGGCAGGCACGGTAGTGTAGCGGTTAGCATAACGCTATTATAGCACCAAAGACCCGGGTTCGATTCCGGCCACTGTCTGTAAGGAGTTTGTACGTTCTCCCTGTGTCTGCATGGGTTTCCTCCGGGTGCTCTGGTTTCCTCCCACATTCCAAAGACCTATGGGTTAGGAAGTTGTGGGTGTGCTTTGCTGGCGCCAGAAGCGTGGCGACACTTGTGGGCTGCCCCCAGAACACTCTACGCAAAAGATGCATTTCACTGCGTGTTTCAATGTACATGTGACTAATACAGAAATCTTATCTTATCTTATCATTGTCCTGGTGTGGAGCTATAGATAAAGTCATAGTCATATACTACAGAACCATGCCCTTCAGCCCACTATGTCCATGCCTACCATTATACTTATCTATACTAATCCCAATTACCCGCAATTGGTGCATAGCCTTCATTGCCTTGGAAATTCAAGTGCTTGTCTACATGCTTCATAATCTGCTCCTGCCACCTTCTCATGCACCATGTTCCAGATTCCAGCCACTCTCCATATGTGAAATTTCCCACTCAGATCCCTTCTAAACCTTCCACCTTACCTTTATATCTGAAATGGAACGGGAGGAATTTCTCACACAGACCCATTCCCAACCATCCACAATACTCACTGGCACCACAGCATGCCTTGGTGGACTCCACTGCTGTTTGTTCAGTGAGTAGTGAATCAGCTTAACTTGTGTCTTCTCCCGTCTGACTTACTGTATATCTTTGCTGCCACTAGATGCCCCTTTTGTATTTAAACTCTGGCCTCACGATCTACCTTGTTGTTACCTTGCACCTTATTGCACTGCACTTTCTCTGTAGCTGTGACACTTTACTCTGTACTGTTATTGTTTTTACCTGTATTACCTCAATGCACTCTGTACTAACTCAGTTTAACTGCACTGTGTAATGAATTGACCTGTACGACCTGTATGCAAGACAAGCTTTTCACTGTACCTCGGTACAAGTGACAATAATAAACCAATACCAATACCATCATGTCAACTGAAGGCCAGTTGGTTATTCAAGCATGAGGGTAGCACTGACAAATCCAAATCCACAATGTCCACTAGAGTTTATAGTACGGTGTCTCAATTAGTAACCTTGGCTGATTTTGCTGCCTTCATGTCCCAAAGCTCTATGCTTCCTCCTTAAACTTTTCCACCTCTCTTTCCTTCTTCAAGACACTTAAAGCTTCCCTCTTTGACCATGTTTAGGAATTTGTGCAGCTGGACCCCAGAATCACTCTGTTTATCTATCATTCTTTGACATACCTAACCATATGTATCCTCCTTAGAATTCCAACCCAAATATGTACCACCTCAGACTTTTCTTCTTTGAAGTCAATTTTCCATTTGGGCACCTTTTCAGTGAAATGATTCGTGTCTTCTTTTACTTTGAATTGATCCTCTTTTGGATTAATAATATTGAGCCCACAGTATTGATAAACTTTCCTCTCCATCCTACACACACCCAAAACCTGGCTGTTACTATATAATATTTGGACTTCTGAAGGCAAAAGGTTACAAATGCTCTCATGTATGTGCTACATGAAGTTCAACGTATCAAAAACACAACTGATAAAATGATCAGGTGTTTTGTGCCTAAGGTGGGTGCTCTGTGCAAATGCACAGAGGTCCTTGGGTATGTATGACAATGTTATTAATGAACAATGTTCAAATGAAATCATTTGAGCTAAATTCTGCCACACGTACGAGGCTTCCAAAGGGTGCAGGTTTTGACCACTGAAGTAGGACTTCCTGGTTAAGTCCTGCTTCAACTTTAGTCCTTGCCTGGCCATTTTCTGGGAATCCCAAGACGTGGATTTTCCTTAAAGTGGGTGTGGCGTTTGTATGTTCTTTGATGCTGCTGCTTACAAAAGCAAATAACAGAAAGGAAAAGGAAAAAGGAAAAGTCAAAAGGAAAAGAAAAGCTTACAAAAGGTACAGAGAGCTAGGTAATGTTAGAGATCTGGAAGAGTATAAGGCTAATAGGAAGGAGCTAAGAAGGACATTAGGAGAGCCAGAAGGGGGCATGAGAAGGTCTTGGCAGGCAGGATTAAGGAAAACCCTAAGGTATTCTACAAGTATGTGAAGAGCAAGAGGATAAGATGCAAAAGAATAGGGCCTATCAAGTGCAGCAGTGGGAAAGTGTGTATGGATCCGGAAGAAATAGCGGAGATACTTAATGAATACTTTATGTCAGTATTCACTATGGAAGAAGATCTGGGGGATTGTAGTGGGGACTTGCAGTGGGCTGAAAAGCTTGAGCATGTAGATATTAGGAAAGAGGAGGTGCTGAAACTTTTGGAAAGCATCAAGTTGGATAAGTCACCAGAACCGGATGAGATGTACCCCAGGCTGCTGTGGGAGGCGATAGAAGAGATTGCCGAGACTCTGATGATGATCTTTGCATCGTCGATGGAGAGGGGAGAGGTTCCAGAAGATTGGAGGGTTGCGGATGTTGTTCCCTTATTCAAGAAAGGGGGTAGGGATAGCCCAGGAAATTATAGACCGGTGAGTTTTACCTCTGTGATTGGTAAGCTAATGGAGAAGATCCTGAGAGGCAGGATTTATGAACATTTGGAGAGGTATAATATGATTAGGAATAGTCAGCATGGCTTTGTCAAGGGCAAGTCCTGCCTTACGAGCCTGATTGAATTTTTTGAGGATGTGACTAAACACATCGATGAAGAGAGAGCAGTAGATGTAGTGTATATGGATTTCAGCAAGGCGTTTGATAAGGTACCCTATGCAAGGCTTATTGAGAAAGTAAGGAGGCATGGGATCCAAGGGGACATTGCAGTGTGGATCCAGAACTGGCTGGCCCACAGAAGGCAAAGAGTTGTTGTTGAAGGGTCATATTCTGCGTGGAGGTCAGTGACCAGTGGTGTACCTCAGGGATCTATACTGGGACCCTTGCTCTTTGTGATTTTTATAAATGACCTGGATGAGGAAATGGAGGGATGGGTTAGTAAATTTGCAGATGACACAAAGGTTGGGGGTGTTGTAGATAGTTTGGAGGGCTGTCAGAGGTTACAGAAGGACATAGATAGTTGAGCTGAGAAGTGGCAGATGCAGTTCAACCCAGATAAGTGTGAAATGGTTCATTTTGGTAGGTCAAATATGATGGCAGAATATAGTCTTAATGGTAGGACTCTTGGCAGTGTGGAGGATCAGACGGATTTTGGGGTCCGAGTCCATAGGGCGCTCAAAGCGGCTGCGCAGGTTGACTCTGTGGTTAAGAAGGCATATGGTGTATTGTCCTTCATCAATCGGGGAATTGAATTTAGGAGCCGAGAGATATTGTTGCAGCTATATAGGTCCCTGGTCAGACACCACTTGGAGTATTGTGCTCAGTTCTGGTTACCTCACTACAGGAAGGATGTGGAAGCCATACAAAGGGTGCAGAGGAGACTTACAAGGATGCTACCTGGAATGCAGAGCATGCCTTATGAAAGCAGGTTGAGGGAACTCGACCTTTTCTCCTTGGAGCGAGGGAGGATGAGGGAGGACCTGATAGAGGTATATAAGATGATGAGAGCTATTGATAGGGTAGATAGTCAAAGGCTTTTCCCCAGGGCTGAAATGGTGGCCACAAGAGGACATAGGTTTAAGGTGCTGGGGACTAGGTATAGAGGAGATGTGAGGGGTAAGTTTTTTACACAGAGCGTGGTGAGTGCGTGGAATGGGCTGCCGGCAACGGTGGTGGAGGCAGATACGATAGGGTCTTTTCAGAGACTGTTGGATAGGTACATGGAGCTGAGTAAAATAGAGGACTATGGGTAAGCCTAGTAATTTCTAGGGTAGGGACGTGTTCGGCACAGCTTTGTGGGCTGAAGGTCCTGAATTGTGCTATAGTTTTTCTATGTTTCTATGTTAAGTAGAGGAGCTTACAAAACCTCCTTTACTGAAGGCAATCAATTCATAACTAACAACAGTGTGTGATACAACAAAGTATCAAATTGGTACACTCAGTTCCTAAAGACATAATAATCTTCAAGTATACTCCACAGCATCCCCTTTAAAACGTTATAAACTCATACAAGCTCTTATCTATTTAGGGGCATCAAATTATACCACCAGCTAACTATTTACAGACATTTTTCATAATTTTCCAAATGATGTTGAAGACCATTTGGCCCACTGAGTCCATGCTATCTCTCTCCTTCCTCACATATTTCCCTGTAAACTATTCTTTCTCACATGTTTCTCACTTCATCATGATTCTTCTACCACCCACCTAGTCTAGGGATAATTTACAGTGACCTATTAAACTATCGGCCTACCATCAAATTATACAATGAACTAATCATTTAGAGTTATATACAGTAATAAACTGAACTAAATAAACGTTTACTCAGTCTCTAAGTCTTCTCAACTACAAAAGTCATCCTTCAAGAACTGTTATTAACATCTCTTTAGTATCCACTCCAGGTACTAATCACTCCAGCGGATACCTTCCCCAGGTAGGCTTCAAATACATCTGATCTCAGACTTTGTACTACAATGTAACCTGAACATAATTGTCTCAATAACAATACATAACTATAAATACATCTTAATGTATTTTCTAAATATCAACCACTAACTATAGAATTTAAATTCAATGATTAATTGCAACTTTTTTAGTTAAATAAACTAATCATTAGTAATGAATCTACCAGACTATATTGTTTAAAAAAAACAGTTCACTAATGTCCTTCAGGGGGAAAAGCTACCATCCATACGTGGTCTGGCCTTTATGTGACCCTAGACCCACTCATTGAGTAATTAAGAATTTGGTAATCTAAAATCAAAACAGAAAATGTTAGAAATATTTAATAGCTCAGACAACATCTATGCAGGGAGAAACTGAGTTAATGTTTCACCACAATGTCCCTTCATTAGAAACAAAATAATGCTGGAAACATTCAGCAGGTCAGCAAAGTTAACATTTGAGAGTTTCTTTCTCCACAGTTGCTCACTGACCTGCTGAGTGTTTCCAGCAATTTTTTTAACTCCAGACCCACCAGTATGCTTGACCCTTAACTGCCCTCTGGAATGGCAACCCATTCAAGAGCAATTAGGGATGAACAATAAATGCAGGACTTGCCAGCAATATCCAGGTCATAAAAACTGAATTTTTAAAAAAATTAACACGGGTTAATAGCACTCAACAGGACTATAGTTGCTAAAATTACGCACAGTATATGGCACATTATTAGAACCCATTAACTCAATTACAACTATTCCCTTTATGGTGTTTTATAAGGCTCTCTACCTTTTGGCCCTGCTTTCACTCTGTTTAATTCATTGACTTCCACAGTGGCTCATTGCAGACACCAGGCCTTCGTCTTCCTTGTTGTCCCTTTAAAAGGCATGAAACCAGATCCTCTGACTTGCCCTTCTCTGAATTTCTCCAACGTTCAAAACTCTGCTTTAACTGTTTTCAGTCTCTCTTGTTGCACTCCATGCAGCATTATAGTTGACCAACATTCCTTAGCTCTCAGCAGATATTCAGAGCATTTGAACTGCCTCTGCTTTGCAATGTGGATATCACATAATGCAATCAACTGGAGAAACAAAGGACTGCAGATGCTGGAATCTAAATGAAAAACGCTATGATGATGAACACTATAATCAACTGAATCTGTTGAAGGGTCTTCACCTTGAAACATTAACTCTGTTTCTCTCTCCACAGATGCAGCCTGACCTGTTAAGTGTTTCCAGTACTGTCCATTTTTATTTCAGACTTTTAGTATCTACTGTTTTTTGATATTCTTCAACTCAACATATAAGATTCTGAGGCAGAATAATAGGGTGGATGCTGGGAGATTCAGTGGATGTTGTATACCTTGACTTTCAGAAGGCATTTGATAAAGTGCCGCACAGGAGATTGGTGGGTAAAATTAGGGCTCATGGAATTTGGGGGCGGGTATTAACATGGATAGAAAACTGGTTGGCGGATAGGAAACAAAGGGTAGGGGTGAATGGATGTTTCTCAGAATGGCAGGCCGTGACTAGTGGGGTGCCACAGGGCTCGGTGCTGGGACTGCAGCTGTTTACCATCTATGTTGATGATTTAGATGAAGGCATTGTGAATAACATTAGCAAGTTTGCTGATGATACAAAGTTGGGTGGCAGTGCGACATGTGTAGAGGAAGTTAGGAGAATTCAAGGTGATTTGGATAGGTTGGGTATGTGGGCAGATACTTGGCAGATGAAGTTTAATGTGAATAAGTGTGAGGTTATCCACTTTGGGAGCAGGAACAGGAAGGCAGATTATTATCTGAATGGTGTGGAGTTAGCTAAGGGGGAAATACAAAGGGATCTAGGAGTCCTTGTTCATCAGTCACTGAAGGTGAATGAGCAAGTGCAGCAGGCAGTGATGAAGGCTAATGGAATGTTGGCCTGTATTACAAGGGGAATTGAGTACAAAAGCAAAGAGATCCTTTTGCATTTGTACAGGGCCCTGGTGAGACCACTCCTGGAGTATTGTGTACAGTTTTGGTCTCCAGGGTTAAGGAAGGATATCCTGGCTATAGAGGGCGTGCAGCATAGGTTTACGAGGTTAATTCTGGGGATGTCGGGACTGTCTTATGCTGAGAGGTTGGAGAGACTGGGATTGTACATGCTGGAATTGAGAAGATTGAGAGGGGATCTGATTGAAACATACGGGATTATTAAGGGATTGGACAAGATAGAGACAGGAAATATGTTCCAGATGTTGGGGAAGTCCAGGACCAGGGGGCATGATTTAAGAATAAGGGCTAGGCCATTTAGGACAGAGGTGAGGAAAAACTTCTTCTCCCAGAGGGTTGTGAATTTGTGGAATGCACTGCCTCAGAGGGCAGTGGAGACCAATTCTCTGGGCACTTTCAAGAAGGAGCTAGATAGGTTTCTTATAGATAGGGGAATCAAGGGATATGGGGACAAGGCAGGAACAGGATATTGATTGTTGAGGATCAGCCATGATCTCAAAATGGTGGTGCAGACTCGAAGGGCCAAATGGTCTACTTCTGCTCCTATTGTCTATTGTCTATTGTCTATTGTTATCTAGAACTAGGGGGCATTGATTCAGAATAAGGGATTGCTCATTTAAAATGGGGATGAAGGGGAATTAGCTTTTTCAGATTGTTATGAATCTTTGCAATTCTCTGCCTGGAGAACTATGGACACCCAGTCATATTTATGCCAGAGACTGACAGACGTTTTACCTACAAAGGACCTAAAGGGTATGGAGAGGGTAAAATGGTATTCAGGCCAAGATTGAAGTAGGCTTGATCTTATTGAATATGGAGCACCTTTGAGGGGTCAATTGACAACTCCTGTTTCCCATATATTCTTATGTTCACGTCACTTCTATCGTTTACCTCCATTCTATGTCCTTTGCCTTTGATCCATCAGGCAATGGGAACAGGCTCTTTCAATCGGCTCAGTAGAAATATCTCATCCATTGTGTTTAACTCAATTTTACATAACTGAGCGTGACTTTAAAAAGCTCCATTGAATCATTTTCTGGTTACATTGGTGTAAAGTAATCCATTTCTTACTTATATTTTTAGTATTGGAAACATGCCTCTGCGTCTAAAAGTCTGCTTAATTATAGCCTTCGGTGTTCAGTTTTAAGCATTCTAAAGCCTCCCTTAGTCCGAATAGTGAAAATGGCATGGTGTTTGATTCACTTCTGGGCACGGTAGATTTGTGATGGCTGGCATCCAGCACAAGGATTTTTGAAACCAGCACTAAAGATCACAGAACCTCTGTAACCTTAGTAATACTTGCTGGTACCACTTTGCAAATTGTACCATGTGACCAACTGCTCTCAGTACGTTGCTACAATACATTAGCAGAAAGGCTTCCAGAGGCCGTGTGTTTCTGCAGAAAGAGTCACTGTAAGGAATGCTGCTTTGCACAATGCCAAGTTCTTTTGTAAGTAAAGCACTATTGCTAGTTGAAATGATTAATGATCATACTGAATGAATGAGAGAAGATGCAGAGATGCTTGATTTGCCCTGACTGTAATTAGAGCTTAAAATTTGACAATGGGTTGCATTGCGTTAACTGATTTCAGACAAGTTACACTGAAAAGAATCAGCAAAACTGAAAGGAAACACTGGGCCTGGATAAGTTAAATCATATATGTTTTTAAATTGATTTCCTCAATGTATAAGGCAAAAATGTTTATAATTTATTACACCAAGTACACAGGTCACCATATCTCCCATTGGAAGCTATAACTTAGACCAAAAACACTGTTTAAATATTGAAAAGGCCAGCTTCAAAAAGACTTGATACATATAACTATAAAAGCAGAGAGCTTTCAATATAGAACTCCACTTTGGGATTAACACCTTGGCAATCGACCAATAGCTGCAGGGAAAGGGGTGAATGGAATTTGCAATGTGGTTACATAATTACATTGAATAACTTTTTTGAGGGACTGTTTCAAAGTTATGTTGTTCACAGCAAAGCACTTGCACAACATTTTACTCTGAATGTCGTGATTGAGGTGGTAGGCAGGACAAACGGACCATTGGTTGTAAAGGAAATCTGTATATTGGACCCAGCCAATCAGGGATTGAATAGGCCTAATGAATGGAAACACACAATCCATAGGAGATGTTGACAGCCAATACACTGATGGGAGGGTTATGTACCAAGAGAGGGTTATTGGCTTATCTGCCAGCTTGCTTTCATTTGTTAAATAGGCAGCTGCTTTCATTTTCCCTTTAGTAAAAGAAAGAAAATTACAGAGAGCAGTCCCAGTGGCAGAGGTGATTTGGAGTCCGCTACAGGTGTGAGACATGGTTATTGGATGCTTGCTGAACATTAGGCATTGATTCTGAGGGTCGATCATCACCTCAGAGTTGTTGCGGCTGTGCTGTGACTCAGTGTAAGAGCTGTTGCTGATCTCCACTTGAAAGAAGGAGTAAAAAGGAAAGGCAGTCCGTGGGTCAGGAAGGAAGTATGATTTTAAAAAAAGGTCCCCCCTTAACTTGACCTCTGGATAGAGCTTAGTCTCATCCTGAGGACAGAGCTCTAATCTGCTGTTACTCTGGATTCAGGAAAGGGTCTGGGCTTACTGTGATGTCACAGTAGAGCCTGACCTCACCCTTAGCCTGGTCTTACATGGGGGTATGGTCTGACCTTATGCTTGGGTTGGTGTCCTGGGGTCAGGATGGGTCCTGCTATCACTCTGTGGTCACAATGGGGTCAAGGTATTGCCTGAATTCACCCTGGGATCATTGTACAGTCTGAACACAATCTAGGGTCAGACCTCACCCTGGGGTCAGGGAAGGTCATGGTCTCACTCTGTGGTCATGATAGAGCCTGGCCTCACAATGGGGTCAAGGTATGGCCTGACTTCAAACTAGAATTACCCTGGGGTCAGGGTCGGGTCTGGCCTCATCCCACCGTCAGGTTGCAATCTGCTTTTCAGTGCCAAGGTCCTCATGATGTCAATGGCATGACCTTGATGGATACAACACTGATTCAATGCCATTTTCAGCTCAGCTCTCCACCTGACATCCACTATTAGTCTCACCTGGGTCAAGAAGCATTCAGCAATGAGAAGGCCTCATTTAACTGGATCACCGACTCCATACAGGTGAGCTGCTGGCTGTTTATTTTTCTACCTGTTGCTCTGAGGGTACAAGAGTTTAATGCTTTACATTGCTGCTTCAAGTTGCAAAGGTCTGCATGGAGAAGTACAGCAGATGTTGAGGGAATTTTTGTTGACCAAATCTTCAGTTCAAGCCAGCCAGCCCAGACAAGGAGTGGGCATTAGTGGGCATTTCCCCTGGAACACAGAATATGTTGGAGGTGGGCAGGTGGAACAAACTGCTGGAAGATGGAGGAATAGAAGGACTCAGCAGAAGCCATATCCATCTAAGGTAGCCGGGAGTAATTCACTTACCTAAACCTCAATCAGAAACTGTTGTGTGAGATGTCTGTACTTCCATTGGAATGGCTTCACAGAAATTTGACACAGTTTGTAGCCACAACACTCAAACTTAGAGCAGGGCAAGGACCACATTGTCAGGGTAACAGTGGCAGTCAATTTTATGCATTTGGCTGCTTTCAGGCTGAAGCTGGAGATTCTTGCAACACCTTAGGGTTTCTTCCTTGCTGTCAAGTTAAAGAAGTCACAGAAACTCTCCATTCGAAAAAAAACTCTTTGCATTTTACACCCCCAGCAAAGCAGATGATGGAGTGAGCATATAGCTTTTCTAGAACACCAGCTCTACCGAGATTCCTGTAAAGTGAATAAAAAATACTTCTCTGTGATCAAAATCAAATTTATTAATTAAATGATGCTACATTGGATTAAAAAAAAGTCCTTTTGCATTCCATCGGTGCCTGTTTTCCATGTACTTTTGCCTGTTTTAATGCTGCATTGCAAAGGTAAATTTGTAAAGGTGCATTCGTTGCTGGTTGAATCTTTTGAAGAATAGATTAAAGTGGTAGGAATGTAACTTTTTCATGGATTTCAAGAAAATATTTGAAAGTAACAGATAAAAGGTTATTAACTAAAGTCATAGAGTTGAAGGAAAATTTATTATTCTGGTTAGGAAATAGGTTGAGCAGCAGGAAACTGAAACAGGCATGTACTCAGATTGGTGAGATGTGATTGGTGATGCCTGCAAGGATTTGGGTTAAGATTGCCGCAATTCTCGTATTTAAAAATTACTTAAATGATCAGGTGGAAAGCCACATATCCTGGTTTCCTGATGACACAAGGAAATTGACATTACAGATAAAAGCTTTAAATTACAAGGAAAAATTAATAGATTGGGCAAGCTGGCAAAACTAGGGGAAATGGATTTCAATGTTGGCAAATGAGAGGTCATCCCCTTTGGGCTTTGAAAGTAAACATGAAAACAGTAAGGTTTTTCTAAGTAGTGAAAAGCTAGAAGCTCTAGAGGTTCAAAGAGATTTGTGGGTCTATGGATGTAATGTACAGCCTCAAAAAAATAATCAAAGGTAAATTATGAGTGCTGGTTGATAGGATATTTTGGTAGTTCAGTATTTTTTGAATTGAGCAGAGTTTGAGATTAACGGTGGCTATGACATTCATTGACCTTGACAACTCATGTGAGTTCCTTAAATTTATTGTGGCACTGCATGCAAGTCCTTCTGATTTACTGGATTCATACAATGACCTTTGTAACTATTGGCAGTGGTGTCTGGATAGTTTTCTGCTTCCCTGCAAATACATTGCATTTCTCCTACTTCCCACCTCCATCACCAAGGCCTCTGGCGTGGCCTTTGAAAACCATCCTGTGTTATGCTGTTTCTTCTCTGTTTCTCAGGTCATATTCAAATACTTACACCGCAACGTATAACTGATCATTTAACTTAATGCTGTTTGTAGGATCTTGGCTGTAAAATAAATTGGCTGCTGAGTGTTCCATACATCACAAAAGTGGTTACATTCAAAAGTATTTTCAGACTTCCTAAGGTCAGGAAAGCTTTAAATAAATGGAAGTTCTTTTCATTCAACCTCTCCCTAGTGATTTTTGTTCATAGCCAGGAAAAATATTGTGGATGGGGGAAACCTGAAAAACGAACTGGAGACAATTGGCAGGTCAAGTGCTGTAATATCAAACAAAAACAGGTCGGGAAATTGTGGTCAGTGGAGATCCACCTCTAATCACCACTGACCATCAAATAAGGTTCAGACTTACCCAGTGTATGGATCCCCTAGCAGAAAGTTAGGGTTTGAACATAGACCGTACAACGGTACAGCACAGGAACAGGCCCTTCAGCCCACAATGTCATGCTGAACTAATCCTCATCCTTTCTGCCTGCACATGGTCCATATCCTCCATCCCTGCATATTCATGTGCCTATTTAAGAGTCTCTTAAATGCCCCTATTGTATATGCCTCCTCCATCACCCCTGGCAGCGCATTCCAGGCACCCACCATTCTCTGTGTAAAAAAAATTTGCCCCACACATCTTCTTTGAGCTTACCCCCTCTCACCTTAAATGCATGCCCTCTAGTATTAGACATTTCGACCCTGAGAAAAAGATACTAGCTGTCTACTCTAGTATTGGATTGACTCTAGTATAGGGATTGAAGCTGGTTCAGTCCCTCAAGATAGTGCAATGATGTGGTGGGATCATCTGGTGTGATGGGGGTTGGGGAAGGTGGGAGAAGGAAAAAACCTTGATCACTGAAGAGGTGAAAATCTGGCATTGTCTGAAGCTGTGCCCTGACTGGGTCGGATGCTTAAGATGTCAAACGTTCTTAAACATTTTAACTGCTATTGAAATTATTTAATATATTACCACATTAAAAAAATTAAATGCTTAAAACCATTCCATTAATTAAAATATACCTTAGTTCTACACAGCCCTTTCATTCTATTCAATTGGATGGAGAATAGATCCCTACAGACTGGTATTGGAGGTGAGGGTAAGATTAACAATGCAATACATGGACTTAAGCATAAGTGCAGAAATCCAGAGTTTGGTCACCATTACAGGAGTGACTGCTGACACCCCCTGTAAAATCCAGGCCATAATTCCAGTGTGATGACCTTTTGTCAGACTGGGAAAATGCTAGAGCTATGAGCAGCTTCAAGCGAGGGAAGAGGGAAGGAAGAAAGAAAGGGAAGATCAGTGAAAGAGGGTAAGATGGGAGTGATTAAATGACAAACGATGATGTTGCCAAAGATGTAAACATAAATGGTCTAGGGATGCAAAAATAGCAAAAGTATAGATAACAGCTATATTGCAGACAGTTAGTTTGGCACACCACAACAACTCCACCCTTGGGATCAGGATTGGTTCTTAATGAACTGAGTGCTGCAAATTCAGAAAGGGATAGTTTAGAGTGAGTGAGGGGAGTGGAAAAATTAGGCTATCAATGTCCTGTCAGCAGTTAGCAATGGGCAAAGGGCAAAGGAAGGGGTCCAGATGGATCAGGAAATATGGAGGTGGAAGAAAGGTCCACAGTTTTAGAATGGAGGGAGTGAAGCTAAAACCTTGCTGAGGACTAATTGTTCAGGATAATGGTGAAAACATGACTGGGGGTGAAACTGAGGGGAGAGATGGGGTCAGAGACGAATGCCCCACACTGAGGGGGAAGATCTGGAGGGGTATTGGGAGTGCAGCCTGGTCATCACCCTTGCCTCAAGCACTCCCGCACAGCAACTATAAATGTAAGTGCAACATTATCAGCAATGCCACCTTTCAGATGTGACAATAATAAAATGCACCTTTACCTTGGTAAAGTGCCTCAAGGTACTTCACAGTTTAATATAAAGTCATAAAGAATTACAGGACATTCGGACAAAAGCTCAGTCTGAGACAGAGGTCTTAAAGAAAATATTTTTGAGGGTGCAAGATAGCAGGTTTCAGGGAGGCCAAAGGCGTAGTCACTAATAGTGCTCAAAAAGCTATAAATGCTGGAAACTGGAAATAAAAACAGATAATGCTGAAAACACACAGCAGGTCAAGCAGAATCTGTGGAAAGAGAAAGGTGTCTAAGGTCATAGGGTCATAGAGTGGTAAGGCACAGAGACAGGCCCTTCAGCTCAACTTGTCCAAGCTGACTGAGATGCCTGTCTACGCTAATCGCATAACAATAGTTGTCACAGTGAAAGGTCATCTCACTACAAAGATGCTACGTTGAGTATTCCCAACATTCTCTGTTTAATTTTAAGTTCCCTCTGCGCCGCATTCCTGCCCATTAGCCAGGACATGATTCTTGTCTCCATAATATTTAAATTATTCAAAAATGCCCCTTCAGTTAAAACTTTCTGAGCTTGCCTTCTTCATATCTGTAAGATTCATTGCACCCCTTGGCCTCCCATGTACCATATCCATTTCCACTCTTGCTATTTATAATCAAGACCTTAGTGTTTGCTTCATTTATGTACTCAGACATAGGATTAGTGCTTGAACTCATTCTCATAAGACCATAAGACAGGAACAGATTTAGGCCATTCAGCCCATCGAGTCTGCTCTGCTGATTCATGGCCAAATTATTTTTCCCTCTCAACCCCATTCTCCTGCCTTCTCCCCATAACCTTTGGTGCCCTTACTAATCAAGAACCTATCAACCTCCGCCTTAAATATACCCAATGACTTGGCCTCCACAGCCGTCTGTGGCAATGAATTCCACAGATTCACCACCCTCTGGCTAAAGAAATTCCTCCTCATCTCTGTTCTAAAGGGATGTCCTTCCATTCTGAGGCTGTGCCCTCTGGTCCCAGACTCTCCCACCACTGGAAACATCCTCTCAACGTCCACTCTATCCAGGCCTTTCAATATTCGGTAGGTTTCAATGAGATCCCCCCTCATCCTTCTAAACTCCAGCAAGTACAGGCCCAGAGCCATCAAACGCTCTTCATACGTTAATTCTCTTGTAAACCTCCTTTGGGCCCTCTCCAATGCCAGCACATCCTTCCTTAGATAACAGAATGCTATTTCAGTGCCAGCGACCAAGGTTCAGTTTACTGCTGTCTGTAAGGAGTTTGTATGTTCTCCCCGTGTCTGTGTGGGTTTCCTCCAGGTGCTCTGGTTTCCTACCACATTCCAAAGACGCACAGGTTAGGAGCTGTGGGCATGCTATGTTGGTGCCGGAAGAGTGGCAACACTTGTGGGCTGCCCCCAGCACATTCTCAGTAACGCGAAAAGATGCATTTCATTGTGTGTTTTGATGTACATGTGACCAATAAATAAATATCTTATCTTACATGGGGCCCAAACCTTCTCACAATACTCCAAATGTGATCTGACCAACACCTTATAAAGCCTCAGTATTACATCCTTGCTTTTATACTCCAGTCCTGTTGAAATGAATGCTAACATTGCATTTGCCTTCCTTACTACCGACTCAACCTGCAAGTTAAGCTTTAGGGAATCCTGCACTAGGACTCACAAGTCCCTTTGCACCTCCAATTTCTGAATTTGCTCTCCGCTTAGAAAATAGTCTGTGCCTCTATTCCTTCTACCAAAGTGCCTAACCCTACAGTGCCCTACGCTGCATTCCATCTGCCACTTCCCTTTGCCCATTCTCCCAACCTGTCCAAGTCCTTCTGCCGAGTCCCTGCTACCTCAACACTACCTACCCCGCCACCTATCTTTGTATCATTTGCAGACTTGGCCACAAAGCCGTTAATTCCTTCATCCAGATCATTCACATATAACATGAAAAGTTGCTGACCCAACACCGACCCTTGAGGAACACCACTAGTCACCGGCAGCCAACCAGAAAAGACCCCCTTTATTCCCACTGGCCTTCTGCCAGTCAGCCAATCTTCTATCCATGCTAGTACCTTTCCTTTAATACCATCTTGTTTAGGAGCCTCATGCGTGGCACCTTGTCAAAGGCCTGAAAATCCAAGTAAACAATGTCCACTGACTCTCCTTTGTTTATCCTGCCTGTTACTTCCTCAAAGAATTCCAACAGATTTGTCAGGCAAGATTTCCCCTTAAGGAAACCATTCCGACTTTGGCCTATTTTATCGTGTGCTTCCAAGTACCCCTAAATCTCATCCTTAATAATGGACTCTAACATCTTACCAACCACTGAAGTCAGGCTAAATGGCCTATAATTTCCCGCCTTTGGCCCCCCCTTCCTTCTTAAAGAGTGGAGTGACATTTGGGATTTTCCAGTCCTCTGGAATCATTCCTGAATCTAGTGATTCTTGAAAGATCACTGCTAATGCCTCCACAAGCTCATCCTGAATTTGTGGAGGCATTGGCAGCTACCTCTTTCAGAACCCTGGGGTGTAGTCCATCCAGTCCAGGTGACTTATCCACCTTCAGACCTTTCAGCTTCACAAACACCTTGTCCTTAGTAATAGCAACCACACTCACTTCTGCCCCCGACTCTCTCGAATTTCTGGCATGTTGCTGGTGTCTTCCACAGTGAAGACTGATGCAAAATACTTATTCAGTTCATCCGCCAGTTTTTTCCCCCATTACTACCCCTCCAGCGTCATTTTCCAGCAATCCGATGTCCACTCTTGCCTCTCTTTTATTCTTTATGAATCTGAAAAAGCTTTCGGTATCCTCTTTTATATTATTGGTTAGCTTACCTTCATATTTCATCTTTTCTCCCCTTATTGCTTTTTTAGTTGCCTTCTGTTGGTTTTTAAAAGGTTCCCAATCCTCTAGCTTCCCACTAATTTTTGCAATATTGTATGCCCTCTCTTTTGCTTTTATGTTGTCTTTGACTTCCCTTGTCAGCCACGGTTGCCTCATTCTCCCTTTAGAATGCTTCTTCTTCTTTGGGATGAACTGATCCTGCAGCTTCCGAATTACTCCCAGAAACTCCTGCTATTGCTGCTCTACTGTCATCCCTGCTAGGGTTCCCTTCTAATCATCTTTGGCCAGCTCCTCTCTCATGCCCTGTACTTACCTTCATTCAACTGTAATCCCAATACATTTGATTTTAGCTTCTCCCTCTCAAACTGCAGGGTGAATTCTACCATATTATGATCACCGCCTCCTAAGGTTTCCTTTACCTTAAACTCTCTGATCAAATCTGGTTCATTGCACAACACCAAATCCAGAATTGCCTTTTCCCTAGTGGGCTCGATCATAAGCTGCTCTAAAAAGCCATCTCGTAGGCATTCTACAAATTCCTTCTCTTGGAATCCAGCACCAACCTGTCTTGGACAAAGTGCAAGTGCTCGCACTATACCAAACTGGCACACCAATGGGGGGTTACTAACAAAGAACTTAGATACACTGATGAGTAATTACTCCCTAAATAATTGTCATACTCTGTAGGGGAGTTCTTCTGCAAGTCATTGCTGAAAGGACAATTTTCCATGTATTACCCGCACAGGCACGCAAAGGATGCTACTCTCTTTAGAACCACTTTGACTCAAGAACCAGCCCTGAATCAAGTGAGAGACATTTTTATTGACCAGCTTGGAAACCATTGCAAAGTATAAAGAATACGCTTCAAATTGTTGGATGACATCAGACTTCTGGGAGTTCATAGATGGAGGAAACAGAGAAATTAGCTTTGCAGTTCATTTCTGTTAAGGCAATAACCTATTTACCATTAAGAGGAATCCAACATGAATCATTAGAATATGTGTCCTGTGGCAGAAAGTTCTGGCTTGTTTTAAACTGTAGAAATACTCATAAAACTTGAACCCATTGGAAATCTACTTTCAAATCTGCCTGAAAAATTGACTTAATGACTGGGACATTTAAGTTCTGTTTGCTGAGTGCTGCTTTTTGCCCAGCTTAGATCTTCTTCTGGAGTACCTCTCCACCCTCAAAGAGTATATTCCCAGAGAACAATTTCTTCTCTGTTTCTCTCCTACTTTGTTTTTTCTGCTTTTGACATGTTCTTCACGCACACAAGGAAGAATAAATGAATCAGCAAGCTTGTGCCTGTCAGATTATGTGTGAAAGCTTAAATCATTCATACTAAATTTTATTTCACAGTATTTGGATCATTGGGTTAAGAATTAACAGAAAGGACCCAGTGCAATTGTGACAGCATACTTGAAAATCAAAAAACTACAGATGCTGGAAATCTAAAATAAAAACCAAACCACTGGAAACTGTTCTAACAAAAGATCTTCAACATGAAGAGTCAACTCTGTACCTTTTTCCACAATTTGACCGGCTGACTATTTCCAGCATTTTCTATTTTTACGTTGTTGGAACTTGTTAAGCGTTCATCTGCTAACATCTCCATTTTCCCCCTCTCACTTTAATGTGCAACAAGATTAATTCAAACACTTTGCCTTACCCATGGTTATGGTTTAGTTCTCAGGTAGCAGCTCAAGCTGAGCTCCTTTCAGTGCTTTGCAGTGATATCACACATGAAGCAAAAGCTTTCCCTCAAGACTGATTCAACAGCAGCCAACATTTTGGGCATTGGGTGTTAATCAGGTCTTTGACCAAAACAGTTGTTGGTGGGACTGTTTAATTTGGCTTTGCTGGTGCTGAGGAAATTCTAGGCCATTATTTGTTCGTTATCACATTGCTGTTTGTTCGAGCTTGCTGAGTACAAATTGGTGTGCTTCCTAATTTACACCAGCATTGTTCTTCAAATAAAGTAAATTGAGATGTTTTGAAAGGGAGGCAAAAGGTGCTTAATAAATTCAAGTCTTTCTTTTACTGCCCAGTGGTGAAATTTGTATTCTTGCCATGTGAAGTCCTGTATCATAGAACATAGAACACTACAGCACAATACAGGCCCTTCGGCCCACAATGTTGTGCCAACATTTTATCCTGCTCTAAGATCTATCTAACCCTTCCCTCCCACATAGCCCCTATTTTTCTATCATTCATGTGTCTATCTAAGAGTCTCTTAAATGTCCCTACTGTATCTGCCCCCACAACCTCTGCAGGCAGTGCGTTCCACACATCCACCACTCTCTGTGTAAAAAAAACTTACCCCTGACATCCCCCTTATACCTTCCTCCAATCACCTTAAAATTATGTCCCCTCGCGTTAGCCATTGTTGCACTGGGAAAAAGTCTCTGACTGTCCACTCGATCTAATCCTCTTATCAGTGATATTGGAAACAAAAGTTCCCATGTAGTCATAGTATTTATAAAGAAGTCTGATCTATGACATATAACATTTCCTATTTAGTCAGAGGAGTTATATTAGTTCCAGACATACTGTATGTAAAAAAGTTACGTGGTCTAGGATGCATCTTTGATGTTTGAGGGAGAGAAGAAAGTTGGAGGCTCAGGCTGCAGTCTTCCAATCCTCTTAGGAAAAGAGTGATGCCTATTGCACTCTAGTAAGGCATGTGATAAAGTCCCTCATGGTAGCCTGATCCAGAAGATTAAAACATATTGGAGCCACAGTGACTTAGTAGATTGGATTCAAAATATCCTGGCAATAGAAGACAGAGGGTAGTGATGGATGGGTGTTTCTCTGACTGGAGATCTGTGACCAGTGGTGCTCTGCAGGGATGACTGCTGGGACCTCTGTTGTTTATGATCTATATAAATGATTTGGACAAAAATGTAGATGGATTGATGAGTAACTTTGCAGAAAACACAAAGATTGGTGGAGTTGTTGATAGTGAAGAATGTTGTCAAAGAATCCAGCAGGACATGGCTAAGCTGAAGGTATGAATTTGGGACTGCTGCCCATTTTTATCTGTATTAACATCTTGGACTAACACAAGTAGCACATGTCTTGAAAGATGCAGATGGCACAGCAGTCAGAAATAAAGTGAGAAGGAAGATAAATGCAAACTGCAGGAGGAGGTAGATAGACTAGTGAATAAGCAGATGCACTGTGGCTGAAATTTAATTCAGAACAACAGTAACAGATTAATTTAAGGGGAAAGAATATGAAGAAGCAATATAAACTAAATGGTCCAGTTGTGAAGAAGAGTAGGTGTAGGAGACCTGGAGGTCTATGTCCACATCTTATGTTAGTAGGACTAGAGGAGTGTTAGAGAAAATAGAGTCATAGAGAAACGTCTGGGTCACTAACAGATATTCTCGGTTTACATTCATAATTCTGCAAAAAATCCTTTGAAATATAGATCATACCAAAACAAAAAGCTCAGGTTCTTCAGATTTCGATTATGCAAGCACTATAAAAAAATCCTCATTTCTGTTATTTGGTGCGGAGAGGCAATTACTCTTTTCAGCTGCTACCTTCAAGTGGTGAAGACCCTGGAATGACTACATGAGACAATGAAGGTCTGCACCAAATCTCTCATCTGTCTTTTTTAAAAGGAAAAGCAGGGGCACTTTTCAATACTTCTGCAGTCCTTTCTGGATCATTGCATGTTGCCATTATTGTTTCAACCTGCTTGCAGAGAACTAATTGGAAACTGGGCTAATTATCTACATGAATCCAGTGATGTTGAATATGCAGAGTTACTCTAAAATATCATCACACACAGCACAAGGAGAGGGATTTTTGCAACAAGGTCTGAGGAAAATTAGAACATGAAAAGAAGCTCAAATTTACCAGAATATTTAATAAAATGTGAGGGCACCATTTGTAATGCCTGGGTTATATACTTCCTTAGGTAAGCATTCCTTAAATTAAATAGAAAGGCCATTTAGTACCAATAAAATTATGAAAATTTAATATTACTTCCCATGAATATTCAGGCCAGTTTACCCTGAACTTTGACTCTCACTGAAGATAAGCAACATGGGAAGAGGGCAGAAATAACATTGGGTTTTTACAATTATTGCCCTTGAGCCATTCAAAGAGCTGGGGCTTTTTTATGAGGTACTTGCAGCAGTAAAGTCTAGCAAAATCTTGCATCCGGTTTTGATTAAACAATGTCTAGCCTTAGAAAACATTGTTAATATGTATTATGTTTTAAAGATTGATTGTTTTTAGTTTATTTCCCCCTTCCTGCCAGCACCCTACAGGCACAGACACAGCTGCTGTTCTGCGCATAAGGAATCTAATCCTCAAGCTCACTCAAACTCATTTTCATTCCTCCCTTTTTGTTACATGATGTGATTTATTTATTCACACTCATCTGCTGAAAAAAATGCAGTTAAATCTTGTTAATTTTCACTGCATTAAATTTCCTCAGTCCTTCCAGCTTCTCAAATGTCAGTTAAATGAAAATTGGGAGAAAGAGCAACATTTTCTCCTTGCGTCTATTAAAGATAGATTAACTCCAGCTTCTATAGACAGTGAATCATGGACTCAGCCGTCTTTTTGAGGAGAGTAGACCCAATTAAAGTTCTTAATAACTGTCTCCTGCATTCTCCTTTTCCCCATGCATCTGCTGTCCAACCAAGGGGTTGAAGAACCTCATTTGTTTGGCAGGGCTGCTGTGAGTCAGCCATTGGGATCTGCTTGAGAAAATCAATACATGAAAACATGAGAGGACATTGACTCATTTCCTGATGTCAAACTTACCATAGATGTTTATCGCTTTACCTTTCCCTTCTTCAGCTATAAATCCTCTCCCACACTTCAGCCCTGCAAATCTGATTTGCCTGTGTCTCCGCATTTGCTTCTCCATTCATGGTGGAACTTTTAGTTGCTCTTCAAACCCATCTAATTCCCTACTTCCCATCTGAAATCTTTCTTAGCCTTTATCTGTCTCACTGGCTTCTTCTCCATGATGTAGCTCCCATTCCCTCTTTTATTAATTTGGAAAGCAGTTGGGAGTAAGAACATAATAAGAAACAGAAGCAACAGGAGGCAATTCAGCCCCTCCTGTTATTCAATAATATTGTGGATGATATGTATCTCCTTGTATATTAAAAGCGGTACATGAATCCCTCTTCTCAATGTTCTTGTTCAGGCATTGGTGTAACTGAGAGATACTGGAAACTGACACAGTATGCAAGCATGGTAAAACACAGCGATGCAGGTGTTACTCCTTCAAATGATGCTTCAGTGTTGACACAACACAAATCACTGTGTAAAGAGTGAAAATAGTTTTGCATTTACAATTGTGCCTTCCATAATCTTGGGATGTCCCGAAGCACTTTACAGCCAATGAGGTAGTTTTGAAGTTAATTCACTGTAATGATATCGGAAAAAGTCACTATACTGCATTATATTAATATACCATATGTATAATTTGAGATAATATGTTTATTCTGGATCGATTAATTTGTAATTGCTAACCATCTTTCTCTTTCAGATACTGACAGGCCTTCCATATATTTTAAGCATCAAATTACTGTTAAGATCTATTCCAAACCAACATTAGAAACAAGTGCCTCTCAAAACATTCATCTCTGCATCCATTTAGAGGGAAAAAAACTGAAAACTGGTATTGTCAAACATTTTCAGTCTTATTCAGTTTGCATCCCTTTTTTTCTTGTTTTGCATTTTGTGAGGCAAGTTCAAATAGACATTGTGCATAATTCCTGTAAATGTCAAATATGTGGCAGTTTAAAAGAGATAATGATCCAACGTGATGAGTTTACACCTATTAGCTTTTCCTGGATTTCCATGAATGTTTTGGACATTTTTTAGTAAATGTGTTGGACCTGCTGTGTTCACCAGCATTTCCAGCTGTCATTATCTGTGGGTTTGTTATTGATTTTCAGCTAGAACAAGTAATCCTGGAATAGGATTTGGTCTTAATCTTAATAGATTTCAATTATGATATTAACCTGCGTAGCTTTTTATTGCTTAGCAATTGTTGAAGGACCAGTGCAGTGAAACACATAATGACAACTTCCAGGTTGGTTCATATTGCTCCAAAAATTTGACTGGGTATTTCCTAGCAGGGGCTTCATTTGTGCCTCCGATGCAATCTGCATACGAGATTTGTTTTGAGGTATGTTATTCCCGGTGCCAGACTCATATTGGAGCCTTCTAGGAAAAATTAGACTGATTTGTTCCAGGAACAACAGTTACTGGTCACACCAGACAACGAGGTTTCCATAGCACAACTCAAGACTGGGAACCCATCAAGGAAACCCCCTAATTACCTCTCATCATTCTAAACCATTCACTGCTCCACACAAATGGAACTGCCCCACTTATGACTTCAGGCATAGTTTCTTATCATAGAGTACTCCAAAGACATGCATCAGTATCCCCAAGGCCTCTATAGCCAATCAGCACATGAAAAAAGTATCCTAACATAATCCTGCATTGTGGAGCTAACATGCAGGTAAGATGATTATATGAAGCTAGATTTCAGTGCCAATGAACTGAAGATTCTCACGTTCAAGAAATTGACAGGAAACTTATCTGGAGAGTAAAATATCAAATGTATTCTGGTGATTTTTTTGTTATCTTGGTGGGAACCCTTCCTGACTGGAGAACTGAAAACGTTCAACCTCTTTCTTCATAAGCTGGTTAATGCCTGCTTAACAAATTCACCGAAGATCAAGCTACCTGCAGGAATGCAGTATTGCTTTCCTGCGTGAAATTCTGATGCAGTTTTTTCAGCCAGCAGTTTGCATTTCACCCTCAATCACCTCCAGGTGGAAGTGCAGCCTTTGTCAGCAGAAAATTTCTGTGAAATTAACAACTATAAAACTGAATGACTGGGCAGCCATATATGCAGAACAAAATCTTCTGTGATGTTTTGCCCCAGCGCCTCCAATCTAACTTCTTCCATATTCCCTTCCTCCTATTCAAATCATGGTAAATAGCAGAAATCCTGTATGTTGAGAGAGACAATTATTACCGGAGGTAACAAATGAAAATATATCACCTTATTACTTCTTAGGTAGTCCAAGGAGTCAAGGTTGACTTGCTTCTACTCCAGTTCTGTGGGTTCTGAGGTAGCTGATGAGACCAATGTGAGATCTGCAAAACAATGTCACTGGTAGGGCAAGAGAAGATTCACAGGGTGAGTGGATAGGTTGTTTGGGAGGCTCGGTACCCCTTCCACCTTTTCTGTTTGGCCTTGACGTGCTTCATTGTTGGGGATCATGTGATACAGCAGATCAGGTTGGCAGAGGACCTTTGTCTTAAAAGCGTTTAGCGTAAGATCCATTCTCTCTTATGTGAAGGTGGACAAGTCAACAATGACTTGGAGTTTGGTCTTTGAGTTTGCATGTATGCAGACATTGTCTGTATGCTGTAACAAATGACTGAGCTTAGAGTGATCTGGTTCCAGAGCAGAGGTGATAAAAACTTAACAGTTTCATACTTGTCCTGTAAATTAGCTTCAATTCAATGGGGACTTATTGGAGGCAAAGTGCAATTTTGCTGTAAGGAGAATGAGAAGAGAGTTGACATGATGATGCACTCTTGCTTGATGGCAGGGCTTGGATCTGTGTGAAAACTGTTGGTTAGAGTCACAATTGGAGGGATTGTGGACAATCCTTCTGAAAATTGGTTGCCCTCAGAAATTCATCTCCATTTTACACTGCTGCATATTACATGCAAGCCATGAAGAGATGCATAGTAAAGCAAAAAGCTTGCAATAGATATCAGACAAGTGTATGTAGCTGGAGGTTAAAGATAATATTGCCCTATTAAAGACAGACACCGCCAAGGATATAATGGAAAGTAAGTGTTCACAGTGAAGTAAAAAGACTCTGGATTCATAGAGGAGAAGTAGATTAGTTACTCCACCCTAAAATTCTGGGGATGGAATCAGAAAAGTCCAAGACCCATATCTTGGAAACATCTGTAAAAATTGACTGAATTTGTCTGTATAAAACCACATTCAACCCAACTTTCAAAATTAATTGGGGTATGGAACCTAAGCCGATTTCTAAATGGAATAAGAGCTCAATCCATAATTTGTGTCAAAATATGAAAAGGATTCTCCTAGCACCCATTCCCTCAGAACCACTACCATAAAGGTTACCTATTCCTACTTCTTAAATAATTATACTTGTGTACTTGAGCAGTTAGTCCTGTGGCAGGGTCTGCACTCTACCAGCATCACAATCCTCCAGTTGCTCATATGGGGTGAGACTCATGGAAATTTGGGTGAGGAGTACATGCTCAAATACCTTTAACTTTAGTAACAAACTAAGTCATAGCGTCCGATAGTGTTTATTCTGCAATGTGAAGAATCAGAGAACAGGAGAGGGCCCTCTGTCCATGCAGGGAGTTAATTAGTCACACAGCTTTTGTTCAACCCTGGGCAAGGCTACTTTATTGCAGATGCCAGATGTGGTCACTTCCATCCACCTGCAGCTAAGTATTCACGAGTTTTTTAACACTTCATTCGCACCAACGATCGGCTCTCAGAGAGTAAGTGCTGTAGTTCATCACACCTCCAGGTATTCAGTGCTTCCTAGAGGAATATTCTGTGATTCATCCATTCACCACCGTCATTCAGACTCATTTCTCACATTGGGGAATTATACATTTCCTTCTTTTTCTCTGAATAAGCAGCATACATAACGTGGTTGAGTTACTATGTGTGCTTTATTGCTGCAGGGATAATATTCCAACGTGCATACGCCACCAGTAGGAACAAAGATCAGATGGATTAGCACACACCCATGCTCCCTGCATCCATTCCAGCTTCCAATTGGAGGGTACTTTCACTTCCTATGAGAGCTCCAAATAGTCAGCCTACTTGCTTGGTTTTCACTCAGAGGAAGGTGAGGGGTGGAGGTTGGGGGAGAACAGATGGGGTGGTGTTGTCAGCTGGCCCAGTTGGGTGGCAATTCCCGTGTGGCTCCATTAATTAAATCAACATCAGCCATTAAAGGCCAACTTTATTTTTTTCACAGAAAATTTGTACTCTGCCCGCAATCAGTTCTAACCAGTCAATGCAGCCACAGGATACCAGTGCAAGTGTTCTTTGGGGAAGCAAACTTGGCCCAACTACTTTCAGCTCTTTGATCAATGACTTTCCATCAGTGAGGAATCAGGCTGTTTGCAATGATACATTCCATGTATTTGTTTCTATTCAAAACTTCTGTTTTATTTTCCCTGATTTTTTTTATGTTAACATTGGCAAACACTTGGCAGAAGCAGTGGTGAAAATGACGACTCACAGGGTTCCTGCCGAGGTTGCTGTGGGAGAGTGAGGAACCCTATAACCTCAGAAGAATGGGTGTAAAATTATATGCAAAACCATGAATGAGCAACACGCCAGTGAAGCTGTGATAGACTTAATAAACAAAGTGCACTTTGTAAAAAAGCAGTTCCACTGATACTGGAAATCTGAAAGTGTTGGAAATTCTTGGTGGGTCAATCAGGCATCTGTGGAGAAAGGAAAACAAAGTTAATGTTTCAGAATGAAGAACATTCAACAAAGTTTTTGCTGAAGGGTCTAACATTAATTCTGTTTCTCACTCCACACATGATGACTGGTCTGTTGAGTATTTCCAGCAATTCTGGCTTTATTTGTACTTAGTACATTCAGGTAAGATGCTATTACAAACTAAAATAAAAAAAACATATTGTGCTAAACGCCACCTCTACATAAAATTCCGTATCAAAGCTAATTATTGATTATTGGGATAATGTTTAATTTATTCCTCATTTGAGAAACTTTGTGAAATGTCCTCCAAAAAGCCAAGTAAACTTTCTCCACACGGGCCGCCTGACCTTCTGAGTATTTCCAGCACTTTCAGATTTTATTAATGAAAGAAACAGCTTTCCTGTATTGGTAAAGGACTGGTCTAGATTAGCATGAAGATAATGTTGACGAACTGTGAAGTGTTGGTGAAGCAAACATAACGAGTGGACTATAAGAATCTCCTCATCCATCTATTCAACCAAATGTAAAATCATCATCTCTTGATTGGTTGCTCAAGGATTCATTCATTTCTATGCACTTGGAAGCATTTAATGACCTCTCAGTAGTGATGAGAGTGGATCAAGTAGGATTACCCAAGGCCTCACCTATGGTTCTGGACACCTTTTACATGATCCAAGATATCAATCTGAGAATCATCTTTTCAATGAAAGGAATCTTCCACTAACCCCAAATTTTGAAATCAAGCAATGAAGTTTTTATGAGCTGGGTTGCAGGAAAGAGCTTTTCACTAGGTGAGTGTAGGTGCAAAGTACCTCAATCAAATGCTTCTAGACATTTGTAGGACATTGGTATTTGATGAGCGTCACTTGTATTTTCTATGAATTCTTCACCGAACCATGATGATATGACAGACATGGCAACCAGCTCTATTTTATACGCAACACATCCCCAGTTAATCAAAATAACTTGGATTTTATTGGAGCTAGCTGCAACTATCTGCAATGCATAAATTTTCTGTTTAATATTGATACTTTAACTTAACCGCCATTGCATTAACAAGCAACCTTCTTTAACCTTCAGCCAAAGTGAACACATTTTTAATGCTTCTGAGGTGGAGTAACACTGAAGCTCTGCTTGCTTCACAGTTAAAGCTATTTTTCATGTTTCACTCTGAGACAAAAATCACGTTATGTCTTGATTTAATACCGTGATTTTTAATAAAAGAACAATTGATGTAGAGTTAATTGAGTTGCTGTGCAAAGAAAAAATGAAGATATTCTAATGGGATAAAATCTCATCTCATTTGCATTTCACCCAGACTACCCATGTGCAGCTCAAGAAATATTTCTCCTGGTGTTAGACAATCTTTGAAATGTTCAGTTTGAGACATTGCTTCTGATTTTTTTCTTTCTTTTTCCTTTCTTTCCCTTCCCCTCTTTCTGCTAAATGAACACACCTGATTCCTCATAACAGCTTGAAAATGAAGTGCTAACTATTGTAGTTTTATTGAAGGGAAACAGAGTGGAACAGCATACCTTTTTGTCAGGATATAAAAGGCCTTTAGTCATGTGGTGATCCTTGGGGTAAATTCTTTATTATGAATTACAACCTGCTTACTGATGAGCTGTTAATAAAAAATGAGTTGTCCCGCTGTGGCAGTAGTTTTCTTTCCACACAGAATGTGCAGGCATTATTTTGTTGAGGTAAGGGTTGGGGGGAGGGGTGTGGTGGTGAGCAGGTTTGGGGTGGAGTGTGTGCATGTGTGTGTGAGTTTATTGTTAATGCTTTAAGTGTGAATAAATCTGCTTTTAATTTGCATGTAGCATTTCTGGTTCACTTTAAAACTAGGGCAGGATCGCCAGATAGCAAAGCCCTACTGCAGTGTAATAATAATGCACAGGCCAAGGAATTTCTTTCAGTATTTATGAAAAAAAAATTAAGGGAAGCTTGAGAAAATGTTCTGAGGGGAGAAAAATAAACACACAGAGAGGAAAAAAAACCCATAGCAGACAAAGTAAGTGAACACAGTGGAGGACAAAGGATGCCAGACACCATTCACCTGCTGGTGCCTATGTACAGATCCCTCTCCTCCACTCCCCCTCCCAATAAACTATCTGGTGATTAGCCGTAAAGGAGAGAGGAAAACCAATAGGCCTTAAGTCTCAACTCATTTTAGCTGCCAGCTGGAGTTGAATATATTCGACGAGATGGGATAAGGGAATTGTTGGAGGCAAAAAACAAGAAACAGATGGAATCTTCTGTTACTCCACAGTTTTATTTAGGGCTGCAATTTTTTGTGCATTGGCATCTGTTCACGCAGGGGAGTCTATACATTTTCTCATTATTATGGTTTGTCCCTGGCAATTGCACCTCTTATTTGCCAAAGAAAACTACTCAATTAACAGTGTTATATGTTTAGATGGGAACTGTGTGTTGTACAATTAGACTCAAAAATGTAATATTTCTCCAAAAGCATAGTGTTAAAGAGGGACTGTCATTATTGAAACCAAAAGATTTGTTCAAATGTTTTTTCTGGAATAATCTAAAGGGAAAAGGAGGCTGGAAACAATGCAAATTTGTAAAGTATATTGGAAACGCACTGCATCTGAAAACAGAGAGTGATTTAATGTTCTTGGTGTAGACATTTTAGATCCAGTTTTTGTCAGTATGTGGGATTACGGTTGGGATTAAAATAATCTGACAATTTACCTTTGAAGATTTTTTTCTTTCTGATTTTCATGAACCAGGTAGGGCCTTATAAAGAGATATATGGAGGGCTCAATTGATGTCAGGATCTCATTTGATGTTGTCAGGATCTCATTTGAATATCATTCAATCTAGACATAGCTAGTTCCTCTGTGCTCCTGCATGTAGATTTTGACTAGATGGACCTTGACAGTGTTATTGAAGGGATACTCATCTCTTGTCATGTGAAATGCTAGAAAAACTGGGGAGAATTTATTACTTATGTTTTATGGTGGCATTTATTTTGTAAATTTAATCATTTCAAAGTACTGATGCTAATTGTGCAAACATCAAACTTAAAGGAATTTTGCTGATACATTTTATTTTAGTTGTGGGGTATTCTGGTTACAAAGCAGTTTGGGGGCACCCTGAAGATATAAAGGATGGCATATTAGAGTCTCCTCGCTTTTTTTTTCTAACATTTCCATTCTGGTAAAGGAGGAGCTGCAACAGGAGAAAGGAGCTAATGGTGTTGCAGATAGAAAAAGCCTTGTTCCTTACACCTTGAGGAGCATGTTTACGCCCAGGCCAAGCTCCCCCTGTGTGTGAGAGACCCACATTTCTCCAGGAAGGTTGGCCCAGAGCTGTGTCACCTCTTGCAATGAAGCTGCCTTGGCTAACAATGTTAGCTTGCTTAACCTTGGCTAATCTGTTACAGTCGAGGGCACTGCCTTAACAAACATCTAATATGTAGTATTGTTTTTATGGACAATAACTATTGCTTTAACGTCAATCCTTGAAGGATTTGTGTCATGTGACTAACTGCTCACTGGATTACAATGAATTGTTTAGAAAGTTCCAGAGGGAGTCTGTGTGGAAGAAAGCCACAGAAAGAATGTCACCTGGCACTGCAAACTCTTTTATCAATGAAATAACTTAGCTAATATTTTGAATAACTATTTATTTTTCAACATTGAGGAAAATCACTAAGATACTGAGACAATGGCTGCCCTAAACTGCATACAGACAGTAATAGGAAGTTTCAGTGCTTAAGCCACTTTGCAACAAACAGGTGAACAATGCTAAAGCAAACAGCTTCACTTTTCCCAATAATAACCAGAAGCAGCAGGCTGGGTGTCTAGGGTCTGCAAAGCTCAAACACTTCACCCCAGTGTAGAATTGTACATCATGCTGCATGTTTCTTTTGATAACTCCCAGATTTTTATAGATTCACAGAGTTAGCATGGAAACAAGCCCTTCGACCCAACTCATCCATGTTGACCAGGATGCCTATCTGTACTAATTGCACTTGCTTGCATTTGGCCCATATCCCTCTAAACCTTTCCTACCCATGTACCTGTCCAAATGTCTTTTAATTGTTGTAAGTGTACCCACCTCTACCATTTCCTCTAGCAGCTCGTTCCATCTACCCATCACCTGGGATTATTACCCTGGGAAAGAGATAGTGGCTAGCTATCCGAACTGTGCCACTTATTGTGTTATAAACCTCTATAATGTCCCCCCTCAGCTACCTTCGCTCCAGGGAAAGCAGTCCCAGCCTATCCAATCTCTCCTTATAACTCAATCCATTTGCCTAACTGATCAAGATCTCCCTGTAATATATGATAACCTTCTTCAATATCAACACCACCTCCTAATTTCGTGTCATCCACAAACTTACTGATCAAGCCCTGTGTACTCGCGTCCAAATCATTTATATAAATAACGAATAACAAGGGTCTCAACACCGACCCCTGCAGCACACTACTAGTCTCCGGCCTCTATTCCGAGAAACAACTTTCAACCACCAGCCTCTGCTTCTTACCTCCAAGCCCATTTTGAATCCACCTAACTAGCTTTCCCTGGATTCCATGGGTCCTAATCTTCCAGGTCAAAGATACAAAAGCCTGAGAGAACGAACAACCAGACTCAAGGACAGTTTCTATCCCATTGTTCTCAGACCTCTCAAATGCTAAAAGATAAACTCTTGAATTCTTTGGTCTCCCAATCTACCTCATCATGGCCGTTGCATTGTATTTGTCCTTCACCGTACTTGCTATGTAAATGCAACACTATATTCTGCATTCTGTTTTCTTTTTACTACCTTGATGTAATTATGTGTGGAATGATCTCTCTGGATGGCAAAACAAAAGCTTTCCACTGTATCTCAGTACATGTGACAATAATAAATCAGTACCAGTACCAATAACGCTGGACAGCTCATCTGGCAGTATCGATGGAAAGAGAAGCAGAGCTAATGTTTCAGGTTGGAACTGGGAAAGATAAATGCTTTTCTGCTTTGAGTAGCTGATACCACTAAGTCTGAAAGGATAGCATGGTGGAGTTGCAGTTGGAGGTACTGCCACACAGGTCCAGTGATCCGGCTTTGATTCTGACTGTGTGGAGTTTGCACTTTCTCCCTGTGACCAGGTAGGTTTCTTTCAGGTGCTCCAGTCTCCTCCCATATCCCCAACCTTGCCAGTGGATAATTGGCAAGTTACTGCCAGTGTAGGTGAGTGGCAGGAGAATTCAGGGGGAGTTGATCAGTATATGAGAGGAAATAGGTTGCAGGGGAATAAGTGGGGGGGGACAGGACTGATGAAATGTTGTGAGAGCCAGCATGGACTCAATGAATAGTCTCCTTCTATGTTGTATGAAAATATGAGAAAGACAATTCCAGCAAAACAAATGTCACAATATATAGTATAAAGGGAAGGGCTAAGGTCATGTGATAAGGCTCATGTGCTGACACAAGCATGCAGGTCAGAGCTGAGAAAAAGGGATATCGGAGAAATACATTTCAAAGAATTATCTCAAAAGAGTAGGTAAGAGATTCAGAAAGGTTCACATCGATCATTTGATCTCAACACAAGGCATCCTAAAGAATAATGAGGAAAATTGTGAATTTGAACAATTCTCTGAAGTAAGTGCTACACTTATTGAAGAAGAGTTGACACAGAGCGTGACTGAACAGAATCATGAACTGAAATCCTCAATGATCCTGAGACGGACGCTACATCAACATCTGCTGAGTCTCTGGATCAACACCAGTAACACCAGAACAGTATAAGAATCAAAGAGAACTTGAAACCCATTGAAGCTGTTCTACTTGTCAACGTTGTTAAACTAGTTTCACTCTTTATTTTCCTTTAAAAGGGGAAGCATATGAAATTAAGTGCTATATTACTGTATGACATTTTTGATCATCCATGTATCAATGTGCACAGGTGTGCAGTCTGAGAAGAACTTTGAATAAAGCAGAACACACCTTCCAGAGCTTTCTGAGCTCTCTGCTTGTTACTTTGTACAGACTGCCTATACAGCAGACAAGACTGGGCAGTCATATTCCAAAGATGAAGACGGACTAACATACAGTGATCAGCACAAATACTACTACCATATGTAATTCAGTGGATGGTATAGAGCCCAGATCTGCCTATGGAGAGAGCTCAGTGGCAAGAGCGCTGCAGCTGGGTCAGTGGAAGAGGATGACAGCGGTTCCATCTCGCCAGAGGAGTAGGTCATATGGAAGGTCTAGTGCAGGACTTTGATGGATTATGTTACGAGGAGGCTGATGGGAGTACAAAACAAAATGCCTGGTGTACTGAGAAACCTGATAGAAAGGCTATACCAAAGGTAACTACCATGGAGGTGTCTAGACTTAAATGAGCAGCATGGCTGCTGCTACTGGAAGATAATCATGGTAACATGGTGGGACCATAAGTTTTGCATTTATTCCGATGTTGATTAAACTGGTGCAGTTACTTGCCATCATATTTTTAACTTATTTAAGAACATAGAATACGGAACAGTACAGAAAGAGTGCATTCTCATCACCAAACTCCAAGACCTAGGACTCAACACCTCCCTCTGCAACTGGAATCTTGACTTCCTGACCAAGAGACCGCAATCAGTGAGGATAGGCAGCAACACCTCCAGCACGATTATTCTCAACACTGGTGCCCCACAAGGCTCTGTCCTCGGCCCTCTACTCTACTCCCTATGTACTCATGACTGCGTTGCCAGATTCTGCTCTAACTCCATCTACAAGTTTGTAGATGATACCACTGTAGTGGGCTATATCTCAAATAACGATGAGTCAGAGTACAGGAAGGAGATAGAGAGCTTAGTGATATGGTGTCATGACAACAGCCTTTCCTTTAGTGTCAGCAAAACAAAATAGCTGGCCATTGACTTCAGGAAAGGGAGTGGTGTACATGCACCTGTCTACATCAATGGTGCTGAGGTCGAGAGGGTTGAGAGCTTCAAGTTCCTGGGAGAGAACATCATCAACAGCCTGTCCTGGTCCAACCACGTAGACGCCACGGCCAAGAGAGCTCACCAGCGCTTCTACTTCCTCAGGAGGCCAAAGAAATTTGGCATGTCCCCTTTGACACTCACCAAATTTTATCTATGCACCATAGAAAGCATCCTATCTGGATGCATCATGGATTGGTATGGCAACTGCTCTGCCTGGGACCACAAGAAACTGCAGAGAGTTGTGGACACAGCCCAGCACATCACGGAAACCAGCCTCACCTCCATGGACTCTGTCTTTACCTCTCGCTGCCTTGGTGAAGCAGCCAGCATAATCAAAGACCCCACGCACCCGGATCATTCTCTCTTCTCCCCTCTCCCATCAGGCACAAGATACAGGACCCTGAGGGCACATACCACCAGGCTTAAGGACAGCTTCTATCTCACTGTTATAAGACTATTGAAACGTTCTCTTATACGATGAGATGGACTCTTGACCTCATAATCTACCTTGTTATGACCTTGCACCTTATTGTCTGCCTGCACTACACTTCCTCTGTAGCTATGACACTTTACTCTGCATTCTGTTACTGTTTTTACACTGTACTACCTCAATGCACTGTGTAATGAATTGATCTGTACAAACGGTATGCAAGACAAGTTTTTCACTGTACCTCGTTACAAGTGACAATAATAAACCAATACCAATAACCAATACCATTTAGTCCACGATGTCTGTGCAAACCATTATGCCAATTCAAACCAATCCCATCAGCTTGCACACAATATCAGCCATCTTCTTGCCTCCACAGATGCTACTTGAGCCATTGAGTTCCTCCAGCAGTTCACTTGTTGCTCCAGATTCCATCATCTGCATCTCTTGTGTCTCTATTAAGAAGAAAGGTTCAGTCAACACAAAATAAAGGCATTGATTTCCAAACATTCAGATAATCAAGTGCAGGCAGAAAGCATTCTCCAAATCTTTATAAGCAAGCTTACTGTGGACTGGACTGACAAGAGACACAACCTCTTCCCATTTTAGTCTCCTAATCTCATCCCAGCTGGCTCCCCTTCCATGTCCTAAATATATAAAGGAGCACTTCAAAGCACCTCCTAATCTCTGGACTGCCAGCTTCAAAGGGAGTGTTTTTATTGTAGGAAACTATAATGCCCTATCCATCTGCCTCTCGGGTCACTAAATCTCTAATTCAGACCATTGTTATAACAGGTTTAACTTCCTTTAGTGTCACACATGGTGAAAGTTGTTTTATCACTTGGAGGCAAGCTTGCATATATTGATTCATACTTAAATGGCGTTACCTCATTAATGTTGTAACATGATACGAATGTACAGGTGAAAACTCCTTCAAGCGTACTTTATGAAAATCCATCACACTTTGAAATATGAAAAGCAGAAAATGTTGCAGATATGCAACAGGCTGGCTGAGGCCAGTGGAAAGACAAGTAATGACATTCTGAACATGTAGCGTTCATCAGAACAGTCTGATGAAGTGTTAAAGTTTCAAAACATTATAACCTGTCTTTCTACTTTGCGGCGGGTTACTGATGTGCTGCACATTCCTGACAATTCCAATTTTTAGTTCAGATCCCCAGCATTTTCGGTTAACACGACTTAACATATATTCTGAAAATTGTTTGCCATTGTTATTCCAGATGACCTTCAGACAAAATTCCAGAGATTGGAATATTGGGATACATCTTGATATTAATGCTGGATTGTGTCCACATCGTCCCAACATTGCTGGCATCTTCAAACACCTTGGCGCCAAGGCAGAATCCCCATGTCTACAAAGGTTGAATTAACATGCCTGCCTTTATCCACCTGCTCCAAATAGCTTGCTGAGTGTCAGTGTGAAGTGTCTGAGAAATCTGGGAATGCCTCTAGCATCCAAAATTGTAATGGGGCTGCCTTTAAATATAATTATTTTTCTATTGAGGTAAAGTTCCAAAATCACATCCAAGACCCAAGGTGGAGTCTCTTCCTGCCATTCGGCCTCTGGTATGTCACTTATCCAGCAACAATTACTCGATTTCATCAAGTTATGGAATTGTTATGGAACAGAAGGAGGAAATTTAGGCCATGGTGTGCATGTTGGTCCAAGTAGGGCAATTCTGTCAGTCCAATTTCCCTAAGTGGGAAAGGAATTTGTATATTAACCTTGAGGAAGTAACAGATTCCAATGTGCTCCAAATTAAAGTATCAACACATCTGGCACCACTAGTACCAATGAAGCATCAAGTCTCATTGAGAACTGGGTGCACAGCAACATATCAATGCTGGAAATCCTACATCCATCCAAGACCTTTTGTTTCCTACTAACTTTACTTGGGGCAATAGAAAATTCCTATGTCATCCCATGATAGAACATATTGTGAGTTCAAACCTAATTTTTCAAGCAATCTAGTTAAAGTGGGACAACAATATAAGGTTTTTGAACAACAATGGTTTTATCATTCACCTAAAAACAATATTCCTTTTCCTACACATTGTCCAACCTCGTTCCATCACCAGTTCACGTTTGAATGAAAAACATGATGATGCTGGAGGAACTCAGCAGGCCAGGCAGCATCCGTGGAGAAAAGCAGGCGGTCAATGTTTCTTCAGGACTAAAGATAGAAAAAAGGGAAGCACAATATATAGGAGGGAAAAGCAGAGTAGTGATAGGTGGACAAAAGAGGGGAGGAGGGGTGGGCACAGGGTTGTGATAGGTAGATACAGGTAAGAGATAGTGATAGGCAGGTGCGGTTCACATCTTCTAGGTAGATGTTATAGTGTATCAATCATTTCTTATTCCCTGGAATAAACTCAGGATTTCACTCACTATTGTTTTTAAGATAGTAATAGACAGTTTCTTTGTAAGATCATTGCATGACCAATTATTGCACTTGTATCAACCCTTCTCTTTGCAACTTTTAACAGTAACATTAACATGATTAGGTATGATAACAGTATAGAAAAGTGGTCCAGAACATGTTAAGCTTTCTCAACAACAGCAAAAGTAATAGGTTCATAATACAGACAGAAGAAAATGTGATATAGAGGGGATGTGGCCTAGAAACCATCATTAGTGCATTATTTTGAAAGTAAATGTGAATTAATAAAATATTTGGTAGATATGACAGTCCATTTTTGTAGCATGAGTAACTTATGCACAAGTCACCAAGGCTCGGCCAAGATTACATGTACTAAAGAACTATTTAAAACATCGCAACAGCACACAGAACAGGGCAACCGATTACTCAGTCAACCTTTTGCACAATGCAAGCCTTCAGGCCTCAGAAGAGAATATTTGAGGACCAAGTCCTAGAAATAGTTATCCCTGATTTCACAAAAATGAGAAATATTTGAGTGAAATTATACTACCTGCTCAAGGGACCACGTAGAACTTTTCAAATTGCATCTTTCCTTCTAAATTTGGATAAACTTCAGGCACATAAAAACTATTGGGACACAATTTGGCCTTTAATATGATTGGCTGGAATGAATGAAATCGAGCAAGGAAGCAACAATTAAAGATCCACATGAGCTATAATAGAGCTCTGGGATTTATTTTGAGAGGAATAGATTTGTAAAGCAAAAAAGTCATGTTAAGTTTTTTTTTGAAACTTGGTTGGACCATAATTGTATAGATTTGGTCTTCATTTTGCAAAACAAATATAGAGACAGTGGAAAAGTGGGGGGGGGGGGGGACTTAGAAAGGATGAGAAAAGAACTTAGAGGTAGTCTGGTGGAGCTTAAAGATGGGCATTGATCAGATAGTTTAAAAGACTTATTTCCATGTTATGAAATTCCATACAAAAATAGAATCATAAAACATTTACAACAAAGAAGCCATTCAGCCCATCATACCCATGCAGGTTGAGAAAGAACTGCCTGGCCTAATCCCAGCTTCCAGCAGTAGATTCATATCCCTGCAGCTCACAGCTTTTCAAGTATAGGTCCAAATACTGTTTAAATGTGATGAGTATTTCTGCCTCTACCACTCTTTCAGGCAGTGAGGTCAACATGCAACCACCTCCAGGTGGACAAGATTTCCTCCTTAATCCCTCTATTAATTGCTTCAGATCCTTGCCCCCTGATTTTTGACACATCTGCTAAGAGAAATATGTTCTTCTTATTTACTATCTTCCTATTCCTATCTCAGCCACTCATAATTTTTCTACAGTTCAATTATCTAAGTTTCTTTCTAACATTTCTCCAAGTCATGAATAAATATTATACTGCAGTATATGTAATCTGTATAACAAAAAACAAAGGCCCCAATACAAGGGTATTGAGCAAGAGTGGAATCCCACTAATAACATCCTGGTTGGAAAAACACCTGCTAGCCATTCCTCTTAACCTGCTGCAGAGGAGTCAGTTCCAGATCCAATGTGTCTCTGTCTCTCTCTGTCTCTCTCTGTCTCTCTCTGTCTCTCTCTCTCTCTCTCATCCCATGGACTACCTTGCCATGTGACACCATGTCAAAAGCCATGCATAAATCCACATAGACATCAAATCCACTGCCCTCATTGACCCACTTTGTTTCCTATTAAAAATTCAGTCAAGTTAGTCCGACTTTCCTTCGACATATCCATGCTGAATGTCTTTGGTTAATCCATGCCTTGCAAAATGAAGGTTTATGCTATCCCTTGAAGTTGATTACAATAATCTTCCCAATAATAAAATTAAACAAAATGGCTTCTGGTTGTTTGTTTTATCCCTTCCTTACTTTTAAAACAATGCAATAATGTTTGCAGTCTTCTAATCCTCTGACATCACTCTTGTAGTCAACAAGAACTGGGAAATGATGGTCAGAGTTTTCATAATTTCCTTTCTTGCTTCTTTTAACAGGCAAGGATATATTTCACCCTCTTTCAAAGGCACTAAACTCCATAATACTTCCTCTCTCAATATTATTATGTCATCTAATATTTCATATTCTTCCTCCTTAACTACAACATCAGCATTGGCCTCTCTTTTATGAAAATGGCTGCAAACTGTTCATGAAGAACTTATTGACTTAATAGGCCCCTCTTTGTTTAGTTTCCTTCTTATCCTTATGGACTTGGGTCTTTCTTTGATTTTACTTGTCAGTATATTTTCATGCCCTCTCTTCACTTCCTTAATTCTCTCTTCATTTCACCTTTGCATTTTCTATACTCTTCTAGGTATTTTGCTCTAACTCCATCTACAGGTTTGCAGATGACACCACTGTAGGAGGCCAAATCTCAAATAATGCTGAGTCAGAGTACAGGAAGGAGATAGAGAGCCCAGTGGCATGGTTTCATGACAACAACCTTTCCCTTAATGTCAGTAAAACAAAAAAGCTAGTCATTGACTTCAGGAATGGGGGCAGTGCACACACTCCTGTTTGCATCAATAGTGCTGAGGTCGAGAGGGTTGAGAGCTTCAAGTTCCTAGGAGTGAATATCACCAATAGCCTGTCCTGGTCCAACCACTTAGGCGCCATGGCCAAGAAAGTGCACTAATGCCTCTACTTCCTCAGGAAGCTAAAGAAATTTGGCATGTCCTCTTTGACCCTCACCAATTTTTACCAATACACCATAGAAAGCATCCTATCTGGATACTTCATGGCTTGGTATGGAAACTGCTCTGCCCGTGACCACAAGAAACTGCAGAGAGTTGTGGACACAGCTCAGCACATCACGGAAACCAGCCTCCCCTCCATGGACTCTGTCTACACTTCTCGCTGCCTCGGTAAAGCAGCCAACATAATCAAAGACCCCACCCACCCCAGACATTCTCTCTTCTCCCCTCTCCCATCAGGTAGAAGATACGAAAGCCTGAAAGCACGTACCACCAGGCTCAAGGACAGCTTCTATCTGCTGTTATAAGAGTATTGAACAATCCCCTAGTACGATAAGATGGACTCTTCACCTCACAATCTACCTTGTAATGACCTTGCACCTTATTGTCTGCCTGCACTGCACTTTCTCTGTAAGTGTAACACTTTATTCTGCATTCTGTTATCGCTTTCTCTTGTACTACCTCAATGCACTGTTGTAATGAAATGATCTGTATGGATGGCATGCAAAACAAAGTTTTCACTGTACCTTGGTACATGTGACGATAATAAACCAATTTAACAATTTCATCAGTATTAAACATAAGATTTCCTATTTTGCCATATTTCTGTGTACCAGGAATGTTAAGCTAACAATCCTATCCTTCTTTAAACCATGTTTCAGTAACAGTTCAAAAACATATTTCCATGTGTCTGTCTGTGATTTCAGCTCATCTTCCTAATTCACCAAATCTCTTGCTTTTGGCAAGTACCATTTAGCACAACCAGATTCCTTTCTGTTGATTTTCCAACCTTTGTTTGCACTGCTTTCCAAACTCACTCATTAAATTTCTGTCTTCTATTTCTAGCTCTACTTTTCTCTCTTCTAAATCTATGTCCAGCTTCCCATCTATACTCCCTGCTGCGTGGCACCAGGAATACACTTCTGAGATCCTGCTTCTTAAACTCTTACCTATTTCCTTGAAAACTGCCTGAAGGATCTCATCCCTTTTTGACCTGTGTTGTTAATGCTGATACCGAGCATGACCTCCAACCATTCACTCTTCCCTTCCTGCATGTTCTGCAGCCACTCAGTGATACCCTTGACCCGAGCATCAAGGAGGCAACACCCCATTCTGGTATCACACCTGTTACTGCACAAGTGCCTTCTGCTTCCTCTATAGACTCCTCTATAATGATCACTCTGTTGACCTTTCCTCTCCCTCCTTGTCCAGTGGAGCTATGGTCTTACCTCTGCTTACCCTCAGTAGGGAGAACACTCAGCAAGTCAGACAGCATCTCTGAAAAGAGGAACATTGCAGAACAAGTTTTAAATTATTGAATCTTTCCTGACTGATATAATCTCTCAGTTTTTAAATCATTTTTGCACCTTCTTTTGTGCCTGTATATCATCTTTTGTATTAAGTAAACCAGAGCTATTTACATCCAGATAGAAGACCGTTTTGTCTTTCAATAATGAACTAACTAGTCTATTCACTTTCCTGCTTGAGTAGCTACCTGTAAACAGTGTATTCCATGTACTACGTACCCACAGGAAAATAAATATTTATTTGATACCTCTCCTCACGCTATAAGAATTTTAAAATGATGAATTTTTATTGCTGATTCCCCAAGAAGAAGTAATATTCTTTTCCCATTCACTCTATGAAAACCTTCATTATCGTTTTAAATCTCCTATTAGCCTTTTGTGCTTTGGTGGAATTAGCATAAGAACCTCAAACTGCTTACCATAGAACCATAAAAAAATACAGCACAATACAGGCCCTTCTGCTCACCATATTGTGCCGACCTTCAAACCATACCTAAGACTATCTAACCCCTTCCTCCCACATATCCCTCTATTTTAAATTCCTCCATATGCTTATCTAACAATCTCTTGAACTTGACCAACATATCAGCCTCCACCACCACCTCAGGCAGCGCATTCCATGCACCAACCACTCTCTGGGTGAAAAATCTCCCTCTGACATCTTCTTTGAACTTCCCACCCACTACCTTAAAGTCATGCCCTCTTGTATTGAGCACTGGTGCCCTGGGAAAGAGGCGCTAGCTGTCTACTCTATTCCTCTTAATATTTTGTATACCTCTATCATGTCTCCTCTCATCCTCCTTCTCTCCAATGAGTAAAGTCCTAGCTCCTTTAGTCTCTCCTCATAATCCATACTCACTAATCCAGGCAGCATCTTGGTAAATCTCCTCTGCACCCTTTCCAACGCTTCCACATCCTTCCTATAATGAAGCGACCAGAACTGGACACAGTACTCCAAGTGTGGTCTAACCAGAGTTTTGTAAAGCTGCATCATTACTTCATGGCTCTTAAACTCGATCCCACGACCTATGAATGCTAACATCCCATAAGCTTTCCCAACTACCCTATCCGCCTGTGAGGCAACTTTCAGTGATCTGTGGATATGAACCCCCAGATCCCTCTGCTCCTCCACACTGCCCAAAATCCTGCCATTAACCTTGTACTCTGCCTTGGAGTTTGTCCTTCCAAAGTGTACCACCTCACACTTCTCTGGATTGAACTCCATCTGCCACTTCTCAGCCCAGCTCTTCATCCTATCAATATCCCTCTGTAAGCTTCGACAACCTTCCACACTATGCACAACACCACCGATCTTTGTGTCATCTGCAAACTTGCTAACCCACCCTTCCACCCCCTCATCTAAGTCATTAATAAATATCACAATAAGTAGAGGTCCCAGAACTGATCCCTGTGGGACACCACTAGTCACAGCCCTCCAATCCAAATGCACTCCCTCCACCACAGCCCTCTGCTTTCTACAGACAAGCCAATTCTGAATCCACATGGCCAAGCCCCCCTGGATCCCATGCCCTCTGACCTTCTGAAGAAGCCTACCATGTGGAACCTTGTCAAACGCCTTACTAAAATCCATGTAGACCACATCTACTGCACTACCCTCATCAATCTTCCTGGTCACCTCCTCAAAGAACCCTATCAGGCTTGTGAGGCAAGATCTTCCCTTCACAAAGCCATGCTGGCTGTCCCTAATCAGTCCATGTTTCTCTAAATGGTCATAGATCCTATCTCTTAGAATCCTTTCTAACAGCTTACCCACCACAGACGTAAGGCTCACTGGTCTGTAATTCCCTGGACTATCCCTACTACCTTTTTTGAATAAGGGGACAACATTTGCCGCCCTCCAATCCTCCGGTACCATTCCCGTGGACAATGAGGACTCAAAGATCCTAGCCAACGGTTCAGCAATCTCCTCCCTTGCCTCACGCAGCAACCTGGGGAACATTCTGTCAGGCCCCGGGGACTTATCTGTCCTAATATTTTCTAACAACTCCAACACATCCTCTCTCTTGATATCTACATACTCTAGAACATTACCCTTACCAACACTGTCCTCCTCATCATCAAGACCCCTCTTCTTGGTGAATACTGAAGAGGAGTATTCATTGAGAACCTCACTCACTTCCACAGCTTCCAGGCACATCTTCCCACCTTTGTCTTTAATCGGACCTAACTTTACTGTAGCCATCCATCTGCTCTTCACGTACGAGAAAAAAGCCTTGGAATTCTCCTTAATCCTAGTCGCCAAGGCCTTTTCATGTCCCCTTCTTGCTCTCCTCAGCACCTTCTTAAGTTCCTTCCTTGCTACTCTATATTCCTCACGAGGCCTATCTGATCCTTGCTGCTTACACATTATGTATGCTGCCTTCTTCCTAACTAGTTATTCCACCTCTCTTGTCACCCATGGTTCCTTCACCCTGCCATTCCTTCTCTGTCTCACTGGGACAAATTTATCCCTAACATCCTGCAAGAGATCCCTGAACATCGACCACATCCCCATAGTACATTTCCCTTCAAAAATGTCATCCCAATTTACACTCTTAAGTTCTCACCTTATAGCCCCATAATTTGCCTTTCCCCAATTAAATATCTTTCCGTCCTCTTTGCTCCTATCCCTGTCCATGACAATGCTAAAGGTTATGGAGCAGTGGTCACTGTCCTCCAAATGCTCACCCACCGAGAGATATGTCACCTGACCCTGTTCATTACTTAAAACTAGATCTAATATGGCACTCCCTCTAGTCGGGCTGTCAACATACTGTGACAGGAATCCGTCCTGGACACACTTAACAAACTCTGCCCCTTCTAAACCTTTGGCACTAAGCAGGTACCAATCAGTATTTGGGAAGTTGAAGTCTCCCACGATAGTAACCCTGTTATTTTTGCATCTTTCCAAAATCTGACTCCCAATCTGCTCCTCAGTATCCCTGCTGCTACCGGGGGGCCTATAGAATACTCCCCGTAGAGTAACTACTCCTTTCTTGTTCTTAACTTCCACCCATATTGACCCTAGAGAGGATCCTTCTACATTATCCACCCTTTCTGCAGCTGTAATAGTGTCCCTGACCAGTATCGCCACCCCTCCTCCTCTTCTCCCCCCCTCCCTATCCCATTTAAAACACAGGAAACCAGGAATATTCAATATCCATTCCTGTCCTGATGTCAGTCATGTCTCTGTAATAGTCACAATATCATTGTCCCATGTACTTATCCAAGCTCAGTTCATCACCCTTATTCCTGATACTTCTTGCATTTAAGTAAATGCACTTTAGCCCATCCACCTTTCTACTTTTATACCCTGTACCCTGCTTCTCCTTCCTCAAAGCCTCTCTACCTGTTAGATCTGACTTTTCCCCATCCCCCTCTTCCTCTGACCTACTCCTTTGGTTCCCATCCCCCTCGCAAACTAGTTTAAACCATCCCGAACCACCCTAGCAAACCTGGTTGCAAGGATATTGGCCTCTCTCGGGTTCCCGCCCTCTCTGTACAGGTCCCACCTTCCCCTGAAGAGATCCCAATGATCCAAAAATCTGAAACCTTCCCTCCTGCACCAACTTCTCAGCCACGCATTTATTTGCCATCTCCTCCTATTCCTAACTTCACTATCACGTGGCATTGGCAGCAATCCTGAGATTGCTACCCTTGAGGTCCTGTTCTTCAGCCTTCTGCCTAGCTCCCTAAACTCACTTTTCAGGACCTCATCCCTCCTCCTATCTATGTCATTGGTACCAACATGAACTACGACTTCTGGCTGTTCTCCCTCCCGCTCAAGAATTCTGTGGACCCGATCAGAGACATCCCAGACCCTGGCACCTGGGAGGCAACATATCATCCAGGATTCATGCTCACTGCCACAGAACCTCCTATCTGTTTCCCTGACTATCAAGTCCCCTATACCTACTGCCTTGCTCTTCTCCTCCCTTCCCTTCTGAGCAGCAGGACCAGTCCCAGTGCCAGAGACCTGGCTACCGCTACTAGGCCCCTGCAGGTCATCCCCCCCAACAGCTTCCAAAGCGGAAAACCTTTTATTGAAGGTAACAGCCTCCGTGGTCCTCTCCACTATCTGCCTGTTTGTTTTCTTTTTCCTTTTCTCTCCCCTGACAGTCACCCTTCTATCTACTTCCTGGACCCCAGAAGTACCTGCTCTAAGGGGGCGAGGGGGGGGGGTGACTGTCTCCCGATGTACAGTATCCACATAACTCTCTCCCTCCCTGATGATCCACAGTGTTTGAAGCTGCAACTCCAGCTCATCAATTCTGAGCCGAAGTTCCTCCAGCCTCAAGCACTTACTGCAGACGTGGTCATTGTGCACCACAGCAAGGTCCACGAGCTCCCACATGAAGCAGCTGCAGCACACCACCATGTCCTCCATCTGAACTAATTCTTTCCCTACCTAGTTTTTTCCTACTTAAAAATTTATGACAGATAACAGGTAGACCTTACCTTTACCTACCAGCTACTCGCCCGCCTCACCCCTTTACGCTGAAGCCCCTTGAGCCAAAGCCCAAATCACTCTGCTCCCTTTCACTCAGCTGCCCGCTCTGACGCTGCCTGCTGGTTATGGCAGTCTTCTTTTTAAACTGTTCGTGCGCTACCGACTGACGTCATGCGCCTGCACAGTTACTCCCAGCTATCCCTGAACCGTTAGAAAAAAAACTTATCTGTTCGGAACTCCTCGGCTGCTTCTGTTCGCTCGCCTCTCGCTCCCGATCATTACGTGACAATGATTTCCCATCATCAAATTTAAGGTCACTCTATATATTTGACGTCCATACAGTGTGTCCAATGTATGCACTTGCTACATTGGGACACCCAAAACTGGACATAGTTTTTTAACCACATCCAAATGAACATTAACAATGTTTTGTGTAAATGATCATATGGCTTCTGATTTTCCATCCTTTTACATGCACTTCCAATTTTTATGATGCATTCCCTGTGTGCATGACTATTCATTAATGATGCGAAATCATGAAATAAACCAACATATCGCTGACACTGAATTTTTGAACCAGGTTCGTTTGCAGTGTCACACTCACACATCACTCGATATGTTTCGTTTTCAGATGCTGAGCACGCTGCTGTGAATTTCAAACATATTCCTTTTCTAAAACCTTGAGGCTTGAAATTGCAGCTGGAAATAATAGTTGCAAAAAGCATTCTGTGTTCAGATGAGGTTTCTCTGTCTGTTATTTAAGCACAGGCATGAACAGATTTAAAATAAGCAGTATTAAGTCTCTGTTAAAATAGGAACCAGGGGAATGCCTGTCAAAAACAATAAGGCTCTGTCTGTTGTTTCACCAGAACTGATGTCTGGCTTAGATTGTCTTGTTATGTTGATCATATGTGATGGGATGATGGTCACTGTTAGAAATTGTTTTGTGGAGTCTTTTGTCACTTTTGACAAAATTGAGGATGTGTCCTTAAACGTGTAATTTTCTGTTCATTGAAATGCATGACTGGAGAATTGAGGGTTGAGAATGCTGTTTCCTAGTACGTGCTTCCTGTAACTACCACAAGAGTCAATTGGGAAAACCCTTATATTGCTTTAAATTTCATGGTCGTATCCAGGGATATGAGGAGAGTGGGAGGAAATAGGATTAGGTTTGGGTTGCTCTTGCGAAGACCCGGCGGAAACATGATGGGCTGGATGGACTTTCTGTATGCTGTGAACATCTATGGATCCATGAGGGAACTGATTGATGGTACTAATTTAATAGTGTTTTAATGCTCCAACTTCTTCAGTTTTCATGGACCTAGAAAAAGAGAGCAGCCTCACAAGCAGTGAGCCCAAGCAACCCAGCAGTTTACAGAATTCTGCATCATTCTCAGAGTCAGCATAGCTACATATAACCTACAAGGTTTAGATAATTGGCTTGAGGAGGTAGCATTGGGTGAGCCACAGTTCTTGTGAGGTAGTGTTAACAGCTATAGAGCATCACCTGTTGGCTGGAGGACTAGTATAATCCCCACACCTGCTGTTCTTCCAAACCACTGTCAGGAACTGTCTATTCATTTGCCTTTTTGTTAACCAGCCTTTTGTTTGTTTCCAGCGTGATAATTATAGCTTTAGATAGGGTGCAGAGTGATGGAATTATTCAGAGAGACATATTCACAGGCTGTTTTTAACACATCATACATATCCTGCTACTGAGTGTGGTCTGGAGCCAAGAACCAACTAAACTCATTACAGCTGTGGCAAGTAGGTCAGCTAAGAATCCAGTTAAACCCCAGGTATATTCTAGTTACCTAGAAAGCTGCCAGTGAAGTAATACAAAACACTGAATAATTGCTGAAAATATCAAGCCCTTTTCCCGAAAAGTAGTATCCCACCTCAGCAATTGAGGTGGATTGCACAATGAGGTTTGCCAAATTTGAGTTAAAGCAGTTGTTCAACTCTAAATATGACCATGAACTGACAGGCTCTCGTTATTCTCTTGATCATTGAATTCCCCCATAGGATGGATAATTTACAAGTTGCAAATCATGGTTCATATGTGGAAACAATCACTCAGCAGTTGGCAGCAGTGTACTTCATTGGATAACTAATTTAAAGAATACAGCATCTGACCAGTTCAGATGAGTTCCAGACATTATGTCGCTCAAGTGAAAGATCTCCAAAGCTTATGAGTCATGAATCTTTCACATCTGGGAGAGATCTCAGTGTTCTGGAAAGACATGTTGTCATTATTGCAATACAGCAGAGTATTGCCCATCAACACATACTTTAGGATTTCTCATTTGTACATCTGATGTCATAACATTTAACTTGTAAAGGTCTTCAATATTACCATTTCCACTGATATAAAGATTCATTGGTTTATTTTTGATTCCACTTTTTTTGAACCAAAACCATCAAAACATTTTTGTAACCTTTTGTAGAGGATCTCAATTTTCAATATCAGAAGAAGGAGATATATTTAATGAATGGACATCTGTTTGCTCTAGTCTTCTTTGGTATTTGAATTATTAATGTAAAAGTTTAGCTACTGGCATCACAGGTATGGTAATAAAAAAGGAAACAAAATTAGCACTTAACGCTGTACAACAATTTGCTCAGAGAACATCCCTATTGTATGTTACCATTCTAAACCCATCACAGAGTTTGGACAACAAAAGCAGTTAACTATTCAGGCTGAAGTATTAACAACATTTAAAAGACATTTGGACAGGTAGATGGATAGGAAAGGTTTAGAAGGCTATGGACCAAACACAAACAAATGTGACTAGCTTAGATGGGAATTTTGGTCGGCATAGACTAGTTGGGCTGAAAGGCCCATTTCCATGCTGTATGACTCTATGACTCTATATGACTCTAAGTAAGATAAATTATTTTATAACAAACAGTAGTCTTAGTACAATGCTGAAGAATCTCTCGGAAATAATTATTGACCTCTTTTGCTTTAATACAAATTATAATAAAAGAGAAATCATATATTGAATAATTTCATCCAATTTAATGCATAAAGTTATAGCGTTTTGTTTTGAAGGATCAGAACATGACTTCTGCTTGGTTTTGATAGGCTGCAGAGATCCTGGTTATAGAATGAAGCTGAGCATGTGGAGGTCAGCTGCAGAGTTAAGGTGTATGCACTTGGGTTTTAGGCTGCAGAGTATGCCTAAGAGCTGGTGGATTTGCTGCTGATCTGTCCCAGGTGCAAGGAGACTGAAAGCAGGAAGAATTACTGTAGGGCTGTGCCTGGGCTGGAGAGAGACTGGCTGCAATTTTTGCTGGGACCAAAGACAGTACGCACAGCTGAGCCTCTTGGTTTGTGACAGGCATGAGAAGAGCTCACTCAGGCAGATAAATTACACCTCCCAACAGTAAGAGCTTCCAAACTCGTCAGTGACTTTGTCAGTTGCTGAACTGTGTTATATTCAATATATAATAGAATCAACCATTCCTTCTCATTGTCCTCTCAGCACTGAAGTTGAAACTTGAAACAGGCTTGCATAACCAGTATAAGTCTGAAGGATTCATAGTGTCAATGAAAGCAATGAAAATCTGTACAAAACCTTTACAAAAATAAACTCTTTTTGAAGTCAAGAGGTACATTTCTCTCTGTTTCCTTTGAGTGAATTATAATGTAGTATACAGTTTCACATTTCAGCATCTTTTTGGAAAGCTGATTACAAATTTGATCAATTTCACCCTGTCATCCAGCTCTAGCTCAGGATAACAGACAGTTTCAGATGTAAAAAGATGCAGAGAGTGTCAAAACCCACATGAATCCTTGTAAGGTTTACAAGTGAGAAAAAACAGAATGAGGGGGTGAAAGAGAGATGGGGTGGGGGGAGTGGAACTGCTTCAGTTTCCATCTAGAAGAGTAAAAAAATTAACGTCACAATTTTGCTGAGGCAATGGCTGTGTCGACAGTGACCAGGGAGTTGACTTATATTCTCTGGCACCAATACAATGGCTGGGGCCAAAGCAGGGTCTAAGTAGCTAACATGTTCACAACACAACCTTTATTGTTTCCCAGTAATAGTCTCTGAACATGTGGAGTTTGTGGACCAGTCTGGAAATCCAAATGGTTGGTCGTAAAAAGGAAAAAAGTTTGGGAGAAGATTGCAAGCACATTTTTTGAAGGAGTGCTAATGTGCTAATCTGCAAAATTACATGATCCAGGTGCAGGTCTCATTGGGACTTCATCTTTTGCCATTTAAAACTTTCCTTTAATAATAGCACACTGTGTTTTTATAATTACTTCATTGATTTTTTTTTTCATTTTTTGGTAACACAGAGCTAATTAAATCTGCAATATAACAGTCAGCACCCAACACATTAACCAACAGTGCCTCACAGTACATGCAGCATTTACACAGCAAATTCAGAGCATTACAAAGCATGGTCAGCTACCCATCTGATCCGGAACATATGCAATAATAAAACTAACCTGCATTTACATAACAAGTTCATATATCCACAGTGCATTCCAAAGCAGTGGTGTTTGAAGAGCAAGATTGTGTTATACACTCATGCCCACAAATGACAAAATAACAAATACTAGTAGGACATTTTGCAATGCTTTATTATTTTGGGATGGTTAATGATAGAATTAGATTTATGTACTAAGGATTAAAAAAATGCTTGGCAACATCATCTGAAAAATGGACTTAACTTCCACCTTGAGTTTATGAGACCCAGCTCTCTCACTCCATCATCTCTCTCTATCTATCCACTGCCTCTGTTGTCACCTTGCTTGATCAGTGTCCAAATCATACACGAGTAGTGCTTTCTTTCTGTGGAACATCATGAAGTTAAAGCCATTGTCCTTAATCTAATTAATAAAATGGTATTCTCTTCAATACCGATATATCTTAAGATGTGGTGTTCAAAATTAGATGCAGATCTTCAATTCAGCTGCCATATCACTTCCTCACTTTAATTCCAGCCCCTGGAAGAAAAGACCAAACATTTTATTAGCTTTTGTTTTATAACTGTCATTCAGAGAACATACTTCATATTAGAAATCAATACCGATGTTATTGAAAGGTCAATGATCTGAAATGTTAACTCTGTTTCTGTCTCCACAGCTGCTGCTTGATCTGCTGAGAATCCCCCAGCACTTTTTGTTTTTATAAGCTACTTATCTTTATTGTTTCTCTCCATCCTCCCAATTAGTTACCAGCTCATGTCAAAAGATTATCTCTAATACCGCATCATGCTGATTGTCCATTTGGTGCCAAGCTGGAAAGCAGTTTAGTGCTAATTAGGTAATGGTTTTGAAAAGTTTAGTATAATAAGTCCCAGAATTCCATGACCTGGAATTTTTTTGCACTGCTCCAAATAACATGGTAGTCTATAGTTGAAAGTAGCTTAAACTGGGGTGAAGCAATATTGTGCCCATTTCTGGGGCATACAGGACCACTGAGAACTTTGAACCTGATTTTCTGACAGATTTTTCATTACCAATAGAAACATTTCATCAAGATAAGACTCCACCCAAATAATGGCGCAATTTCCCAAAATCTTCAACAGCTTTTAACCTCACTGGTGTCAAAAATGATAGTTATTTACTCACAGAGTAACAAGCTTTTACTAATCTATTTCCCTGGAATTGTGCTACTTAATGGACCATTATTCCAACATTTTCCTTGTCCTCACTGAGCCCTATGGTCTCCTATCACCTCACACATGGGCATGGGCTGCTTTGCAAGAGACTGTGCAGGGACACAGTCACCCTCAGTTTCTTAGACCCAAGATCATTCCAGGCTTCTGCTGCTGCTGATATCAGCCAAGTCTCACAGTTTGTTGTTCAGTGGGCATAAGGATTCGCTATCAGTTCAAGCTTCTGCAAAGTGCATGCTCTCAGTGATTGCATCGATCTAATATTATTGCTTATGGATACATCCTCAGCAATATCCTGACAGAATTACTTGGCTGGAGACCTAGAGAGTCTATGTTACTCCCTTGCACAAAGAACATGCCTGTTTTTCACCAGCCTGATTCCTGGAAGGACTGCCCCGCTCCAAAGCATTCATTCTTTAAATAGCAATGCTCTCCAGTAACTGTAAGAGTGTTGCTTTGTAATAAATACAGAAAATATTGTAACTACTCATCAGATCAAAGGGAATCTGTGCAGAGAGAAATGTAGTCAATGTTTCAGGTCTTCGATGTTCCACCAGAACTTGCCTTGCTTGTATTGTTGTCTTCCTCTTTAAATCCTGGCTGGTAAGGTTGCAGTTGCTAGGCTCTATCTGCAGCAATGAGACCTTCCAAGAGATCCATTAGGTAGCATGGATTAAAACTGACATTGCACATTGTTATACAGGAAAACACTGCAATGTTGTTTCGGGAAACTTGTAATTGAAGATTTTGATCTATATGGGACTTCTTCAAACAGTGTTATGAGTACTATGTAATGCTATACAATGCTGGTTGAGAATAATTAAAGCAATTTCTAGGATTTTGAATGACTGTCCTTTCAGTCGTACCAGGATTATTCCTGCTAATCGTTGACTGATTTGTGTTTGCAGGGTTCATTGTTGTATCTTTGGCTGTATCTCTGGCACCCACCTACCTATTGTCAACCTAGGCAATTGGGGCCCAGGTTTGGCCATTGTCCAGGTGCCCACCTGTTACCTTCTACTAATACCAACCTTAAGCTTCTTGTTTTTATGAGAATGGGAGCCAATTTTTCAATTTGTATTTTTTATTACAACAATCTATTTGACTTTAAGCTCCATGCAGGTCCTGGTAGAGTCAGCTGTGTCCTCTCTCATTTGGATTACTGCCATTAGGAAGTCCCTTCACCCAGGCTCTATGCAACGCAGCCATCATTTGCATTGTGAAGGGAGGGGAAAGACTGCCATTTTGCTGCTAATGTCTTGCAGCATCTTCCTTTCCTTTGTAGCCCTTATCTTTTACGTCTGCACTGCACACAACTTGAAAGACGTTTAACTTTATGACCCAGGCGACACAGCACATTAATGACTACCAGAAAGAACTTACATACTTTTCCAAATCTCCCCTTTGTATCAATATCCACTGCAAAGAGATTGAGTTGAATTCTTATGTTGCAATCATGCAGTGGTGATTGTAATAAAAATTGAGGAATTTTTAACCTGAACACAATAGCCTTCATTTGACCAAATGCAATATGTTTTTGAGCAGAGACTGTTATTAATTTTTTTATTACAGACTGAAATATGTTGTAACCTTCAAAAGATTTTTCTTAAACAGGAAGTGATCTTATTAGTCATAATATTGAGGAAGTTCCATAGTGGTTGCATCATTAGGTTACATTACTGCTCCAGTTATATAATCTATTAAGTGTGCATATTGAATTGAATTTAATGATGCAGGATTCCACAAATAGATTCCAAGTATATAAATCACAGCAGACATGCCAACAAAATAATAAGCTCCTGAAAAGGAACGTTTGCTTTAATATAAGAACATAAGAGATTTTCTTTGATTTTTAATGTTTCTTTTTGTGAACAGAGCTGCCAGTGCTGGAAAATTTGACAGTTTCTCATTTCAGCCATCTGATATCAGCATCAAGAGCCCTGGTTCAGATATAGCACAGCTGACTCCCTTCACAGTATCCTGTCAATGTGCCTTACCAACCTCTAAAGAGCACCCTCTACTGCAACAAAAGAGCATTTCCCATCCCACCCCCACCACCAAACTTTGGATGTTTTGAGTGATATTGTTTCCCAGCCTGTCCAACTGGTAGAATAAACATTGGAGCACAATGACAAGAAATATCTGTTCCTTGCTGACTTAGATGCAATTTTGTGTTGCAGTTCCTTATCCCAATACATAGAATCCCAATAGCAGTGAAAGGAGCCTTCTATTCTGGCAACAGCAATCTGCTGGAAGGACTTAGCTGGTCAAGCAGCATCTGTGGGAGGAAAGGAATTGTCGACGTTTTGGGTCAAACCTCTGTATCAGGACCGGATTCTATTCTGTCAATCCAGCTTAAGATATAAACCTTGGTTTTTGACCATGTCTCAACTGTTCTGCCCAATACCTCCAAGCTTTTCCGTCAGGGATCCAATTAATGTGCCGAATATTGTGTAGCACTTTTAGCTCAGTAGATGGTGGGTTCAAGTCTCTTTCCAGAGATTGGGACAAAATCTAGGCTGATGCCTTAGTTCTGTAATAACTGGATGCTGCACTGTTGGGGGCATTTTATTTCATGAGATGTTAAACAGAGTCTCTTCTGACCTTGAGAAATAAAAAGATCATCTCCAATATTTAAAGTATTGCAGGTGCGCTTGCCATAATTTCCTGGTCAATATTTATTCCTCAATCTTTTCTTTTAATAAAATAGTGTATGTTATTTTACCAGGATAAATTGTGCAACTGTTGGCAAAATTGCCAGGAAATTCTTTGTCGCTCCTCTTGCTCCGTCTCTGTTACACTGCCTGGGATATATTGGAATTCGCAGTTATGAAATAACCTTGATGGATGGGGAGCAGCTCCAAGGAATTTTCTGTCTAATAAAATGGTCAGATTTTATTTGATAACCTGTTTTCATCCTGGATAAGCACAGGAAAGTTTGAATACATTTCAAAATTAGTCTTTCTCTTACCAGCAACAGTTATATAACAGCTGGTGAGAAGCCCAAGCTATTTCAGACATCTCCACATAACAATCACTCCCCACAGGGGTATAGACAAAGTAAATGCGAGTAGGTTCTTTCCACCTAGATTAGGAGAGATAAGTATGAGGGACATGGCTTTAGGGTGGAAGGGGAAAGGTTTAGGGGGAACATTAGGGGGAACTTCTTCACTCAGAGAGTGGTGGGAGTGTGGAACGGGCTGCCATCTGACATGGTAAATGCGGGCTCACTCTTAAGTTTTAAGAATAAATTGGATAGATACATGGACGGGACAGGTCTGGAGGATTATGGACTGGGTGCAGGTCAATGGGACTAGCAGAATAAAGTTTCGGCATAGACTAGTAGGGCTGAATGGCCTGTTTTCTGTGCTGTAATGTTCTATGGTTCTATGGAATGTAAACAACATATTGCACAAAAAGAAGCAACAATCTAGTCAGCTGAAAACTAAAAAGATAAGTATTAATATTAGGAACAGATTCAGCATTAGAAAAAAATGCAAATCAAAAAGTTTCATTCAATTTCACTCAATTTTACACAGAAGGTGATTGATATCTGGAATACACTGCAAGAGGAGGTGGTGGAGTCAGAGACAATCACTCTGTTTGAGAGGCATTTAGACAGATACTTAAATAGGCAAGGCATAGATACAGACCTATTGCGGGCAAATTGGATGTGTAGATAGGCAAAAATGTTGGCATGGATGTAGTGGGCTGAAGCGTCGGTATCTGTCCTGTACAATTCTATGACTCTAAGTTTCCTGAGAAGGTAAACATTCTGTTCTCAGACTTTAATTCATCATAATGCATTAGAACCAAAAGAGCTTTGAATTTTTCCCTCAGGTGCAATAAAATAAACCCTTGATTAAGCACATGACTCAGTTGTAATTCAATCCTTGGTTCAGAAGGAAACTGGCTCATGGATGTAGTGTGGCGATTTGGGGCAGATTGATGTAGTGGATGGTCGGGTCCAACACTGAAGGAAATTTGGGTCAGGGGGAAATTCAGACTCAGAAGTGAACATGCCTGTTTCCTGACTATTCATTTAAATTGTTGAAAAATTAATATCTCCTCTCATTATCTCTTACTGACAATGTTCACTATTGCTGAACCTAAGTGATTCAAGAACAAGACTGATGGCTCATGTAAAATGAAACAGTGCTTCAGGGGTAGCTGTGGAGAGTAAGAGAGGGAGGCGGTGATCTCTTTGGTTAAATGTGCTACATAAATACAAGCTGTAGCTTGCAAATGAAAGCATAGATTGGATGTGATGGGAGCCTGTTGTTTACTCCTCTGGGCAAATGGATATAAGACATTGTGACATAGAAAGCCCATCTAGGATCCTGTTAAATGGTGCAACAAGCTTGAGGAATTCTATACCAAAAACAGAAAATGCTGGAAGTACAAAGCAGTGAGAAGAGAGCTTGAGGGGTTGACTGGTCTATTCCTGCTTCTACATTCTTAAGAGCAGGAATTTTTCTCAGAGTGTTGATCACAGTTCATAGCTTCAGGAATACCTGAGTAAAAACAGTGGGCATCATCTCTGTATTAAATCCCCTACAATTAACCTTGCTTTAATGCCCCTTAGTCTAACCACCTCAACCATTGGAAATGGTCTTCAACAAAGTGCTCCATCGTTTTATAATTTGCAACATTGTCTTTTCTGTAACCTGGCATCCGATTGTTCAGAAATCTCAGCGGCCTGGCAACTGGCATCAGTCCAGAATGTGAGCTGGAAGTCCAGAATGCGAGTGGGATGTACAGCCAGAGCCAGGTGTACGCTCAGAGCTTGGACTGAGGTCTGAAGCACGAGGAGTCAGGAACGTAGGTAGATTTGCAGCTGGCGGGATGTTTACAGTGCTTGTATGTTCCCCACTCTCCTTAAACTATATTTATTATAGTACCAAGCAACATGTAAAAAAATGTGAAATAAGATTGTGTTTCGCTATTATTGGCAGTAACATCCAATAGTCTGGAAACTCTGCTCATCCGGCACTACAAAAGTCCTGACGGTGCTGAGTTAAAGGAGTTTCATCCTGTGGTCATTTCCAATGGATATTACATGCTGTTTTCAAGCCTTTCTTTGTTTTTGCTTTTTTTTCCTCCCAAACATTCTCCTGGTAAATCTGCACTGTGCTGAAATCAAAATCCTTACCAGCATGGGTGCTCACAACTGATCATTCCTCCTAATTCTGCATCCTTCACTATTCTCCATTAACTTCTGGTACCATTTCAAAGACTTCCTGAAGGCATTTCTCCCTTCCAGCATAACTGTCACCTCACACCAAATGTTTCTGCCGCTGGAATCTGTGTGCATTATTCCATAAGGTTAAATAAGCATCTATCATTCCAACACCATTAAGATTTTAATACTGCAGCTCCAAATGGGACTGCTTTTGGTTTCAGTTCTGAATAAAATCAATGGACTTGATGGCCAACTTCATCTCAGTTTCCACCCTTGAACAGCTCAGGATGTTCCGCCCACTTCGTTCCCTTTATTCCATGATCTCTATCAGATTCCTTCTTCTTCAGCCTTTTGCCTCTTCCACCTATCACTGCCCAGCTTCTCACATCATTCCCTTTTACCCCCCCCTTTCCCCACCTATCTACCAACCCCCCTCTCACTCAGACTCACCAATCACCTGCCAGCTCGTGCTCCTCCCTTTCCCCCTACCCTTTTATTCCGGCTTCTGCCCTCTTCTTTTCTAGTCCTGATGAAGGATCTCGGCCCGAAACGTCGACTGCTCACCCTCCATAGTTGCTGAGTTCCTCCAGCATTTTGTGTGCCTTGCTCAGGATGTTTCTTTATTTGGAGTGAAGTCTGAGAGTTAGTTTCCACATTTACTCTGTCAAAACCAGATCTTGTAACGATGGCTCTATGAGCCTGTTGCTGGGAGCAGGGAGCCAGTTGAAAGGATATAAAGCTTGTTCTTGTTCTCACTACCAGAACCACAGAAGCAACAAATGTAAGGCATTGAACAGGTGTGACCAGGCTGTAAGATTATGACTGCAGTGCAACCATTGTTGGTGATTAACTCAGAGCTCTAGATCAAATCCAGGATAACAGATGAAGCTCAGAATTCCATGTCAATTCAAAACATCTGCGCACAATTACATCTCCACATTCTACCTCCATTTCCTGTGGAGTTTTCTCCCAGGCAATGCCACTACTAGACCTTTATCACACGTGTTTGATAGTTCTAATGGAGCATTGCTTGGTAAACCAGTTTTCCAACACTTCTATCAGTCAGTGGAAAACCTGTGTTCTGTTATTGCTACCATTTCTGCAGCAACTCTGTTATTTTGGCACTCAATAATAGATATTCTGTTTGAAGTGCACAGAATGTCAAATAAACAGCTTGGAGCCCACGCTGCTTCATGGATACCATTTGAGTCATGTCTCACCCTGGACCACCACTTCAGTTGTCCTGTCCACCACTTTACTGTACCTTTCTGACAGGATGGTAATTGTGCCTAGAAGGTGGCAACAATAGTGAACGCCATCAGCATTACTCAGAGAACACAGAGGCAGATGCACAAGATATCTTTTGATAACAAGATAATCTATTAAGGTATAGTCACAACCAATATTTCTCCAGACAGATGAATTATACACATAACTCTCAATGGAGACATGTGAGACTGCAGATGCTGGAATCTCTGCAGATGCTGGAACTGTACATTGGTCTCAACGTTTACTCTCAATCTGTTGCATACAGACAGTGGCTGTGTGCAATTTCAGGATAGCTTCATTGTTCTTCTGAACATGTGTGTTTGTATTTCAACAAAGAACTAGCAATTATAAATCTTGTCCTACTTGCATCTTTAAAAGGTTCTAAGAACAAAGTTCTTCCAACAGAACCTAGCTCATGATAAACTTCTATCACCAAGATAACATCACAACCTCCAACTCATTTGTGTGAATGCATCCCTTTTATTTTCACAACTAAGGTGTAATGGTGAGGAAATAATTAATGCAACTTACAATCAATGACAAATCACAGTTTGTTTTTTTCCTGTGTTTTACAATAATTGAGCACTCAAAGACATCCATTGTTCTACAAGGGAGCATTAAGTATGAACATTTGAATATGTAGCATGACTATTGGTGCCTCTTGTAAAGAGTCCAGCCTGGCTACTAAGAATCAAGTTGTAACAACTAAGGGAATTTGTTTGCCTGCATCTCCAGGAAGAATACAAAACAAAGTAATGGTGATTAACCAAAATCTGCTTTGGAAAGTCAATCCATACAGTTCGGATATGGGTTTATGCATAACTCAAATCAGTAAACTCAATCTAACTCAACCCATTGTACTCATCGAATGGTAATGAATTTGCAGGAGCTAAATGCAGAGGTGGTTGCATTTTATGACTGTCAGCACTAGAATGGATTCACTCAGTAACTGCAAAGAGCATCAGGTAAAGATCAGGCAGAACTGATGCCTTTGTAACAACATTTAGCTGCATAAGCCCGCTTGAGTGAAGGATGCCATTTAATGTCAGTTTATCTCTTCACAATAGTGGAAAAGTGATGCTACAAATGGCCTGACAAAGGATTTAAAGGTGACTATTGTAAGAAATGTTAGTAGAGTTTGATTTCAATATGTCTCTAATGCAATGCACTTTTGCAAAGCTGAAATCCACTGACTCAAGAACTTGCTTTGTTACAACCATATGAAATGATATTTGAGAACAGAACATTGTACCTCAATCAGACCATAACTGAGGGTTAAAGAAATGGTATTACATACCATCATGCAGAGAGGCAGCTTGGCATTAAGGGTCTCATAAAAACATTTTTTAATGTCTACAGCATGGTGAAATAAGAAAATATATTCATTAGCAAAGTTAGTAAAAAAAATATATTATGCTTGAAACAGTCACTTTGTGAATAGTTAGTGCTTGTTGCAGTCCTTGGTCAAAATTCTACTTCTATTTGAATTTCTTGTTATTCCAAACTCTAGCAGGAGATCCCCATGTGATGCTTGCACCCTGGGGAACAACATCTGTGTCAATTTGCTAATATAATAAAGTTGTCTTTGTGAATTCCTTGATTGTTCTCCTTCACGTTTTACTGATGTTGCTCCTTGGACAAGCCTTGGTTGCAGGTGCAATGCCCACACACTGATCCAGCGGATTATTTGTACAGTGTTCTGAGGGTCAGTTTAGGTCCTGCGTAACTTTAAATTAGAAACAGGGCAGTTTCCACGCCAGCTGAGAAGAAACAGTTTGAAATCCATGATACTGTTATTACATATATAGAGTAACAAATAGCCAAAGAGAGCCTTGCGCACTGTAACCTAGCTGAGCATTTCAGGTCCTGTCATGTACTATGAGAATAAAACCTATTTACTTTGGTTTCAGTTGAACCCTGAGCTTTTAACTCACTCCAGATATGTCTTATTTATATAAACTGCTTTTATTTAACTGTTATGCTCTGTGAGAGGCCTGCTGAGGACCACGTCGACAGTAACTCACCCTGCCACGATGTAGGAAGATTCTAAGTTTTCCTTAGATAGTCACAACAAAGGAATTTTCACTCACTATAAAGGTGGTCCAGACAATGAGGCCAATTGAAGTGACAGGCACACATCAGATACTTTCTCAGAGGCAGGGAGAAAGAGAACATAAAGACAACTAACCGTGGAATCTCTTCCAGTGACACTAATGATGAACCCAAATGCCAGTTAGTCAGACTAACAAAATGAAGAAGGAGAGATGAATAAATGCATGGCAATCAAATGCAATATGAGCTTCACCTGAGTGAATGTGTAGTGGTGACGGCCAAATCTGGTAGGTAGAATTGTTGAAAGCGATGAAAGAAACTACAAATGTGCTTGTGCACTTGCACAGAGTTCCAATCTATAGGCAAATATTGTTAACCTTAAAAGAATGTGCGCGGGCATCCATTGTATCCACTTGTGAATTAATACATTATCAAATGCCCCAAAGGACCAGAAAATTTAACTTTGCACTAAGCTGGAGTTGGTCACTGATTACCGAGTTTTGACAGCTGTGTTGCATCAGCACACATTCAAAACCACTTTGTTTCAATGTGGAACTAGCATTACGTTTTTTATGTTAAGGGAATGAAGGGATATGGGGGAATGCAGGAAAATGGCCTTGAGGTAGCTCAGCCATGATGAATGGCAGAGCAGGTTTGAAGGGCCAAATGGCCTCACCCACTCCTATTTCTGATGTAACAGCAGCCTCAAATAAAAGGCTTATCCATTCCTGCTAAATGTCTCTTGTGATAGTTTCAGGAGAAGCAAAGTGTGGTTTAATTGTAAAATATTAAATATAATAATACTTTTCTTTCCATTTATTCTGCCTTCCTGTATAAATTGGAATTTTTTAGGAACATAATCCACATCTAATCACATTATTGTTCTCATCACGGTGCTACGACATAACTTTCCTTGAGTGAAGGCAGATTTGACAATGCATTGTATTCTGGTGGTCAGTGTTGCTGACACCAGGAGGCAGTCTCACACCATTTCAGCAGCATACCAGCTATAGGAGTGAACGGGACCAGTCTGAAGTCAACTTTAACTAATTCCTGGCTCTAGTTGACAAGTTGGGACTTTTTTATTGAACTTCATTTTAATCTTTAAAAATATTAATCGCAATAGCAGATGGCACCACTTTATGGTGAACTCCAATGTCATAAAAATAGCCAGCACTATCAAAGGCTGGTAAATGTACCAATTAAGCTGGATATCAGTTTAGATGCTGTCAATCAGGAAATCTCGGTGGACTAATGTGATCCTTCCATCCTTCCACCTTCCTCTCCTCTTTCTATACTCTCCCTAGAACCTTGTTCTTTGAGCAATCACTTATCAGCTGACCTCATAATTGTGGTCATCTATCAAATTTTGTCTGATCCCATCAAGTCCCTTAGAATTCTTTAAAGTGTTAAAATTACTACATGAGCAAGGTGTTATTTACTGATCTATTTTTGCAGCTTCCAGTCCACTTACATCTTGCCATCTGATAATCATAGAGCCATACCCCAAAGCTGCTGCTATGTCTACCTCTACCTGGCCTGAACTGTGTCCAGCCGAAAACAAAAGCAGGAAATGCTGAAAATACTCAGCAGGCCTTTATTGCAGAAGGGCTGGAGTTTAGAAATAGGGAAGTATTGTCACAACGTACAGGGTACTGGTGAGGCAACACATGGAGTACTCCTTATTTAAGAAAGTATATACTTGGATTGAAAGCAGCCTTAGAGAGATTAATTTGGCTAAATCCTGGGGTGAAAGGATTGTTCTATCATGAGCAGCTAAAGAAAGCAGATCTATATTCTTTGGAGTTTAGAAGAAAGTGGAGTGATCTTATAGAAACATATTTGATCTGGAAGGAGCATGACGTAGACGTTGAGATGTTTCCACTAGTGGGAGAGTGTCGAATGAGGGAGCATAGTTACAGGATTAGGGGGTGGTCATTTAAAACTGAGTAGCATATGATCTTCTTCTCGCAGAGGTGGCGAATCTCTGGGATTCTCTACCACAGAGAGCTGCAGAGGCTAGATCATAAAGCTATTTAGTGACAAAACAGATCCATTTTTGAAAGATCAGGGAATTGAGAGCTATAGGGAACTGACACAGAAGAGGAGTTGAGGCCAGGTGCAGATTAGCTATGATCAAATTGAGTGGCAGGGCAAGCTTGAGAATTGTGGTCTACTCCTGCTCCTATTTTCCTATGTTTATATTTTCTTATTTAAAGCAGTAAAAGATTGGATGCTGAAACGTAATCACCTTAAAAGCATAACATGAGTCGACTTGCTGCCATTAGTGTAACCCTGGATTCTGATTACACATTACAGTCTGGGGGCATTCATTGCAAAAAAAAGGGTGGCCAACCTCCTAACATGGAATAACCAGTCACTTGTCCCACATAACCCAATGAGCTTAACATTGGTTTCACTATATTTGAAATTACATGAGGAATGGGAAATGCTAACAGAGAAATAGGAGACTCATACTTCATCATTTGGTGGTCGCTGCCTTCAGAAGTTTCAGCATGTTCTGACTGCTGGCAAACACCGAGGAAGTTGTACAGTTGAAACTGTGTAGTAGAACGTCAAGAAAAGTGGTGCCCTGTTTAATGCTGTTTGTTGAATTGCACTGGCACTCAGTCAGTGCCATTGCATTGTGATAATTTATTACCTGCAACTGACCACATTACATGTAAGCCTGTAATATATGAGAGTCCCAGTAGAGATGGAGCACTTTCACAAGAATTTCTCTTCAAAAGCTTTTCGGGAGTGACGGAAAGTCACGGAAGTCTAAAATCTGTTGTTTCTGATGCCCTTCTGCACTACCTTCGATGTCCATGACAATGCACTATTATTTGCGTAGAGGGACTAGAAGATCACATGTGATATGCATACAAAGCATTAATATTTAGTGATGTAGGGTAATCACAAGCACAAGAAGAAAACTGAGTTGGCAACCTACACTGTATTAGGCATGGAATATAAAAACAGTCACTCTTAAAGGTGAGAAATGGGAGGGTAGTTCAGCTGAGTGGTAGAAGGGAAAAGGATCATTTTTATAGTGAACCTCCATTCATATAGAATCACACGGATTTACAAAAGAAAAATTACAGCTTAACAACAGGTGAATGAGAAATTGGCATACCGGCTAAATCTTTAGACTAGTGTCCAAAGGCTTGGGTTATTGATCCAGGACAGAGAATTATAGAATAGAATAATAGATTCATAGAATGGTTACAGCACAGAAAGACACCATTCTGCCCAACATGTCTGCACCAGCTCTCTACCATTAGTTCCATATCTCAGCCTCTTTTCTGTTGCCTTACAAATTTTTCCGCAACACATACTTATCATGTACTGTTGAAAGTATTCTGACTGGCTGCATCACGTTCTGCTACAGCAATTTGAATGCGCAGCAAGAAGTTGCAGAGGGTTGTGGACTGAGCCTAATACATCACAGGCACATCCCTCCACATCAGTGGTAGTATCTATAGGAGGTGCTGCCTCAAGAAGGCAACATCCATCATCATTTAATCCCCACCATCTGGGCCATGCCATCTTCTCGCTGCTGCCATCAGGTAGTGGGTACAGAAACATTAAGTCTCACACCACCAGGTTCAAGAACAGCTACTTCCCTTCAACCATTCGGTTCTTAAACCAACCTGCACAACCCTAGTCACTACAGTTCAGCAACACTATGACCACTTTGATCACTTTGCAATAAAATGGGCTCTTTTTGTTCTAATTGTGTTCTTTCTTGTAAAAATTGTGTATTTATGTTTAATTTGCTTTTCTTGTGAATGCTGCTTATATGATGCTATGTGCCTGTGATGGTGCTGCAACTAAGTTTTTCATCGCACCTGTGCACACATGTACTTGTGCATATGACAATAAACTCAACTTTGACTCTGATCATCTACTCCCTCTCATAGACCACAACGGAACCTGCCACCACCACATCTGCAGACAGTGCATTCCAGATTCCAACGACATGCTACGTAAAAAAAGTTTTCCTCCTATCACTCTCTTCTTCCCTTTGTTTTTGGTTTATTGGTTTATTGGTTTATTATTGTCACTTGTACCGAGCTCAGTGAAAACCTTGTCTTACAAACCGATCGTACAGGTCAATTCATTACACAGTGCAGTTACATTGAGTTGGTACAGAATGCATTGATGTAGTACAGGTAAAAACAATAACAGTACAGAGTAAAGTGTCACAGCTACAGAGAAAGTGCAGTGCAATAAGGTGCAAGGTCACAACAAGGTAGATCGTGAGGTTATAGTCCATCTCACTGAGGTAGAAGCTGTCCTTATGTCTGGTGGTACGTGCCCTCAGGCTCTTGTATCTTCTATCCAATGGAATAGGAGAGAAGAGAGAATGTCCCGGGTGGGTGGGGTCTTTGATTATGCTGGCTGCTACACCAAGACAACGAGAGGTAAAGACAAGAGTCCAAGGAGGGAGGCTGGTGTCCGTTGATGTGCTGGGCTGTGTCCACAACTCTCTGCAGCTTCTTGGGGTCCTGGGCTGAGCAGTTGCCGTACCAAGCCGTGATACATCCAGATAGGATGCTTTCTATGGTGCATCAGTAAAAGTTGGTGAGTGTCAAAGGGGACAAACCAAATTTCTTTAGCTTCCTGAGGAAGTAGAGGCGCTGGTGAGCTTTCTTGGCCATGGCTTCTACGTGATTTGACCAGGACAGGCTGTTTATACTTGAGACCTTAAGTCCTTGACCAATCCACTGATGAGAACAGCCTCCAACTGCCCAAGTCACTTATTATTTTATGTACTTCCACCAGATTTCCTCTCAGCCTTCTCTTCTCAAAACTGCCTGCCTGCCTGACCACCTGTTTTTCTCCATGGATGCTGCCTGGCCTGCTGAGTTCCTCCAGCACCATACTGTTTTTCACCTAAGGTATTAAGACACTTATTTATTAGTCACATGTACATCAAAACACACAGTGAAATGTGTCTTTTTGCGTGACTGAGAATGTATTGGGGGCAGCCTGCAAGTATCGCCACTCTTCCGGCGCCAACATAGTATGCCCACAACTCCTAACATATACATCTTTTTGGAATGTGGGAGGAAACCGGAGCACCCGGAGGAAACCCACGCAGACACACGGGGAGAACGTACACACTCCTTACAGACAGTGGCTGGAATTGAACCTGGGTCGCTGGCGCCGTAATAGCATTACGCTAACTGTTAGATTCCAGCATCTGCAGCTTTTTGTTTCTCTTCTCCAAAGTAAACTGTCCCAGCCTCTCTACTCTATCTTTGTAACTGTGGTCCCTCATTCCACAAGCCAGTCTCATAAATCTTTTCTGGGCCATTTCTAGTGCCTTCATATTCTTCTTGTAATGAGGCAATAAAGAATACGAGCAATTTTATGTCATCTGCAGATTTAGAAACTATGGTTTGCACCCTCAAGCCTAGGTCATAAATCATAAAAAGCAGCAATCCTAACACCAATCCTGGGGGAATGCTGCCACTCACCTTCCTCCAGTCTGAAAAACAACCATTCACCTTGACATGAATTTGAACCCCATCATAGCTGGAGAATTCAAATTCAAGTTAATAAATAAATTGTGAGCATTAATAATGGTGATGATGAACTAATTGGATTGACCAAAATATCTCCTTGGTTCACTGAAGCCTTAAAATGAAAGAAAGCTAATGTCCTTGCCAGCAAACCTACATGTGACTGCAGACCCAAAACAATGTGTTTGACTCTCAACTGCCCTCTGAAATGGCATAGCAAGCTAGGCAGTTACAGATGGGCAATAAACACACTGTCCCATTCAATTTGTGACTGAACAAATTGTGAAATTATTTATGCTTCACACAAGCCTGATCCCACTCACCTTACTTCACCTCACCTTGTCAGTATATCCCTTCATATCTTTCTCTCTGAAGTAATTACACTAGCTTCTCCTTAAAGAATCAAGTCTATTTCCCTCAAATACTCCACGTCAGCAAGTTCTGCCTTCATGCACTCCACAAGTAAATAAATTTTCCCAAACTTCTGTGTTGGTTTTATTAATGGGTAGAGCATAGGACATGGATTTATTAATGACTACTTTACATTATGGCCATAATTTTAGAATCTTTCACAGCCAGAACTATCTTCTCTATATCCTAACCGATTGAACTCCTTCATAATTGTTAAAATCTTCCATCAGCCACCACATAAGACTTCCTTTATCAAGAAAAATAAAAGAACCTGGTCTCACGGCAGAATGTAAAGGTTCTCCCAGAAGAAAACTATCAATGACAGTTTAACAAACATGTCAAAAAGCAATTTTTTCTTCAGTAGTGATTTGGAAGCAGAAACTTGGGAGGCAGTTATTCATCAGTGACAGCTCGAAGGATTCCAGGGAGATGCTGATTATTACTTTTAGCAGGGAATATGTTTTGTTTTATTTGGCTGTGCTCATTACCAATAGGTAAAAGTCAGTCCAAACATAATTCTAAAAGCAAAGTCTCAGCTCGTAGCTATCTGCTACATCTGACCATGGAAATGTGAGATCCACAAGTCTTTTTAAAGTCACTGTCCAATTGTGGAGACCGTGAGTGTATTTTTCATAGCAACAAAGTGCATCAAAGTGTTCCTGATGCCAAAGGAATTTGTTTACTGGGTGGCACAGTAGTGCAGCTGGCAGAGCTGCTGTGTCACAGCTCCAGCGGAGTGGGTTCAATCCTGACCTCTGAAGCTGCCTGTCTGGAGTTTACATTTTCTCCCTGTGACAGCATCAATTTTCCCCCGGGTGCCCTCATTCCCCCCTACATCCCAAAGACTTGTGGGTTGTTAGGCTAATCGACCATTTAGGCGAGTGGTAGAATCGAGGGGATGTTGAAAGAACATGGGATGAACAAAAGAGGATTTGAATAAATGGAGCTTGATGGTCAGTGTGAACGTGATGGGTCAAAGGGCTTGTTTACATGCTGTATGAATCTATGAATCTATCCGTTAACGTATAGATTCCAGTTATGGTAATATGGCTATAAGTTATCCTACTTCATTTTATACAAGTGGGCCATGATTTCTTGCATTATTCTCAAGACATTTTTGACTGCTAACTATCTTCTGAAGTGGAGAAGCAAATCACTGAGTTGTATCTGATCTAATGCAGGGAGTATCTCTACCACATGCTCTGCAATGATTCAAAGCGGTAGCTCACCACCACCGTTTCGAGGGAAGTAGGGATTGCTAAAAATTTCAAGCCTTGTCAGCAACACCTTCACCTTGCAAATGAATAATAGAGTCAGAGAGTAATCCAGCATGGAATGGGCCTTCAGCCTAACTGCTTCATGCCGACCAAGATCCCCATCTAAGCTAGACCCATTTGTCTATGAACAGTCTTTCAATAGAAAGGTTTTCTTAAGGTTCAACATCCACAATTCTGTAATAAAACGTAAAATACTTGGAACCGTCAAATCTTACTAGCAAGATTCACCTAGATAACTATGTTTCTCTGTCCACAGATGCTACCTGACCTGCTGAGTGTTTCCAGCATTCGCCGTTTTTATTTCGTTATTATGGATCTACAGTTTTTGCATTATTCAAAATAATTGTTGACAAAACATTGCTATTTTAGAATACAAGCCCTTTTCAATTGTCAGGCATTAATGAAATAACATTTTTAATTACATTTGACACCTAGCTATTTATCCTTTTTGAACTTCTATATTAATTTATATTTTTTCCCATCTTACCCCACTTGAACATGGCGTGCAATGGTAACTTTGCATTGAAATTCATTCTATTCCACTGACCACTAGGAAAAATATTAACAGGCGCTTGGAAAAGTCTGAGCTAACAAAGGAGAGCCAGCTCAGACTTGTTAAAGACAAATCGAGTTTGAATAATCTGCTGGAATTTTTTGGTGAGGTAATGGAGATACACTTTTACCACTGCCAATTAAGAGAAAGGGTAGAGATTTGGGAATGGGGGACTGAGAGTTGGAGGGATCTCAACTCAAGGAAATCCACAGCTCATAACTAATCAAAATGAAGATCTTCAAGAAGGCACTGAGAACTGAAGTTTCTTCACTGGGGAACTGTGAAAATATCAGAAGGAATGTACCACCTCCCACATCACTGTCCACCTGCCCCACCAATTGGCAATGCAGTAAAACCCCAGATGGCCTCATCAGTTACCTCAGAACCCATGAAACTGCAGTGAAAGCAAGTCAACCGTGACTCTGAGGGTCAGCCTTAGAAGAAGAACAGATAGTTGACAAAGGGTTGCAGTAGATGCTGTCTACATGGATTTTCAGAAGGCATCACACAAAAGTCCTATAAAAAAAGTCTGGTTAGCTAAACAGAATCCCCGAGGATTAAAAGGTCAGTAGCAGAATAGATGGGACATTGGCTTAAAAATCAAAGGCAGGAAACAGTTGTAAACAGCTGTTTCTCAGAAGGGAGAATTGGAGACAGCGGTGTTCTCCAAGAGTCAGAGCAGAAATCACAGATTTTCTTTGGTAAATATTAGTGACTTAGGCATGGGTGTGCAGCGTAATGTTTCCAAATTTGCAATTTACACAAAACTTGGAAGTGTGCTAAATGTGGAGGGCAGCAATAGATACAAATATAGATAGGCTGACTGAAGGGCAGACATGTGGCAGATGAAATTTAATACAGTGAAGGATTAACTGATACACTTTTTCAGAAAGGATAAGGAGAGGCATGTGCAAGAACAGAGGGACCTGGATAGATATATGCATAGATCCTTGAAAAAGCAGTTAGTCACACATATTTGGTCCTGATATTCACAAAGAAACATAGAGAATGCAGAAGTTTTGTTGAACCTGTACAAAGCACTGGTTAGGCACAAATGGAATTTTGCATCATTAAGCCCTAGGAATGGTGTGAAATCCTGGAGATGCTGCATGAACGATTCACTAGAATGGTTCCAGGTGGAGATTTCAGCTGCAAGGTTACACAGGAGCAGCTTAGGATGTTCTGGGAAACAAGAAGGTTGAGAGGAACAAAGAAGGTTGGAAGGAGATCTGAAGGAGATGTACAAGATTGGTTTAGCTTGTGTAAATAGAGGGAAGTTGTTCCCATTAGCAGATGACTCAAGGACCAAAGGACAATGATTTTTAAATTCTGGCCAATATTTTGGGGATGTAGAGAAAAAAAATACTTCAGAGAGTAGTTATGAGTTGGAACTCAGTATCTGTAATATGTAAACGTGAATCACCAGTGTCTCCAAAAAGGCATGGCGGACAATAACTTGTAGGTCAATGCGGAAGAAGTGAGGCAATGGAACTAATGGAGTTGCTCTACCAGGAGCTAGCAAAGACTCAATGGGCGGAAAGACCTTTTTCTGTGCAGCTACAATACTATTGTGCGTGTGGATACACAATAAGTTTACAAGAATACCATAGAGTGCATCTACTGACCAGGAATGCATTATGTTAAGTTTATGACTGCAAGATTGGTTATTTACTTTAAATCATGCCAGCATTCCATATTTCAAGAATTGTTAAACTTTTCTCAGTCTTTATTTTTGCAGTAGATTAACAGTAACTAAATCAAATCAGGTACGCAGTGTTAAGGGAGAGAGTCAACTGTTTGATTTCTCAGCTAACAATTCTGCCTGGAAAAATATACTGTAGCTTTCATTAATTGAGATGCATAAAATGACATTTTCCCTATCATACCAAATTTTTTCCCCCACAAAAATATAAAACTGGTGAAGGTGCTATGTACCTTAGAGTTCCTTGCATATCACTCTAAATGCAGTCAGAAATCCTTAATGTGAAATTCATTAGCAAGAACTGAGCTTTTCTTTGTTGAATTGTTTGCTGTCTTTGTTTCTAGGAATGGCGCCATGCTGCCAGCAGGAAGTCTCTTGGCATCCGTAGCCCAGTGCACTCTGCCAACACCATGATTATTAAAGACATAAAGACACAGAGCTGTCTAAGTTCATTTGAATCAGTTGTTTGGTACTGCAGCTTTTAATTTACTCCAGTGTACATTATAGACACAAACCAAGTACAGTATAAAGTAAAACAAGCTCTCACAGCATTTGAACACTGAAGACCTGCACATGAGGTAAAGATAAGAGGGTTTCCGTCAGACATTCATTTCCAGTTTCCTCATACTGGAAAAAAAATCCAGGTTAAGAGAAATAGGACTTGAATAGCCTGTTGTCAGAAACTTTGGGTTGTGATGCAACATCATTGCACCTTTCTACAAGAGTATGGGATTTTCAAAGGAGGGTTGGTCTCTCCAGCCTAACACCATTGGCAGTATCCTGACCTGTCAGGCGTGCCCGGCAGGAAATTATAAGTGCACTGCCAAGAAGTTTCCATTTGTTTCTTTCAGTGATGGAAGATTGGAGCTAGAGGCCAGTGCTCCAGGAGACCCCAATATGTGCAGACAGCTGACAAGGCTCCCTGCCATGTTGTGCAAGGTAGTGAAATGGCTGGCAAAATCACTGCTTTTGAAAAAAAATCAGCAATCTATGCATTGAGTCAAGTCCCATCAAAGGGTTGAGCACAGAAGTCTAAGGATTGTTAGAAGTGCTGCAAGTGTCACTGTTGATTAAAACTGAGGTCCTGCCTGACCTCTCTTCTGGATTTAAAGATCCCAAGATGCAATTTTACAGCACAGGACCATGCTCCTTGGAGTATTAGCCAATCCTTAATCCTCAATTAACATGTTGTCTAGTCATTACTGTTTGTTAAAATTTGACTAACTTAGTTGCAGTTTTTCCAATGCTACAAAAAAAAATTTATAGCGACTCCCTGTTTGAGCATGTGAACCGACTCGGCGGTTGGGTCCCGCGTCGTCGGAGCAGCGAGGCCCAAGATGGCGTTGGGCCTTCGTCTTCCCCGAGCGACAGGGAGAACTCGCGCGCGGGAAAAGTTTGATGACGTAGCGCATACGTCATTTCCGTTTTCGGTGGGCGGGAACCGTTCCTCTTAAAAGGCCCGCGCAAGGCGGGAAAATAAATCAGTTTTTGTTCCGCAGCCCACCGACTAGTGTCTTGCTTTCACATCGCGGTAGCAGCTGCTACATTGGTGACCCCGACGGTCCAAACAGATTTTGGACCAGCACAATGGACGACAACGCAGCAGCCAACGCAGTGGCACTCAAGCTGCCCACCTTTTGGACGCTTCGGCCCAGCGTCTGGTTTGACCAGGCTGAAGCACAATTCCAACTTCGGCAGATGACATCTGACTCCATAAAGTACTACCACGTGGCCAGCTCTCTGGACCGGGAGACAGCCGCCCAGGTCGGAGACTTCATCCAGTCTCCTCCGGAGGAGGATAAGTACCTGGCTTTCAAAGACCTTCTTATTCGGACCTTCAGCCTCTCCCGTTGCGAGCGCGCCACCCGCCTGCTTCATCTTGACGGCCTGGGGGACAGATCCCCATCGGCCCTAATGAACGAGATGGTGGCCTTGGCTGAGGGACACAAGCCTTGCCTAATGTTTGAACAGGCCTTCCTCAAACAACTACCCGATAACATTCACCTGCTGTTGGCCGACACTGATTTCAGCAACCCACATGAGGTAGCTGCCCAGGCAGGTGTCCTGTGGAAGGCCAAACGTGAGAGCAGATCGTCCGTCGGCCAAATTGCCAGGCCGCGAGCCCAACGCCTACCTAAACCAGTCCCAGCAACCGAGCGACCACACCCCAGAAACACAGATGACAACACTGGTGACCAGCTGTGTTTCTACCATCAGAGGTGGGGCATGGAGGCCCGTCGATGCCGCCCACCCTGCATGTTTCAGGGAAACGCCAGGGCCAGCCGCCGCTGATGGCTACGACGGCTGGCTGCCAACACAGCTTCCTATTCGTTTGGGACAAGCAGTCTGGGCATCATTTCCTCGTCGATACTGGAGCAGAGGTCAGTATTTTGCCCCCGACTGGCCGCGACACTCGTAACAGGCAACAAGGTCCTGTGCTTAATGCCGCAAACGGCACAATGATACGGACTTTTGGTACCCGTACTGTCAAAGTCGACCTGCACTTCTGGAAAGAATCAGACAGCAGCAGAACCAAAGAACTTACGATAAATGCTTTATTAGCTTTCTCTAGCGGGAGTGAGAAAAATACAGAGACAGAGTAACCATGTAACTCTAACTCTACACCGAAACCCACTCAAAGAAGGCTCGGCTACAGCGTATCTTTATACCCTTTTTCATGGGAATGCTAGGTGAGAAACTACTCTTACACAGGCAATTGTTTACATAAAGTTTCGAACATAACAAGATATAGGTATAAAAACTATTTCTTCCCACTTGCACCTGCTATTTAAACTAGACATAACTAAATCACACCATAATGAAGTCATTCTTTACCTTGAAAATCCTTTCACAGTGAGAACCATACTAAAAAGCATACTATTAACCCTTACATTGCCAGTCGTTAACCCTTGCATTTCCAGCTATCTTTCACATTCCCTCCTCTTTATCATTCCATGATAAACAATTCTATAAAACAAGTGATCGAGTACAATACTGTGCTAATAATGGAAAAAGATAGCGTACTATAATGATTACAATAATAATAAGTACTACTATTAAGCCATAATGCAAAATCGCATCCCATATGCTACTAAACAGGCCTCCGAATGGCCATTGCCATTTAGACCCTTTAGTAAACCCATGCAGGTCCTGCCCTACTTGTCTAATGTTGTTAAGCTCTCTAACAATGTGCTCAGAGAGGGACGTAATATTGGCAGACTCGTCAGGGATATAAGTACAACATTCGCTACCTTTGATAGCACATGTTCCTCCTTTTTCTGCTAAAGTAAAGTCAAGGGCCATACGATTCTGCAGGACTGTTTGCCAGATTGCCATTATCTCAAGTGGATATTTCAGTTACTTGGGTCTGAGTTTGTGATAGGGTTTTGGCAGTATTGTTGGCCAATTTCTCAAGGGCTGCAGCTAGATTTATTATTTCCCTTGAGTTCCTGGCTGTCCCATAAGAAGGGAAAGCGATCATCCAAAATCGCTCAGCTGCAATCCCTTAGCTGTCTGGTCCAATGGGAGTGATTCTGCAACTGGGTCATAGCTCTCAAATGGGGTATTATATATCCCATATAACAACAGCCAGTCCACTTTTTATATGCCTTTTCTAAACCCTGTGTACTCCACCTATCATCAGTTTCTCCAGGGAGCCACATATAAGCCCGATCTCCACGTATCCACTGGGTACCATTTACTGGTGCGGGAGGGGACGGTCGTAGAAAGTGAGAACCTGGTTCTCCAACCTTCATAGTGGTACATGTACAGTTACCCAGGAAAACTGCATCCCTATCTCCCTCAAAATTACAATAACATGTGGCCTTTATCACTTCGTCATCTTTAGGCACCTGCAGATACGGCAATGGGCCAGGCCTTGTTTTGGTTAATGGAAGCCTGACATACTAGCCATCAAAGCACCTACAACCACAATCACTAATATTATTTGACATACTTGTTTCCAAGCCACGAAGTAGCGGGTCATGCTGTCGAGTTGCATTCAAGAATATTCGAATGGAGAGTTCTTCACTCTCATTAAGAAGAACTACTGACATTGGGAACATGGTAAGGCTATGTTGCAGGATTTCGGCAGAGACCTAACAGGCTCCCAACCCCACCTGTGAGGCATATGTGTGACAGAGAGATAGAAAGGAGTTATCAGAGATGGCCCTAACTACTATGAGGCTGCCAAAAACAAGTCCTAGAATATTTAGGGATGCACTAAATGTCCATTTTCCCCCCAACATGTTGTCCTTTCCCTCGACCAATCTTTTTGCAGTCAGAATAATGTATCCACAGAGGTTGTCCTTCAACCTTTACCGCCGTGGGCGTAGTGAGTAGCACTTGAAAGGGGCCTTTCCACCTTGCTGCCAACTTTTTACACTCCCAATTTCTTATCAGCATGTAATCTCCGGGCTGGATCCTCGATTCCTCTGTGTTGTCCTCTTCCTTTCTCTGAGCATTGCGAACCTGTGAATGTAGAAACTTAAGAACATGAGTTAATTTTTGTACATAAGTAATCATTCTCTCACTAAGGGCATGAAGGTCATGACATGCATCTATGTTTTTACCTGCAGCCCATGGTGTGCGCAGCGGTTTTCCAAACAATACTTCTGCTGAAGTTAACCCTGTACTGGTATTGACGGTAGCTGGGCGTCGGGTTTTACTGGTGCACAGGTAGTTTTTCCTACCTCATGTGGAGACACAGACCAAACCTCGTCAGGAATTTCTGTCTGATCCTATGACCGATGGTGTTTCAATATGCCGAAAACTTCCTGAGTCGTCGCCCAATATGACAACACACCTTGAGGGAACTCCTGCTTAGTAGTCAAATTAGGATTAGCAAGATTCACCAAGCATTGTGTTAAAACACCGAGTTCCTTAGCCGTATGTCCCTTATTAACAGCAAGTGTAACATGTGGATGGATTAATCCTGTTTGCTTCCACATCATCTCTGGCACTTCTGCAATCAGGGCTGTCCCCTGCCGTCCCTCAACTTTCCCTGTCAAGCGTACACTTACTGTGTGTCCTTCATACACCTCGTAGAAATGCTCTTTCTCCCGATCATGACCAGTGGGATCATAGCACAGGGTGACATGAGGGTTAGGCAGGCCAGAAAAGAGTTTTCTGGTGGAAGGTCTACTGACCACCACCGGGGAGGGCTGACTGCCATGAGGACTCGTGACTGTACACAGGGTGAACTCACATAGAGCCCCCTATTGGTGCACAATTACAATTCGGCGACAGCTGTTTTACCTGGAACTTTACCCTTGCTGCCGTCGACTGGCCACTCCTGGGAGCCGATTTCCTTCGGGCCCACAGCCTGTTAGTCGACCTGCAAAAGAAGCGGCTAGTGCACTCCAGAACTTTCGAAACCTATCCCCTGGGAGAAGCCAGCCTACTAGCCCCGCGCCTGGACTCCGTTTCCCTGTCTGGAAACGAGTTCACCAAGCTCCTAGCCGAGTTCCCATCGGTTTTGGCACCTCAGTTTACAAATTCGATGCCCAAACATGGGGTGCAGCACCACATCACTACCACAGGGCCACCCCTTCATGCCCGAGCACGACGATTACCTCCAGACAAGCTCCGCCTGGCAAAGGAAGAGTTCCACTGCATGGAGGAGCTGGGGATCGTTCGCAGGTCAGACAGCCCCTGGGCCTCCCCCCTGCACATGGTCCCCAAAGCCACCGGCGGGTGGAGGCCCTGCGTTGAGTACTGCAGGCTGAATGACGCCACCACCACGGACCGCTACCCCATCCCTCACATCCAGGACTTCGCGGCGAACCTACACAGGGCCCACATCTTCTCCAAAGTGGACCTCATCCGGGGATACCACCAAATCCCGGTCCACCCTGACAACGTCCCCAAAACTGCGCTTATCACTCCATTCGGCCTCTTCGAATTCCTTCAAATGCCGTTTGGCCTTAAGAACGCCGCACAGACTTTCCAGCAGCTGATGGACGCAGTAGGCCGAGATCTGGACTTCGTGTTCATTTACTTAGATGACATACTAATCACCAGCCGTGACCGCCAAGGACACCTTTCCCACCTCCGCCAACTGTACTCCCGTCTCCGTGATTTCGGCCTCACTATCAACCCGGCCAAGTGCCAATTCGGACTTGACTCTATCGATTTCCTCGGCCACAGAATCACCAGCGAAGGAGCAACACCCCTACCTGCCAAGGTAGATGCTATCCACCATTTTGCCCATCCCAACACGGTCAAAGGCCTGCAGGAATTCCTGGGGATGGTCGACTTTTACCATGGGTTCATCCCTGCAGCAGCCCATATCATGCGCCCTTTGTTGTCGCTGATGTCTGGCAAGGGCAAGGACATCGCCTGGAAAGATGAGGCTGCAGCTGCCTTCGTTAAGGCCAAGGATGCCCTGGCAGACGCCGCGATGCTGGTACACCCTAGGACAGACGTCCCAATCGCCCTCATGGTGGACGCATCCAACACCTTGGTTGGTGGAGTACTGGAACAACTAATCCAAGGCCGTTGGCAACCCTTGGAATTTTTCAGCAGGCACCTTAAACCACCCGAACTGAAATACAGCGCTTTTGATCGGGAACTTCTAGCACTGTACCTGGTGGTCCGGCATTTCCGGTACTTTTTAGAAGGCAGGCCTTTCACTGCTTTCACTGACCATAAGCCTTTGTCCTTCGCCTTCACCAAGGTCTCCGATCCCTGGTCAGCTCGTCAGCAGCGACATTTGTCCTACATTTCCGAATTCACAATGGATATCCAACATGTCTCCAGAAAGGACAATGTTGTTGCTGACGCGCTTTCCAGACTGACCATCCACAGCCTGTCCCTGGGTGTTGACTACACGGCCCTGGCTGACACACAGCAAGCCAACAACGAGCTGCCCAGCTACAGAACTGCAGTCTCAGGCCTGCAGCTCCAACATTTCTTAGTTGGTCCAGGTCAGCAGACCCTCCTTTGCGACATCGCAACAGGTCAACCCCGCCCTATAGTTCCTGCAGCCCGGCAGAAACACGTTTTTGACTCGGTACACGGGTTGGCGCACCCGTCCATCAGATCAACTGTCCGACTGGTCACCAGCAAGTTCATCTGGCACGGCCTGTGCAGACAGGTCAGTGAGTGGGCCAGGACTTGTCCGTACTGCCAGACATCAAAAATCCAATGACACATCAAGGTCCCACCACAGCAGTTCGAGCCTACCCGTAGAAGGTTCGACCACATCCACGTTGACCTGGTTGGTCCTCTGCTAGTTTCAAGAGGAGCACGGTACCTTCTTACCATCATGGACCAGTTCACAAGGTGGCCAGAGACAACCCCTCTATCTGACATCATGACAGATTCCTGCGCCCGGGCACTGCTCACAACTCGGATCTCACGTTTTGGTGTTCCGGCCCACATCACTTCAGACAGGGGCACCCAGTTTACCTCCAACCTCTTGTCTGCATTAGGGACGCAGCTGCACACCACCACGGCCTACCACCCTCAATCAAATGGGTTGGTGGAACGTTTCCACCGCCATCTGAAATCAGCCCTGATGGCCCACCTGAAAGGTCCTAACTGGGTCGATGAACTGCCTTGGGTTCTGCTCGGCATATGCACTGCCTCCAAGAAAGATCTTCACGCTTTGTCAGCTGAACTTGTGTATGGTGCACCCCTGGTCGTCCCAGGGGATTTCATACCTGCCCTTCGGGGCCAAGAGGAACAACCAACAGCAGTCCTGGAAAGACTGCGCGAGAGGTTCGGCAGCTTGGCATCGATTCCCACTTCGCAGCATGGTCAAGCCCCATCCTGTGAGCCCAAGGAACTACGAGACTGTAAGATCGTTTTCGTTTGCAGAGGCACACCCCAGGCACCGTTGCAACGACCATAAGAGGGGCCGTTCCAGGTCATCAGGAATAATGGGTCCACCTTTATTTTGGACACTGGGGGCAAGGAAGAGGTCTTCATGATGGACCACCTCAAACCAGCCCATTTAGATCTACAACAACCGGTCGAGGTCCCAACACTGCGATGCAGAGGCCGACCTCCTAAGCAATGGCTAGCACAGCCCGCGAACCTTGGGGACCGTATCGCCAGTTCTGGGGAGGCAGGGTTGTGTAGCGACTCACCATCCGAGCAAGTGAACTGGCTCGGCGGTCGGGTCGCGCGTCGTCAGAGTAGTGAGGCCCAAGATGGCGTTGGGCCTTCATCTTCCCCGAGTGACGGGGAGAGCTCGCGCGTGGGAAAAGTTTGATGACATAGCGCATACGTCGTTTCCATTTTTGGTGGGCGGGAACCGTTCCTCTTAAAAGGCTCGTGCAAGGGGGGAAAATAAATTAGTTTTTGTTCTGCAGCCCACCGACTAGTGTCTTGCTTTCACATCGCTAATTAAAGATTTTTGAAAGAACTCCATTGATGATCAAGTACTTTGAGATGTTCTGGGCCATGAAAGGTGATATATTAATATTGATCCTTCTTGATTAAATTGAAAAGTAGGGTTTACAAAGTGTCAAGGGCTAGTCGTGGACCACAGTCATAGAGTCATAGATTTATACAGCATGGAAACAGGCCCTTCAGCCCAACTTGTCCAAGACAACCAAGTTGTCTAACTGTGTTAGTTCCATTTAACTGCATTTGGCCCATATCCCTCTAAATCTTTCCTATCCACGTACCTGTTCAAATGTCTTTTAACTGTCATGATCGTACCTGCATCTACCCCTTCTTCTGGCAGCTCGTTCCATATAGTCACCAGCCTCTGTGTGAAAAAGCTGCCACTCAGGCCCTTTTTAAATCCTTCCCCTCTCACTTTAAACCTAAGCCCTCCAGTTTTGGACTCCCCTACCCTGGAGAAAAAGACTTTAGCTATTTACCTTTTCTATTCCCCTCATAACTTTATAAACCAGAGGACTAGGGAGCTTTTAGGATCCAGCAGCAGAAGACTAAAAGCTCATAAGAAGGGAGAAAATGAATTTTGAGATAAAAATTGCATGTTGTACAAAAACAAACAGTACAAGTTTCTATGGATCTATAAATATGAAGAGAGCAGCTGAGGTAAAATGGGGCCTCCAGAGAATGAGGCTGGTTAACTAATAACAGCAAACAAAGAAATGGCAGATATGTTGAATAAGCTTTTTGTATTAGTCTTCATTGTTGAAGATATTGCTCTTATCCCTAAGATATCAGACAGGCTAATTTCAAGTAAAATGGTAGAGCTTACGAAAATCCCATTTACAAGGGATAACGTATTGGGGAAACTGAAGAGGCTAAAATGAGACACGTCACCAGGATCTGATGGACTGTACACAAGGGTTTTAAAGGAAGCGGCTGAGAGCTAGTGGACCCATTGGTTGAAAATTTTCATAACTCGCAAAACTCTGGAAGGTATCAGAAGATAGGAAAACAGACAATGTGACCCCCTTGTTCAAAAAATGAGAAAGACAAAAGGCAGGGAACTACAGGCCAGTTAGTTTAACAACTATTATTGGTAAAATGCTAGAGTCAATAATCAAAGAGGAAACAGCTAATCACTTAGGAAAGCTGAACATAATTAAATATAGTCAATGTAGTTTTATGAAGGGTAAATCATGTTTGACAAATTTGCTTGAATTCTTTGTAAAAGTAATAAGGAGAGTTGATCAAGGGGAACCTCCAGATGTAGTGTATTTAGATTTCCAGAAGGCATTTGACAAGGTGCCACATAAGAGGCTATTGCATAAATTTAAAGCCTATGGTATTGGAGGAAGTGTGTCAGAATCAATAGAAAACTGGTTGTCTCATAGAAAACAGCATTGGAATAAATGGGTCTTTTTTAGACTGGAAGGAGATAAATAGTGGAGTAGCAGGGAGCAGTTCTTGGCCCCCAATTATTCACAACTTAACATTAATGAGCTGGAGGAAGGAACAATATGAAGATTTCCAAGTTTGCAGATGATACAAAAATAGATGGAAGGGCACGTTGTGATAAGAATACTGTAATCCTGAAATGGGATATAGTTTGATTGAGTGAGTGGACAAAAGACTGGCAAAATGTGGGGAAGTTTGAGGTTTGACACTTCGGTAAGAGAAATTAAAAGACAGATTATTATCTAAATTGAGAGTGGCTGCAAGTGAGTGAAGTACAGAGAGATCTGGGTGTTCCAGTGCCCAAGTCACAAAAGCTAGTAGGCAGATCCAACAGGACGTCAAACGGCATTTTGGACTTGTTTGCAAAGGGGTTGGAGTCTAAAAATAGGAAGGTTTTATTGCAATTATACAGGGTGTTGGTGAGGCCTCACCTTGAATACTGCATACAGTTTTGGACCCATCACCTAAAAAAAGACATAATAACATTGGAAGCAGTATAAAGAAGATCCTCCAGGTTAATTCCTAAGATGAGAGGGTAGTCTTACCAAGACAGACCAAATAGTTTGGGTTTGTATTCTTGGAGATTAGAAGAATAAGGGATCACCTTATTCAAACATTTAAGATCGTAAGGGAGTTTGGATCCTAAGGGTAGATGTTGGGATATTTTCACGAGTGGGAGATTCTTGAACAAGGGGACATAACTACAGGATGGGCCAGTCAATTAAAAATGAGGTACGTAGAGATTTGTTCTTGCAGAGGTTGGTGAATCTCTGGAATTCTCTGCCCTGGCAGATGGTGGACGTTGGGTCATTAGAAGTATTTAACGTAGAGGTGGATAAATATTTGATGAATCAAGGAATAGAGGGGATGGAGAAATGGCACAGAAAAGGAGTTGAGGCCAATATAGGTCAGCCATAATTGTATTGATAGCATGGATAAGAGATTCATAGTGAATCCATGATTCACAGAGAGTCATAGTGAATGGTTATTTTTTTGGACTAGAGACAGGTAAATATTGATGTTTCCAGGGATTGGTGTTTGGGTCAATTTTTTATCAATATGAATGACCTAGTCTTCAGGGTACGGTATTGTGAATTGCAAAGAGTGATAAATTGCAACACGATATAGATGGGCAGATGCATAGCAGCTTAATGTGGAGAAATGTGAGATGTTGCACTTTGGTAGGAAGAATGAGGAAAAGCATATAGAATGCAGGGTACTGTAGAGGGACCAGAGGCTCCTGCACATTATTGAAATGGCAGGAGAGCGTGAGAAAGTGAAGGAGGTATAGAGTATGAAAGTAAGGAAGTCATGCTGTATAAACAGTAGTCTAGCCTCAGCTGGAAAATTGTGGTTAATTCTGGTTGCCTCATTATTGGAAGGTGGTGGAGTCACTGGAGAGGGTCTAGAGAGATGGTTTACATGAATGGATCCTGGGATGAGGGACTGCAGCTACAAGGATAGATTACAGAAGCTGTGAATTTGAAGATAAGGCTTAGGGGAGATCTGATTAAAGTGAACAAAATGATTAGGGGTCAGGACAGAATGGATGGTGAGAGGCTGTTCCCATTAGTGGAAGTGTTGAGGACTACAGAGCACGGGTGTAAATTAAAGAGAAAGAAAATTAGTAGTGATACGAAGAAAATCTTTCTTATGCAGCATGTGGTTGGAATCTGGAATGTACAGCCTGAAGATGTGTTGGAGGCTAGTTCCATTGTGGCCTAAAGAGGGAGTCAAATAAGTATGTGTTGAGGAGAAAATTGTGGAGCAGAGGTCAGGGTCTGGAACTTCAGAGTAGGTACAATGGGCTGAATATTGTGTTTGTGAGTGCACAGTTGCATGCATGTGTGTGTGTGTGTGCGTGTGTGTGTGTGTGTGTGTGTGTGTGTGTGTGTGTGTGTGTGTGTGAATTCTGTATTTTTCCTACATGACTGATAAGATTTGTAACGATTGTTAAAATGAACATTTTTGAATGTAATTACATTAGATTAGATTAGATATCTCTATTTGTCACATATACATCGAAACACACAGTGAAATACATCTTTTGCGTAGAGTGTTCTAGGGCATCCCGCAAGTGTCTCCACACTTCCGTCGCCAACATAGCATGCCCACAGCTTCCTAACTGCGTCTTTGGAATGTGGTAGGAAACCAGAGCACCCGGAGGAAACCCATGCAGACACGGGGAGAACGTACAAACTCCTTACAGACAGCGGCCAGAATTGAACCCAGGTCTCTGGCGCTGTCATAGTGTTACGCTAATCTCTACACTACCGTGCCTGCCCATGATTCTGGGATTAGGAAGCTGCTTTTCATGTCACACTTTCGGATTCACTTAATATATTTTCTGATCAGTTCAAAATTCAAAGCCATAAACCAGCAGATAATCAAAATGTAGGATGCAGAATATGTGGGAATCAAAAAGGAAATAAGTGACTGGTAATCCAACAGTGAAGTATTACTAAACACATATAAAGGAAATGAACTGAAAGTTAAATATGAGTAAAACCTACCATAAAATAAAGCAGAAACTGAATCAATAAAATCATTGAAACCAAGTTACTCAAGCCTCCTAAATTTTACTCTGGCTGAATGTTTCCAAGAAATAATAACATTTCTAACATAATTCATTAAAAGATTCTACATAAATTGGCTGTATTTTATTTAGTGTTGACTATAAAACGTTATAGATCCCTGAAAAATATTTTCTCAGAGTGGGCTATTTTAGTGTGTCTCAGATTAAATTTGGAATACTTGGTCACAATTTCAGCTGGGCATTGCTGGTTAGTTCTCTCTGAATATTTTGGTTCTTCCTAGCTGGCTGTTGTCCATATCATAGCAAAATCCTCTGCACTTCATTTGGATTCCAGAAGCCAGTTTAAGGATTCCTGCCTTCTTAATGCAGTGAAAATGCCATGAGAGTGCTAGGGTTTTGTTAATTGGGAGTTCCTCCCATTCACTGGCACTCCATTGACAGAAAATCCTGAGAACCAACAAGCTACCTAACAATTTTGGGAAAAAGATTGGCCATTAATTTAAACTGCAAACACTTGCAAAGGCAAACTACCTCAATAACAAATGTCCAGAATGTTGTCATCCATGAACACCAGCACCCCCATAAGCACTTGATTACCTCATGGCTCACTCCATTAATGAGCTGGAGATCTACCAAGGATTCTCGGAGACTACTAACACCCCGAGGATGGGTCAGCCAAGTATAGTTTTATTAGCTTTTACCTCTTTTGTGAGTTTTCTAACTGTATCAGCTCAATATTATTCAAGTTTCATGAGTTCTTACAACCCCCACCCCCACTCACCACCATCACCTCTACTCCCACAATCTCTTCAGATTGACACATGATTTCTTGGACTCTTGAAGAGGAAAAATATAGTGGGTTACTTCATTGCAGAACAGTTTACAGTATGCTACATGCACGACAAATGAAACTTTAAACCCTTTGGAGTGAAAATAAAACAGCGTTAATGAATCAGCAGCCCATTGTACACATGCCAGATCTTGTTTTTTCCACAGTGGAAAATCCAGTCAGAACCACAGATTGACCTCTACAACACCTTGCTGATGTCTGGTGACTTACTGCTCCTCTCCTGGGGATCAGTAAACAGCTCGCTTGCTTCTAAATGAAAAGGTTGTGTGGCTTAGTCTCAAGATTGAGTACAAAAAAGACTAAGCTGCCAATCTGGTGCAGTCCTGCAAGAGTTCTGTACTGTCAGAAGAGCCTCCTTTAGAATGAAATATTTAAACTTCGCTCCACCTGCCAAATCAAGCAGATATAAAAATATTGTATTCGTACCATGCTGAAACGCAGCAGGGCACTTTTTCTTGGTGTCCTATTCAATGCATAAGCAAAATAAAAGGATTATCTAGTCATTATTACATTTCTGCTTGTCGGAGCTTTATGTGCATAAAATGGCTCCAATGATTCCTACATTAAATAGTGATGGCTGTTTAAAAATTATTAACTGCAATGCACTTTGGGATAGTGTGAATTCAAGAAAGACACTAAGTAAAAGCTAAATTTAACTCTCTAGATGTCTACTGTGCACCAGTTCTTCTAGCCTTACTTGGCACTCTCCCTTAACCCCTGAGAATTTATTGCACCATTTCTCCTGGCTATAGACACAGGATGCAGCAATGTCTAAACCTGCCATGTCCCACTGGCTTGCTGCACAGAAGATAATCCCTTACTGCCACAGATGAATACTGTTTGTTAATTTTCCCTTCTGCCACCTCCAAACTTCTTCAGCAATGGGTACAATGGAGACACAAGAGACAGCAGATGCTGTAATCTAGAGCAAAGAAAAAACCTGGAGGAACTCAACGGGTCAGGCAGCATCTGTGGAGACAAAGAGGTGGTCGATATTTTGGGCTCAGACCCTGTATCAGGATTTTTAGGTGCTGCTCTCAGAGTTCATCATGCCATGCTCTGCGTTAACAGTGAGCTCTAAGAATACACGTGTGTTCAGTACTCCAGCACCCTTCAAACCAACCAATGTTTCTTGAGGCACTGTTCTCATTGTGTCCTGAGATCCAATGTTTAACGCCATGCATCAGCATATTCAAGCTCTTGACCTTTCACTGCAACAGCACCCCTCACGCTAAATCAAAGCTGTCCTGGTCTGCAGTCCCACTTTATGCTTTACTGCCCTGGTGCTGTAACAAAGACTTTTTTCCTTCCTTTCAGATGTCAAAGATCATAAGAAACTTACTTCCTACATCCTTGCCCCCTCTAGAGCAAACCATCACTCCTGGGTAACTGAAGAATGCATGGGGAATTTAGAAAAATCGCATAATGGCCAAGTTCCTGAGAATCCAACTGGGTCAGCCCACATGTGATCTGTATGATCATGTTGACAAGTGCCAGCAGCGTGGCTAAATATTTTTCTTACCCCAACTTTGGAATCAATTTTTACATTCTTTTACTTCATGGAAAAAAAAGAGAAAATGTTCATTTTGGTAAGATTAAGAACAGTAAGAGTATTCATTATGGGTCTTCACAGCACAGACTATTCTACATCCCTCTGCATTTCTCCACAATCTAGTCGAAGCTCAGCTCTATGAACAAAATATTTACTGAATCTTGAAATATTAAACTGATTATTGGCTTGTGTAATATTGATTGCTCTCAGCCACAACCTTCCTCACTACAGAATTATTTCAAATTAATGAAACGTGAATTCCTAGCAGTAATGTAATGTGTATTTTCCTTCTGAGTCACTAATGGCTGTGTCCCTGAGCAAAGCCATTTTCCTGATAGCAGCAGAAACTCTGACACAGAAGGAAGAGATGGAGTAAAAGTGAAACATGGAAGCAAATTCAACGTAGAATAAATATTCTGAACAAGAGCTGTTTGGAATTATCTGTAGATCGGGTGTCTGCCACGTTGAACACACAATGCACTGTGAGAGAGCAGATGAAATCACTGTTGCCAGCATTTTATTTTGTTAGTCTAGTGGTGAAACAGTCAAGATTCTGAAGAGTGCTGGCTCAGCATTTGCAGTAACATAAACACAATTAATAAATGCTAACAACTTTACCCAGTCTCATGTTTCCCTCCTGTGTTACATTACTAAATTGTAGACTGGACAGTAGTCCAGGAATAATTTAGCTTAAAGCATCAACTCCCAGTGCAGCAAATAATTTTTCTTCTCCTATGTCTCCAGGAAGACAAAGTTTAAGGAAGGAGAGAATATGTGATGGGAAGGGTATAGTGCTGCACCATTGCAGAGGATCGCATTGAAATAAAGAAGTTTCCAAACACCATTCCCCTCATTTGCTATTCTATGTCATTTTCCTTACTCTTGACAACTGATTTTCTTTCCCATTTCTCTGTGCTTTCTGTTTTGTCCGTTATAGGATCTTGTGCTTTTTCCAATTCTTTTGTTGAGTCTACACTCTAAAAAATAACGTCTTCTCTTTACAAAAAGAGTTATATTTTCTGATGTTATTTCACATCCACAGCAAGGAGTAGCTGAGCCAAATGTACTATTTTTATCTCTTCTTCGAAGGAGCAATGTAGCTATGTTGGAAGCAATTCAGAAAACATATACTGAATATGGTTGAATGTGTGATGAAGGGTTTGACTTATGAGAAAAGGTAAAGCAGGTTAGGGCGATGCTCAGTGGAATTCAGAAAAATGAGAAGTGAACTGATTGAAGCATATAAGATTTGGAGGGGACAGCAGGGTAGATGCTGAGATGATGTTTCCTATTGAGAAGAAATCTAGATCTAGGACATATGTTTCAGAAGGGCTGACCCATTGAATACAGAAGAGATGAGGAGGACCAGCTTCATTCAGAGAATTGTGAGTCTTTGGAATTCCCTAACCCAGAGAATGTGGAGACTGTCATTGTCAGTTTAGTAATGTAATACTGTCAATTTTCATGTAACGCTGTCATTTTCAATGTAACACTGTCAATTTAGTAATGTAACACAGGAGGGAAACATGAGACTGGGTAAAGTTGTTAGCATTTATTCTAGTCCGAGATTGACAATGATAGACAGATTATTGGGCTAGAGGGAAGCCAAAGATTGTAGGGAACAGGAAAGGAAGTCGAGCTGAGGGCAAGATCAGATCAGCTAAGATCTTACAAAATGGTGGAGCATGCTTTTCCATGTGGCTAATTTTTCTCCTGCTCCTAAAATTCATATATTGTAGGGCCCTTATGTCACTAGTTTAGAAGAATAACACTGATGCATTCAAGGGAAAGCTAAATGGTTATGTTAAGAGAAAGAGAAAGTTAAGCTGACAGGGTGAAATGAAGCAGAATGGGAGAAGACTCTTTTGGACCATAATTGTCAGCATAGAACAGTTGAGCCAAACAACATGTTTCTGTAAATTCAACATAACCCTATGCAAAATTCTGACTTTTTTGGGAAGAGTGGTGCCTGCATTCTTTCAATTTGTGGAGTTTTCCATGCAATCTGCCTGACCGTAAATAATCAGGAAGCTTGAAAATGAATGGGAATAATACCAATGCAATGGAATGAGGTGGAGCTGATAATATTACCTGGCTTCGAGCAGCGCTTACAGAGCCAAACATCTCATTAACTGCAACACTCATCTCAAATTAAAAGCCAAAGGGAACTGTTATGTTTTCTGATTGTGTTGTGAAAAAAGAACCATTAAGGCTGGAGGAAACATGATTTTTCTGGGTTAAAGCTGATAATTTAAGCTTCCTTTGCATGTTTTAGATTTACATGACATGGTAGACTTCAGGCTTTTAATCACCATTTTCACCAATAATATGTTTTTCTTTGATGAACCTCCAGCGTATTTCCATCATTTTATGTTTTACTTTAGAATACTTGCATCTCCTTTCCTCTGTGCTACTTTAGATACAGCTGGCCTCTGTTAGCTGTTGAGTAATTGGAATTAGTTTTGAAGCACTGTTGTCTTTCTCTGCTTGTTTTAATGCATTTTCTTTCCAGTTAAAAATTGTTAATGTTGTGTGATATCTGGGCAAGGAATTATATTAAATGGTTGATCAATACATTTCAACACAGGTTTGTACCAGTACTGTTTGACCTGCTGAGTTCTTCCAGCATTTCAGATTTCCAACATCAGCAGTTTTTCAAAGTGCATACATGAGGGACTTCAGTTATGTGGACAGTGTAGAGAAACTGAGATTGTTCTCTTTGGAAACAAGGAGGTGCCAAGGAGATCTAGTAGAGGCTTTTTAAAAATTATGACAAGTATAGAACGAGTAGAGAGAAACTCTTGCCATTGGCAGAGGGGTCAAGAACTAGTGGACATAGAATGCAGACTATTTACAAAGAATCAGAAATGATATGAAGGAAAACCTCTTTACACATCCAGTGGTTAAGGTCTAGAATGCAGTGCCATAGGTAATAGTGGAAGCAGGTGTAATCACAGCATTCAGAAGAGAGTTGGCTAAGCGTCTGAGAGGAAGCAGTTGCAGAGCAGATGGACCAGAGAAGTGGGACTAGCTGGATTGCTCTTTCATAGAAGTTGTACAGTCTTAATATGATGAATGACCTGTGAAAATCCATTGCTCAACTCTCAGCAATTGACACACAAAAAAATGATGTAGGTCAGAAAACTTTAATCATCTCATTAAAATGTAATAAAATGAATAAATAGGACTGCAGTCAGAGTGTCTTGATACTGTCTACATGAATGCTGCCTCTTATATCAGTTGTAAGTTGGGAATAATGCCCAGGTATCTGACTGGAAGGACCACAAAGAATCTGGAGTCATTAAAGGAAAGAAAGTAATGCTTAAAAAAATTGGAGGCAGTTACTTGTTAAAATTAAAATTAAAAGAAGTCTTTTCTCAGTATTAAAAGTATTTTTTTTTGGTGTTGCCGTTTGGATAAACTAATGAGTTTACAATAAGAGAGTACTTTTTGCCAATCAGTGATTTATAGGATCATAATAGAGTGTCATCCAAACTCATAAAAACTTCTGAATCAGAGCATACTTCAGGGAGGTAATTGCTGTAAACCTAAAATAACAGGATCTCAGTATAGAGCCTGAGGGAATCATCAGACATTCAGTGCTGACATCAGGTACATTCATAACATTCAGAGCTGCATACTGAGTGGAACTCATATCCCCAGAGTTTCTCCTTCACAGAGCTGGCACCATCCTGCAAATCTTGCAACTATTTTGTGCACTATGAACATCAGCACAAGTTAGTTGGATCATTCCACTCATTTTATTGAAAATGTAGAAAACATGGCATTTAAAAAAGGTTAATGCTAATTTCATCAATGGGCCACGTACAACCCATTATTATGATCTTTATTCCAGTAATTTAATTTACAGGCACGGTAGGGTAGCATTTGGTGTAACACTATTATAGCGCCAGCAACCCGGGTTCAATTCTAGCCACTGTCTGTAAGGAGTTTGTATGTTCTCCCCGTGTCTGCGTGGGTTTCCTCCAGGTGCTCCGGTTTCCTCCCACATTCCAAAGACATACGGGTTAGGAAGTTATGGGCACGCTATGTTGGCACCGGAAGTTCAGCAACATTTGCAGGCTGCCCCAGAACACTCTATGTAAAAGATGTATTTCACTGTGTGTTTTGATGTACCTGTGACTAATAAAGATATCTTATTTGAGCAACAAATTTATTAATTGCAATTAAATAGAGACAGTGGCAACATTCGGCATATAATTAAAGTACAACACATGCACCTACAATGAGATTCTTGGTTTCAGCTGAAAAATTAAATTCCCTTCACCTACAGAAGACATGCTATTGGGAGAATTTTAACTACTGAATGGAAACCCATCCAGCAAATGGCCAGTCATGAGGGGAAGCGCCTTTTAGCCATGCCTTTGTTTATCTTTATACACTTTGGGACTGAGGCACCAGTGGCAAGTCCAGCAAGTATTGCTCCCCCTTAATCATCCTCCATGATGAGCCACATTTTTGTTGCAGTCCATCTAGTGAAAGTATCTTCACATTGCTATTGGGTCAGGAACTTAAGGGTTTAGACCCAGTGGCAATGAAGGGTTTATGATATATTTCCAAGTCAGAATTGTGTGAGACTTGAAGGGGAACCCACAGATGGTGTTCTCATGTACCTGCTGTCATTGTTTTCCTTGGTAGTAGAGGGCGTAGGTTTGGGAGATGTTGTCAGAACAACCTGGGCAAGTACCTACTATGTCCTTTGTAGATGTCCAGTAATGATGCACCAGCTCTCCCACATAACATCCATATCAGGGAAACTGCTGTAAGTTGGATGGCCTCAAATTAGGTGAAAGGGACTATCCAGGCAAGGGAACTCCACTTTTCTCTACAAAACTTGCAGAAACATTTATTTTCCTTCTGTGCCCAGAAGGGAATACTTTCAGGGAAGACATCTCTGCTCATGTACTCAAATTCTTTCACTATGAAGGCTAACAAACCGTACGAGCACTCTGCTCCAGTACAGGCTTAGCAACATCAGAATTTCCTACTTTATGATGGCAATCTATTACCAACTATTACACATGGACACCCAGGTCTTGTTGCACCTCCACTTTCTTAATCTCTTGCCATTCATGAATTGCAATGGATTTGCCCACTCATTCAACCTGTCCAATTCACATAGGAGCTTCTCTGTAACCTTCTCACAGCCCACACCTGTTCACATCCATCCCTCCCTATCTTTGTTGTAACCACAGCACAGCAAGCTTCAGGTGCCTGGCCTGGAACCTCTTCACTTCATCCCAAATCTATTCTGTGGCTGTCCACATCCAGGGCTGATGTGGTACCAATGGCTAGGAGTTCTTATGCTGGAGGAATGCACTGTGATCACTCTGTAGTCAGATTTCAGCTTTATAATTTATTTGTTCTCTGGGTGTGGATGTTGCTGGTAATACCAGCATTTATTGTCCATCCCTGCTCCTCCCTGTACCGCCTCCTAACTGCCCTCTCAGTTCAGGAATGAGTAGGGATGGACACTAAGTTCTGGTATTGCCAGCAACATCCACATCCAGAGTTCCCTTATGCAATGAGATGGACTCTGACCTCACGATCTACCTTGTTGTGACCTTGCACCTTATTGCACTGCACTTTCTCTGTAGCTGTGACATTTTACTCTGTACTGTTATTGCTTTTACCTGTACTACCTCAATGTACTCTGTACTGACTCAATGTAACTGCACCATGTAATGAATTGACCTGTACGATCGGTATGCAAGACGAGTTTTTCACTATATGAAAAACTGTAATGTGATACAAATGTGATACATTGTTGTACAAGTGACAATAATAAACCAATACCAATACCAGTCAGTTGTGGCCATGGTGAGTGCAATCCATAACAGTAATGGGACTGCTGACTTGATGTCAACTCTACATAAACCATCCAGTCAAGCAGGGGTGGGGATACAAGGTAAAGGGCACATGAAGAGAACTGTTGTTGGAAGCAAAAATATGTTGCAATTGAGGAAATAGGAGCAATTATAAACACATTGTAAAAATCTTCTTCTTTCTTGTGCCATCAACCCACTCACTACCTTTTGCCTGAAATAAGAAGAATAGACGGAAAGTAATGACAGCAGAGGGAGTTAGGAAGAGGAAAAATAATAGAAAGACAACAGATAAAACAAATAAGCTTTTAAGCAGCACAGGGTGACAATCTCTCATTAACCAAGTGGGATAAGCCTGAAGTATGAACTTTAATTTCTGTTCTTTGAGGCAATATTGTGGAGGTAGGGCACACAAGAAGAAGACAATTTGCTAGGTTGATGTCTGGCTTCAATTACCATTATGGAATATGAAGTGTGCATATGCAATACCCCAATTTCTGATTTTTTATTGGTGTCATTCTCAGATAAATACTGCCTTTTACTACTCTGTATAATCCATCTTGTGCCCTCTCTGAGTCAGACTGTTAACTTTCTTCAAACAAGTGAAAAATGTGATAATTTACACCTTTGATTCCACGTGAACCAGCAGCTTAATCAAGGCTGTCTTGGCCAACATCAGGTAGAGAAAACATCCACTGAACTGAAACCTCAGATATATTGTCAAGTAAGCCAAGCAAGTGCCTACACATTTTGCGTTGATTCATGAAACATGTAATGCCTTCTTTTCCAGTCCTGATTAGAATGTTTTTCATTGTAAAAAATACTTACTTGAGCAGACATTTTGAATAGACTTAAACTGCAGAATTTATTTCAGACTAAGAAGACCATGAGACTAGAGTCACACGAGCTACACACTGCCTTCCAAAGAGAGACTCTGTGATCAAGTGAATAAATGAAAAACAAACAGGAAAGAAACTCAGCAATGCAAGAAAAGTTGAGAGCAGGATAAGCCATCAGGGAAACAGATTATGTTTCCAAATTTCAAACAAAAAGAAAAAAAATAATCCGCTAACTCTTTTTGTAAATTAATTCCACACTTAAAAGCTTGGAATTCTTTTTTTAATATTTTTTCAGCATTGAGCCAGATCCTGGGTCAAACAGAATGCTGCAGAGAAGTGACAGCCTAGGAAATAGTGGTAAACCAATTTACTTTCATAATTTCCTTTCATATGTAGATCTAGTATTTCAGTCTCTTGCTTTCTTTCACTTTGTGTAAAGCATTTCACTTCCTTCCTAATCCGTCATCTTTTATTAATCAACATATTCAATGCACAAAGTTACTAAAAGTGTGGAATAAAAGCCACCAGTAGATAGATTCATTTCAACCGTCTCATACAAAAACAGTGAGTCATATTTAAATACAAAAACAGCTCTATGAAAAACATGATTAATTTTCTATAAATCAATATAAAAAAGGGACCTTACTGATATAAAGCAAACTATTTCCTTTTTCATTAACATATTTAGGCTGCATTTCAAAACTAACAAAAATCAAACCTGCTTAACATCCTTTCCTTTAATATACTTTGGCACAAAATTCATTGGAGCTCCTTTAAAAATCCCATCTTAAAGAAGCAAAGGAATTTTCATGGACCTGTAAATGAACGTAATTGCCAGTGTTGGCTGCGCAATCCACTTCTGTTAAGTACATGGTTTTCCGTTAGTTTTTTAATATACTTATCCATGGGTATACACTTAATAAGAGTCTGCACAAGGTATGCAGCAGGGTAGAGGTTCTAAAAGACTCCATTGTTGGGGTTTCAATTTGATTTTAGGGAAGGGTGCAGAGTGTAACATTTATGCTGGCCATATTTAGTGAGCCGTTAAGCTGGTATGTTTATTTTTTTAGGTAAATAGGGAAAGAATTTGAACAAGTAGAGGTGAGAATAAAAGGTTGTTAATTGACTGCCAAAGCATGCCCTGTGTGCTTGGAAGAAGGCAGTCCTGTAAATGTGAAGTATTCCCTTGAAGCATTTACAATTGCAATAATTGAAGCTGTAATAACAGCAATGTCAGTGTGTCGCTTTTATTAATTATTCAGAAACTTAGATGATGGGTCGCAGCAGCAACAAGCCTGAATGGAGTGGGTGACACAGTGACACTGGTAGATTCACTGCCTCACAGCAGCAGAAGCCCGGGTTTAATCCTGATCTCAGCCTGCGTGGATTTTGCGCATTCTCCCTGTGACCATGGGTGGACTTCCGCAGCGTGCTCCTGTTTTCTCCCACATCCCAAAGACATGCATGTTGGTAGGCTAATTAGCCACCGTAAATTGCCCCTAGTATGTAGGTGAGTGGTGGAATCTGGGAGGAGTTGATGAGAATGTGGGGAGAATAAAATGGGACTTGTGTAGGATTAGTGCAAATGGGTGGTGAATGGTTGGTGTGGCTCAGTGGGCTGAAGGGCCTGTTTCCATGCTGTATCTCTCTGTCTGTGTCTCGTGAAAGAAGAGAAACATTCTTTCTTTTCCTCTCTCCACAAATACTTCTGAGCATTTCCAGCATTTTCTGTTTCTTATTTTGGATTTCCAGCATTTACAATATTTGTTTTTCTAAATCAGAGAACAGCAGTTTTTGATTCAAAGCATCAGCATAGAATCATTTTGTTAACTTTTGCTTTTTGTTCACTATTTGCAGGGGTGCCGCCATGCGTCTCCAAGTTTGCTGATGACATCGAATTGATTGGAAAAGCAAATTGTGCAGAGGTTGAGGAGAGTCTGCAGAGAGATATAGATAGGTTAAGTGAGTGAGCAAGGGTCTGGAAGATGGAGTACAATGTTGGTAAATGCGAGGTCATCCATTTTGGAAGGAAAAATAGAAGATCAGATTATTATTTAAATGGTGAAAGATTGCAGCATGCTGTTGTGCAGAGGGACTTGGGAGTGCTTGTGCATGAATCACAAAAGGTTGGTTTGCAGGTGCAACAGGTTATCCAAAAGGCAAATGGAATGTTGGCCTTCATTGCGAGAAGGATTGAATTTAAGAGCAGGGAGGATACACTGCAACTGTACAGGGTTCTGGTGAGGCCGCACCTGGAGTGCTGTGTGCAGTTCTGGTCTCCTTACTTGAGGAAAGATATACTGGCTTTGGAAGCGGTGCAGAGGAGGTTCACCAGGTTGATTCTGGAGATGAAGGGGTCAGCCTATGAGGAGAGATTGAGTCGCCTGGGACTATCCTCGCTGGAATTCAGAAGAATGAGAGAGATCTTATAGAAACATGTAAAATTATGAAAGGGATAGATAAGATAGAGGCAGGAAGGTAGTTTCCACTAATAGGTGCAACTACAACTAGGGGACATAGCCTCAAGATTTAGGACGGGGATGCTTTTCCCAGAGAGTAGTGAATCTGTGGAATTCTCTGCCCAGGGAAGCAGTGGAGGCTACCTCATTAAACATATTTAAGACACAGTTAGATAGATTTTTCCATAGTAAGGGAATTAAGGGTGATAGGGAAAAGGCAGGTAGGTGGATCTGAGTCCACAGCCAGATCAGCCGTGATCTTATTGAATGGCAGAGCAGGCTCGACGGGCCAGATAGCCTACTCCTGCTCCTATTTCTTATGTCCTTATGCTTTCAGCTGAAGGCTAACATTAATTACAGATATTTAAAACCATGTTGTTCAAACATCACTCTCTGAACACATAACTCATTTTATATAATATTGGTTGTTAATTTAAGTCTGTCACCCCTTTAAGAACTGAGTCATAACTAACTGCTCTCTGGATTTCAACAAATTTTTTGAAAGTTCTAGACACAGTCTGTAAAAAACTCTTGAATAAACTAAACGTACACTTTGTTTGGGCTCCTTGTGTCTCAAATGTATAAGTCTGTACAGTCTGTAATGGAATTGGTTGGAGGTTAATACCTACTGGGCAAACATACTGCACACAGGCAACAAGGATGCGTGGCACGGAATCATAGGCATCATAAAATAAAATAGCCATTAAGGATGTCAAGTGACTACATCGCTGCATTGGGATGGTGAATCCGAGAAACTTATTATTAATTATGGTAAGTCTGAGGTCCAAACTTGAGCACCAGATAAGAAAGGTAACCGCTCCAAATTTGTTGTGAATAGAACGTCTAGTAACTATTGAAGTGAAAAACCATGCAAAGTGGTAGGTCAGTCCTTTCCCAAAATGAAAACCACAGTGGTTATGATGAAGTGCAGGAGTCCTTCCAATCATGTGCCAAACAAATGGAAATATTTTTTTAGAGCAAGGAACAATTTTGAAGGATAAGTTGAGGGTAAAAATGCTTGGAATGAAAACGCAAAACAGTAATCCAGTTAGTAAAAACAGGGCCAGACCCTTATTCAATATTGTCAAACCTGCTTCCCACAGGACAATTTACATTCCATTCATTGAAGTAATAGAATAGCTGCAAAACCATTTCAACTCAGTGCCATAATGCAAAACTTATAAGTCTGGAAACTGCAATCAGAGGTCAGGAGAGACGATTAGTGATCACATTGTAATTCCAGAAAAACCTGATGTGGCATTGCAATTTTGGCATTTTCTTGGATCACATGATGGTTCATGTGTGGAATATATTACTTTTCTGTTGGTGTCAGAACACACCAGTTCTGATGTAAGGTCATCCACCTGTCACCTTGACTCAGTTTTTCTCTCTCCTCAGATGCTGCCTTGTCAGCTGAGTATTTTCAGCCTTTATTTTTATTACAGATTCAAAACTGTGGAAGCTTTAGAGAGGATGAGGAGGAGATTTACCAGGATACTGCCTGGATTGGAGAGCATGTCTTATGAGGATAGGTTGAGCGAGCTAGGGCTTTTCTCTTTGAAGAGAAGGAGGATGAGAGGTGACTTGATAAAGGTGTACAAGATGATAAAAGGCATAGATTGAGTGGACAGTCAGAGACTTTTTCCCAGGGAAAAAATGACTAACATGAGGGGGCATAATTTTAGGTGATTGGAGGAAGGTATAAGGAGAATGTCAGAGGTAAGTTTTTTACACAGAGAGTGGTGGGTGCATGGAACGCACTGCCGGCAAAGGTTGTGGGGGCAGATACATTAGGAACATTTAAGAGACTCTTAGGTAGACACATGAATGATAGAGTAATGGGAGAGAAGGGTTAGATAGATATTAGAGCAGGATAAAATGTCGGCACAACATTGTGGGCCGAAGGGCCTGTACTGTGCTGTAATGTTCTATGTTCTGTGAATTGCTGAGTTCTATAGCTCACAGCTTCAGTATTTTGTGTTTTTTTTCTTTCAGTTTTCATTCAACTTTCTCCATTTACAGTCCTCCAAACGTATCAGCAGAAATTAGATAGCACTTAGTAATCTCTCTTAGATGGCATCAAAAGCAATTGTGTTTCCTAGACAGTCTTGGTCTCCACTGTGTCACAGACATTTCCTTTGTTCCATCCACCTATCTCCCTCTCTTAAATGTAAAACATGATCATTTTCTCACTTTTCCAGTTCTGATAAATTGGAATTGGTTTATTAGATTCAAGATTCAGGTTACTTTATTGTCATTCATCCATGCTATAAAAACACATGGCGGAACGAAATGCTGCTGTTGAGGAGTAAAGAAAACACATGTATTGCATGTCACAGGTAGCAGGCGAGCAATGGGGTGGGGGAGGATAGAAACCAATTCCTGCAGGCTTGGTTCAAGGTGCAGAAAGGGAAGATCAGTCACAGTTGGCTGCGAGGTTGATGGGGAGGGATGAGCTGGTTGGTGGGGAGGTAGTTGGTTCTCCAAGGAAAAGTGTTGCATGGTCTAAGATTTTACCTTAAAGTGTGTCCGCCTGTGGTTAGCTCCTAGTACTATACTAGGCTGAGATTGTCTTAGGCAGGTCACATTAAATTGCACCAAAATTGACCTGATATGCCTTGTGTCAGCCTGTTTCTGTATGAAAGGCCATAATGTCCATGACTCATGTAAGCATCATTACAGAAGGGGCATCTAGATGTGTATTACACACTATTGGACATTATTGTGCACACCTGTATTAAACCATCATATGTATGGAAGAGCCAGGGGACAATTACAAACTTTGTGGACCATAAAATAATACCCAACACATTTCACAGAAGGTTTTCCAATGAAATTACTTGTCTATAAGTTGATGTAGACAGAGGGTTGAAGCTCTCAACCCCCTGTCTACATCAATGGTGCTGAGGTCGAGAGGGCTGAGAGCTTCAAGTTCCTGGGAGTGAACATTACCAACAGCCTGTCCTGGTCAAATCACGAAGGTGCCATGGCCAAGAAAGCTCACCGGTGCCTCTACTTCCTCAGGAGGCTAAAGAAATTTGGTTTGTCCCCTTTGACTCTCACCAACTTTTACCGATGCACCATAGAAAGCATCCTATCTGGATGTATCATGGCTTGGTACGGCAACTGCTCTGCCCAGGACCGCAAGAAACTGCAGAGAGTTGTGGACACAGCCCAGTGCATCATGGACACCAGCCTCCCCTCCTTGGACTCTGTCTTTACCTCTCACTGTCTTGGTGAAGCAGCCAGCATAGTCAAAGACCCCACCCACCTGGGTCATTCTCTCTTCTCTCCTTTTCCATCGGGTAGAAGATACAGGAGCCTGAGGGCACGTACCACCAGACTTAAGGACAGCTTCTACCCCACTGTGATAAACCTATTGAACGGTTCCCTTATACAATGAGATGGACTCTGACCTCACAATCTACCTTGTTGTGACCTTGCACCTTATTGCACTGCATTTTCTCTGTAGCTGTGACACTTTACTCTGTACTGTTATTGTTTTTACCTGTACTACATCAATGGACTCTGTACTAACTCAATGTAACTGCACTGTGTAATGAATTGACCTGTACAGTCGGTATGCAAGACAAGTTTTTCACTGTACCTCGGTACAAGTGACAATAATAAACCAATACCACTAGATTGCTTCTATGAGAATTCCAGTGATAATTAAGCACGAAAAATTAGCCATGAAATTCTATCATGTGGTGCAGTGTTGAGCTATACAACAGGATTTCTAACACCATGTGATTTCACTTTAAATCTGTGCAGCAAATTCTGCTGCAAAGAAAGATAAGACATAAATGGTAGAAATTAGGTAATAATGCAGGAAGGAGAAAAACGGGTTAAGGTGTCAGCTTGGCACAACAGACTCTTACTTCTCAGAATATTTTGAGTCTTACTTTCGAATGCATAATCCAGACCGATGTATCATTGATTACAAGGAAGGCTGCACTACTAGAAATGTCATTGTTTTGTATTTGTTGTAGACTTTTTCATCAATATGGGAGCTATGAGATATGTTGTAATTCAAAGCTTTAATTTATTAGTAAACTCCTGTGTTTTTTTAAAATTAGAACTAAAAGCATCATAGATATTTATAACACTAAAGGAGATGATTCATCTCAGCATATCTGTACCAGCCAAGAAAGAGATTAGTCCCTCTTCTCATATTCACTCTTAGATGTGTAGGACAGGTGTTCTTTCTAAACATGATGAGGGTGTCTGCATTTGCAATCCTTTCAGACAGTGAGTTCTAGATCCCCACCACACTGTAGGGGTGAATTTTTTTTTCAAGTTTCCTGGAAACCTTTTATCTATTTCCTTAACTCTATGCCACCTAAAAGGGGGAAAATAGGTCAGTTCAGGCTGCTTATAATTCAATACACCTTGATTAAACATCCTCTCACCCTCATCCATTTCAAAGAAAACAGCTCCAACCTCTAATGTCTGTGTGTATGCACACACTACTTTTCAAACCATGGGTCATGCAAGGAATACCAAGAATCATGAAGAAACAGGGAAACTGCTAGAACGAGTGCATCTTGTTTCTTCAGCTCCCTAACTCTCCTCTACATGTGCACCTGCATCATATGTCACGCATATATGCAGACTGGACTGTTTACCCCTCTTTGAAAAGAGTAATTCACTTATTCACATTATTTACAGATCTAACCTCTTGTACAGGTTTTCTAAGTCTCTTTGATCTTCTCAAGTTGTTTCATTGACATACTCAGTTCTTGATGAGGAATGTGTGGGGTGGTGAAAAAGGCATGCGGGATGCTTGCTTTCATTAGGCAGGGCATACAATATAAGGGCAGGGAGGTCTTAGTACAACTTTATAAAACATTGGGTTAGGCCACAGCTGGAAGACTGCATGCATTCTGGTCACTATACTATAAGAAAGATGTGATTGCACTGGGGAAGATGCAGAGGAGATTCACCAGGATGTTGCCTTGGATGGAATGTTTCACTTATGAGGACAGACTGGAAAGGCTGAATTTGTTTTCCTCGGAGCAGAGGAGGCTGAGGGAGGTACCTGAATGAGGTATACTAAATTATGAGAGGCATAGATAAGGTAGATAGTAAGAAACTTTTCTCCATGGCAGGTGCCTAAGATCAGAAGGCGCAGTATTAAAATGAGGAGTAAGAGGTTTAAGGGGGAGTTGAAGAAGATACTTTTCACCCAGAGGGGAGGGAAATCGGGAATGTGTTGCTGAGAAAATGGTGAAGGTAGATACTCTCAGAACTTCTAAGAAGCATCTGGATGGGCATCTGAATTGCCAAGGCATAGTAGGTACCAACCAAGTTCTGTTAAATGGAATTAATATGGATAGACACTTGATGGTTAGCATAGACATGATGGGCCAAAGGGCCTATATCTCTGCTGTATCTCTATAATTTTATGATTCTATGCTGTACTTTGATACTTTCTGGGTGGCACGGTAGCACAGCAGTTAGCATAACGCTATTACAGCACCAGCGACCCGGGTTCAATTCCAGCCGCTGTCTGTAAGGAGTTTGTACGTTCTCCCCATGACTGTGTGGGTTTCCTCCGGGTGCTCCGGTTTCCTCCCACATTCCAAAGGCGTATGGGTTAGGAAGTTGTGGGCATGCTATGTTGGTGCCGGAAGCGTGGCAACACTTGTGGGCTGCCCCCAGAACACTCTACGCAAAAGATGCATTTCAGTGTGCATTTCAATGTACATGTGACTAATAAAGATATCTTATGTTACCTTAAATTTTGAGTGACAACCTATGAGTAGCAAGAAGTTATCAATCCACTTCTTCCAATAATCAATGAGTATTCTTTGAAAGGGTCTTGTTGGCCATTTTCAACTCTGTAAAGATATCTTTACTCGCTTGGTTTTACAATTCTGACAGATGTGCACTTTTTCACTTTTCAAGATTTTTTTCTTTATTTTACCCAATAACTAAAACTTCTGACAGTAGCTTTTATGCTCACAGTATTAGAATGCTCATTGTGAATCTCCCGAAAAATTTGTCTTCACAGTACACCTGGTACAACAACTCTGTGTCACAATCAACAGAATGGTCCCATGAAAATGCATTGGTCATTGTCTTCATGTGGATATTTGTCTAATTCTGCCTGTCCAAGTTTTTTCACATCCCCATTTTAGAACAATATTGCTTTTTATCTCCTTGGCTAAATGGTAAATCATCTTCTATTGTCTTTAATGTGAAGATTATGTCATGATTTCACTCCCTTTATCTGTATTTTCATATGGTAACCATGACAATGCATTTGCAATAGCAGTTTGTTTTGAAGTTTCATATTCAGCTATGTAATCTTATTGAGATAAGATAATAACCCACCTTTGCTTTCTCAATGCAGCTATTATCAGTACTGCTGAATGAGGACCAAGAACTGTGAACAAAGGCATGCTTGTGACCAGAGTATAATGTGTGCCCAATAGGAATTGATGAATTGATGATACTCCAAACAGAATCCCTCATGCCTTTTCCTCAACTTTAGCATAACTTCTGCTACTTGTTTTCATGATACAGGTAAGGTGATGAAGAGGACATTTGGCACACAGGCCTTCATCAGTCAGGACGCTGAGTATAAGAGCTAGGACGTTATGTCGCAGTTGTACAAAACATCGGTGAGGCTGCACTTGGAGTATTGTGTTCAATTTTGGTCACCCTGTTACAGAAAAGACGTCATTAACCTGGTAAGAGTCCAAAGAAGACTTAGGAGAATGTTGCTAGGACTCAAGGGCCTGAATTATAGGGAGAGGTTGGGCAGGCTAGGACTTTATTGCTTGGAATGTAGGAGACTGAAGGGTGACCTTATAGAGGTCTTTTTCCCAGGGAAAAGGAACCAAAAACTAGAGGGCATAGGTTTAAGGTGAGAGGGGAATGATTTAAAAGGGACCTGAGGGGCAACGTTTTCATGCAGTGTGTGGTGCGTACATGCAACAAGCCACCAGAGAAAGTAATTGAGGCAGGTACAATAGTAACACTTAAAAGACATTTGGATAAGTATATGGATAGGAAAGATTTAGAGGGATACAGGGCAAACACAAGCAAATAGGACTATCTTCTGTGGGCATCTTGGTCAGTATGGACAATTTAGGCCAAAGGGCCTATTTCCATGCTGTATTACTGTATGTCATTATGACTTGATGACACAAACATAATTGGTGTTTCTTGGCACATCAATTAAGTGGCTATTACAGCTCCTACTCATAATTCAAAGCATCACATAAAAGTTTCAGAGAATATATGGCATTCTACTGAACTAAGAAAGATTCATTTTCAAGATTCCTCTTATATGTTATATATTGTTTGCTGCTCTTTGCCCTTATTTTATGTCCTTCTTTGGTAATTGATGTAATGGCTTCAGTAGTGTTGCAAGATCTAGCAAAAACCTGGCATTGTGCTGTATTATGCCTAAGAGTACCTAAAGTCAACAAAGTTTTTAGGTTTCCATGCTTTTACATATACAGTAAAATTCTGATAATCTGCTATCTGGTTGTTCAGAAATCCCAATGGTTTGAAATCTGGTGCATCAGCCTGTGATGCCCATGCTGCCCTTAACACACCAGGGCTCAGGGTTCCTTTGCTCGCTTTAACATACCAGGGCCCAGGGCTCCTGTGCTCCCTTTATCACACCAGGGCCCCAATTCCAATGGCTACATCATTAGTAGTTCTACTTGCTGGAGGTTGAGACTCAATAAATATGTAATTAAGTCTAAAATATTCACTGATCCATCGGAATGTATTTTCAACTGCACTATGATCAACTATAGACTCTACAAAATCATATGAGTTCATTGGAAGGATAAGCAAACCAACACCAGTTTCCTCTCTCAAGGCAACATCCACATTATTGAGGCACAGGTTATACCTAGTTGGCTATGTCATTCACATGACCTACACCACACTCCTGAGACAGGCATTCTGTTCTGAGCTCTGCATGGGAAGAGATTACCTGATGGACAGAGGAAAACATTCAAGGATATTCTCAATATCTCCTTGAAGTATCCTTATTGACTACTGTGAATCTCTAACCCATGACCGCTCAAAGTGGAGAAGGAGTATTCAGGAGGGTGTTGAGAACCTCAAGTCCATGCACTGAAGCACCCAGAATCACAGCATAAATGGTGGAAGGAGTCCACACCTCACAAGCTACATTATAATTGATCAACCTGCTTCCATGTTGATCTTCATGTCAATGTACCAACCATTTAACCATACTTTCGCTTGAAGTTGTTCTGCTTTCCTTCAATGTCATTCCTGATGTAAGTGTACATAAGGCCAATTATCTATTGTTCACATTGGCTTCAATACTGCATAGACTTCCTCTCTGTGGCTTTATATGGTAAAAAAAACTTCCCTTCTCTGATGGAATCACATTACTGGAGTTGCTTTGATTAACTAGTTTGGCTTTGCACTTGCAAGATGAGAATATGTGCCCTTTTTTTCAGATAGTTAAAACAGATTGCTGTTCTAAATTGGCATATTTCCATTCTGCTTGTAGCGACAATTTGCAGCACTCTCACCCACATGCTTCTGATCCTGAAATGAATAAAGAAAGTGCTGGAAATACTCCACAGGTCAGGCTGTATCTGTGGGAAGAGAAACAGAGTTAACGCTTCAGGTTGAAGACTCTTTTTCATAACCTGGAAGGAGACAAAGGAAGCTTGTAATGCTGCAGAGAAAGTGGGGGAGGGGTGTATGTCTCTGATATGGTCAGACCCAGGTGACCATGGGGATAAGTGTAAACAAGATTATTTGGTCAATGAGTAAATGGGAACAGTTAGAGAGTGAGAACATAGACAAAAGAACATAGGTAGGTCAAGCTGGGCATGTTCCCCACTTCCAGAGAAAAAAATAAGAAAAAAAGGAAAAACAAACAATCTGAGTCAAATCACAGACGGATGAGTGAGACAGACAGAGAAATCAAGTTACCTGAAGTTGTAGAATTCAATGTTCTGTCCAGAAAGATGCAACGAGCCCAGGTGGAAGATGAGGTGCTGTTCAGCTTCTGCTTTGTACCTCTGACCTTTGCTATCATTCTATGATTTTAAACTGTCATCACCTTTGCACCTGATATTGGATAAAAGTTTTTAAGATGATAAGATAAGATATCTTTATTAGTCACATTTACATCGAAACACACAGTGAAATGCATCTTTTGCGTAGAGTGTTCTGGGGGCCGCCCACAAGTGTCGCTACACTTCCGGCACCAACGTAGCATGCCCACAACTTCCTAACCTGTACATCTTTGAATGTGGGAAGAAATCAGAGCACCCGGAGGAAACACACGCAGACACAGGGAGAACGTACAAATTCCTTACAGACAGCGGCCGATATTACAAGTGTCACAGTTCTGTAATCAAGATTAAATGTGAGGTTCTGTGTGTTTAATTCAGCCATTGATTAAACCACATACATGCTTGTCATGAAGTGCATGGTCCAAAAAGGTACCAAAGTTGTAGATGTGAGATTGGTCCTTTTTCAAGACAATGTACTTGCTGAGAGCCTTATCTGACTTTTGACTCCTAGTGTCAAATTTGTAGTTTTCCACAATTTCTGATAGAACATAGAACAGTACAGAACAAGAACAGGCCCTTCAGCCCACAATGTTTGTGCTGAGCATGATGCCAAATTAAACTAACCCCGTCTGGCTGTACGTGATTCATATCCCTCCATTCCCTGCATATCCATGCGTCTCTCTAAAAGCCTCTTGAATGCCACTATCCCATCTGCTTCCACTGCCACCTCTGGCAGTGTGTTCCTGGCACCTACCGCTCTCTGTGTAAAATCATGCCTGTACATTCCCTTTAAACTTTCCCCCTCTCATCTTAAAGTTATGCCCTCTAGTATTTGACATTTCTATGCTGGGAGAAGGATTCTGCCTGTCTACCCTATCAATGCCTCTGATAATTTTATAAACTTCTATTAAGTCTCCCCTCAGCCTCTGATGCTCCAGAGAAAACAATTCAAGTTTGTGATGGCTCAAGATTGCAAAGATCCTGGAAATGTTACATTACTTCAATAAATGAAATATCTTTTGCTCTTCATGCCATTGCAAGATTAACTTACTGTTCATTTTGCAACTCATTTCACTTGGAATATAATTTTTGCATTCCTGTGTATCATGAGTTTAAGGGCATATTCTCATCACCTCCACTCATTTCCATGATGTTATTTGCTCTACAAAATATATCCTTATGTGTAAAATGAAAGGTCATGGACCTGATCCTTTCTGCCGTGGTTTCCAATGAAACAAGCTTGAATCTAAACAGTCATTTTGTCCTCTTCTTCTGGACTATTCTCACCAAGACTAATATTGCAAAACCAGAATGTGTGAAATTTTCTTGTTTAGTTCACTGGTCACAGCATCTGACTCATTAGACCAACTACCCTGATTCTTCTAGTGCGACTCCCCTACTGCTGAAATTGCCAGGAGCTCTTTTACTCCTGGCCACTCACACCTACATCATATTGCTCTGTTCTCCTCAAAGTTATGGCAGCCCTCACTTTAACGACTTGGCCAGAAACCTATCAAGCCACACTTTCTCATGTTGAGATTGGCCAGTGTCCTCTCTGGTACCCATACGTCAGTACTCACTCAGGATTAGCCACTGCTATGCTCAGCAACACTGCCAGGGGCTCAACCTGCCACTGTAGTCACCAACACCGTCATCTTGCAGGTGTGTTTTCTTAGTTGACAAGAAGTCCATTTTTTTCTTCATGCTTCATGTAAAGTCTATTCTTTACATCCTCTTCACCACTTTGTCATTGAATCATAAATATGGGTAATACTTTACAAGTGCCACATATCCCAGACAATCTCTCATCATAACTAGATGTCACCAGCGCTGGAAATTTTCTTTTAAGCTTCCTTTTAACTCTCTCTTCTACATCCTTCTCCTAATGTCTGCAGTCTGACTGGTGTTTTATATAATATAAAATAAAAATAGAAAATGCTGGAAATTTCTACAGGTCAGGCATTATCTGTAGAATGAGAAACTAAGTTATTATTTCAGGACAAATGTTTTTCATCAAAACAAGGAAAGTGAGAGATGTTTTATATCGCAAACAGGATTTCTTTGCTCTTTTACTCTATTCTTTGACCAAAGTGGGGCAGTATCTCACCTGTCTTCTTGTCCATTTTATCTAACTACCCTGTCACCTTCAAGATTCTGTGGATAAACACTCCAAAATCCCTCTGTCCCTCCACACTTTTCAGTATCCTGTCATTCATTGTGTATTCCCTTGCCCTCCTTAATGCATTTATTAACACTCCTTTAGGTTGATTTCCATTTCTCACTTGTATGACCAAATATCTAGTCCTTTAATAATTTCTTGCAGTCCACAGCTTTCTTCCTCACAATTAACCACACAGTCAATTTTTGAATCATTCTCAATTTGCCTGAACTAAGATCTATCAAGATTGACCTCCTTTGTAAAGGAGCTTTGTCTTAAAATTGAGTTAAAATTTTCTTACAATAATTATAATTAGTTATAAATTTTTATATTAATAGACAGATAGAATGAGGAGATTGTAATAGTGTAAGTTCTTGTAAAGTAGCAGAATCCACAGTGCCGAGGTTTGAAACACAATGAGAAAGATTTGTACTCAGAGGTTTATTTAGTTCACTACATGTAGCTCTTTCACGCTATGTGCAGTCAACCAAATAAATCTCTGCAGAAAACAGTTTTAGCTTGTAGTTACAGCATCAGCAAAGATCTGTCACAAGACAAGGGAAAAGACAAATACAGAAGAAAAAATAACCAGTTCAGTTGACAGGGGAATGGGACGCAGAGTAGGAATACAGTAGGGGGTGAGAAACAAACAAATATAGAATATAGAAGGAAAACTGAATCTCCAGATACATCTGTTTTAAGACAAGGAATATGACAGTTCAGGCTGATGAAATGAGGATGCTGATGAATGAGAATATGATATCGTTGCTCTCACAGAGACATGGCTGAAAGTTGAGCATGACTGGCAACTCAACATTCCAGGGTATAGAATCTTCAGGTATGACTAGCTGGGGAGAGGCAGAATGTAAAAAAGTGGGTGGCATTGCAATATTAATTAAGGAATCCATTATTGAGTCAAGGAGGGAGAATAGCATAGAAGGTCCTTCAACTGTGTCATATAGTGAAACTTAGAAACAAAAAGGCAGCAATCACTTAGCAGGGAGTGTACTACAGACCTCCAAGCAGTCAACAGGAGATAGAGGAGCAGATATGCAGGGAAATAACAGAGAAGTGCAAAAGTAATAGAATAATAATAACAGGGGAATACAACTTCCCCAACATAGACTGGGTTCACTTGACATGAAAGTCTTGGGGGAGGTGAGGATTTTTTTAAACCATCCAGGAGAGCTTTTGAGCCAGTAGGCATATAGTCCCAATGGAGAAGAGGCAATACTGGATCTTATCTTTGGGAATGTAACGGGGTAACTGGAGGAACCATCAATGAAAGAACACCATAACTCTGTAAGTTTTAAAGTTATCATGGAGAAGAATAAGAATAGACCGGAATGAAAAATTCTGAATTGGGGCAAGGTTGATTTCAAAGTGATAAGACAAGACCCAGCAAAAGTGGACTGGGAGCAACTTTTTGCCGGTAAGTCTGCATGCAACCAGTGGAAGTCCTTCAGTAATGAAATAGGGAGAGTTCACGGCCAATATACTCATATAATGGTGAAGGATAAAGTCAACAAATCTAAGGAACCTGGGTGTCAAGGAACATCAATGACTGGATAAAGAACAAAAAGATAGCTTATGGCAGGTTTAGAGAAATGAAAACCAATGAGGCCCGACACGAGTATAGAATATGTAGGGGTTTACTTAAAAAAATAATAAGGCCAAAGAGGGAGCACAAAATGCCACTGGTGAGCAAAATTAAGGAAAGTCCCAAAGCATTTTAAAACTATATTATGGACAGAGTATAACCAGGGAAAGCATAGGGAACAAAGCAGTAATCTGCGCCCAGAGGGCGTAAGTGAGATCTTAAATGAATGTTTCCCAAAATGGAGAAAGACCTTGTTGTTGGAGAATTCAGGGGAAGGGGAACAATGAAATTTTAGAACAAATTATCTTTAAAAAAAGATTAATCAGAGGTTGTAGCAGGCTTAAAGGTGCATAAGTTTCTGGATCCTACTGAAATGTACTCCAGGAAGCAATGGGAGTCAAGGAAAGAGATTGCTGGGGACCTGACAGAGATTTTTAAGTCTTTTTTGGCCACAGAAAAGGTGCCAGAATGGTAATTGTGGTACCTTTCTTCAAGAAGGACAGCAGGACTAAGCCAGATAATTACAGGTGATTGAGTCTAACAACAGTGGTAGGGAAATTATTGGAAACAATTCTGAGGGAAATGATTAATCTGCACGTGGAGAGACAGGAATTAATCAGAGATAATCAACATGACTTTGTTAAAGGGAGGTCTTGTTGGATGAATTTCATTGAATTTTTTTACATCGTAATGAAGGGTGATGATGAAGCTCGTGTGATTGATGTGGTCTACATAGAGGCCTTTGAGGAGATCCTATGTAGGAAACACATCCATGGAATCCAAGGTAATTTGGCAAAAATGGCTTGATAATAGGAGGCAAAGGTTGACAGTGAGGATTGGAAGCTTTGACCAGTGGTGTACCACAGGAATCAATGTTGGGTGTATACATTAAGGAACTGGATGTGACTGGAGGTGGTGTGATTAGTAAGTTCACAGATGGCACTAAGATTGGTGCTGCTGTTGGTAGTGAGGACGGTAGTCTTTGGCTACAGAATGATATTGATGAGTTGGATGATGGCAGAGAAATGACAGATGGCATTCAGTTCTGAAAAGTGTAAGGTGATGCCCTTTGGGAGGACTAGGATTTACACAATGTGTGGTAGGAGCCTCTAAAGAACTGAAGAGTAGAGGAATCTTGGTGTACATATCCAAAGAAGACAACAGCATGAGTAAATAAATTGAATAAGAAGACATACGGGATAGTTGCCTTCATTAACTGCGGCATAGAATATAAGAGCAGGGAGGCCATAGTACAACTATTTGAAACTAAGTTCAGACCACAACTGGAGTACTTTATGCATTTCTGGTTGCCAAGCCTACCTGGAATTTCACCCATGAGGAGAGAACTGGCTAGGCTGGGTTTGTTTTCTTTGGAGCAGAGAAGGCTGACAAGTGACCTGATTGAGGTATATCAAAATTATGAAGGGAATAGATAGGGTAGCATTGAGGAACTTTTCCCCTCAGCAGAGGTATCCTTGAGCAGAGACATAGGCTTAAGACGTAAGAGATTTAGGGAGGATTTGTGGAAGAAAATTTTCACCCAAAGGGTAGTTGAAATCTGAAACTCACTGTCAGAGGGGTGGTGAGGGCAGGTACTCTCACAACATTTAAGAAGGGTTGCATGCTGAGAAATGGGATTAGTGTCGATGGGTTCTTGATGGCCTGCACTTACACAGTGGTCTAAGTGTGAATGACTCTGTGACTCTGATGCAATAATAAGAGATCAGTTTTAAGAGGTTATCATTATGAATTGTTCACAAGTACACTACAAAAAACATTAAGAAGTGTTTTGTAATTCTCTCATGAGAAAATATTAATCAGAGCAAAACGTGATGAGAGAATTTAATTAACAGTATGTGTGTTAAGAGATCAGCAACAACTAATTGGGAATTTTCAATGAACACCATGCTTCAACGTTACAATAACAAACTGTAATCACAAAAAGTCTGCACTTATAAAATTTATTACAATGGGACCATTTTAGTATGAGATGTTTTTATAATGCATAATTTGTGACTATTGATTTTACACAATGGTTTAACATAACTTGCATTACTGTGGGAAGTTGTTCACTTTGATTGTTATCATAAGAAGTTTAAAATAGCAAAAACTGACATAAAGAACGTTTTTTTGATGTTTTATTTTAGAAAGGAGACTGGTTATAACCATTTGTTGTTACTAAAGGTCAATATTTACCCTTAATGCGAAGACTGACTTTGTACTAATTGGGGTTGTTTTAATGAGACCTGATCAACAATTCTGATGAAATTTAACTGTCATGTGACATCAGTTACTTCCAGTGGCTTTCAATCCCTATACTGGTTCACATGCTAAATTCTCTATCCCTCAACCCTCACAAAATAAATCATGGCCTTTTTCAGCTCATTAGAACTGTTAGCAAAATAAATATGTTCCAGTGCTTCAGATGCCAACAAAGAGTTAAAGTAAAATATTATAGTTGAAGCTGGTGCTTTGTCTCTGAGTATTTCAAAAATCTGACCCTTAAAGATTTTCTGTGACACTGGCCATCTGATGACAAGCTTATGTTTTTATATGAGTCAGATCCTGAGGGACCAAGAATATGCTGAAAGTGTATGTTGGAAGACATCCAGTGTCCACAAACAGGTTTTCATTGTACTTTGATGCCAGTTACATTTGGGGAACGGAAGATCTGTTGAAAAATCAGCTTGACTCTTCAATCATTTCTTCCTTTCCCAAGAAAGAAAGAAAGCTCTGTGTAAAGCAGCAAAAAGTCTGCACACTGTAAGTGCATAGCTGTGCCCTGGTGTACAGTAATCTGTTATCGCAGGTGGTCATACTCAAAGCACTTCCGTATTCTGAGGAAAAGATTATGCCACATGTAGTCGTATTTCTGATTAACAGCAGAATCCCTTTATTTAAAACTTATATTGGACAAGATCAGAGTGAGCTTGCATGTCAAATCTAGAATTAACTGCTCTGATTTCTTCATTAACTGAGTCACTGTGACATTTTGGTGTAAAAGTTTCTGACAAATTAAAATGAAAGCATCCTATCATCAATAAGCAACATTTGAGAATATTCTGTTGTTGTGGGAAGGAACATATTCTACATGGCAAGCTTTTGCTCTCTAATGTACTTTGCTATTTAAAGCAGATTTTGATGTTATGTCTCAATGTGTAAATGATTATCAAATAACATTGAAATGGGATAAAGAAACATGTGGAGGGCCATACAATGGCCGAGAAATTCAAATGTTTTGTGTTGCTTATTCAGTGGTATCCATTTGAAAATGTTGATTTTTCTGAGTGTAGTAAAGTGTGAGGTGACTATTTCCCTTTCTACTCCGGAGATTCAACTTCAAGTCAGGATTCTTTATTCATGTGATGCTATTTCCGCAGCAGTCACACACTCAGCATTTTGGACCATTGTAGGGGAATTTAGAGCAAGTAGCTTAGGAGCAATCTTCACTCGGCAATTATATCTGCACAGCATAGCACAGGATTGGACCCCATTTGACGCTGATACCATGCTTAACTTTTATCCCTGTGTTACTTTCAACAAGGTTCTGACCTCACCCCCCATTATCCAATCTCACCTCCAATCCTCAGACCTCACCCAAAACTCTAATCTCACATCCAAGTCCCTGACCCTCCAATCTTCCCAACATTCCCATCTCACCCAGACTCTCCAATCTCACCCTGACATTCTGAGCTTACCTCAGACTTTCCATTCTCCCTCTTTCTCATTGATCTCTATCCTGACTCTCTGATCCTCTGAGCAGTCCCCTCCACCACCACGATCACCAAGATCCATACTAGAGGACATAGTTTCCACCGCGCTTTCCAACAAACACCTCCCCACCCACACCCCTAGTCACCCTAGTGATCGCTACCGCCTCCCCTCCCCAGCCGTAATCTTGCTTGCCCACACCTCTTCACCTCTGCTCCTGCCCCGGCAATACTCAAGGGCCTGATCAGGCCTACAACAGAAAGCCCTCTCTCCTCCAATCCCACAGACCCAGCCTCAATCTGTTCAGCCACTGGGATTTGCAATGCTCCTTCAGTAGTAACTGGCTATGGTCATCTGATAGACTGACAGTCTCTTCCTTCTAAGTGCCTGTCACTTTGAAAAGGACTCACTTTATTAATGTCATTCTAGGGTAGATTGCATACAGCTATTTCATATTGGGATCTTCATCAATGATTCTGACCAAGACTGACATATTGAAAGTCTTATCTCTTCCTCAGTAGGATCACATGAGAAGTAGCTGGGGTATGACTGAACCCAATAATATGAGTGTAAGGTGAAGGGGAATAGGAAAAGAGAATACAATGATGTTAGAGGAACTCAGTAAGCCAGGCAGCATCCACGGAGAAAAGCAGGCGGTCAACACTTCGGGTCAGGGTCCTGGGGAAGTGTCCTGACCCAAAGTGTTGACCACCTGCTTTTCTCCACGGATGCTGCCTGGCCTGCTGAGTTCCTCCGGCACCATAGTGTTTTTCTGCTAGATTCCAGCATCTGCAGCCCTTTGTTTCTCTAAGAAAAGAGAATAGATGGACTTCTCTACTGACATTCACAGAATGCATTAACTCAACAATAGCCTACAATTATATAGTGGCTTTTTATTCATTTTCTGGGATCTGTGCATCGTTGAAAAGGCCAGAATTTGTTGTCCATTCCTAACTGGTCTCAAGTAGGTGATGATGAGCCACCTTCTAGAACCACTGCAGTTATTCTAATGAAGGTGCTCACACAGTGCTGTTAGGTAGGGAGTTCCAGGATTTAGACACAGCAACAGTGGAGGGATGGCAATATATTTCCGAGTCAGGATGGCATATGATTTGGAGGTGGTGTTCCCTTGAGCCTGCTGCACTTGTCCTTTTTGCTAGCAGAGGTCACATTTTGTTTTCAATTATTTATGTGTTTCTGGTATAAGAACATAAGAAATAGAAGTAATCCATTCGCCTGCTCATGTCAATAAGTAAGATCATTGCTGCTCTTTTACTTCAGCACTACTTCCCTACAGTAGCTCCATGTCACTTAATTACATCAATAGCCAAAACCCTATCAATCTCTATTTTGAACACACTCCATAGCCCACCTTGTTGGAGAATTACAGAGATTTACTACCTTCTGGGTGAAGAAATTTCCTCTCATCTCAATCCTGAATGGTTTACCCCTTATTTTGACCCCTGATTCTATACCGTCCACTCTGGGGGACCATCATCCTGGGATCGACTCTGTCAAACCCTGTAAAAATTTTGCATGTTTCAATAATATTACGCTTCATTCTTTTAAACTCCAAGGAATATGGCTCCAGTTTGCTGAATCTCTCCTTCTAAGGCAAATCCCCCACCCCAGAGATCAACCTAGCCTCACTTCTTTGCACCTCTGTCTCACAACTCTTATCCTTCCCTAGGTAGGGAGACCAAATCTCCCTTGCCAATTCCTGGGTGTACCTGCACGTTAACATTCAGAGGACACCCAGGTGCCTCTGAATAACAACCTTACAATCTCTCACCATTTAAAAAATATTCCAGTTTTCTATATTTTTATCAAAGTGAATGACCTCTCATTTTTCCATATTATATTCCATCTGTTCTTCCAAGCTCATTCACTTAAACTTCCTTTAACCTCAAAGTCTCTTTGCAACCTCCTCATAATTCACATTGCTATCCAGCTTTGTATCCTCTTGGTTCCTTCATCCAAATCAAGGATGAGATTGGAGAGTCTGGGTGAGGTAGGAAGTTTGGGAAGAGTATGATGCAGCTCATGAACGGCTGGGGCCTGGCATTAATCCTGAAGCATCCCATTATTCCTGTCTTGCCAATGGAAAGAAGACACACTCATTCCTTCTCTCTGTTTTCATTGACCTCTTCTCAATCCACACTTGTATATTGCTCTCCATCCTATGTGGTCTGAACTTTATTTAGTAACCTCTTGTGTGGCGCTTTATTGAAGGCTTTTGAAAGTCCAAATACACCATGTCCACTGGTTCTCCCTTTTCTATCCCATTGTTAGCACTTCAAAAAAATTCTTGCAGGGTGTCCTGTAACTCCATGGTGACTCTACACATTCCCATCACTGTTTTTGAAACAATCTAACCTATTTCCCTTTCCCTAATAATAGATTATTGCAATTTTTATACTACTGTTATCAGGCTAACAGGTCTATAGTTTCCAGATTTCTTTCTCACTCCTTTCTTAAATAATGGGTTTATATCTGCAGTCAATGGAAACCATTCCAGAATCGATGGAACTTTGGAAGATAACAGTCAGTGCATCCGCTATCTTGAGAGCCACCTCTTTCAAGATCTTGGAATGTAGGTTATCAAGTCCAGGAGATTTATGGCTTTCAGCCCCATTAATTTCTTAAGTACTTTTTTATCCCTGTTGCTACTTGATTTCAGATCTTCATTCAATCTAGCCCTGTTGTTCTCCATTATTTCCAGGAGGTTTGTTTACTGTTACGCCTTTCAATACACCTTTATCTTAGCCAACTCAGTTCATTTCTTTGTCGTTTCCTTCGCTTATACTTAAGACACTGGTTTCAGATTATTTAAAACTATCATATTATGATCACTCTTCCCTAAAAGCCTCCTAACAATATTGTTATACTGAGGGCTCATTGTTATACTGAGGCCTCATTGTACAATACTGAATGTAGAATAGCTTCCCCCCTTGTTTATTCCTATATGTATAGATCTAGAAAGCCATCTTGTCCTGAAGTTCATCCTCTGCATTATTATTGCACACTTGGTTTTCCCAGTCTATAAGTAAGTTAAAGCCCGCCATGATTATCATATTACCCTTGTTATATGCAACTCTAAGATTCTGATTCATACTATGATCTGAATTACTACCACTGTTTGGGGTCATATGCACAACTCCACCAATGACTCTAGTTGTTCCATAGATCCATCTAAACTGATTCTATTCCTTGATGTTCTGAGCTAAGTTCTTTTTCCTTTACTGCCTTTGTCTCATTATTTATTATCGGATTGTCCTCCTTTACAATGTGCTAAATATCCTGGAATATTTTATTTCCATTTGCGCCATTAATTGAACTATCTAGTTCCAAATGCCGTGTGCATTCACATAAAGAGCCTTAAATTTTGTGGGGTTTTTTAGCATTTTTGACAATGCACTATACCGACAAAATCTGCCTCAATATTTCGCAATTTGGTATGATCAAAGGTGTAACATCATTGTAGAGGGAGAATGGATCAAAGTACTCAATAGCAGCTTGGGTTGTGTAGAGCCATTACATGAGCTTGGCACAACTGAGGAAGAGAGGGATATTATTAGATTAGCATTGTAAAAAGGGCAGCATGTTTGAATTAGAAGCCAAAAGCTGTCAATGGCATTGCAATTTGTGGAGAAGGCCAAATGTGAGAAAAATGACAGCTATAAAACAGATAGTATTATCCAACATAGATGGTTAAAGTTTCCCAGAAAGAAAAGGCTGGTGGTGGTATGGGGATAAAACTGAGAGTGTATTTGCATATTCTTTCAACACCAAAGGGCAATGAATTAATCAGAGCTCATCACTGTTTGCATCCCATCATATTCTATTCTTTCCATTGAATAGTTGGACTGTTTTCTCATCTGTTTTTGATTCTTTGAGCACTCTGTCCTAGTTTATATAGGTCTCCTGTGTTTCCATGACAACTTACATTTTTCCCTGGCTAAAATTATGGATAAATTATGTCATTGAGGGTTTGTATCTCCTGGGCTTTACATAACATAAATAGAAGATGTGCTTCAGGGCATTAACAATAACTGAGGTTCAACTCATCAACCAAGAAAACATCATAAGAAATTCATAATTATATCTTTTGAGTGATCTGGCCTGAATAGCCAGGTTGTAAATGAATGCATTTCAGATTTTGCCTTCTGTAGCATGTATCTTCCACTGTTCAGCTCTCGATACCTATATCCAGACATAGCTTGTTTTAATTAAGCATTTTTATTCACAGAGAAAATGCACTAAATGCACTGTGTCCCTGAAATCATAAACACATTTTTGATTAAATGACGTTATGATGTTGTTAGACATTGCATGGAGAATTCTTTCTGAATCTTTGTGATGTTTTTTCATCTTTATTATAGTGTCTGCTAGTACTTTGTTCTGAGCTGGTACTACCCCTACTTGATCACCACACATGCCCTCATGGAGAGAACTGCCTGTATTCACTGCACTGTCTTCCCTGGTTATACTTTCTCTCACTGTTCTGGGTAGTGGCATGGTCACTATATGTATCTCATTTTCTATGACTTGTTCATTGCTTCTCGCCTGGTACTCTGAGCCATAGTCATCTTTATACCACCAAGCCCACCTGACCAGTGGTCTGTTTGGGTGGGGCTAGTGCACCCTCTACACTACCCAGTGTTACAATCCAATCAAACACATCATCCCTCAGTCCAAGCTACTCAATCCAATTAATACCCTTGATTGTTGGGACCATTGGCAACACAAGAGTCTGCCCTCCCTCCCTCCCCCCACCAACATAACAGGGACAGGTTTCCCCTTGTCCTCACCTACCACCCCACGAGCCTCCGTATCCAACTGCCCTCTCCCACTGGATTCCTTCTTCAGCCCTTTGCCTCTTCTATCTATCACCTCTCAGCTTATTACATCTTCTTCCCCTTCCCCACCCACCTACCTTCCCCCTCTGGCCTGGACTCGCCTATCGCCTGAACTCATCTATCCCCTGCCTGCGTGTGCTCCTCCCTCTCCTCCCACCTTCTTATTCTGGATTCTGCCCTCTTCCTTTCCAGTCCTGATGAAGGGTCTCGGCCCGAAACGTCGACTGTTTTATTCCCTCCACAGATGCTGCCTGACCTGCTGATTTCCTCCAGCACTTTTTGTGTATTGTACAAGAGTTTGCCTCCTACAGAACTTGAAGAGTTCCTCCTTCACAGGTAGTCAACATTAATTTGCTCTAGATCAATACAAAGCTGAAATATTTTTGATACATGTCCTTGCTGACAACAGACCAACTTGCTGCAGTATCAGTGCACAGGCTTATTGTTGCTCTCTCAATCAATAATGTGGTCTTAAGTGCACTGGGCATGTCATTCCTATTTCCACCTCCTCATTATTAGTTTCTACGATGTGTACAATACTTCATAGGCATAGTCCAGACCCTTGTCCCTTATGACTGAGTCAAATGGGACTGTTGCCTTTGCCACCAGTTACTTTCTTCGGGGATTTGTGCTGCTGTGAAAAAATGCTCTCCTACCCTGAATAGGGCCATCTTGAATGGATGTTCTAAGGTCAGGTAGATTCTGTTATATCCAGTGCAAAGCCTATCAATATTTGCACCCACGTGATTTGTCGTCTTTCTACCTGTTATGCTCCTACTGAATCCACTTGTAGTGTCCCCACGACTCAGACAAAAGACTATGCAACAATGACCATGACACTGGGCTTGTATCCCACCTTCACCTTGGACCTATGCCCTGAGCAAAACGGCCTCCTATTTTTATGTGGTGGCCACTCTGCACATGCCTTCTAGAGTTGTCTATTGTACTTTAACCAGAATTCTCTCATTTACCAGGTCACACACTAAAATATCCTTCACCAACTCATCTGAGCAGATCAGGAAATTGCACCTTTATTCTAACATCTTTAACATGACTATGCATTCACCATCCATTTCATCTGGTTCCTGATTGCAAGTGCAAAACTTGTAATCCTCAAGCATTTCCAGCTGGGTTAAAGTTTTTTTTCAAAGTTTTACAATATCCTCATGTGAGACCTCGTCTGTAGTTTATGCAAGTAAGAGACTCACCAATATTTCATATGTCTTCAACCATAATATTGCCTTCTTTTTCTTGCATATGATCAGATTTATCTTTCCTCTTCCAGGACCTTGCAATATCATCGTGCAGGATACCCTAAAGGTTAACCACCAGGTCGGATCGACAGTAAGGAAAGCGAATGCTATGTTGGCATTCATTTCGAGAGGTATCGTGTATAAAAGTAGGGAAGTGTTGATGAGGCTCTACGGGGCACTGGTGAGGCCTCATTTGGAATACTGTGTGCAGTTTTGGGCCCCATATCTTAGGAAGGATGTACTGATGTTGGAGAGGGTTCAGAGGAGATTTACGAGGATGATTCCCGGAATGAAAGGGCTTACATATGATGAGCGTTTATCGGCTCTTAGACTGTACTCACTGGAGTACAGAAGAATGAGAGGGGACCTCATAGAAACATTTGGAATGTTGAAAGAGTAGATGTGGCTAAGCTGTTTCCCTTGGTGGGTGAGTCCAGGACCAGAGGGCACAATCTTAGAATTAGAGGGTACAGGTTTAAAACAGAGATGAGGAGAAATTTCTTTAGCCAGAGGGTAGTGAATTTATGGAATTCTTTGCCACGTACAGCAGTGGAGGCCTGATCATTGGAGGCATTTAAGGAGGAGATAGATAGGTATCTAATTAGTCAAGGTATCAAGGGATATGGGGATAAGGCCGGAAATTGGGGCTAGAAGGGAATAGTTTTTTTCCTTTTTCCTCTTTTTTTTTTCCTTTTTTTTCTTTTTCTTTTTTCTCTTTCCTTTTTTCTTTTTCTTTTCCTTTAGCTCATGGAGCAGACTCGATGGGCCAAATGGCCTACTTCTGCTCGCTTGTCTTGTGATTTTGTGATTCAGCCTCAGGAACATTTCCACTCAATCTATATACTGGGCAAATGGCTGAGTCTGCTCTTATCTCTTGAGTTTGTTAATGTTTCTGCCTGTCATTATCACTACCATGCCTGGAAAACTCCATTCTCTATTTACTTCACACTCCCCCTCCTACTCCCACAAGCAGCAACATCCCATCCTCCTACCATCTGCAAGTTCTTTGCCATTGCTGCTTAGAAAGGTAAATAACAAAGGTAGAGCCACCAGCGAAGTGCCTTTCACCAAAGGTAACCCACTCTTGACTAGCAGTGGCTGATACAACAATCTATCAAAAGTCATACTATATGATACCCTCAATTCTTAAGTGACACATACAACACATAAACATTGCAATTATTTGTTCCATGTCCTGCTTTTCATATAGATCCATAGGAGGATCCTACTCAGAAAGAAAACTATTAATATCAAAGGAGGCACAATGCAATCCATACAACACAGTCCTCATACCTTCAAAATTCTATTTTACATAGAGCAAACAAATTCCATTTTAAAATAGTGGACTGATGGATCTATCTTCAGCAATGCACGAAATTCTACATTCTGGCCATCCTTTCACTTTGAGGTCCCCTTGCTACTATTTTGCCAACCAGTAAAAAAAACCTTTAATTACTCACCTTATAATCCTTCCTAACCTGAGGACCTCCATGGTGGGACACGTAAGCGTCCTCCATTCCAGTGAATAAAGCCCTCACTCAGTATCATAGAATGTTCAATCCCTCAAACCTGTTCCATCTTTCCTTTGGGGTCATAGCAGATGGTACATTGATTTCCTTAACTGTTTTTTGGATTCTTAGCTCCACGTCCTTTGATATCCTTAGCTACAAAGATTCTCACTGAAATTCAGACTTCTCATGACTGGTAGTACACCCATAGGTTCCCACTATGCACTTATATGGCTTTTATATGTACTATGTAATCTGTTACAGTAATCACTGCACTGATCAGTGAAAGAAGTAAAAGATATTTCCTACAAACAGTCCTTCACAAACAAAAGGGAGATGCAAACCTGATATAATGATATGGAAACACCACAAAATCTCAAGATATTGATCAGAACATTTTGATTTATCATTCAAATATTTAGGAATAATTCAGGAAAACTTCACAGGACCAACAAATTTTCCACAAACCTATAAATCCTCCAGCAAAACTGACGCAGAAAATAACCGGTAAGCATCTGGATTTGAGAATAAATTTTCTGACTCAGTTTTCCCTTTGTAGAGGTTTATGTGCTGGCAGTAAACATCAGAGAGTCACATAGGCAGTGTGCTCGATGTGCAGTTTGTGCAAATTATTATAATACACAAAAAATGGAGTGGGCTACATAATGGGGGCCATTATTTTTTGTGCTTATATTTGCTATTTACTTGCCCACAACATTTCCATGCTGCAAAGGCTATGCCATTAGATTTACTACCTTTTGGAAATGCTAAGGTTTTCAAGAGAGTTCTGCAGTCAGCAGAGTTCATGGCCCAGAAATTATAATGAACAGTAAAGTGGTGTGGGTGACAGGAGCAGATGGGCCAGTTGTATGTGTGGCCCTGTGGAAACAGCTTTCTATCATTCGTGAAGTCTAAGGCATCATTGCTGGTGAGATAGACCTTGCAGCAGGAACAGCCCAAGAAAGCTTTTCGTCCACAATATCCTGCCTTTGTAGATTGTGGAAGTTATGGAGAAATTGAGTTAGGAGCCTGATTAAATGGAGGTAGAGAAGATTCTACTGTGGAGAAGGTCACAGGGAAGGTCAACTGGAAGACTGGGTAAGGATTACTCAAGGAGATAGTTGGAGGTGGTGTTGATCAGGGAAATGCCCACGGTGAGGAGGTGGTTTCCTACGGACATCGGTAATGGGAGAGTGATTACTAAATAAAGGAGGATTTTACACAAGTGATGTCAAATCAAATGTCATACACCCTTGAGTGTCTTTGCGCACTCCCAGCAACGTCTATGTGTAAATGCATTTTACGCATTGAGTGCTCATGTCTTGACATGGTGTCATTGCAGAAAGCAGAAAAATATTAAAAGTTTCATTGTGAACTGTACAAAGGTGGTTCCCTATAGAATAGAACTTTTAAGACACTGTAAAGGTTCATCATCAGGATAAAACAGCCGCCACCCTAAACATTCGTTCTCTCCATCACCGTGGCTACAGTGAATACCATCCAGTAAATACACTTCAGTTATTACCCTCTGCTGCTCCTGCTGAACCCATCAGGAAGAACAAGGGCATCTGTTGCATAGGAACTCCACAATCTGTAGGTTGCCTTCCAGAATAAATCATCTTTCTTTCATTGTCACTGGGTCTGACTCCTGCAATTCCCTCCCCAAAATTGTTATGGGTGTACCATCCCCAGAAGGACTATTGCAGTTCAAGAAGGCAGCTCATAATTACCTTTCCTGGGGAAGTTAGAGATGAGCCACTAATGCTAGCACTGCTCAAATTCTGAAAGCTAGATAGGTAAAGAAACCACTGAATATACTGAACCTTTAAAATCTTCAGTCAATCTTCAATTCAGTAGCTGCTCTGCTGCAAATGTAGGTGGAAGGTTCATATCATCTTAAATCCCAGAAATGTGACAAAGTATGTTAAAGGAAATCTGCAAAATCTTCAAATTTATTGCGACATGTGGTCTCCAGAACCCCTCCTCCAGTGGAGTGAAAGTGGGCTGGGGAGAAATAATGCTTCAGTCCATTTTAAGTTTTTGAAGGTAAATCAATGGTGTTGGGTTTCCTTTTTGTCAATTTGCTGAATTACTAATAGCAATCAACCTCTGCACCCTGTGGCACTCTCCTATCATCTGGAACTGGAGATGGCCATTATTCTTCCAGTGTAACCCACAACTCTGTCATTACTGTGAAAGAGAAATGGGTGTGCAACACAGAGGGGGTGAGCGTTCCTGTTAGTTGTGGGTTGGCGTAGGGAGGCTCCCATCCCATCCCCTTTCCAGTTTTGCAAAGTGATTAGAAAGTAACAGAAACAGGAAGAAAATAAACTCTGCCCCAGATTTCCCTCTATATCCTGCACCCACCCTCTCAAAATTATAACATTTACTTGCCCAAGACAGACCAAAATACTTCCAGGCTCCTGCATTTTAATTAATCCATTAAAAGAGTTAAATAATAGCTTATTTAAATGAGGTGGAATGCTCCACACCCTGTAAAAAAAACTGTTAGAGCCAATAATGTTTTCATTTGGAACAGATTACATATTGTTTGCTTAATTTCACTCTCCCCGCATTGACATGTTTCAAACGTGATGTATATCCTTTCTCTAATGAGTTAACAAATGTCTGATTATTTGTTTCAAATATCCTGCAGAGTTTTTGAATATTAATATAATTAACTGACCTGAGCACTTTCTAATTTTACTTCAATTGAGGTGTAACCATCACACTGAATGAATCTCAGCATGCTCCAATTGGATATTTTGCAACCAGTATATTGCACCATGTGGCGAGCTTATATGCTAAAAATAGCCAAAAAATAAAGTTCATTGTTTTTCATTATCTTAACAACAGTGCCACATTACTGCAGGACAGCATCTGAAGGAACACATCAAACAAGCTGATTATGCAGAGTGTTCAGTCAAACCACAAGGCCATGCACAAGATTGATTTGGAACAGAGATCTGTTAGCCTGCTTACAAACAGTTGCAGACCTGAATCTTTCTGAACAAAATTAAGTCATTGAATCCTCTCAGAATAGCCATCCCACCATTATTTCTATTTACATTATTTCCATAATGGGCAACACACTGGCACACATCGGGGTCTTTACAGTCTGGCTTCAATGGTCCAGCAACCTGAGTTCAAATCTGCCCTCTAGTGCTATGTGGAGTTTGCATGTTCTCCATATGACTCTATGGTTTTCCTCTGGGTGCACAGGTTTCTTCACACATCCCAATGACGTGTGGGTTCGTAAGTTAGTGGACCACTGTAAATTGCCCCTAGTTTGTAAGTGATAGAACCTAGGGAAGTTGATGGGAATGTGCGGAGAATGAGCAACAGGGGAAATTAGTGAGGAAATGAGCTTGCTCTGTAAGCCAGCAAAGACTCAATGGGCCAAAATGGTCTCCTCCTATGTCATAAAGAAATATGGAAATAATTTCAGTGACCAATCAGTGTAAACCACACTAATGTTAGCTTTAATCTTTGTGTGAAGCCATGGGGCCAATTTTAGGTGAGTGGCTAGCACCAGCTGAAGCAAGCTAGTACTGACTGAAGCAGTGTCTGCACCTTTTAAATGGGAGGGGATTTAAAACTGCAACCAGACTTTTGACAGATCTTTGGAGCTTACTGGAAACAATGGCTAAATTTGGGCAAAAGTGGAAACCCCAATTTTTTTAAGGTGCTCTGCAGGTCTTGGTAAACACAATGAGAGAAGGAGAGAGGTTTGTGTACGTGGAGCCTGGTGTGATCTGTCAAGATGTATTATTGAAATCAGATTCACAAAGGCAATGATGTTTTTGCAGAAGTGAAAACAACTCAGAACCTCTGGAAGCAAAACCTGCACAGAAAACCTAATACGCTGAATCAGAGGATAGATTATTATCTTGTTTTGATTGCAAGGAAAATGGTTTCAACAAAATTAATTCTCAATAAAGCTTCTTAACAATGAAAGATTTAAAATCTTTGCAAACCAACTACATTGAATTTACCCTTAACCCAAGAAATTTTCAAATATTTATGGGTTTTTAATACATGATTTTATAACTAGATAGATGTAGATATCATTTTCTCTTCTGGAATGCTACCTTTTTTAATTTGACTTATCATTTATTATACTATTTACATATTACATGTAACTTAATATTAAAAAATTCTCTCCTGATTTTATCGCCTTGATTCGTGATGCATCAATTGATTTCCCAGATTCTATGCTGGTTGCTCTTGATGAAGTCCTTGTTAAGGTGTAATTATTTGTCACTGATAATACAGTCTGGCTTTCCATATATCTGGATCATTTTTCCTTAGTGTATTCACTGGGTGCTCAACATAGATGGACCACAAAGTAACAAAAGGTCCCTGTGATGAGTATGTAATTTATTGTGAAGGTGATGTGGAGTAGGAGTCTTCTTACTAATAAACATTGACTTCCTCATATGTGCTTAATACACCAGTATGATGGTTCATGGTAGTTCAGTTTGCCAGTGCAAACATTGCACAATGAATAACCCGCTTATTTTGCATGGATAAGCAACAAGTGGGATATAATCCTTAATTTTCTTGGGAAGGCCATAAGCTGTACCAAAGTTACATCTAGCCTCAACAATGAGTGCTGCAGAATTTGATTTTGCAATCTGCATCTCTAATAATGAGAACTTCCTTCAGTACTACTCTGAAATGTCAGCCTCAATTATGTGCTAAGTTTTGGAGTATAGTTTGAAACCACATCCTTCTTAAACTGACATAAAAGTGTTTGCAGCTGTGCCAAGACAGTTCAAGTTCCCTGTTACTACACTATAATCTTCTGATTACTTCTACTACATTGGAGCATCAATTTAAGTTAATATGTTCAAACCCACAACCATCTGACCCAGAAGTGATAGTGCTCCCAACCAAGCCAAGTTGGCAAAGCCATTGATACTGTTTACCAGATCACACCTCTGCACGTTCAAATCTGTGGTTAATTTTGTACATTCCTTGAAACAGGATTTATCAAAGTTTAAATTTCTTGTTAACAGCATTCTCTCCCCAAATGTTCTGAATTAGTTTCACAGCTCTTGGTTTAGAGAAGAGAAAACTCAGGCAGAGTTCTCACTCTTAATGTCTGTTTAGTCATGGTCCATGGGACCTTGAGATAATGGCAAGATTAGGCTCACTTTATTTTTGCTAAGCATTGTCAAAAAAGAATAAAATGTAGTCAATGTTATATAGTAGTCCTTATAACTTGAGGAGGTTCAAAGCATTTTGTCAACTGAGTACTTATGAAGTGGAATTACTATTGTAGGGAAATGCTGCAGTCTATTAGGCCACAACAGTCTTACAAAACAGCAATAGGATAATAACCATTATTTTTCTCAGTGCCAATGATTTTAGGATAAATCTATACATTCCTGTATGACTGCCTAAGTTTTATTCAGAATTGAATTCCTTAAACCAGTAGGGGGACTTAGTCCTTGATTACTTCAGGAAGAAAAAAAGTCTATGATAACATTCATCAGCTGCTAGCCTTCAATACTCTGCTCTTCCTTTCCAGGGAGCTTCTAACTTCTTATATATTGTGGTCAGGGAAGCACAGCCTAATTATTTAAATAAACTGAATTTGGATCATTATGTGAGTCACCTCATGTCCAAGAGCAATGAAGAAGTAGTAACATGGAATGCAATTTGCTGTGTCCAGTACCAACCCTGTGAGTACTGAGAAGATGCTGCTGACATTGAAGCTCAGCTGTTAAATATAATTTCATATCAAAGGACTTAGGATATTCAGTAGGTAACAAAAAGCTTAGTCAGAATAGGTTTTAATTAGTGTCTTAAAGACATTGAGATGCAAGATGTAACAAGATGTGGACGAGGATTTTAGCAATGTTATGGAGGTGAAAATTGGCAGTTTTAGTGAATGGCATGAATATATGGTCAGAAGATTATCCCCTTTAAAGAAAACACACACAGCCTCTCTTATCTAACTGTAATCCATCATCTAACAAATGCTTTGGTTCAGCCTCACATAGTTGGCAGGGAGAAAGATAAAGTTAGTGACAAGGGAGCAGAGCTTTTGGTGAGGGCTGAACACAATGATTTCAGTCTTCCTGGTATATAATTGAAGGAAATTTCTGTTCATCCAATAACTTAGATGGTGCGGAGAGGTTAAGAAAGGGTTTGGTTGAGCTGGATGTCATCACAGTACATGTGGAAACTGATTCTGAATTTTTGCTTGATGTTGTCAAGAAGCATCATGTTGATGAGAAGCAAATAGGGTTAGAGATGGATTTTTAGAAGACATTCCTAACATTGCTTTGCAAGCTAACAACATAAGAACATCAGAAGTGGAGAGAAAGTGGGCCATTTTAACCTGTGAGGGTTAACTTTGCAATAATTCTGGTGTGAACAATGGCTATAATTTGCCATAGTGTTATGTATAATGCAAAGTTCCTGTCCAGAGTATTAACTGAAAGCCTTGAGCAGCTGATAGTGAGCCTATTAAATCCCTGTTGAGTGGTAATCTAGTTCATCTTGTGTACTCATGTTCCCACACTCTGTGTGTTCCTGGCCTATATTTGAAACTGGAACTGCACCTGTTGGGTAAACTGGCAGACATCCATAGGGGCAGTTACAGAAGATGCTTTATTTTTATCTTTGCAACAGAGTAGGCAGAAGGCACAATGTCCAATTATTGAAGTATTTGGATGTGAAAAGCAAGGAAGTGGATTGCAAGTATGCACAGCACACAAGGGAATTCCTCAAACAAAGCAATATCACTGGCAGCACAAATTCATAATTCCATATCAGTTATTGCTTTTATCTCACTGAAGAATAATGCCTCAAAGAAAAGGCCACTGACCTGTGCTGTCTGCTCATAGATATCCACTAATGCTGTACTACCCGTGGTCATGAAAGCAACCACGATCCTTGAATCTTCTCAGCATCATGCAATCAATGAATTGGCCACCAGCCAACCTATTCCAATGCTAGAGAAACAAAGGACTGCAGATGCTGGAATCTAGATGAAAAACACAATGATGCTGGAGGAACTCAGCAGGCCAGGCAGCATCCATGGAGAAAAGCAGGCGGTCATCGTTTCGGGTCAGGACCCTTCTTCAGGACTGAAGATAGGAAAAGGGGAAGCCCTTTAGGAAAAGGGAAAAGCAGAGCAGTGATAGGTGGACAAAAGAGGGGAGGTGGGGTGGGCACAAGGTGGTGATAGGTAGATGCAGGTAAGAGCAACTGTTGGCTACTTGTCATTCAATATGACTGTTGCTGTTCTACCCCAGGCATCAATTCCCCTTCTGTACGAGTCTCAAATAGTTCTCCATATCCTGGTCTTTAAAAAAATTACCTACCTCCTCTTTAAATAGCTTCTATGATCTCACCTCCATAACTGTCAAGGTGGAGAATTCCAGTGATTCAGCACCCTCTATGGGAAGAAATTCCAACAGACCTCCCTTACCTGCATCTACCTATCACCATCTTGTGCCCACCCTGCCTCGCCTCTTTTGTCCACCTATCACTGCTCTGCTTTTCCCTCCTATATATTGGGCTTCCCCTTTTCTTATCTTCAGTCCTGAAGATGGGTCCTGACCCGAAACGTTGACCGCCTGCTTTTCTCCATGGATGCTCCCTGGCCTGCTGAGTTCCTCTAGCATCATCGTGTTTTTCATTCAAACTATTCCAATGCAGTTCCAACACTGGCATCTACTCAATAATTTGGAAAATTGCCCGGGTTTGTTCTGTAACAAAAAGCTGGACAAATGAGTGTCACCAAATTATCATCCAATCAGTCTACTCTCAATCATCAATCATCATAATTAACCTGGGAGTATGCAAGTATAAAGTATTGACAGTGGCAGAGCTAGTTGAGAAAGTACTTAATAAACCATACAGAATTCTGGGCTTTATCAATAGAGGCATAAAGCAAGGAAGTCATGTTGAATTGCCGCAACTGAAATATTATAGTATTGTGTTCAATTCTGGTTGGCACATTATAGAAAGGAGGGTCCAGAAAGATTTACAAGGATGGTTCCTGGAATGATGGACTGCAGTAACAAGGATAGATAAGAGAGGCTGGGTGTGTTTTCTTTAAAGATGAAAAGTCTGAGGGCAGATTAATACACACCAGAGAATAGAACCAGGAATAGGCCATGTGACTACTTGTCATCCAATATGACTGTTACTGTTCTACCCCAGGCATCAATTCCCCTTCTGTACCAGTCTCAAGTAGTTCTCAATTTCCTGGTTTTTCAAAAAAATTATCTAACTCCTCTTTAAATACCTTCTGTGATCTCACCTCCATAACTCTCAAGGTGGAGAATTCCAGTGATTCAGCATCCTCTGTGGGAAGAAATTCCAACAGACCTCTCACCACACCTGGTCTTCACTCCAACACCTTATCCTGTAACTATGTCCCCATGTTCAAGGCATTCCCACTCACGTACACACCTCAGTATCTACCTTGTTATGCCCTTAGGATCTTATATATTTCAATAAGATCACTCCACATTCTTGTAAACACAAGGTCTAATGTTCTTAGCCATTTAGAGGGCAACTCTGTCATCCCAAGAATTAACCAAGTGTATATCTTCTGGACTCCCTCTAATGCTAGCATATCCTTTCTTAAATAAGGGGACCAAATCTGCATACAATATTCCAGGTGTGAGCTCACTAACACCCCATATAAATGTAACAACAGTTCTGTATTTTTAAACTCCAACTCTCTGACGATAAAGGTCAATATGTCATTTGCCTTAATTACTTGCTGCATCTGAACACTCTTTCTGTGTTTCACTCATAACAACACTCAGATCCCTTCGTACTTCACTGATTCATGATCTCTCTCCAGTTAGATAGAAGTCTGCCTTTTGATTCTTCCTACTGAACTGCATGACTTCATGTTTTCCTACATTAGACTCCATTTGCCAAATTTTTGCCACTCCCTCAACCTGCTATGGAGTCTAAATATCCTCAGTTCAGCATGCTCTCCCACCAATTTTGTGTCAAATAAGTGTTCCCAATCTGAAGTTCCCCAAGCAATGCTGATTAGACATGATAGGTGGGTAAATTTAATTATGGAGGTCACGTACCATGTTTACTTTATACGTCCTTTGTTTTCTTATCACCTGCCTCTTGTTTACACCAACCTTTGTTATCATCATCTTTTGCGTTCTGACTTGCTTTGATCCTGAGACCAATATCCATCGCTAGTGTCTTGGTTGTGTCCAAACCACTCTCATTCACAACTTGCGTTCACCCACTGCCCTTCTGCTTTCTTTTCCCAGCCGCTGATGCAGGTGACCACGTCCAACATTTAGTGTGTCAGAACTTGCCATGTTTCTGTCATTCGACTGGAATATACTGGCCACAACATGGATAACTGTGGACCTATCCTCCACTTCTGACCCACAGCGATGTAACAATGCTGCTGTCACAGGTACATCATTCTCATATTGAATTAGCATCACACCCTAAGATTCCAGGCTAAGTCAAGAGGCCAGGAGGCCCATTATCTATGACGGCCGTGAAGATTTCCTTGGCTTCAGCCAGCATGAGCATTAGCTGGAGATATTTAACAAACAATGTTCTGTAACTACCCCAGCATGTCTTCTCACTACATGTCTTCAGCAGTTTTTCTCTGTTAGTGATGCAACATGAACAGTTTCTCTTTCACTGCCTTTTCCAACTTAATTCCAATCTTATACCACCCTTACATCGATTACTGCTGCAAATTTCCTTAAGATCACCTAACCTAACTTTTTGAACTTTCAACCTTAATCCGATGACTTGATTTAACTTAATCAAGGTCAATGCTAAGTGAAGGGGTGGGGGGTGGGAGGTGAGGGGGGTTCTGGTGGGAAGAGGTTACCTAAGATTGGAAAACACAATATTCATGCCATCGGGTTGTAGACCACTCAGGAGGAATATAAGGTGCTGTTCCTCAGTTTGCGCTGGGCTTGCCACAATTCTTATTCTGGTATTCTATACCTCAGTCATAAAGAAAACCATCTCACATGCTAACTTAACCACAATATCCACCTTCCCTACTTCCTTACTGGGATCCATGGACACACATTACACACGAAAATTAATTAGCAAATACAGAAATGTTTACAATGATTTTTCCATCTATTAAGTTTATGTGTAAATATGCATGTGCCACAATGAAAATTGACCATAAACATGCATTGTAAGATGAATTCTTCAGTTTAAGGCTACATTGACCTTTTGGATTTTTACCATGTCCAGTTTGAGTATTAGATGTTTTCTAGAGTTGTGCTCTTAATCAGCTTTCGTGTTAAGAAAACAATAAAGCTCAACAGAAAATTTTATTGGATGACTGTGATTTTGTGTAAAGTACAACCAAATGGTCTAATTGTATTTTATGAGCTGTTTTGTTTCTTTAATTCCTCAGTTTGGTGTTCAGCTCAAGAAGGGTGTTAAACTGGAATGCTGGAGCTGGGAATTATATTAAGTAACAAAAAAATAAGGAAAAAAATCATGTACAGTGTATTCCTAGTCAATTTGTGTTTATTTTTGAAACAATTATCCTTTAATCTCAGGATATTGACTTAACTTTTTGGTGTTTGTCTAACTCTGAAAATGTTACTTACTTGTCCAAAACATACTTTTGTATATATTTTTAATTCTCTATAAACAGCAATTACTTGCAAAAGAAACCTGTAACAAGATCCTTTTAAATGCCCTGTAAACTGAAAACTGGTGCAAATGGTTAATGGGTCAAAGTGTTCTGGTTCGAGCCATAGCATAGCTATGTAATTTGCAATAAAAACAGCAAATGCTGGAAATGCACAACATCTGACACAGGAAGGCAGGTTAGCATTTTATGAGTGACCTTTCATCAGAGCTGGCACGGCCAAGCTGGTGAAGCTCCATCATGGTTTCATCAAAACAAAGAGAAGAACGTAGTTTGTGTTCTGCATTACAAATTGAAGAATCCTTTTCCTTTTATATTCCGCACATTATTTTTTATAGTTTAGGTGCCTTTTAACAAAAAGACATGAAATACAGTTGAAGCAGAGTCAATTTCTAAGAGCATTATCAAAAAATAAGAGCAGAGAGCAGGACATGCATACACTAGATAATCATATCGTAAAAATCACTCGTCCAGTTTTGATCCAGATATACTGCAATGTTTTATTAGATGGATTGCTTGTTCAAAGAGTAGGCAAAGGCACAATGGGTCTTCAGTGTCTGTGACTTTCATTACATTGGTATAAGCAGAGATAAATAGACAAGCAGTGGCTATAACAGAACATCTTTATTGATGGCAGTTACTAGGGGCAGGCATGGTAGTGTAGCGGTTAGCGTAACGCTATTACAGTGCCAGCTATACGTTCTCTCTGTGTCTGCGTGGGTTTACTCCAGGTGCTCCAGTTTCCTCCCACATTCCAAAGACGTACGGGTTAGAAAGTTGTGGGCATGCTATGTTGACACCAGAAGCATGGCAACACTTGCGGGCTGTCCCCAGAAGACTCTACGCAAAAGATGCATTTCACTGTGTATTTCGATGTACTTGTGACTAATAAAAATATCTTCTCTTATCTAACTCTCAAATAGGCAGCAATGTCTAGTATAATATATCAATGAGCAATGCATGGAACATGTGCTTCATACAGGTACCTTGCAATGTATACAATACTGGATCCAATGACCTTGCCCTGCAGAGGAATCATTTTGCATGGGAATCTATATCCTTTTCAAATGTTGAGTATTGCCTTATAAAATGAAGTAATTTTTTAAAAACTGAACATGACAGTAAAAACAGCAATCAGCATTCACTTTATGCCTTTAATGCAGAAGAACAAAAACTTCTCTCAAAGAAGTACATTAAAAATAATGGACCAAGCCAAAGTTTCAGAGATTCAAAGAGGGTTCTAAAATTTGGTAGGAGGCAAGTTTTCAGCAGGGCTTTAAAGGAAAGCAAATAGTTAGAATGGTTTTGTGAGTGAGGTTTAAGCCATAGTATAGCTAAGCAAGTCAGGAGATTAGGTTGCTGGAGATGTGCATAAATGGTGCCAGGAAGAAAGCGGATGGACAACAGGCCACATTTTAGGGAGGTTACAGAATGAAGGAATAGTGAAACCAGGCAGAGATTTAAAAGTCAGTATGAAGATTTAAAATTTAAGATAATGAGGTGAGGGTGCAGGGGAAAGAGGAGTCAATCTCAGACAATAATGAGTAAGTAGCACTTTGGTGTGGGGCAGGAAATGGGCCACAGAAATTTGACAGCTGAAATTTGAGGCCAGAATATTGGAAACTACTTGAGCCTAGAGGTGACAAAGGCAGGAATAAGTGGAAGCAGGAAGTCCTTGTGATGTGACTGCTGAAACTGATGGCAAGTTTGCGGTGGAAGCAAAGGTAATGGTTTTGATCTTCCCTATGTTTAAGTGGAGGAAACTGCAACTCATCCAAAACTGTTCTTCTGTCAAACAATCAGGCCGACATAAAGGCAATTGAGTATTGAGAAAAAGTGGTTGGAAAAAAAGAGCCCTGGGCTATCGGAGTATATTGGAAGTGGATTTAAAGGTCCACAAATAAAGGGTCAGAACAACATCATAAACTGAGTGAATAGTACAGGGCATCTGGACCCATCATGTCTTTGCTGCCTCTTTTCAAAAGCTTTCCAATCAGTCTCACTCCCTGCTCTTAATGGTAACCTGTCTAACCTGTAACCTGTATAACAGTAACTATATAACCTATAGTTTATGTATCCTTTCATGTACCAATTCTCTTCTGAATTTTCCTACTGAATCTGTCATCACCACCCTTTCCAGCTGTGTATTTCTAATCACAACAGTTTACTTTGTGCAAAAATGTACCTGGTGTCACCTCCTGTTCTTTTGCCTGTCACCTCAAAACATTAAGTAACGAAATCCTCTGCCACAGGAGACAATTTTTCTTTGTCCATGCTATGGACATTTTGCATTTTTGTGAGTGCCTCTATCAAATTTCTTCTTAGCTTTTCTGTTCTCAGAAGAACAATTCATTTTTCCACCCTTTCTACTAAGCTGAAGCAGCTTACCTTTGGAAGGTTCTGCACTGTCTCCAAGGCTTTGCTACCTTTAACAAAATGTGGTACCCAGAGTTGAATACAGTGCTCCATTGCAGGTTGACCACGATTTTATTAAGGTTTAGCTCAACTTTCCCACTTTCATACTTCATTCACCCATTAATTAAGCCAAGTATCCCATGTGCCATTATAACAAACTTCTCAACTCATCTTGTCATTCAAAGTGTGAAGTATACATTTACCTTCAGATTTCTCTGTTCCTACATCCTCTAAATTCTGACCACTTAGTTCCCCTTATTCTTCCCAGGTTAGGCAGCTAGCAGCATGAAGCATCCAGGAGCACATTCAGAGAGAGATGGAAATCTTATTTTTTATGAAATCTTTAATTCATTTAAATTAAATGGATTTCCACATTCATTCAGCAGTAGAAAGGAATCATATATAAAGGCATATACAGTAATATGACCAAAAATAATTTAGTGTCCACAAAGATTGTTACAGAGAGAACTGTGACAACAACAATAAATATCACTAGCTAATCTGCAGAGAACTACTTGGGGCTAAAAGTTCTTTCATACAGCTTCAAAAAAAAACAATAGGTGCTGTGCTGTTGAAAATCATTACCTGGAATAGGAGAGCTTTTCACACATTTATGGCTATCTTAGCTCTCCTCATTTTTCTGCTGGAATTTTCATTCTCCTTAGCAGTTTTCTTCCAGTGTAAAATTCACCCACACGAGATGATTCTTCAGACTCAAGTAAAAACTGAAATAAAGACTGAAATAAAATAGTTCTTCAGTACCCACAGAATACTTTTACCAAGTCCTTTACTCCTGAAACTATCTAAAGGTCCAACCTCAGACTTCTTCTTTTGTTCAAGATCAGACACCTCCTATGATCTCAAATATAAGTACACATGTGCTTTGAGCCTGTGGAAATCAAGGTCATGGTCGCTCTGTTTTTGCCCCAGGATCTTTCCAGACTGCTGCTGTTGATCTTATCCACATCTCACAGCTTTCTGCTCACAGTTATATCAAGGAGTTCACAAATTCCCATAGACAAGACCACTTCCTCTTCAGGCCACAGGAGCACGCATGGAGACTTTATTATACTTTGTAAGCTTTCCCAGAATACAGCCTTGGCTATAGCACTGGAGTGTTTCCATGGCCCACACACGCTTATTGTTCTTCAGCAATCTGCCAAGGTGCCCCTGTTCCTCTGGGAATATTTTCCCACCATTTTCCTTATCATTGCAGCATCCATTCATTTAATAGAAGCACTCCCCTGTAGTTGAAAGAGTGTGGCTCCATTGGTATAGTCCTCTTGCTATAAAGATCAAGCCTGCTGTGCTACATGCTGTGCTACATGCTGTGCAACTTGCAACCCATCAATAGGGAATGCCACAATGAAATTAGCATTGGTTTTCACCCAGTGTTATGCAAGAAAACCAACCACACTGTTCCATGCATCTCACAACTGCAGTTCTCACTCATTGTGGGATATCCACAAACAGTGCTGGAGTGACCTGTAATGTTATTTAAATGCCAAAAAAAAATTGATGCGGAACAATTTCAAGGCTAAAATGTTAGGCTGAGCTGATATTCAAATTCTGATGGTTTCCTCTTACTCATAACTCTGCTAAATCATATCATTATTCTCAATCTGCTATCCGTATTGAGATCTTAGCTTGCACAGATGTTGTACCTGAATATCGATGCACTGTGTCTCCTAAAGCAGCACGCCAAGGTCCCTATGTACTTGTTATAATAACAAGCTGGGCAGAGCCAGCAAAGGAGGCCACTTTATTTCTAAAATCTATATAAAATGTGGACAGTGGAAACAGAATGAGAATAACATCAAAGCTTCCTGGGACAGCTGAATTATTGAAAAACATGGACACAACTTGAGAGTAACACATGAAACCAGCAGACACTCATATCTTTCAGTTGAGGATGGATATTTTCCTAAAACTGGGATTTCAGCAATTTTTTGGTGTTGTGTTGCTGGTTATTTAGTTTCCTCCAATATAAATGAAATACATCAACAAGCAGTTTGTTATGGTGTTAAGGCAGATTACACTCAGAAGCATGCACTAAACTAGAACCCGTGTGTTTCCAATAGGACATTCCCAATTTACTGCAGCTGCTGGCCTATTGATGCTCACCACTGATAGATGGTCAACATTTTTTAAAGCCACACTTCCCATGGTAGCTACACGGCACAACACACAATTATATCTTCCATTGAAGAGGGGGAGTGCAAGGTATTGAAAGTATTGCAAAAACATTTGAATAAGTGAGAGGTGTTACATTTTGGGAAGACAAATGAGGGTAGGAGTTTTACAGTGATTGGTAGGGCCCTGGGGAGTGTTGTAGAACAGAAGGACCAAGGAGTACAAGTACATGGTTCTCTGAAAGTGGTGTTGCAGGTAGACTGGGTGGTGAAGAAGGCTTTTGGCATGCTGGCCTTCAGTCTGGGCACTGAGCATAGAAGTTGGGATGTTATGTGGCAGTAGTACAAGATGTTGGTGAGGAATATTGTGTTCAGTTTTGGTCACCCTGCTAATAAGACAGGTGCCACTAAGCTGGAAAGAACACAGAGGAGATTTACAAGGATGTTGCCAGGACTTGAGGGACTGCGTTATGGAGAAAGGTTGAGCAGGTTGGGACTTTTTTCATTGGAGCGGAGGAGAACAAAATGTATAAAATTAGGTGTATATTATTATATGGTGTAGATTATTTGAGGTGTAGATTATCTTATAGAGGTGTATAAAATCATGAGGGGCATAGATAGGGTGAATGCACACAGTAATTTTCCCAGAGTCGGGGAATCAAGAACTAGAGGGCATAGGTTTATTGTTAGAGGGGAGAAACTTAATAAGAACCTGAGAGACAACTCTTTCACCCAGAGGCTGTTCGGTATATGGAATGAGCTGCCAAAGAAAGTGGTTGAGGCAGGTACATTAGCAACATTTAAAAGACACTTGGACAGTCACACGGATAGGAAAGGCTTCAAGGGATATGGGCCAAACGCAGGCAAATGGGGCTAGCTTGGATGGGTGTATTGGTCGACATGGACCAATTGGGTCCAAGGGCTATTTTCCAAGCTGTATGACTATGACGCTATGCTTAAAGCTCATAGATTCACTTAGAGGGACAGAGAAGTAAATGATGAAGATGGTAGAAAAGAAGTCCTCTGTGCCAGGGGACTAGAAGACCTGCCAAGGCTGCCATTGGAAGCACCTGGCATATGCAGGCTGGAGTAGTATCAGCCAGGAATGAGAGTCCTGCAACATGGAACAATGCCACAAGAACTTCATAACCTCTTGAAGTTTGTCAAGTTGAGCCTTATACCAATATAAATACTCTTTTTGTATACTTAGACCTATTCAGACACAAATGCATGAAAACACCATGCTGCTGCAACACAGTGAAGGTGTTTTAGGCCCAGCTTACAAAAGCAACCTACTCCAGATTTATCATTGCGGGGAGCAAAGGCAGGCTATATGTCTCCTCGCAACCCCCCCCCCCCCCGCCCCCCGGAATACCATTACTCGGAGTAAGAGAGCAGGATGAGTGAGAGGAGCAGGAGGGGACAATGGAGGGAATAGAGGAGGACATGAATAACCATGATGAAAATTATTGTGCGTCATCGTGGCTGACACCCCACAGCACCACCTCAGAGATCTGTACCTGACAGAATGTTCAGGTAAGTTTAGAGGGATGCAACAGACACAGGCAGGCTGCAGTTTGGACCAGGCATAGGACAACTGGTGTGGGAGCTCACCAAACATGCAGATTATGTATTGAGGTGGTGAGCAATCTATCAGACCTGCCTGGCCAAGTGCAGGAGATGACATGGAGCCAATAGGAGTCCATCTTTGTCATTCAGCTTGTCATGACTTGATGTCATTAAGTCATGGATGGATATCATATGAGAGAAGTCATACATGGAAACAGGCTCTTTAGCCAGCTGAGTCCACAGTGATCAGCAAGCACTCATTTGCACTAATCCTCCATAATTCCATATCATTCTCCCACATTCCCATCAACTCCTTCTAGATCCTACTACTCACTCACACGTTGGAGCCAATTAACCCATCACCTATGTGTCTTTAGGACGTGGGAGGAAACTGGAGGACTGGGGAAAAACCCACACTGTCACAGGGAACACATGCTAACTCTGCACAGACACCACCAAAGGTCAGGATTGTATTGGAATCACTGAAACAATGAGGCAGAAGCTCTATTAACTGTGTCACTGTGCCACCACTTTCTGGATTGCATTTGTCCTCAGTGAGCAGCGTCCTCAGCTCATGGTTCTATAGGGACAACTGTGCTGTGTGCATGTGCAGAGAGATGCCGCACATCAGGACACAGAGGGTTGCGGACGTTGCTGCACTTTCTGGCATGTGTCACCATCAAAGGTTAGTAATGTCATACATGTCACGCAGACTAAGTGATTGTTTCGCAGAACACCTGCGCTCTGTCTGTAACCGTGATCTGCATCTCCCCGTTGCCAGTCACTTCAACTCCCCCTGCCACACTATCACTGATATGTCATTCCTCAGCCTCCTCCACTGCCAGGAGAATTCCAAGCGCAAACTGGAGGAACAGCACCTCATTTTCCATCTTGGACCCTTGCAGCCTAACAGCATGAATATTGAAATCTCCCATTTGAAGTAATCCCCACACCCCTTCGCCACCCCCCCCCCCCCACCATGCTTCTTCTCTTCTTCCATTTCCTAGCCTATCTCTCTTTTCTACCCCTTTCTTCTCCTTTCTCCCCTTACCTTTCACCCATCCCACAGTGGTTCTGCTCTCTCTCCTCTTCTGCACCTGCCTATCACTATCTCTGACCTGCGTCTACCTATCACCGCCTTGTTCCCAACCCCCCCGCCCATCTCCCGTCTTTTGTCCACCTATCACTGCTCTGTTTTTCCCTCCTATTTATAGGGCTTCCCCTTTTCCTATCTTCAGTCCTGAAGAAGGGTCCTGGCCCGAAACGTTGACCGCCTGCTTTTCTCCACGGATGCTGCCTGGCCTGCTGAGTTCCTCCAGCACCACAGTGTTTTTCATCAATGTCATGCATCCCTTGTGAATGTGATCGTTGACTTTGATAGCTTAGATACATTGAATCATGCTTTTCCCTTAAAATTCACACCACCAGAGCAGCAGATGAAATTACCATGAAATGTTTAAACTCATGTTCCAGTTGTCATGTTGTCCTGGTTTTGATTGTGCCTGACCCCCAATGCAACGTTCATTAATCCCTCACAATATTGCTGTTTCTTTTAGTCTTACCAAGGCAACCTACAAGTGAGGGGCTCCATCAAGAAGCAGAGATACCTTTGAACGTGGTTGCATGCTGAGAGGTTCTATATGCTCCTTCTGTAGAGCACTTCCCCTCCCACCTCACATTATATGGGCATTGAAAATGACAGGGAGAAATTGTGACAGGTAGAAAAGCATGATACAATATTAATCAAATCCAACTGTTGTAAACTGACTGAAAAGTGATCTTTCTTCCACTAACACTGCATCACGTATACCCCATTCTGCACCTTGAAATCGTCAATTGGCTCAACTGCAGTCTCATTAGGGATGACTTGGATGTAAATGTAGGAAAGTAGGATTGATAGGTCTGCCAGGACATGAAAGTTGCTCATATTGTGGATAACAAGGAAGATTGTCTAAATACACCGCAAGATATAGATCAGATGGAAAGCTGGGCAGAGTACTGGCAAATGGAATTAAATCCTAACAAATGCAAGGTGATGCATTTTGGGAATAGGTAGGAGATATTCTGTAAATGGTAGCGTGCTAAGGAACATTGATGAACAGAGGGACCTTGGGGTTCCAGTCCATAGTTCACTGAAAGTGGAAACACTGGTGGATAGGGCGGTGAAGAAGACAGATGGTATGATTGCCTTCATAGGATAAGGCGTAGAATATAAAAGTTGAGATGTCATGTTGCAACTTTACAAAGCACTGGTTAGACTGCACTTGTGTGCAGTTCTGGTTGCCACACTATGAGAAGGATGTGGTTGTACTGGAAAGATTGCAGAGGAACTTCACCAGGATGTTTTTATTAGATTGATGGACTTTAGTTATAGGGAGAGATTGGATAAGCTGGGCTTTTTTTCCCTGGACTGGAGGAAGTTAAGAGGAGACATGATTGATTTATATAAAATTCTGAGGAGTATTGACAAAGTAGACTGTAGCAAACTTGTTCCCTTATTGGAAGTAAGTAAAACTAGTTAACATAGATTTAGTGTAAGAGGTAAGAGATTTAGAGAGGGCCCTTTTTCACCCAGAGGGTGGTGAGTACCTGGAATCTACTGCCAGAGAGAGTGATGGAAGCAGAGTCACTGATGGCATTTAAATGGTGCCTAGATGTGCACTTAAAACACCTTGGCATAGAGGGCTATAGACCAAGTACTGGAAGATGAGATTTATAGGATGAATGCCAACTGGTCAGCATGGACATGGTGGTCTGAATGGCCTGTTTCCATGCTGTATGAGTCTATGGCTCTATGACACTGAGGGGTGACTTGATAGGGGCATATAAAATTGTAAGAGGCATTGATAGGATAGATAGTTCATTTTCCCATGGCAGGGGTATCAATAACAAGAGGGCATAGGTTTAAGATGAGAGGAAGGAGTTTTAAAGGGGATGTGAGAGGAAAGTCTTTTTGCACAGAGAGCATTTGATATCTGGAACACGCTTCCAGAGGAGGTGGTGTAATCAGATACCATTACTACATGTTCGAGGCATTTGACAGAGACTTAAGTAAACAAGGTGCCGAAAGACACAGACCTAATGCAAGCAAATGGTATTTATGCAGGTGGACAAAAAGATTGGCATGGATATGTTGGGCTGAAGGGCCTGTTTCTGTCCTGTACAACTTCATGAATCTATGGCTGTTAAATTAGGGCAGGTCCTGTTTGACAAACTTACTGGAGTTCTTTGAGGATATAATGAGTACTGTGGATAGAGGGGAACAGGTAGATGTTGTATACTTGGATTTCCAGAAGACATTCGATAAGGTGCTGCATAAAAGGCTTATCCATAAGATAAGGATGCATGGAGATGGGGGTAATGTATTAGCATGGATAGAGGATTGGTTAAGCAATGGAAGGCAGAGAGTTGGGATAAATGGGTGTTTCTCTGGTTGGCAATCAGTGGTGAGCGGGGTGCTGGGCCCACAACTGTTCAGGATATACATTAATGATTTGGAAGAGGGGACTGAGTGTAGCATATCTAAGTTTGTAGATGACACTAGATTGAGTGGAAAAGTAAATTGTGCAGAGGATGTGGGGAGTCTGCAGAGAGATATAAATAGGTTAAGTGAGTGGACAAGAGTCTGGAAGATGGAGTACAATGTTGGTAGATGCGAGGTCATCCATTTTGGAAGGAAAAATAGAAGATCAGATTATTATTTAAATGGTGAAGGATCGCAGCATGCTGTTGTGCAGAGGGACTTGGGAGTGCTTGTGCATGAATCACAAAAGGTTGGTTTGCAGGTGCAACAGGTTATCAAGAAGGCAAATGGAATGTTGGCCTTCATTGCAAGAGGGATTTAATTTAAGAGCAGGGAGGATACGCTGCAACTGTACAGGGTACTGGTGAGGCCACACCTGGAGTACTGCATGCAGTTCTGGTCTCCTCACTTGAGGAAAGATATACTGGCTTTGAAAGTGGTGCAGACGAGGTTCACCAGGTTGATTCCAGAGATGGGGGGGGTTATCCTATGAGGAGAGATTGAGTCGTCTGGGACTATACTTGCTGGAATTCAGAAGAATGAGAGGGGATTTTATAGAAACAGGTAAAATTATGAAAGGGATAGATAGATGCAGGAAGGTTGTTTCTACTGGTAGGTGAGACTAGAACTAGGGACATAGCCTCAAGGTTTGTGGGGAATAGATTTAGGACAGAGATGAGAAGAAACTGCTTTTCCCAGAGAGTAGTGAATCTGTGGAATTCTCTGCCCAAGGAAGCAGTAAAGGACACCTCATTAAATATATTTAAGACACAGTTGGGTAGATTTTTGCATAGTAGGGGAATTAAGGGTTATGGGGAAAAGGCAGGTAGGTGGATCTGAGTCCACGGTCAGATCAGCCATGATCAGCCATGATCTTATTGAATGGCAGAGCAGGCTCGACAAGCCAGATGGCCTACTCCTGCTTTTATTTCTTATGTTCTGATGTTCTAATATTTTAACATGTGCTTGTCAGAAAACAATTTTTATCCCCATTACTATTAATGATAGTTGAATCAGACAAAGATTCAATTCCTGAGCCAGCATATTGCAGGAATTAGTTCAATGAGCAGCACAGAAAGGAATTTAATAAGAAGCTCCTTCAAATGCACTGTTTTAATCAGTGGCCCTCATGAAGAGTGCAGCAGGTATTGGAAGAGTGGAATACTGATCTCACACACCTATTAAATTTCATACATAATATTACATGGCATCCAAGCTGCTTCAGAGTGTTCCTCAAGGTGTTTAAACTAAGAGTTAAAAGTTGAATCCTAAATTTATTTCTCCAGGCCAGAACAGAGAATCACTGCCATCCAAAGCAGTTCTGCTGTTGTCAACCGGACTCCACATGTCCTCACCACTGACAGCTGAACAAAATAAAAGTACCATTCCATGAAATTGCAGCAAATAACCTGAGATGTCGGAAATCTGAAACCAAAACAGATAATAGATGATGAAGGGTCATTGACCTGAACTGTCAAATCTCTTTCTTGCTCCACAGATGTTACCCGACCTGCTGAGTGTTTGTAGCATTTTCCGATGTTCTTTCACAACCCCCTGTAAATGTGCAGAAGCTTTCACAATAAAGAAATATAATGTCATAAGCTTTGATGGTTTCATTACGGAATGTACAGTATTTGATTAATGGACAGATGTTTCTGAGCGCTGATGACTGCAATTAGACAGAAGAATATAAATGTGCAGTCAACCATTTTATTGCCTGCAGAGTACACCCTTGAGCTAAAAAGACAATGATCACAGAAATTAGCCCTCTCAAGAAATTTAAGAAGGAGGTAGATTTCTGGATAAGAAAGGAATTTAAGTGTGTGTGGAGACAACCGGAATATGGCAATGAGTTAAAGCACCAGCTGTGAACACGTTGAATACTGGAGTGGCTCAAAGGCAAAATGACCAACCCCAGCTACTCTTACTCCATGTTTCCATGCATTGAGAACTTTACCTAAACGCGAATCAGCATAATAAATGTCCTCTTCAAATTTATTCATGAATGATGATTACCCTTGAAAATTTTGGTCCTTCAGGAGGTTTGAGCATTTTTTTGCTCCATTTACTTTCCCCTGAGCAGTTCAGCAAAGTTGTTAATGACCTTTAACTGTTAGTCAATGCAGGTGAGGTGCACGATAGGGAGGTGGGGGGTGAGAACCTAGAGTTCCTAGAAAATGGCTCATTTTCCATAATGTGAAGTCTTGTCATCTGCCCGTGCATCAAGAAATACAAGTCGAACAAAAATTTGTGTTTATTTATTTACCTGTTTCACATAAGTTTTGTAAGATCGAATCTTTATTCCGTACCTCAGATTTTTTGGTGGGGTAGTGATTTATGAATTCTGCAAGGGCAAATTTCTGTTACTCAAACTGCATAATACAGGGGTTGCCTGTACTGCATTGACTTTGTCAAGACTTCAGCATAAGACAGCATCGTCGTTTTTTGAAGTGGTCTCTTTAATCTTTGATTTCTTAACAAGTGTACTACCTGTGCTGCTGATCCTGGAGAGGAGGAAGAGGCTGTGATGTGCACTGCAGAGGCACACCTGGGCAATCTGCACCTCTGGCATTATTGGGTTCCCAGGGACTGGAGGGGAAATCTGGGGTTCTAGGCCACACCTTATATTCTGCCTGTGGGTATCTGGACATGGGGGCAGCTACGGCTATACTGGGCTGTAGAAAAGTGTAAATTAAACCCCGAGAGCAGGACATGAGATATCATTAGATAAGATATCTTTATTAGTCACATGTACATCAAAACACACAGTGAAATACATCTTTCTTGGTAGTGTTCTGGGGGCAGCCCGCAAGTGTCGCCATGCTTCTGGCGCCAACATAGCATGCCCACAACTTCCTAACCTGTACGTCTTTGTAATGTGGGAGAAAACCGGAGCACCCAGAGGAAACCCACGCAGACACGGGGAGAACGTACAAACTCCTTACAGACAGTGGCCATATTTGAACCCGGGTTCAAATTATGTGCCATGTGAACTCACTCTACTTATTACTGGTGAAGTGTGTTAGTGTTAAGGATTCGAGTGTGGAAGGGTCACTTTGTCAGATTGAGGACTATGATTTCAGACTACAGTGGCCTTCCTTGTCCTCCTTCTTCACTTGCTCTGGCTGCTTTTCAGCCTCATGACCTTCAAGCCCTGGGTCTGCATGTCACTCTTCCTCTGACATCGGCTTGGTGCCTTCTGTTGACTGGGTTGTGGAGATGGAACACGGTACAATGCAGTCTCCGCATCTGGTTGCCATGTTCTGCAAGTCATTCCTGGACTGACGCAGGCACAAGAATCACATCTTCAAAAGACCAGTGCCAGTCTACACATCCATTCTGGTGCATCAATCTTCTTGTGGCAGCACTGAGCTGTGGGTGTGGTGGGACTGTGAATTGATGTGAGGAGCCAGAGAAATAGAGGGTAGACCTTAGTCCTTCGGATCCATTCTTCTGAGCAGTGCAGCTGCAGAAAATGCCCAGCTGCGCAATCTTCCTGAGGATGAAGGTGCAGTTATGCTTCCCTGAAACTTGGCATTGACCATGAAGGAAATCTTCTGAAGATCTACAACTACGTGCACATCAAGGGATGGAAAAAAAAAGAAAGTTCCAAAGTCTGACAACCCTTAGAAAAAATTATATCTCATCCCTGATTTAAAGAAATGACCATATTATTTTTAAGCAGTGACCCCCGAGTTCTATATTCTCCCACAAGAGGAAATATCCTCTCCACACTAACCCTGTCAAGGATTTGATATGTTTCAGTCAAGTCATCTTTCATTCATCTCAGCTCCTGCCCACAGGAGGCAATCAATCTGCCTTGTCAACTACAGGACAGTTTGGTGTATAAGCTTCTGGCTGATTGAAAAGAAAGCATCCTGTCATCAATGAACAAGACCTGAGAATATTCTGTGCTATGCAAACAGCCATTTTAGTAAGACATGAATGTTAGTTTGTTCTGCAAAGTGCTTTGTTGTTTAAAATTATTATTTTATATCTTGTCTCAGTGTGTAAATGATTACCTTTTAAGCCTTTTCTTTTCACAGATAGCATTCAACTTGTTCCAAAATGGACTCCATACAATCTGTTCCCTCTGCTCCTTCAAGGGTGAAACAAGTACACTTCAGAGTATATACTTTGTACAACACCTAGTACAGTGAAACTCCAATAATCCGCTATCCTGTCAATTGGAACTCTCAATGGTTCAACATCTGGCTCACTTGGTTACGTTTCCTGTGTCCCCTTTTAAACTCACCACGGCCCTGTTCCCATGCTCCCTTTAAACTTAGTGGAATCCCGGTCCCGTGCTCCTTTAAAACTTACAGAGTTTATTTCCTACACTCCATTTAAATTCATCTGGCTGACTGGAAAATTTATTATACTACTTTTAGCATCTAAAACAAAATGTGAATTAAAAGTATGTTGGTATATTTATCGAAGCAATAACAAATAGTCTGGAAAATCTGCCAGTCCGGCAACATCAAAGTTCCGAGGGTGCCAGATAATCAAGATTTTTACAGTATGCCTGCTTTTCATTATAGTTAGGTCTCACTGAGCCACTGCACATGATATTCTTTCTGTTTTTGGGCTATAGTGTTAAGCCGTCTTTTCTCTCCTAAGACTATAATCAATAGCACCCATCATTCAGTCAAAGGGAGTCTCTTCCAGGTGAGAATCAAAGAAAACCCCTCTGTACTTCAGACTCCTACAGGAATACAGTGTCCAGAGTCATTTGGAATGGATTCCAACCTGTGAGGCCTGGACCCCTTCCACAGGGCCCTGATCCAACTCAACAGCTTTGGACACTGTGCAGTAATCCCTCAGGATTAATCTCAACCATTTCCATCGTATAAGTACTCATTAAGTTGTTTTGCTCGGCATGAAATTTCTAAGCTGCAGCACAAACTGGAAATCAAAAAATCTGCAGATGGTGGAAATATAAAACAAAAACAGAAAATACTCGGGAGGTCAGTCTACATCTGTGTGAAGAGAAACACAGTCAATGTTTCAGGTTGGAAACCATTTGTCAGAACAGTATTTGGAAACAATAGTGCAGAAATGTAGTACAATTGTTAAATTATATTTGATCCAAGCATAGATTAATAAAGTTATTATGAACTTTAAAATAAAAGCTAGTACTTTTTTAGTTTTCTACAGATCTCAGAACAATGTTTTTTGAGCTAGATTTTCTCAGTTTGGAAGTCATTAAAGTAAGTAAATAATGTTATTTCCAAAAACGTAAAATATTTTATTGTTTGTACAATTAAAATGGTATTTTGTTATAGAAGATGTATTTTTTTTAATTTCTTGCTTTGCAGGACAACAGCATAAAAAAGGTATAAGTTGCACTTACAGAGATCCCAATGACACACTTAAATTTGCTTGCCACCACTGTTATTATTTCTGTAAAATGTTCAGAGTGCTATTGAATATAATAACATTGGCTGTTCTGGACTCTTCCCTCACCCACTATGACAGATAATAAAATTCATGACTGGAGTTAAATGCTTATCAGCCAACAGCTCAGTCGCTTTGGAGCCAATGATTTAAACAGTTGGTTTCCAAATTATTTTTTTCTTCTCCTTCTGCAGAACAACCAGAGCATGTTGGGAAAGCACTGCTGGATTGTTGGAATCTAGAAGCATGAGGTAATTTAACATTTCATATGCCTTTGTCCATTAGATTTGGCATTGTCAATCTGGTGAATTCTTGATGAAGAATTTTACCTGAGGATGAGACTTGTTTTGTCTTTCAGATGCTCAGCAGCAGTTTTCATTTTAACAGCTAGTGGCCTTATTACTGCATGGAGTCACTGAGTTTGTTGCATATTATAGTTCACCAATGTTTTTGTCTAATTCATAAAGAAGAAAGGCTCAAAGTTTGCAAGTGTTTGCAGAGTGATCTTGATGATCTCGACTCTCAGCAGGAGAGAAGCTTATTATGCACTATACTGAATCTGAGATGCTCCAAGAGCCATTGGAGCTTCATCGGAGGCAGCCTCATGGCCATTATCATATCTCGTACTGTGAAGTGATTGCCATTTGGACACAGTCCCTTAACTACCTTTGGCAGAATGACAAACTCTTTTATTAAACATTTCTACATGCCACATTCCCCTCCAGATTGCTCAACTTAATCAAACTCCACCCTAACCTAAATATAATACACCTGGATTAACCCCCCCCCCCAAAAAAAATCCAACTGTAAGGCAAGTGAACAAGGCTCCATATCCATGCAATACAAATTCAGACCCTAACCAGAGATCCAATATGAACCTTATCCTTTAAATAATTAGCTTGCTGATAAAAGGCATTCCCTTGAGAGGAATGTTAAAACATTTTATTATGGCCTGGCCCAGATGAGTGTATTAGAATTAACTTGGTTCAGGTGCTAACTTTTCTCTCTGGTTGTGATATCCAATCAGGCAGCATGATACATGCTATGAAAGTTAGCATTGGCCCTTAATATCCGGATCACACAGCGGTAGACAATAACTGTACCGTTATCACAGTAGAGCAAGCAAAAATGCATCCTGATTTTAAATGACAGGCCAGGCGAGACAAATAATCAAACATGTTTAATACTGTATACAGATATGCCTTTGCTCTGTCAGAAAGCCCATTGCACAGGGCATCCCACCTGAACATAATTCATTCTTGTCTCCCCTGGTCCATGGTGACATCCCTTTCTCATTGGACATTTTAGCTTTGTATTGGGTTTGTGGGTAAAAATCAATTGCTTTTCCTAAACTCTATTATATTATCTAATCCATAAACTGGGGAGGGGGAAGAAACTCAGATCATATTAAATTACAACCCACGTGTTCTGTATCATAAAAAGGGAGAGAAATCCAACAAGGAAGTTGAATCCTGCTGTGTATTCTGTGCCTTGCAGCTGCCTTCAAGCTGACAATGTGAAGTGTGTGTTTTTGCTTGTGATTAAAATAGTGCAGAAAATAAATGTGTGTTTCCATGGTGCATTTTAATGGGGAACAGCTGCAAATTCAGCACGACTGAATTAGTAACTGCCATGTGGATAGGTCCCGGTCTCAGACTGGCATTGCCTTCTGAGGTAAGAGAGCAACGTCGGGCCCTTGTTGTCAGACAAATACAGCTCCCCCACATATGCCAAAGATGCTTTGACTTTGAAAACTACGTGCATGATCATCCAAGCCTCTGACGTGATTTTTCTGGTCAACTGAGGGTCAGGAAAAAAAGATTTTGAAAAATCTAAATTTAACTCCAAATATCTTAAACTTAAACTTAAACTTTATTTACAGGTGTCTGCAACAAAGTGCCAAAATCCATTTGTGAGGTTAGATGCTCCAATACATGTTGGTACATATAAGTGTTTAACACATGGCAGTAGTCTTGTCTAAATCAGGGAACTCCATTAGTCAAATTAAAATGGCCATAAATTTTAAATCAGCTGCATCAGTTAGATTAAAAGAAGCGTTTTATTGGACTGTTTCCTCAGCAGTGGGTGTGAATATGGCTTAAAGCAGGCCTGTTTCACCCCAGATCACATCCTGCTGAAGCCTTTTTTCTAATACTGATTATTTCTTCCCCAAAAGTGCCTTCAAGGCTTAGAGGAGGTAATGTTTTCTTTCCATAGCACCTTTCAGGGCTTAAACTCAGAGCTGTCCAGTAATTGTGCATTTAAATACGACTGGGTGACTTCACAATACCCTCCAGAATTAAACGGAAAGAATTTGTAAATCATAACTGTGTGTGTTGGAGATCGACAATGGTTTTCTTTCTTTTTCTTCCCCCAAGTTTCTCCTCTTCCCCTCTGAAGTCACTTTTGCAAGGCTAGGGTGCCAGCAGTCATCCAGCACCTCACCAAAGTGCTCATTTTTCATCTGCAAGTTCAGACAGTGTGCTTGGCTCATGGGTAGCAATCTTGCCTCTGAGTCATTTGGATGTGAGTTCAAGTCTCACTCCAGAGGAATGAACATATAAGCAAGGCTACATTACAGCAAGAATGAGTGGGTTCTGCACTGTTGGAAATGCAATCTTTCAACTGGTCTGTTTCTCAGATGAAAGACCCCCTGACACAAGTGTTCAAAGAAGAGCAGGGAAATTCTCCCTGGTCTTGAAACTGGCCCTTCAGACAGTATTAATTAATAAACAGATTACTTGGCAATATTGTGGTTTTTGAGACCTTGCTGTGTGCAAATTGACTGCTACATTTCTTTCATTATAACAGCGACCACACTTCAAAATAATGAATTGGCTGTAAAGTGGTTTGGGACATCACAAAAGGTGCAGATTTTTGTTTTAGCAAGCTTTTGGACCGTGAAAGAAATATTTTATGTCAAAATATCTCATTGCACTTCATACAGTGAGCTACGTTTGAAGTACAAGGATTGCCATAGCTCTGTGCCAACAACATCCCACAAACAGCAATGAGATGAATGAGCTGTGAACCTGTAATATTTTTGGTGATATCAGTTGGAGGTGAAATGTTGGCTGGGCACCAGGAAAGCCCAGTCTTTGGTTTTGTATAACTTAAATGGCTGGGTGTGAAATAAAAGACAGGAGGCAAACAAGCTACAAGAAAGAGCAAATTTCCTTTAGCTCATGTAATTGGTAAGATTAACTTGCCTTGATCTGTGTGTAGATTGAACTGCATGTTATCTTTTAAGATTTGTAAGCAATGATCTGTTCCTGGGTCATCAACAACTTGTTTTTAATTTTATTTTATTTGCAGCAAGATGCCCTGAGGTCTGAAATGTGCTATGTAAAATACTTTAAGTTGCTAGTTTAGGACAATAATTTTCTTGGCATTGACTATTTACTTTCTCTTGGTTGACAGTATTGCTGAAGGATAAAAGGCACAGTATTTTTTCCAGGGTTAGCAATAAGCACAAAAGAATAGTCGAGGTTTATATATTTTATCGATAAAATTGCATCATAAATATCAGATTTCAAAACAACAACTGCAATATAAACTAACTGTTAAAGGATAGTTCAGGGAAAAATGTATTAATTCAGCATGGCTTGATTCCCATTCTTTGGCGGAAGTTTTGTGCTGCTATGTATTTGCTTGGGCCTTTTTGTTTTGTAAATCATTTTCTTATTGTAAATTGATTTAGATGGAAGTATAATGTATATTTATGTGGTGATCGTTACCAAATTGGCAGGGGTTGAAGTGAACTTCTTACATGTTCATGTTCACCAGGAAGAAATGTACTACAATTAAGATCAATTATTAGAACAAGGCCACATTAATTCAGAGCAGCAGAGAGTAATATGGATGATTCAACTCAAAAGAGACTTACTATGCTTATGGAAACTGTCATCAGGCACACAAAGTAGAAGTGTTAGAAAAAATACAAACTGAAAAAGGGACATTCGGCCATATGCTCTTTCTCAGCACTCCACTGGGGCGATAGTTTATGTCCTGTTTCTTCGTCTGTGGAAGGCATCACTTCCCAGTCAAACCTTCTCAACTTACAATGATGTACTTACTATCAGCAAGATAAAAGAAAGAAAAACCCTGATGGATTTTTCTGCAGCCTAGCCAAGGGGGACTGAACCCAGATGAGGCCCCGCAGAGATCAGCTGATTGAGCACTGTTTGCCCATTGAATCTACAACCTCTCATTGTTTTGTACAGGTTAGCACCATTGGCAATTTAAATTTCTGTTTCAAACAACTCCTGTGGTTGGCAGAAAGACATATTGAAATTATTTCTTCATTCTCTGCATTATCACAATCGTATTTGGAAGAAGTTCCAAAAAAAATCAATTAAGAATTTCCAGTCATTTTATCATCAATATTCTTCAAAAAGAATACAACTATAGATGGCACTGTACTCACACTTATGGCTGCTGGGAATCTCCTGATTCTGGTAAAAGTAGAAGGTGGATGAAAAGCTGTCAGATTTATTAGAAGGAGTTGACCCAGTTACAAAGGGATTTGGCTTATCTTTAAAGATCGTTTTCCTTATATATCATTTCAGAGCTGCAATAATTTCCATACAGATGTTGACAAACTTTAACTGCTTATTTTGTCATTGATGGTGTGTTTCTTTTGGTTACTTGCACTGTAATATTTTTAAGCTATCAAATATGTTGTGATGGAAGATGCATTTGCTTTCAATTCAGTGGAAGGCAATTGACTTCACACTGTTAATAAAGCTATGGAGCAAATCTGAAGTCATAGACCAGCTCTCAATAGAGTAGTAATTTGAAATCCCGGGAGGTTTCATACTACTTCAACTTACCGCCACTCACATTATGACCCCTGGTTCCCCAAAACACTTTCTAAATATACCTGCACTAAAGTTACATATTTTGATGGTGTGGAAGCTGCTACCTGCACTCTAAACATTTCAACCCCAGGAAAATTAGGTCCACGTGTGCACATAGCACTTCTCTGAATAGAAGAATTGAAGTATTGGTCAGGGTATTTCAAAGGGTCAGTGCACAAGACTCATCTGTGCAATTACAGATGCTAGAGAAAAAATGTTCAGTCTAGTATCATAAGGGTTAAGACCTGAAGCATCAGGACAAAATTATGCAAGAGTGCAATGAACTATAGCTCCATAGTTAAACTGTCTTAAGATATTATGAGGCAGGTTCCAAATTCCAACTGGATTACCATACAGACAACAATGGATAATTTTCTTGTTCTGTGCCAACCTTCCATTAAAGTGCAATCTGTAGATTTCAAGTGTCTGGAAAACTGCCTAAAATTATTACTTCGGACACAATAAAATACATGCGTATTGCTCAAAGAACCCAAGGCTAGAGGATTTCCCATTTTTATCCTCTCGAGGGTTTATCAAAAATTGTGACATTTATAATGTTGGTAACATAAATATTGCTCAGCGCAGAGAACAAATGTCAATTCATTCACATACATCAAATATATCAAGGCTTACTTTTAAAAGCCCACAGTCAGAAATGTAATCACTTCTGTAATCTTTGACATCTTTACTAGAAAGGTTCCTATTTTAATGTGTATAATAAAAAGTGCATATTTTAGATTATTTAAAATAACAAAATAAACATCAAAGTAATGTGAACATTTAAAGTTTATAATTTGCTTCATGTAATTTTGTTTACTATTAATTATTTATGCATGACCACCAAAATAAAATCTTATTTGTGACCTAGTATATATATTTCTCATAAAAAGAAGTCTAGTTTTATGTACAATATTTGACCCATGCTTTATGGAAAACTCAGACAATTGAAATAATCCATTCTACCTACAATGTGGCTTAATTCAATTTCAGTAGGTTCCTTTCTTTTTTTCATTCTAATTTAAATATAATTATTTTAGTCAATACGATATACCTAGTGTGATAAATAATGTTTCATAATAATACTGAAATTGGTTTATTGGTCCTTGTCTTTATTATATTCGTCAACAAATTGCTTCGTAGTAATTCATTAAGTATTGCACACTTTCTATCTCTGGTATAAGCTACGACAAATAATTAATTTGAAAGTAACAGAATGGTAGCGATTAAATGGGACAATCGGTCAGAATAATTATTGATCAATTATGTTGTAAACAAAAGAAATAACTTCCAGTGTTTGGTTTATTAAATTCCGGTAGAAAAATTCAGATCCAGTTTAGTTTGATATATTTGCTGTTCAATGTCAATTTGCAGTCTTGTGTGTATATTTATAAAAAGTACGTTTGTGGCATAATCAAAATGGATAGATCAATATAACGGAAACTTGCAGAGTTGACCGAGAATCTCTACCGCTCCAGTAACTGGGCTCTCGCTCCTTCTGCAGAAGATCGAAGTATTTTCCAAAGACTTGTCACTTTTTCCACTGATGTACATGATATTAATCCCATGACGGTAAACGAATATTTATGGTGGCAATTTTCGTTTTGACTTTTGTCTTAGTCTGTTTCTTTTACACCTCGATTCAAGAGATTTAACTGTTCACTGCTTTCTATAGTGTCCGTGCGCGTCACTACATTGAATCCATAATTAATCAACTCATAACAGGTAAAGATAATTTTAAAATATTACCTCTCCGTCAGATTGGAAGTGAGGGTCTGTGGGGGAGCGGATGGCCGCCGAATGCTAATTAGATCGACTATTTATGTTGTTGCATCAGGAATTATTATACTCCTGACGTGGTTTATGATGTAGAAAGCATAACACTCATAAATAATCATATTATTTGTCGTGAACACAGACCCCAAAATAATCAACAGTTTGTGTTGTTCATGGTCTTCCGGGAAATGTAAAACAAAAATCAACATTAAATAAGAATGTAATTACAAACGACGTTTCAAAAGATCTGCAATGTTACCGGCTGTGGGCGTCTTTGGTTCTTTGATTTCCTCGCAAATAAATCCGGGTTGCTTCAGTCTTCCATCTCTACATCAATTACCAGAAGACAAAGGTCTAATAATCCTTTAATGTTCTAAAATAAGACTCATAATTCTAAGGTTGATCGATGTAATAAATGGATTATTGAGTGACGAACTATTACCAATGGTGTGATTTTAATAAATTACAGATAATACGTTAAAAAATAAAACTGAACTCGATGTTGTTTAGGAGGCTGGTTCGCATTTGAAAGCATGAGCAAGGTTAACTATTTGACGGGTGGATAGTAACAGCGTGAATAACTGCATCTAACAGACTCTTGCTGTAGTTCTCGGTGGGATTCTTCTACACCAAAATCCAAAGACTGGACTGCTGTTGATTTATGGAAAAGAAACAGGCTGGGGTTCCCTATGTTTAAATGATCTTTTGAAGGTGATTTGGAAATATTTTGTCTTAAAATACTACATTTCAAATGATAAGAACTAGGCGGAAAATGTTTATTTTTACGGTGGCCGGATAATAAATAAAAATTGAGGTAAAGACAGGAAGAAATAGGATTGTGATCCTTCTCACAATTAGTACAAAAGCATTTCATTTCTAATGCAGCGGATAGCTTATCCTCAATGATCCAGTTGCCATCTCCACTGTGGGCACCAAGGGCCGGAAGATCTTCTGTGCCGCAAGTATCTGTGATTTTATGTTTCTCGCGATCAGGTTTAGAATTGTGGGTTTATTTGCAACATTCATGAATTCATAGTGTTTCTTGGTCATCTAGACAGAACGGTTCCGCCCGGAGTGTAGCTCCAGAGCCCTCAACTTTTTCACATGAAAACGTAAAATACCTAAATAATGTCATTAGTCATTCAGATATTTTTTTAATAAGTGGGTTGAAATGCGGCTAAGCTTGACAACGGATAGAGATGAATGTTAATGTTTTAAACAGCAATCTCATCAGGTGCATTCTTCTGTAAGCGTGGGATCTTTTGGCCAAAATCTTACCCAAACTCTTAGAGTTATTGAAGCTTTCGTTACATCAGCACAATCACATATCGCACATACACGAAGCTCGGAAGGACCCGTCGAGTTTTAGATTACTTCGGTTGAACTGGGTTTTCAGACACACGGCAATATGTTCTATCGCACCAAAAGAATAATCTGTTCAATTACTGTTTGGTTGGTGATCTTTGAACTTGCCGAATGCTTGATAAAACTGCAATAAAAGTTGTCCTGCATCTCAAGGGCTAGGCGAAGATGGCAGGGTTCTTATCACGCTGGTAGAGGAGTGATTTCCACCAAACATAACGGGAATATTTTGCTGCACCAACTACAACCTCGCGGTTCAAGAAAACTTTCTGAAAAACTCCGCAGAAATGACATTTGAAAGGATCGTAAAGTTTCGGTATCTCTGTGTCAGCTCCAACGATATCAACTCCAAAAATCGAAATTAGTGAACACAATTTCACCAAGACGTTCCAATTCCTCATTAAGATTTAAAATTGAGAAAGACATTACTAGTCCCTAATTATGCATCTATTGAACTATTCGTTCATGTTTCGTTTTCCATGTTAAGGAAGGAGTACACGTTTCACTGAGGTGAACATTTTTTATTGAAGATTCACTCCTTGTGCTGCCGTTGTCATCCATGCAGTGAGAGACTTAAATGATAGCCAATGTACATGCTATTCACAAAGTATAAATATGTTCTGTACAAAACGTATCCAGTTACAAATATTTTCTTTTTCAGTCATTAACTTCTGGAATAAATATAACCATTTTGTTTATCGGGGGCAAAAACAATGGCGAGGAAGCGGTTAAAGGTCGATGGTCAGTCTATGGTATGGATGAAACGATGTCAGACGCAGTAAAGTATCTGATCTCAACAAAAGTGCCCACTTGTTCCGCGGCTCCACTTTTGATGGAGCCCTGCTACCCTTCCGTCACACTGCTCCAAATAAATTACTTTATTACTCATTCATGGGAAGCTAATTAAAATTATGTTTCCTCGTGTTAAAACAAACATTTCAACACTTCTGTTGCACCGATTTCTAAATCAAAATTATTATTTTAATATTAATACTACTCCGGCGTTGATTTAAAAGGAAAACTTCCGTTTCCTGTCAATGCAAAGACGAGTTGTCTGGGCAAAGAAGGGGGTGAGATACCTCGATGTTAACAGTAGGTGGCACAATAGACACTAACTCCCCAGCTTCATGAGGCGAGAGACAACTGTGGACATTGTAAGAAAGTTTACTACTTTTATTGAATTTATCAGCAAAGGTTGTGAGTTTTGTCGGATTGTTGCTGGTTTTTTTTATTTCGTTTAGGGAAGTTGTTAAATTGTTATTCCGCGCAGAGATAAGTAAAACCTGCTGAAAAACGTCGTTTAATGAATTCGCACATAATGGAATCGGTTCTTTGAAGATCAGGCTAATGCCCCTGTCATTATCCTTTTCTCTCTCTAAAGCCTTGTGAAACCCCATGCATGTGTTATTCTGCTTGTATTACAAATTAGGGAATAGATTCCAATGCAACGCTTTTTTTGAGAATTCTGCTTCATAATACTGTCCATTACTAATTCCACAAAAAATGCAGTGAAAATGTATTTTTGACCAATCATACATGGGACTGAATGAGTTAATCGCACTGACGAGCATATCTGGGAATTATGCAGACTGCAGTTGTCATCATAAGTGGAAAAGGGATTCATAGAATAATACCGAAATGTATCATTTTCACAGTGCATCTCTAAAACAAGGCGTTGATCGATGGAAATCGTGCTGTGAAGTTATTGCGATTCAAAAGAATTGTTTTGAATTGATTTCTTTAAAGCTTGGACGTGGCACTTTGACGGTTTGGACAATAGATAGACAAATTTAGATGCAAAGATAATTCCTTTATGGTGAATTCACCATTGAAACTTCCACTGTTAAGTGTAAGTTTCTTTCTCAAAGCAGTTATGAAATACTTTAGCAGAACAAATTACATTAACCGTAGACTGTGTACAGATAAACAAAAAAAACATGACGTTGGCTAGAATCTATTGATGATAGACACAACATAAGGTTATAATAATCGCCTGGGACAAGATACAGCCAAACTTAAACGCAGTTTATCCCTAAATTAGCGTTCTATCTTTTCATACCTGTGTCTTTATCTTAAAAAAAACTAATCCCTCTTTATTTAGCCAGACTCCATCGAATTAACGTTTCTTTTGCCGGGGCTAATACCCAGGATAAAAAGTTCGCTGTTTATTTTCTCATCTTCCTCTGTTAAATGAACACAATCGAGAAATGCTTTTTTGCATGAAAGTCATCCGTGAGAGTTGGTATCCAATATTTACTAGAATCCACGGATTGTCCAGTGCTTTAGTTTTGTTCTGTTAAGCCTGATGTTAAGTTTCTCCTTTACCCAAAAACAAAAAGGGTCACAAAGACATTTGGGTGGCATTTTATATGAAGGTTTTGCTTGCATAACGAAAATCGCAGGCTGTTAGTCTGTTCGGGTTCCAACTGGTGACGCTGCAATCGATTTAATTTATCAAACCGGTATCTAGCACGATCTAGGGAAGTTTGGTTAAAGTCCTAATAATAAACATACCGCACATACGACCAAGAATCGGTCAACTACAGTCTGTTTTGACTGTACAATTTGCAATTGAATAAGTAACTGTATTTAACGCATTAGGGTTGCAAGGAGGACACAACCGAAACTTCAGTCAAATTCGGTAATTTAGTACAAGCATATTACTCGTACTGTGTATTATCCTATATATACATATAGTTTGTTGTACATATCTTCTCCAAATAGAGAGAAAAAAATAGCTTTTCCAGTTTTTCAAAATTAGCTGTTAATTTCTCCGTGTCAATTCGACCAACTCTAAAAGCTAAATATTTTCAGAGGATCGACAGTATGTCCAATATCTAGAGGATCTGTGCAACCCGCGGATAAAACTGCGGAAAACCTGGTAAATGGAGAAAATGTTTGGCAATTCGTGCTCAACCAATAGAAAAATAAATCTGATTGTTCCTCCGTTCGTTTGACGCTATAACCCGGCCACGGATCTGAGTAGAGGATTATGTATTCTGGGTTATTCCCTATTCAGTTTGGGGTTGGTGGAGTTGGTTGGTTTAAGTTGCCTGGGCTGCGTTCATGGAGTGCCACAGACCGGAGCTGACAATGACCTGGTCGCCGCTGAAGTGTTAACATCTCTTTGAAGTCTCGGGAAGGTGAGGCAGGCTGTGAAGGGCTTTACAGTTAGCGAGTGTTGGCGGGAAACGGGAGACCAGAGGTGCTGAGAGAAGGAAGGAAGGAGGGTTGAGATGGGGGGTGGGGGGTGGGGGTGGGGGGACCGCACCGCAAAGTGAAAGAGGAGAAAATATTGACAACTGGACTTCTCTCTCTAATGAACAACCTTGATATAACTAATTTGATTAGCGCCAGCAAAAGGACACTATCTTTATCAACTCGCTTATCAAATTTCAATCATAATGTTGGCCACTAACATCTGAGATGGCTGAGGCAGGGGTGGGGAAGAGATGGCGACCAGGTTGTTGAAAGTAGGGGTAGGCAAAGAAAAACTGAAAAGGAAGCATGAAAAGAAAAGGAAAACACACCAAAAGTACAGTCTCTAACGCGGCAAATATTACAAGTCAAAACTACTCGGATCAATCCAATTTTTATTTTAATTCTGTGGTTTACCTTGAGTATACAAAAAACTTAAAGAGCTTCAGTTTATTACAGTTAATTGTATTCGCAAACAATTATTGGTCTCCCTTCAGAAAGAAAACTTATTTGAAAGAATTCTTTCTTTTAATATTGCGCAAAATGTCTTTCAAATCAATTTCATATGTGCGATGTATGTACAATGTACATGCTACTTTTTTCCCATAGCGCCTGGAAATCGCTTAAAGGGAGGGGTGGGGGGAAATAGGTTGAGGAGTATGCAAAGGTAGGTGGGTTGTGAGAGTCATGAATTTACAAGGAACATTACCAGAGTGAGAGGAGAGTTTAGGATAAATGCCCCTTTGCAGAAATTCAGCAGAGCAGGCATTGCCATGGGAAATAACTGCGGCGGAGACCTCGCGTCTTTTTAAGAGAACAGAGTATACATAGTGAAATATACTGCGAGAGAGGACGGCAGTGAGAGCAGTTTAACAAGGAGCCAGCACAGGCATCATGATCGTATAGCATGTGTTGTAAACTTATCCGGCACAGTGTAAGACAACTGGAAATGTTCACAGACACATTAAGATGTTTCTACCCTTATCGAGTTATCGGACTCCAACTAACAACCTGAATTAAATTCCGATATGTCTGATTTGGATAACTGTAACATTATCTGGGTCCAGCTGAAGCGACTTAAGCATTACATTATGGGAACTTCTTGAACAATAGTTACTGAAATGTCTCCTGCAAGATGCGGTTATGTTAAGCTGTGCTGCAACTGCGACACGGTGAAAGTTATTAATGACTGAATGGTGTCAAAGCAAATTTTTTTGGTCTCTTTATGGATCAGGATTTTGCTTTTGCCGTTTGCAGAGTTCATGTACTGAGGACGGGACGGCGTGTAGAAAATCAACGGATGGCTTGGCAAACTCTCTGCCTCGTTACTGGTTTTAATTTAGATCATTGTACACATACATTTTTTAAACTCGTCCCTTCTCCGTGGAACACATAAATACCAGCTGTTTTTTTTTAAAGTACAACCGTATTGCTGGACCAGAGGAAACCTTTTGTTAATCTGACGTATTTTTCTGATAACTGACTTACCACTAGCATTTATTGCTTCGCATATTAGGACTTGTTGACATATTTTGACACATTACGTTATTCTGTAAAGATGTCCCGCTATGCATCTGCCGATGATTCACTACCCGCAATATACTTGCCACTCACTCAATATACGTCTACAATTAAAACAAAATCAACCTTCTGGCATCGCTGGACATGTCACTTGTCACAGAATGAAATTCTTCTTAATTCTTACCTGGATCTTTTTTAACCCCAGTGTAAATTATTTCAACAAAAAAAAATGCTAATCGGCATGTGTCATTTTAGGAGGCTTCGCTGTTAACCATTGAACAAGAAGTTTATCCCTTTGTCTGTCACCCAACTAGAATTCTGTTCTTGTTATTGGATTTATTTGATTCTTTGCTTCAGTGCAATGTTTTTTTTTACTTGTATTAATGACTAAGACTGTGTCCCGCGCTATCGAACCGCTCCCGTCGGAGACTTAAGGGGAAGTAAAAGTAATGTTTCCTTGAATTGTTAAACCCATTAGAACACTCCCAAAAAGCGGACTACAGTGGAGCAGAAACCTGTTGACTGATGCTGAGACCATGTCCCATATTCGGACAAAAGTAGAAAATGATAATTAGGTGTGTGCTCACATTGGTCCATGAGGACAATCGCCGCCAGCGGATAGGGCGCTAGCGGCGTGATTGACAGGTCCCCGCCTCCTGCCGCCTGTAACTGACACGCGTGGAGCTGGACGGGTGAAGTATGTCCACCGCTCTCCTGCTTGTAAGTGCTGACAGATCAAGGCAACAAAATTCAATTACCAGCCCTAATTGCGCTCAGAGTCCACCCGCGGTGTGCCCAGTCCATGTCACTCCATCCGGCCCATTGGACGAGACGGAACCCCCGTTTCTTTCTCTCTCTCTCTCCCTCTCTCTCCGCCACTCTCAAAGCCCACTGATATCTCTTTCCAGCAATAATCTGCACACTGGATTCCGTCTGGGAGTTTGGGGAAAAGAAAATTCTTTAAAAAAAAGCTGTCTCCGACACACATACACACCAGAGCCCGACGTGGAATGGCTGAGAAGAGGAGATCGCCGTCCACAATGAGTTTGAAAGCTCATGCTTTTTCAGTGGAAGCGCTGATCGGAGCAGAGAAAAAGAGGAAACTGGACGATCGCTGCCTGAATGGTGTTGAGATAAAAGATGTAACAACAAGCCAGCCTGTGAATGCGTCGGGGAAGGACAGGAGCTCGGACGACGAGAGAAACTGTGGCACAGACTACAGCGAAAGATCGGGTGAGTTGCCGCACGTTAGTTAGCGCCCCATCTGCCCGTGTTTCCCCCACGCCGGTGAAAATAAGGGAATCTCCCCGGTTACACGCTGGATTGCTATTTTGGCGCTGGATTTCGGTTAAGTTTTCATCAAGGGAAATTTGTTTTATTTTTACTCTCACAACCATCAGTTTCAGATTATAAAATGTATAACGTTAGCCACCCGTTAGTTGCTAATAAATCAACCGAATTATTTGCATTATACTCGTCTCTGGGTTGCAAATGCAATTAAGATATATATGCATTTAAAATGTCCTTCATAGAATTAACTTTTTACTGTAGCATTTTTTAAAATTTGCATCTAAGCATAATCTTAGTCCTGTCGTGTGTTTCATGTTTTCCCCTTGTGCTTTAGTTCTGAACGGGGACGATGTACTGCAGTCTCCTTCCCCACCAATAGTCACTAAGGCCTATGTACCGCCCAAGTGCGGCACCTCTCGAGAGGACATTCATGCCGAGCTCCAAGGTGCTGACCTGTGGAAAAGGTTTCACGATATCGGCACGGAGATGATCATCACCAAGGCGGGAAGGTCAGTCTGACAGCGGCTCGCGAAACGCCTCTCAGTCAAGCTGCACTTTTTTTTTGTTTGGTGGTGAGTTGCAAGTTAGACGTAAAATGCTGATCCCTCATTATATGGAATGCGTTGCAAACTGTCAGTGTTAACTCTTTCTCTTTCGGTCTCCTGATTGTTTTGAATTGTTTTAATGCACCCCATTTCGCTTGATATTGCACTGAAGTTTATGTTATTTATTACGTATCAAGAAACGCACATTTCAGATTCGTTTGTGATTAAACCCACATGTGTCCGCCTGTAAACGTTTGAAAAAAGCTTCGTTGCGGATTGGAAAGGGAAAACTACAATTTTGTATCAGGGAAACCCATATGTTAGAAGTTTTTTTGTTGTTCATCTGTTCACGAAGCTCGATTGATTTGATCAGTATCCTGCACAGACTGAATGGGGATTGTTATTTGTAAAGCAATGTTTTGGGTCCGTTCGCTGCGGTTAAATTGGCCCCTTCCCCCGTTTAGAGCGGCGGGTGCTGGTTTTGCTGTCATTTGCTCGCTTTTTTCTTTCTGCAGCTCAAGGTCTCGTGTCCGATCTAGCGCGGTCTACACTATCAACAATTGCTGGATACGATATGTTTGATTATTTCCTTCCTTAATGTTGTTATGTTCATTCTTTTAAAAAAAATCGATTCCAGACGAATGTTCCCAGCTATGCGGGTTAAGATCACTGGCCTGGATCCCCATCAACAGTATTATATCGCCATGGACATCATTCCAGTGGATAATAAGCGTTACAGGTAACCAGTTCAAAATTCAGAGCGGTGCCTCTAAGTGTGTGTGTGTGAGAGAGAAGGGGAGAGAGCGCGGTCGCCGCTATTTGTCGGAATTCGTGCCTTTATGAGTCTGGTGCTAAATGAAACTGCGAACTAAAACAGTAAAACGCCCATTCAACCAACGTCAAGATTTTAAGTAATTATTGGTTTTGTACTGTCGGGAATCTGTTTAGAAGACGCGATTGAATAGATGCAGATCAATGCATAGAACAGCGCTGGATATACCTGGGAGAGCCGACAGGGGCCAAATTCTCCGTGTGCTGTTGGGCATAAATCAGAACAAATAAGTTGTGGGAAAAGAAGCCTTGTCCAAATTCCCAAAGTTGCTAGCTGGCCGTTTTGCTCTTCCACCCGGCTCGCACGGTGACGCCCATGATCATTCCCAAAACGCAACGGAAAGTAAGAAATAAACAGTGAGAAATCACCTCCAATGATACCAGTCCTCCGGCATTAGGATGCATCTCTCTCGGTGTTTCCTCGCAGGATTGATGTACATCTTTCAACCACTGTGCACACCCCTCACCATCCATGCTTCTAACCAGAACCACATCTCGGATAGTGGTGGTCGCTAACAACATTGTATACTTTCAGTCTTTATTATAAGATCACCTCCAGTAATACACATTAACGGGTACCCTTATATTTCCTTCTCTGACTCCAAGCAGCAGCATGCATGCAGGCATCAATTCACATCTTCCAGTAATTAATCTCAGCCTCTGTTGTCGGTTGCAACTATGAGCAGTAATGAACGTCTTCTTCATAACCCTTCTATACATCTTAACATTGCCCTTTGGATATTAAATCACTAAGTTTAATTAATCAGAAGCCCAGACACTAATAAAAGGCGACAATGAGGTATGAAATCTCGGATGACGATTAGATATATATGCTTCTTTTCGGGCGAGCTGAAAAGGTTTTATATCTGGACTGCTTTTAACGGGGCTTTTGTTTTTTTGCCTAATATTTCGTGATAATTTTAATAATGACAAATTGCAAGGTCGAAAAGAAAAATAGGGAAGATGTTTGATCATGTGTAATTATAATTTCCTCGATGAGAGTTTGGACGTGGTGGGCCGAAGGAGCTGTTTCCATGCTGTACGGCTCTCTGACTCTTGTTCTGACATCCCCCCTGACGCAGGTACGTGTACCACAGCTCGAAGTGGATGGTGGCTGGAAATGCTGATTCACCGGTCCCTCCTCGGGTTTACATCCACCCAGACTCTCCAGCCTCGGGAGACACCTGGATGCGACAAGTCATCAGCTTCGACAAGCTCAAGCTCACCAACAACGAGCTGGATGACCAGGGACATGTGAGTGCCCACTGCCCGTCCTCTCCGCTTCCTCTTCTGTGTAACTGCCGAACAGACTTTGTTTCCTCGTAATTCGTAGATCAGTTCAAAGCCACCGGGGATAAACTGCTTATTCTTTAAAAAACACAAATCGACCTAGTAATTCCGAAATCGATTGAAGGCAAATGTCTCCTTGCACTTTTTTAAAGCCAGTAAATAAATCTGGCGCACGGTTGCTGCCGCTGTCCTTGACGCCTCCTCTCGGCAGAGTTTATTTAAAACCACCTCGAACTTTATGAGATGGCCTCAGATTAGCGAACATGTTTGTTTAAGCAAGGCTAGGCTCATTAAATGGATATCCAACCTATTTTTTTAAAAAAAGGATAAATAACTATTTAGGATCAACTATTTAGGTTATTTAATCTGCAAACAAATGTGACAGGCAAAAATCAGGATAAGAAATATTGGAAGTTTGAGAACTTACTTTAACGCATGGACGATAAACACATCAAGGAATATCCTACACATTATCGCAAAGTAAATTATTTAATCGTTGAAAAATTAATGCAATCTTGCCAGAGAAATGTGCGATTTACATGAACAATTCTATATATATTCAGGCTCTGACTTCTTAAAACAACTTTACCGAAACCCACAGTGGTGGTTACAATATTTTCTGATTTGTATTTCCACTGTTAGCAAGTTGGTTCCATTTTATGCAGTCTTCCATGAACCATGAACACTACTTCTTTATTCTTTCTTGCACTATTTATTTATTCTGAAATTTATAGTATTTTTTCTGCCTCTGCACTGTGCTGCCGCTGCCGCAACACAACACATTTCACGACATATAGGTCAGTGATAAGAAACCCGATTCTGAATCTGAATCTGAGTGCTCCTCTTAAACGGGGAGCTCGGGCCGCGGTTGCCTGGTTGAAGCTGGCAGCCGGCACAGAGGGCGTCACAGTGGTGCTGTCAGGAGACGGAGGGGGAGGGGTAAACGGGCAATCCGAGTCTAAATATGAAGACATCGTATTACTGAAAGCGGGCTGCTATTCTGATTTATATCGCTAAGATAATAAAAAAAAGACATGCATTATTCTGGGAATGCGGGCATCGATAGTGAGGACGGGATTTGCTACTAATCCGTAGTTATTCTGGGAAGGTTGTGGTGGACCCTTTTGAACAGCTGCAGTCCTTTGCAGCAGTTTGATACAACTGCGTGGTTTAATAGGCTAGTTCAGGATCAACCACATGTAGGCCAGATTGGATAAAAGCGGTAGGTTTTCCTCCCAAATGAACAAGTTTTGTTTTTGCAATTGGCAACCAGTTCTTTAAATTTACATAATTTAAAATAACTTAAAATAATTCAAGTTAAAATTCTCAAGATCACGTCTTCTGGGTTATTAGTCCTAGTCTCGGGATTGCTAGTTTGCATCAATGCGAATCTGACTTTTAATTGTTACACTTTGGTTGCTGCAAGTGCCGTTGTGGAGTGCGAGAGCTTTCAGAACCAGCTTCTCCTGCACGAAAGTATCGTTCAAAACGTTCCCTCGGTTTATTATAGTTCAATGGGAGCGGTGCAAACTTTACAACCGAGAGCGTTGCGCCACGATCAGTATTCAGCGGTCCTCCTGTCGCGTTCACGCTACATCAGTGGCTCTCCGCTCCACCTACCAGTCTTGCAGCACAAGTGCGATTGATAAAATCTTTCCACTTGATTTACGGCGGTCTTGTTGAAGGCGGCTGGATGATTTTGTTCAGTAATAAAATAACATGTCGCATTTTGTAACCGGCACTGAGCCTGAGAACTAAGGACTTTTACTTTCTGGCTGTCGGATTCCCATCCAGGTTTGCGATTCTGCAATGTAAAGTTAACAAAACGGTCATCATTTTAATGCGCTGATAAGTATTTGAAAAATAAAACAGAGCATTAAATTAAAATATAATTCTTTTGAGGAGGTTACGTGTATGAACCGGTAGCTCGGTGCAAGTGAACGCAAAAAAAAAACTGGGTACCGAGCTACAGTTGTACTTAATGCCCCGTTACCCCGGATGCCTGATCGAACACATCGTTTCATTACCAACAGGGAATCCAAGTCTGGATTTATAACAAACCATCGGCATCAGCCTGATGTGTGCATTACCGGTGCTATGGAACGGAAACGGTAAAACCAAACTTCAGCACGAACGAATAATTACAGGGACCTACTTGCAAAAGACTCTTGGTTTATTTCAGAGAAACGCACTGGAGAAGTTTTGGTCTGAGCGCAACGTTGAACGAAATCCTTGATTCCGAAAAGAGCATCCCCCCTCCCCCCCCATTCTTAAAATCATTTAACCACCCAGGGATATTGCCCAATGGGTCACGAACGATGAAGCGCCGACGACTTCCTGCTTGAGTCCACCCTAAATTAACCATCTCGTTTGCTTGTTGCTGGAACAGATTATTTTGCATTCGATGCACAAGTACCAGCCCCGGGTGCACATCATTCGGAAGGAGTGTGGAGAGGAGCTGTCTCCGGTCAAACCCATCCCAAGAGGAGACGGGGTGAAGCATTTTTCCTTCTCGGAAACTGTCTTCACTACAGTGACCGCCTACCAGAACCAGCAGGTAGGAGGCGATCGGCAAATTCCACCCTTACCCCCGGCACCCTTCCCACCGAGTAATCAGGCGACCGGTGCGAATGCTCTCCGGGTACGCTCTGATCCTTTCTCCCTCTTTCTTAGATGGTTTCTTGCCATCTCCATTCATTTTCTTTTGATTGCAAATATTTACAGAACGGCTGTGTAAACGGAGTCCACACTCCAGCTACCAAATTACACATTTACCCGCATTTTTAATTTTCGTTGATAACTTGTAATATTTAGGTAATTTTGTGTCCAGTAATTTTTTTTCTTAAACAGCTGTTTTGATTTTGATGCGGCAAGAATGCTAGAGTGATTTAAATTTATGTCTGATGTAATTTGTCCGTCGGGTTTCTGGTGTGATTTCAGTTGACATCAGTTAATAGTATAACTGTTAGAAATTGCTCATCAAGTGAACAGTAACAGGCAAGGCGGGAAAAAAAATAACTCAGCAGGTCAGGTAGCATCTGTGGAAAAAGAAAGTTAACGGTTTCGAGTTTACGGCTGCTCGTCAGAACTGGGAAAAGGGGGGGGGCGGTGGAGGAGAGAGAGAGAGAGGGTTGCGAGTTCTAGGGGTGGGGATACGTTAGAGTGCGTGAGGGGAGTAGAAAAATCAAGGCGGCCAATGTTCCGTCGGCTGCTTGTAGTAATTAGATGAAAGAAGGTGACTCGTTTTCATTTATTAACAGCAGCGTTATGTAGCAGGGTGCAAACTCAAACCAAAACGTTAGGAATGATGATCCTCTAATGCCAATCCCAATTCTGTCTCAGATCACCAGGCTGAAGATTGACCGAAATCCGTTTGCGAAGGGGTTCCGCGATTCCGGACGCAACAGGTAAACTCATTTCATTCCCCGAAGGAGTTATGTGAAATCTGGGTGCTGACACTGGGTGCCGCTCACGATATTAAAGCCTTGAGTTTGCAGTAAAGTTTCAAACCGACCTCACACTTCCCACGCCTTCCTTACACTGAAGTACTTAGAGCTTGCACGGCAAGGGCAGAGATTTAGCGGCAGAGATCAGCGCTGCAGTGCTTTTTCAGTCGGATTCCTATGTTTAAAGTTTAAAAATTGAAAAAAAAGGACCAGACTCTGGTCTCTTGGAAAGTACAGGAAAAAGACGATTTTATCTGCTAAACAAACTTGGCTATTTGATAGCGCAAGCGCGGCAAGTGATAAAATAGGAAAAGTTCAAGACATCTTGTGTAAATTATCGCCTTAGCAACATCTCTCCGGGAGGCGACTTTTATCTCGACACTAACTAGAACGCAAAAGCTCCTATTACTGAGGAAAATGAAGCATGATGTTTGAGCCCGTCCACCCAATAAACTTTTTATTGTAGCTTCCTGCAAAACGCCTATGATCCCCTTATAAAGGTAGTGTGAAAACCATTGTATCGCAACGAAATATTGGCAAGCGGATATCTAGCCCGACTTTCTTGATTACCTGCTTGGCACCTTTCACGGCCGTGGTCCGGTTAAACGTGGGCCAATTACGTTGATTTAAATTCTTTGCCAGATTCGTTCACAACTATAGAGCGGTCGCGGTGACGGCGGTACTGTCTCAGTATACCTGACCCACTGGGACGAACGCGATTCCAAACGTCCTGACCCAGCTATTGCGCTGTGTCTATGGGCGCTGCGTGCTCGGTGTAACTTTTGCTGGGAAGCCCTGAGACCGGTCGCTGGGAAAATCTCACACTGGTGGCAGAATATTTGGGAATGTTTCCGCAATCTATGAATCCCGCACTATTAACGCGGTCTGGAGGCGCTGGTCCGTCTGCAGCGAGTTATTTGCACTCTCGGCAAAATTACATTGAGACTGTTTGCTGTCAATTAGTCCTCCAATGGAAAGATGCTCAGTAAAAGGAAAACTAGTTTTCAATAAAACACTTCGATAAAAATAGAAAATGCTGGAAATACTCACCAGGTCAGGCAGCACCCGTGGACAGAGAAACAAAGCTAATGTTTTTGGATCCATGGTGGTTTTAAAACACTCATCTCCATCCATTCCACAATCTGGTGACAATTGGTTAGTGGAGGGGAGGAGAGTCAATAGAGGGCGGGGGGTGGGGGGCGGGAGTGGTATTGTCTCAGAATTAAGTTAAAGGCTTTCTCCTTATCCAGACATCCTCCCATATATCCCAGTTGTAATCCGTTCTCTGGAAATGGCCAGATGAACAATCGCAGGAAGAAAACAGGGCTCCTGCTGTATAAATGTAGCCCGCCTCGGCTGATTTCCTCATCGTCTTCTGCTAAACCATTTTCTACTCTCACATCACCCTGAAGAGAAAAGAGAACGATTCATTCAGTGCTTCTCCAGTTTTCTCTCTGGTGCCTTCAGCCCCACTGTTTCTGGTGTATGAGCACCAAATCAGGTCTGGTTTTAGTCTATCTTTCAGTCCCCCTTTTCCTTATTTATGATACCAGTGCCCCAGTCATTTGACCCTAGTCCAACTTTCCTTGCTGATTCCCAAGTTCACAAACTTTTAGTTTTAGTTCCCCCCTCCAATTAGAACTAGATCAGCTCTATACATGGACTACTTAGCTTTACACTGTCACCTTGGGAGATCTCCAAGGATATAATTCTGGTGCCATCTGCTTCCTCATCTACATACTGCTCTTTAGTGACTTCATCCATTGTCACCTGATATAAGACCATGAGAAACCGGTACAGAAGTAAGCCATTCCAAACCTTTCCCATTATTGTTGATCTTCTAGCTCAACCTTCTTATGCCATCCCAAGGGTCTCTATTCCTTAGTTTCCAAAAACTTGAACATACTCACTGATTGAACATAACATACTTCTGGAATAAGGACTTCCGAATATTCATCTTTGAGTGAAGAATTTCTTTTCATATCAGACTAATATTTCAGATTCCATGCTCCAGCTTCCTCTCCTATCATATTCCATCATCTTCAGCCCTTTGTCACTTCCACCTATCACCTCCCAGCTTCTGACACTATTTCTACCCTCCCCTCCTCCATCTGACTATCACCCCTCCTCACCTGGATCCACCTATCGCTTGTCAGCTCTTGCTCTACTCCTTCCCCTCACCCCTTTCTATCTCCCCTCTATCTTTCACTCCAGATGAAGGGCCTTAACCTGAAGCACCGTCTGTCCATTTCCCTCCACAGATGCTGCCTGACCTGTTGAGTTCTTCCAGCATCTTGTTTTTGGTTTATAAGCTCTTCATCCAGTGGAAACATGCTCCCAGGACACATCATTTTAGATTTAAGAATTTTTTACATTTCAATGAAATTTGCCTCATTTTTCTTAACTCTAGAGAATAAGACCTATCCTACTCAATCTCCCCTCAGACACAAACACCTCAACTCAAGAATCAGTCCAGTGAACGCTCTTTATAATATAATTTATGTTTTCATGAATAAGGACATCAATGCTGCAGACCCACATCACATATACATGGAGTAGGATATCCTTATACTTGAATCCTTCTGTAATAAACACTAACCTGCCATTTGCTTTCTTAATTGCTTGCTATACCTGAATTCTGACATTTTGTGATTCTGGCATTTCACTCAGATCCCTCTGAATTGCAAGTTTGTTACCATTTAAATGTTATCTGTGTTTCTATTTTTCCCATCAAAACTATCATTTCTCCACCTTGTACTCTATCTGTCATGTTCTCATCCACTTAATTAACCGGTCTGTATTCCTTTGCAGCATCTGTCCTTTCTCCACCTGGTTTTGTTTTGTCACTAAACCTGGATATTTTACATGCAATCTCTCATTAAAATCATCAATATAGTTTGTGCTTAGCTGAGGCCCAAGTACTGAACCTGTGATACCAAGTTGGCTTCAACCTGCCATTCCGAGAATAAACTCTTTAATCCTACTCACTGTTTCATGTCCATTTATATAATCTTCAAATCATACTAAAAATGGATACTCTGGTGGTCAGACTTTGGTGTGGATCTTCTTATGTGGCACCGTATCAAAGGGTTTTTAGATCCAAAAGCACTGGTTTACCCTTATCTACCTTTCTAGTTACAACAAAATTGTCAAACTCTAGTTCTCTTTCATAAATTTAATTGAAAACCAAAAGACTACAGATGCTGAAAACCTGAAGTATAAACAGAAAATGTTGGAAACACTCAGCAGGCCAGGCAGCGTTTTGGAAAGATAAATCGAATTAATGTTTCAGGTCAAACACCCTTCATCAAAACTGATGAAAGGTCTTCAACCTGAGACATTAACTCTGTTTCTCTTTCCACAGAATCTATCTAAGCTGTTGAGTGTTCCTAGCATTTTTTTGTTTTTACAATGATGTCCTGCCAATATGTGCCAAGTAATAAATTGTAATATTTTTCCTACTGCTAGGGTAAACTACATGCTTCATGGTCCCTTATTGTTTTCTCTACATCTTGGAAAAACAAGGTTACTTTTATCTTCCAATTCATAGAGACAATTCTAAAATTTGGAATGTCAAAACTAACTCATCCACTATCTCTATTCCCAACTCATTTAAAACAGGTTTAGCGGATTTGGCAGCTTTTACTCCCATTAATTACTCCAGTGTTTTCCTTTACAGCTTCAAATTTCTTTAAATGTCTGATTCTCTTAAACTCTTGGTTCCCTGTTACTTCCAAAATATTGTCTGTCTTTTACTATTAAGGGGTGGAAATTAATTGTTTAATGGCTTTGCCATTTGCTTATTCCTTAATATTGTTTCCCCTAACTGTAGTTTGGACCCACATTTACTTTAACTATTTGCCTTCTTTGCAGATTCCTTTGGGAGTCATCACAATCTGTTTTATTTCTTATTAACTTACTATCATCTTTATGCTTTTCTCTGCTGTTCTTTGCTGAATTCTAAAATCTTTGCATTCCTTGGGTTTACTTTATCTTTTGAAAACATTTTAAGACTCCTCCTTTAATTTAAAATGTTCGTTAACTTTTCATGTTAGGGATAGTTGGCTCATTGTTTTATTTTATTTCTTAAGTTGCAAATTTGAATTATTTCTTTAAATGATTGTCATGCTTTTATTGTTCTGCCATTTAGTTCATGCCTCTGGCCTCTGTGTGATAAGTCTACATTCTCACATGTAGATTCAGAATCTGCTGTAACTTCATTTGGCCATTCACTTTCTTTATTCCCTCAGCATCAACTTTATACATTTGACACTGAACTCATCTCCTGTAATCGTCATTGTTTCAGGCTCGTTATTCTGTTCACATATCAGATGAGGTTTCTATCATATTTTTGCTAACAGCATCATAAAAATAACACCTACTTCCATCTCCCGTAGTGTCACTTCTACTATTGAACAGCTCCTGCTTAAATGAGTAGCTGTTCCTTTGTCACCTCAAGACTCCAACACTGCTAAGTAGCCTTCATTTTGTTTATGTCTTGGAAATTTCATCTTCTTCAAAATTATGCTTTCACCTCTCAATTTCAAATCAAATGTCATTCACTTATCACATTTGGTTACTTGCATAAATACTTATCATCAGTTGATGGCCCACACCTAAACTATTCGAGTCACTTACCCCAGTGATACAAATTCTCCTCTCAGCCCAAATTCTTAGCTCTTCACTGATTTTCTCTTCCTTTGGGCATTTGGAAGACCAGTCTTCTGACTAGAAGAAAGCAGTTCTGGACTACCAATGGAAAAGGAAACAGTTCTAGCTGTATATTATTTTCTATGATTATTGGTTTTGTCCAGCTATACAATTCATCAGCAGCTTTATCCTGTGAGACTGGAGAGTGTTGGACTGGTCAAAGTCAAAGTCGAGTTTATTGTCATATACACAAGTACATGTATGCACAGGTGCAATTAAAAACTTACTTGCTGCAGCATCACAGGCACATAGCATCATATAAGATTTCTTTATTAGTCACATGTACATCGAAACACCCAGTGAAATATATCTTTTGTGTAGAATGTTCTGGGGGCAGCCCACAAGTGTCACCACATTTCTGGCGCCAACATAGCATGCCCACAACTTCCAAACCCGTACGTCTTTGGAATGTGGGAGGAAACCAAAGCACCCAGAGGAAACCCACACAGACACGGGGAGAACGTACAAACTCCTTACTGACAGCGGCGGGAATTGAACCCAGGTCGCTGGCGCTATAATAGCGTTATGCTAACCGCTACACTACCGTGCCACCCACATATAACCAGCATTCACAAGAAAGAACACAATTAGAAGAAAATAAAAGTCCATTTTAGTGCAAAGTGATCAAAGTGGTCATAGTGTTGCTAAACTGGAGTGATTAGGGTTTTGCCGGTTAGTTCAAGAACTGAATGGTTGAAGGGAAGTAGCTGTTCTTGAACCTGGTGGTGTGGGACTTCAGGCTTCTGTACCTCCTGCCCAATGGTAGCTGCAAAAAGATGGCATGGCCCAGATGGTGGGGATCTTTGATGATGCATGTTGGCTTCTTGAGGCAGCGCCTTCTGTAGATACTACCAAAATGGTGAGGAAGGATGTGCCCGTGATGTATTGGGCAGAGTCCACTACTCTCTGCAGCTTCTTCCATTCCAGCGCATTCAAATTGCTGTACCAGACCATGATGCAACTAGTCAGGATACTTGCAACAGTACATCTGTAGAAGTTTGTTAGAATTAGGAGTTTGTTTGGTTTGGTTGGTATCAGGGCATCCCAGCGCCTCATTTGTTAGACATGAGCATGTTGAAGTTTTAAGAATTTTTGCCCACTAGCTTGCTGGAAATGCAAATTGAAATCATTGCACCAAAGGCAACAGAGGATCTGGCAAGTAATGCTTGGTAACATTGAAGAACATCAGGTCAAATACTGCTAGCCGAGGCCCATCACCTGTAACTGTCCTCACAATCACCCAGTGCCCAAAGCTATCTGGTCCAGAAGTAGATGGGCTGTCTTGTTGGCCCGAAGCTTCCAGACTCCAGCACCAAGGACTGAAACAGCTGAGCCCTCAGTAGTACACCAGGGAATCCCAACCCCCAAATGTCCTCTGACAGCTTTGACAGCATCACCGCATTCCCAGCTTTGCTGACTGTCTCAGCTGTCAGGGTCTTTTTTTCCACTGGATATTCATAAACACTCTATGGCTCTAAACATTTACATAAGAGCACAAAAAAAAGGGCCGGTGTAGGCCATCTGCCTGCCTCACTATTCAATATGATCATCACTGAGGCCTCAGACCTCAACTCCTTTTCTGTGCCAATTCCACATCGCGTTCAATTCCCCAATCCTTCAAAACATTGTCTACTTCCTCTTTAAGTACTTCCAGTGATCCAGCTTCCAGAACCCTCTAAAGTAGAGAATTTCAGAACTTTACAGCCCACTCTGAGAAGAAATTCTTATGCACGTCCTTTTTAAAAGACTGCCTCCTTAGCTTGTCACTACATCCCCTAATTTCAGACTCTCCAATGATGGAAACATCTCATCATCTACCCTGTCATGTTTCCATGGGATCTTATAGGTTGATCTGTCATCCTTCTAATCTCCCCCAAATAATACAAATCTAACTTTTTTAGCCATACGTGATAGGAGGATCCTCTGTTATAGGAATTAGCCTAATGAATCTCTTCTGGACTGACTGCAATGCTAGTAAATGGAGGGCTATGTTGGAGGGAAGGGTTACATAGATATTAGAGCAAGATAAGATGTCGGCACAACATCGTGGGCTGAAGGGCCTGTACTGTGCTGTAATGTTCTATGTTCTATATTCTTTGTTAAATAATATGAGGAACAAAACAATACTCGATTAACTAGATGCAACTCATAAACGTCCAGTACAATTGTAACAATACTTTTCTATGTCTAAACTTACAATAAAGGCCAAGGCCCAGCTGCTGCACCTGCATGTTAACCTTCTGTGTTTCAGGCACAGGAACACCTAGATCTCTCTATAATACATTCATTTGCAGTCTCTCTCCATTTGGACTTTTGACTGCTCTTACTGAAGTGCATGACCTCAGACTTTCCTACATTAAATTGCATCTGCCAAGTTTTCACCCACTCACTCAATCTATCTGTGTCCTGTTGTAGAGTCCAAATATCCTCATCACAGCATACCGTCCTACCCAGTTTCATGTCAGCAGGAAACTTGGATAATGTACACACTGTCCCCTATTCCAAGACATTAAAAATGCTATCAAATGTGAACTAAAGAATTAGAAAAAAATCAAGAACATTTAAAGTGTGTAAAAAAAACTAAAGACACATTAAACACTTATTATCTAAAACTTGAACAACCCACCTTTTTTTAAAGAAACTTACCTTCTCTTTAATATTCCCTGTAACCCTACATTCTCCATTCATTTCTCTGGGGTTGTGGATCCTGCTCTAGGTCTAATCTAGTGCAGAATTTGAGAGTTGATTTTCCCTAACACAAATGCTGGGAAATCTCAGCAAGACTGAGCTTGTCACTGGATTCCATGGTGAATTCAGCAATGGAATGTTTCAAAACATGTACCACGGACTATTCCCAAGTAAGTTCCATGCAGAACATTCACATTTGGCAACAAAATCCAGGCCATAAGCTTCTACGTGAGAGTATCAGGACAGAAGCTGAAGCTATTTTTTTCTGACTGTGAACTGTAGAAGCAACCAAGAGACCACTTGGATCCCTGGTTTCACATTTCATCTGAAGGACAGCACCTTGACAGTGCTGCATGTCCTCAGTACTGCAGTGGAATGTTAAGTAGAGGTTTGCTCTGAAGTGTCTGAGTCAGAGGTTGTAAGGTCAAATTGCATCCCAGAGGTGAGAGTGCTACCAATTATATATCAGATGGTTGGGGAAGAAATCATTGTTTCAACAGCTTCAGCGAAGGCATTGTGAATAGTTGTGATGCCACCAGAAATAGATCTCATAGGACAGGAGTCAAGCAGGGCAATCATCTCACTTGGATGGCCACAGTTCATAATTTGGGCAGTTCATCATGTTCCACTAGTGGAGCAGAAGACCACACTTTCCTTGGCTTGTCCTTTAATAGTTGAGTGTTGTCCACATTTTCCTTGGAAAATCAAAGGCTGTGGTTTATCACTCGGTTCATTTACCCGGTTGTAATTGGTCATGCTTGTGGTCAACCCACAGAGGTTGGCTGTTGTTAGTTTGTAGGGTTTGAAGTATGTTCTGGTATGACTGTTAGATTCCATAAAACTGAGTATGGGATTTCGAAGGTCTGAAGCACAGAGATTTAGCACATAATTGTTTACTTTCTGGGCAAAAGAGGTTGATTGGCAATCATTAACCATGAATCAATATTTCTGATGTTGTTAGTAAATATACTAAATTTTCTCCAGTGAATTAATTGATTATTTAATGGATAAATGGAAATTGCAACATCATGAAAACTGCAATTTGTTTTTCACAAACCTAGTGGATGGAATAAATTGGGCAATAATATGACAATTAGCAATGCCCATTACTTTTTCCTGACAGCAAGTGGCTGGCTGATTTGCATGTTAAAATGTGTCATTCCACTGTTTTTACTAATAGCCAAATCTGGCCTAGTGTTTACCTATTTAAACTAAAATCAAATATACATCAACTTAATTTTATTTTCCATCATATAGCAAAGCAGTTTACATCTGTTTTAACAGTCAAGTACAGAAGTGAAAATGCAAATGAATATCCCAGGGAGACCAGTGCTGGTTGCCACACTATAGGAAGGGCATGATTATAATGGAGAGGATGCAGGGGAGATTCAACAGGATGGATCGTTCCAGTTATGAGGAGAGACTGGAAGGACTGGGTTTGTTTTCCTTGGAGCAGAGGAGGCTTGACAGAGATGTACAAAATTATGAGAAGCTGAGACAGAATAGACAGAAATTTTTCCTCATGTCAAAGGTGTCTAAGATCAGAGGGCATAAGTTTAAGTTGAGGAGTAAGAGATTCAAGGGAGTATCTGATGAAGAATTTTTTTACCCAGGGGGTAGTTGCTATCTGGAATGCACTGACTGAGAAGTTGGTGGAGGCAGGTACTCTCACAACATTTAAGAAGCATCTGGACGAGCATTTGCATCACCAAAACATAGTGGGCCATGTGCTGGTAAGTGGGATTAGTATAGATAGGTACTTAGTGGTCGGTGTGGACATGGTAGGCTGAAGAGTCTGTTTCTGTGCATTATGACTTAATGACTCTATCACCAGGTATTGCAAAAGAAACACTAATTATATTTTTAAATTATATATATAATAAACTATGATTGGCTTATATTAAATTATAACTGGCTTATACTGATTTATATTTCTGTTATAAATCCATCCAAGAAAATGTCATTGGTTACATTAATTTTGTCCAGCTAAGTTACCTGGAGATACTTCTTCATATTCCATTTATCCTTCATTTATCAGTGTGACATCAGTTTTGCTAACCAAACTACGTTTGGGCAAAACAGATTAGGATATTCCTTTTAAAATCCAGTAGAGTGTCTGAAAAGTTTGCATATGAATGGTGCAATCATTTAAATATGATGTTTAAACCATTTGTGTGACATTGCAACAAGGGCTCCTGATGGATATGAAATTACCAGCATGGAATGGAAAAAATTAAAGGTGATTCATTCTCATTTCAGTTTTGGAAAGAAAAGTCCGAGTGATTCTGTTCCACTGTTATTTAGATAGACAGACATGGTGCCCTGAAGGCTGGATTGTATCCACACATTAGGAGGAAGCATGCAATTATTTCATTGAATGACTTCATTCAAAGCTAAGCCTGGTGAAATAGTAATATGTCGAAACATGCTGCTTAAACATTGAGAACTTGTAAAAATTGAATGAGATTATATTTTTTTATTAACTGCATCCCTAGCCATTAGTCAAGAGGCAAAGATAAAAATACATTTTTAAAAAATTCCATACTTTGCTCAAAAATATCATCAAATTAGGAAATAATATTTAAAAAAGTAAATCCAGCAGTTATTTGAACCCTGAACAACCATTCTTACTTTGAACGGATTTTAAAATGACTTTGTTTCTTAAATGGCCTTGTGAATGTTCCTCTGAGACCAGAAGAGAATATGTCCTTCATTGGAACAATAATCAATAATAACAAATCAAGCCAAACTTCACTGATTAATTATAGGACTGTCTCCCCCTTCTCTTACATTTGAAACTTACAAACATGATTTATTTCCTAATGCATGGTTATTTTGAAAGTTATTTTGCACACAATATATACCACTGAGTAAATAGGAATTATATTTTGAAAACATAATAAGTGCTGGGGTTGGCACTAAACACGTGCAACTCCAACCGATGGAATTGATATTCATATAATAAGATGTAGGATATTGACATAGGTCAGGGCTCTTACTCCATTGTTGAAGGAATCCTTGTAATTATTAATGTTCGAATGTTGAAAATTAGTTTCAAATAACTGACAAATTAAGTTTTCCAAATTCATAAACTTATTTAAACTCTTTGTGCATAAATGATCAAACATGTATCTCATGGCATAATTTTCTTGACCTAGGATGGGTTTAGAGGCTATTGTGGAATCCTATGCATTCTGGAGACCCTCTTTGCGGACCCTTAGCTTTGAAGATATACCTGGAATTCAGAAACAAGGTAATACCTTGGCTTTTTTTTTGCTGTCATTTTCTCCGTCAATAATAATAGGCAAATTCAATCACTGTAAGCAGACAAAAAGTATTTCAATATCTAAAGAAATCAAATAAAACTGATAACAAAAATATTTTTTTAGTTAGACTAATACCTTAATATATTAATCTCACTTTGTAATGCTAGATAATCTGTAATTGATTAATTTAGTCTTTTATGCCTGACTTACACCAGTGTCTAAGTTAAAAGTAACAAATTGGTGATACCTTCAGGATATAACTACCCTTTAAAATCAGCTGAGCAATCTGCCAGTTTCAAAATCAAGGACGTGACTGCACATTGAGAGCATTAGATGTACAGTATGTTATCAAGTAGAGTATGAATAAAATCCATTATACCTAGTTCTTGGTAAAAGTCTTAAATTCTGGTTGGGGATGCAAACTGTGTGCATCTGGCTAAAGGAAGTGATTTAACCATACACACTTGCTTTTGTCCAAAAGCTGGAACAACATTATATGATGGCATTGGGAGCTTTGAATAAAACAAAAGTATGAGATAAATTTAACAGGATAAGCAAAACATTAAACGGTTGCTCTTACCACTCTGGATTGAAATATAGCAGCATTCTGAGCATGAGCATAAATTTGGTAGATTTCTGCTTTTGCTGAAGGCACTAACTCTTGCCAGGGTACAGGACCATTGGGTTGAACAGTAAGAGTTGCCACAAATTTTTCTAAGGAGCGGTTTTGTACTGTCCTCACCTGATATCTACTTACCACCATCTGTTGCTAGAAAGATTCGGAAAGTGGCAGATTATCCACTTCCCGAGCTAGGAGTGCAGGGTTGGGGATATTTGGTAGTGGGAAGGGGGAGTAGAGGCAGGAGGGTAGAGCAGCAGTGACAACCATGCCACCTGTTGTAGCAACAGATCAGAGATCCTCCTTGCCTGTACAACCCAGTTGTTCAATGAATAAACTCATTGATTTACCGAGGGTGCAGTTGTAGACCACTTGTGCCTCTGATCAATGCTCGTTGGCATTGTAGATGGCATTCCACTGTGTCAAACCAATTTTAAAGCTAAAAAAGGTAAGGAGGATGTGTACTCATTAGACATGTGACAATCGTTCGCAGGAAGCTATGTAACCTGAAAAAACTGCTTGTTACTTCCATTTTCATATACTGATTTAGTAAATTTTTCCATATTCAATGATATTTAAAGGATGTTTACTATATCAAACTTTGCAAAGAGACTATGCTTTTCTTAATAGGTGGTACAGTACCTTCAACCACCCATCAGAGTCCAGGAAGCAGTGCTCCAACACATCGTCTGCCTGGCTCTTCCTGTTCCTCGCCAGCTTTCCACCTGGCACAAAATAGTGGCCAACTCTGCAACCTGAGCCCAGCAGACTTCACGACCTGCAACCGCACAGGCCTGGCCTTCAACAGATACAGTAGTAGTCTTGCTGAAACCTACAACCGTCTGACCAGCCCAGGCAGTGAAACATTTGCAACTCAGAGGACACCTTCCTACATTGGTGTGGCCAACACAGCAAGTGTGAACATGTCAATATCAGGCAGCGACGGAGAAGCGTTCAACTGCCACCAGGCTGGGTTGCCAGTGCCGATTTCGGGGATATCATCTCCTCAGCTCCAGTACATCATGCCTTCACCATCAAATAATGCTTACACTGCCAATCAGACCCACCAGGGCTCCTACAGTACTTTCAGACTACATAGCCCATATGGCTTATATGGATATAATTTTTCCACTTCTCCCAGACTGGCAGCCAGCCCTGAGAAAATAATTTCTTCCCAAGGAGGTTTCCTGGGTTCATCTCCCAGTGGCACCATGACGGATCGACAGATCTTGCCCACCGTGGATGGGGTGCATATTCTTAATAGCAGCCAGCAAAACATGTTTGACACACGGTCTTTAGGGAATTTGACAGCTTCACCATCCCAGATTCCAGCACATTTAGTTTGACAAAATAGTTGTGGTGGGTGAAATGCGTACTGCAGCATAATAAAATATTTGTGGAGATTCTCCATTTATCAACACTTTCACCAATATGAAATACGTTTCTGATCAGTGCCGCTAGTAGGACTTGTACTGATTATGCTGGAGATTGGAACAACTTTGGACTTTGCATCGACTGAAGTGTTTGTTCCCATAGTACGTATGATGTGTCAGGTGATAAGGTGCTCCAACTGTGCTCCCAGAAGAGATTCAAAGGACAAAGGAACAGTTGAAGTGGAAAAGAAGACCAGTTGCTTTCAAGAATTATTATCATTGACTATGTATCTTGTGTATTGATGCCATCTTTTGAGCTGGCAATTGAATCCACTAACTGTGGCAGATAGTGAATGGACTTGGTTACAATGTGAAGTCGATCAAGACACCAAGATGCAAAATGCCTGACGTACAATAAAGAATCTGTCTCAACATTCAACCTCACACAAACTTACAAGCACCATTCTTTGGCCATCTGGAGGCTTTTCCTTCCTTGCTTCAACTTTCTTCTCCACAGCCTTGGGAGTGTTGCCCTGGAGTGACATATGGTCTTATATACTTTGGATCCTTTCAGTTCTCAGCCAAGTAGCCTTTCTTTTCCATGAGTCTAAACTGTGATTGTTAATAGACTGCCAAAATAATGGGTATCACCGCAGCAAAGGCTAATCCTGTCTGAACCTGATGGCCGCACAAGTGCACTTTTCACAGGATTACGTGTACAGTGACATGTATGCAAGCAATATTACATGAATGATCTTCCCTTTTATAGAACATTGATGTTCCCTATTATAGAATGGTCTAATCTCTGGAGCTAGCCATTAAGATCAAGACACTCAATACAGAGTAGTGATTGTTTCCACAATCTTGGATTAATCTTTACAATATCCATGCAGTCAAGTTAAAATAATAATTGATTTCTCTCTCCTCTTCATGTTTTTAACATTATACTTTAAAAAATCAGCCTGTTTAACACCCTTATAATGCAACATAAAAGATGACAATCAACATGCCAATTTATGCCAAAACAAACAAGTGATTTACATTAATTAATATGTAATTTAATATGAAATTGTCCCCGAAATATAGAAAACAAATCAAAATACAGGGATATAAGATACTTGCATTTTATGGCAGCATATTAGAAGTGCATTTATTCAATCTTTATTCATTTTTATTCAGGGGAAATAGTATAAAAATATTAGTTCTTTTGTACAATCAGCTATGCTTTCATTCATGATTGCCTTTGAGAATAATCGCAGCGCCAATTTAAGAAATAATAGTTTCTGAGTTCTTTCTGATAATATGGAACAGAAATACAAGTTGATATCGTACTCTCCAATTGAGAATCACAGGTCAAATATATAGAATTAATATTACATGAAAATCATACAAGATGTTCTCCCTTAATAATCTGGGATAAAATAATTAACAGAAGAGACAACAGTGGATACCTTTCTGACAGAGACTTTCAAAATATATAACCAATAATTACACATTTTGTTGAAACTGTTTCTGAATAAGACACATAAGCTGCTGCTCATAAACTGATTATGCCCCCTTTTAGAAAGCTGCTAAAGTAAAAACTAAAGATTTTCGACTTAACTCCAATGTCTTAGTAAATGGTGACTGTGTACCAGAAAATAAAGTAATGCCCTCGAAATATAATAATGCCCCTCATAAAAAAAGCACTTGAAATGACTACAAGAAATAATAATTCACAAAGAATATATCTGCAAAATATCTCCCATTTGGGAAGAATTTTTTTATTCTCAAGTATCTTGGGGTTATATATGCAATAGGATTAAAAAATTAAGATATGCTTCAAGATTGTTTGACCTTGCTTTATCTGCTTTGGGAAATATACATGCATATATTTACAAGATTCTGGTGTTTGAAGCAATTTTGCCAGATTAAGTGCTTCATGATAGAATATTTAAAGTAACAGATGTAATTTGGGTAACATTGTGCTCTTTTCCCATAGAGAACATTACCAGCATCAAATCACAAGGACTACAGTCTTTCACTCCTTTTCTGAATTACACCATACCATAAGTGCCAAATTTTCTTCTCTTTTTGTTATTCAGCAGTGAGGAAGTATGTCTAAATTATCAAACGTGAATAGCTTTGTCAAATATTGTTAAAAAACCTGTACTTTGAAATTGTTTAAAAGTGTAAATATGTAACTATGATACTGCAAAGTTTTACTGGCAATAAAAAATGTAGACTTTACATAAATACATGCCCAAAGAGCCTCCATTAAAGTTATACCTTCAAGGTATTAATTAACAAGACCAAGAAGATTCCAGTTTCTTTAGATTAGCTCATCTATCATGTTTAAAATAATAAAGAAATATTGAAAATATTATGCATTACACATTCTATTCTGATGTTTACAATGAAGTAGTATAGCTATTGATCATAGCTATAAATTGATACTATTACTGATTGCTTTAATATTAATTATAATAGGGATATTTTCCACTTTCTAGAAAAAATACAATCTGTTTAATATTTAATGCCTGCTAATGGAAATGGAGTGTATACTTTGGATTTCACTGGTGCAATTGTTTAATAAAACTGCAATAAAGAGAATAACTGATATAGACTAATTAGCACTCACATAACATCATTTCACTTTTCTAAGTGATTACATGATTTAAAAGGCAGAAAAACATAGGCCTTTGTTTTGCTAGGTTTTACCAGCTATTCCACATGGATTCAGATGTCATGCTGTGCTGTCGACAGTCTTTGAGTGATTCTGGGAGGGAGGGCTTGGTGCTGGTTGTAACTGGGATGGAATGGGATGAGCTCCTGTCAGGGAGAGGGAGCAAGCCCAATCCTTATGGTCCCTGCTTGGTTTATCAAGTGCAAAGGCTGCTGGAGAATTCTGGGTGAGGAGGGCATTACAGCTGGCCCACAGACACTCTTTTTTCTGGAAATCTGCAGAAGACTTTGAGCTCCTAATTTAGATATTTAAATGGTTCACACCTATTTTCGACAGAAAACCAAAATGCCTACAAGAAAATACCCTTATGTTTACCAGTAAGATTAATGTCAGTGCAAATTGGAAGCAGGCCATCCCAGTCTTAAATTGGCATGCTTTATGCCTGGTTTATGTCCCAAGAGTAGGTGCATATCATTCCCGTTTATACCCCCATTCATTTCTGGACAGAGAGACTGTGCTTTTTCCAGTCATGTCCTTCCCCATGTCTCTCAGAAACTGAATTATCATGGAAGGAACCTACCTATGGGCACATACGTGTTTCCTTGTTACAAGAAACTGCAAGTAAATAGTCAAAATGTGGATTTTTCAGCTGGAAATTCTGCCAAAACTTCGACCACCTGAGTGCAGGTTATACTGACAAGTTCTGACGAATGGTCTTCGACCCAAAATGTTGATTCTGCTTCTTTTCCCACAGGTACAGCCTGACCTGAGTGTTTCCAGCATTTTCTGTTTTCGTTGCAGATTATATTCACTATCACTTCACTATAATGAAAACTGGCAGCTGAGGACTTACAGCATCAGACCACTTTGCTAAAGAGGTGAGGTGTTTTGAAATTCAGAATAAATGTAAGGACAACATTATCAGTGCATTGATTAGAGTTGTAGAGCCGGCATCTGAACACTGCTGAGCTGTACCTTAAATTTAATTTATAGTCCATGAGCAATAACCAGATGACCTAAGCAAACATGAGCTGAGGAGAGAGGTGCATGGAGAGTAGGAAGAAAGAATCTGTTCTGTCTAGCAGGCTTCCCTTGAAGTCTGTAAAAGTTGCCACTTCCAGGAGTTTATAAGAGTTTTGACTGACCACAAATTGGAATTAATTATCAGCAAAGCAAACCAGGCAAAAGGAAGTCTCTGGATTGAAGGGCCTTAAAGGGACAAATAAAGACTAAATGTATAATTTATAAAACCTCATACAAGCTGCTCTTTTAGATTTCAGTTCATTCCATGAAACTGCATATGGAAAGTGCTTCTATCTGTGAGTATAGCAATAAGCTTATTTTCATGTTTTGAGACACATATGGAGGCATTCTGAAAATGAACATTCTCCATTAAATTTAAAATGCGACAATGATTATGTAAATAGAATGTTTAAAAAAACTTAGTTTCAATAGGGGCAAATCTTGGGTGAAATTTGATTTCAACAACAGGCAAATAACATTTCTGTGAATCAGTCTCCCATTATGGATGCTGACCAGTTTTCCTTTCCAAGAAATAAGTTGGTTGGAGTACAACAGACAGCTGATCTGTAACTAACATATTAACCCCTACCCCTACTTCCAAAACTGTATATACTTCCACCACCACACCCTGCCCTTAACCTTATCCCATCCTTTTCGAGGTGCAACGTGATGCAATCCCAGTAACTTGCTCAAACGCTGGAAAAATTTGCTTCCTTCAGACAACTGCCTCAGCAAATCATTCTAGATCTCATTCCTTCCACGTTAAATTTAGCCAGGTCTCTAAGTGCAGACACCCTCTGTCATTTGAAGGTGAAGTCAGTGACAAATGAGCAGCACATGAAGATTAAAATCCTGATAGCAAGGGAAGGGGAATTTTAATTTGGGAACAAAAATATGAAAAGATTGTGGTGTTGACTGGCCAATGATGAGCCCATGGCTGCTTTGAAGTCTTGAAATTAGCTGAAATTATGTGCCTGCCATCATCAGCAAATCTTGAGACATTAACACTTGCTTGTTACCAAGTACAGATGCAAAGGATACACCCAGAGAGCTGAAGCTCAGAGCTATAGGAGTACGTGATCATCTTATATGAAAACCATTTACCAGATGCCAGGGAGCACTCAATAACATTAGGCAGAACCCTGACATGTATTCTTAGACAGGATTTCATGCTAGTCCTGACATGTAAATTGGCTGCATCTCCTTTCCTTTACACCTGTTCAACCTGTATTTTCACTCATTAGATTCACTTAAAAGCCCATCATCACTTCTAAGCTTTATTTTTTTATGGCCAGTATATCTTTCATCTGGTCAGTTTTACTACAAATTTCAAGGGAGTAATCAATCTAGCCTAAGTCCATAGCAACAATTGATTTACCCTTTGTACGTCTCTTTTCCTGAAGGAACTCCTTCATTCTGTGGTAAGATTCCATCCAATATCTCAATAAAATGGTATAAGTGAGCCTGGACACATTAACCTGAAACCTTCACTTTATTCCTCTATTTTCATGTGCTGCCTGGCATATTGATTATTCACAGCATTTCTGCACTTAGTTCAGATTTACTTTCTCACTGCTGGAGAAAACATTTGTAGCTTGGCCATTTTGACTTCAACGTGTCATAGTCATGTAGAATCTACAACAGCAGGATCATTGGGTGAGCTTTAATTCCAGATGCCTTGTTCAAACATATTTTTATATCTGGACTATGATTAAAGACAATATTTTCTTTCACTTTACTCATGGTGTCTCCAAATTGTGATCTTGACATGACAAATGTTAAAGAGGAGCAAAAAAATCAAGGTCATAATCCATTGCTTTCCAAGGTGTTTATGTTCTGTGATTTTAAAAACACTCTCTGAAATGTTCTCCTATTTGATATAACCCTGAAATATTTCTGCAGTCCTGGAAAGCAAATGGAGCTGTAATTTAGTGAGAGTCACCAGCTTCACCAAAAAGCTGGGAAAACAACACCTACTGCATTCAGTGCACTTTTAATAAGCCCCCCTCGACTGCAAATAATGTACAAACATTCACTTGAATTTTATTTTCAATGCACACAATAAGAAATTATTGTGGCATGGTGGGGCGGCACGGTAGCGTAGCGGTTAGCGCGATGCTATTACAGTGCCAGTGATCAGGGTTTGATTCCCGTCGCTGTCTGTAAGGAATTTGTACGTTCTCCCGTGTCTGCGTGGGTTTCCTCTGGGTGCTCCAGTTTCCTCCCACATTGCAAAGATGTACGGTTAGGTTAATTGGGTTTAAAATGGGCCGCGGGGACTCGTTGGGCCGGAAGGGCCTGTTACCACGCTGTAAATAAAATTAAAAAAAAAGAAATTATGGGTAAGTTCCATGGTGGAGAAACCAAAGGACTGCAGATGCTGCAATCTAGAGGAAAAACACAATGATGCTGGAGGAACTCAGCAGGCCAGGCAGCATCTGTGCAGAAAAGCAGGTGGTCAACGTTTCAGGTCAGGACCCTTCTGCAGGACGAATGCTGCCACAGGTGCTGCCTGGCCTGCTGAGTTCCTCCAATTTCCATGGTGGAGCCTTGTGGCATTGACTAGTTAAGGCTTGCATTGCAACTTCTGGGTCCATTTTTCTTCTTTTTTGAGGTAGTCCCTCAGGTTTGGGGATGAGTTTCCTCCACTCCATCTCGATGGGTTCTGAGGTAATTGAAGAGTGCTGTGCAGGATTTGCATGTAGGGCAGGAGGTTCTTAATGGGTCAGCTGGGTAAGTTGTTTGTGATGTTGTGCACTCCTTCCACAGTTTGCATATGGCCTCCTGGTGTTCCTGCCATAGAGACTTGAGGTGCTCAGTGTTTTTCCATATGCTCCATCACTCCATCTCCATTGGAGTGATCATGGGATTCCCATGTGTCAGGATGTTACATTTTTTTCTAAGAATACTTTGTGAATTTCCTTCAAGTGTTTTGTCTGTCCTCCTGGATGTAGCACGAGATAGAATACTTGTTTCAGGAATCTGGTTTCAAGTTTGTGCATAATGTGGCCTATCTACCAGGGGAAGTAAAGCATGATCAGAAACTTGATGCTGGGGATGTTGGCCTTGGAGAGAATGCCAACATTGGTTCACCTATCTTGGATTTGAAGGATTTTGTGGGGACACCAATGGTTTTACCTTTCCAGTGCTTTGAGGTGGGTGTTATAGGTTTTCCAGGGCTCTAAAGGATACAGGAGAGCAGGATCATTGCTGTGCATGGACAATGCGCTTGGTGCCACATCTGAAGTCTTCACCCTTTATCAAAATCAGCTGAAGGCTGCACTGGGGCATTGGAGGCATTGGTGAGTTTTTTCATTGATACCTCCCTTCATTGAAAGGTAGCTCCTAACCTAAGGAAAATGATCCACATCTTCCAGTATTTCTTCATGGATCTTGATTATCAAAGGACGGTTTTATGTATTGGCAGCAGGTTGGTATTTAACATTTTCCTTCCAGATGTTTAACACAGGGCCCATATTTTTGAAGGCTTCAGGGAGAAGTGTTAACAATGACTTGGAGCTCAGCAATGTAATTACAGCATCAATTTGCCAACCACTGAAACAGTAATTCATGGAGTGAGTTTATATCTAGGGCAAGAAAATGATTTCACTTTTACTGACTGAGAAAGCTGGTCTCAAATAAAGGAGTCGATTTTTCATTTCCCTACTGCTTGAGTGCAAATGAGGTGGAGCATAGTTAGTGTGCTCTACTTAATGGTATCAAAGATAGAAAATGAGAGAAATAATGTTTATTTTTACAGTGCTTTACACCATCCAATTGCAACATGCCAACCAGGTTGTGTCTAGTAATTTCCTATGAATAACAAAAAGGACCAGGTGAAATATTTTTTATGACATTAGTTGAGGGATAAATGTTGGTCACAACGTAGGGAGAACATCCCTGTACCTGTAGGTTTAGGGCTTGAAAGTGGAACAAAACTGCATCTCCCTCGGTGTAAGAATATCTACTCAGGAAGGACATGATTATGATCATTGACTGTAGTACTTAAATCAGTAGGCTTGCAGTCTGCTTATACCATTTCCTCTCTTTGACGAAAATAAAGAAACTCACTAGTTTGGAAGAGGGGGAATTTTTTTTACTCCTATTCCTCACTTCCTCCCACTTCTCAGACTCTCCAGATCATGGTGGTCGAGGGATACCTTGATGCTCCACGTAAAGTCGTTGAACGAGTTCCTGCAGGTCCATTGGACTGAAAAGAGGAAAGTGAAGCAGGTGCCATGCTGACATCACTCCCATCTCATTACCATATTATTTGCACCTTGCCTGAAAGGAACAAAGATACACAAGAGGGAATAAGGCTCATGAACCTCTTTTTATTATTTTACTACTATTTTACACAATTTTGCTGCTGCTTCTTCTTTCTGCGAAGTCTCTCATGTGCAATATTTTTTTTTACCCTATCTTCCATATTGCATTTGGAAATTTAACTTAAGGTGTGAACTTTTACTTATCCTTCCACACTGCCTCAATTAGTTACATTTTTCACCAAGAAGAATTTTGCACTGATGCTGTCCCTGGCTCAGCTGTACAGCATGGAATGATTTCTCCAATGACTTACAATTTGAACAGATGGCTAATTGCCATGGTCTAAGTCTGCCTGACTGAGTAAAGCTGGCTGCAATGTCCAGCATTAAAATGTCATTAAAAGGTTCAATAAAAATGTCCCCATCTATAACAAAAATTGCAGTCGTGCAGAAATAAACCCACCCTCATCCCAATCATTAGCTCGGAGTATTTTTCTTCTGGCATTAATTGGATTAGTACCACTTCTGGAATGTGCTCCGAATGAATTGAAAATCGGCTCAATGATCCACGTGGCAGTGAACTTGAGAATGATCTTGCGGGCAGACTTTCTCTACGGAAAACATTGGTTATGAGCTTTGTGGATGTGGGTTGGGAGGAGCTGTTAACACATCAAATCCATTCAACAGCCTCCTTGCAAATGAGAGTTGTATTGAAAAATGCTGGATGGCTACTTGCCAAGTCATTTCATGGGGTCCATAAAATATTCACAGACTATAATCTCCAATGTTTCATGACAACTTCTGTGAACTATTTCAGCGACACACTGTGTCGAGCAATTCCGTTCTTGTCTCTTATTCTTCTGGTGCTTTGGTATTGTTCAACCTTTGGAGGTCAACAGACAAGATGCAAACAACTAATTAACAGGAGAACCAGTCAGAAAAGTGCTTATCCATTTCTTCCAAGCTTTATTTCTTGATGTGAAAAAGTCCAATCTTTCTACATTTTCTGAGTTATCCTAAGGGCACAATAAATCATGGAGAATTGACTTATAGGTTATTGTAATATGATCGCCATACAAGCATATGGCCTGTTAACCTTGATCTCCACTTGTATAAATGTTTTCCTATATTTAAGTCCAAAAATATTTCTAATGGAGCTATCCCAATGAAAAAAAATATACGTAGCAACATCACCATGTTTAGAAATTTTATTCGGACTATTCTGATGTTAGAATTGCTGTAAAGTTCCATTCAACGTCCTTTCTTTATAAAACTTGACATTATAAACTTACAGGAAATTAACTTTGCAGATGTTATATATTAGAAAACATGTGCGCGTTTTGGAAGATGCAAAGGACATTCAGTACTCAAAGGGTTCCAGTATATGTTTAATGTCTTCTTCTTCCATTGTCGACCCACTCTCCTCTACATTTGGATAGAATCAGTGTTTCTCTCTTGAAGATGGGTCACCAAACAATGGCATTCCCAGCAAGAAGAGAGACACACCCACTGTCTGGTAAATCACATTTTAAACTGTAACCTGCAACAATTCTGGCAGAGATTGAGCCAAGTCAGAAGACACTCAAGCCAACTTTAATGGGCGTATTACTAACGGGCAGCACACTAACACTTTTTCATGTTTTTTTTGTTAATTGAGTCTAATCACTGAGCAGTGTTATGAGGTGCCTCATGGCAGAAGCTAAGCTGTTACAATTGCTGCAGACAGTTTATAATGAAATGCATAAAACAATTCCCTGGACCTCCCTTTTATCTCCAATGTTGCTCTTGTTCCCTCTTAGGTTGTTTGTTGCTGACCATTTAAGCCAGGTCTCCTGATGCAGCTAGTGAGGAAGGTGATCTTCCTGGCCACCATTAATGGTTTGCAGTGATAGGGGTGTAGTGGGGGCAGAGCCCTCAGTGAAGGGTAGCAGGGTGGAATTGGTTGTCTTTCTTCATGAACATCCTTCTGTACTATGAGCGCTGAGCTCTCTTAATTGCTCCCCCTATAGGGTTGGTTGAGAAGGCAGATGGTGGTAGCAGCTAAAATCAAGTTTGACTGACATCCAATGACTTAAATTTACTTTCAACCTTTTGTGGTGGGACTCTATAACTTGGCCATAAAGACATCAATCTCATTCCAATATTTTAAATCCTTTTTATCCAGCAGTAATCTATTCCCCGACAGAACTATTTGATATCAACCGAGGTAGGTTATTATAAGATAAGATATCTTTATTAGTCACATGTACATCGAAACACACAGTGAAATACATCTTTTGCGTAGAGTGTTCTGGGGGCAGCCCACAAGTGTCGCTGCGCTTCCGGCACCAACATAGCATGTCCACAACTTCCTAACCCCTATGCCTTTGGAATGAGGGAGGAAACCAGAGCACCCGGAGGAAACCCATGCAGACACGGGGAGAATGCACAAGCTCCTTACAGACAGTGGCCGGAATTGAACCCAGGTCAGAAATATTCTGTGTTTTACTGCTCGGATACTACATAATAATTGAAATCTATTAAGAAACATGGCAAACAATGCACCTGAGTACTTAATTTTCATACAGACAGATGTATGATTCTGGTTTCTAGTGGTAACCAAATCAACATGGTGCATGTTAAGAAATGACTTGTTCCCAGTAAGAAGGTTAAGAGTTATCTTCCTCTCTGCATTTGCAACCATTTTTTCATAACTGAAGCTTGACAGGATCACAAAATGGTTACAGCACAGAAGCAGTCCATCTGGCCTGCGAGTCTCACATCCCCACTCTGTCCCTATAACCCTGCAAATGCTTTCCTTTCAGATAATTTGCCAATTCTGTTGAATTTGTCTCCATTATTACCACTGCCAGGACTTTTCAGATTCTAACCATTCTTTGTGTTGAACGTAATTTTTCCTCATGCCATTTTTGGTTATTTTCCCAATCACCAATTCTATGTGCTTGGTTCACCAAGGGGCATAGTTTCTCTCTATCTACCCTGTCGATACTTATCACGATTTTAAACACCTGACATTTCTCAGCTTTGGTAAACACAGAACAAATGTCAATGCACCAGTTTTAAGGAACTGATCTCCAGGTTGCGTAACGGCTGATATCAGCGATCTTGTGCATAGGATAATGAGACTGATTGCATGGCTTTGCCCTTGGATAATCATGTACCCTTATGAAAGAATGGGGAAAACAAAACAAGTTTAGATGTCAAAAATACTGGGAAATGAAATTGGATCCCTTCAGAATTTCCTTTCTTGTTCTAAGGTTGCTGAGCTTCATTGGGTGCAGTTTCACAAGCATTTCTCCAAAACTTCATTCAGTGTGCATTCTGCCAGTATCCACCAGCAAGTCGTTGATAAAGAATGGAAATCAATTTAAGTGAATTTGATGCCATTCTTATTTCATATCCTACTGGCAAATGCGATTACTTTTACAGCTGAGTACTGAGAGCATGGGATGCAGTTGTTGATGCTGATATGGTTGAATGAGTGAAGGTGCTTTTTTAACAGTGACTGAGCACTAATCCGTAGAATGAACATGTCACTGATCTCATAGCGTCAGAGATTGATGAAGCCCAAGGCAAGAAGTGCCCCAACCTGATGGTCAAGAGGGTGGGAAGCTTGGACATCTTTAATTTTCAGTTTTCAAGAAGTTAAGAAGGTCACTAGGAGTGATTCTTGTACCAAGAACAAGGTTCCATCTTAATCAAGCAAACAAATATTATAGTCTGTCCTACAAATGCATTAAAGTGTTATAACTTAACGCATTCTATGCACGTTTTGAACAAAAAGGAAGTGGGTTGTCACCATCCACTCTGACAGCCACCAACGCAGCTGAACCTGTGATCACAGTGGAGGACGTAAGATCAGTCTTCCGAAGAGTGAACACGAGGAGGGCACCTGGCCCAGATGGTGTCCCGGACCGCGTGCTCAGATCTTGTGCTGATCAGCTGGCAGAAGTATTTGCGGACATATTCAACCTCTCCCTGCTTCAACCTCAGGTTCCCACCTGTTTTAAGAAGACCACTATCATCCCGGTACCAAAGAAAAGCAAGGCAACATGCCTCAACGACTACCGACCAGTGGCTCTGACATCCACCATCATGAAGTGCTTTGAGAGGTTGGTCATGGCACGCATCAACTCCAGCCTACCAGACAACCTCGACCCATTGCAATTCGCCTATTGCCGAAACAGGTCTACAGCAGATGCCATCTCCCCTGCCTTCACTCAGCTCTGGAGCATCTGGACAGTAAGGACACTTATGTTTAGACTATTGTTTATTGACTACAGCTCTGCCTTCAATACAATAATACCAAGCAAGCTTGTCACCAAACTCCGAGACCTAAGACTCAACACCTCCCTCTGTAACTGGATCCTTGACTTTCTAACAAACAGACCGCAATCAGTGAGGATAGGCAGTAATTCCTCCGGCACGATTATTCTCAACACGGGTGCACCTCAAGGCTGCGTCCTCAGCCCTCTACTCTACTCCCTATACACTCATGACTGTGTGGCCAGATTCTGCTCTAACTCCATCTACAAGTTTGCAGATGATACCGCCGTTGTAGGCCGTATCTCAAACAGTGATGAATCGGAGTACAGGAAGGCGATAGAGAGCTTAGTGGAATGGTGTCATGACAACAACCTTTCCCTCAATGTCAACAAAACTAAAGAACTGATCATTGACTTCAGGAAAGGGGGCAGTGTACATACACCTGTCTACATCAATGGTGCTGAGGTCGAGGGGGTTGACAGCTTCAAGTTCCTGGGAGTGAAAATTACCAACAACCTGTCCTGGACAAACCACGGGGATGCCATGGCCAAGAAAGCTCACCAGCGCCTCTACTTCCTCAGGAGGCTAAAGAAATTTGGTTTGTCCCCTTTGACTCTCACCAACTTTTACTGATGCACCATAGAAAGCATCCTATCAGGATGTATCACAGCTTGGTATGGCAACTGCTCTGCCCAAGACCACAAGAAGCTGCAGAGAGTTGTGGACACAGCCCAGCGCATCACGGACACAGCCTCCCCTCCTGGACTCTGTCTTTACCTCTCGTTGTCTTGGTGTAGCAGCCAGCATAATCAAAGACCCCCACCCACCCGGGACATTCTCTCTTCTCTACTCTTCCATCGGGTAGAAGATACAGGTGCCTGAGGGCACGTACCACCAGACTTAAGGACAGCTTCTACCCCATTGTGATAAGACTATTGAACAGTTCCCTTATACAATGAGATTGACTATGACCTATGACCTCACGATCTACCTTGTTGTGACCTTGCACCTTATTGCACTGCACTTTCTCTGTAGCTGTGACACTTTACTCTGTACTGTTTTTTTTACCTGTACTACATCAAAGCACTCTGTACTAACTTGATGTAACTGCACCATGTAATGAATTGACCTGTAAGATCGGTTTGTAAGACAAGTTTTTCACTGTACCTCGGTACGAGTGACAATAATAAACCAATACCAATACCAATACCAATAATATACTCTGACCCCGATCTATTCTTGAGAAAGGAAATTGTTCCAAATATTAAATCACCCATCAGACCTTATCATCTGCATTATATATCCTTGATAGATTCACCTTTGGCTGCAAAACGTTTTCAATCCAGTAACCTTTTAAATTGTACCTCCATTGTAATACTAAAAGCCACGATAGATTCTGGCATGGTTCCGGAGGACTGGAGGGTAGCGAATGTAGTTCCGTTGTATAAGAAAGGTGGGAGGCAGCACAAAGGCAATTACAGACCTATTAGTCTGACGTCAGTGGTGGGAAAATATTGGAGTCTATCCTCAAGGAGGAGGTTACGAATACCTCGAGGCGCAAGGCAAGATAGGACCTAGTCAACATGGTTTTGTGAAGGGGAGGTTCCTGTCTGACCAACCTATTGAGTTTTTTGAAGAAACCACAGGTAGGGTGGATAAGGGAGAGGCGGTAGATGTTGTGTATTTAGACTTTCAAAAGGCCTTCGATAAGGTGCCTCACAAGAGACTGATTAATAAGATGAGAGGTCATGGAATTATGGGCAGGGTAGCAAAATGGGTGGAGAATTGGCTGGTTGGCAGGAAGCAAAGGGTGGAAATAAAAGGATCTCGTTCTGGTTGGTTACCGGTTACTAGTGGTGTGCCGCAAGGGTCGGTGTTTGGGGCCTCTCCTTTTTACCTTGTACATCAATGATTTGGATGATGGAATAAATGGTTGTGTGGCTAAGTTTGCGGATGACACCAAGATAAGTGGAGGAGTAGGGAGCATAGAGGAAATAGAAAGAATGCAGAGGGACCTAGACAGTTTAGGAGAATGGGCAAGGAAATGGCAGATGAGATTCAATGTTGAGAAATGTGCAGTTGTACACTTTGGAAGTAGAAATAAGCGGGTAGATTATTATCTAGAAGGAGAGAAGATTGATAGTGCGGTAGTACAAAGGGACTTGGGGGTACTCGTACAAGATACCTTAAAAGTTAACCACCAGGTTGGATCGGTGGTTAAGAAAGCGAATGCTATGTTGGCATTCATCTCGAGAGGTATAGTGTATAAAAGTAAGGACGTGTTGATGAGGCTCTACGCGGCACTAGTGAGGCCTCATTTGGAATACTGTGCGCAGTTTTGGGCCCCGCATCTTAGGAAGGATGTGCTGACGTTGGAGAGGGTTCAGAGGAGATTTACGAGAATGATTCCAGGAATGAAAGGGCTTAAGTATGATGAGCGTTTGTCGGCTCTTGGACTGTACTCGCTGGAGTACAGAAGGATGAGAGGGGACCTCATAGCGACATTTAAAATGTTGACAGGTAAGGATAGAGTAGATGTGGCTAGGCTGTTTCCCTTGGTGGGCGTGTCCAGGACAGAGGGCACAATCTTAGAATTAGAGGGTTACAGTTTCAAGACAGAGATGAGGAGAAGTCTTCTTTACCCAGAGGGTTGGTGAAATTGTGGAATCAGATCAGTGGGGGTATTCAAGGAGGAGATAGGACAGATATCTAAATAGTCAGGGTATCAAGGGATATGGGGATAAGGCTGGCAAATGGGATTAGAATAGTTTTTTTTTTCTCTCTTTTTTCCCACCCCATTTCTTTTTCCCTTTTCCTTGGAGCAGACTCGATGGGCCGAATGGCCTGCTTCTGCTCCCTTATCTTGTGATCTTGTGAAAAGCAAAAAATGCAAATACTGGATATTTCTAGCAGTCTCTTTAACTTCAAATTTCAAACAACTGCAGTGCTTTGTATCTTACACTTCTAGCATTGTCCTTTCTCTCACTTTGTCTCCTTCTATTCACATCTCCTCGCTAGGGATCATTTGCAATTAACAAGCCTTTCCCACCCTCACTCAGCCAACTTCACCACCATTTGCTCCACTCAGGCTTTCTTGGTTTCCATCCTGGCACTTCCATTCTCTTTCATTTGCTCCACCCTTTTAGGCAACTTAAAACATGCTTGCTTTCTAACTTTTCATAGTTCAGGTCATTTTTCCTTTGAGAAGGTGTGGGGTGTTGGATCACTGCAATCCTCTGGTAAAGTTGGGTTGTGATTTAGACCCTGCGACAATAAAAGAAGTGATAAATTTCCAAGTACAGATAACGTGTGACTTGAGCCTGCAGATGGTGGTGTTCCCATCTACACTGTCTTTGTCCTTCTTGGTGGTAGAGGTTACTAGGTCTGGGAATTGCTATTGGAGTAGCCTGGGTGAGTAACTGCAGTCCATCTTATAGATGGCATGGAGCACCTGTAGTGGAGGGAATAAATTATTTGGGTGGTCAATAGGATGTCAAACAAGTGAGCTGCTGCTTACTGCCATTTTAAATTAACAATTCCTGTCTTCGATTATGCAGGACGAATGAATACTTGCACAACTTACTGTACTGACATCAACAGAATTAATAATTACAAAAGATCTGGGTGATCATAATCCTTATTGGAACATATGGTGATGTTTGATGAATGAGAGGTCCACTGTCGGACTCTTGAACAGATCTCTCATACACTAAATGTCAGAACCAGAATCAGAGTCAGAATCAGGTTTATTATCACCGACATATGCTGTGAAATTTGTTGTTTTACGGCAGCAGTAGAGTGCAAGACATAAAGACATAAAAATGACTATAAGTTACAAAAATAAATAAATAGTGCAAAAGAGGAATGACGAGGTAGTGTTCATAGGTTCATGGACCATTCAGAAATCTGATGGTAGAGGGGAAAAAGCTGTTCCTAAAACGTTGAGTGTGGGTCTTCAGGCTCCTGTACCTCTCTTATCTCCCAACCTACCTCATCGTGGCCCTTGCATTTTATTTGTTTCCCTGCACTGTACTTTCTCTGTGAATGCAACACTATATTCTGCATTCTGTTTTTCTTTTTACCACCTCGATGTGTAGCGTGATCTGTCTGGATGGAACTCAGACAAAAGCTTTTTCACTGTATCATGGTACACTGTGACAATAATAAACCAATTCCAATGCTAACTGATGCTTGGTATAAACGGCAGTACACTTGTTTCAAGAAAGAACCATATAGATTTTCAGTACACTCCAGGATTTCAGTACATACTGCAGAAAATGGAACTCTAAGATAAAACAGAAATGCTGAAGAATACTCTCAGCAGGACTTCCTTACTCTTGTACTCTAATACACTTATAAAAAAGCCAACATCCCATAGCCTTATGAATTGCTTCCTATACCCACGTGAGGTCTTTACTTGCAATTACTAGTTCTGACTCAACTTAAATCATAGTCACATACAAAATATAATTAAAAAGACATCCATTATTAGAATTAAAGAATATAAAGGAGAGGAAGTTTTGCTACAGCTCTGCATACCCTTTGTTTAGAGCACATTGGAATGCATTGTGAAAGGCTTTTTTGGACACTACTTCAAAGACCATTTGGGGAATAGGTTATTTTTGATGTGGTATTGTACAGTTTGAGGGCTTATTAGCATTCCAATTGTTAAGGAGAATATTGGTATGTTTTTGTTCGGTTTGAGTAGGTTATATCATTAGCGAACAATAGACCAGATTTGGACTGATTGGCTTCCTCCTCCTCTTCCTCATAGTTTCTACTCTACTAAGGTTGTACAACCATGACAATGTAAAGGTCATTATTAAGTAAGAAGAAGTCTACACCTATACAAGGCTTTGGTGAGACTTTGCTTGGAGTAGTGTATGCAATTTTAGATTCCGTACCCAATGTAGGAAATGCTTGCCTGGGACTCAATACAAGGGATTGATTCCTGGCATGAGAAGACTGTCCTATAAAGAATGACTTGAACTCAGTGAAATTTAGGAGAGTTAGAGGTGATTTCATTGTGGTATAAGATTCTGAGAGGGTAACCACAGGGTAAATACTGAGAGGTTGTTTCCTCTAGCTGATGAATTTAGAACTGTGGATATTTAGTCTCAGGTTGAATCGTCAGCTACTTAGAAAATGTCTTTCTGTAGAAGGCTGTAAAGCTGAGAATGTTTAACTAACTCCGCATATTCAAAGCTGAGATCAATAGAATTTTGGGCTAAAAGTAACAAGTTTAAACATAGGCTCAGACACTTTATTACCAGTATGCTATGCTGACCCACACTGCTTTAGAGTCACCTTTGGATATGGGATAAAAAACAGACTAGGCAACATCTGTGCAAAAGGAATGTCTGTATGGGTGGAAGGCAGAGGTTAAACGACAAAAGACTACAAGGTATGATTGAGGAAAGTAAGAAATTAAAGGAGGGCCTGCAAAAGGTGTGAATGGAAGAAGCAGAATCATTGTATGAAATGACTAAAGGAAATGCTGGCAATAGTGGAAATCTGAAATAAAATGATGGAAATACTGATCTTCTGAAAAAGTTGACTCGGGATGTAGGAAGCTGGCAGATTGGAACTGAGGGATATAGCCTGCTCCTATTTCTACCCCACTGTGATAAGACTATTGAACGGTTCCCCTATACAATGAGATGGACTATGACTTCACGATCTACCTTGTTGTGAACTTGCACCTTATTGCACTGCACTTTCTCTGTAGCTGTGACACTTTACTCCGTACTATTATTGTTTTTACCTGTACTACATCGATGTACTCTGTACTAACTCAATGCAACTGCACTGTGTAATGATTTGACCTGTACGATTGGTATGCAAGACAAGTTTTTCACTGTACCTCGGTACAAATGACAATAATAAACCATACCAAATACTTCTTATGTAGTTATGAAAAGACAGTTTGTGGCAAGTGTCAATAGATAGTGACAATTCAGAGTTGATTGTCCACACTTTTATCCTGGACAATATGTCTGCCCCAAATTTTAAACTCGATCGATGATCAAATCAATCAACAGCAGTGGATTTACCAACTGGATTAGTAGATTGACAAGTGAGTAAACTCTGGCGTAAGAAACAGATTGCTGAAAAAGCTGAATAAAATAAAAGCTGGAAATACTCAGCAGGTGAGGCAGCATCTGTGGAGAAAGGAGCAGTTACCGTTTTAGGCCATTGAACTTTCACCAGTCTCTGAATTGTTCTGACATTTCTGATCCTAAATTTTGAAGGGAACACACTGAAACTACCTGATGGTGTGTGACTGGAATCTCAGTTTGAGTCAATTTACATGAGGATTGTATTGCAGAGGGCTGTGTAGTACTGTCTGCGAATGTAGGAGAAAGGTGTCTGGTCTTTCAAATAATGTTGCTGTGGAGTAGTAAAAGCTATTTCTCCAGTGAGTGAGCAGCAGCAACCATTATTTAGACCAATGTGGCTCAGGATATCACTGGGGAAAAACTTTGGGTGTTGCACCACTGTTGATATCATTTGTGTGGGCTGAACAGCAGAAAGACAATCGACAGTTATAAGAAAATCTCACAGTGAAAAGAGCATATGATATCAACAATTGCCATTAATTCTCACAAAATTATGAACAAAATTTCTGAATGCTGAATTAATGTGATTTTTACAAAAATTTAAAAAATTACATTAAAAATGTAAACAAAAAAATTTAAAATTAACATAAAAATTAGGAGCAGAAGTAGGCCTCTCGATCCCTCAGGCCAACGCTATCCATTTAATAAGATCTGATTGTAATCATAGCTCCATATTCCCATCTACCCATGATAACCTTGCTTACGTGTGTTTTCCAGCATTGCATAGACACATTTCTTGATCTTTTTTTTCTTAAGGCACAATAATGAAATTTTTCACAGAAGTGGTTTGGAAAGAGTTACTTTTAATTTTTATAGAGTGTATTGGATTCACACAAAAGAAGAAAGAACACAAAAAATGGAAGGTCAAATTCCCGCACTACGAAGAGAAACCACAGAAAAATTATGTACTTATGCGCCATTTTTCCTGGATCTCCATGGGTGGCTCTTCTACTAAATTTACAGCAGATGAGCAGGAAAATCCCAAAGGAAATTCAACCCCCACCCTTGCTTCTTTTCCCATAGACTATAAACAATAAGCAGTCTCACTAATACATAAATAATTCACCCTCAGATGTGCTTGTTTCTTTTCTGATCTTGAGGAGTAAAAATTGGAAACAGATACTAGCTTGTACCAAAGTTCAGCAGTGGCTGCAAAATAGTTAGAATAGGTAAGAGTATTTCATGTTAGTTAAGCAAGATGACCCACTGCTGTGCGGAAGCATCTCATTTTCAATATTTAATATAATTATGAGAAGACAGGCTGGTCTAAATGATTGAATCTGTTCATAATCATTACTGTCTATATTTACACAATGAAAGAAAAATACTTAATCTATTTATATATAACTTTTCCATCAAATCATTTCTTAGCCTATCATTGAAAAGAGTCAAGCAAGAGGTTGGAGGAATTCCACAGATCAGGCAGCATCTGTGGAGGGAAATGGATAATCAATGTTTTGGGTTGAGACCCTTCACCTGGACTGAAAGACAGGGAGGAGATAGCCAGTACAAAGAGGTGAGGGGAAGGAGTGGAACAAGACCTGGCAAGCGATAGGTGGATCCAGGTGAGGAGGAGTGATAGGTAGATGGGGGAGGGTAGAGTGGAGATAGCAACAGAGGCTGGGAGGTGATAGGTGGAGGCAACGAAGGGCAGCGGATGATGGAAACTGTTAGGAAAGCAAAGAGGAGCATGAAATTAAATAAGGGTGGGAAGATGGGAATAGTAGTGGGAGGGGACCCAGAGGGAAAGGAACCCATCCCTTTCTGCTCTCCGCAGCAACCACTCTGTGACTCCCTGTTTTGCACATCCCTCCCCACCCATCCTTCCCCATCCCCAGGCACTTTCCCCTGCAACTGTGGGAGGTGTAATACCTGTCCCTACACCTCCTAAACAGCCCTTTCAAGTGAGGCAGAGATTCACATGCATCTCTTCCAACCTTGTTTAATGCATCTGGTGTTCTTGATTTGGCCTCCTCTATAGGGTGAAACCAAGCACAGACTAATCAATCGCTTTGCTGAGCACCCACGCTCTGACCGCCATGGCCATCTAGAGCTCCCAGTTGCGTGAAGCTTTACAGCGCCAGCGACCTGGGTTCAATTCCAGCTGCTGCCTGTAAGGAGTTTGTACATTCTCCCTGTGTGTCTACATGGCTTTCCTCTGCGTGCTCCAGTTTCCTCCCACATTCCAAAAGGCATACGGGTTAGGAAGTTGTGGGCATGCCATGTTGGTGCTGGAAGCGTGGCAACACTTGCAGGCTGCCCCCAGAACACTCCACGCAAAAAGATGCATATCACCGTGTGTTTTGATGTACATGTGACTAATAAAGATTTCTTATCTTATAAAAAGCCATTTTAATTGTCTTTCCCATTCCCACACGGACATATCTGTCCTCGGCCTCTTCCACTACCAGAGTGAGGTGAAACACAGACTAGAGGAACAGCACCTCATATTCCGCCTGGGTAGTCTACAACCCGACAGTATGAACATTGAATTCTCCAGTTTGAGGTAAACTGTTCCCCCTCTTTCCCTTTTCTCTCTCCTCCTGATCTATCCAGTTCCTCCCACACCCACCCCAGACCCCCGGCACCCTCTTTCTTTACCCTCCTCCACCCATTCCATCTGCCCATCACCCACACATTCCTTCCACTGGGTCCCCACCCATACCCCAATTCCATCCCTTCCCCTCACCTGACTACCTCCCCTTGATGTCTTAGCCCAGATGAAGAACCTCAACCCGAAAAGTCGACTGGGGCCACAAGAAATTCTGCAGATACTGGAATCTGGATCAATACACAAAAAGTGCTGGAGGAACTCAGCAGGTCAGGCACCATCCATGGAGGGAAATAAACAGCTGACATTTCAGGCCGAGACCCTTCATCAGGATTGGAAAGGAAGGGGGCAGAAGCCAGAATAAGAAGGTGGGGGGAAGGGGAGGAGCATAGGCTGGCAGGTGATAAGGGAGTTCAAGTGATAGGTGAGTCCAGTTTCCAGTTGTATGAGGAATAGTAAGGAAAAGTCCACTGTCCATTTTCCTCCACAGATGCTGCTTGACCCACTGAGTTCTTCCAGCTTATTGTTAGTTGCTCCAGATTCCAGATTGTTGCATTGGCATCTCTTGTGTCTCCACTGAAAAGAGACTACTGCCTATGGAAAGGCATATACAAAATATTTGAATATTTAGTTTGTTGCACAAGGGTATGTATCATTACATATGTTACTGAGGGATTATGAGAATTTGAATTATATTTTTAAAATATTAACTTGTCATGAAGCAATTTTGAATATCCTGTGTTTGTTATAAGGTGAAAGTTCTTTTATTTTATAAATTTTGGGATCGAGTGTGCCGGGATTGATTGATAGGTTCATTGGTGACTATAAATTACCACTAGTGTAAGTGGGTGGTAGGAGAATGAGGGGGAATTGATAGGCATGTGAAGGTGAATAGGTAATGGTGATGGGGAATGGGATTGATGGGATTGCTCTGAAAGGCAGCATAGCTGGGCTGAATGGCCTCCTTCTCTGTCAAGAAAAAATGAGATCAGAGTAAAATGTCCCAATCAACTATCTCAAGTACAAACACTGCAGAATCATTTTGGCCCTTCAATTTCTGACCTGAGCCCTTTCAAACCTTCCTGTGGCATTCCATAATAAACAGCTGACCCTGCACGTCTGCTCTTTCCAGATGCATTTCAGTGGGAGAAATTCTCTTTGGTCAGCAGTGTGCAAGAGTTTTGGCCACCAGTTGTACCCACCTCCACATGTTCAATGTCATTGAGTCCAAAGGAGCTGGATGAACAGAAGGTAAATACATCTGATGCCTGACACTTCAGGCATTCAACACTAGCAATCAAAGACTAATGTCTCCACCATCCCTCCTCCGGAGCTCTGTGCTTGAATAAATGGATTAACACCACAGTATCACAAAATGGAAGATTTTGTGGTGTGGACCTCTGCCGTCAAGGAAGGAGAATGAAAATAATCGAACTCAATGCAAAGAAGGTGCTCACATCATGAATGAGAGCAGACCTACTTTTCAAAAAGGCTGCCTTTGTGATCTCCCTCTTGATTTACTGTTCTTCTAAAGACTCTAGCTTCCACTGTGGAGTCTTCAGAATGCTTTATGTCAGCTAGCCGTTGTCGTCCCACCACACAGACCTCTTTTATGAGACTTGGCTGTGGATAGCAATAAGGCTCTGAAATGTAGATGATGTCACAGCTGAATCTCATAGAGTCCTAGAGAGACACAGCATGGAAACAGGCCCTTCAGCCCACCAAGTCTGCGCCAGTTGTGAACCACCAAATCAAATCCATTTCTCCCACTGGAACCTCTGGGTGATAACCAGAAATCAAAGTTCTTTTAAAGTTTTGCTCAGTGTTCGGACAATCCTTGGTGCCCAGTTTGCTCACCTGACTGAGACCTGCTGCATCAGGGCATGTTGGAGAATGAACCTGCTAAGTTCCTGAGGTGCATGACTTGGCACCACATTGAGATTCTGGACTCACCCATCAAATCAATTGTTTGCGAGCAGCCTTTCATGATTGTGGCTCTACTAACTGTTGTGGCCACCCAAACACCAGACTGTGTCCGAGTATGGCCTGTGTGTATGGAACAGTAATCTGGCATTGGCTAAGGCCATCGCCAGAATACCTCAGGACCCTCCAGCTGACTGCTTCTCCTTGATCCACAGCAACGCTGGTCACAGGGCTTGTCAGTCGTTGTCCTCTGATGCCCCAGAGCAGATGTTCCTTTCACAGTGAGATGCAACGTTTTCAAAAACACATGACAGGGTGTTATTTCCAATGGCCCATCTGTTGAAATGGAAAGGTTGGGGGGGTGTAGTCAAACCCTGGGACAGCTTCTGTAAGCCCCTTTGATAGTTGGCAGGGTATTTGATGACAGTTGCAAGAATTTGACACGCAGCGGTGTCCTTTACAGCACTTTAAACTTTGTCATCAAATCCTCCAGTAACAGAGATTTATGAACGATCATGATCTTGTTTTGAAAGTTGTATATTTGGCAGCCGTGAACTTTGATCTATGATAGGCTGCAGAAGTCAGTGTGAAATAATTCTTTCCTGTAATCCCTCCAAGAAAATAAATAGCAAAAATGCTAGGAGATGAAATTTGATGCTCTTTGTGCCTGTTCAGTCATGCAGTGACTAAAATATATGTAAAATACTCCACTTGAGCGCCAGGCCTGAGTGGGGTGATTGGACGTGTAGGTTCTAGTGATGTGAAGTCTGATGCAGCAAAATAGGGTGCAAGGTGATCAATCAGCATTAGTGCAGAGTCGCTGACATGTCCAACATGATCACTATTCCTGCTGAAGAGACAACAATGAGGGCAGTGAGAAATTGAGAGCAGTGCCATTCCTGTCAAAGCTTGGGAGCGAAGGGTTAGCAGTCATCTAGATTCAGAAGGAAGAAAATCTTGCATTGATGCCATGCCTCTCTCAACCTCAGAATGTCCCAAGTGTTTTACAGTCAATTAAGGACTTTTGAAGTGTCACGGTTGTAATGCAGGAAATGCAGCAAACGCTTTGCACACAGCTAGGTCTCACAAACAGCAATGTGATAATGACCAGATAATCTGTTTCCTTTAGTGCTGGTTGAGGGGATAAGTATTAACCGGGATACCAGTGAGAACTCCCTTGCTCTTCTTTGAAACAGTGCTCCAGGATCTTTTATAGGCACCATCACATCCAAAATAACACTGAGGGATGAGGCATGTTAAGACGGTAGAAAAAGTGCAGCACACACTCGGTACCGCACACAGAACATCAGACAAGATTCTGTGCTCACATCTTTAAAGTGACTCTAAAATCCACAACCTTCTGGCTCAAAGGAAAGAGTGTTAACTGAGCCATGACCACATACCGTGGCCTATCAAAATGAATGTGCAGTCTGTGAAAGGGACTTCACGTTACGCTTTGGAAAATTTTAAAAGCCCAAAATACATTTTTGTTTAACACTGACATCCTTTCTTCATGGCTCTCTTTTGCCTTGTAATGCACAGACTTTAGTTATCGATGCCCTGGATGAGAATATTGCTATTAGCAAATCAAATATTAGAAATCAAACAGTGAGTCTGTTCACCCCTGTCCTTTTTTTATACAGCAGAAAGGAAGGTGCCAACATAATGGGAACACTGACTTAGTGTGGTGATAAGACTGTGATTTCTTCACAGCTAGACAGACAGAAAACATAAACAGAGACCCAGAGCTGCCAGAAGGGCCCCGAAAGAGATGGCTGTGAGATAGGGAAGAAACACAAATAAAAAACCCAGCTGTAATCCGATAACTGAATTCTCTTTGTCACATGTCCGTTCTGTGTCCTAAACAAGGATAAAGATGGAAAAGAAGGACAACATAAAAAGACACAAACTTCAGGCTTAGACAGGACACTTGATTCATGAGAGATTCTTCAGGAAGTCATTGATGCTTCTTCCTAAGTGGATTATCAATTAAAACGCCCGCTTCATATCTCTGTGTTTACACTTTGAATTGCAGCCCCACTTCGGGGCTCATGGAATGAGCTTGTGCTATTTTTCTACTTACTGAGTCATGCAGATAGAATGTTTCAGCCCAAAGGAAGAAGTTGTGTTTTATGATGAATTTATAAATCAATGTGCTTGTTAATTTCAACGAATTTGCCAATTCTTGTCTGACAGGGCTCCTCTGAAGTACCCTGGGAGAATTTCCTAAGTTAAAGACATACATTGTTGTGGTTAAGAAAGCAGATTTATCATAACATATGTAGGCTACATGGAACTCTGTGAAAGTGTTCTACCCAAGCCCCAGTTTGTTCACAATATATAATTAGTCCTCTTGTGTCCAAGGGCAGCATATGTAACATTATGTTAGTCCCATCAGCTCTAACCCAGCCCGTTCCCACCAGTCCTCACACACATAGCGCGACAGTTCCTCAAGCCCATTGGAAATCTTGGTCAGCATGGAACAGTTGGGCCGAAGGGCCTGTTCCTGTGCTGTATGACTCTATAACTCTCCCTCACTCCACTGATGGGGATTACTAACTGGAGTTCTTGAAGACAGAACTGTTACATGTGTCACGAACCAGCAACAAAAGAAACACACTGAGCATGATTCAGTGTTAAAAACTATTTTATTAATCACTACTTATGATAATACGTAAAATAAAAGTAAAAATGTTAGTATGTTAGAATTCAAAAATGTTAAACCTGGAACGTTAACCCCAAAACTAAACTCTTCGTGTGTGTGTGTGACAAAGTCCAAAACTCCCAGTTCCGGAATGGTTCTTAAAGTTCAGTTCCGCAAGCCATAAGGTGAAACATGAGCAAGGGCTTCTTCAACAACCACCGTTGTCTGAAGATAAGATGTAGATGTAGAAAAACATAGAGAGAGTACATACGAAATCCAAATGTTCCACGATGGAACCCAAATGACACTTCAGTGTTTACTCGGTAGTGACTTCCTCACCCCGAAAAGCATCCGAACCGTGGTCGTCCACACACAAATACCTGTTTCCTTCTACAGGTCAGCAACAAAGTGAACTCCACCGGATTACTTCCAACTTCCATACATGGATTTCAGTGGCAAACACAGTTATTGTTTCTCATCCATCGATAGAGAAAACAAGCAGGCTGGTGTCTCTCTCCCTTCTCTCTCTCTCTCCTTCTTCTTCTTCTGACTTCTTCAACAACGTCATTACGTCCTTTATCTTCTATTGACGTAAGCACGCCCCACACACACATACACACACACTCTCTATCTTAAAGGGACTTTCACTGAGTCCATAACACATGCAACAAGATTCTATTCCAGTAAAAATAAATTCTGAAAATAGGCAGCCCAGCACTGAAGGAGGCACTCTTCATCATTGAAATCATCTAATTGTCTTTTACACTTGTTTGGGTACTATAAATTAGATGCTATGGTTCATTTACTGATCATTAGTGAATGTAATATGTCATCATCAGGGGAGGTTTATATAGGTAGAGGTGAATTCAAAGGGATGGGTGAGGTAAGCTTAATCACAGAATTATTTAGAATGATAGAAAATTTATGAAACAGAAGAAATCCATTCAGCCTATTGTGTCTGTGCTAGCTGAGAAAGAGCTACCCGACCTAATCCCACTTTCCCACACTAGGTCCCTAGCCCTGCAAGTCAAATGCACATTCAAGCATTGTTTGAATGTGATGGTGGTTTCTGCTTCCGCTATCCTTTCAGGCAGTAAGTTCCAGATCTCTACCTCTATCTAGATGACAGCATTTTCAGCTCCCCTCTAATCCTTTAAATCTACGCTCCATGTTTGCTGATCCCTTGGAATCATAAGCATGATCAGAAACAAAAAAAAACTTGTTTCATTAACATATTCAAATTTCAGCATACAGTACCTATGTAATCACAACCAATTTGGAAGAATTTTAAGAATGCAGGGAAAACTTATTCCATGACTTAAGTAGTGTATTTTACAGTTTATGACCATTTTTTGCAGGTATTCAGGAACCTTACTGATAGATTATCCCCCTGATTGTCTTGTTATAGGAGAGATTGTCACACAGGCTGTTCTGAAGACAACAATAAGTGACCCAGTAAGGGCCTCCAATACAAGCAGCAGACAGCATTTTTTTTTGTCTGGAGGTTTGATAAACTTGGATGGTGGCCTATTTTAGGCTCAAATTAAATCAAGCACAACTGTTTGACTACATGAAGCATTAAACGTCTTGAGGTTAAGTGACACATGGCCAGGACATGTGTTGTTTGTGTTCGCTAATCATGTCCAACATGGAGAACTTCAATACTACAAAATATACCAGCTAGACAGTATATACAAAAGCTAAGACAAAAGCTATTTTTTGATCCATTAAACTGTTACAAACATGCAGTTTATTTTCTGAATTTATGGTCTGTATGTGGATTCAATGATATCTTTTATTTCAGCAGGAGTTGAGCCGCTTGTTTATCCTTGTTTAGCTATGTATTTCAGAACTGTGATACAGTGAATTGACTGTTTTATATTTCTTTCTATCAACATTTCCATCAACTTCGATAAAAACTAGGCGAGATGTCAAAAGTACTGCCCAATCTCCATCACATGTTTAACGCTAAATCCATCATTAAAGTAACCCATAGGATGAGTTGTTGTTGTTGGTCAGAATTGGAGGCGAGGTACAGGGGGTGAATGGGAAGGCAATTGCTGGCTTGGGGAAGAAAAACTCCATCCTATCTTATTTAGGAAGGTTATTATATTACAATAGCTTTCCCTGTGGTGACTGGAATGGTCAAGAAATATTCCAATTTTCTCTCACTTGTAAAAACAAACTTGCAGCTTTGGAACCAGTTCAGTTTTAGCAAATTTAACTTGTTTTTCCCTGGTCATAAATCTAAATGTCAAAAGGAGCAGCTACTAATCATATGGAAAATGGGGGAGAATTACTTCTTATAAAATCACCTTTAATGAATCAAGACTTTAAAATGCATTCCAACTCACTGGCAATGAAGAAAACTCTGTTAGAATAACATTGTGTTGAATCTCCAGTGTACACAAACTTAACTTTATATGCATAGAGATTCAGGCAGAATACTCGATAAAATCGAATAGGTATATAGGAAAAAACTCTTGATTTCATTCCTGTTTTATAATTTTTTTCCAAATTGTACTCAGAAATTTATGATGCATGTTTTAATCATTCTCAGTGGTGCTCATGATAGTGTAAAGTATGTATCTGCGGTAAAAGTCATTTTAAGTCGTTGCATATTTAGACACAAGGACAGAAAACTGTAAGGCAATATCATATGTGGTTAAGCTATGGCTCAGAAGGAGATAGTGACCTAAAATTCAGTCATGGGATATTCTTTATTTCCATACTGTACAACTCAAAAAGGACCTTTCCTGGAATGAAATGGGATAACAACCACTTCCAGGTCATTTCTCATCGCTCCTGACCTTTGACCAGACTCTTCCCAGCATGGGTTCTGCTTGAACATCTGACACAATTTCTGATAAGGATTGATAAGGAAATTAGTCAGTACTGTGTTGGGAGCAACGTTCATTAGATCGTCCTGAGCCAACTAGTTTTAGTAATGCTACTCTTTTTTAAAACTTATTAACATTTTAACTATTAACATTCAATTTGTTAGAGTCCCCTGGCAACCTCTCCCACATCCATCTCTCTCAGCTCTGAGACCCTCAGCTACCTTAGTGATGACCCCTTGAACATGATCCCCATGTGTGTGATTAAGGCCCTGATTACTACCCACTGGACTCTCCCCAACAATGTGCCATTCTCTGGCTAATTGAAACTTGTAGGTCCAGTCATGCCCAAATTACGATCACCCACCGGGCCTCAGAAGTTTGCAGCCTCCTACCTCTTTGGGCTTCTGGTGTTTGTTGTCGTCGTTCATCCGAATCCAGCCTCTGAATTCCAAACCACTACCGACCACCACGCTAGGGCCTTGAACAGTAATCAGATGCCCCCACCGCCTCAGACTCTAATCCAGCCTCCGATGACCTCACTATTCCCATCCTGATCTTGCCTCGGACGTCTTCATTCCCTCCAGACCCTGCTTGGGCGTCTGACACTCACACTCTACCCCCTGGTCCTGTGGGGTCTCTGGTGGGTGCACCCTCCACATGCAGCACCCCACCCCAGGCTTTGTTCAGACCACTGATTTTCACAACATACCTCTACAAATTCTAGAGAAACAGAGGACTGCAGATGCTGGAATCTGGATGAAAAACATGATGATGCTGGAGGAACTCAGCAGGCCAGGGAGCATCAATGGAGAAAAACAGGCAGTCAACATTTAGGGTCAGGACTCTTCTTCAGGACTGAAGATAGGAAAAGAGGAAGCCCAATATATAGGAGGGAAAAGCAGAGCAGTGATAGGTGAACATAAGAGGGGAGGTGGGGTGGGCCCAGGGTAGATGCAGATAAGAGACAGTGATGGGCAGGTGGGGGGAGGAGGGGAGAGCAGATCCACCGGGGGATGGGTAAAAGGTAAAAAGAGAGAGAAAAATAAGGCTAAGAAAGGGAAGAAGAGAAGAAGCATGGTGGGGGGAGGGGTCTGTGGGGAAGGTGGGTGGGGATTCTACAAATTCTAATCAGGTCTCCAATCTAGAATCATTCCCCTCCCCCCCAAGACCCTTCACCCTAATCAGGACCTCCAACCCCTTCCCTCCCAACTTAGTCCTGGATACCTTTTTATCCCCCTGAGTGCAAAGGAACGCACAAAGGAAATTGTGCAATGGTGAGTTAATTGTGCCTGTTGGGACTCAGGCCCCACTGAAAGGAAAGTCATATTTGACTTATCTGATGGAATTCTTTGAGGATGTAACTAAAATAGATCAGGGTGAACCAGTGGATGTGATGTTTTGAAAGGCTTTTGATAAAGTGCCGTTGGAGGTTGATCAGGAAAGTTAGAGCACTGGGATCAGGGAAATAGACTGACATAGAATGAGAATTGATTATCATTGAGAACTGAGAATCAACTACCAATAATTGATTACAGAAAGCAAAAAGTGGGAACAAACAGATCTAGGCTGTGACTAGCGGGGTAGCCATGATTTGGCGGAGAAGGACTAGATACCATATTTCAAAGTTTGCTGATGATATAAAACTAGATGAGTTTGTGAGTGCTGCGGACACATTAAAGGCTTCAAGGGGATATGACAACTGAGTGAGTGGGCGAAAACAGGAAGATGGAATATGATGTGGAAAAATGTGATGCACAAAAAGAAAAGTAGAGTATTTTTAAATGGTGAGTGATTAGGTAGGGTTGATTTTTTAAGGAACCTAGATGTGCTGATACACAAGTCACTGAAAGCCAAAATGCAAATGCAACAAGTCATTAGGAAGGCAAATGTATGTTAGCATTCAGTAGAGAGGATCATTGCATCAGAATAAAGGGTAAGTTGTTTAGGACTAATATGAGGAGAAGTTTATTCATGAAACGGGTGGTAAGATTTTAGAATCCTCTACCTGGGTGGTCTGTGAAGATTCAGTCATTGAATTTATTCAAACCAGATATCAATAGATTGCTGGATATTAATGGAATCAAGAGATACGTGGAGAATACAGGAAAATAGCACTGAGTTAAATATCAGCAATGATGTTGATGAATGGCAGAGCAAGCACGAAGGGCTACATGCCTGCTCTTGCTCCTAATTCTTATTCTTATGTTCTTATGAAGTCTGCTGCAGTGGTCCCAGGACCCAAGCAGTTGTTTGTTACGCAGTGACCTGACTTTTATGGCATTAATTTCTGGACATCTTTGTTTCATTTAAGAAACAACTCACAACTGTATAACATGTTTCACATTTTTAGGATATCACAAACCACCTCGCACACCATTCAAATTAACTTGTTTGGAAACATAATGTAGGTAAAGCAGCAGCCAATTAGCACACAACAACAGTACCATGATAACTGACAAGATGGTTTACATGGGGATTTTTTTGGTTAGTAAACGTTGGCTAGGGTCCCAGGAGAACATCCGCAGCTCTTCTTCAGACAGTGCTATTTTCCTGCATTCTCCCCAAATCCCCATGTAAATCTGAAAGGGCAAAGGGAACCTTTGTTTAATAGCATGTATCAAATGCCACATTTTCAGCGGGCCCTCGGTACTGCATCAAAGCATCGATCCAAATTGTACACTCATGTTCCTAGAGTTAGGTATCAAATAGTAACCTAGTGCTTTAGCAGTTGGAGCCACTTGTGAGCCAAAACTGTCAACTCAGTGCTAATGGTTCTAAGATCAGGATTTCACCAATTAATAATAAGGTGTTTTCTAAACCATCCAACATTTGTATTCTCTTCCCTTTCACATTTTGAGAGTACTCCGGTTGTAACTGAAAAGCAAAAGACCCAGACATTGGCAAGGTTTTCTTCAAACTTACAAAACACTTTTTAAAAGTTACACATTTTTCAGGGATGATGTAAATGTGTTTCTTCCCTTGTTCCTTCTGTTCATTTGTCAAGATGCTGGGAGGTAGGTTTTCAGTCACTACAAGTATTGTCAGATGCTGTTATTTGTTGCACTACTCTCAGTTCTGGATGAAGGATGTGGGGATGGAGTGAGAAGAATATTTATATAAAGAAATTCTGCCTTTTAATTCTCTTTAATTTATATTTCAAACATTCGAAGGCATACGCTCTGGTCCTAATTTCATGATTTACTGTAGTATTATTTTACATTAATTGCTCTGTTAAAATATCAAAGGAATTTCATGCAAAAGTATTAAATATTTGCTGATATTACACAAATGCCATAGCCTTGGTTTCTTCATTTTATACCATTTAAGTTATATATAAATCTTAATTAAGTCCATGATGTATTTCCAAACTGTGGAACCTAAGCTTCTCAATACATAACTAAAGAGATGATTACTGATTAGGAAAATTTTGAAATAAATTTAGAACATGCTTGTTACTGATATCAAGGGAACAATAGACATCTATAAATTATTGTCAAACTATCTCTCTGACCCTGAAAAATAGATTTTATAAGGTTGTCAGATTCCCTCAGAAGAACACCAAAATCCATGTTTTTAAACTAATGGTAAATGATATAAAGCTTTTTATGAGATTTCCATTTCCGCCACAATTCTATCTGTATGTTCTTTATTTTCCTTTCTATAGAATGATAAAAAAAAGCAAACTGTAATTCATGTTTTTATTTTGCTCTCTGTGAAGATTTTTCAGTCTGATCAGCAGCTCAGTCTGCAAGACATTCCACAGGGTATCAAGTTTATAGTCCAAGAAGAACCCCTTTATCTGGTTCTGCTAAATCTTTTCTCAATGACAGTGGCAAATGCCATCTCTTTGCCCCTGCACAAAATATGTTGAGTTTTATTAGTAGTAGATCATAAATTTAGCAACTAAGTTATTCTGAAACTAGTTGTAAATAATAAACTGGGAGGGATTAGCAGAAGTGAGTGCGTTTTCACTTGGCTTGAATCAGCTGCTAATTTTCATCGTAACAGTCTTTGACTGAGTTCATTGCAATGTTTTAAAAGCAGCTGGCATCTTTATTTGCATTGATAGCTAACCCATCCCCATTTCGTCAAGAGCATGTTTTGCCTTATCATCCCACAACAGCTGAGTGGATTTCAACAGGGTACTCAGTCAAGTCACTTTAAAACCTCTCATAAACAAATCTTCATACCAAAGTAACAGCATTGATAGCAAAAAAGCATAACTTAAGGGGCTGAATTGATGTTGGATAAAAATGTTATTAACCTTCATTTTTCCAGATCTAAATTTTTGCTTTCCACAAAGCTTATTAAGCCTTCATTGAAAGTGAAATCATACTGTGTATTATTTTATCTTCCATTCTGCTTCAACCATTATACACACTTTTCAGGCCTTTTTTTAAATCTCTGCCTGCATTATATCAAAGCTTTCATTCACAGCCATAAGGACAGCACAGTTGAATTTATTGACCTCTCCATATTTGCTATCAGCAGAATTTTTGGTTGAGCTATTAAGATTGAGGCTGAAAGTAAATCCTTACAAAGTTTTCCTTTCTTTCTTCGATAACCCAGATAAGAGTGTTGAAACCGCTCGTACTGAGGAAGTATTTGTGCAGCCCTCTACTGCAGGAAGCCAAATCAGCATAGCAATCTATGTATCAATGTAGCAGTCCTCTGCCCAGTTTTTGATTTACACCTTATGAAGTATCTCTGAAGTGTAGCCATTATTGAAATAAAAATGGCAGCAGTTTGAGCATGGCAAGGTCACACAAAAAGCAAAGATATGAATGACTGATTAATCTGTTTTACTGGTATTAGTTCAGACGTAAATATTGGCCATTACACTGTGTGAACTCTCCTGATTTTTTTAAAATAGTACATTGAAATCATTTATGTATTAAACTTTGTAGTGCAGCATTGCACTGGAATGTCAGCCTAGATTACATACCTATGTGGATTGGGAATTAAAACATAAAGCCTTCCGTCTCAAAGTGTTGTCTAATTCTCTAGCATTAGTTGCCATCATTGTAAGTGCTGTCTGGTGCTATAATTACAAATTCAGAACCAACCCCTATCTCGTACAAATAAAACCAATGTCTCTAATGAAGACGGAGCTGTATTCAACCTTTTCATAGGAAATGAAACAGGGAAGGTGGTGGAAGTGTCGGTGGGGGAACACTTTGGAAATAGTGACCATAATTTTGTAAGTTTCAAAGTAAAGGGATGAGGTTGGTCCTCAAGTTCAGATCCTAAATTGGGGAAAGGCTGATTTCAAGAGAGCACCTAGCAAAAGTAGATTGGGAGCAGATGCTTGCAGGTAAAATTACATCTGACAAGTGGGAACATTTTAAAAAAGTTAGCAAGAGTTCAAGGCTGGCATATTCTGGTAAGGATGAAAGGCAAAGATAGTACTGTCAAGGAACCTTGGATGACAAAGGATATTGAAGGTTTGTTTAGGAAAAAAAGGAAGCATATGAGAGGTATAGGCAACTTGTATTGAGTGAGTCTCTTGAGGAACATAGAGGGTGTAGGAGCAAACTTAAGAAAGAAATTAGGAGGGCATAAAGGGATCATGAAATATTCTTGGCAAGTAAGATTGAGGAGAAACCCAAGATATTTTATAGATGTATCAGGAACAAGAGGGCAACCTGGCAAAGTGTGGATCCCTTTAGGAGCACAGGGGTAATGAATGCATGGAGCCAGGGGATGTGGCAAGATCCTAAATGAATGTTTCTCATCTGTATTCACCAGGGAGAAGGATGTATAAGATATTGGGTTCAGGGAGAGGTGCATTGATAGTCTGGAGCATGTTAGTATTAAAAAGGGGGAAGTGTTACATGCCATGGAACACATGACAGTTGATGTATCCCCAGGGCCAGAAGAGATCCTTCCCAGGTTACTATTGGGAAGCAAGAGAGTTGATAGCTGGGGCCCTGATGGAGCTTTTTGCATCTTCATTAGCCACAGGTGAGGTACCAGAAGACAAGAGGATTGCTAATCTTGTTCCTGTATTTATGAAACACAGCTAGGTAACCATCAGCCAGTGAACCTTACATCAGTGGATAGGGAAATGATTGGAGAAAGTTCTAAGAGATACAATTTACATACATTTGGAATGGCAGGGGCTGATCAGGGATAGTCAACATGGATCTGTGGTGCGTGCGTGCGTGCGTGCGTGTGTGTGTGTGTGTGTGTGTGTGTGTGAGCTAACTAACTTGACTGAATTTTCTGAGAAGCTAACTAAGAATGTTGATGGCCGGATGGTAGATGTTGTCCGTATGGACTTTAGTAAAGCACTTGACAAGGTTGCTCATGGTAGGCTGGTCCCAAAGGTTAAGTCACACAGGATCTAAGGTGAGCTGGCTAATTGGATTCAAAATTGGCTTGGTGATAGGAGGCAGAGGGTGGGGTGGAAGGTGGCTTTTCTGATTGAAAGTCTGTCACTGTTAGTGTACCACAGGGATAAATGCTGGGACTCTTGTTGTTTGTGATACATATTAATGACTTGGATTTCAATGTAAGAGGGAGAATTAGTAAATCTGCTGATGACATGAAAATTGATGGTGTTGGGTGGAGCATTGGTATTTAATCCCGACAAGTGCAAAGTGATGCATTTCAGGAAGTCAAATAGGGGTAGAATGTATACAGTAAATGGGAGCACAAAGGAATGTTGATGAACAGATGGACCTTTTGCTTCAAGTCCATAGTTCCCTGGAAATGGCATTACAGGTGCATCATAGTGAAGAAAGCAATGGTTGGATCGCAATTGAAGTATTGTGTGCAGTTCTGGTTGCCACACTAGTGGTTGTTCTGTACAGAGTGCAGAGGAGATTCACCAGGATTTTGCGGAGGAGGCTGAGGGATGACCTGATAGGTGTACATAAAATGATAAGAGGCATTGATAGGGTAGATAGTCAGAATCTTTTTCCAATGGTAAGGGTATCAAAAACTGGAGGGCGTAGGTTTAAGGTGAGAGGAAGGAGTTTTAAAGAGAATTTGAGGGGAAAGATTTTTATACAGAGAGTGGCTGATATCTGGAACTCACTGCCAGAGGAGGTGGTAAAATCAGGTTCAATCACTACATTTAAGAGATATTTAGACAGGCATTTGAATAGGCAAGACATAGAGGGATACGGTGCTAATGTAGATTAGTGTAGATGGGTAAAATGGTCAGCATGGACATGATGGGCTGAAAGGCCCATTTCTGTGCTGTACAACTTTATGACTCCATAACCCTACGTTTGCAATGTGCTGGTTTAACTTGCATTTGTTTGATGTCTAGATAGTGCATATCAATGTATATCAATATGTACCATCTGGTGGCTTGACCAAGAATCTTTGCATATTTTAGCATGTTGCTATCAGAACTGAGGTGTTATAGCAAGGAGTCTCCAGATAAAACAGAGATTGCTAATTTGGCTTCCGGCTAGTAGACCAAAACAAAAGTTCACCTTGGACTTCAGGACATATTTTGAATTTGGACTTCCAGTTTAACATAGTCTGAATTCCTGAACTTGTACACGAAAGCTGCCGCTTCAAGCTTTCCTGAATCAGTGGTTGTCTTTGTAGAGCTTCCAGACTCAATACTGCTGATAACTATCTCTTTGCTGTAGCTGTTGTATCAGAAGTAATAGAATAAACTTGCTGTCTGCCACCCAAGCAGACGGCAATCACTGGGAACTGTCAATCAAGACAAGAGGCTGAACGTTCCACACCATTTGGACACTTGTGCAGTGTCAACATCTCTCCCTTCCCAAAATTAAATCTCAAGATTCCTGATAGGAGCTGAAATGATTGGCAAGGCACTTGTCTCCTGCACAGCATGAAGGCAAACCTGGCCTTATGGTCAGCAACTGCACAAATATAAAACGTAGCCAGTTTTTGAACAAAGTATTAAAATGTGAGTCAGACATCCACTTGTATTTATTATTGTAGTCCTCAAAATTGTATTCAATAAGAAAGACATTCATTTTGAGCTTTTCTGGTTAATTAAACAATAATGAAAGTTGTGTTGAGATATACCAATTGATACTGAGATCTGGGAGCTGAGGTTCTGTATTGATTCGATATATTTTACATTCTAATACTCATGATTTAAGAACGTATGAAATAAGAGCAGCTTTAGGCCAAACATCCTTGTGAGACTGTTATGAGTCTAAAATCAGGGATGAACTTTCACATCAATTCCATTTTCCAATCCTGGCTGTATAATCCTTGATTCCTGTAGTGTTCAAAAATCTGTTGCATTCTGTGCCTACATACATCTGGGCTGGGAAATTCCAGAAATTAATCTTTGGAGTGAAGAGGTTTCTCTTCACTTCAGTCCTAAATGGCCAAAACTAAGACTGTAGCCCAATTTCTACACTCTCCAACCAGGTGAAACAAGCCCCCAGTGTCGTCCTGTTTCCTGTAAGGATGATATCCCTTTTTCTCAATTTCTCTGTCTCCACCACATCTGTTCTCAAATTGAGGCCTTCTGCTCCACAACTTCTGAAATGTCCTCGTTCTTCTGGAAACGTGGCACCCCCTCTGCCATAGTTGATGAAGCCCTCGCACATGCTTCCTCCATTTCCCACATGTCTGCTCTCCACCCCTCTCCCTAGACAGAATAACAATAGAGTTCCCTCGGTCCTCACCTTTCACTCCACAGCAGCAAATACATTATCCTCCGCCAATTCCGCCAGCTCCAATGTGAGCCCATGACCAGTCACATCTTCCCCTCTCCCCAAAGGCTCCTCCCTCCCACACTTTCAGCTTTCCACAGAGACCACTCTCCCTAGTCCGTCCGTCCCTTCCCGTAGACTAGGTGACTGTTTTGCAGAGCACTTGCACACTGTTCGCAATGGCCATCTTGAGCTTCTGGTTGCACATCACTTCAACTCTCCTTTCAACTCCCACAACACGACGGAGAGGTCAAACACCAATCAGAAGAGCAACATCTTGTACTCTGCTTAGGTAACTTACAAGCCAACATTGAATTTTCCAATTTCAGATAACCCAGTTTTCTTCTCCCACACACATTTACTCATCCACTTAGTTTTCTTCTCAATTTGTTCACCCCTCCCATTCTCCATCTTCCTCCAGCTTGTTCCATCTGGCCATCATCCTCTCCCCATCCCCTACCCATCAGGTTCCACCAATCACTTACTGGTCTTGATCCCACCAACCTCCCTCCCAGAGGGCATGCCTTCAAGGTGAGAGGGAGTAGGATCAGAACAAACGTCAGGGGCACATTTTTTACTCAGAGAGTGGTGGATGCCTGGAATGCATTGCCTGATAGGGTGATGGAGGGAAATTCATTTCGTTACGGACTCAGTGAAAGTTCCTTTAAGATAGAGAGTGTGTGTGTATGTGTGTGTGGGGCGTGCTTACGTCAATAGAAGATAAAGGACGTAATGACGTTGTTGAAGAAGTCAGAAGAAGAAGAAGGAGAGAGAGAGAAGGGAGAGAGACACCAGCCTGCTAGTTTTCTCTATCGATGGATGAGAAACAATAACTGTGTTTGCCACTGAAATCCATGTATGGAAGTTGGAAGTAATCCGGTGGAGTTCACTTTGTTGCTGACCTGTAGAAGGAAACAGGTATTTGTATGTGGACGACCACGGTTCGGATGCTTTTCGGGGTGAGGAAGTCACTACCGAGTAAACACTGGAGTGTCGTTTGGGTTCCATCGTGGAACATTTGGATTTCGTATGTACTCTCTCTATGTTTTTCTACATCTACATCTTATCTTCAGACAATGGTGGTTGTTGAAGAAGCCCTTGCTCATGTTTCACCTTATGGCTTGCGGAACTGAACTTTAAGAACCATTCCGGAACTGGGAGTTTTGGACTTTGTCACACACACACACGACGAGTTTAGTTTTGGGGTTAACGTTCGAGGTTTAACATTTTTGAATTCTAACATACTAATTTTTTTTTTAAACTTTTATTTTACGTATTATCATAAGTAGTGATTAATAAAATAGTTTTTAACACTGAATCATGCTCAGTGTGTTTCTTTTGTTGCTGGTTCGTGACAGGGGCTTTTAAGGGGGGCTTGGATGGGCACATGAATGAGAGGAAAATGGAAGGATATGGGATTTCTGCAGATAGAGGGGATTAGCTATGTCACCACAACATTGTGGGCTGAAGGGCCTGTTCTGTGCTGTACTATTCTGTGTTCAAACACCCCCTCCCCCCTGCCACCACCACCTTGTACTGCTATATACTGGTAACCTTTCCTATTCCCTCTCAGTCCTGATGCAGGGTCTCAACTCAAAATGTAAACTTACACCTTTTGCCTCCACACATGCTACTTGACCCACTGAGTTCTTCCAGTGGAGAAAGTTACCCTTGGTTACAAGTCTGAAATGTAGGATATTAAAACGTGTGTTGAAGATAGCATCCAAAATTTGGCTCAACTGATATAACTTACTCTTCTCTGACCCAAGTTGCATATTAATTTCAGCATTTTTCACACTTCTTTGAATGACGTGGTCAGCTTAACCCCAATTGGTTTTGACTTCTGATAGCATCCTGATGTGTTTCTTTGACAATGAGAACAGAACGACAAATACCTAAGCCTACTGGTACAGAGACAAAAAGGAAGAAAGGATCTTCCCTCCTCCTGGACTGACTTCAACCCCAAACCCCATGTCTAGAGACAATAAGCTTTCCTACTATTATGTACCTTGTTATTTTCTCTATTTATTCATTTTTCAGGATCTGGGCTTCACCGGAAAGACCAGCAATTATTGTCCATCTGTACTTGCTCATGAGAAGGTGGTGGTGAGCCTCCTTCTTGAACCTCTTCAGACCTTTCATGAAGGTACTCTCACGGTAAAGTTGGGAAAAGACTTTCGGGATTTAGACCTGGCAATCATGAAATATCAGCAATATATTTCCAAGAGGGTCATGTGTGATGTGGAGGGGATTCTGCGAGTGCTGGTGTTCCTATGGGCTCGCTGCTGTTGCCCTTCCTAGTGGTAGAAGTCATGTATTTGGGGGGGGGGGGTGCTACCAGAGTAGCCAAGGTGAATAACTGCAGGGCATTTTATAGATGGTGTACACTAAAACCAATATTTGTCAGGGGGGGGATGGGATGCAAATCAATCAGGCTGCTTTGTCCTGAATGATGCCAAGAGCTGTGGGAGCTGCACTCATCAGGAAAGTGTACTCCATCATGCTCCTGACTTGTGCCTTGAAGATGATAGAACGTTGTTGCGGTGACAGGAGATGAGCCTCTCAGCATAGGATGCCCTGTCATATTAGCTCTTTCAAATAAAAAAAACAGAAAATGCCAAAAATTCTCTGCAGATTGGGCAGCATCTGTGGAAAGAGAAACAGAGCTTACATTTCAGGGTGAAGACTTGGCTTTAAGGTATTGGGTGGGAAGTTCAAGGGTGATGTCAGAGGGAGGTTTTTCACCCAGAGAGTGGTTGGCGCATGGAATGCGCTGCCTGGGGTGGTGGTGGAGGCTGATACATTGGACAAGTTCAAGAGATTGTTAGATAAGCATATGGAGGAATTCAAGTGAGAGGGATATGTGAGAGGAAGGGGTTAGATAGTCTTAGGTGTGGTTTGAAGGTCAGCACAACATGGTGGGCTGAAGGGCTTGTATTGTGCCGTATTGGTCTATGCTTCTATTGTTCTAAGACCTTTTGTCCCAGAACATATGAACTATAAATCAGGAGCAGGAGTGGAGCATTCCTCCCCTCATAGTTTTTCCACCATTGACTCAGGTCTTCGACCTGAATCATTAACTCTGTTTCTCTTCCCACAGATGCAATTTGACCTGCTGAGTATTTCCAGTGTTTTCAATTTTTATTTCAAACTTCCAGCATCTGCAGTTTTTCTTTGATTTTCACATATCGGCTATTTAATGGAGACACAAGAGACTGGAGATGCTGGAACTTGGAGCAATAAACAAACTGCTGGAGGAATTTAGTGGGTTGAGCAGCAACTTTGGAGGGAAAGGGATAATCAATATTTCAGGTCAAGACTCTGCATCAGGACAGAAGAGATAGCAGGTATAAAGAGGTGAGAGGGAGGGGTGAGGCAGGGGCGGGCAGATGATAGGTGGAACCAGGTGAGGAGAGAGATGTTGGGCAGAAGGAGCCAGGTGGGATAGGCGGTGGAGTGGAGTCAGGAGACTGTGGTTGGTGGGTGAAAGGTAGGGAAAGATAAGGAAAGGGAGCAAGAAAGGGCTATTTAATTGTCCACTATTGTTCACGAATGGACATGAAGAGCTTTGATATGCCATCACTTAGCAGTCTATTGCATGCTGCTGTTGCTGCTTAGCATTCATGTTATCCTGTTCTGCAGAATCACTTGGTTGGCACCTCCTCATTATTAGGTACATCTGGTGCTGCACTCAGCAAGCCCTTTTGCATTTCATGTTGAACCTGGGCTGATACCCTGGCATGATTTTTCTGAGGAATAAACGAGGCCATGAGGTTTCTGCTGCTACAGATGGCCCACAGTGCCTCATGGATGCTCTATTCCAAGCTGGGAGATCTATTCTGTGTCAGTCTCTTTTACCAAGCTTGTAGTGCCAATGACATGATGGTGGTGTCCCCGGTGTGGAGAGGGCTTTGCCTCCAAAAAGATTATGTGGTGGTCATTCTTACCAATGCTGTCATGTACAGATGCATCTGTAAAAGACAGATTAGTGAGGATGAGATCAAGGAGGCTCACCACTTGTGTTGGTTCACTCGTTACCCGCCACAACCCATTCTGGCAGCTGTGTTCTTCAGGACTCAGCCAGCTCAGTGAGTGGTGGTGCTGCAAGCCACTCTTAGTGACGGTTATTGAAGTCCCCCACCCATATTACATTTTGTGCCCTTGATCCTGTCAGTGCTTTTTTCAAGCGTTGTTCAACAATTGAAGCACTGACTCATCAGCAGAGAGAGAACTGTAGGTGGGAATTGTGAGGATCACTACATTTGATCAGATGCCTTGAGATTTCATTGAGTCTGGAGTCAATGTTGAGAATTCCTGGGAATGTACAGCATTGTACCTGCCCCTCTGATGGGCCTGTCCTCCTGGTGGTATAGGACATAAGAACATAGAAATCAGAAGCATAATTTTTCACCAATCGCTAAGGTTACAGCAGACCTTTACCTCAGCACCACTTCCCTGCAATAAGCCCGTTTTCTTAATATCCAATAAGATATCAATTTAGGAAATGTAAGGATTCTAGCTTATTGTCTGTAAGGTATGATTCGGTGAGTATGACCATGCTAGGCTGTTGCTCAATTACTCTGCGAGGTAATTCCCTCAGTTTGGACACCAGGGCCCCAGACATTTGCAAGGGGGGGCTTTGAAGGGTTGATTGGACTGGAAGTGACTTTGCTGTATCTGGATTTGGTGGGCCACATGGAGGGCAGTTGGGAATCAACCATTTAGAAATCAACCTAGAGCCCTACATGAGCCAGCTAGGGAAGGATGACAGGTTTCCTCCCCAAAAGGTCACCAATGAACCAGATTATTTAAAATAGGAACCCCGACTTTTAAAATGATGTTTTTATGTAATTTCGTTTTCATGCACACTTTAGGCTTACTCTGGTATATTTATTTTTAAAAAGGTAGGTGTTAAGAAATGAAAGCAGAAAATATACAGAGGCGATTCTTTCTGGATCAACCTTGGTTACATTCCTTTGTCTGAGTATATCAACACCGGAAAATTGGCCTGCAAATAAACCAATTGGTTTGTTTCCAAAGATCCAGAAAAATTGTACCTAACTTCTATCAGAATAAGAAGGAATCTCTGGATCATGTCTCAGAACAGTCTCTAACAGTTGACTGAAACTGTTGGAGGTCATTGCTGAAGGATGCAGAGCAGGAATCATTCAGACTAAATCGCTGCTTTCTGTTTTGCTATGTCATATCAGTAGGTGGCAAGAATTGTAAGACTTACAAGTGCGATGAAAGAGCAGCACGAAATGGTCAGAGCATCAAAATAATTCTACTATCATCACTCTAAATTGAGCAAGGCACTATGTAGTGCATGCTATATGATGCAATGTTTCTGGAGACCTTGGAGGCTAATTATCGCACTGGGACCTGGGAATTTGACACACCCTCCTATCAATCAGCCACCACTAGCTACAGCTCCATTAATTAACAATGCCCCTGAGAGTAATGCATGGCCTATTCAGCAATACATTGAGATGCAATGAATGAAGAATATCATGGAAAGATCTGCATAGCTACATTTTTTTGGACCAAGAATGTACACTGTACTCTGTGGAAATAATTTTAGTGCTCTTTGAGTGTGAGCGATCAGATTACACTAACTGGAGATGGACCTAAATGTAATTGTTCATTCTGAATGGAGCTCACAGTATCTGCCTTCTTATGGTTACAAGTCTCCAGTTTCCACACTTTCCTGAATCTTCCACAATGTTTGGCTGGGAGGATTAATGAAGATATGCTGCAAACTCTTTTGGTTATTCAAATGGTGGATAACACAATTTTCAGTGATAACCTGTTGCAGGACTGCCAATCATTGTAACCTTTCTGCCATTGTTGACAGTAGGCTGATTAGTTCCCATGAAAGATGGGATAGCACTCGTAGGTGATAGTCAGAGTCACACAGCAAGGAAAAGGGTCTTTTGGCCCACTGCAGTTCCACTGACCACCAAGCACTCATCTACACTAATCCTACATTAATTCCACTTTTTCTCCCCACATTTCCAAAAACTCCCCCACCCCCACCACCACCCAGAATGAACCACTTACACATACAAAGGGGCTATTTACTGTGGCCAATTAATCTACCAACTCACATGTCTTTGGGTTGTGGAGGACTTGAAGGAAACCCATATGGTCACTGGGGAAACATGTAAACTCCACGCAGACAGCACTGGAGGTCAGGATTGAACGCTGGTCACAGTAAGTCATTCCTGTACAGCAAGCAGCAATCTTTTTCCTTTATACTTTTCCATGGGTCCCATACCTAAACCACAACCATTTGTTACATGCATCAACCACTTTCCCTATTTTCATCACTCACTCTCTCTTTCTGATTCCCTGCTCCGCATTCATCCTCAAAGTTAAACTCTTTCCATTATAAAATATTCATGTGCATAAATAGATAAAATAGGAAATAAGGACAGAAAATAGTTAGGTAGCATCTGTATAGTAAGAAACAGTTAATATTACAGGTTTTGCAAGAGCAAAGCAGTAGAGGTAGGACATTTCAAGTAAATTCAAAGACAAGGAAAGGGTGGAAGGTAAGAGAGATTAAATCACAGCACGGGGTAAAAGGAGATCAAAATTTGTCATAAAGGAAAAACAGATGGGGCTAGAGGAGGTATAAGTGACAAGAGCAGAACATTCCTCGTGCTGCAGTCTGACCATTGGTAACACTTGTAAGATTTCTTTATTAGTCACATGTATATCGAAACACATAGTGAAATGCACCTTTTTGCGTAGTGTCCTGGGGGCAGCCCGCAAGTGTCGCCACGCTTACGGTGCCAACATAGCACGCCCACAACTTCCTAACCCGTACATCTTTGGAATGCGGGAGGAAACCAGAGCACCCAGAGGAAACCCACACAGACACAGGGAGAACGTACAAACTCCTTAGAGACAGCGACGGGAATTGAACCCGGGTCGCTGGCGCTGTAATAGCGTTATGCTCACCGCTACACTACATTATAGTCATTTGAGTGCAGAAAAGATAATTTTTCACTAATAATGCCAGAAATATTCAAACCAGTCAGGCAACTTTTCTTTACATTGCTTTAAAAGGCATTTGGAAAATTGGAATTGGTTTTCTCATGGATTGGGAATATGGTGATATCATTTGTTTATGATATTATTATATTGATAATCTATTCCAAGTTGATAACCTTGAATCAAATAGTTTTGCTTTGATATATTTTTGTGGGAAGAATGAGGAGAAACAATGTAAAGTAAATGGTCCATTGAAGGAGATGCACAATCCAAGAGTACTGGGGGCATTTGTATACAAACCTGTAACAGTTACAGGGCAAGTTGAAAGGTCATTAAAGCAACTTGTGGGATTATTAAGTTTTGTAAAAGATTCATAAATTTATTTAAGAAAGTTACACTGGTTAAGCCTCAGATGGAGCATTGTGTTCAATGCTGGTCACTTTTCGATGTCAGTGTTGTAGAGAGGGCGAACAGCAGACTGGCAGGAATTAAAATTATGTGTTAAGACTAGGGAAGCTGAGGCTGTTCTCTCTAGGACAGAGCAATTAAGAGGATATTTAACACAAGCAGATGATACGAGGAATGATGTTTTTACAGGGTGAGGTGTTATCATTCAGGATATGTTGTCTGAAATGCAAGTGAAAGCAGATTCATTAGTAATTTTCAAAAATGGAACTGGATAAATAATAGAAAGGAAAAGCTTGCAGGGGTAAAACAGAAATGTAGCAGCTTTGATGCTAATTGAATAGAAATAGAACAGTTGTGGGAGACTGATTGGCTTCTTTCTGTGGTGGATTATACTCTGATACCCAGGTACACCTCTCTCAATACCACACACCACAATTTTTAATGTTGATGGCAAGATGGAACTGAATGAAAGAATTAGAGCATTGAAATTTCAATGTCCATAAATATTGCTTAATTGTTTTTATTGGCCAAAACATTTCGAGCCCAAAGCAAACTGATTATGCTGCCAGAATACTGGAGAACAGTGGTGTTAATTTATGAATACTACAAGCATCTCTAGGGAATGTTAGGAAAATCTCAGAACTTAATATTATTCCATACTTCTGGATTTTCTCTGATGATCAACCTCTTCTCTCCATGAACCATCTAGAAATAAAATATAGCAGTGATGTTAATAATCCTATATTTTATATATAGCAGGCAACAGTTAAGTGCAGATCCACCTATTTTCATTTAGGTTTTTTTTTTGTTTTTTTATATGCATTGCATGCAAAGCCAACATTCGTTGTCCATCCCTGATGACCATTTTTAAACTGTTGTAGTGACGGCACTCCCGCAGTGTTTTAGGATATGGAATTCCAGGATTTTGACTCAACAATGATGAAGGAGAGGTGGCATGTTTTCAAGTCAGGATGGTGAGAGACTTCAAAAGGAAGTTGCTGGTGTTTCCATATGTGGATTGCCTTTGTCTTTCCAGGAGATTGATACCTTAAACTTGGGATGTACTGCAAAAGTAGAATTGAAAAGTAACTGTGATGAATTTTGGAGATGATACACATTGTAGCCATGGTGTGCTGATGATGCATGGAGAGAATGTTTAGGGTGGTTACTGTGATGCCAGTTAGGGATCTGCTTTGCCCTGGATAGTGTCAAGATTCTTTATCTCCATACAATGCGGAAACAGGCACTTTAACTCACTGAGTCTGCTCTCACCGTCAAGCACATGTTCACATCAATCTTACACTAATCCCATTTTATTCTCCCCCATTCCCATCAATTCCCATCTCCAATTCTACCACCCACCTACACTTTAGGGTCAACTTATAGTGGCCAATTAACCTACCAATGCACACATCTTTGGAATTCAGGAGGAAACCGGAGCACCCGGAGGGTCACAGGGGAATTTGCAAGTTCCACACTGACAACACCAGAGGTCAGGATTGAACCCAGGTCACTGGAGTTGTGAGGCAGCAGCTCTACCAGCTACACCACTGTGTCACCCTGAGAAAATGCACTCCTCCAAGCATATGGAGAGCATTTTATCACACTCCTGACTTATTGCTGGTGGATTGTGGAAAAGCTTTGGAGAAACAAGAATGAATTTTGTCAATAGTGTCAACCAACAAGCACACAAAATTGAGGACAAGCTCATGAGTAAGAAATATAATCACAGACAGAATTGAGTAACTTGACATTTGAGAGCTAGATTGCTACCATGTGTAGCTTGGACATCTCTAAGTCAGTCAATTGAAAATAAACCTCAAATTCCACTTTTTGGAAAACTTGTTTGCCCCCATTAATCTTGCATTGTCTCTCAGCAGAGATGGGTAGATAACGACTGGAAACTGGGCATCAAAACTAATCAAAAACAGTGAAATTGAAATGGTGATTTTTTCCCAATTTAAAATCAGATGGAAGCAGTGTGCTCTTTTCATAAAAGATTGAGTGCATGTGCACAAAAGTTACCATATTGTGTGTGTATGATTATGGTCCACCATTGTACACACCGACATGAAACAAGTCCAATCAGTTGTACCCAAGTACATACACAGTAGCTTCTTCCTTGCAACACAGCAATCAGGGGCCCAACACTGTCTAGTTTTAATGGTATGGAACGGTGTATTTATCAATTGTGACAAACCATGATATACCTGGGTACAATAGGCACAAAAATTGAATGGAGGAACAGCTACTATCTCGGGGGGGCTCAGAAAAAAAGCATTAAATAATATATTTTACCGAAACTTCCTGTTAGCTGAGTATACTCCTACAATGACATTTCTCCCCCATCCTTCTGCTTCACAATCCCATATTCATAGAAACATAATGCAGAAGGAAGCTATCCAATATGCATTTTTTGTCAGTAAATGTATATTTCTTTTATACGGTACAGCTTGTTGGATTTATTTACGCTTTCATTTATTATTAAGGTCTGATCAGTTTCCAGTTCACTACATTTTACTGAAGCAGGAATGGTCGTTTGGACTTGCTTTGGCTTCAGATGGTGATAAATGTCTGGGAATAATGATAGAAATAATAAAAATAATATCTTCTGCAATAAAAAGTTGGTGGTCCAATTTTTCCTTTCAGTATCAGGAAGTTTACAATTTAGTTTATTCATTCACATTTAAATCTTTTGGTACTTGAGAATAATATTGAATGTAGGCTGGGAGTAGAGTCTTCACAGTTATTAATCTTCTAACTGGTGGTCTTCATTGAGTTGCTGAACAAGTTTAGTTTGTGTCTTCTTGCAGTAGCTGGCTAGAATGTAGAAGGAGTCACTCTGTGTACAACAGTCTGACAAAATTCCATTGTATGAATTACTGGCCTTGCTGCTTTGAGACTTGTTACAACACTCCATTTTTAATCATGTTTCATGCCATGCACATTGTACAGCATTTCATTTACCCCATAAATCTTGGCTGAGTTTTAAGTGAATTACATTTAACTTTAATTGGTAGTGATTGCAGTGAGTCCCAAATCACCTTTTGCCTCGTTTTTGCCTTTAGATTTTGTTTTACACTTTTCCAGAGAGTATTGACCCTCTCCTTGGGATTATGGTTTTATGAGTGGCAGATATAATGGTGTATCATTCAAGTGGCATGACTGTGTAAACAGAGCAAATCTATTTAGGGTCCACAAATGTACACTTTCAATATTTCCACATATAACTGAAAAAACATATAACTGAACTCAAGGAACTAATTTTCCCTTTTTTAATTCAGCAGCGTTGTGCGTAATTGTACACCCTTTGTCAGAACATGCTGGAAATACTACACAGGTCAGTTAGCATCTGTGGGAGAATGAAATGGTATTACATTTCAGGTAGATGACCTTTCATCAGAACAGCTGTGTTTCCAGCATTGTCTGTTTTTATTTCAAATTTCCAGTAGTCTTTTATTTTTAGTGCCTTAAAATAACCCTATTATATATGTTGTGAGTTCTGTAGTAAATATTATCCTGTGTTCCCAGTTACAGAACACTCCTTAAGTGAAGTTTGATTCCTTATGACCAGAAGTGCAGCTAAGCTTCCCAATATCTGATTAAACAACAGTGCATGCTGAGGTCATAACAATGGGCTCTTTTTGCACGTTTTAGCTACTCTATCTTGCACTTACCACCACACAGATACTCCTGTCATTTTGGCAAGTGGATTGAAAACCATTCCAACATGCCTTTAAATCAACACATATAAGTATGAATGATTAGAATATAATTTTCATGGTAAGCTTCAATAATCTTCTACCACCCTTTAGATCATAAATTCAACTTTGCCACCACTGTGAGAGCAAATTCAATACATTTAGCTGTTTCAATGATAACTGGGAACAAACCTTAATTCAAATATAGGCCCTGATTGTTATTCCCTCAGCTTCTTTGACACAGAGGGTAAAGACATTTCTTCATAGTTCTGACACTATGTTTATTCAGCTCAAGTGCATCCCAGGTCCATTAAATGCAAATCAGTCCATAAAATTATTATGGTTTTAATCGATTTGGTTGAGGACATTTTTGGTTGGATTCAAATCTCAATTCCAGAGTTTTATCCAGGGATAGTGGGGAAGGTCTATTGCTGAAATCATGAGATCTACCAACTCAGCTTGCTACAGAAGCTGCAAATATACACAAGGTCAGGATGTAGTTCACTGGCAAAATGCCCAGTTAATACACATACCCCATCCATCTCTGCTTTTGTTTTTGTTTATCTGAAGTCACTTTGTACCATAATCTATGGCACTGTGGAATATTTTGAAGAAGTAAGCCATATTTAAACCATTCGTCTTATGAAAAGAAAACATGGCATTTAAAATTCATTAATGCTCAGAATGGACTGTCAAAATAGCATCACGGTGGTTGGCATTTGGGATTATTTATGTGCAAGTGGCACAACAACTTCAGGCGAGGGACTCAGTGCCATTAAACTTTTAAAAGTTACCACCTGAGTTTCTGTACTATTATCTTCACTAAAACAACCGTTTGCTGCTAGCTCACCATTAAAATACAAGGAATAGTGCAAAGTTGCTTTTGTAGTCAGTACAGATGAAAGTTACCACAGATCAATAATTTTTGTCCATTTCAATTCAAATATGATGTTAACTCATGATAGGAGTCTATTACTGCCAGTCAACCTGAACAGTATTGAAGATTGAGTATTAAAGTATAAAGTCCCATTCCTTCATATTTTTATTGGTGTTGGACATTTAAAATTTGTTTTACTTTCCCTTTCATTTTTTGCTCTCTTATAATCCAAACTTTTACCCTGAAGAATAAACTTCTTTGTACCTCATTTGACATTCACCCACTTGAATTGTGCTTCCCTCCCAGTTCTTGTGCTGTTAACACTCCAGTCCTTTTGATTAAATGGATGCAGCTTTGCTCAACCAGTTCACTCAGTTCCCAGTGGCTGATTATTGCAAGTATGTACATTATCAGCTTGCTTGTTCAGCCATTTATCATGCTTAAAAATATTAAAAGCCCAAATGTGCAAGAGCAAGGCAGCATTAGATATTAAACCAAATATGACCCCACAATTGTATAAATGGTCCACGTCAGTTGCTTATACAATAAACCAGGGATGGGGGAGAAGCAACTCAGAAGAAGCAATGAAACATGCACCAAAGGTACTTTCTCTTTGAAGAATGGAACTGTACCCCCAGAATACATGCTGATATCTTTTCACTGTTATCTCCAATGGGGAGGATGAACTATGAATGTAGTGTGAACCCAGTGCTTCTTTCTGTTGGCTGGGAAGCAGTGGAGAAAACAAGGGATGCATTCCGAAATTCTGTCTAGAAACTAGATTTCATTCCCTCCAGATTGTATGTCATGATGTTTGTCATCAGAAATGGACACCAAATTTATAGGCTTTGTTTCCTTTTCTGGAAATGTATTTCTGACTATAGGCTAAGTAATCCCTTACTTATTTTAAGCTCTGGCCACATTCTGAACTGTCTTTACTATAGATAGCTCTGTGTCAGTTTTGCAAGAACGACGTGCTAGCATCAAGGCTCACACATGACGAATGAGTCACTGCCTTCAGGAAAGAGAGACAGAAAAAAATCAAGCAGGGAATATTAACAGCACAATTGAAAAGAGAAACTAAATAAAACTAATAAGATGGCAAAGCAGGGGTACACACCATGAGATTTGAGGTATGAATTATTACTGTAATCTTTTTTTCCTCAGTAGAGAAAGATAGACATAACTTAAAAGGAAGGAAATAAATAAATACAAACAGCAGGCAATAACCTCCTCAACAAGATCAAAAAATAAGAGCAGGATTTCCTGCTTGATCTTTTAAAGTAAGAATGTATTGTTTCTTTGGCTAAAGCCATCACTTCAGACTCTGGTGTAAGCAGTGTTTATTTTCATCGTGGGTGGGATTGCAGAAAATTTTTGAAATAAGGTTACACTTGGGATATAAGACATTCATGTTAGGTGGTTCATCAGTGCTCCACACTGGAACCTTAGCATGGTAAGTCACAAGCCCATGGAACAGCCAATCTGTCAGTACTCTGAATTTGGTATCCTTCCAGAATAGGAGCAAGCAGAGGTAAGGCACTTTAATGCTCTGAGGTTAAGGAATGTAGGTTGACCATGGTGGACCTGGTAGAGAGTGCTGGAAGAGGGAAAAACTTTTGCTCTATCTGGCAGCAGATTGCCAAATCTTCCTGTTTGGCAATAGAACAAGGAGATGCAAGGGGCGAAAGAGGTGTTGTATTATTGTGTTTCAAATTACAACTATTTTTAAATTCTGCAAATAAAAAGAAAGTGAGAGTTTTTTCTAACATGGAAATAATGAGTGATTGCACACAATTGACCTTTATTTCCTGTGCTTAACAAGAGTCTAAACTATTTTTTCCTTTTTTATTGCACAATTTATAAGAGTATATTTTTAAGATCCCACTGGTGGTTGGCAGATCTAAGTTATTAATACATGAGTTGCACATAATTGAAAACAGTTAATTGGTACAGTTATTAAAATGGAAAGAACTGGAATGGAATACATGCAATTCATTTTGAAAAGTGATCCTTTGGAGTGATAATTCCAGGGACTTCCCTCCTAATTGTTAAAAATAAATCATTTGCAGCCAAGTAGAGAATTTAAGAATGTCTTGGTTAATTAAAAATAAAAGTAAATGTTAAAATAATCAAGAATAACCTTCTGATTTTGTCCAGGGCATGGATCTGGAGACGGGGAAGAGGGAGCAGGAGAACATACAGAAAAGAAAGATAAAATCATTGCTGTGTGTTTTCACAACTAGCTTAAACTCTTGTGCAGGAATGTGATAGAGTGCATCTCCCATTCAGCTGTCAAGAATTAAGTGGGCCACCTTGAACTTGGGTGAGCAATGGGCTCTAGAAATAGTACTGATTGGATACTAACTCACTGGAGGCCCCTTTCTCCCCATTCAGAATAAGGACACCGACAAAGATTTTAAAATCCTGTAGTAAAGGGAAAATAAACGAGCCTGGAAAAGTGATTGGATACTAACTCCTTGGAGCAAAGTGAAAACAACCTGTTAATAATAATGTCCACTAGTGGCACTGGATTAAACATAAAGTTCAAGTAATGAGATCTGCCCAATGAAAGAGGTGATCAAGAAGTCTATGCCATTAACAAAACACCATTCAGGCCAAGTAAGGCTTGAAAAACATTCAAGAACCTTATCAAACCAGGTAAGGTAAGGCAAGGCTGAACAACATCACCTTCTAAAGGTGTGGTGGATTGAGCAAGTACACAGAACTGAACAAAATGCTAACTTTAACCAGGTCAGCTTCAGTCTTGTAAACAGAGTGTAAACCTTACTGGATGGTGACAGGGGAAAAGCTTTGAGGAAATTCCCCACCTAGAATTTTCTTCTTACTCCTTTCACTGACCAAGTTTTCCATACTCCTTCATGATTTTCCAACATCTTTTGAACATCTGACTGATGTTCATATGAAATACTCCAGATGTAATGCTATCCTAAAGTTCCTGTCTAAGCTTAATGTAGTTCTCCAGGCAGTAACCTGGTAGAATGAATCATATTCTTACAAAACCTACCCAATTTTCCTATCAGTCACCTCAATAGGTTTAAAAAAATACAGATTCAATAAAAGCTGATGATCTAGCCAATGTAGTAGAGCAATATCACTCTCTCACCTTGTGTGGTCTTGTATGGTCTTGACTATTGACACTTCTCAGGCTAAAAACCCCCAAGACCTTCTACAGGCACTTATTTTGGAAGAACTCTTGCTTATGAGCTGCTCCTGTTCTGTCTTTGATAACATAGGTGGTATTTTACCCTTAAAGGTGTACAATAAAAACAATATAAATACAAATAGGTATTTATTTCGACAGGGAAATCTTTATTCAGTACTTCAAAGCACAAGGCAACTTCTGCAAATGTCCTCTCCACTATCTATCAATTTCACTCATATTTCGAGGTCTCAGAAGAGAATTAAATGTAGTATGGTACAACAACAACCTTCATTTGTATAGCATCTATAATGTAGCAGAAATGTTCCAAAGTGCTTTACAGGAGTGTTCCGAAACAGAAAAGGCATTGTCAACAAGGCTATGATACACTCTTTCACATCTGTTAGTGTTTAACAGTTATAAAAATGTAAAATTGTTCTGGGAATATTGAAGGATTGTCCCTAAGAGAAGATTTGACATTTGCAGCCCAATGGTTCAATGTGTTATCTGCCTTTACGTTTACCAGGAGATCAACCCCAGTCGTCAGCAGGTGAATTTAACTCAGTAGTTGATCCTGTGGCATAAAAACCTGGAGGGTCAAAGCTGCAATCCTCTGTGTCTGCTGAATTAGCCAATCTCATCCGGGGGTAGGTAAGACTAAAAACTATTAGATGTGCTGCCTTTGGATAAAGAAGGGCAAGGAAAGCAGCCGGTATTGGGGCTAAAGACAAAATGCTGGAGGAACTCCGTGGGTTAGGCAGTATCTGTGCGGGCAGAGGTATGGTTGATGTTTCAAGTTGAGACCCTGTGAGGTCCTTATCGAGCTCTGTAATGGCACATAGAAATGGAGAATAAGTGATCACAATTAACTGTGAACACGTTTCTCTCCCACAATCTGACAGGCTGCTGAAACTCCAGGGCTGACATTCCTGATACGGGGGAGGGCAGGAAAAGGAGACAGGAGTTTGTGGTTGAATCTGAATGCAGTTGGTTTCCATCCCCAGAAATGGCGATGTCCCAAAGTTGAGTGGTGGAGCAGGGTTGCTGCACAAATCTTCCACCTGCTCTCCTGCTTCACAGCTGGCTTTGGGAGTATGTCAGGGGACATTCCAAGGATTCCACCTAGTAATAGCAACTGACAGGACTAGTGGTTCCTACACCTGCTAAAAGTAGGTTTCAGTTACATTCTATCCCCAGGGTAGACCCCAGATGTTCAAACCATTCTTCAAAGACTGTCTGCAGCAGCTTCTTTTACCCCACTTTATCTCTGGTGTGAATCAGGTTTTGAGAGTGTCCACAGTAACATGGTGCCATAGAGGGATTTAGAGCTCATTAAGTCTGTGGCTTGCTTTTCCTCTGTTGCACCTCCATGGGAATGTACTGGCTTTGACAATGGTGTCGTCACTGGGGCCAGAGCAGTGATAGTACAAGGTCACACCTGGCCCACATCTCTGACCTTCTGCGCTTTCAGCAGTAAGGGGGCAACCCTGTATGAGCGAGTGGAGGATCGCTGATGTCTTTCACAGTGAAGCCCCAGGGCTTCAGCTGATTCAGGGGAGAAACAAGAGAACACAGACTATGAGAAAAGCTTTCCAAGAAATCCTCACCATCTTGTGCTTTCAGAAATCAAGGGGAAATCACGGGGAAAAACTTGGGTCACTGCAAGATCTGGTGAGCTTAGCTAATCAGTGCAGAAACTACACTAACAGCAGCATAACACATGTTAGGTACAGTGAATAATATTTTCACATGTGCATTAAATTAGTGCTCTCATTGTTGTTTTATGTCATTTAAAACTGTGAAAATAGAAGTTACAGCAGTGTAAACGTATATATTTGATTAGAAGTACAGTCAAACTCATGAGTAGAGAAAGAAAATCTAAAAGTGGATTGAGTTTTGAATCCCTGATACAGCAAATAACAACATTTTGAAGTAAAGATTTGGGTGTATTGTAGAACATATGATGACAATTTCAAAATAACTTCAATATGTTGAAAAAAATCAATGCCTCTGCCTTGACTAAATCCAACATATGTTGTATTTGTTTTGAAGTGGGACATTTCATTAACATATTTAAATCATCCCCCTGTCCTCTTCAAATGGGGACCTGTTTTAACTTTTACAAATGTTGATGCATGGGTGTCAGAAGATTGGAAGACCTAGTGGTAGAAGGGAAACTGCAACTGGGGCGCCACAAGTAACAAGGAAATTACTGTCCTGCAGATGCTGGAAATCTGAAATACAAACAGAAAATGGAAATACCCAGCAGGTCAGGCAGCATCTGTGGAAAGAGAAACAGAGTGAAAGGTAGGAAAAAACTCATTTGTTTGCAGCACTGAATGCGGCAAAGGATATAGTGGAACTGCAGCCTGCAGCACTTTGAGATGGAGTTAGTTGGTGTTGATGTAGTTGTTTCTCTTTCCAGAGATTCTGCCAGACCAACAGTTTTGGTGCCAGAGTCCCTTATTCCAGCCTGAGTAAACTTCACCTTGTTCAATACTTTGATGTTGATGTTTTGACCCTCATTCACCATTCCATCCTCAGCCCCCTCATTGAATTCCTGCTCTCCAGCACAGTAAATTTTAGATCCTCTTCCTCAACCCTCCCTAGTTCCCTCATGACCTTGTCTTGCCAATCTCTGGAATCTCCTTCCGACACACATTTTGCCGTGCTGACCTTTTGTTTGATGTTACCTCAAGTCATCCATGCATTTGTCACCTTTAAAACTATCCATGCCAATTATTCTACTGGCCAGTCTCTCATCCTCTGTAAATTTCAATCCATCTCTCATTCTGTGCAAAATTCAATTGTCCCATGTCCTTATTGATGACCAGTAACTTAAATTTAAAGCCATCATCATCATTTACATATATCCATTCATTATATGACGTAGGAGGCAGCTACCCCATTGAGTCTATGCCAGTTTACAGAGCAATCCCATGCTCCCACTAATTTTCCCTGTAACCTATTCTCCCCATATTCCCATCCTACCTGCACTAGGGCCAATTAACAATGGCTGATTAACCTGCTAACCCACATGTCCTGAGGATGTGGTAAGAAACCAGAGCACCTAGGGAAACCCATGTGGTCACAGGGGGAATGTGCAAGCTCCACACAGGCAACAGTGGAGGTTAGGATTGAACGCTGGTCGCTGGAGTGTGAGGCATCAGCTCTACTAGCTGTGCCATTTTGCTGCCCATCATCAGCCTCATGCTTAAATCTGTTCAAAGCCTCACACCTTCCTCTCATAGAGTCAGAGAATCTTAGGGAGCTAAAACATGGAAACATGCACTTAATCCCTTTTCTTAGTTCTCCTTAACTTCCCATCATCTCCCCCCTGATTCTACCACCCACCCGTGCACTAGAGGTAATTATCAGTGGGCCAATTAACCTACCAACCCACATGTATTGAAATGTGGTAGGAAGCCAGAGCTCCCGAAGGAAACCCACATAGACACAGAAAGAACATGCAAACTCCACACAGATAGCACCTGAGGTCAGGATTGAACCTAGGTCTCTGATAGCATGAAGCAGCAGCTCCATCAGCTGCGCCACTGTGCCGCCCTTATTCTAAACTATTTTTTATTTATTTTATAAGCTTCTTCAACCCCACAACCACTCCATTTTGAACTCTCCATCCCACTGTCTCTAGCTTCTTTTGCCTGTCCTGTTTCCTTCATTCCACAGTTGGCTTCTGTTCTGCCATCTGCTTAATCTGCATGTCCTGTGTGTCCTCCTTGATCTCCTCACTCTTCCTTTGATCTTCATTGAATCTTATCTCTTTAATCAAGCTTTTGGCATTTTATTTGGCTCAGCCTTTGTTTCTCTCATGAGGTTTCTGTAAAGTGTTTTGGAAGGCTTTTCTGTATTAAGTCAATATACAAATGCAAATTGTTTTGTGTATTGCTTTAGTTTTTCCACAGGCAGAAAGTCTGTATTCATCTGTGAAATTTGTTTCTCCTAGCCTCCTCCTCTAATTTTTTTTCAAAACCAATTTCCATTCCTAAAACTTTGGCCACTGTCCAAAACCCTTTCCTGGTTCACTGTTTTCTAGAGGGTAGAGAGTAATAGAGGGTGGCAAGTAGAGGAATAAGACATAGTATGCCATGTTAAATAGCTTAGAGAAATATGCATGAACATATGAATTAGGAACAGGAGTAGGCTACTTTCCCCTAAAGCACGCTCTGCTATTTAATAAAGTCTTGTCTGATCTGATTGTAACCTTATCTCCACATTCCTGTCAACCCACAGTAACCTTCTACACCCTTGCCTATCAAGTATCTATCTACCTCTGCATTAAAAATATTCGAAGACTGTGCTTTCACTGCCCTTTGAAGAAGAGAGTTCCAAAGACTCGTGACCCTCTGAGAGAAAAAATACTTCACTTCATCTCTGTCTTAAATAGGCAACCCCATCTTTTTAAACAGTGAGCCCTAGTTTTAGATTCTCCCACAAGAGGAAATATCATCTCCACATCTAAGGTCCTTCAGGATCTTATACACTTCGATCATCCCCTCTCCCTCTTCTAAACTCCAGCGAGCACAAGTCTGGTCTGTCTAGCCTTTCTTTGTAAGACAACCTGTCCGATCAACATACCAAGCCTGGGCAGATGAACAGTAAGTTCAATGGCAAACATAGACAAACAAAAAAAGAGAGAAATGAAGACAATTGTGAGTGAGTGATGGTAAAAGTGATGGACCACACAGAGAAGACACATACAAAAGCCATTCAATGCAGAAAAGAAGAGAGATGGAGAAGGCTGTCCTGGTGCATCAAATGTCACTAAACCAATGGGTCAGGATAGCCCAACATTGGACTCCACAGGAGAAACATAAAAGGTGGTGTCCCAGAAGGTTAATAAGATCACAACTGATCTTGTACTCAAGTCCATTTCCCCACTGATCCCCATAACTCGCAATTCCTTGAATCCAAAAATATATTAATAGCTCTGTTGTATCTAAACCGACTTACAGAAATCAACCAAATTGGAATCTGCCAAAGATCAAAATAGTGACACAAGATAAGCATCCAAAGCACCATGACCTGTGCTGGCATGGACAAGAACAATTATCAACTATATTCATCCAATTATATATATTACTACATGAATTATATACATTAGCCTTCCCCACCAACAAGCTAATTCAATATTATTTAATAAAATCTTTTTAAAATGGTGGAGATCTCTCACTGGTGAAGCTTCTAACCACTACTTGAAGAAGAACAATTCCCAGTGCATTCCCCTTGTCTGCAGTGGAAAACCCCTCTGGCCCTGCCTACTCAGAAGATCTTGTCTCCAGCAGTTCTTCAGAACAACTTCTCGATGGTGTACAATTATCTAAAGATATGTCAGAGACCTGTGACAATCCAGTGACCCTTGCTTATATTTGGTCCACTTGCCAGCATGACCAGATGTGACAATGGTCCTGTACTCTCCTCAATCATTGCAGGAACACACTTTGGACCAAAGCTGAAGTCATGAGCAAATACTTCCACTGCAGGTCTGAAACAGGTATTCCAGGTATGAACTTGTTAGAAGAAGGATGAAGAGGGGCAAATGTCACATGATTCATGCCATTTCATTTCATAAAGTCCTCCAGTTCTGCACTCATGTAACAATTTCCATTATCTGATGCTAACAAATGAGGTAATCCATGAACACTGAAAGCTTGATAAAGCTTTTCACTTGTAGGACCTGTCAGATAACTATTCATAAGATATACTTCCATCCAATTTGAATGGGTCTTACCTTCTCTTGAATTGGGTGTATTCCTTTTGCAACCACATAGTGTCCCAAGTACTGTACCTCCTTCACTAAGAAGGTAAATGTATCTCTCTATAAATGGAAGTCTGCCTTTTTTAGTCTGTTCAACACTTCTTCCAGATTCCACAAGTGTCTATCTCTTGAGATAAACACCTCCTTCCATAGTTCTCTGAAAGATGGTAGATGTAGACAAAACTCAGAAAGATTGTCACATATATTAGAACAAGCCCATGTGTGTGCTGATGGTCAAAAACTTCTGAAACTGTTGATATGCATGACTCATAACAATTAAATAAACTGCTCCTCTCCAGGGAAAATTACAAATAAGCCTTCTATTCTAAGAATGGGACAAGATTCAATGATCAGTCAGCTCATGACCTCCATGAATCCTGATGGATTCATCAGGTTTTAGACCTTGATACAATGGGTGCTGCCCATTCAGAATACTTAAAAGTTCAGTTATTTTCTTTCTGAGTAGCCTGTCAATTTCTGCCTCCAGTTTTGGTTTCAGTGTGTAAGGGGCTGACCTTGGCTTCAAGAACCATGCTGGAGTCTTTGTTAAGCCAGCCCTTTCTCATTTAGCATTGTGAACACTTCCTCCACTCTTCACTTGCTTCCTGTACATGGTGAGAATTTTGAGAACTTTCCTTTAATCTCTTACATTCATTTTGCTTGTTACTCCTCACACTTATTCCTACAAGTTCTGACAATGTGGCCTTTTAAACCATTATGTGACACTTCTCTTGCCCAAACCAGCATTCAGCTGGCATATGCTTCTCTCCACAGCACTAGCAGCCTTTGTTTACCTCGTTAAAGTGGCATTTGGTTCACTTAGTAAATGTCTACTGCTCCTTGCTCTCCTTCCCTATCCACCCCCCCCCCCCCCCACCCACCCAACACCCACTGCTGCACACTGCACACTGTTAAATCGAGCAGTCAGTTTCCTGTGCAAGTCCAATATGTTTTTACCTGCCGGTTCCATTACTTGGGCAATTTTCAGTGTAATCTCAAAGGTCAGATTCCTGTCTGATAACAACTGCCTCTTGATCTGGTTCTTGATCTGGTCCTTCACTGATTCTGCACACGAACATGTCCTTTAGCATATGTGAGGAGCTGTTGTATAATTACAGTCTCTTGATAACTACCTCATATTGGCTGCATACTAAACCAGTGTTTCATTAGGTTTCATAATCATGAATCAAACTCAAACCTTTGCATAATCTTTCTTCACTTTGGGTTGAAGTAATCATTCAACAAATCCACCAATTCCTTACATTTTTTATGACCGGGTTTCTCCAGGCTCAGCAGCTTCCTCACTAACCTACCTGCAGGAGCTCCCTCTGCACCAGTTAGGGCAGACCTCTATTAATTTTCATCACTGATGTTGCTTGCAGTGAGGAAATGCAACAGTTTCACAATATTCCTCCCATCTTTGTGTTGGAGAGCCGAATGTGGCAATCAAACCTATTGTTGTAGCAGTTTTCCTCTACTTATATTTTTTAAAAGCAGATAAGTATCGTATTCTTCCTCTCTCTCCTGATTTTTTTTTTGAAAAGGAGTTTTTCCTCAGTCATATCTAACTTTCGGAACAATCTTCCAGATGCAGTCTCACTGGGGTGCTATATATTTAGAGCATGATGTATCTACTCGATCTAATAAAGGCGAACATACCATTTGTTTTCCTAATCATTACTTATACCTGCATGTTAACTTTCAGTGATAAGGACACCCAGGTCTCTCTGTTTGCCAACACTTTTCAATCTTTCAGCATTAGAAAAATGCTCTGCTTTTCTATTTTTCTACATTCAGCCCAGAAATACGCCTGGTGGTCCACCACACCCATGCTGGCCATCTATACTAGCCACATTTACCAGTGCTTGGTCCATAACCTTCTATGCCATGGCGATTCCAAGGTCATCTAGATACATCTTAAGTATTGTAAGTCTCTGCCTTCACCAGCCCCTCAGTCCTTGGGATTCAGGAGCACACTGAAGCACCAAAGGAAACCCACATGGTCACAGGGAGAACATGCAGACAGGCAGTATCACAGGTCTGGACTGAATGCTATGTTTCTCTATTTTTTTCTCTTCTTTCTTAAATAATGGGGTTACATTTTGATGCCATGCAATCTGTGAAAGGGTAGCAAATCAATAAAATTTTGGATGATGAGAAATGGTGTATCCTCTCTCACAATAAATTACATTCGCTGTCCCTTATTTCTTGCTCTGATGGCACAACATCTCTAGTTGTCAGTGTGCCAGAGATGAAGAGGTGTACTGTCAGATATCATTGTATGTAGGAAGTAAGGGTCAGACTGCCTATGTTTCAGTGGTGTGGGGGATGTGCTGTGAGACCATCAATGGGTGAGGGGAATGCGGGACAAACTGTCTGACTGTAAATGAGTGAGACGAGGGAGAGGTGTACTGTCTGACTGTCAGTGAGTGTGAGAAGTGCACTGTCTGTCAGTGAGCATGTGAAGTGTACTGTCTGACTGTCAGTGAGTGTGTGAAGTGTACTGTCTGTCAGTGAGCATGGAGTTGTACTTGTTGACTGTCAGTGAGTGTGAGAAGTGTACTGTCTGTCAGTGAGCAATGTGAAGTTTACTGTCTGTCAGTGAGCGTGTGAAGTGTACTGTCTGACTGTCAGTGAGCATGTGAAGTGTACTGTCTGACTGTCAGTGAGTGTGTGAAGTGTACTGTCTGTCAGTGAGCATGTGAAGTGGTACTGTCTGACTGTCAGTGAGTGTGAGAAGTGTACTGTCCTGTCAGTGAGCATGTGAAGTGTACTGTCTGACTGTCAGTGAGCATGTGAAGTGTACTGTCTGACTGTCAGTGAGTGTGTGAAGTGTACTGTCTGACTGTCAGAAAGTGTGGAGAGGGAGAGGTGTACTGTCTGAATGACAAGAATGTGGAAAGGTGAGGTGTTCTCTTTGATTGAGAGTGTGAGGAGGGAGAGGTGTACTGTCTGATTGTCAATGTGTAAGAAGAGGGCATAATATATTATCTGAGTTCTATTGAGTGTTGGGTGGGAAGCTGGGGAATGGAATTGGAATTGGTTTATTATTGTCAATTGTACCGACGTATAGTGAAAAGCTTGCCCTGCATACCATTCATACAGATCAATTCATTACACGGTGCATTGAGGTAGCACAAGGCAAAACAATACAGAATGCAGAGTAAATTGGCACAGCTACAGAGATAGTGCAGTACAGGCAGACAATAAGGTGCAAGGTCATAATGAGGTAGATTGTGAGGTCAAGAGTCCATCTTGTCATACTAAGGAACTGTTCAATAGTCATTACAGCGAGATAGACGCTGTCCTTGAGCCTGGTGGTACATGCTTTCAGGCTTTTGTATCTTCTGCCTGATGGGAGAGGGGAGAAGAGAGAATGTCTGGGGTGGATGGGTCTTTGATTATGCTGGCTGTTTCACCAAGGCAGCGATAAGTATAGACAGAGTCCAAGGAGGGAAGGCTGGTTTGTGTGATATGCTGGGCTGTGTCCACAACTCTCTGCAGTTTCTTGCGATCCCGGGCAGAGCTGTTGCCGTACCAAGCCGTGATACATCCAGATAGGATGCTTTCTATGGTGCATCAATAAAAGTTGGTGATTGTCATAGGGGGCATGCCAAATTTCTTTAGCCTCCTGAGGAAGGAGAGGCACTGGTGAGTTTTCTTGGCTGTGGCATCTACATGTTTGGACCAGGACAGGCTATTGGTGATGTTCACATCCTAGAAACTTGGAGCTCTCAACGCTCTCAACTTCAGCACCATTGATGTTGACAGGTGCATGTACACCACCCCCTTTCCTGAAGTCAATGACCAGCTCTTTTGTTTTGCTGATGTTGAGGGAAAGGTTGTTGTCACGACGCCATGTCACTAGGCTTTCTATCTCCCTCCTGTACTCTGATTCATCATTATTTGAGATACGGTCCACTACGGTGATATCATCTGCAAACTCATAGATGTGTTAGAGCAGAATCTGGTCAAGCAGTCATGAGTGTATAGGAAGTAGAGGGCTGAGGATGCAGCCTTGTGGGGCACCAGTGTTGAGAATAATTGTGCTGAGGTGTTGCTGCCTATCCTTACTGATTGCGGTCTGTTGGTCAGAAGCCAAGGATCCAGTTGCAGAGAGAGGTGTTGAGTCCCAGGTCTCGGAGTTTGGTGATGAGCTTGCTTGGAATTATAGTACTGAAGATGGAGCCATAGTCAATAAACAATACTAATGTAGGTGTGTTTACTGTCCAGAATCTCCAGAGATGAGTGTAGGGCCAGGGAGATGGCATCTGCAGTAGACCTGTTTCGGCGGTAGGCAAATTGCTGTGGGTCGAGATTGTCTGGGAGGCTTGAGTTAATGTGTGCCATGACCAGTCTCTCGAAGCATCTCGATGGTGGGTGCCAGAGCCATTGGGTGGTAGTCATTAAGGAACATTACCTTGTTTTTCTTAGGTACCAGGATGATAGTGGTCTTCTTAAAGCAGGTGGGAACCTCAGATTGAAGCAGAGAGAGGTTAAAAATATCTGCAAATACACCTGCCTGCTGATGTGCACAGGATCTGAGGACACAGCCATGGACACCATCCAGGCTAGATGCTTTCTGCGGGGTTCACTCTCCAGAAGACTGATCTTATGTCCTCAATGGTGACTATGGGTTCAGGTGCATTGGAGGTTGTCGGGGTGGGTGGTGTAACTTTCCAGCTATTGCGGAGCATTGAGTAACAAGAGTCTGGGTGGTCACAGTGTAGCAGATTATAACAGAAAATGCCAGTAGCAAACGTACATTGTAGTTTTCTCACCTTCTCACATCTTGTGAAGTCATGATAGTTTTTCTACACCAATTGCTTTGTCTTCTTGGAGGTTGTTTCCATTTCATGGCAGGCAGACACACCAGGCTGTTGGTCTCGATGGCCTCTTGGCCCTAGGACAAGGAGCCTCTCTCTTGGTCTGATTTCCTCAACTGAAATCTCCATCCCTTCAAGTGCCTCATTCTTGCTACTTTCAGATTTATTACTAGTTCCATCAGTAGTGCGTGTAAACTGTGTGGATCCTCTTAAAAGCTGTAGCCCTGATGTCGCAGTTACATGAAATTCCATGGATCTTTCTATTAGGCATGGCACTTTCCATGTAAGGCAGTATTGGTAAAAGATTTGCTTGGCAACATTTGAAAACGGTTCTGGGGCAAAGCAGAATGTTGTTTTAACAATTGGGAGAAAAGTAAACTGGGGTCAAGGCTTTTATCTTCATGAACCAGCATTGGAAGTAAGATTAATGAAACTGTCAGTGAACTAGAACCTTGCTATATACAGCAATGATTTGTCAGATTGTGAGAGTGTTGAACCTTTTTTTTCTATTGATGTGTGATATAAATCCGTAATTCAAGTTAGCAAGGGAGCTCCCTCACATTGTAAATCATTCGGAAACCCATTTCTCTGGTGCCTCTAAATTTTGGGAAACATTGCAAATATTTTGGGAAACTTTGCCCAAAATAAAACTTTTTAAACAATCTATAATTGGTCGCAAGCACAAGGACAGACACGCAGCTTAGAGCTAGAATGGGTTGTCACTGGCCTGGTATCCCCAGGGCCAGCATCGAGAGATGAGGAAGGAAGTTGAGTTCAAGTCCCATCATGGCAGTTGGTTGGGCAGGCATGGTAGTGTAGCGGTTAGCATAATGCTTTACAGTGCCAGTGACCCGGGTTCAATTCCTGCCGCTGTCTGTAAGGAATTTGTACGTTCTCCCCGTGTCTGCGTGGGTTTCCTCCGGGTGCTCCGGTTTCCTCCCACATTCCAAAGGTGTACAGATTAGGAAGCTGTGGGCATACTATGCTGGCGCCGGAAGCGTGGCGACACTTGCGAGCTGCCCCAGAACACTACACAAAAAATGCATTTCACTGTGTGTTTCGATGTACACGTGACTAATAAAGATCTTATCTTATCATTTAAACTCAAGTATGTAAATCATTTGAGAATAACAACAATGGTAACTATAAAGTTAGCAGATTGTTGTATAAGCTCACCCAGTTCACTAATATTTTTAAGGTGGAAATCTTCTCGCTTCAGCTGGTCTGGCCTATACATGACTCCAGATTTACCAATATGGCAGACCGTTAACTGCCACCAAATACTAATTCATTGCTCACAAGGTCTGTCTTTACCTCACTTTCTATCTCAGGCAACCAGGTATTAGACAAGAACAGAAATACTGGAGATACTCATCAGGTCAGGCAGCATCTGTGGAGAGAGAACTAGAGTTCTCAATAGAGTAAATGCTACAGGCCCAATCAGAACTGGTGGTTTGGGGGGGGGGGGGTCATCAGCCTAAACTATGAACTCCTTTTCTCTCTCCACGGCACCTTCTGTTCTTATTTCAGATTTCCAACATCTGCAGTTTTGCTCTTCAAGTAGATTTTGGAGATGGATTTTCCAGCAATAAAGCCACGGACAGTTCAAGTAATGATTACACAATTGCACCATCTGCAAAATGCGCAACAATTATCTTGGCACTGCAATGCCACCTTCCAAATTAATGACTGCCACTTCCAAGAAGGACTAGGGCAGCACAGACACAATCTCCACCTGCAGGTTCGTCATGTTACTTGGAAATATATCACCACCCCTCCACTGTCACTGGGCCTATACCCTAACAACACTCTAAGAGTACTTTCATCACAGGACAGCAGCAGATGAAGAAGGGGACTCAGACCACCTTTTCATGGCCAATTAAGGCAAGCAATAAATGCTGACATTGCAAGCAATGGCTGCATCCTATAGTAATGACTGAAAACAAAATGTTTAAGTTTTTCACTGTACCTCAGTATAAGTGACAATAATAAACCAATACCAATACCAAAAAGCAAGTTAAAAATTTCACAGTGAAGAAATTTGCAGAAATGTTCATGTCCATGGCCATTCTTGCACACATCCTTGACTTGTCACCATCAAGAGATTAAGACACAAGGGGCACTGTAGTGGTCTAAATTAGTGCTCTAACTACCAGGCACAAACTGGCAGCTGGGGAGTCATAGAGTCATAGAGCTATACAGCACGGAAACAGGCCCTTCAGCCCAACTCATCCATACCGACCAATTTACCTAACTGAGCTTGTCTCATTTGCCTGTGTTTGGCCCATATCCCTCTAAACATTTCCTATACATGAACCTGTCCAAATGTCTTTTAAATGTTGTAATTGTACCCACCTCCACCACTTCCTCTGGCAGCTCATTCCATATCACCCTCTGCATGAAAACATTGCCACTGAGGCCCTTTTAAATCTTTCCCCTCTCACTTTAAATCTATGCCCTCTAGTTTTTGATTCCCTTACCCTGGACCAAAGCCTGTGAACCTTATCTATGCCCCTCATGATTTTATATGCCTTTAAAGTCACCCCTCAGCCTCCTATGCTCCAGGGAAAAAAGTCCCAACCTATCCAGCCTCTCCTTATAACCCAAGCCCTCCAGTCCCTGTAACATCCTCATAAATCTTTCTTGCGCTGTCTCCAGTTTAACGACATTCTTCTTATAGTAGGGCGACAGACTGTATGCAGTACTTCAAGTGTATCCTTACCAATGTCTTGCACAGCTGTAACATAATGACCCAACTCCTATACTCAGTATTCTGACTGATGAAGGCAAGCATGCCAAACACCTTCTTCACTACCCTGTCTACCTGTGTCGCCACTTTCAAGGAACTATGTACCTGCAGCTCTTTGCCTCTTTGTTCTACAACACTCCCCAAGGCCCTACTATTTACTGTGTACTGGGAACTTAAATTCAGGTAATTAAGTAAAGCTGGACTCAGTAGTCTCTATAGTCACAGCTAGGCAACTGAAACTACCAGATTATTGTAAAAACTTTACCCAGTCTGGCCTATGTGTGATTCCAGACTCACCAAAGTGGATGACTGTTAACTGCTCCCTCAGTTCAGAAACCAGTAGGGATGGACAATAAGTGCTAGCAATGAGTGACTAAATTTCAAAACAAAGGGCAAGAGCCGAGCTGAAAATGAAAATTATTTAACACTCCAGTGAATACACATGACATTGAAGCCAAAGTGAGGACAGATTGTTTATAAATCCAGTAGCAAGTGCAAAGAGTGAAAGCAAAACTGACATTTCATTAACCTTCTAATTCAAAAGTCTTGGCTATCTTCATGTTAACTACCTCTAGCCTGAAATAAAAACAGCAAGTTTGACAACTTCCACTCAGATAATGTGAGTGTTTGTAAAATATTGAAAAGGCTAACCATCTGATTTAACTGATTAATCCTATTTAGTATTTTAAAATTATAATACATAAAAATGTCAGCAATACAAGTACAGAATGCAGAATATATTGTGCAAGCTAATTTTAGCTGATTACAGATTTTTTGGGTTGATTTATTTAGATATTTGAAGTATTTTGAAGTCATTGCTGGCCAATTTCATTTCAATTCAACATGTACAAAACAGCACTAAGCTATAATTTGCAGATAATATAAAGTCTCCCACACCACATAAATATTTAATGGCTAATAATATATCATCGCCTGCATCAAGAGATAACTGGGACTCAAAGTGGAACTAACCTTTGATGTTGCCTCTTGTAAACTTCAGGTGGGTCTATTTTATATTTTCTTGCTGTATCACGAGGTAAGGAGACACTGCATAGTATTGCGCCTCTACTTCCTCAGAAGGCTAAGGATATTCGGCATGTCCCTGATGACTCTTACCAATTTTTACAGATGCACCATAGAAAGATCCTATCTGGATGCATCACAGTTTGGTATGGCAACTTCTCTATCCAAATCCGCAAGGACCTACGGAGAGTTGTGAATGCAGTCCAGTCAACATGTAAACCAGCCTGCCTTCTGTTGATTCTGTCTACACTTCCCGCTGCCTTGAAGTAGCAGCAAACTTAATCAAGGACCCCTCCCACCCCAGTCATTCTCTCTTTTCCCCACCTTCCATCGGGCAGATACAAAAGCTTGAAAGTACAAGAAAGTTCTATCTTGCTGTTATCAGACCTCAAACGGACCTCTCATACGCTAAAGATGAATTCCTGATCTCCCAATCTACCTCATCATGGCCCTTGCATATTATTTGTCTACCTGCACGGCACTTTCACTGTAGCTGCAACACTATATTCTGCATTATGTTTTCTTTTTACTTCCTCGACGTACTTATGTAAATGGCATAATCTGCCTGGAAAGCACACCATTTCACTTTCACTGTAACTCGGTTTATGTGACAGTAATAATAAACCAAACCAAACCAATTTTATTGGTAAATTAGAAATCTTTGCTGCCATTCTTTTGGAAAGCTTCTTTCATAACAAAGAAAGGCACACTGAGCAATTGAAGCTAGAATCCCAATGATCCCTAACAACATTTTATTATTTATTTGTCCTGTATTTCTGATGGAAAAGATGCCAGACCAGTAACTCCCTCAAAGGTACAGCAAGGTTATAGTTCATTCCTTTCATGATTGTAGATTAAGACACACACTCTGTTATTGAATAATCAAACTGAAGTGATCAATATAATGACTATTAATTCTGAATAAATAAAATTTTAAGAAGTAACGACTGTTCAAAAGGCAAGACATGTTCTATTTTGGTCACATGTATAAGAGTGGAGAAGCCTGTTTGTACTCGTCTGTTAGGATTATGCAATTACTTACATCCACCACTAAACACAGACATTTAACATCTTGACAAAAACACAATATCCCCAAACTGTACAACATTCTATCAGTAGGAGTTCAAGTTCCATGAACGCCTGATAGACGGGCAAGCATGCTATTATTGGGCCAAAGCTGGATGCCTTAGTTCCATATTACACTGAATTCTTATTGTCAGGAGACTGTTTAACTGTTGGAGGTTCTGCTTTTGATGAGGTATTAAACTAATACTCCAACTGGCCTCCTGCTACCAGTTCTTGCTCCCTTGGCCCCTTTGGCTCAGCAAGGACCTGATGTATCAGTGGAAGCTGAACATGAACATCTGGGAAAGAAAATGCGGTACCCACTGATGGGCACCAACCCATGGGAGGAGCTTGGACCATGATTGGGATCATGGGGTACAGAAGAATTGTTCCCCTTCACCTAACTTAGCAGTCATTAAGGACAGATTGCATTAATGGTAGTTCCTAAAGTCCTGCCAATGTCACTGTCAGTACCTGTGGCCACTGAGTACTCAGGCTTCAGCCTCAAACTGTCTTCATGGTTATCTGACAGCTTGTGCTATCAAAGGCCGTTTGACTGCTTTGAAGTGTCCCTGATGATCAGCTGGAAACAATTGAAAAGAAAATAACCATAAAACAGACAAAATTTATGCAAAAAAAACTTAAAGACAATACTTTAGTCAAAAAGCACATAAACACATTGTTAGTTAATTAAGAGCATAAATATATTGCTAAATAAACAAAAAATACCTTGATTTTAAGTAAAGGTTGGTAACACCGTTCAAATGATTGTGGCTGTGCTGGACACAACAGCTCTGACTGATGCGAATCAGGGGCAGATAAGAAGTGCATTCAGCTCCTTGACCCAGCCACTTAGGAAATGCCCCGGAGTAACCATTGAATCTAGGGATGGATTGAGAGGCCAGTTGTGCAATGCTGTAGTCAGGAACACACTGTAGCATGCTAGACAGAACTGACAGCTAGCCGGGAGCACCTTCTGAACCATTACTTTGCTCATTGCCTTCTGTGCATTGCTTGCTCTTTCAAATGATTTGTTGTATACCACAAATCCAATCAGTAGATTAGTGTTTTGCTAAAATGCTTATAGTGAGGGGACAGGTTGTTCACCCTAAGAGTAAGGTCTGCGGGACAGTAGATCACCACAGACTTTACCCTTAATTCATCAGAATTAAGTTCCAGTTCAATGGGCCCTTGGAAGCTGCCTTTATCAGTGAACAAACTTGGGAGAAGCTGAATTGCAGCAATTGACATATATAAAAAAATACACAGAAAATAGTCAGATTACTATGACACACTTTGATTTAAAAAAATGTGCCCCTTTAATGTACTGCAGAAATATGGGCATTTTGTACGTGTCTCATACTAGGTGTGCATTTTGTGATCCAATCCATATCTTGGCTCGAAGCTGGTGCCAGGAACCTGAGAAGGCATTAGGCTTTAGAACATTAGAAACTCATTAATGATTCATTTTCTCAAAGTTGATTGACGCTAAGCAAACAAGGACGCCCTTTCCCAGAAGAGACATTGGCTTCCAGCTCCCTCCAGCTCCATGTATTTTATCCTGTGGGGAATGTGATTTGCTCATTGGTCATTGTCTTCACTTTCATTCCTCAGGGAAATCAATCATGTTCACATGGAGATGTTGCAGCAATAATGACGTCATGAGCCAACTTGAGTGCAAATCATCGTATCCCTGCGGATGCAGGATGTGCTTCAAAGGGGTGATCTTTGTCCTGGACTTAAATAATGATAGTACTGGCTCCATAATATTTTTGGTATAGCCATTTTTCAAACATCCTTATCAATGCAGACACTGTCAGCCTCAGTAGAGAAAATAAGATTATGATCCCAAAATGAAAAATAACATAAAATTGCTAACACAAGTCTTTGCAAACCATTACTGAACTTGCAAAAAAAGAACATTTACATTATTTTTTCTTCCATTCTAGTTTTTCCTATCTGTTCTATAAACACTGGAGCTGAAGCCCATGCTAATGAGAGTTATGTGTGATGGGCACTCTGCAAACACTGAATTTGAAACTCTAGCTTTTGTACACATGTGTTAGAGGACCTCAGTGTTCACTCAAATGCAGGGCATGTTGGTGTCACTGTGTGGAAATCCAGGATTTACATTTCCACCATGACCAGATAAGATTTGCACTCATTTAATAATCTGGGTACTGAAAAATAGCATATCTGTGGCTGTATGCCAGCAACCAGTTATGTTTTTCCATTGAATGATAATCCATAAAGTTTGTTTCATCCATTGGGTGGAAGGCTGTATTCCCTTGGCCTCCATAGTCTTCTCAAGCAGATAGTCCAACAAGTTTGTCACTCTGTCAGTAAAGAAATTACTTCTCATCTCACTTCGAAATGTCTTTCTCTGTATTTTGAGACTGCAACCTTTGATGTGAAAAATCTATATGTAATCAGGCTCAGCCATCAGGGTAGAGGGAAGTGAAGCCTTCCTGCAGGCTTTAAAGACCCGTGGATGTTAAAGACTTCAGCACAGTTTAAGATCTGTGAAGGAAATGCCGCAGTGTAGAAGCCTGCACCAGTTCCCTGGGGAAACTGGAGATCCCTGGAGAGCTTTTGAAGAATGGTCTTCCCAGAATATTATTTTCAAAATGCAGAGTAATGCAGCAAGATTTTCAGGCAGCTGAAGAATCAACTAGACTTCCTTCCACCCTACTCTCTGCAAAATCTTCATTGAATTCCCCCAGATTGCCATCTCTGTCACATCTGTTCTGACAATGCTACCTTCCATTTCAGTGCTTTGGATAATTTTCTTTCTCTCAGCTGGGATTTCCATCATCCACTTTATTTTCCTTTGGCAATAAGCTGCAGAGAATTGTGGACTCAGCCCAGTGCATCACGGACACCAGCCTCCCCTCCTTGGGCTCTGTCTTTACCTCTCGTCTTGGTGTAGCAGCCAGCATAATCAAAGACCCCACTCACCTGTGACATTCTCCCTTCTCTCCTCTTCCATCGGGTAGAAGATATAGGAGCCTGAGGGCACGTACCACCAGACTTAGGGACAGCTTCTACCCCACTGTGATAAGACTATTGAACGGTCCCCTTATATGATGAGATGGGCTACGACCTCACGATCTATCTTGTGACCTTGCACCTCATTGCACTGCACTTTCTCTGTAGCTGTGACACTTTACTCTGTACTGTTACTGTTTTTACCTGTACTACTTCAATGCACTCTGTACTAACTCAATGTAACTGCACTGTGTAATGAATTGACCTGTACGATCGGTTTGTAAGACAAGCTTTTCACTGTACCTCGGTACAAGTGACAACAATAAACAAATACCAATACCAATACCAATACCAATACCAGGCTGTGATTCTATTTCTGCTACTTACACTTCCTCTGGACCATTCTGTTGGCCAGTGGGATCAGTGCTTGGGGATCAGTGCTTGGGCCCCAGCTTTCTACCCATGATAAATCAATGATTTGGTTGATGGAACCAAATTTAATATGTCTAAGTTTGCAAACGGTATGAAACCCAGTGGGAACGTAAGTTGTGAAGAGGATGCAAGGTGGCTTCAAGACAATTTAGATAAGTTGAGTGAGTGAGCAAGTACATGGCAGATACAGGATAATGCGAAGTTTTCTACTTTGGTAGGAAAACCAGAAAGGCAGACTATTATTTCAATGGTGAAAGTTTGGGAAATGTTGATGTACAAAGGGATCTGAATATCCTTGTACGTCAGTCATTGGAAGCAGACGTGCGGGTGCAGCAAACAATTAAGAAGGCAGATAGTATATCAGACAAAAACAGAAAATGCTGGAAATGCTCAGCAGGTCAGGCCGTTTCTGTGGGAAGAGAAGCAGAGTCAATGCTTCAGGTCAGAGACTGTTCATCAGAACCGAAAAGGAGACAAAGTAAGTTTGTAAAGCTCCCTCTCATTTCTTTATATTGGCTATCTTTCCTTTACACTCTCAGTCCTTGTGAAGGGTCTCAACCCAAAATGCCGACCATCCCTTTGCCTCCACAGATGCTGCTTGACCTGTTGAGTTCTTCCAGCAGTTTGTTTTTTGCTCCAGATTCCAGCATCTGCAGTCTCTTGTGTCTCCACCTGAAATATTGTGTGCAGATACAATCTCCTTATCCAGGAAAAGATAAATTTCCCATAAAGGAAGTACAACGAAGATTTACGAGTCTGATACTTGAGATGACAAGACTATTGAGTGAGGGGAAATTGGATTAACTAGGCTTGTATTCTTCAGAGTTCAGAAGAATGAGAGGAGATGCCATTGAAGCATACAAAGTTCTGACAGAGCTTAACAGGTAGGATACAGAAAGGATGTATTCCCTAGGAAGATCTAGAATCACAGGTTACAGGCTAAGCATGCAGGGTAAGACATTTAGGACGAGATGAAGAGAAGTGTTTTCATTCAGAGGATGATGAAACTGTGGAATTCTCCACCAGGAGACTTTGAAAGCCTAGTAACTGAATATATTTAAGGAAGCGATAGTTAGCTTTCTTGGCACAAAAGGTATTATTGCCAGTCTTCCCAGTTCTGATGATGATTCATCATCCTGAAATGTTAGTTCCATTACTCCGTGGGCAGGTGCTGCCTGACCTGCTGAGCATTTCCAGATTATCTGTCAGATCCAGTTGCACAATTTTCTTTTCATCTAAGAAACATAACACTATGGTTTAATCAATCAGCATTTCAGAAGAAGGGTTGGGCACATGAGGTTAAGCCACTTCAACTGAAATCATTAAACAGGTATAGCAGGATGTGCAGCAGAGATGCCACTTTGTGCTGCCATGAGACAAAGAGAACGATGGCATGAAGGCAAGGTTCTAAAGCATGAATCTAAGGCAGCACCATCTTCAAAAAGAATCGAACTACCTCTGATTAAATGACAAATCAGATTGATGACTACAAAGTTGCGACAGTAAGTCTTGGAAGTATTACTTGCCCCTCCAGGATAGAGGTACGGACATAGAAAAACTACAGATGCAAAATTACCGCAGAGCTCCAGCAATGCTGCCTGGGAAATGTAGGAAAGGATGGTAAAGCAAATGGCCATACCTACTTTAAAGGAGTATTAACATAGAACATAACAGCACAGTACAGGCCCTTCGGCCCACGATGTTGTGCCGACATTTTATCCTGCTCTAAGATCTATCTAACTCTTCCCTCCCACATAGCCCTCCATTTCTCTATCATTCATGTACCTATCTAAGAGTCTCTTAAATGTCCCTAATGTATCTGCCTCCATCACCTCTGCCGTTGCTCCTTGAATGAACTCCTCATTCTCCCATAGGACCCGAAGGTCATTCATCTGCAGCTCCAGTTCCCTAACACGGTCTGTAAGGAGCTGCAGCTGGATGCACCTTGTGCAGATGTAGCTATCAGGGAGACTGGAAGTCTCCCAGAACTCCCACATCTCACAAGATGAACACACCACTGACCCTGGAGCCATTCTAACTACTCTAGCCTGGCACTAAAGGAAAATCAAAGAAAGAAAGAAAGAAAGAAACTTACCAGAGACTTACCTTAGCCTCCGCCTGCCGAAGCCTCTTGAGCCAAAGCCTCAAGCGCTCCACTCTAATCCTGGTCCACTCCAACAATGGCCACTCCCACAATGGCCACTCCGCTTATTCCTATTATTGGCTGCTGCTAATTAGCCAATCAACTATTAACAATTTGCAAATATGCCTCTGTTAGACTCCTGCAAGGTGAAACTCACAAGCACAAGCACAAGCACAGAGACTCACCTCTTTTCAAAACACCCGCTCCAAATCTCACTCCAACTCCCGACTCTGCAAGGTGAAACTCTTCGTCTACTTACTTCCATATCCTCAGAACTGGCCACTGGGTCTGACAAGGTCAAAGTTTTAGGCACTTCCCATGCAAATGGCAACGATAATAAAAATCATTTAGTAACTTTTACCTATTAACCTGCTTCTGTGTTTAGCCCTCTGAAATCATTAGCTGTACAGGAATTAAACCCAAGTCTCTTTGGAACCATATTGCAAGCTGGAAATCCCTCTGAACAATCCTTCTGTAGCAACTGTTGGGTGGTGTTTTACAGCATCTGGGCCATGTTATCAAGTGTGGAAATACACATCCTACATGTGTCATGCATAATACTGAAAGCCCGCATAAATCTTTGGGGAAAATGGCAGCTCCATGGACATCCACTGACAGTTCGTCAGAGCAGAAAGCTTGTCGCCAGCATGAAAGCATTAATATTCAGACTGCGGCTATATAAACCTTCAGGTCCATAGACAGACTCACTGATGACACATCTCAACCAGGGAGAGAAAACATCTCCACATCTTAACAATCCCATCATCGGATTTGACAACCATTGCAAACATAGATGATATGTCAGAGAGATTGGCAGAAGGAAATTGTTTGAACAAGCCCATTTCCTTCAATTACTTCTTTAATCTATTCCTAAATACTAAGAGGACCTTACTTACAAATCCCTCAAATTCTTCCATATCACCCTACCTTTAAAGTACTAGTATATCCTTAGCCAAAATACTCATTGGCATTGAGTTTTATCTGCACTATTCTGTCCCTTCAACAGTCTTCAACAATCTTAACAAAATCTCTTTGTAGTTTCCTTTTGGTCCTTCGAATTATTTACTGCAGAATTTTCCTCTTGGTTGCTAGCTTTGAATGGGCATGTAGTCTCCCTGCTCCCAAAATTATGTTCCATTAACCCCTGCCCTTCCACATACATTTTTAAAATACTTGTGCATTTTCCTTCAGTAAGATTCTGTTTCCAATTTCTGATCCTGATCCTAATAACCCTCTGCGTAATAAAGTAAATTCTTCTAGACTCTTGCATTGTTGTTTTAGTGAGGGGTTTAAGTTTATGACCTTCACTCACTGATTCAAAAACCAGTAGCTTTTTTCTATTTAGTTTTGTTGTAAGCCAGAATTTCAAACAACTCTATCAGATCTACTTTTTAAGCTTCTAGTAAAAGGAGCTCAATTTTCTCCATTCTTTCCTTGTTAAAGTAGCTTATCTCTGACATTATCTCAGCAAATCCTTTCTCCTTCTATTCACAAGTCTTCATGTTGGATTGGAAGAAAAGTGCAAAGACACCTTATTTCGTGCAGCTTGCTGCCTTTATTTTCTTTACATCACCTCGCAAGGATCCTGCATCCTGTGCATTGTGAAAGGGAAAATTTACAGTGCATCAATTTTAGCTTAGATGACTGTGAGGTAGATTAAATGTGAGTTCAAGTGGTTTTGGAGTCGACTGAGAGAACAGACTAGATTTGTATCCAAAAGTGTCAGACTGTGTATTGATCTTGAATTGAATGTCAGTGTGAAGCAGGTAACACATTCTGAGGGCGAAGTCCTCAGTCTTGTCGGACATTAGATCCAAGGCCTCCAATGGCATGATAACAATGCACTAAGAAAGCCAATCAGGAATCAGGAATACCCCTTACAACTCACCAGTTGGAGTGACTGGAACATTCATCTGCCTCTGATAGGTAGGCAGTTCCCAAGAGGGGCTGGGAGTTGGTGGGAGAGTGCAGCTGGGGAGAGGCCTTTAGTATTGCCATATAATCTGCTGAGGCATTCCTGTATCTCCTGATTTCACAGTGAGGTAACGGATGAAACAAAGATGTATCTAACCTTTGGGAGTCTTCAGTGGTGCCTTTAAAAATTGCTGGTTAGGTTGCAGTAGAACCAGAAAAACTGAGTTAACCAGAGATTCAGTGACTGTAGATAAAGAAAAAGAGAATCAGATACCAACAATTTATATCCACTCTTGTTGATGCTTTCTCATGCAGCCACATTAGTACTGACACTTGATCACTGTCATAGAAACAATGCGTCAAAGGCCCTGTTTTTGTGCTGTATGACTCCATGACTATTATGACTCTATGAGCCCTACTTAAGATCTAAACATGAATTGCAGCTACAGTTCTGCAATATGTTGTCTGCTTTGGAGCAATGTATACTGGAAGCATATTCTATAATACAATAACCTTAAAAATAAATATCACTGATCAGAGCCAACAACTAGGAAAATTAAATAGAAGTGCATTCAATTTAAGGAGCTCTTTGAAACAATTTATTCCACAGGTAATGAAGAATTCAGTGCTGCTGCCAATCCAGATGTGATTTGACCTAAAGCACTTCGGTACCCTTGCTTAATAGTGTCCTACTCACAGCATTGCTCTTGTCACCTTCATTTAAAATGATTGGGCTGATCAGGACACTCCAAAGTCAATCTGGTTTGGCATTTATCCTCCACTTGTTTCCTTGCCAAGCACAAAATCCACCAGTCCAACTGACGGCAGTGCCAGCATCAACACTGAAAAATGTGCCAAAAATGTTTTCAATCCTATGAAGTCAAACAGAACCATCTGCAACATTACTCTCTGTCAATAACCGCAGGGCTTGCTCTAATGGGTTCATAGCTTAAAGAGAGGGTGGAGAGGAAGAAATATCAACACTTATATTTTATCCATTATTGCCTTGTTGGCAGAGATAAACAGCAGAGCAGATAAGCCTGCAATGTTTGCGTTGGTGCAGATTCCTTTTTGAAAAATTGTGGATATGACAGGAATGTACTCTCTTTAAACCTGTATCTCATGTTTATCAATGAGGGGCCAGCAGAAGGAACATGACAGTGAAATTCTAGCCATGAAATTGATGAAATGCCGAAGTGCTAATAGTCTCCATGACCGGGTGCTACAGCATCTTGGCGTGGAAGGGAGGCACTGGTATTTGAGGACTGATAACAAAGCTTTTGTAGCAGGGCAGTGAATAAGCCAAGGATACATTCCACTTCTGGAAAAAAAGTTTCATCAAGGTAGTTAAGACAAAGTAAGGAGAATACAAATGACTAAACAGCAAGAATAACTTTCTAAAGATGAAATATATTCTGTCAATTAGGGATTGACCATCTCTGAAACACAGGTGTCTGAAGGTGTTTGCTGGTTTTAATGTGCAAAATCCAGGTGAAATAAATCAATCAAAGAACGGACACTGAATTAACAAATTGAGAGAAACCTACGTAAAACTCGCAGCACTAAACTTTACCAATTCTTGTCATTGTATATTTTAATACCACACAAAATCACCATTTTTAGAAGCCAAACAAAGCAAGGATGGTTTTTTGATGAAGAATCTATAAGTAACTTCCTGAATCAAATTACCTGGGCAATGGAATATGGCACTGCACTAACAAAGGTGTACGTCTATTCCAAGCATGGGGGAGTAGAAGCCACCCTCTTTCCTTCTGTGACTTAAACAATGCAGATGAGGGAAATCACTGTTCTTTCATGTTCTAACACCAATAATTTAATTTATTGACAAAATGCTGAGCATACTGTGTTGAAAATATTCTGGAACTATCAGCAGATCAAACAGTATCTGCGGAGAGAGAAACAGAGTTAACACTTCAAGTCCATGACCTTTCATTGTATCAGTGACCTGATTTGGCTTCAAAAGTAAAACTCAGCAACTTCACGTGGCATTGGATTGTATGGGCAATAGTTTTAATTTGTGAGAACAGTATCAAACAAATGATCCATAAACAACATTGCTGCTGAAGCTGAAAATCGGAATTAAAATAGAAATTGCTTGAAATGTTCATCAGGTGAGGGAGAATCTGTGGTGAGAGACACAAAGTTAACTTTTCAGGTCAATCTTCTTTCATCACTTTTATCCTAAAATTGGTGATTTTCTTTCGGTTTTCTGTTATATATCTGCTGATTTTCTTTCCTTGAATCAGGAGAGCTATCTGCTGGGCAACTGGATTAATTACCAAAATGTAAAATTACCCACTATAAAAGTGGAATTACAGAAAACTGCTGAGTGTGCTCAGACAGTTCTTTCCCTGAGATTTACACCTTGTTTGCATCTGATGCACATTGTCTGCCTCCATATAGAAAACACCCAATTTTAATTCCATTCAAAGCACAGGACAACTCAAATCTTCCGGTTCTTACATGTGGTAATTAGAACATAAGAACATAGGAAATAGGAGCAGAAAAAGGCCATGCAGCCCCCACGTCTGCTCTCCCACTTAATAAGATTCTGGCTGATCTGATCTTCAGCTTCCATTTCCTTGCCAAAACCTCTATAATCCTTGGTTCCTCTGTAAGTCAAAATCTGTCCATCTCAGCCTTGATTATTCTGAATGGCTCAGCATCAAAACTGTCCAGATATAGAATTCTAAAGACTCATAACCTTCTAGGAGAAGTAATTTATCCTCATTTCTACCTTAAATTATCTCTAAATGATTCATAAATTCACCAATGACACCACTGTTGTTGGTAAAATCTCAGATGGCGATGAGGAGGTATACAGGAGTGAGATAGATCAACTGGTTGAGTGGTGTCGCAACAACAACCTCACACTCAACGTCAGCAAGACCAAGGAACTGGTTGTGGACTTCAGGAAGGAGAAGTCCGGAGAAGACACACCAGTCTTCATTGAGGGGTCAGCGGTGGAAAGGGTGAGCAGCTTCAAGTTCCTGGGTGCCAACATCTCAGAGAATCTATCCTGTGCCCAACACATTGATGCAATCATGAAGGCGGCACACCAGCGGCTCTACTTCATTAGGAGTTTGAGGAGATTTGGTATGTCACCAAAGGCTCTTACAAATTTCTATAGATGTACAGTGGAGAGCATCCTTACTGGCTGCATGACAGCCTGGTATGGAGCCTCTAAAGTACAGGATCAAAAGAGGCTTCAGAGGGTTGTAGACTCAGCCAGCTCCATCAGGGGCACAACCTTCCCCACCATCGAAGACATTTTCAAGAAGCCCAGGAATCAATCTAATGAACCTTGCCTGCGCTGCTTCTAAAACCTCAGCTTCCAATATGCTTCTGAGACTTTGGCAACTTACAGCACACACCTCAAATCACTGGAGAGGTAGCATCAAACTTGCCACTGCAATATCCCCAAAATCCATGAGCCGGAAAAGTTAACCAATGTCAGCGTCCTCTCCCAGTCCAGCATCTCCAACATTGAGACTCCAATCATGTTCAGTCAGCTCTGGTGATTTGACTCTGTCTCTGGGCTCTGTCACTGCAAGAAATTTCCAAGAGTTTGGAGAAACTGCTTCATGAACCTCCTCAAAACTTCTCAAAACTCAGTTTATGTTCAACATTTGGAATTAAGACTGATATGCCTTTTTATATTTTCTATTTCACAATTTTGCCTCAAACTTTATCCCAGGTCAACAACACATTCTATAGGGCAGGATGTTAAACTTTGCTTCTGAATGTCAATTCAACTAACTTCAAAGGGAATGCATCTTTAAGGCAATTCTCAATGCATTGCCACTGCTACACATCGTGCTTAGCACTGTTGACTTGAGATAAATTTCTAGAAACTTATGCTTTACATGTACACTTCATAATGACTAGAAGTACTGATGAAGAATTAACTTACCTGTTTTCAAATTGCATCAATGCACTTTATTTTAAATCTTGGCACCAAAGACTGAAACAATGAACAGCTTGTGAGTGGAACACTGAGAAAATAAAACAGTTGTTCAGTTAACAGATCCCTGTGCCATCCAGACTCACTTTACATTGGAGTTATTGACAGGAGAGACGTGTGTTTATGTGCTGAAGGTTGACCCTTCAACCACATAAATGGTTCCTTCTCTTCACTCAGCTCCTGATTCATGAGCCTTGATGGAACTTTCTCACATTTGTCTAGGACAGGCAAAGACAGATGACTCATAAATAATTGTTTTAAAATCTTGAATATTCAATGAACCACTAACTTGTAAGTGATTAGTTTCAGGGGATTTTATTTACTTTATTGAGTTTCAGAATAAAAATAAATTATTGGAGGTCTACATGTTTAGATATATTTTCATGCAAATTAGACAATGCATTAGTCTTGTAAGTGTGTACAATTTTTATTGAATGATGACCTAAGGTTGACAATGTCGTGCTCCTGCACTTCAAGATGGAACTTAGCCTCACAAGGAGACTTAGTTAGAAAAGGCATTACTGTATCATGGAGCCCTAGAGCCTAAATATTTAATCTGCAATCTCCATGAGTATGCTTTACCCAAAGGAAGATAGGATATATGGAATCACCCTTCTTACTCCTTTCTAAGGAGCTTTTATTGAAAGCTATGTTAGCTCTGGGCTCAATTATTTCAATCATCTCCTGAGCAGCCTCATACCTGGGTGCAGAGGAGATCATCAGAATGTTACCTGGGGTGGAGTCCTTCAGTTATGAGGAGAGACTGGATAAGCTGGGTTTGTTTTCCTTGGAGTGGAGCAGGCTGAGGGGGAACCTGATAGAAATTATACAGAATTATGAGGGCCATAAATCGGGCATAAGTAGGAGACTTTTCCCCATAGCAGAGGTGTCCTAAGCTAGAGGGCATAGGTTTAGGGTAAAGGGGATCTAAGGAGGATTTTTTTCACCCAGAGGGTGGTTGGAATCTAGAATGTACTGTCTAGTGTTCTCATAACATTTGAGAAGTATCGAGACATAGAAGGCTCATAAATGGAATTAGTATGGAAGTGTACCTGATGGTTAACATGGAGATGGTAGGCTGAAGGGTCTGTTTTCATGCTGTCCGTAAGCTTGGGAATACCTGAAACTCTTATTCACCCATCTCCACAGTCTGCGTGTTGACCTGCATTGGCTTCCAATACTGAAAAGCTTCAATTGTAAAATTCAGTCCTTTGTGTTCAAATCTCTCATGTCCTTGTATCAAACAAGCTGGTCATTGACTTCAGGAAGCAGGGCGGAGCACACGCCCCTGTCAGTATCAATGGTGCTGAGGTAGAGATGGCTGAGAGCTTTAAGTTCCAAGGTGTAAACATAACCAATAGCTTGTCCTGGCCCAACCACATAGATGCTATGGCCAAGAAAGCACATCAGCACCTCTACTTCCTCAGAGGGCTAAGGAAATCAGCATGTCCCTGTTGAACCAATTTTCATAGATGCATCATAGAAAGCATCCTATCTGGATGCATCACAGCTTGGTATGGTATCTGCTCTGCCGAAGATTGCAAAAAATTGCAGAGAGTTGTGGACACAGCTCAGTCCATCATGAAAACCAGCTTCCCGTCCCTGAACTCTGTCTACACTTCTTGCTACCTCGGGAAAGCAGGCAATATAATCAAAGACCCCTCCCACCTCCGACATTCTCTCTTCTCCCCCCCTCCATTGGGCAGAAGATACAAAAGCTTGAAAATATGCACCACTAGGCTCAATGTCAGCTTCTATCCCACTGTTATAAAACTCTTGAACAGACCTCTTTAATGATAAAGATGAACTCTTGACCTCACAATCTACCCTGTCATCAACCTTGCATCTTATTGTCTACCTGCACTGCACTTTCTCTGCAACTGTTACTATAACACAATATTTTGCATTCTGTTATTGTTCTTCCCTTCGTACTACCCTGATGTACTTATGCTTTGAAACGTTCTGCGTGGATGGCATGCAAAACAAAGTTTTTCACTGTACCTCGGTACATCTGACAATAATAAACCAATTTGCTAATTATCTTGCTATGTACGTAAACCTTCCCAGGATCCCATTCTTCTCCAAATCCTCACTTCTGCAAAGACCCAATCCACCTAATGATTTTATCTGCCTCTGTGTCCTAAGCTCTTGAATTCCCTTTCTAAATCCTCCCTCTTTAACCTCTCTCTCTAACACTTTAAGATGCTCTTCCAAACCTACCTCTTTGACAAAGTGTTCAGTCACCTGTCCTGACTTCTTATCTGACCGGACCTTTCAGGAGAGAAAGTTAAAAATAACTCCACAAGTGGAGGATGGTAACAATTCAGAATTTTCTTCCTCAAACAGTATTTCATGCTTGGTCAGTTATTAAATTTAAATCTGAGATTGATGAATTGATATTAAGGTAGGTTATGGAGCTAGGTTACAGATCAGCCTTGATCTTATTGTTTGGTGAAGCAGGTTTGACAGACTTAATGGGTGCTCCTCTTGCAGTCTTCATGCGCTGTAATGAGAAATGTTTGACAATGCAGTTGTGCAACACTTTGTGGCATTATGCACTATGCAAGTGGATGCTGTTGCTGGAGACAGAAGAGACTTCAGGTCTGGAACCTGGAGCAAAATATAAGCCGCTGGAGGAAGTCAGCAGGTCAGGCAGCATCTGTGGAGGGAAATGGACAGTCAATGTTTCGGCTCAAGACCCTCTGTCTGGATCATCGATACTCAGTTTGGGTTTGCCAGGAGTATTCATCTCGAGACCTCAAAATGGCTTTGATCCAAGCATAGACCAAAGAGATGGACTCTAGAGGCAAGATGAGAGTGACTGCCCTTGACATCAAGGCAACACTTCACTGCATGTGCCATTAAGAAGCCTTTATAAAGTTGAGTCAATGAGCATCACAAGGACAACACTCAAATAGCTGGAGTCATATCTCACATAGAGAACGGTGATTGGAGGTCAATTGTCGCAGCTTCAGGACATCACTGCAGGAGCTGCTCAGAGCAGTGTCCAACCATCTTCTTCAGTTGCTTCATCAGTTCCCTCCACCTTAAGGTCACATAAGCAGAGATGGCTGACAATTGTACAATGAATCGTACAATTGTCAGTAAATGAAGAGGCCGCATCTGAATATATCACTCGGGCATGCGCTGATCTGTGACATCCATGCTACAAAAATAGCAGGCATCAACCGCCTCCAAAGAGAGAGAGTCTGACCATATAACTCTTGAACTTCAGTGGCATTATCATCACCATGTCTCCCACCATTGGTATCCTGACGGTCACAATTTGTCCAGAAATGAACTGGACCAGCCAGATAAATACCGTGGCTACAAGAGCAAGTCAGAGGTGGGGTATCTTGTAGGGAGTGACTTGACTCCTGACACACCAAATCCTTTCCACCATCAATAAGGCACAAGTCAGAAGAGTGGTGGAATATCTCACTTGTGTGGATGAGTCCAGCAACATTTAGGAAATTCACCATCACACAGAACAAAGCAACCAATATCCTAAACATTTATTCTATCCACCACTGGGGCAAAGTGGTGTAATGTATTTCATCTACAAAACACTCTGCAATTACTCACCTAGACTATTTCAACAGCACCTCCTAATTCTGCAAAGTCTATCATGAAGGAAGACACAGCTAACAGGTGCATGGGAGCACCACCACCTACAGGTTTCCCTCCAAGTAACACACCATCCTGACCTGGATACATGTTGCAATTCTTTCATTGTTGCTGGATCTAAATCCTTGAACTCTCTGCCTAATATCTCTTCATCAGAAGCAGTTCAAGAACTTGGCTCTCCCCCACCTTCTCAAAGAGCAATTAAGAATGTTGGTCTTTTCAGCTAAGACCAGAGCCCAAAAAATGAATGAATGAAACTCTTTTGTTGCTTCTTCACTTTAAAAATGTTGATCCGGTGACTCCACATTATATGTACAAGCAGCATCACCCACCAACAACTCAAGGGCAACTAGAGATTGGCAAGAAAAGCTGACCTTGCCAACCACACCTGCATCCTGTAGATTAATAAAAACAGAATTAGCTAAGTACCTGGAGCAATCCTTGGCAATCACCTGTGGTCCTGTCACTGGTTTTGATAGGCTACAGTTAAACCTAATCCAAATTCCAGACTTCATTGTTGCACGTATATTGATCACAAATCAATGAGAGAACATCCTTGGGGGGGGGGGGGGCTTTCCTATATAAATATTTTCTGGCATAGACGACATCTTTTAAGTTACAGGACATACCAGATTTTCCTGCATGATAAGATGGCATACATTTTGAGTCAGAACAGAACTTTGTGTATCCTTGATTTGTGACGGTTTACTATTATATTGCAAGGGTTTTCACCTACCCAGCTAGAAATTCTTGTTAACAAACAGAGCAGAAATTGTGAATTTTTAATAATGATTATGAATGCCTGCAATTTTTTCCTTGCAGTTTGTAAATGCCATCACACTGAGAGAGTTGACGCACATTTATATTTATGGGTGTGGATGATTTGGTTTTTCTGGCAAGTCCCAGTCCCGTAAGCTGCCCATTCAGCAATAGCACACATTTAAAATAAATCTCTTGTTCAGAATTCCTGAATGTATCCTATCAAAATATCCATCATATAGTTCATTACATTAGCTTGACCCATGTAAGTATTTCTCCATATGAAGACATCTTCAACCAAACCTTTAAGCAATAAATCACTGTTTATTATCTCATTCAGAGGATTTTCAGTTTTGCTGACACAGCTATTCAAAAAATTAGAAGCAATATTGTTGAAAACTTCTGATGTGGAACATGAATTCATTGTCCCATCAACCCTGCCTGCCACCTCCCCCTGACATCAACAAGGTCTAATGCTCCTGGTGCTATTTCACATCATTCATGCCGTGGCAGTGACTTGCAGCCAGGTCTTGATTTTTCCACGTTAGGTCGCAGAGGGATTTAAATTCCCCCAGCTGTACACTAGTTAAAGCACTTACATAAAATTCCTCTGTGTGCTATTTGAAGACAGTTGTTAATTCATTTATTTTAAAGGCATCTTTACTTCAGTCAGCGTGTTATCCAGTGTAAGGGAAAGATAAAATGGCAGCATATTGTAAAGCTATTTCCACATGGGTCTTCTCCCAGCAAGAAAGTACATATCAGAAATTCAGCCACGCCCTGCGGAATCTGACAATCATTCCTGATGTGTATCCAGATGAAGCATTCTCTAGTTTGCTTTCGTTCAGAATATGTGAAATATTTCTGCAAGGAAATGAAAATGCCTGGCATCTCATCAAAGTGATACTCAAGGGGGTCGTGGGAGACAAACCCTTATCTCCTTCCGCAAACTATAAACGCTTGCTCTTAGCCTGCTGTAATTGCTTATGTTTTCTGGCATTAAAAACACGATTTTACTGATGTAAATACATTGTCTTGCTTAATGAGAGCGAGATGCATTGCTCCAATTTCGCACATTGATTCGCACAATGTTACCTTACAGATTTGTTGCTTGAAGCTCTCTCCTCTACAGCAGAGCTGCTCTGTTGATGCTTGCAGCTCCAATCCACAAGAAAGTTCTAGAAAACAGCTTCCAGATTGTGAGTTCATAATATGGCCTTCCCTGAATGTGCTTTTAGTGGGATTTTCTTTCTAAAACACTCAAGCAATTTCTGTGGTTAAAAGAAAGCTGCAATAGAATAAACTGTGTTTACAAGGAGGAATGCTGTGATGCTAGTGGGTTGCAGGGAAGGAGGGAATAAAATTAGTAAGCAGAGGTGAGCACCTTTTGTGCTTTAGCAAGACATCACATACTATCAATGGGAACACATTTTTGTCGTGGATTATATACCCCATCACAGATAAAAGTCATCATGTGTTCATAAACAGAGACACAGAGTACTCCTGAACAATTTTAACAGGGCAATGATTTCCCTTTAATTGTAGTGAGACAGCGACTCAACCACAATAAGAAGTTGATTTGAATCAAACCATTCCTCTGTTATCTTCATACCCCCATATTTTCCTTTGCCCTCCTTGTAGGAGAATGCAACACTTTTTAAATGCCTTTAAAAGCAAAGCCTGTGTGCCCTTTACTAAAACAACATGCATGACTTCTTAAGTATTTAATAGCATTTTTTTCTCTGGACAACATCCACCAGAAGGCCCTCTTAGCGTGAAGCTGTTCTGCCTTTTTATTGCATCCTGTTCATTGCCGTGAGCTGTGGGCTGCCAACAGCTGAAGCTGTAGGGGTGAAACTGGTGAGTGTGCAGTTTGCCACCAGCCACAAGCAGCGACAATAAACCAAACAGCTCATTGCGCACTGTCATCACCCTCAACAAGCCATTTCAGAATAGGTGCTGGGCTTTGAAATCAGATGCCAAGATGAGAAAGGTCCTGTGGGATTGTGGAATTCAAAAATGACTTTATCTTCAAACGGGCCTAAACAGGATTGTGCACATTCCCTGCATCCACTTCACTGCTTGTTTTTCTTTAAATTTTAAGTCTTCTATGCTACACTTAAAGATGTATCCAGATAACAGGAAGCTATTGCATTGCTAGCACTTGGATGTGAAACAGGGAGGAGAATCTCGAACATTATATATCAGCAGGGTAAAATTCACTTGCAGAGATACAGAGTGAGACCATCTACTTCACTGATAAGAGAAACCCTCTTATCAATCAAATGCGTGGAATCATTGCATCAATGTTTTTCTTTCCAGGAGGAGGAATCCTTCCCTTTCCAAAACTTATCCATATTTTGCTTAACAGTTATTGGGAAAATCCAGCCAAAAGCTAAAGTGGGCCAGGGTCATTGGAAGGACAACAAAATGAATTACCAGACAGAGTGCATGGAATTCTTCCTCAAAGGGAACTGCACACTCTTTAGATGAAACTAGTGACCAAAGAATCCATTAGATACAGCAAATGTTGTACTTTATTCAAGAAGGGCAGGAGGGAGAAGCTCAGTATTTACAGGCCAGTGAGTTTGTCATCAGTCGTAGGAAAGTTATTGGAAAATATTCCAAGAACAGGATTAATCTACATTTGGAAGAACCATAGAACAATACAGCACAATACAGGCCCTTCGGCCCACCATGTTGTGACGTCCTTCAAACCACTCCTAAGACTATCTAACCCCTTCCTCCCACATATCCCTCTATCTTAAATTCCTCCATATGCTTACCTAACAATCTCTTGAACTTGACCAATGTATCAGCCTCCACCACCACCCCAGGCAGCACATTCCATGCACCAACCACTCTCTGGGTGAAAAACCTCCCTCTGACATCACCCTTGAACTTCCACCCCATTACCTTAAAGCCATGCCCCCTTGTATTGAGCATTTGTGCCCTGGGAAAGAGGCGCTGGCTGTCCACTCTATCTATTCCTCTTAATATTTTGTATACATCTATCATGTCTCCCCTCATCCTCCTTCTCTCCAATGAGTAAAGCCCTAGCTCCTTTAGTCTCTCTTCATAATCCATACTCTCTAATCCAGGCAGCATCCTGGTAAATCTCCTCTGCACCCTTTCCAACGCCTCCACATCCTTCCTATAATGAGGCGACCAGAACTGGACACAGTACTCTAAGCATGGTCTAACCAGAGTTTTATAAAGCTCCATCATTACTTCGAGGCTCTTAAACTCTATCCCACAACTTATGAATGCTAACATCCCATAAACTTTCTTAACTAACCTATCCACCTGTGTGGCAACTTTCAGTGATCTGTGGATATGAACCCCCAGATCCCTCTGCTCCTCTACAGTGCCCAGAATCCTGCCATTTACCTTGTACTCCGCCTTGGAGTTTGTCCTTCCAAAGTGTACCACCTCACACTTCTCTGGATTGAACTCCATCTGCCACTTGTCAGCCCAGCTCTGCATCCTATAAATATCCCTCTGTAAGCTTCAACAGCCCTCCACACTATCCACAGCACCACCGATCTTTGTGTCACCTGCAAACTTTCTAACCCACCCTTCCACCCCCTCATCTAAGTCATTAACAACTATCACAAAAAGTAGAGGTCCCAGAACCGATCCCTGTGGGACACCACTAGTCACAGCCCTCCAATCCGAATGCACTCCCTCCACCACAACCCTTTGCTTTCTACAGGCAAGCCAATTCTGAATCCACATGGCCAAGCGTCCCTGGAAGCCTTGGCCTCTGGCCTTCTGAAGAAGCCTACCATGCGGAACCTTGTCAAACACCTTACTAAAATCCATGTAGACCACATCTACTGCACTACCCTCATCAATCTTCCTGGTCACCTCCTCAAAGAGCCCTAACAGGCTTGTGAGGCAAGATTTTCCCTTCACAAATCCATGCTGGCTGTCCCTAATCAGTCCATGATTCTCTAAATGCTCATAGATCCTATCTCTTAGAATCCTTTCCAACAGCTTGCCCACTACAGACGTAAGGCTCACTGGTCTGTAATTCCCTGGACTATCCCTACTACCTTCATTGAATAAGGGGACAACCATACTGCCACCCTCCAATCCTCTGGTTCCATCCCATGGAAAACGATGGCTCAAAGATCCTAGCCAAAGGTTCAGCAATCTGCTCCCTTGCCTCACGAAGCAGCCTGGGGAATATTCCGTCAGGCCCCGGGGACTTATCTGTCCTAATATTTTCTAACAGCTCCAACACATCCTCTCTCTTGACACCTACATACTCTAGAACCAACACTGTCCTCAGCGTCATCAAGACCCCTCTCCTTGGTGAATACTGAAGAGAAGTATTCATTGAGAACCTCACCCACTTCCACAGCTTCCAGGCACATCTTCCCACCTTTGTCTTTTATCGGATCCACCTTTACTCTAGCCATCCTTCTGCTCTTCACATATGAGTAAAAAGCCTTGGGATTCTCCTTAACCCTACTCGCCAAAGCCTTTTCATGTCCCCTTTTCGCTCTCCTCAGCCCCTTCTTAAGTTCCCTCCTTGCTACTCTATATTCCTCACGAGCCCTATCCGATCCTTGCTGCTTACACCTTATGTATGCTGCCTTCTTCTTCCTAACTAGATGTTCCTCCTCCCTTGTCACCCATGGTTCCTTCACCCTGCCATTCCTTCTCTGCCTCACCGGGACAAATTTATCCCTAACATCCTGCAAGAGATCCCTGAACATCGACCACATCTCTACAGTACATTTCCCCTCAAAAGTCACCCCAATTTACACTCTCAAGTTCTTGCCTTATAGCCCCATAATTCACCTTTCCCCAATTAAATATCTTCCCGTCCTCTTTGCTCCTATCCCTGTCCACGACAATTCTAAAGGTTATGGAGCAGTGGTCACTGTCCCCCAAATGCTCACCCACCGATAGATCTGTCACCTGACCCAGTTCATTACCTAAAACTAGATCTAATATGGCATTCCCTCTAGTCGGCCTGTCAACATACTGTGACAAGAATCTGTCCTGGACACACTTAACAAAGTCCGCCCCGTCTAAACCTTTGGCACTAAGCAGGTGCCAATCAATATTTGGGAAGTTGAAGTCTCCCACTATAATAACACTGTTATTTTCGCATCTTTCCAAAATCTGCCTCCCAATCTGCTCCTCAGTATCCCTACTGCTACCAGGGGGCCTATAGAATATTCCCGGTTGAGTGACTGCTCCTTTCTTTTTCCTAACTTCCACCCATATTGACTCTAGAGAGGATCCTTCTACATTATCCACCCTTTCTGCCACTGTAATAGTGTCCCTGACCAATATCGCCACCCCTCCTCCTCTTCTCCCACCCCCCCATCCCTTTTAAAACACTGAAAACCAGTAACATTCAATATCCATTCCTGCCCTGATGTCAGCCATGTCTCTGTAATAGCCACAATATCATAATCCCATGTACTTATCCAAGCTCTCAGTTCACCTCCCTTATTCCTGATGCTTCTTGCATTTAAGTAAATGCACTTTAGCCCATCCGCCTTACCACTTCTATAGCCTGTACTCTGCCTCTCCTTCCTCAAAGCCTCTCTACCTGTTAGATCTGACTTTTCCCCATCCCCTTCTTCCTCTGACCTACTCCTCCGGTTCCCATCCCCCTGGCAAACTAGTTAAACCCTCCCGAACCACCCTAGCAAACCTGGCTGCAAGGATATTGGGCCTCCTCAGGTTCGGCTGTAACCCATCCTCTCTGTACAGGTCCCACCTTCCCCAGAAGAGATCCCAATGATCCAAAAATCTAAAACCCTCCCTCCTGCACCAACTTCTCAGCCACACATTTATTTGCCAACTCCTCCTATTCCTAACTTCACTATCACGTGGCACTGGTAGCAATCCTGAGATTGCTACCCTTGAGGTCCTGTTCTTCAGCCTTCTGCCTACCTCCCTAAACTCACTTTTCAGGACCTCATCCCTCTTCCTACCTATGTCATTGGTACCAACATGAACCATGACTTCTGGCTGTTCTCCCTCCCGCTCAAGAATCCTGTGGACCCGATCAGAGACATCCCGGATCCTGGCACCTGGAAGGCAACATACCATCCAGGATTCATGCTCACTGCCACAGAACCTCCTATCTGTTTCCCTGACTATCAAGTCCCCTATAACTACTGCCTTGCTCTTCTCCTCCCTTTCCTTCTGAGCAGCGGGACCAGTCCCAGTGCCATAGACCTTGCTACTGCTACTAGGCCCCTGCAGGTCATCCCCCCAAACAGCTCCAAAGCTGAAAACCTGTTATTGAGGGGAACAGCCTCCGGGGTCCTCTCCACTATCTGCCTGTTTGTTTTCTTTTTCTTTTTCCCTCCCCTGACAGTCACCCTTCTATCTACTTCCTGGACTCCAGAAGTACCTGCTCTAAGGGGGGTGACTGTCTCCTGATGTACAGTATCTACATAACTGTCTCCCTCCCTGATGCTCTGCAGTGTTTGAAGCTGCAACTCCAGCTCATCAATTCTGAGCCGAAGTTCCTCCAGCCTCAAGCACTTACTGCAGATGTGGCCATCGTGGACCGCAGCAAGGTCCACGAGCTCCCACATCAAGCAGCTGCAGCACACCACCATGTCCTCCATCTGAACTAATTCTTTTCTTCCCCCCCCTACCTAGTTTTTCCCTACTTAAAAATTTCTAACAGATAACAGGTAAACCTTACCTTTACTTACCAGCTACTCACCTGCCTCACCTCTTTAAGCTGAAGCCCCTTGAGCCAAAGCTCAAATCACTCTGCTCCCTCTCACTCCACTGCCCACTCTGACGCTGCCCGCTGGATATGGCAGTCTTCTTTTTAAACTGTGCACGCTAACGACTGACGTCACGCGCCTGCGCACTTACTCCCCACTATCTCCGAAACCATTAGAAGAAAGAGAAAAAAACACTTATCTCCTCGGAACTCCTCGGTTGTTTCCATGCGCTGGCCTCTCGTTCCCGAAGGGCAGGGATTTATCAAAGATAGTCAGCATGGTTTTAGTTAGGGGAAATCTTGTCTAACCAATTTGATTGAATTTTTGAAAGAAATGACCAAGTGTATTGATAAGGGCAGTGTGGTTGATGTAGTCTACATGGATTTCAGTAAGGCTTTTGACAAGGTCACATGGGACACTGGTCAAAAAGATTAGAGGCCATGAGATCCAAGGCAAATTGACAACTTGAATCCAAAATTACCTCGGTAATAGAAAGCAGAGGATGATGGTGGATGCTTGTAACTGTTTGTAATGTACATTAACAATTTGGATGGTAATTTAGGAGGTATAATTAATAAAATTGCTGATGACCTGTAATTGCTGGTGCTGATAGTGGGGAAGGTAATCTTAGGATACAGGATTATATAAATTGATAAAATGGGCAGAGCAATAGCAGGTGGAATATGGTAATTGTAAAATGATACACTTTAGGAGGATTAATAGGGTCAGGGATATACACAATGAATGGTAGGATTCTATGGTGTATCGAGTACAAGTTCCTGAAGGTGGAGGCAAGGTTTAATAAGGTGGTCAAGAAGGCATACAGGATGCTTGACTGCATTAGCCAGGCATAGAATATAAGAGCAGAGGGGTTATGATGCAATTGTATAAAACATTTCTTAGATCCTAACTAGAATATTGTGTATAGTTCTGGTCACCACATTATAGGAAGGGTGTGGTTGCACTGGAAAGGGTGCAGAGGAGATTCACCAGGATGTTGTTTGGGATGAGTTTTCAGTTACAAGGAGAGACGGGATAGCCTGGGGTTGTTTTCCTTGGAGCAGAGAAGGCTGAGGGGGGAACCTGATAGATGTACTTAAGATTACGCAGGGCACAGATCGGGTAGGTAGTGAGAATCTTCTCCCCGTAGCAGATGTGTCTAAAACCAGAATTTTAAGATGAAGGGTAGAAGGTTTCGAGGGGATCTGAGGAAGGCAATTTTCCTCCCAGAGGGTGGTTGGAATCTGGAACTTACTGCCTGAGCAGGTGGTAGAGGCAGATACTCTCAGAGCATGAAAGAAATATCTAAATAAGCAATTGAAGTTTAAAAGAGATTTGGACAGTTACATAGATAGGAAAGGTTTAGAGGAATATGGGTCAAATGCAGACAGATGGGACTAGCTCAGGTAGGCAACTTGGTTGGCATGGATGAGTTGGGCTGAAGGGCCTGTTTCCATCCTGTATAACTCTGACTATGAATCACCAAGGCACAGCCATAGGCCAATTGCTGGAAAATAGATGGGTTCTTGATGGTCAGTAAGGACATGGTAAGTAGAAGGGTCTGTTTCTATGCCTAATAACTCTATGATACTATGATTCCTGCTCATCAACATAACAACATAACAAATTGAATGGTCCCTACTGACAGACCGCATGCTAAAGCACTACACATTCCATTATAATTTCGGCTGCTCTAGCTAATCTGCAAGGACATAAGAAAGATTGTATTGAAAATGGCTAACTTAAATTATCACAAATAATAAAAAAAGCAATTTATAAATAATAGTAATAAACTGAATCCTGGAGATGCAGTATATTCATAAAAGTAAGCAATAATAACATTTCTTTCAAAGAATGCCTTGTATGTCTCCAGCATCCCCAATTCTTCAACTTCACAGCCATAGAATTAATTTTTTTCTGGTCACTGTTTTTGTAGGGAAACGGTACAATTGAATCTTGAAAGAGTTTTATAAATAGAATGTGTGTTCGGACGAACACATTGAAAGGTATTAGTTATAGTCACATTTGTGCAACATCATGAGACAATATTGTTCTTGTCAAAAAAATTAAAAATGGATACCTACACATTACTAAATCACCACTCTTTCAGCTGGTTATCAGTAAAATAACTGAGTGCTGCACGAGGAAGGTTCAACAACCCCCAAGGGAAAATCATATATCAAATGTGACAGCCTCTGCTTGGCAGTCAAATAGAAATATATTAACCCCCTTTGTACATTGTTTCCATTGTGGTCATCCTATGGGAAAAGCTCTGAGGCCAATGTAGTACTGGGGCTAATGTACTTTCAAAATGTTAGGGTGAACAGTTAAGACATCACTGGGCTGCTTCACTGACAAAAAGTGGCCAGTCCAGAATTTAACTACATCTCAACATTTGGGCTGCTAACAGTCTATAAACAGTTCTCATTTATCATTTTAGCCACAACTGCAGCTGACACGCCCTGCAGTCCAAAGTTACACCTCCTGCCACAGCAGGCCTCCTTCCAGACATAATACCTGCTGGGATGTCCATCAGTCCAGCAGAGAGGCCTGACGGAAGATGCCTCCCTTTAAATCTGAAACACATGGATGAAACAGTCTATTTCCTGGTCATTATGGGTAATGAAATGGACAACTACAATGGGAGGGAAATTCATTGCTGTTTCTAACCTGCAGGCCCAATAAAGTAAATAAAATAGGAAGAAGAAAGTGTTTAAATTGAACTCATTTTCTTGCAAAGAAGGAACTAACACACATGAAAAGTTTCCTATCAATTAATTGATAATATTCAAAAAAAAATCCTTGGTGCTTTCATTTTAATTAAAGAAGTAGAAGGGATAATGAACTTTAAATTCATCTGCTTATATGTGCACTCTGAGCACAGTTGTCATTCTAAAAAGCGTTAACAAATTAATGGCCTTCTTTTTTTGCTTGTTAGGTGCTGCTGACGTTTTGTTAAGGTCTGATCATGAAAGTCTTATGAAGAATTACGTGGTGAGGTGCAGTGGGAGACAATGTAGTGTGAGTGAGGGGAGAAAAAGAGGTAGAAACAGAATGTGACTCCTGATCTGATGGTCAGAATTAATGATACACATTGACCAGAAAGGAATTATTCTGAAATTTTGCCATTGACTGAGGTGAGTTATCAGAGGAGTTTTCAACCCTGCAGTGAGTGGCACTTGGCAGAGCAGGAACAGCATAAAAATGTGCTTCTGGGATCGAAGAGGCCGAGAGACTGTGTGACAGGTGGAGAGAATAACCACACTAGATAGGTCCAGTGCAAGAGCCAACAAACTTATGATCAGACTTAGATGAGAAGCAGTGATTAAGAACACCACTGGATAACTGCTACCAGTAAGGGCTGACACTGTACTAAACCCTTTTGATACAATGGCCTCAAATTTGTTTTTTGCCACAGTGGACTCGGATCATTGGTGGAGCAGCACTTGCACCACCTCTCACCTGGGGGCTCCCTGGATCCTGAGTCAATTCCAAATTGACGGCAGGCCTAGTGATTGTGTGTGTGAGTTCTTATTCTAACAGCAGGTACCATCAGGAATAAAATGGATCATTAAGTGATATGAAGAACCACTAAAACACAATCATCCTGTTTATTCCCTTCCCTACAAATCCTCTGTGAGTGTGTGCACATGTCATACCTATATATCACATATTTACATAGAATACACTGCGTTCCCCACTTTGAAAAGGTGTGATTCACATATTCACATCATTTGCATATTTAACCTCCCTGGCAAGTTTTGTGAGTCTGATCTTCTCAAAGGAATGTATAGTTGCATCGTATCCAGTTCTTGACTCGATGGTGTCAGTTCTTGACTCAATTCAGCAGAATCTTCCACAATCTTCACTCAATCAACTTCTGGAACATATGTATGATCATATAACTCTTTGATATTCTGCTGTATATCTCTTACCAGAATTAAGTGATTTCAGATATACACCGTTTTGATTGCATAGAAAGGTTATCTATTTCTTATTCAGGGAGTTATGGGGTGCAAGTCCATAGCTCCCTGAAAGTGGCAACACAAGTGGATAGGGTGGTAAAGAAGGCATATGGCACTGAGTATAATAGTTGGGAGGTTATCTTGTAGCTGTATAATGCTTTGGTTAGGCCACATGTAGAGTACTGCGTGCAGTTCTGGTAGCCACACTATGAGAAGGATGTGGAGGCTTTGGAGAGGGTTTTATAGGATGTTCCCTGGATTGGAAAGTATTAGCTATAAGAGAGGTTGGACAAACTTGGATTGTTTTCTCTGGAGCGTCAGAGGCTGAGGGTGACCTGACAGAAGTATATAAAATTATAAGAAGCATAGATTTTCCCAGGGTGGACATGTCAAATACTAGAGGGCACAGGTTTAAGGTGAGAGGGGAAAAGTTTAAAGGAGATGTGCGAGGCAAGATTTTTTACACAGAGAATGGTAGATTCCTGGAATGTGTTACCGAGGGAGGTGGCAGAAGCAGATATGAAAGTAATGTTTAAGAGGCATTTAGAAAGACACTTGAACAGGCAGGTAACAGAGGAATATAGACCCCATGCAGGAAAATGGGATCAGCTTAATTTAGCATTATGGTCGGCGCAGACACTGTGGGGCAAAAGCCCTTTTCCTGTGCTGTACTGTTCTGTGTTCTACTACCTGCCCATTGCAGTATGAAAGATCTCTGGAGAGGATCTTACACCTTAAGATTGTATATGAAAAAGGGTGTGTGTTAATAGCCAAATATTGTGACTCTGCTAATCCACATTCAGCTCAGTTTTTAACAATTCAGTGAAAATAGTGTTTCATGACAACTTTGCATATAGCTCCTGAGAGGCGCTGCTTCAGCACTTTTATTCCATGTCCTTCAATCTTGATAACGTCCATTATATAGCACCATATCAAACACACTTTGGAAATCCATAGATATGTTACCAACTTATTAACCTTTCATGTTATTTCATCAACATCTTTTATCAAATTAGTTGGATACAATTTGCCTTTAACAACTCCATGCTGCCTTTCTCCAATGAATCCATATCATCCGGGTGACTGCTAATTCTGTCCATGATTATTGTTTTCAGAATTTTCCCTACCAATGAAATTAAACTGACTTATCTGCAGTTACTGGTTTTATCCCCATGCATCCTTTTTGAGCAGGAACATAACATTTGAAAATTTCCAGTCCTCATTCAGTATCCCTGAATCTTTCGATATTTAGAAGATTATGGCCAGGAGGTTTGTAATTTCTTCCCTTACTTCCTTCAGCAACCTAGGACACGCCTTCACGGTGTGTTGCTTCAGGAAGGCTAATTGTATGGTCAAGGATGCCTGCCACCCTGGCCATTCACTTTACTCTCTTCTACCTTCTGGGAGAAGATACAGGAACTTGAAAGCATGGATGACCAGATTTAAAAACAGCTACTTCCCCACAGCTATCAGACTTCTGAATTAATCACGTCTTTCACACCCCTTTCCCAGTGGTGCTGCCACGTTCTCGAAACTCTTAATTCTACTTCTCTCGGTTATTTGTCATTTTAGCATTTCTTTCTGCACTACTTCAGATTGCACTACAATCTTTGCACCATTCTGTTGTTTCGTATTTGTCACTGTATTTATTGTTGTATTTATTATTATTATTACCATGTATACTGTTTACCCTATGAGCTTCACAGGAGCAAGAAAGAATTTCATTGCACCCTGTCATATATGACAATAAACTAATCAGAATCTGAATTCTCAGTTGTTAAGATGATTTGTCCACTTTAAGAGCAGCTGGCCTTTCCAGCAGAAAAGCACTATGATGCTGGAGGAACTCAGCAGGCCAGGCAGCATCTGTGGAGAAAAGCAGGTGGTTAACGTTTCAGGTCAGGACCCTTCCTCAAGACTGAAGATAGGAAAAGGGGAAGCCCAATATATAGGAGGGAAAAGCAGAGCAGTGATAGGTGGACAAAAGACAGGAGGTGGGGTGGGCACAAGTTGGTGATAGGTAGATGCTAGTAAGAGATAGTGATAGGTAGGTGCAGAGGTGCAGATGCACCAGGGGATGGGTCAAAGGTAAGGAGAAAAAGGAGGAAAAAAAGGGCGTAGAAAAAAGAGGGATAGGCTAGGAAAGGGAAGAAAAGAAGAGACATGGTTGGGGGTGGATGTGGGGGGTTGTGGAGGGGGGGCATTGTGGGGATTACATAAAGTGGGAGAATTCGATGTTCATGCCGTTAGGCTGCAAGGTTCCAAGACGGAAAATGAGGAGCTGTTCCTCCAGTTTGCGCTTGGAATTTCTCCTGGCAGGGAGGAGGCCGAGGACTGACATATCAGTGATGGAGTGGAAGGGGGAGTGAAGTGACTGGCAATGTGGGAGATGCAGATCGTGGTTACGGGACTGAGCACAGGTGTTCTGCGAAATGGTCCACCTAGTCTGTGTTTGGTCTCACCAACGTTAGAGGAGGCCACACTTGGAGCACCAAATGCTGTAGATGATATTAAAGGAGGTGGAAATAAAATCTCTGTTCTTTCTAGCATCTCCTTTGTATCAATTTTTAGACTATCCAGGATCTCAGTTACACTTTTCTTCACTTGAAGTCATTCTTCTTGCAATATTGCTGCTGGTGACGTGATTCCCACATTAGCATCACTCTCCATTTTTCTCATGACTAACACTTGTGCTCTGTTAGAGTAATGCTATTACAGTGCCAGCGGACTCAGGTTCAATTCCGGCCGCTGTCTGTAAGAAGTTTGTACGTTCTCCCCATGTCTGCATGGGTTTCTTCTAGGTGCTACCGGTTTCCTCCCACATCCAAAAGGACGTATGGGTTAAGAAAGTGTGGTCATGCTATGTTGGCGCAGGAAGCGTGGCGACACTTGAGGGCTGGCCCATAACACCCTACATAAAAGATGTATTTCACTGTGTGTTTCAATGTACATGTGACTAATAAAGATATCTATCTTACTTGCTCTCTGTTGCTCTCACTGTGAAAAGTTCCATTCTGTGAATAAATTACTGGAGTTCCATTAATAAGCTATCTTGGCTTTAGACTTGCATGCTGAGGCCTATGTGCCCTTTTCTCTAACAATTCAAACATTATACCTTTTTGAATTGATATCCACGTGATGGAATGGCTCATTAGATCTGTAGCAGAGCTTGTGCCAGATGCAGTCACGTGCTTTGAATTTGCGATGGAACTCTAGCCTTCACTATGCCACTGTTGTATTCATACCCTGCAATGGACAAAATTATTTAGCATTTCTCAACTCATGCCCATTCGTCATAATTTTTTATGCAAGTCAAGTATACGATTTTATGTTTTTAATGACCACAAATAAATTTGCTTATGGATTAAATTACAAACATACCTGCCATGCAGTGCATGATCTAGAAAGGCCTGGTATTACAGAGCTGAAATTGTTGACAAGATAATATACTCGACGATAGTCTTGCCTCACTTCTGATTCTTTGTTTCAGACTTTTAGCTCTCCACAGTTTCTGAGGGTTCAGGGTGAAATGATCCTGTAAATTTTATGTTACTTTGTTAAATGAAATGCCATTTGCTTTTGGTGGCATTAAAACATTTCCTAATATACTGCACTTTTCTGAACCCACTTCAGTTAACAGAATAACTCTTCTGTGCTGCTGTGTAGTATCTTTCTATGCAGGTGAATTCCCACCATTACCAGCAAATATGTTAAGTGCATGCACCTAGCACACTTCCATATGTCCCATGTATACACTGAAAGGCTCACCAACTTGACGAAATTCATCAAGGCTTCCAATGTAACCACCCGCAGCCTTACAGCATCCTGTCCTCTTCTTCTGATGCTGTTCTGCCAAAACTGATGACACTACACCAGAATGCATAAGCTTACTGCCTTTTCAGTGCCTATTTAGTTTAAAGGCTGCACCACACTGACTCATTAAACTATCTGCAATTCCTATGCTGTTGGAGCCATCAGGAGGTCTTTCATCCTAGTACACATGCACCATGAAGTCGTTTCACTAGCCACACCACACCTTTGTAGCTTTATTCTTCTCCACAATTTTGTGCTGATCTCATTCAAAGTACTTACTCAGGAGTCTCCCTCTCCGCAATTTTGAGCTGATCTCATTCAAAGTACTTACTCAGGAGTCTCCCAAGCCATGCTGCTCTCCTTTTATTTCCAAGGGTTTGGCTATATCCTCTGCTGAGTGCAGAACCACTGGGTCTTACATAGGGTTAAGTGCTGCTGTGCTCAGTAGCTCTGCTGGCCTCTCAAAGCACCGCTGTAATCACCAGCACAGTTGCCTTGTTGGTCTTTTTTGTTGACATAAAGTCCATTTTTAGTTCTTCACGTGAGGTCCTTCCTTTGTCTCCTGTAGATTTTTAAGCTATGTAGTTACAGGAATACAGTGATCCATAAGAGTCATGCAGATCTGCTATAACACATGCATCTTGTTTATTCCATTCTCCCAAAGTACACTGCATGTATGCACCAACACCATACATATTTGTCATACCTTTATCTATACAGTAAGGTTTACAGTGCCATGGTTCTGTTATTTCTACATGCAGGGAGAATTGGGTAGGGCAGGACAGGAGATTTGCTTTGGCATCCATTAGCAGTGCTGCACCTTGCCTGGAAGTTGTGCGTAAAGGTCGCCAATAGGTCAAAAGACTTCTCATCAAAATGAAACTTCTGCTTTGCCTCATACACCTGAAATCAAAAACAAATCCCACTTTCCACACATCACCCAAATCCTTTCCACTTCAAACATCTATCCACAGTTGCCTGAAAAGATTCTGTGTTCTGCATCTTCAAAGCATCTCATACTCCAGAAAGTTTCCAATTAAATAAATTTCTCCTAAATTCTGTCCTTACTCTCAAGAACAATTATGGGTCGATGCTCTCTTGGCACTGACTAACCAATAGGAGCAAATCATCATTCCATATTTATCAGCAAGTTTGGGTAGAAGTTTGTTCTTGGTATCCTGTGACATAGGATTGTTGTGAATGGATGTAACTAAATTTCACAAGCAATGTATGATGTCCATAAGCTACTATTTACTGCATTAGAATAAATTTCTACACCCTTATATCTATATATAGCTTCTTTTGCCTAGTAAAATATTCCATGATGTCTAACAGAATAACTTGACATAATTTTGACGTAAAATCACCAAGGGGGGGTGGAGGGTCTAGGCCAGGTCCTTGATCAAAGAAGTTGGTTTTAAGCAACAGATGGGAGATCGGTGGCAATGAGGAGACATTTATAGTGAATATTCCAAAGTTTAAGGCATTGGCGGCTAAGGGCACAGCCTGCCAATATGGACTGTGCAGGGGGCCAGAAATGAAGGACCACACAGTTTTCAGAGAGGGTTGCAGCCACGGAGGGATTTGAAAAAAGAATTTGGAATTTTAAGAATAAGATGCTGTCTGATTAGAAGCCACTGTTGATCAGCAAACACAGGGGTCAAGGATAAATGGTACAAACTGGGAATAAGTAAAGCAGTTTTGGTTGAGTTCAGGTATCTGGAAGGTGAAAGTTGGGAAGATGGTCTGAAGTGTACAATTTTATAAGCCTCTGTTGAATTATTCTATTGGCCTTCTTTGAGTCATTGGCAAGAATCCAAGTTAGTCAAGCTCATTTTATAAAACAATTTGCCCACATAATATATGGGCAAATTGTTTTATATCTGATAATATCTGATAAACCGGCATAATATATTGTCAGCAGTTTTTTCTGTAAAGGGATGCCATAATTATACACAACTATGACTTTAGAATAACCAGTCATTTATATGAATTCACCATTAACTTTTTGCTCTTGTATTCCATCCCGCTTTTGATTAAAGCAAATGTGATGGGTCTCTTTATAATATTATCCACCTGCATTCATACTTTCAGAGACTTCTGGAGCCAAAATCATCTGTTCACGAGTGCTAAACCTTTGCAAGTGTATCAGATATTTGGCATTCTCACCTCCTTGTTTCCACTGAAGCTGGATATGTGGGATAGGCGCAACGGATATGCTTCTACTTGCTTGCGGTCGTCCAGCAAGTAAATCACTATGAATATGAAAAAACAGGGTTCTGTTCATCTGAACTCTTCTAAATCTTTTCATTGAAAGTATGTTCTTTATCCTGATTTATTGTACCATTTTTTTTCATCTCAAACTTTCTCATACCAGCCACCTATTTGGATATTCTTCTAATTAGCCTATGTCTTATTCATGTTTTCTGTTGTTCTCTTCATTTCTCAAAGTGACTAGAAAGTTAACAGACATGTTTGATGTATTGCTTGCCCTTTGCATGCTTGCCCCTTGCATGCACTGAGGTAAATTTCTTTGAATTCTTCTCCACTCTGTGCCATACTCATGTATTCTAACTCTTGCTTTCTGTTGGTAAGCCAATTTTCTATTCATTTCCTTTCATACATAAGGCCTTCTTCTGATACTTGACCACAAAATACAAGCAACCTCTTCAGTGCAGTGCTGGGGGAATGCCATGTATTTTCCAGTTCATTCTCTGAATCATTCATTTGCTGTCAACCTTTGGCAGGAGCTTGTGAAGAATATGAAACTGTAGCTTATTGTCTGTCACACAAAACATGTGCAAGAGTCCCAGAGGCATGCTGATGATTTCCAAATGAGGAACATTTCAACTTTTGTTGAAATAACCCCCCATAATTATACATTTCCATCAGATCTTCCTTGAAGCTGTTGGAGATTGGCAGCCTAAGACCTTAGTCATCCACCTGTAAGTTTGATAAATGTCTCAGGTAACTGTTTCTACCCAGCATGAGGAAGAATCAGGAAAAGTCGTCTTTAGATCCTTTTGGCAATTCACAGCATTTCCTTCCACTGTTCCATTGGGAAAGAAGCTGAATGCTTGTCTCACAACTCATGCATATTCATCATTTCTACAGTAACAGTGAGTTCAGGCACCCCCCTTTCTAACTTTCCAAATTACATGTCATTGTAACCATTCATACACTTACCAATAAGTTGATAATATACTAAACATAAAAGTGCAAATTAACTAAGAGTAAGCTCAGAAAATACTTAAGCAGACATTTCTTGGGGAACATAGAAAGAATTTATACTTGCACTCTAAGGCAACTTTGTATGATTCAGTACTTTGAATGGGCAGAAACCTGAACCACTAGCTTCTCAGACATGTAGACACAAGATTTTCAAGGCCCTACATCATCATAGGATCAGGCCTATAATGGATAGCTTAAGGGAGCTGGAGCCCATTAGTTAATCCACCTTGCACATTTGTGGCTGATGACATGATTACACAAACCAATAGCAGCAAGGAGAGAACAGGGAGACAATGTAATATTACTGAGTCACTAACAGCATGCTTCTGGTTTGGGAAGAGGGAAGGTTAACATATTAGATGACAGAAGAGGTGAGTCATTTCAATCGCCTGCTTCATTCTACACGATTGTCATTGAAAAGTTCTTCCATGTGATTCATGCAAAAGATCCTAGTGAGCTATGAAACCAGAAGAAACATGATGGACACTGCTTGTTAGCAGTAGTCCAGCCAGCCGCACAAGAATCTTTAAAGTGTAGCGGTTGCTACCGCGGAATAAAACAAGACTCTACTCGGAGGATTGCCAAACAGAACTGGTTTATTTTCCCGCCTTGTGCGGGCCCTTTAAAGGAGAATGTTCCCGCCCAAAACAACCAGTAATGACGTAAGTCCTACGTCATCAGGACTTTCCCGCGCGCGGGTTCTCCCCGTGGCTCGGAAAGACGAGGCCCGCCGCCATCTTGGGCCTCGTCGCTCCGACGCCGCGCGACCCGACTGCCGAGCCGGTTCGCCCAACTAGACGGTGAGTCGCCACAAAAGCTTTATAATTTACTCTGCAACTAGGCCTCGTTATTTTTGTTTGGATAAAACTTAAATCATGAATTACTAGCCACATAACTCTTTCATCTTTAGCTTAGAACTAACCTTTTCTACTACTGATACTTGGGCAGTGGGTCTCCACAGGAAAAGTCATCCCAACCATGCAAACTAACCTATCAGGTCCTGAGCTACAGTAGTGCAGCATGTTGTCATCAATAGTCAAACTATTTACCAGCAATAATGTGGTAACAAAGTGAGAGAGCTTTTTACATATAGTTTAAAAGCAATCACTTTCGTAACTGTCAATAAGATAGCTGCAAACTATTATGATTAGACTTCAAGCAAAAAACTGATGTGACTCCCCACAGGCAACTTCCACCAAGCCTGAAATTGTGCTGAGATTGAAAGACAAAGTGATTCAACTAAACCAAGATTTTAGTTAAAGCTAGAAAATTGCTAACTTCATAATTATAGAAGCAGCTTGAAGAAGGATAAAATGCTCATTTTCTTTAGCTGCTGATGAAAATTCATAAAAAATGTTTATAACTTTAATTAGTACCTCCTTAATGAGATGCAATGTTTGGCAGGAACATAATGATCTTGCATTTTAAAAGTCAGAATTTGATGCCTGGTTTCCATTTTAGAAATTTCCAGATGGTCCAAAAAAAATAAAACCAAGCAGGTGGGGAAGCGGGATGTTTTAAAATGACTCCTGGCTGTTGTTTCATGTTTATGTTTGGACTTTTAATTGCTTGTGCTCATTTAGTACTTCAAAGACCTCTGATACTTCGCAAATTCACAATACTGAAAAAGAACTGAGCAGGCACTACCTTAACCGTTGTGGCTGAATTTTAGCTTTTGTCAACTTAATAGAAAAACTCGGACATTCCCAGTTCTGAGACACAGCTGCAACATGGAGTGACAGGAATAGCCGGGGTTTGATCCCTCCCATTCCACTGAGATTCTCATTTCCTTTATGTTGCCTTGAGGCAAGAACCTACCTTCCACTTAGTTCCTCCACATGGGGTTGAGGTGAGAGGGAAAATCATTGCATACCTTCTATTTGCCTTCAAAGGAATGCTGACAGATGGCTGTAAGGAGGTTACCTACCCTTTCGCTTGCTAAGAGACCTCCACGTGAAGGAGGTTAAGCACAAAAAAAATCATTCTCTTCATCTGAAAAATGCTACAAAGGCTCAAACTGCACTGGTAATTTATTCCCCAGTTCTATTGCACTGTGCAATAGGAAAGATCTGGCAAATTTGCCTTCATATTCTTTCTTTATTTATTTTAATCAATGATTCCTCATTCTATTTCTTTGCCTGTGGAAGTTATTTACATTTACAGTTAACTGTAAGATCATGTTTTATTTTACATAGGGACAGATTTTTTTATGTCTAACCAAACACTGTCACACAGGATGCGAGGGCCACTGGCAAAGCTAGCATTTAATGCCTATCCAAGATTCCTCCGGGAGAGTAGGACTGAACCCAGGTCTCCTGCATTGCGAGGCAGCAGCTCAACTACTTGCACCACTGTGCGACATTACAGATGCTATAAGTCTGAAATAAAATAGGAAATGCTGCAGATAGTCAGCAAATCAAACAACACCTTTAATAAAATAAATAAAGTTAACATTTAAGGTAAATGACTTAAATTAATTCAGTTCATTTTCGATTTCAGTAGAGTTGGAATATAGCACTCACAAAGCAATGTGAATGTTGTCAATCCTAACATAAAGAAGACAGAAAGCCTTAAGGAACATAAGGACATCAGAAAATAAGAGCAGGTGTAGGCCACTTGGCCCCTCAGACCTGCCCCGCCCTTTAATATGATCATAGCTGATCTGCTCCAGACCTCATTTTTTCTCCTATGCTGGTTCCCATGGCTCTCAATTCCCTGATCTTTCAAAAACTTAACTACTTTCTCTTCAAATACCTCCAATGATCTAACCTCCCTAAACCTCCAGGTTAGAGAATTCCAGAGATTCATCACCCTTTGCAAGAAGTTTTAAATGATCACTCCTAATCTTGTAACTGATAGCTATCTGCCCATCCTGCTCCCCCCCCACCCCTCCACCCCCACTCCAAACGCTAATCTTGAACAGCCACCTTTTATCTCCATCTGCAGGTCTCCAGCATAAGAGAATGTACTGAGAGCCTCAGCAACTTCCTGCATGCATAAATGAACTGTAAATGTGAGATGCTTTAAATATAACCAGTTCCAAACTGGAAGAGGCAAACCCATAAAAGTTTATTTCCACAGTCATTTTGACACCCACAGACAATCCAGTTGGGGTTACATCAAGTGACAGGTTGACATACAGTTAGGCCTCACAGATGCTCAGACACCTCACATTTGGCCCTCCATGTGGTTTATGAAGGAGCATTGCTCCCTGAACACCCTGGTAAATATGGCCTCTTGCTAAGAGCACTTCTTCCCAGCTTATCTCTTCTAGCAATTTGTCGTGCGCTACTTACCATTTTCTCATTTTCATGCTATATTCCAAGGGGTATGTTTACTAATACACCCATGTCTGTCAGCAACTAGACCATGTAGAATTCTCATGTTTACAAGTCTGCTAAAGCTTTGTACTCCCTGTAGACTTTTGCAGCTTGAGACAACCTATTTAAATGGCACTAATGGTGGTGAGGTAGGTTGAGATGCTCAATGCCTGTTCAGCCATGTGTGTTTGAGGGAGGGCATTAGTTGTAGCACTTAACTCCAGAATGCCATTGCTAGCGTCAGTCAAGTTTACATTCTTACCAGCATTGTAAACAACCTTCACTGGATACTTTAGACAAACATTCTGTGCACATGCATCCTCATAGATATAGAATCCAACATGACCTGTGGTGCAATTGTGCACTAACACTTTAGATGCCATTTTGAGCCTCTAAAGGTTTCCACAGCACACAAAACCAAATATTTATCAAATCTATTATTGCAATCCAGAGGCTAAGGAAACCATACTCAGTTAAGTATGTTTATTGACCAGATAGCTATGGTCTTCGTAACTCGTAAACGACTCATTACAATTTCATTGGAAATTGACTTCCTAGTTTTCTTTCTTTCTTTCTCTCCCTCTGTCTCAGACACACACTCTCTCTTTCTCTCTCCCCTCCTTTCTGCCCCCCTCCCCAGTTACACTGTCTTTCTGTCTTTTCCCTGTCCTTAACATACCTAGTATACCTAGTTTATTATTTCTATGTGGTAATCTACATACCTCATGAACACCTTCCATCATCCAACCAGTGATCCATACTTTGGCTAAATGAGATTTTTAGTCACCTGCTTAATTTTACTTGGCCAAACACTAGTTGTACACTTTGCTGTTTGACCCTAAGCTGCCATCATTCACGTCACTTGAAATTCATAAATGTTGTTGGTGTTAAAACAAACATGCTAACTGAATGCTCCTGCATGCACAGAAGAATAACAATTCCAAACCAGTGATATCAAAAAACTACATCATTTTAAATTTTTACACAAGTTTTCAAGAGTTTCAGCAGTCTAAGGAGTATTGGCTATATTCTAGAAAAAAACAAATACTTTTTGTGTGGCCTTCTACCACTGTTTGAGAGTGAGCAATAATTACTTTATCTTTAATGTGATTATTCCCTCGCTGGCTGTAGTTTTTCTACACTTTCCATCTAGTGCCCCCCAAGGTCCACATGCTGAGTGTGATCTACAACTACTGGCAGGAAATTAAAGCAGTGTTTTGCGGAGGGATGCTGATTAAGTAGAGTGTTTCTTCAGGCCTCAAGGGTGACCCACAAACCATGGATATAGCACTCTCCGCCAGGGGCCAGAGTGTTGAATGACAGCATATTTGTACACAGCATCTCCTATTTTGGTGGATTGTCCTTTAGTTTTGATAAGTGAACCTATGGTGTTTTAGGGATTGAGGAGGGAGGTGTTGTGGTGGGGGTGGGTGGTGGCAATCAACAATAAATCCTGTGAAAGGATATCAATGGGTTTTCTTCAGGAAGGGAAAAAAAAGAAAACATATTTCAATTCAAATAGGAACCAAAACACTGCCATCTGCGCCTACTTTGACAGGTTTCAAAACCTCTCTTTATCCTGCTCAGCCGCCTGATATGAGTGCTGAACAAGTAGTAAATTCACAGTGTGTTGCACACAGCCTCATATCCTGCAGGGGTCAAAGGCTGCCAACAGGACTACTTACTTCTGGGCTATATCACACAACTTTAATAACGACCCCAATTTAAGAAAAAAAATCTTGCCAAATGAGCCTTTAACATGCTGCTGACAATACTCCTCTGAATTGTTCATATTCAAGAGTAGATCGTGCTTTTAGTCTGGTTTGCCTCCTATTCCTAATCGCAAATTAGAGATGTTTTACATCAACATGAGACATTTGTTTTATAATCCTGCAACAAAATGTTAAATGCTGTTGGTTGAGGAGCCCCCTTATGTGAGAAATAGTTTTCACTGACATTAATCAGCAGGTAACATTCTCCAGTTATACTTTGATTACTGTTTCTATAGCATTAGTGATTGAGCAGCAGTGCAGGCAGGGAGCTGAAATTAAATTGCCCACTTAGCCATATGCTCAAACATACACACCAATGCTTATTTTTCATACTGACTAAAAAATTGATTGGACTTCCAGCCTCTTTTCTTAAAAAAATACAGATTATATGTATCCATGTCAGGAACAACAATAACATTTATATCAGCTTATGTTTAACGAATTCATGAATTCACTGCCAAACTAATGATTTGGCAGGACATAACTGAAAATTAGGCATTATGAAGGCAGAACCTGCAGGGTTTCCAATCCAGAATGTTGAACAGGCCCTGCTAATCCCAATTCCAATGTGCACAAGCCTTGGTAAGTTTGCAAAATGTATTCCACAGCTATCTAATTGTATTAAGATATCTTAATGTGCCTCAAGCCACAAAATACTTCCGAAATCGTGTAATTTTCCACCAGCAGTACAAACAACAATGAGATAAATGACCTGTACATCTTCTTTTGGTGCTATTATTAAGAGGGAAATGTTGGTTGGAGCATCAGAGCCTCCTGCCCAACTTTAAGTACTTCCTGGGGATGCTTAGCATCCAATTGAGATAGAGAAACAGACAGACTGAATTGTGGTCCAATGCCTCATTGGAAGAGGATTGTGCCATTCCCTCAGTACAGAGCTGTATTATCTGTCAAGACTGTGAGTTCAAATCCAGACGTAGGGCTCAAACCTTTTGGCTCAGAGGTGAGAGTCCTGTCACCTGAGACAAACTGTACTGCTGTTGGAAAGGCAGAACATTTTTTTTAATCTGTGCACTTGGTCAGCAAGACAAACATTTATTGCCTTTAAGAGGCCTTTGACAGCAGTGACCAATAGGGCCATTTCAGAAGTAGTTTAGAGATAACCACACTGCTATGGGGTCTGGAGTTGCATATGGCCAGTCCAGGCAATGGAATTAGATGCTCTTCCCTCAAGTGTAATAATGAACCAGATGGGTTTTTTATGACAATCCAGTGTTCAAAAAGTTTCCTTTACTGATACTTATTAATAATATAAAATGTATAAATAAACTAAATTGAAATTCCTCACCCTGCCCTAGTGAAATTAGAATAGGAATCCAGATTAGATAATTATCATACTACCATACCATAGCATCCCTTGGTGATGATTGCACAGTTTTTATGTGCTTGTAAACTCAAGCAGAAGTCAGATAAATGCAGGAAGATGATATTCCCAGAATGTCAAATAAATGATGCCTTACTGGAGTCAAGAGGCTCCTTCCCTGCTTATTAAGATATAAACTATGAATATCCTCACTAGAACCTGGCAAATTCTCAGATGATGTTGCTATGTTCCTGTTTCTTTGCGCATTTAACAACTTGAATAAAAATGGTCTTTATTCAAGTAGTGGATGTCATCCCAAAACCTTCCATACCAACTCTTCCTCACATCAATAGGAAGCTACATGTGAAAAGGCTGGGAACAAAAGAAAAACATCCTTTTGTAGCCATATAATTCCCTAAATGAGAAATAATAAGATTAACATGAATTTTCAACCTCAATATTTGAACCTAAACCTTAAATTCTAATATGGTAAAATTTTCATTCCCACCACTAGTGTGTTCTGAGTAAACAGCTGACCCCAATAATGGCTTTTGAAATGTTCTTGTTTAATCTTCGATGAGAGTTCCCTATATCAAGATAGTATCAACAAGTAAAGGAGGCAGAGAGGGAGGGATAAGGGATTCAAATATCCAGAGCATCAACAGCAAGGCTTTCAGAGCCGTAGCTGCTCAATGGTAAACAGTAATGTAAGGAGACAAGAGCTGTTGCCAGCTTTCTTAAGGCTGTATGGTGTGGAAACACTCAATATTTCTAAACTCTCAATGGGACACTAGAAGCAAGTGGCAAAAGCCAATGGAAAGTCACTCACAATGCAAACCTTATTTAAAGAATTTGTATTTGCTCCCTGGATATGGGCTCGTACTAACAAAGGAACTTTTATTGTTCATCTCCAGCTGCCCTGAGAAACAGGAATGGGTTTTCTGCTACAATGAGGTGGGGTTACTAAGTTGTTTAAGAGAACATTATGTGTCATCTGTATAATGCGTGGACTGAGTCATATATCGAGCAGATCAGGTGGAAGTAGGTTACCTAAGTGGTATCAGTGAGTTGGATATACTTTTCTAACAAAGTGGTAGCTTTCATGATCATTTTTTCAGTGTTGGCTACAAATTGACACATTTATACAATTTAATTTTATAATTATTTACTGTGGAATTCACAATCTCTGGATTACTATTCCAGTACAATACCACTGATCCACTGAACTTAATATAAGGTGCCACTTAGAAGCATCCCTCATGTTTAAATTCATCAAAAGCAGAAATAATAATTCACTGACTTGCCTGTAGTTATGGCTCATTTGATAGCACTCTCATCTCATGTGAGAAGGTGGAGAGTTTAAATCCCATTTTGAAGATCTGAGCACAGAATCTGTTACCACTTTAGTGCAGTGCTGTGGGAAGTGCAGCATTTCTGAGGTCATGACTTTGGATATAATGTTAAACCTAGACACTGTCTGTTAGCAGGTGGATCTGAGTCATCCCATGGTGCTTTTTGGAAGAAAGAAGGGGAATCTTTCCAGCTGCCCTGGAAGTATTTATCCCTCAGTCAGTGTCACATGTTATCGTGCTATAGCTAGTTGTGGCAGCTTGCTGTGCACAAATTAGCTGCTGAATTTCCAGCATTTTAATAGTGGCTGCACCTTCACTGGTTGCAAGGCTGTTTGGGACATCCTGGGCTTATGAAGGATGTTATTTAAATAACAGCTTCTTCTCTCCTTGCCCAGGATTGATAATTGGTTAGAAAATTGCTGACAAGGTAGGGATAACCAGAATGTTTCCTGATTGACAGGATACGGCAAGACATGACCCCCAACGGGCTTAACTGGTGCTTCAGGGTACAACACCTAGCTTTTTCATGTCTATTGCTTGGACACTCTCAGGCTCTGATTTGGTTCAGGGTTGTTGTGGTATGAGTAATACAGGTAAGCTGAATGCCAGGATGACAAGGATAAAGATGATTGGTTTATTGGTTTATTATTGTCACATGTACCAAGGTACAGTGAAAAACTTGTCTTTCATACCATCCATACAGATCAATTCATTACAACAGTGCATTAACAATAACAGAGTGCAGAATAAAGTGTGACAGTAGAGAAAAAGTACAGTGCAGGTAGAGAGTAAGGTGCAAGGTCACAATGACGAAGGTAGTGAGGTCAAGAGCCCATCTTATCGTACTAGGGAACAATTCAATAGTCTTATAACAGAGGGAAAGAAGCTGTCCTTGAGCCTGGTGGTATGTGCTTTCAGGCTTTTGTATCTTCTACCCGATGGGAGGGGGGAGAAGAGGGAATGTCCAGGGTAGGTGGGATCTTTGATTATGCTGGCTGCTTTACCAAGGCAGCGAGAAGTGTAGACAGAGTCCATGGAGGGGAGGCTGGTTTCCATGATATGCTGGGCTGTGTCCACAGCTCTCTGCAGTTTCTTGCGGTCCTGGGCAGAGCAGTTGCCATACCAAGCCGTGATGCATCCTAGGATATTTTCTATGGTGCATCGATAAAAATTAGGGAGGGTCAAAGGGGACATACCAAATTTCTTTAGCCTCCTGAGGAAGTAGAGGTGCTGGTGAGCTTTCTTGGCCATGGTGTCAATGTGGTTGGACCAGGACAGGCTATTGGTGATGCTCACTCCTATGAACTTGAAACTCTCAACCTTCTCGCCCTCAGCACCATTGACATAAACAGGACCATGTGCACCGCCTCCCCTTCCTTAAGTCAATGACCAGCTCTCTTGTTTTGTTGACATTGAGGGAAACATTGTTGTCATTACACCATGTTACTAAGCTCTCTATATCCTTCTTATACTATGACTCATCATTATTTGAGATACGGCCTACCACAGTGGTATCATCTGCAAACTTGTAGATGGAGAAGAATCCAGCCGCACAGTCATGACTGCGTAGGGAGTAGAGTAGAGGGCTGAGGACACAGCCTTGTGGGGCACCAGTGTTGAGGATAATCGTGGCGGAGGTGCTGCTGCCTATCCTTACTGATTGCGGTCTATTGGTCAGGAAGTCAAGGGAGTCTGTTGGTCCAGTCACAGAGGGAGGTGTTGAGTCCCAGGTTTAGGAGTTTGGAGATGAGTTTGTGGATGCTGATGATGCTGCTGCTGATGATGATGATGTTGTTGATGTTCTCCTCATTCTCCTTCTTCTTTCCTTATGGAGGGCCTTTGTGTGCTCCTGACCAATGGCCTCAAGGATCATCCACACACCTATCCACCTGGGTTTCTTCCCCCTTGGTCTGCCCTTCTTATTCCCTCCCCTATCTGGTTCCATCTACCCACTGCTCCTCCCTTATTTGGTTTCACTCTTCACCTTCCAGCCTCTTGTCTCTACTATCCCCGTCCCCATCTCAAATGTTCCTTCTTCACTTAGTCTGGTCATAGGCCAGAGATTCCCAGTAGTTAGTAGGGATGTTACATTTCTTTCAAGGAGGCTTTGAGCATATCCTTGAATCTTACCCTCTGTCCATCTCTTCCTAAGACAGAACTCAGAAGGTATGTAACTCATGTAAAACACTGCCATGCTGGCTACAAATTGCAGAGGATTTGCAGGTTAGAATATGTGCAAAAAACAAACTGCTGGAGGAACTCAGTGGGTCAAGCAATGACTGTGGAGTCAAAGGGATGGTCGAAGTTTCTGGTAAAGACCCTGCATCAAGACTGGGAGCGTAGAGAGAAGATAGCTGTTATAAGAGGTGAGAGGGAGGGATGAGACAGGGGCTGGTAGGTGATAGGTGGAACCAGATGAGGTGGGAGGTGGGACAAGATCTGACAAGCGATAGGTGGATCCAGATGAGGAAAGGTTGATTGGCAGATAAGGTTCAGCAGAATGATGCTGCGTTTTCAGATTTCATTGAAATGTTTAAAATTTTTCTGGTCTCAGTAGAAGAAGATGATAGCTGGGGTTTCTAGAGGCCACAGTTTCAAATATGGAGTCAGCCATTCAGGAGAATGATGAGAAGAAATTTCTTCATGTAGAGGGTGGTGAATCTCTGAAATTCACTACCCAATAGGGCTGTTCAAGACATTCCATGAGTATATTCAAGACAGATTTTTGATAGGTTATTGGATATAATGGGAATCAAGGGATATGGGGTTAGTGGAGGAAAGTAATGCAGATGTAATTGGTCATTCAATGGTGGAGCCGTCACAAGGGGTCAACTAACTAACTCCTGCTTTTATTTTGTATGTTTTGTTCTTACATGCTTGTGCAGTACTGCGTGGTGGGTGCAATGTGGCCAATGGAAGGTTTGTTATGCAGGTGACAGCAGGTGATCTAACATGGTGACTATGGCGAAGAAAAGGAATGTGCTTAACTGTGCATAAAGTTCATAGGAGGCTAGTGCACAGAGACAAAATATCAAAAAAGTTCATGGAATATTCCCTTTCATGCACCAGTTTAGCATGCAATGGTGGCAAGGCGTTGATTAGATCATGCACTAATCTAATCTAATGTTTATTTTCAGCCACCATTGATTTTGGAGGGGGAAAATCACAGGTCAATTGGGCTTCTGAGCAAAGTTTGCAAGAACTTGAATTCTACCCCCTTACTTTCGAATATTAAGTGCCAACAATGCCACATGACGTCCACATTGCTCATGAAAGCAATGACAAAGTTGCCAAAGTAAGTTGTGGCTTTTGGAAGACTTCCCGCAAATGTGTGGGACTAGAGGGGCATCAGCCAGCAAACAAAACTGAAGGTATGCTGAGCCATTGTGTTCCCAGCCCTGATCTTGTACAATCACCAACCTATAAAACTGAACCAATTTCACTTGGCCTGTCTGAAGAAACTGATGAGGATAAGATGGCAGGATAAGGTTCCAGATACCGAGGTTGCCGCATGGTCAGGCATTCCAAGCATCTGCGCTCTGCTGATGAGATCACAGATGAAATGGGCAGGTCATGTCACCAGAATGTCAATTAGATACAGCCAAAGGTCTCTTTTGGTGAGCTGAAGGAAATATCAAAAAAGTTCATGGAATATTCCCTTTCATGCATGAGCTTAGCATGCAATGGTGGCAAGGTGTTGGTTAGATCATGCAGAACCAATCTAATGCTCTCAAGGAGACCGGAAGCAGCATTTCAAGAGCTTTCTTAACTCATGCTAGGACTGGTTCCACATTGACCAGAGTCTACAGATATGTACAAGAACAGAAAATATGGAATGCTCAGTAGATCAGGCAGTATATGCAGAGAAACAGAGTAAACACTTAAGGTCAATGGCCCTTCTTAAGAACTGGAAAATGAGAAAACAAGTATGTTAGAGGCTGGCTTGAAGAGCTGAGTAACTTACTCCTGCTTCTTTTTTCTAATGTTGCTTGTGTTATGTTTTAAGTTACTGGAGGGGGGGGGGCAGGGGTGGGTGGAGGGAATAAAGGGATTGCCTGTGCTAAGTTGTCCATGTGACACAACTACTTTTGGCTACTCTTAAGGGAAGCAAATTAATATTAGTTAATCATTACTAATCTGTCTGAAAAAGTGTAAAAGGGAGATGAAGAAGGGCAGCAAGACGGAGAGAAAAATCAACAGGCTGGAACTGTGAGATGCTGAACACAATATTTGCTGGAAATCTGAAATAATAGAGAATGCTGGAAGTCCCTAGTAGATCAGTCAACATAGAACACTACAGCACAGTACAGGCCCTTCAGCCCACAATGTTGTGCAAAAGTTAATGTAGCCATAGAGTTATGGAGAGGTACAGCATGGAAATAAACCCTTCAGCCCATCTACATTAATCCATTTTTTTTATTCTCCCCATATTTACAATAACTCACCCCCCCCCCACCACCTGATTCAGATCCTACCACTCACCGACACAAAAGGGACAATTTGCAGTGGCCTATTAACCTACCAACCTGCAGGTCTTTTGAATGTGGAAGGAAACTGGATCACCCAGAGGAAACCCATGTGGCCACAGGGAGAACATGCAAACTCCACACAGAGAGCACCTGAGATCAGAATTGAACCCGACCAGGATTTAAAACTGAATTAATTTTAGAGATTACACAAGAATTGGCCAGTTCTAACATAAACAGGAAAGGCCAGTTATCTGAAGCTGTTGAATTCAGTATTAAATCCTGAGCACAGCAAAATGTATAGATGGACAGTGGAAAAGGTGCTGTCCCTTGAGGGCTTCATTTGAACACCTTTGGAGGCCAAAGACAGAGGTCAAAATGGGAGTGGGATGGAGAATTAAAGTGACAGTGGACACATTGGTTGTAAAATTCCAAAAATCCCTAGATTCTGGAAACATTCCAAAGGATTGGAATACTGCTAGTATGATACCCGTACTCAAAAAGGGTGGAAGGCAAAACACATGTAACTATTGACTGGTTTCCAATAATGTCTATTTTTGGCAAAAATGTTAGAATCAATTATTAAGGGGGTAATAGCAGAACATCTGATCAAGCGGAGTCACATTGCTTCACCAACGGAAATCATGTCTGACAAAATGAGGAAGCCAGCGTGGATAGAGGAGAACCAATAGATATAATATATTTGGATTTTCAAAAGGTATTTGACAAGATGCCACACACAAAAGATAAGAACTTATGGCACTGGAGGTAACATATAAGCACATACAAAGGATTAGATAGTTAACAGGAAGCAGTGATTCGGGATAAGAGGATTATTTGCTCTGACCTGCCTGGGACTTCAAGCAACTGCAGAGAGTGTGGACACAGCTCAACACATCACGCAAGCCAACCACCCCTCCATGGACTCTGTCTACACTTCTCGCTGCCTCGGTAAATCAGCCAGCGTAATCAAAGACCCCACCCATCCTGGATATTCTCTCTTCTCCCCTCTCCCATCAGATAAAAAAGCCTGAAAGCACGTACCACCAGGCTCAAGGACAGCTTCTATCCTACTGTTATAAGATGATTGAACAGTTCCCTAGTACGATAAGACGGACTCTTGACTTATTATGACCTGTTATTATTATGACTTGTTATGACCTTGCACCTTAATTTTTACCTGCACGATACTTTTTCGGTAGCTGTGACTCTTTATTCTGCATTCTGTATTGTTTTGCTTTGTACTACGTCAATGCACTGTGTAAGGAATTGATCTGTATAAATGGTATGCAAGACAGGTTTTTCATTGTACCTCGGTACAAGTAACAATAATAAACCAATTCCAATTCCAATTCCATTTCCAGGCAGTAAACCTATAACCAGTGGGGTGCTGCAGGGGATCTGTGTTGGATCGCAGCTATTTGCAAAATATATATTAATGATCTGGATGAAGGCAGTGAATATACTGTAGCCAAAATTACAGATAATATAAACTTGGTGAGGGGATTGGTTGGGGGGGTGGGGTGGGAGGTGGGCAATGGAAAATGGGTTGGGGGAGATGCAAGCTGAAAGGAGGATACAAACAATTTGCTGAGAGATATTGAAAGGTTGAGTGAATGGGAAAAAGGATGGGAAATGGGAAAATGTGAAGTTGTTCACTTTGGAAGGAAGAATAATAATACAGATTATTATCTAAATAGAGGAAGACAGTAGTAAGCTGCAGCAGAAAGGGGTTTGGGGTTTCTCATACAAGTAACACAGAAACCGAGCATACAGTTATAACAGGTAATCAGGAAGGCTAATGGAGTACTGGTTTGCATTTCAAAAGGTTTGGCGTCAAAATTAAGTCTTACTGCAACCGTACAAAGCAGTACTGAGAGCATATCTACAGTAACATGCACAGTTTTATTCCCTTTCTTTAAGGAATTATATATTATCATTGGATGTAGTTCAGAGAAGTTTCACTGGGATGATCATGAGTATGGAGAGATTGTCCTATGGGGAAAGGTTGAGCAGGTCATTGTAGTTTAGAAACATGAGTTGTGATCTTATTGAAGTGCAAATGGATAGAAACTTCAGCGCCCATGCCCAAACTTCTATAATGTGCTTGAAGCAGAGTTAACTCCATGCTAAGAGCTTATATGTATAAAATTAACAATACAATGTGGGCAACTGCAGAATAAAGGCATCAGGGAAATAGACATGTTCCAGACTCTTGTTCTGAATGCAATTAACCAGCCAGAGCATTTAGTTGACTGCTAATAATCTTTTAGACGATCTTTCTGTCCAGAGTATTTTAGCATATCATGCAAAACTTCCTGAAATATGTGTTGCAGATGTTTGCAGGGGCATATTCTACTTCTTCATCATCTAGTGAATCAATGAGTCCTTGAGATCTGGAATCCCAGTCTTTTATATTAAGGACAGTAGATGCTGTAGCCTTTATGGTAGGCTCGCTCCCTCACTACCTCCTCCTCACCAGTGCTCTGTGGTTGACCTAATGGAAGCTGATCTGGCACACTGACCATTTCTCTCAACTGAGTGTATCTTGCTTGGCACTGAGGCAGGGATGTTGATGGTGCCGATGTTGGAATTGGTGATGGTGGGCACATGGGTCTGTTGAGCCCAGATGTTCAGTCAGATGGCTGATTTCTATTTTCCAAGCCACTGTCAAGATTTCAAAATAAATTCATTTTACTTAACCCATAGTAATGACACCATTGAAGTGTGAAGATGGGACAAGCTACTATTGTCCCCTCGGGATGTTCATTGTGACCTTGTCCTATTTTATGCAGATTACCTCCTGCACATCTATGCAGGCACTTAAATATAACCTTGACTGACAAAATGGTTGGATGCGTGACCTAAGTTTGATGATCCATCAAATGTTTGTGCTACTGCCCCATTTCTTGTAGCCTATCATTTTTGAGAGTCAGCTGGAACCTTCCTCCTTAAAGACAGAGATTTCTGGAGTAGTATCCCTCATCAAAGTGCAGTTCTTTAGCATTAGTTTATGTGCTAAACCTTTTTGTAAGGCAGGAGTACAAAGTTAATGTAGAGGTCATTACATTTCTTATCATTATCACCAAAATGTCTGCAGGCTTTTGTTATGATTACACACAAAGGTATATGGTTGGGGTGTCCAGATCCAGGAATCATAGTCTCGGAATTAGGGATTGACCTTTCAGGAGAGAGATGAGAAGAAATTCTTCATCGAGAAAGGAGTGAATCTGTGGAAGTCTCTCTCCATGAGGGTTGCCTTCTTTGGCAGTCCCTCAGGATTGAGGGTGATTTGTTTCTACTCCAGTTCTGAGGATGAGTTCTATGCATAAATTCGTTTAACATGGGGTAGTTGTTACACACCATTTAGTGAGGTATTTTCAAAGGCAAGGAGAGCCAAGAAAATTGAAGACCAGGATGCCGAAATGGGGACTCAGTTCCATGGGAGGAACTGCTGAAGAAAGGTCCTTGGCCTGAAACATGACCTCTGTTTCTCACTCCACAGATGCTGCCTGACCATCTGAATATTTCTCACATTTTCTGTTTTATTTGAGATTTCCAGTATTTGTAGGTATTTTTTCTTTGCTTTCTGAAGTCTGGAATGAGATATGGTACAAAAGCCATTGAATGTCTACATCCATCAGGGTTTGAGTCCAACACTTCCCTAAATTTTGGAAAAAGTAGATAATAAAATGTAATTGTTGAGATGTCAACTAAAGTAAAGTAAGTCCTTGTTATCCCAAAGGATAGGTGTATGGACTTTCTGCAGATAAAAACATGTAGATACCACTAAGGCCATTGGCAATGACTCCTCTATTCAAGTAACAACTTGCATGCAGGTAAGTTTCAGCCTGTATATTTCAGCTGATCAAAATGCAAGTACAGGTACATATTCCTACTTTTTTGATACCTCCAAAAGAAACTTAAAGAGGAGCCTTGGGCAGACATCACATGTATACATATTTCTATATAGTAAGTCAGCAGATAATGAGGACAGAGCATGACAGTGTCAAGGCAAGACTTTTCCATTAATAAAAAATACAATATTGGTGATATGGAAATCACACCATTCCCACCTTTTCTTTGAGAAATTCTTGTGCACAGGCTGAATTATGAATGAATCAGATAATCCTTTATCTTAGGTAGAAATTCCAACTATTATGAAAGTCACAGGGAAATCTATTCCCTATGCTATTCCGTTTGGTCCTGCCTCGTGCTACCTCAAATATCAGAAAGGGGCAGATACATTGAGGATCATGGTCCCATAGTCAAGCTTGTTATAGGCGTCTTGATCCAGTTGGCAGGTGGGGTGATGGATCCTGTGACATAACCCACAAAAACCATTATTGAGTGCCCTGTGCTGCACCCACTAAGCACAACCATGGTATTAGTGAAGGAACAAGACACCCATTCACACTACAGCGCCAGCAACCCGGGTTCAATTCCCACTGCTGTCTGTAAGGAGTTTGTAAGTTCTCTCCGTGTCTACGTGGGTTTCCTCCGGGTGCTCCGGTTTCCTCCCACATTCCAAAAAGGCATACAGGTTAGGAAGTTGTGGGCATGCTATGTTGGCACCAGAAGCGTGGTGACACTTGCGGGCTGCCCTCAGAAAACGCTATGCAAAAGATGCATTTCACTATGTATTTCGATGTACATGTGACTAATAAAGAAATCTTATCTTGTCTAATAACTCATAGCTGACCTGTGCTAAGATTGGCTCTGAGGATCAACCTGCATATCATCCTGAATTCCTTTGAGTGCCAAACTAGACCAGGGTGTTCCGCATTTCTTCCTAGCTGACAGAGTCAAAAAACTGAGGTGACTAAAGGCCGCGTATAGTGGATAGTGCTGCTCCTGGCATTTTGTTACTGCCAATTTCCACACTGCTCTCATTTTCACAAGTCCTATATCTGACTCTTTCCTTGCCTTTCATGACCTCCCTATCTCCACCTCAGAGTATAGGTTAGCAACCAAAAAAAACATTGCAAGCCCACAGACTCCCACAGCTACCTTGGAAGCAGATGCTATCCTTGCTGAAGTTCTAAAACTTAGCAGTAAAGAACTTAAGCAAAAATCTACAACCTCATCGTTCATATCTGGTGTGAGGAAGATGTGACAGGAAATTCAGAGCTGTTGTAATAGTGACCAAGAAAGAAGACAAATCTGACTGTGGTAACTACTGAGTGATCGCCCTGCTGTTTGTCACAGTGAAAGTCATTGCCAGGGTCCGCCTTAACTGCTGCCTCCCAGTGGTAATTGTTCATGATCTGTATTACAACCTGACCATGATCTGCTTCTTCCTGTGCTTCCTCAGTGGCAGTGGTTAACAGCTCGGTCTTCTTGTGTTTTCTGTTGGGTCATCATATACTCCTGTAGATGCAAATGTTAAGTCCTCTACTGTGACAGCTGCTTTATTTATCAGGCACACTACTATCATACAAGAAGGACAATCACACAGGGCTGATATCACAACACCGTCAAAGACAACAGCTTTGTTGGATTTGGCCCCTGTTTCTGATCACACCCTCAGCGTTCATGGGAGTTGCAGTGATGGATTGCTTAACTTCTCAGTTTATCAACACCAGCAGATCAAATCCAGAGGTCAGGGAACTGTTGACCTCAACAGTGGGGGCATGAACACTTGAGCAAGAATGTAGCATTATGTGATAATTTTCTGTTTGCTGGTGACTTCATTAAAGATGGCCCTTTGTCTTTGTGGTGAAATGTGGTATTGCAAAATCCATAGGGACTGTCTTGGAGATGGAGCCAGTAGGTTCTGCCACATTTCTGTCAGATTCTGCAAGGTAGAGTGCCTTGTCCGGCACTGAAGGTCCCATTGTATCCTTCATTTAAACATAATCTCAGTTTCAGTTCTTCATGTCAGCATAGATAAGGAGGTGTTGTTCCAGGGAACAAGTTCTCTGTCTCTTGTGCCTCATGATATTTTGTTCCAACAAGGAAAGGATGGTTCCATCCTTCCTTTTAGGTGAATCCCACAGTTTCACATGTCAACAATCCCTATCCAGTCTCAGCACATTTCATTCCAAACAGAGCCTACTCATAGTGAAAGAAGGTCCATCAGGTTAATGGTGCCATCAGGTGCTTCAAGATATTTAAATACAATTTCCTAAGGCAATTAATAGAAGCATTATCAAAATAATTTGACAATGAATAACATAAGGGGCCGTATCCTCCACCATTCTCACCTCACAGCTGTCAAACTAGTCAGAGACACTATGTTTGTGAATGTTCTTCATTGTTGCCAGTTAAAATGTTGGAACTCCTCATCCAACAGCACTTGGAAGTACTTTCATCCATATAATGCTGCAGTTCAAGATAGTAGCTCTGCATCACCTCCTCAAAGGTGGTCGAGAAGTAAACAGAGGCCTTGCCAGTGGCACTCACATCCCACAAATTAATACAAGTGACAGTTCTGGTGAGTACACTGCTCTCCACCTGCCACCTCTCACTTGTAACTTTCCCTCCTCTGTGGAGTGTGGACTGTAACTGGCCACCTGGTAACCTCAGCAGCCACCTCCACTCATTTGTGAAGGGATGTCGGTCATTTTGCTGGTGATCTCTGGCCAGAGACATTGAGCACCCTCCAACACGGATCAGCGTTTCTCCCTCTTTCTTGGGTTTTCTGGATCAGTTCTGGGTGCAACTTTGAGTCTAATAGCTGAACTCAAATGTTGAAATAGAGTGGACATGGACTTTACTCTGCATTTTGTTGCCCTGGATTTAACTTAGGAGCACATAGTTAACAATGAAAATTGGACATCTCACAACTGCGCTGTGGTGGCATGGAACCTGGTGCACCAACAGTGTCAGAAAATAACAGGTGTAAGTCCATTGGTATCAGTGGATGGAAATTCATAGGTAATGTATTCAAGGACTTTTAACATGTGGTCTAGTTCCAGGTGACATTCCCTTCTGGTGATGCAAACTCAGAGCGTTAAGGTCTGGGTGTGAAAAATATGAGTTTAGCCATTCCCCAACCATTCATCCACCCACTTACAGAAACACACATGCACACACACACACAAAAACCTAAAATATACCTGCACAAACATATATACACATGACCATACTTACATGAACACAAGCTTCCATACAAACACAAAGCCACACAATCAAACAAATACACACATAAATACACAGACTTGGAAGTAAAAGAGACACCTGTTCTAAGGTGCACATGTACAGCCAACCACGTAGCAAGCTATAAGCTATACTTTTAAATTAGGCAGTCAAGCCAAACTAGTTTCCCATGTGGAGGTGGCACATTGGATCAGCTGTTGTTCTTTGAGGGAAATAAAAGCAGCATCTCTCGCTGGAGAGTTTCCAAAAGACATGCTCTTGAAAATCATATTTGTTAGCAGTTCAAGTTACTAGTCAAAATATACCGCCATTTTTGTAAATGTTTTCATTTCCTGTCACGGACTGAGGTGGCAGAAAGTGGTGTTGACAACTCCATTTCTTACATACCGTGAATCTTATCGTGAATTATCTGCTTATATTACACGGGCGGCCCAGGACTCTGAACAGAGAGAGAGAGATGCAGTGTCTAAGATAAGAGGTGAAACAATTTTTCTTTGTAAAAGTGTTGGAAGTGGATGATCAGGGATGATGAAATGTGTTGCACTCCACTTGGCAGCTGCCGCGGTTCAATGAAAGTACCATTCGCATTGCCTCTGCACAGGTCTGAGTGAGGTTTGGCCACGAGGCTGGCCCCACACAACGGGGCTGTGGCAGGCAATGGATAGGGGCAAGAGTGAAAAGTCCAGTGTGTGACAGTCTGTGTGTAACCCATGTCTTAAAGTTAAACAATGAAGCTCACTGTTAGGACTGTCACTTCTCTCTCTTTGTGATCTGCTTAATGTGCCGCAGCCAGTCAGTCACACTGACTATCCTGACCAAGCAGATAAAGAGAAGATTTAGTACTCTCAGGGTAAATTGATTAATTACTGATTAGGGGCACACATTTGCTGTTTATTTCAAAGGAATGTACCACAGAAGAGCTGTGACTGAAGCATGTGCATTCTTTGGGAGAGGCATCAAGTGTGTTTTAATGTTTTATTTAATCTTCACATTTATGGGCTTCACAGATTCGGAAGGTAACAAGTGAAAGGGATGCACTGGGGAGCAAGTGAAGCCCAATGAAGAATTTGTTCTCCTACAGTTTATTCAGTTTTTGTTTAGTTAATTTTCTTTGCCATCCAAATACACATTTAATGAGAATACAAAACCACGTGGCCCTGACAATGATATCAAGAAAAGGAATGAGTCTGAAGGACTTTCTTGGTTTATGTCCTCCACATGAGCAGCTGCCATGGTTGAATTCACAAAGAGGCTCTGTAAATTGGATTATTTAAAAGACAAATTGATCACCCCTCAAAAAACAAATTACCTGAAACTTATCTCGAGGCAAGTACTTATCATTCCCAGAGCTTACTCCCACACCAGAGTTCTCCTTTAATACAGTCCTCACAATCTACTTTGCACTTAATCATTCAGTCAAAATTGCCTTCATGCCATCTGAAAATGCTTACTCACTGCCTGGATTTCTGTTCTTTTCAATCTCTTTCAGCATCACCTGTGATCGGCTCAACATCTAACACATTTGGTGTCAAAATATATAGTTTACATTTTTGAATCTTTTATCAGTAATGTACCTGTGTGTATGCATTTAGAATGACCTGTTTTGGTATGATAGAAAATAAAATATTACATCTTCAGAATGTATCATTGTAGTTGTATGTTTAGACACCCTGACTGATGTTATCCAGACCCAGTCATTCTAATCTAAAAACTGTGTCAGTTTTGATCATTATTTTCTTCCACTGAGCAAATTTTAGGTCTTTTATCACTGATAAAACTCCCTTGAGTATAATTATTGCACACCTACTGTGTTCCAAATACTTCTGGACTGTTCAAAAAGGGACGGCACTGATATATTCATGTATATATGCATAAACATTTGTATGCATGTTTGTATATGGGCATGAGTACACACAAATACACACACAGATTATATATATCCGTTAGATTTAAGGGTTGTAAGAGAATACTTTGCATTTCGTGTTGTTTTACCTTGTACTACCTCAATGCACTGTGTAATGTATTGATCTGTATGAACAGTATGCAAGACAGGTTTTTCACTGTACCTCGGTACAAGTGACAAGAATAAACCAATAATAAACCAATTCCAACTCTATTCTTTGGTTCTATAAATCCATAATAACATTATTATATTGCCATTTAATCACTGGAAAACTTCTGTTCAATGGATATCAGGACTATTCAGGAAGATCACCACGTTCAACATTAGGTTATTCAGGATTCGGATTAGATTAATCAGGCTTCTGAAATTTCAACATAGAGAACCAAAGGACTGCAGATGCTGGAATCTAGCAATTTCAACATAAATAAATTTAAGCATAATGCCATGGATTTTGCAGCGTGGGGAAGTAAGGAAGTACTGACCTCAAAGAAAGATGCCAACAAGAATCCCGCCATCTCTCTGGTGTGGATGTCTGCTTTCACAATGTTAATATCACTCATGCATCAGCAATAATGAATCTGTTATCCCGTAACAGTGTCACCCAGCAGAGGAAAACGCCCTTTGGCCCACCAAATACATGCTGACCATCAAGTACCCATCTATACTAATCCCATTTACCAGCACTTGGTCTGATCAGCCTTGATGAAAGTCTTGACCTGAAACGTCGTCTGTCCATTTCCCTCCATAAATGCTGCCTGGCCCATTGAGTTCCTCCAGCGCTACTTGTAGAATTGCCAAGCAGGTAAGATGCTCTCCCTTTCTAAAGGACTTGGTCTGAATAAATGAAAATAAAAACAAACAAAAAGAATTAGTAACTATGTTTTTTTCATTTCTTTTTAGCTGCTGGTTGCTGGCACCATGTACTGACTCATGGTATCATTTACAGAACTACACCAATGTGATCATGCATGAGGAACCTAAAGTTAACAAACATTCCGCATTGCACTTTGTTCCATTTTATTTCCAAAAGAAGAATTACATCAACCACATTCTTCAATATCTACTGAAAATATTTCAAAAACTATTTGTTCCCAATAATACAAATGAACTGATGCACCTAATACTCAGTGAAACAGTTTCTGACCAGACATGACAATTACTCTTTTTGTGGCAGATGTGTGAAATATTGAAAACATTTATTGGATCCAGAATGAATTATGTTTTCTCAGCATCAATCTCCATGTTTGCTGTGTTTAATTATTTAAACTGCTTTTACAGGGCACTGAATAAGCTTGGGTTGTTTTTCAAAATTACAGAAAGAGGGAACATGAGGTGGGAGGGAGCTTCCTGATTCTTTGATTCATTGCACCTCAGTGAAACTCTTGACATCTTTTGCCATTAAGAAATCTCCTTCCCCAAAACGCTCATAAAACAAGCTGCTTGCAATCTCAGAGAAGCCAGTCCATTCATTTTATACTTTCTGCTCAATAAGGCAACAGTACTAAGGAAGCAGTAGAAACTATATATCAAAGTTGCCTATGTAAATTTCTGTAGGCCTGCTGCTTAATGGGATGCCTGGCTTTCCCCCTTTCTACTAGATGAGAACCAAATTTGGGTACATTGAAAGTAGACACAGCAAAACCAGTGGAACTGTACGTACACAATCGTGTTGGCAGTAAATTGGAGGATTTATTTTAAAAGAATGAAATTGTCTGTTAAAATGTGCTTGGCAAATTGACTTGTTTGCAAATAATGACATGGATTGCACCAATAAAGATGAACGCGAACATGATGTCACCCTGAAAATGATGCATGGTTCTTTTCCCTCCCTAAACAAATAAAAATTGTTTGCCAAAAATGCCCTCATGCATTCAGTTCTCTTTTAGCAATCTGTACACCAGTGCTAAATCTTATTCCTCTAATAATGATAAATCTTAATCCTGTCAGACAGTAATCCATATATTAATAAGTTTCTTATACTCCAGTGTGTCTTTAGATGGGTTGCAGAGACAGTTACAAGATCATTTAATTCAGAATGTGAATCCATTGAGAATAAGTGAAGGGATGGTTTTCACATCTTATCTTAGAATTCGGAAGAAAGATGATCCAGAATTTTCTGGGAAAATAACATGAACCTAACATGCATGCTGTTATAATGTGCAATTAATAGCAAGCAATAGATAAACCACAGTTCAGAATCACCACAGATTTCTCATTATTTGTGCAATATTTGTGCCCACCAACCACCCACTGAGGTCAAGGATTTGCTGTACCTGTGCAGCTAAAACAAATCAAACAAGGTGCAGCAGCTTGAACCAGGTACTAAGCAATTTAGGAACCTTTCTAATTAAGAGATTTATGTTGCTTAGATCCCATCAATCATATGAAAGTTGAACAATTAAAACAGTAGAATCCCAATACTGCAAGCAGTAATTTGGAAGGCTTTTAAATTTAAAGTTTAATTGGTGGTGCTTTTCATCTTACTTTGTTTTCTCTTCCACATATGACAATCGTACTTTTACTCCCTTTGTTTCTCTTTCAATATCTAATTTACCTCCAATTTCCCTGTCCCTTCTCCATTTTTGTTAGTTCTTTCCTTATCCTTAAGTTTAATTAGTTAAGGAGATGGACTATTTGTTAAATCATTCACCAGATGCCCTGGTGCTCTCACCATGCTGGTCTTATTTCCATACTAGGGATACATGTTCAGAGATATTAAGGCAGCTTCCTTCAAATGCATCATATTCTTCATGCAGATTGGGCAGAGTTGGGATGCAACCTCTGGTGAGGGTGGTTTGTTTTGATCTTTGTGGTAAGCCATATCACACACACATTCTGCAAAAGAAACTCCATTTTGCCAGCCATCAAACAAAGGGTTTAATCAGAGTGCCATTCTTCCACCAAGTCTCCAGACTCACGTTCCTGCATATTTATTTTGCTCAGCTCTATTTTTGACAGCTGCAATATTTCCTGTGTGCAGCTTGCAGAAAAGCTGTATTTTATCTTTTAATATTTTTAGGACCCTTTTTTGAAGGCTGCAAATATTTTACCTCCCTTTGTAGACGAGGGTTAGGCAACATAGGCCAAAAAATTTGACATGTCAAATTAGTTGGGGTAAAAGTTCTGTAAATTTTTTTCCCCTAAATCTCTCCATTTCACTTCCTATTGTAAAACCTTCCTCTTTGACCAACCTTTTTGCCACCTTTCCTTAAGTTGCTGGGTGTCAAATTTTGTTTGAGTATCATTTCATTGAAGTACATTTGACTACATTAAGGGAATGTGTTGTTGTTGTTGTGCTGATCCAATAAGATCCCCAGTGTTCAGCTCAGTTGGAAATCCATGAATATCATGTTTGCTGTAGTCTGCCCACTTAGAATCATAGAGTCATGGAGTCATACAACATGGAAACAGGCCCTTCAACCCATTAAGTCCACACCAATCATCAAGCAACCAACTACACCAATCCCATTTTATTCTCTCCACATTCCCGTCAACATTAACACTTAAACATTTAATTACTCTGTATACATATGCACATAGTACAATTATCACATACAGCACACATCTGAAGATGCTCTTCTGCTCAGATAGTAATGGAAATAATGATATTCCTAACTCTCCTGATAAACCATGCACCCTTCAATACCAGCCTTTATTAAACTGCTTGGTATCAGTCTTTGCAAAATTATAACAAGCCTAAAACAAAATGCTACAAACTGGAACGATTTACACCTGATTCTTACATGCAAATCATGCTTAAAAGCAAACTAAACCCAGGTTAGAGCATGCTGTTGATCATTTACAGTTAAATCCAGAAATTGGACCAGGCACTTCCAATATTGTCAACGTTGGCACATCTGACATTTTTACAGTACCATTCACACATCTAATGAGTCGAACACTGCATGCTTCCTCCCTTACTGATATAAGCTGGAGCCTTCGGTTTCAATCTATGAACTTTGTTGAAAAGTCACAGAATAAAACAGAAATGTCACAATACTTTGTTACATTTGTGTTGATTTAAAGGGACACTCTGCTGACATTTGGGATATCTGACTAGACAGCTTGATAATTCACTGTAGGTACTCAAACATCTTCCAAAGTGCACAGGATATGTTAAAACAGTTTTGTTCAGCATCTATCTGCTGATGTATTTATTCCATGCTCAGAGATATCTCCATTACCAGTACCACTTTCTAATTGAGGCATGACAGGATCTGAAGCAATGTCAGTAGCTGCCACACTAGTAACATTTATCTCTGCACAATGAATTTTCCTAAAATGAGGATACATTTCAAGAGAGCTTTTATATTCAGAATCACTTTTAACAGAGAAAAGTGAAACAACACCATGTTAAAAATCATAATATTTTTCAATAAAATAGCACACTTAAAGTGGCATTCCCATTTCACTGCCTTCTACGTAGGTTTCAGAGTCGTGCTATATTGGAGTCTCCCCAGTCTGGCAATTGGAAAGCTGATCTGTTTTCCTTCAAGTCCACACAGATATCCTTGGTGACTCACAAGAAGTTCTTGCCCTATATTGGCTAGCTTCAGGCTGCTGGCTCCAGTCAATTGAAGGAGCTGTTTCCGATTGCCAGCTGTGCAGAATGGGTGAGCACACTGCCTGAGAGGCTATGGTGGGAGGTGACTTAGTGCCTCATGAGGAGGGGATATCAATGTCCTGAACTTGGACATCAATTGGCCTTCTGAGTAGCAGGGTAGAAAAGGGTGTAATGATCTCCTGGTACTCACACCACTCTGCCATCATTTCAACCTCCAAAAACAGAGCAGAGCTGCTGACAGACTCTGAATCAGGAGTGCCTCGATCCTGCTGTGTTCACTCTTCTCCTCTGAGTCAGTTCTCTGTGCCACCTGTGGTGGACTATGCTCAGGATAAACAGGAGCATGATTGGTAGGGGAGTCAGGGAGACATGTCGCTGCCCCAGTAGAACAGAGACAAGCTCCTGCCTGCCATTTATCTTCTGCTATGGAAGAACAATCTGCCAAGGCCTGACATCTTTGTGTTAATATAGAAGAGCAACCTGCTCAAGTGTGGCTGGAGTACTATGAACTACTTGTGGGTAGCACCCCTGTGTTCTTTGATAGCACCAGTTTGTTGATGAGTGGCACCTCACTGCTCAGTGAGGACATCAGTCTGCTCCCTGGTGATATGTCACTCTTCCTTTTTTTAGCTTCAAGTTGTTTTCATGTGTCAGAGGCTGGAGGATTAGCTGGGTAATGTGAGACTACATAGGGGCAGCAAGGGACCTCCACATACACGTCCACAGTAGCCATTAATTGAATTAATGGACTCTATATGACAAGATTGTCAATGAGCTCTTGCAAAGAAATGTGCATGACATTCAGAAAGGGGGCCATGAACCAGAATGGACTGATAACTGGCTGGCAGAGAAAATCACAGGCCAGTTACCATGCACACAGCAGTGTGTTCCAGTCCTCTGCACATGCTCACTGCGGCATGGCAACTGGGAAAGTTGGAGGTCAAATGGGACCTTGTCCAACTTCTTGCTCTGCCCTAGCTGGTCCCTCAGCTCTACACCAGAAGTACCTGCCACATCTAATGTGATGTCTTTCATTTGAACAGGATCGCCAATCTTCAGTTAGAAGGTAAGTTTAAGTAGCTTTTTGTTTATTTTTTCAATGTTATTTCAATGTTATTTTTTAATTAATTGCAGCTTCATATTCGTAAATAAGATGTCCAGATTTTATTGTTTTAATAATTTTTATTATTTTTAATTACTTAATTTTTTCCCCAGCTCTTTCTTAACTGTCGTTCATCATCAGGGGTATTTGAAAATGATGTGCTGCCATGTGTGTGGTCCATGGCCGACGCCATTTCCTGTGCCGTATGTGACCTAGGAGGTGCTCACATCCCACAGCACCTGGCAGGAAGGTCATGGTGGTGATGCTGGCAGAGCGTTTGGGAATCACATGGGTACAAAAAGATTAAATTGACCATTGGGCTAGAGTAGGTAGCAAATATGAGGAGCAGACAGGATCAGTACGATCTGGCTCCATGGAATTGAAATTGGAGTTGGAATTTGTTTATTATTGTCACATGTACTAAGGTACAGTGAAAAACTTGTCTTGCATACTGTTCATTCAGATCAATAACATTACACAGTGCATTGAGATAGTATAAGGTAAAACAATAACTGAAAGCAGAATAAAGTGTCACAGTTACAGAGAAAGTGCAGTGCAGGTAGACAATAGAGTGCAAAGTCATAATGAGGTAGATTGTGAAGTCAAGAGTCCACCTTATTATACTAGGGAACCGTTCAATAGTCTTATAACAGCGGGATAGAAACTGTCCTTGAGCCTGGTGGTACATGCTTTCAGGCTTTTGTATCTTCTGCCCAATGGAAGAGAGGAGAAGAGAGAATGCACGGGTTGGTTGGGATCTTTGGTGATGCTGGCTGCTTTACTGAAGCAGTGAAAAGTATAGACAGAGTCCATGGAGGGGAGGCTGGTTTCTGTGATGCGCTGAGCTGTGTCCACAGCTCTCTGCAGTTTCCTGCGGTCCCAGGCAGAGCAGTTGCCGTACCAAGCCATAATGCATTCAGATAGGATGCTTTCTATGGTGCTCTATGGTCTCCTGGCTCACAGGGCCTCCTACAGCAGAACGGAGGTGGACTCCTCCATGCTCCTGGTCGATGACTGCATTCAGTCTCAGTGGCCTAACAAGCAATGAACATTTCAGGATGCATTCACCTCATCCTTTCCATGTCAGCATCACAATTGTGGCCCTCATCCGAGTCCACTGGGTCTGTACCATACATGGATCTCCCATCCAGAGAGTCTCTGCACTGGATTTCTCTACATCTGGTGCCAGACTAAGCCAGCTGTATCTCCTATGTCCTTCCAACTGAACCTCATTCCTCTTTATGCTGGGCCCTGTTGAGATCACACCTACAGAGTCTGGGCAAGGATGGACAAGTGATAGAGAGAATGCAACAAAGATTCACCAGGTTGATTCCTGGGATGGGAAAATTGTGCTGTGAAGAGAGATTAAACAAAATAAGCCTATACTCTTGAGTTTAGAAGAATGAGTGGTGATCACATTGAAACATACAAAATTCAGGGGCTTTGATGCAGGGTTGATGCTTCCGCTGCTGGGGTGGCTGCAAACAGGAATCACCATCTCAGAGTAAGAAGTTGGCCAATCAGGACAGACATGAGAAAAAAAAATCTTTCACCCAGAAGGTAGTGAATCTTTGGAATTCTCTAACCAACAAGATTGTGAAGGTTCAGTTGCCGAGTATATTCAAAACAGAAATCAATAGATCTTTGGAGTCTAAAGAGATGATGGGAAATGGGTTTAGTACAGGAATGTGACACTGAGGTGAAAGATCAGCTATGATCTTATTAAATGGTGGAGGAGGCACAAGGCGCTGAGTGAACAACTCCTCTCCCTTTTTCTTATGTTGTTTTGTTCTCATGGTGCCAGTGTCTATGGGATGTTAGGTACAGTGGAGCACAGTGCTCTTCATTATTATTATCATCTCCCTCCTCTCCCTCCAGTATCTCTTCCTACTCCCCCAGCCACCCCTGCTCAGTATCCTCCTCCCATAGAGAGGGAGAAATACATAACCTATATCCTACACCTTGCAAAGATAAACAGAATATAGTGACTTTTGTAGTCTGCACCCAAAATACTTTTATGGTGAGCATTGATGGTAGTGAACATAGGAGGTTGCATCCACATCACTCTTTCCATGACAGCATCCCAGTTGTGGCCCTCACCTTCTCATGTTCTTAAAACAATGAAATGTTGTTAGTGAGTGTACCTGGCACATTTTGTAAAGGCTCAATGCTTGAGGTGCTTTGACCGTCTGTGTTCACTGTGCTCAGAAGGAGGAGGATAATCTCCCCAGACTGGTGAGGTTCTAAGCTCCTGAGGGCCCCCTGCCGAGACAGGTGGTCTCTGTCCAATTCTTCACTATCTTTACTTAAATAAAAGAGATGAAAGACATTAAGTAAACTTTTCGTTATCATCTCTTTGGAGTCCTAACCTCTGTGTAGAAGTGAAAATGGTAGAGTAAATGGTGGGGTAGGTGGGGTAGTAGAGGGTAGGGTGTGTGTAAGGGGATGTTGATGAAGTAATAGTTTGAGCAATGAGTGATGAATGAGAATGAGAATAAGAGAGAGAAAGATCTTTTGAAAAAAAATTGTATTGCCCAGTGAACCCATCAATAGTGTTAACTTGAAGACTTTCACTGGTAGTTTACTCTATAACACTGTAAGAATTATGGGTCAAAAATGCTGAATTTAACAAGGTATGTAAGTGTAACAATACTGAAATTTGGAGCTGTTCTAGTCTAACACTGTTTACTTGGGTCTTACTCATTCTATCTTGCATTATATGTATCAATAGGTACAGCTTGCTACCAAATCCACTTGCTCCTTACACAATCCATGATTATATGGATTCTTTCTACCCCAAATAAATACATGTCAGTGCAGATATTTGGATTCAAACCTGCTAAATATTTAGTATTTCATTGCAAAAAAGCACAATTGCAAGCAAATTATAATATTATGTGTGGTTTCATCCATGCATTTTCCTCTTGTGTATAGAGCAGTTGAAGAAGCGATTTTTCTTGGACCGGATATAGAGCACAACCACTAGCCTTTCAACCCCTGAAATGTTCTCAGAAGGGAAAGGCTGGGTTACCTTATCCTCAACTGAAGTGAATGGGTGGTCCGCTCTGCTGACCTTATGTGCCTTTTTCACTGCACAGCTTCCTTGGTTTTTAACTTTATTCAGATGTTTCCTACAATCGCCCCTCCCCTTATTATTTGGACCCCTGAATTTATTTTATTTGCAATGTCCTCCCATATATTGTTATGCTCTGTGAGGTTTGTAAGTTATTTCTTGATTCTCAGCCGATTCTTTATCTGCTTGCTCCTTTGACAAGATATTATCCCTCCCTATAGCTAAAATAAGTTTTTATTGGCACCTTTCCATATTCATTATTTTCCTCTCTTCTTCTGAAGACTCTAAGCTGATTTTACAAAAATGCGTTTCTGGCAGCAGATGTCGGAAATGTAGATCTGTCCTTCCAATTGTTAAAGTTAATGGGCAATGCACACATGAATTTCCAATATGTATACTTAGAGAGAATAGCTCAATATTAGTAGCACATAAAATAATCCCCTATTTTCTGAATCAGAATAATACTAACTGGAACTAGAACACAGTGCAAATGACAGTTTTCCAACAATGGCCCGCCGTGAGTTTAATATTACTGTTAGATTTAGGCATTTGGAGTTTCCCATTTATAGGTGCAAGGAAATAGTGCATCGTTGCAGGATTATTTTAGCCTATCGCAGGTTATAGAAGCAGCCCAGCTAGAGCCTAGCTTCTCTAATCCAGCTGTGCAACTGCTTTTGGATCATGTCACATAGAAGAGAAAAGTTTGTTTTGCACTGTGAGATGCAAATCCTCAAGGTCAGCACCTAGTGACAATGGAATGTAGTGCAAATCCAACTTTCCTTGCACGGCCATTCATTGCACCAGAAGTGCTTAATGACCTACTATATCAGGCGAGACAAAATGAAGAAGCCACACTTCCCATAAAGTATGCACATTTGACTAAAATTGTGAATTACTGCAAACCAAGTAGTTTTCTCCCTCAGGGACAAGACCATCCACAAGAAGTGAGATTTGGTTGGCAAATCCCTGACCTTTCACCTCTGGGAGAAAGGTGCATTTTAAATCCGGGACATACAGCTGAAGATAATAGTTGGTGATGGACAAATAGAAAGCCTTATGGCATCTGCAGATTCATGACAGTATTCTTCTTCTCTTTATTTTTGTTCTACTGAAATAGACATTAAGAGAGTGTGAGCTCTGTCATAATACTTGGATAGGCACAGGAGTAGACTATTCACTCCCCAGTCCCTTTTCTACCATTCAATCACATAATGACTGATCAGTATTTTAACTCCATTTATCTCCTTTGATTCTACACCTTAACCCCCTTAAAGGAAACCTTCATGTTATAACAAATGAAAATTCTTGAAGTAGTGGGACAGCAGTCAAAGTACTGGACTATTAATCCAGTCACCTGGGTTCAAATTCTACCATAGCTACAATGGAATTTAACTTCATATTCTAGATTTTTTAAAAATGTTATAAGTAATGATGACCATAAAATACTTGCTTGTTATAAAAATCCATCTGGTTCATTACTAGGCATTAGGGACTGAATGGCCAATTCTTGTTGCTATTTTGCGTGTTCTTACAGATACAGGGGTTGATGTATCCCTGGCTGAGATGTCCAGAAACATGGTTCACAATCTGAAAGTAAAGTGTAAGCCATTCTGGGTGAAGAAGAGACTTCTTCACTCAGAGGATAGTGAATCTTTGGAATTCTCGGAACAAGAGGGCCGTGGCAGCTCAGTAACTGACTATATTCAACATAGAGATGAAGGATTTTTATATGTTAAGGAAATCAAAGGATATGGAGTTAGCTTAAGAAAGTGATGCTGAAGTAAATGATCAAGCAAGAATGGAGGAGCAGAAACAAAAGGTGAAATGGCCTGTTCTTGCTTCTATCTGGAGATCTGTCAATTGGAACATTTCCTCCAATCTTCTTCCTCTAATGTACCTGAAGAAGAAAGCCCAAGCCTCATTATATCCAGAACTACCTGAACTAAGGTCCAGTTCCAAGATGTACAGCCTGGGAAGGTTAACGAGTAAGACAGAGCCAGTAAACAAAGTGGTTTACAATTATATAGCAACAGATACAAGCAGCATTTAGCAAGGAAAGTATTGCTGGACACATAACAACAAATTTTGCTGGGCATACAAGAACATAGTTACTGCCTGGCCAACAATGCAGAGGAATAAATCCTGCTTTTGTAAAATAGAGGCATGTTGAACATTAAAAATATTAGATTCTCTTCCTCACAAGAAGCAGATGACGTTCAGTCCAAGAAGTTTAAAATTTAAGATGGCAAGATATGACCCACCCACCACAAATAAGCATATTGCTGGGCATGCTGCTAATCCCTTTGCAGCCCATGAGAATTTTTATCCTTTGGCTTCATCATGAAGATCGTCCTTTATAAAGCAAAGGTAAGAAATCTACATGATCCCCAACAAAACTATATTGCTCATGGCTGTTCAGATTGATCCATGCACCTGAAGTACTGTTTCAGAGAGTCAGTGATGTATTCAGTTCATACTCTGGGCACAAATGGGCCTAATTATAATGAGGCTCAGTTTGTGCTCTGAGAAACCGCACAGAAGTCAGCAGCAATAGCTGTGGAGGGTAACCTTGATCTCCCAGAAACCACCCAGGGAGTTCCCTTTCTGGGTCAAAGATGGCGAACTATTTTAAAGTGAAAGCATTGTGGCATCTTCCAGTTAAGCAAGCATTCACTGCATGCTGTTGTGAAGCTAATTGTAAATGAGTCACACATGGAGAAAATGGAATGCTTTTTGTTGATGTAGGATATGGCATTGATAGAACATCAGGAACACAGAGAACTACACAGACCTTTGAAAGTTCAATCCATGTGGCTTCTGGCCTAATTTGCTAATTTTTTAAAAATAATGCACAAACTTAATCTCACCAAATCATCAAAAATGGCAAGTCTTATATATTTTTGGTGACAAGGCTGTAGGAAAGTACTATTCTTCAAACCGCCCACCTGAGCAGGTTGATGATGTTTTGCATAAAAGGCATAACCTTCAGCAATACCTTCCCTCTCAGTTCTGCATGGTCAGGTTAAATTATGTCCTCAGCTCCCCAAATGTGGATTCATCCTATAGTTCTCTAACTCAGAACTAATGAGTCTATACTGAACATTCATGTTTTTCTTTTCTTTATAGATCCATTAACTTCTTAAATGTTTCCAGTAACAGTATTGCAAAAAGAACTTTGCATCAGATTTCAATGGTCTATAGTTTAGTTATGTTTAGCTGAAAACTTTTGTTCTTTTCCTATTCCTTTGGCTGTTCCTCAAAGCAGAACTTAGCTAAATCTGGAATCAGGCATTGTGTTTAATCTGCCAGCTGACAATTTTTGATCAATGTAACTAAGATACTACAGGTGTTTCAATCTTGTTTACAGAAATATTACTGACAGATGGATAGTGGTGAGGTGTAACTGTTCAGAGGATTGATGGAGATTGGTCTATGCATTAGTGAGTAAAATTTCACACTTGTAATTCTGTAGTGTCTTTTATAAAGTGTTCTAAAAAAATCAAACCCAGACTATGTTGCTTTACAGAGTGCTACCTAAGTAAAATAGCTGATGCAAAAGTATTATATTCTTTGCAGGAAACTGCAATATAACATTCTATAAAGAAAACGCAACACTTAATCTAAACATTATAACCATTAGCGACCTAATGGCATTTCCTTCACACTATGTATTTTTTTTAAGGCAGTCTATTTTATGGCTAAAATATTACAGCCACGTACACTTGCTGCACCATTTCTGTAGTGATTTATTTGAAAGGGCAGAAGCAGGACAGCTCACCAGCTTTGTTCCTTCCTGTATCACTGTTTGGGGTCAAGAACTGGGAAAAGGGCTGGTCCCAAAGGCCTAACTTATTCCACCGGTGGAGGCTTTGGCTCCTCGCCTCTCTTTCTCTCCCCATCACTCTACATTTAAAAAGGTCCAGATGTAGAAAAGGGTTTAGAAAATCAGCTAATTGAATTTCACAAAAACAATTTTGCCATTGTCTGAGGAAGTGTTCAAATCAACAGCACATTTCTGAAAGGCAAAGGTTACCTAATTAGAACACCAAAAGTGTAACTAATTGCCCACATTTATTTAAGAGGCTCTAATATAGACTTCAATAATGTACAATTGTTGCTCTAGTTAATGCAGTGGTTTGGCTGTACAGACAATATGGTTGGCTTAAATGAACTGAGCCCTGCTTAATGAGGAGATCATTCACCTACTGCCAAAAGTCGACATGTGAAAGAGCTAGTGAACAACCTGAATAGTTTATAGACTTATAGCATCTTGTGGATTAACGGATTTAAATCAGCTCATAATTCATGCTGTTTTACTTCTGTTTCCTGGACTCATTTCAACCTTTAAGCAGCATCCACCCTGCTTTTAGTGGTGAGATTGGAATTTGCAATAGGTACTTGACAGAGAAAATATGCTGCCCTATTGGTGAATGTATTGTGGCCAGCTCCCTACAATGTGTGATGTAGGTCCTGTTCTGATGAAAGAAGAAAATAATCACCCCAGCTGGCCAGGAAAAGAAACAGGCCATTTACTTTATTTACTGATAGTTTACAATAACCACAATTTAATCCAATGTCCAGCCTGCTATTGCATTTCAATTTGCATTGGTTATTGTTTGGTATTTGGTATCTTATTGCTACAGCAGGCTAGACATTGGATTTTTACCTTAGATCTACATTCAAAAAGGTCTCATCAGTTCACATTTATCACATGCTCAGAGTGAGCCCATGTACATCCTGTAGCCCATGTTAATTAATAAATCTAACTCAGAGAGAGAGCAGATGGCTGGAGCAGAATGTAGCTCACTGCAGTAAGAGGTATTCCTACCACAACGGAGAAGTATTTAACAAAAGCCAAAACTGCTGGACTTCCTTGATATATGTTCTGAGTCCCTTGAAAAAAAATGGTGCAATATCCAGATCTGAACTTGATCAGAACAAGATTCACAAAAAGACTACAGACATTTTAATGGGATTATTGGGCTTTGTTTATCAAAGGTAAAATTCTGTGAATTTCCTGTAATTTATAAGTATCCATATAGTTCAATTAAATGAGTGTGTGGTCCCTCTACATGTTCAAGGTTCCTATACAAATGTAGAAATGAAGACTGTTCAACATATTGAACACACTCTTGTTATCACACCAAATCATTTCTATTAAGGTGTTGCACTTAGCTCACTAGGTGCTCTCACACCCTCAAGTCAGAAGGTGATGTGCTCAGACATTGCTCGAGAGAACTCTACACATAATTCAGCTGACACTTCATTATGTACTGACAAAATGTTGTTCTTCTGGAACAAATGCCTTTCGAGTGAGTTGTTAAACCGAAGCCCTGGCTACCTCCTTAGGTAAGTGCAAAAGATCCCACATTTCCCGTGCAGAAGTAGGTGGTATTGCCTACTTGTCCCTCAAACAAAGTGACTAAAGCACATAATCATGTCATTTATTTCTATTCTCTGTAGCTGTGACACTTTGTACTGTTACTGTTTTCACCTGTACTACATCAACGCACTTTGTATTAACTCAATGTAACTGCACTGTGTAATGAATTGACCTGTACGATCGGTTTGTAAGACAAGCTTTTCACTGTACCTCGGTACAAGTGACAATAATAAACCAATACCAATATTCTGTTTGTGGAACTTCTTTGTATCCAAATTAGCGGCCATACTACCCTCAATTACAATGCATACATTTCAAAAAGTATATAATCAGATGCGAAGTTTTTATAAATGTCCATAAGTGGCCAGTTGCACCACACAGAAGCAGCAGTTTATATTTTCTTTCTCAGACAATTTCCAGAATTCAGTCCATAACCTTTTTTTTGAGGTGCTTCAGTGGCATACGGCATGCAGCCTACCATTATACCAAGGATGGATGAAGGATACATTGAATGGGGAAAGTTTTTCTTCTGTTCTGCCTGAAATGAATGGAATAAAAATCTAGCATATTCTATGAAGTTGAGTGATTCACCCACCCAGGTGACCATCAGAGCAGAAAGATCCACCTCAGTGACTGATGAAACAAGACAAATGCTTCACTCGTGGCACAGTAAAACAGAATGTTATGAAAGAAAACTTGATCAACATAAATGTTAATCAAAATTATTAATGAAGTTGAAATTGTGCATGTGTTCTGCTGCTTTGTACAGGTTGTTTGTTATGGCCAGTCTATTAAGGAGACCTGTCAATTATATGGGTGCTATGCATCCAGTGCACAGAGTCAAAGGGGTAGTAAAATTTCTGGAATAGTGCTTTCAAAGTGCATGTCCAACCCCTTAAAGAAACCTAATGTGGATATCACACGTGAATATGTTGTGAAAAGAGTCTACAAGCAAAGCTGCTGTCTGTACTGGCAGAGCCTCCCCAACAAAGCTGAGACACTAAAATGAAAAAAAGAAATGAGAAACAAGGAATAAACCACTGAATAAAAGTAAATGACATCAAATAAAGAATGAAAAACTTTCTCAAGAATATCTGAGTCCTGCTTTTGAATAAGTGATGCTTTTGTCTCTTTATCTCCTCTGCTTCTCCATTAGAAGTTCCATGGGATTTGGAGTTAACTTCAGACGTCGAAGCCAGGACCATTAACCATCTGCCATGATATCCTGAGGATGCTGTGATCAGGTAAAAATGATAGTTATTGGAATCAAATTTGGAAGAATTCAGGTTTTCTTGAATTGTCTAAAAATAGATTAAGTCACATCATTTGAGATCGAGAATTTTGGTTGTATTCACTCCCTCCTTGCTATTTCCTTTTAAATTTCTCAATGAATGTACCTGTGTCTGTTTTCACTTTTTTTTTGTGGTTCTTATCTGATTTCCTCTTCCACCTGCTGTTGAAACAAGAAAATAAAACCAGTTAAAGAAACAGTTAATGTTTAACAGATTCTATTAATCAATTCAGTCATTAATTTAGCATAATTTGTCTTTTTAAAATACATTAGCCTTTAGATAAGTCAGGAAAAGTACAAAGTTCTTCAAGAGCCCTAACACCTCCTTCTTCTTGATGTCAACAAGCCCAAGAATATCACTGTATCCCTCCCTGCTTGCTATCCTTTATGTCCTTCTCCTTGGTGAATACCGATTGCAAAGTACTCCTTTAATATCTCACCTACTTTCACTGGCTCCAGGTATAATTTCCCTCCTTTGTCCTTAAATGGTCTTACCTTTACCCAAGTTACACTCTTATTTTTAATGTATGTATAAAATGCCTTGGGATTCTCTTTACTCCTACTCACCAAGGACCTTTTTGGCCGTCCTGATTCCCTGTTTTATGTTATTTCCTGCTTCCTTTATGTTCCTCAAAAGCCCTGTCCAATTTCAGCTTTCTAAACCTTACATATGCTTCCTTTTCCTTTATGACTAAATTTGCAACATCTCTCATCAACCAAGATTCCCAAACCTTGCCATCCTTGTCTTTCTACCTCACAGGAACATGTTGGTCCAGAATTCTGACCTGCTGGCCTTCAAACGACTCCTGCATGTCAGATGTAGACTCATCCAATAACAGACGCTCCTAATCTATCCTCCTCAGCTCCTGCCTAATGCTGTTTTAATTAGCCTTTCCCCAACTTAACACCTTCCCCGGAGGTCCAGTTGGTTTCTACAATGTGGAGGAGACCACAATGTGAGCATCATGTGCAATACATGAGATTGGAAGAAGTTTAGATTAAAGGAATCAATTGCTTTATGGAGTTCCAGTGACTCTAATGGGAGCTGAGAGGTTCATGTAAAGGAAAATGAACCTCGACAATACTCCACTTCTCTTTATAAGTTCTTACAGGGAGCCTTTTAGAGCAGATTCCTCTAGCTCCTCAAATGACATCTTTGGAATGCATGAGTCCTTAGACAAGAAGATTTCATTCCATCACTGGATGCATAAAAGAAAGACCCCAGAGAGATCTGTTCCTGTCATTGCTAATGTTAGTGAAAAGAACAAATAAGATATGAACTGACACCACTGAAAAACATCAATACTCCATCTCTCTAAATATGGACCAATAAGCACTGGTGAACAGTAAATAGTTAATTATCTCTAACTTTTGAAAAGTAATTAATATGTATTTAAGAGTCATCTCTTGAGATTATTAATGTAAGAGAAAATAACAGTAAGATAGATGAGAGTGAAAGCCTTCAGAAATAGAAAGAAAAGGAAGACTTATGGCACCATTCATGTTTCTTTGAGGACATCTCAAAGGACTTTATAGCCAATGAAGTACTTGATTAAAGTGTAGTCACCTCTGTAATGTGGGATAGAAATTTGCAAAGAGATGAAAAGGTGGACTGCAAATAATTTTTGGAGTCATACAGCCTGAAGGAACAAGAGAGTTACCAAGGAAAAAGAGGACATGCTGGAATTCAGAGAATGAATTATGCAAAAGACCTGGCATGCCATGATGGGAAAACAGAATGGAGAACTGAAGGAAAGTTTTCTACAAAGATCACTGAATTAGATTCAGAGGTCATGTTTTATTTTGGGAGAGCTAGCAGCTGTAGGGTGGAAGGAATGGAAAACAAGATTCACAGAAGTTCTGAAAGATTCCCTTGGCAAAGATTCATATGGAGCAGTTGCTGGAGTGGGAGCAGCAATTGTTGGGTGCTTTCAATCAAGCTGCATTTGGCAGCCACAACAGTGGATTTACCAAAATAAATAAGGAGAGATAAAGCTGGCTCTAGGCACTTCAAACTGCTCAAAATGACAGGTGCGATAGGGAGAATTTTTATGAGACGGCAGAATGACGGTCAAGATGTAGTAGCAGAGCTGACAGTAGTGCTAGTGAGGCACAAAATCTTCCATGCCAAGAAAAATAACATAAGTTACTTCACTGGCACAGAGGAAAGGGTCAGAAGAGTGAAAGAACCTGTTACAATGCCAGTAAAGAATTCTTAAAGACTGGTCCAATTGACCGTCTTCCAACAGTTTATTTTCCTTATGGTACAATGTGGTGTGTGAAAAAAGACATAAGCTGATAAGAAACTATGTTAGCTTTCTATTTTTTCTTAAAAATTGCATTTTTACCTGTTAAGCAGCAATATCAAAAGTGTATTTTTCTTTTTAAAAAAGCCCTTTAAGGGTTATTTACTGCTATTTCCTTGAATATGTACCCCAAGGAAAAAGTTGGGACTTTTCTCTTGGACTTTATGGGCCTTTGAGTAACATTTATAGGCCTATGGTAACTCCTTCATACCTTAAGGACATATGACTCCAAACCTTATTTTGTTCTATATCACCTTTTGTGTTTTGCAGTCCACCTTTTCATCTCTTTGCAAATTTCTATCCCACATTACAGAGATAACTATAATGAGGTACTTCATTGGCTATAAAGTCTTTGAGAAGATGGCCTTAACCTCATTCATCCAAGCTTTTTGTTAACTTTCAAGATATCATTTCCAAAGCATATACTCTTACTGTGGGTGCTCTGAACCTTCCTGACAGATTCTGGTTATTATTAGAAATTTTGCTATCATGCATTATCACTTTGCTGTTTCTCTTTAACTTTCTAAATTACCCCCCATCAGGACCTTCTCCCCTAACTATGAAGTTCAAAGTTTTATCAACAGCCCAAGTTATTCAATTCACCAGGACCTCAATCCCAGCCTGATTCAAGTGAAGCATGTCCCAATGGAACAGTACCCTCTTTCCCCAGTTCTGACATCATGAATTGAAACTGATGAATTGTGACCCAATTCTCACACACCAACCTTTGAGCCACACATTCAACACTGACACAATGCGAATTTGTATGTGGTTCAGGTAGTAATCCAGAGATTATTACCTTTGTAGTTCCACTTTTTAATTTAGCCCTAGGTACGTATGCATTTTCAGCAAAACCACTTTCTCCATCCCATCCATGTCACTGATCCTCAGATGCACCACCACAATTGAGTCTTTCCCCTTCCACTCCAATTTCCTTTTCAGACATATGGAGATATCCTGAACCATGGCACCAAGAAAGGAGCACAGCCTTCAAGGTTCTCATGCTTGCCTGCAAAGAACAATATCTATCCCCCTGATTACACTCACCCTACTACTACAGCATTCTTTTCAGTTCCCCATATGAATGACCCTCTGTAACATGGTGCTCTGGTCAGTTTGCTTATTCTCCCAATTATTCATTGAAGACCACATTCTATCAATGGGAGCCTTATACTTATATTCCTTAGTCTCACATACCTGAGTGAGCTAACTAGTTCCAACTCATTACCTACTTATTCAGTGTGCTATTTGTTAATCACTATATACTATATGTTTGATCACTGCAAGTGAAAATTACAAGGTTAACTAAATCTAAATTAAACAAATAAATATTTCATACAAAATCACCCACTTACTCAGCTACGTCCACACTGTGGGCACTGCATGATGTGCTAAAACATGTTCTGTAATATGTTGAATCTCCTCAGTGAATCCAGGAATTTCTTCCCTTGTAGTGTTACGAATCTTTGGAATTTTCTATCCTAAATTAAAGCTAATTCTGTAGTCAAAACCTGGACAATGCACATATTGTGTGTATGCGATAGAAAAGCAGGAGGATGATGTCAGTCATGCAACTGACGTGCTTAAGAACACCGGAATTGAAGAAAATAGGAGCAAGATCATCTAGCCTGCCCCGCCATTCAATATGGTCAGGGCTGATCTACCCCAGGCCTCAACTCCTCCGCTGTGGTGGACCCCTATAGCCCACAATCCCCTGATCTTTCAAAAATGTATCCATCTCCACTTTATATATTTCTAATGAGTAGCCACCACAATTCTCAAGGGCAGAGAATTCCAAAGATTCACTTACCTTACAAGAGAAAAATTTAGTTTCATATAACTCGCCTCTAATCTTGAAACTGTGTCCTCTTGTTCAACTTCCTTCATTAAATGAAAACATCTTGTCATGACCCCTTAGGATTTTATATGTTTCAATAAGATCACCCCTCATTCTTTTTAACTTCAAACAATATACACCCAACCTTGTTCAGCCTTAATATCATTAAGACAAAATCTCATCGCAGAATTAGGCTGGTACCATTTGAATAAACCGCTCAAATGTAGCTGGTATATTCTATTCATAAGCAAGATGAACACACAGAGAATCGCAACAGAATTTCAAGAAGTGTGCAATGCATGCATTGAGTATCCAATCACATTTAGCCATCAGATTCCATCATATAATGCACATTGATTTCTGCCTCTGGATGTCTTACAGAAATTACATTGGGATATGTTTGGGCCAATCCTGGAGTAGTAGTATATTGAGTTTTGGTCTTCTTACATGAGGAAGAATATACCTGGCTCAGAAAGAATATGGTAATAGTTCACTAGACTAGGTCACTGGCCCTTGAGAACCAATTGAGTAGCAAGTACTATATACCTTTGTATTTAGAAGGATGGAAGGTAAGATAAGATGATCATTGAAGCCAACAAAATTTTTAAGGTGTTTGACAGAGCAGTTGCTAGCAGTGTATTTTCCCGGCTGGTGTCTGAAATTAGCGGTCGCACTCTTGGTATAGGTGGTCAGCTATTTAGCGCTCAGATATAGGGGAGTTCCTCAAGGACTAGGAGCATAGGACAAAAATGATTGAAAAAAAGAAGCAAAGGTGACATGAGGAAAATGTTATTTACACAGCAAGTGGTTAAGTTCTGGAATGCCCTGCCAGGGTGGTAGTGGAAGCAGATTTGACTGTGGTTTAGAAAACAGAGCTGATTAAGTTCTTGAAAAGGAAAAAAAAATACAGGCTATGGGAAGAGGGCAGAGGAATAGACTAACTGGACACCCCTTGCATACAGCCACTATGGATACCATGGACCATATTGTTTCCTTTGTGCTGTAGCCATTCTGAAATTCTGTGAATCTTTTCTCTTGAAGGTTAATGACCTCTGGAATTTCCTATCCTTGAGGCTTCTGGTTGCTCAGTTGCTGAGTATCTTCAAAACAAAGATCAATATATTTTGATATTATGGCAATCTACAAATATGGGGATAGGGCTCAATGGTGGGATAGGGTACGAGATTCAAGGTGATTATTGAATGATGAATCATATTAGGTCTGCCCTTTACTGCTCTTGTAACTTATTTTTATATGTTCCTTCTACCATTGGACTTCTACTACTGTTAGCTGGTGCTAGCAATAAGCTCATTTGTTTTCACTTATTCTAAGCTACTTCAAGCCCTGGTGATTAAGTCAAGAGTCCTGGCCACCACAACACAGTTATCATCATCTATATATATTGAAAAAAGCTCCAGCAGTGTTGACATTTGCACAAATGGGAGTCCCTGGTCCCACATAGAAACATCAATGCAGTACGGCCTTCATAGATTCGATAGACCTGAGAAAATTAACAAATGCACCCAAAAAATGACATAACACAATACTTACGCTCCAAGTCACATGCATATGAATTCAAATTATAAAGTACCTTAAGCTTGTGATCCAAGTATTCTCATAAGTGGATAAAATTTTAGAATGTGAATTTAATTGACAGAATTAGCTTTCAAGAGTTGAAATGACTTCTTCATTTCAGCTATGTGTTTAACAAATCTATCCTTGCAATCCTGTTGAATATCTCTGGTCACTTGTTAGCAAATCACTAGCATTTTAATTTTCTAAGCAAATCTGGCAGCAGCAGACTGGGATGAATTACAAAAGGTCAGCCACTGCCCTCAATATTATCAGTGACTTATGGAGGAAGGATGGAGAATGGGGTTGGGGCTGGATTTGGGTTCCAGGAGAGGGAGAAGCGAGGTCAGTAATTCTGGGGGACAAGAATAACCCACTTGAGAGTGTAGCATTAAAGAGACAACAATACGAGAGTTGCTTCACAGCCATTTGTTCCAAATGGGCTTCAGCCTGTGCTAATGGGTTAAAATGTTTGGTTCACTATACTAATAGCCACAAAGTAACAGTAGGATAACTGGAAGAGCGGTCCCAGATAACTGGCACAGCACCACATATAATAATTAATGAAGTAATGAGAAGAAATCTAAAGGGAAATGCAGCAGATAGGACTTCTCAGACTGCTGTCTCCTTCCAATCACTATATCACACAAAACTCCAAAACAGTTCAATTGAATTCCAGCAGTGGCCTGATAAAAACTGCCAGCAGAATGTGATAAGAAGTCCTAATGTATATATTAATCATATTCATAGCCATTCATTGGCTGATGTGTCAGGTTGACAAATCCCTCATTTTTCCTCTTCCCTGACTTTCCAGGGCTTAAAGCTAGATTGTAAGCTATTTTGATAAGTACAATAAATTCTAGAAAATATTTTTCCACTGTTTTTTTTTATTATATTGTTCCATTTTCGTTCTGCTTGAGATGACGTGGCATCCAGTGAGAAGATGCAAGCTGATACAATGATAAAACTATAAGAACTTGGGTGAGCATCAGGCCATTGTCAGGCACGGACACTACTGCCATGGTCTCCTGTATAATGAGCAGTGCTAACGCTCCCACTCACAGTGCAGTAGTCATAACTCTTCATAGGCACATTCTTTTCAAATGACAGAAGTCTTCCAAAATGAAAGATGAATGGGACTGAAGTAGTGTGGTACCACTGTTTACTGAAGCACCATGCCATGGAACTGTGGGACTTGGTCTGATCTAAGCCATATCGTTTTGAGCTGGAGAGGGTGCCAAATCAAGTTCAAGTTCTTCCCAATAGACTCTCAGCATATACCAAAGGCTGACAGAATTCCCCTTACTCTCTTTTGCTCTTGCAAGCATCCTGGCTGATGTCTTCAGATTAGTTGCATCAGAGGTTTAGGAGTAAATCGTCTACCTGTTGAGAAGATGTACAATATAACAATACAAGAAAATGAACACATTTATCTATCTGTTGAGGTGGTTTGGCAATTTGCTAAACCTATCCCTGTTAGCAATCAACTTGATTTTTTTTAAGTTACAGTAACAAGAGTATATAAGGCATTCTGCATAAGCCGTCCCAATTTGCAAAAAGAAAATCCTTGACCAAAATGTTGTTGACAAAAGTCTTATTGAATTGTCAGACACCAAGATGGATACAAAAATGAAGAGCTCCTGAAAGGATACAGACTGTGAAGCCACAGTACATTGGAAATACCACAATGGACCTTGGTGAACTAAATATTAGCCAGTTATTTAATTGACATTCAGTATATTGATGACAGAAGAAAGTTGATGATAGTTCAGACTGTTAAATATATCTAAAGTCAGAATTCAGTCTGAACTACCAGTTACCATGTAACAATAAGGATGTCTTCTTCTCCCTTTCCCTTTCCAGGTGATATAACCAGATAGCCTGGTCTAAAACATCTCTAAAAGTGCTCTGTTCAACATATGGTAAGTTTACAGGTAATACAGGAATTCAGACGTTAGCCTTTTAGTTCAATTGTAGGGATCTGTTTTAAGAATATAAAAAAGGGACAAAATTTGCTAGGCTATAGATATAACACAAACACAGATTAAATAAATGTTTGAATAAATTTTATGATAATAGATGTCTGGACTCAATCTATCATATGAGCAGCTCCAAATCTGATGCACACTGATGAAATGAGCAATGATTCCTCTTCTCCAAGGACCTTACTTCAATCACTAATTCATCCAAAAGATCATAGCATAATCACCCAAGGAGATCCCATTGTCCTTCTATTGTAGCCTCCAACTGTTAAATAAGTTCAGAGTTTTTGCATTTCTATATTAAACTTATTCCATGTATACAGCACTTTTTAGATGAAGAAGAATTTCTTCCTACAAGTCCAATGATTATCTTTGAATAGTTCAACCCCTTGACTGTTCTCTCAGTTTAATTTAAAATAATATTCAAAATTTTCCTTTTCAATTTCCATTGGTAAGATCACCTCCCAGAATTTTCCTTTCCTGACTGAAAATCATCTCAAAAAAAACAATCCCATGTGAAGTTTTGCGAAGAAGTAAAGGATGCCGTGTGGGTTTAGCTGCTTTAAGGAGATGCTTTCTTCTCATTCAACTGCAGACAGGGTTAATGCATCTTGCAGATGATTAGTGCAGATGATTAGACCCTTCTTCAGAAAGAAAATTGGAATAGTGGTCATAATAGAACCACTAATTTATACAAATGCTTCTGCAAGACCCCACATAAGCACTCCAATTGCAGGATGTGGCACCCCATGATAAAAAAACACATGCAATTTCAATAGCTAATGTGGTCTGATTGGTTTCAACCACTAAGATGTTGTCAACCATGCCTAGTTCACAATAACCATGGGGATGATTTTCAAAGGTCATCAAAGACGCAGGTAAATATCAATGTTATTTGCAGCTACAATTTGCCTCGGGACTACTACATTAAAAGATATACAAACTGATGAACTTGGCCCCAAACAGGGCAATACTCCATGGAATCAGTTGAACATTGGAGGCTACAAGGGAAGAACATTAACAGGGATTAGAGAATAAGAAGCTGGCTTGCTCCATCATTTGCCTGATGGCTACATATTGGATTTAATTTCCCTTGGTGTTTGTCTGTTATTTCTTAACCCTTTTGCGTTCTTCTCAAACATTGTTGATGGATTCTGAGACCTTTCTTGGCGTCCTTTCATAGGCTTTCAGAGTTTTTACTCTGTATCTGCCACATTCCCTGAATAATATGCTTTGTTTTTTTTTTGGTTACTTAAAGCCCAATTTTTACCCATACCACCCAGCCTGCACCTGTCTAAGCTACCACCTGAAATTGTGAACAATTATAATGAGTGAAATTAGTCTAAATCCAAAACAGAAGATAGCCTCACAACAAATTCACAGCATGCTTTAGAAACACCCTCTTACCTTTCTATTAACTCCATTGGAAAGAATATTTTGGCATGGTATGAATTGGGCAGTGAACTAAAAGATTCATTGACTTTGCTAAACTAGCCCATGTACTAGCCCAAATAGCTTTGTGTGGTATTTTAATCCTTTTATATATATAAAGGAATGATTAATCTCATGAAAAGAGGCAATCTTGTTGACATGAGCACAATTTTATAAGTGCTGGAGAAGAACCTCCTATACCCCATAGCAGTTCAAACACCTGAAAGAAATTATTGTCGACTATTTTACTTACTTGTTATAATGCAACCAGCCTGGAGTTTTAGGAGATTTGTACAGAAAAATCCAAACTAATTTCTGTGGTATTTCACCCCAGGAAAATAGGAAGAAAATATAAATATCCTTTATTGCTCGGTAAATGCATAACTCTTTATGGTTGTTTTTGGGTTTACATGAACGGTATTGTTATATTTTCCTTGAAATGGGCCTATGTTCTGCCATGTTCTTTGAAAAGCTCTCACAATTCAAGCATTTTTTGGTTCTTTTAATGTATGTGCAGTTTCAAGCTATGATTATTTCAATTGCCATTAATGCGATACGATCATTGACTTGTGGCTGTTTGACCAAGTGGTTGGTTAATAGAGTTGCTGGTTGTCACAGTAAATTAAAATGCTCCTGTTTTATCACAGTAATAGAATTTTCTTCAGTGTGACAATCCTTTTCCTTTATTAATTATTAATCTGATGTGGAAGTCACTGAGCAAGCCTGCACTTATTCTCCATCCCCATTTACTCATGAATGTAATGACTTGGTAGGCTGGTTAAGAAGGCAATTGAGATTTAAACACATTAGTGAAATCTATATGGGCCAGATGGTAGACTTACTTCTCTGAAGGACATTAGTTGTTTTTTTTAAATAATCCTGCAGCTTCATAAGTCACCATTGCTTGTACTAGATATTGTATCTAAATTTTACTTGAATGCAAATTTTGTGGCCACCATACTAGGATTTCAGAATCAGAATCGGATTTATTATCACTGATTCGGATTCGGATTTGAACTCATGTTTCCCAATCAACAGGCCAGGTGTCTGAATACAAGCTCACTAAATTAATTACTGTGTTGCTTTACCCCAATATTTAACCAAATTTTACTTGAACAGTGAAATCTGATTACTGGGATGTGAGGAGAGAGAGGCAGAACGGATGTGAGAGAATTTCAGAGAAGTTGCTATAAATTAATTATACAATGACATTGATTAAGAAGTTTAAGCTTCATTCCCCCTTTCCATGAATTGGAATGCTTCCTATCAGCTAGAATGCTACTATTCAGCAATGGTGGACATGGGCTATACATGACAAAATGCAGAGATAAACAAAGCTTAAGAGCAACTGAAAAGAATGGAACTAAAATGTGAATGTATTGAGCCCATAAGTGGTTAACATATAATATGTAGGAAAATTGAGTTTATGCTGAAAGGTTGACAGGGTCAGCTTTAAGCCATAAGTACTTCAGATGGCCAGTCTGTCCTCCATTTAATAAGACACTGTGCATCTGCAGCCACAATTACTTTACTGTGATGTCCCTTACAATCCAGAAGTTAAATGATAGAGATATTCTCATGCATGCTCACAATCTGTCTGAACACTTATCTCTACTGAGTGCTGCCTGACGTTGTTATTAGAGCAGCTTTGGGAGGATATAGATACCAACCCACAACCAGCTCCTGAGCTTATCTCCACTAAGTGTTACATGATACAGTGCCCCAGCTCTGTGAGATGTTACAGGGGACTCAAACTGTACACTTCTCTTTCTGAAATTCCCAGTCACTAACGCTGGAAGAAACATGAAAATTCCTCACATTTAATTTTTCAATTACATGATTTTCTCATTAATTCAAATTAGAAACCCAAATGTTTGTCTGTAGAATTTGTAAATTAATATAAATTCCTGTCACGTTAGTGGTTTATTCACCAAGTGTTGTAACAAATTATAATTCAACTGTGCCCACAGAAGCTAATTGGGACACAGTTTTCAGTAACATAGAGATTATGTTCATAATCCAGATGCCTGGACTAATGACCCAGATCCCTCCATGGCAGCTGGGGAATTTAAATTTGTTTAAATAAATGAATCTGGAATAAAATCTGGTAGTGATAACTATGAAACTACTGGTCTGTCATAAAACCCACCTATTTCACTATGATGCTTTTGGGAGGGAAATCAGCTGTCCTTACCCAGTCTGGCCTACATGTGACTCCAAAGACATAACTATTTGGTTGGACTAGAAATGTATTCACACAACTCCAAAAACAATGCTATGCCATTAAAAATTGGGTTAACTTGGGATTTTTGTACTCCATAGCATTTCTGAGCTGGCCTAAAGTTCCCTCAAATGACAACAATATGGAACATTCATCTGCATTGAGATTGTCAACTGTTCTTATTTACTCATAGTACATCCAGCTTCCACTAGCCCTGTTCCCCCTGCAACGATGCTATTTAAAGGGACAACAGTCAAGCTACTTTCTTTGTCCTCCTTGAGATCCATGATCTATGATCTCAAATATAATCCCAGATGTGTGCCAGATGCTTTGCCATTGGAAATCAGGGTAATAGTTATTCTCAGTTTCCTGACCTGAGGATTCCTTTAGGCTGCTGCCACTGGTCTCACAGTTTGCTGCTTAAGGAGAGGAGACTTTTGTCAAATTTTCTTTCAGCACTCAGTAGCACAGTAGGCATAGGACTTTCAGATTACATTTTGGATTCCCCCGCCACACCCACCACAACCACCACCAGCACTAACAACAACAACAACACCCTGTCATTGCAGCACCTATGCAGTCAGTAACAACAGTCCCCTGTAATTGGAAAAGTGTTGTGTGTATTGTGGTGCGTCCCTGCCTGCAAAGTTCACTCCTGCTCTGCTATATTGTGACAACAGTGAGAACTTGCAATGCATCAACTGGGAACATTGCACTGAAACCAACAATGTCATTTTCAACATGGCATTGCACAGGGAAAACTGTTCTGTGAACCTTATAACTTTCACAGTGTTAGGGTGACGTGTAAAGGCTCATCCTAACATTGTTTAAGTGCCAAAAAATTGTGTGGACAATTTCCAGGTTGTTGACTCTATTCTGTCCTCTGAGATGGCCAGGCAAGACGTTTGGCTTGAAGGCCAGTTGGGATTGGAATTTAATGCTGCTCTTATTCATGACTGAATAACAAAAAAAAAATCAGTATGTATTTAAATATTGCTCAATTCAGCCTTTTCAGATGGATTGGGATTTGTTGAAGCCAAGTTAAGGGGCTGAATATCGACTTGTTGCTCTGATAAAAACAACACTCCAGTTGTCATATTTTTGAAAGGGGGTCAGTCCTGAATAGCAACAGGCCACACAACTCCCACCAATGTGTAAGTAGTAGGCCCAAGAGGGACAGTGACTGGGATTCAGGAAGCAGCTACAATATGTTTTACATCTGGGCTTCCTAAAGAGCAGGGATGTTTCTTCTAGCTTTTATAGAAAGGCTGCAGACCAAGAGTAGGCCAAACACCCCATCAGGCCTATTGTGTTAAGACAACTGGTTAGAATTCTACAAACAGCTTGCCAATATTTCGTATTTTAGTTTGTACTAGAGTAAGCACCAACAACTAATGTTTGCCATTACACTGGATGCCAGTAAGTAACAATTATATCGGGTTGATAATTCTTCCTATCATTTTAATGCCTTGAAATTGGACTGAGCCTTCTTTAAAGTAGCATCTAAAGACTTGGATTTACAGTATGGCTTTCACGACTGCAGGAGTATCGGTCAGGACAACACAGGCATGGAGAGTACAAAACAGAGAATTCCCTTTCTCTTTTTCAAATAGTCCAATATTTTTCTTCACATCGACTATGAGGATGTTGCTGGGGTCTCGAGGGACTGAATCATTGGGAGAGGTTGAGCAGGCTGGCACTTCATTCAATGGAGCACAGAAGGAGGGGTGATATTATAGAGGTATATAAAATTATGGGGGGCACAGGTAGGGTCAATGTCGTCTTTTCCCCAGGATTGGGGAATCAAGAACAAGAGGACATAGGTTTAAGGTGAGAGGGGCAAGATTTAATAGGAACTTGATGAGGCTACTTCTTCACCCAGAAGGTTGACCATATATAAAATGAGCTGCCAGGGAAAGTGGTTGAGGCAGGTACATTAACAACATTTAAAAGGCACTTTGGTAAGCACATAGATGGGAAAGATTTAGAGGGATATGGGCCAAACACAAGCAAATGGGATTAGTTTAGATGGGAATCTTGGTCAGCATAGACCAGTTGGGCCTAAGGGCCTGTGTCTGTGCTGTATGACTCTATGACACTAGGACTTGCTGGTGCAGTCAGAGCCTCCGTTTAACATCTCATGTGAAAAATGGCACCTGACATCTGTTCGCTGGATGTCCCTGGCAGCTCCTTCTTTGATCAGCATGGATTTGTTTAATTTCTCTAATCTTCCTGTATTACATAGCATTTTGTTTGTGGGACTCAGTCAGTGAACAAGATCTTAACAAACACAGAAGTTAAGCCACCTTATATATCATGTCTAAAAACATTATGATAGTTGACAGGTGCAAGTGTATCTGGACTGCTGTAAGTGCTCTGTGTTCTTGACCTTCAGGGTGATCTGATGTACTAATCAAAACAGAATGATAATGTTTTAGAAGTGTGAATGACACACTTTCTATGTTCCTAAAGGGACAAAGAATTAGATAAGCAAATGTTTCCACCTATCACCTACCAGCCTCTGTCTGACCTCTCCCTCTCACTTGTATATACAGGCTACCTTCCTTCTGTACGCTCACTTCTGATGCAGATAATCTGCATTTGACTGACTGCATTGAATTCACTCTGTTCTCTGGACAAAGCAAGGAGCAAGTTGGATATGCAAGCCTCAGGGGACTGTGTAAATACAAAAGAGGAAAACCGCACTGAGCAACTCTAGAAACTAAAAAGTAAACTACAGAAAGTACTCAGCCGATCAAGCAGCATCTGTGGAGGCAAAGGGATAGTCCACATTTCAGGTTGAAACACTGCATCAGAAGTGAGCATACAGAGGGAAGGTAGCCTGTATATACAAGTGAGAGGGAGAGGTCAGACACAGGCTGGTAGGTGATAGGTGGAAACATAAGAAAAAGAAATAGGCGAATGGAGAGCCATGTGAGGAAGGGGAGGGGAGGAGGAAGGATCGAGACAGAGACTGGTAGGTGATGAGTGGAACCAGATAAGGGAGGGGTAATGGGTAGATGGAACCAGGTGGGAAAGGGTGACAAGTCTGTTATGGAGGGGAAGTGGGGGGGGGGGTGGGGTAATAGAAAAAGTGAAATGGTGAACAAAGGGAGAGAAATCCTGGATGGACTGGTGGGAGTGTGAAAGGAACACAGGGGGAGTAGGTTACCTGAAACTGGAAAATTCATTGTTACTCCTCTCAATTCTGGAAGCTAGATTGAAGAGGTAAAGTTAGAAGTTAACACTTCATGGTAGGGGTGGCAAAAACAAGAGGGCATACGTTTAAAGCGAGATGGAGAAGATTTAAAAGAGAAACAAAGGACTGCAGATGCTGGAATCTAGGTGAAAAACACAATGATGCTGGAGGAACTCAGCAGGCCAGGCAGCATCCGTGGAGAAAAGCAGGCATTCAACATTTCGGGTCAGGACCCTTCTTCAGGAGTGGGTCAACGTTTTGGATCAGGACCCTTCTTCGGGACTGGATTTAAAGGAGATCTGAGGGGAATGTTTTTCATACAGAGAGTGGTTGAAATGTGGAAAATGCTACCAAAGGAGGTGGTGGAGGCAGATATAATCACTGGCATTTAGACAAAGGAGGCATTTAGACAGGCATTTGAAAAGGCAAAGCAAAGAAGGAAATGGACCTAGAGCAGGCACATGGGATTAGTGTGGGCTGAATGGCCTGTTTCTGTGCTGTACGACTCTATGATTCTAAGACAGCACTTAAGTGCAGAACAGTTTTGTAATGCAAAAGACTACAACCTCGAAATTCCATGTGCTGAGGTCAACAGATTGTCCTCCAGGAGACTGCAGTTTGAAGAGGGATGTGCACTGGTTTTTGCTTTGGGTATTCAAAAGACTCCAAAAATTGCCCACTCATAAGCAGCTGATTTCAGAAAAGATTGCTTACCTTAAGATAATGGAAATGTTTCTTTTCAAGGTAGAATTTTGCCATTACTGGAATGCACAACAGAGATGATGATACAGAGCTCCGTTCAATATATTAAGCTAATGACTTGTATAATTTTCCATCCACCAACTCTGTACTGGCACCATTTAACTGGAAATAAAGATACCCTATTATTCGATAGTAATTTATTAAAGAGAGTTGTCACTATCCATGGGATCAATGCTCCACAGAGTTGGTGAGGAAAAACAGTTACATGGAAAGATTAGAGAAGGAAAGTGTGGACAAAATTGATAGCTCTTTCGAAGAGCTGGTAACAGCACAAGAGGCCAAAAGACCTCCTTCTATGATTTCATCAATCCAAGTGGAAAGGGGAGATAATGGGACCACATTAGTGCATCTTCTATAGTACTGTTCACATATTTTTATGGATTGACCTCTTACCTTTAACTTACGCTGCTATTATCTAGTGAAAATTTCCTGCTGTCTATTTCCGTGGTGCACGGGGGTACACGGTCCAGTAGTTCATAGACCTCTAGCATATGGTTCCTAAGGCTCCGCTATGAAAGAAAAATATACACCCAGGAGAAGAACCATGGCAGCTTTATCTCTTTTTCAATGAAGTGAATAGAGATGGAGTAAAAGTTTAACCAGCAGATGCAAAAAAAAAGATAAATTGTAAAGACTAGCATACAATGTCTGAATCAATTGCAGTAAGATAGTCACAAAATGTAATAAAGCTTTAATGCATTGGACCATGTCACTCTTCTTCCAAAAAGAAAGCAAGTTACAGAGGCATGACCTCACAATTACATTCAGGTTCTGCAGATGTTAATGGACCTCCATTACTTCATCAAGTGTGAACATCCTTCAATGTCAGGTGCAGACTATAAACTTAGTTACATTTCTGAGTACCAAGAAAAAGAATTAATAATAAAACAACATTCATTGAAATAAAGTTAAATAAAATACTTAACTATGTAAAACACTGCCAGTTGAAACAAGGATTCAATATGGTAATATTTTATCCTCTGCTAGAGATATAAAAAAGTAAAAATGATAAAGTTTCAAACCGTAACACTTTGACAAGAACCTGAAAGGAAACAATCTCCTCCCTCTGTTATTGGGTAATCTAGTGAATATTTACTGATTATGTTAGGGTTACACTTTTACTTGGCGTGTTTAGTTTACATCTACAGGGACCGGAATCTTAATTATTCAAAGAAGCAATCTGGCCTTTTTTCCATTTCTGTGCCACTTCCATGGATCAGCTGATGCATGTTACACAATGCTCTGAACCAAAGCCATTAATACTGCGATTCATTAAGCATCCTTTCTATCACCCAGTTTCATACATAACCATACATACAGAGTAAAATTAGGAATTACCAAGTGGATACATTACTCCAGGTTTCTATTGATTGGCGTCTATATTGCGGTTTACAGCAGGTAATTACAGCACTCATTACAGCCCTCTGACCCTCTGACTGCAGATCCTACCATCACCATTCACTGAGTAAACCAGCACCATTGTGCCCACCAGTGGAAGAAGCCATGCACTCAGTGGATGAACATGAGAGGAAGATGCTACTGTAACTGAGATGGAAGATTGCCAAACATCTGCATTTACAGTTTTATCTAGGATTTCTGCCAGCCATTCGTTGAGAATCCCAGAGGAAACTCCCAGTGCATCACTAAAGCTCATGGATCAAATCTAAAACAGAAACACACCAAATTCCAATTGGTTTATTTTTTTCTTAAACAAGAATGTACATGAAGTTGAAAATTTAAGTGGTCATTATACTTCAAAATGGCAGACCTCTTCTTCAATAGATCATGACAGTTTATCTTTTTAGAATACTATTAATGAATTTACCATGGGAATTAGTAAGCACAGTACACAATACAGGCAGTTCTGATCATGCATGATAAGGTGATATATGCAATGGTTGGTTAATACTCCATTGTGCATCTTCCTAAATTTTATTTCAATGGAAATAAAATCAGTAGAAATAAAATTCAGAATAGATGTCAAGCAGGTTGCCTCCTCAATGTCTCTTAGATCACTCCAATGCACAAAGTAAATTTATCTCCTGACATTTGTTCAGAAGCAATGAAATTAAATACCACAGAAGAAAAATAATATGATTATAAAGATAGAAGCAATTTGTTAAAATGTGACATTATGAAAGTGATTTACTGAAGTAGTCCTCAAACAGTCAGCATATTAGATCTGTTTCATTTAAAATTTTGATTAATCTTACATTCCAAACATGACCTGGGGAAACCTACGTGTGGAATTCATCAAGGAATTTGGCAGATATTGCAAAGAAAGGATGTATCCCTGTATTATGAAGCTGTCAAAACCATTTAGCCTCTAGAATTCTAATAGAAGAAATTGAAAATGCTGGTTTGAACTGCAGGATTTGATATATGTTAATTTATCTTGTACATGGGTCTGTAACCTCTTGCTGCTTTGACTTGGATGTAATTTTGTAAAGAGCTGAATGAGTGCTGTTCTTTCATTCATGTCTCAGTCCTGTACAAACCACTGTGATCACTGACAATTTGCCTGACATAATTACTAAGATTCTACCACTGAATCCACAGAGAACTGAAAGGCATGTTCATTTCACATTCCTGAGCTGTTGCAGCAACACTTCAGAATAAAGTGGGGTCACCAATCCACTGATAGTCATCAACACCTCCTACTCTTGATTTGCTTCAGCACTTCAACAACACACTTAGGCAACCTCCCTACAAGATCCTCTTCAAAACGGACAGGGATTCTAACTGAGAATCCTGGATGTCCAACTAAATTTATTCTTCCTGTCAACTATGAAAAATTGCATGGTTTAGTTTAATAGTTTGCTTGTCCAATATAATCCGTCTCAAGAATTCTGAGGTAATATATTTTGCTCAGAGTTTTCTGAAACACTGTGAATAAAGTGTTCTGTCTCAGCGAAGGAACGTTGCCTACTTCAGCTTCACTTTGTGATGACTGTCACCATACATCATCCTGGTATCCTTGTTTAATTAGAGGAACCATTAGTACACCAAAGAGGGATAAAGGAGAGGCCCATAAATAAAACACTGAAACCAACTAATCATAGCTCGAACAAAATTATTAAGCAAGTCCATCTCAAATTTCAAAAAGTAGATCAAGCCAGGCATTGATAATCCTTCCTCCCACCACCCAAGTAATGACAGTGAAAATCCAGTCTTTAATGATTATAAATATGGTTTGCACAAGAATGTGAGGACTGTGTCGTGGCTTTGTGAAGTTTAAATAGCCATTAATTGTCCAAAGGTTCTAATAATATTCTTACACCATAGTATCAGTTTGTTGGAGCATAAAGAATTCACTTTCCTCTCATTTATCAACCTGTAGGCACGGTAGTGTAGCAGTTAGCACAACACTATTACAGCACCAGTGACCCGGGTTCAATTCCAGCTGCTGTCTGTAAGGAGTTTATACATTCTCCCCGTGTCTGCATGGGTTTCCTCTGGGTGCTCCGGTTTCCTCCCACATTCCAAAGGAGTACAGGTTAGGAAGTTGTGGGCGTGCCATGCTGGCGCCGGAAGTGTGGCAACACTTGCGGGCTTCCCCCATAACACTCTACGCAAAAGATGCATTTCACTGTGTGTTTCGATGTACATGTCACTAATAAAGATACCTTGTCTTATCTTATATGAGTGAACAGCCAAGTCATTCCATAATTGTAACATAAGGCATAATAATGGCAGCGTGTCCCAAGAATTAGATGTATATATTGAATAAAAATAAGGATTCCACAATCTGGAGTTTCCATCAGGAACCAATATTTCCAAAATACATATTAGGAAGTTATGAGTACATAGCTCTATCCTTTCAATTAGAAGATCAGGAACTACACCTTGTCTATTGTGTGAGAATGGGGTTGATCTTCCTCAATGGGGTCTAGAAATCCTCTGGCACTTGGCATAGAGTGAGGTGACTAGGAAGGTGTGAGAGGTAAGAGCTGGGACATCATTTGGGATCTTGAGGATCAGAACTGGGCATTAGCGAGTTATTGTGATTTGCTGCTGAAGGAATGAAGTAGGAATCAATCTTATGTTCATGCTGGAGGGGAAAGTTGGCCTCACAATTGGATAAGAAGTTATGGCTTGCTCCCATGAGAGTGGAGTTTGGAAGGCCTCAAGAAAGGCGCCCAGTAAGGCAAAAGCTTTTAATTTAAACAGCAACTTTAGTGTATTCCAAATGTTGGATCCACAGCCTGGGACCTGCTTAGGTAGGCTCCCTTTAACAGCACAGACCTGATTTTGTGCATATGGTTTGCAGACCTCACAGGCTATGTGCATGTCAATGAAATCACCTTAGTGCAGTCCAGCCCTGTGTTACCCACTCTTGGATGCCACTGCGTATGTTTGGTTGCCTTTGTGCATGAAAATGATACATGCATGGAGGAAATAGAAGGGAAATTGCAAACTTGGATAATACACACTGAAGTGCACGATTTCCTTCAACAAACATTTTTTAACAAAAATTCAGTTACAAAATACAGACAAATATAAGAATATATGAAATAGAAACAGGAGTAGCTTGCTCTGCCATTCAAGATCATCAACAATCTTCTACCTCAACACCATTTTTCTGCAATATCTCATTATCCCTTGATTCCCTTAAAGTCCAGACGTTTTTGCTCTCTGTTTTAACTGAACCTCCACTGCCCTCCAGGGTAAAGAATTCCGAAGATTCAGCTCATCTCAGTGCTGACTTACCTACAAAGTCTGAAATTGTGACACCTTCAGACCTTCTAGATATCTCAGCCAGGGGAAAATCCTCCCTGCATCCAACCTGTTGAGCACTGTCAGAATGAGAGGAGAAGAAGTTCTTCACACAAAGAATGATGAAATCTTTGGAATTATCTGCTCCAGTGGTCTGTGGAAGCTCAGCCATTGAGTTCATTCAAAATAGAGAATGATAGATTTCTGTATATTTAGGGAACCAAAGGTTATGATGATAGTGCAAGAAAATGATATTGAGGGAGAAGATTAGGCTTAATTTGAAGGATGGCAGAGCAAACTCAAAGGGCTGGGTTACCATGGGTTACCAGCTTGGTTACCAGACTCTGTCCCACTCCTTCTTGTACTACTATATACTGGCAATCTTCCACTTCCCTCTCAGTCCTGATGCAGGGTCAAACCTGAAGTGTCAACATACACCTTTTGTATCTCCATAGATGCTCCCTTGATTTGCTGTGAATTTCCATCATTTTCTGTGTTTTCTTCCAATTTCCAACATCTGCAGTGTTGTTCTTCTTGATTGCTTTTTACTTCATAGTTCCCACATTGTTCCCTTTTCTTTTATCTTTCTCTGTTTTCATTCATTTCATTTTTTTATATATCCTCCAGAAAGATCAGCCGCTACTTTCAAACCTTCCCCACCCTCTCTCAGCCAGTACCACCACCACTTGCATCATTCAGTCTCTCTGTGAGTACCCTGTCATTGACACCTCCACTCTCCCCTTTCTCTGCAATGTAAAACATGTTCGATTTCTAACGTTTCAATCCTGATTGAGGTCATTGACCTGAAATTTTCACTCTGTTTCTCTCCCCACAGATGCTACGGAATTTTTCCAACAATTTGTTTTTAATTTACAATGGTTTACTTACCTTTATCCCAGCAGCTGCATCTTTCCATTGATTCGGTGGGACCATTGTATTTGTATCAGGACTGGCATAGGGTCAGCGAGATTTCCCAACCTGAGAGCTGGGATGTCTGGGGAAATTCACACTGTCTGTTGGTCTCCATGGAGTATCCACTGGTGCAGCACAGATGCCACACAGGCACAGCCAGCAGCACAAGCACCAAAGTGGAAGTTGCTCCTGCCAGCTTAAGCCAGTGCCTGTGCTGAACTTTAGGACTTCCTTAAAGAAATATATACATATCCACCAGAAACACTCATCTATGGTATGCCCCATTGAGTTCTGACTTTCTAATGTTTAGCCGGAGGAAGGTGCAATCATTCAGAGCCAAATGTCAAGCCAACACGTTAGTAGCACAGAGATGGCAAAGGGACCATTAACACTGATAACCTGACTATCTGGGCAATTAGGCTATTGGACGATGTGTCCAGGAGACCCATGTTGCTGGTGCAGATATGTTGCTGCTGGAGAAAGGAGAGATCATTGGCTGACAAAGAGGGAATTGGAAAGGAATCCCTTCCCAGAAAAGATTTGGCTACACTTGCATAAATTTGAGTAGTCAGAGAAGAAGAAGACTTGGAAGATGATGGATTGCTTAAAGTGTTGACAGGTTGGAGGAGGATGAAGGAATAATGGGGCTGAATTGCTCACTGGCAGTGGACCAAAATGAGCAGATAGCATATCCTTTGTGCACTCAGTAACTGGAGCTTGCACGTATTATATATGCTCCATGAGGTAAAATCACGGTTCAGCAACCAGGTTAGGACTCTAGTTTACAAATTTGATAAGACTCCTGCTCCATTGATGATCTTAGTTGCCCAGATAAAATTAAATGAAACAACCAGCTGGGCCCTTGGGGCTTCCACCGTGTGACTCTGCTGGTCACTCACTTTACTGGTGAGAAACCAACAGCTCAGTCAAAAGTCTCTCCCTTGCCACATTTGGTTCTTTTTTTAGAGACTAGACACTGGTCATACTCTTGTACTTTGCCCATGTTTCATGAGTGAGCCCACACTGAGTGCCAGGCAGGTTATAAGGCCACAAATGTGTTTCAATGGAAGCCCCTTGTGTTCTCACCTGACATCTGTACATGTGGATTGCTGCAAGAAATGCCGCCAGGTGTTGAGGCAGGAAGTCCAGCTGATTTTACTTTCCCTAAATCAGGAGCCATGAGGTAAATTGGTAATTCCCACGCCAGTTCCTTTCTGGGACCTTCCCGACTTACTGAGCTGGGAGGCTGTGTTACATTTGTTGCACACTGGCCAAACATTATTCAAATAATTGCCATTTTAAAATGGCCATTTAAAATCTTCAATTAACATTCAGGTTTCCTTTGTTTTGTGATTTATTTACGAATATCACTTTTAGTTTATTTTCAAATGAAGATATGGCAGAATAAGTAATATTAATTGTTAGTAAAGTTGCTTCCTCTCGGGATGAGTAGGAAGATCGTAGCATCCGGCTCTCACTCCCTGCCCTATGATAGCATGTCAGCAAATGCTGAAGTCCGTTGGGAGACAGGATAAATGAGCTGTCCTGGTGAGTGGTCAGGTGCGGGGGTGGGGAGACTGCTGTTATCAGAAGACAGAGGAGCAGTGCTACAGGAATGAAGAGCAATTAATATAATCATCAGACTGGAGCCTGCTTTACATACCACTGATTGCGAGGTTCACATAGTGGCACTACAGTGCTGGGTCACACACATCTCTAACACTGCAAGACTCTACTCTGATTGGCATGCTCAGACATCCACTATGGTTATCTGGACCTCAAGTGCACATGGATGGATGTCTGTGTCTGTGTGCATATATTAGTGTTTTTTTAGTTTTTTCTACTTACCATTTCAAAATGTACAACTGTTTGTGTATACAATTATGTGCAATTCTTTTATATGCATATGATATACTATAATATAAATGTCTTTGCATGTGTTTGTATATAATTTCTTGCCTGATCTATGTTTCTGGTTGACTTTATGCATATATTACACACAAATATTAGATTACACATCAATAAGTATTATACACACATGCACAAATATATATTACGCATACTTTTTATGTTTATAACATATAGTATATATGTTCAATGATCTACATGAATATTATGTAGGTTAGATTAATGTTGGTCTTTCACTTTTTGCAGTCAAGTTACCATCATCCAAATTTCTGTCAGGCAAAAAGTGAACATTGGAAGACTGAATTGATTGCCAGTAGTTAGTCACAGATCTCAGCAAAAGTTGCCTCAGCAAAATTTATTTCAATTACTTCTGATAGGATCTTCCTTTCCAGTTCTTTTTATTCCAAGTTTAATTACAATGACAATTGAAATTTTGCTCAAATTTTGCTGAAGTAAATAATGATTATTGGCTAACATTTCTAAATTTAGAATGATTTTAGCCCTGCCCAGTATATTCAAGAACATGCAAAAATAAATCAGAAAATGTGAATTACTCTATGTCATGGATTAGACAAACCTGTTGAAGTATTAATGTCATCAAATCTAGGTTGTTCCTCACCACATTTTTTTCAAGGAAATACATGGCAGCAGGAAATGGTACAAAAGCAGATGTGCAGGATAAACAATGTCAACTTGAGCAGAAATTAAATTCAGGAGAGATGTAAGCTGGGATGAAGTATCTTCATCACCATTGTTATACAAAGTCAACCCCTATATGATTCCAACCCAAGCAATGGAACATTTCATTATCCTCAAATTATATAATTGAATCTTTATTTTCATTTAGCAATTAAGTCCTTTCTGTTTTCAGTATGAGTTTCTTGCACTTAACCACAAGTAGAGCAATAATAGAATCATTGAATGGCAGAGTATAGAAGGGGGCCAGGTGGCCCATTGCATCTGTGGGAGATCTATAGTCAAGCTGTCCAATTTATTCAGCTTCTGTGATTTTTTCCCATTGTCCTGTAATGTAATGCAATAAACAATATATTAAGCCCAACTGATGTCATTCCACTTTTCCATTCTGCTGTCTCTGACTGCACCAATTTGTAGTTTTAATGTGCGTAGAATTGGAGCTCACATCTTTGAATCAGGTTAGATATCGCTTTGACTGCTAACTAAAATATTAACTGAGAGAGACCCTTTTCTGGACATTTCAGTGGTGTTTAGATGCAAAGACCCCCTTGTCAATTTAATCCTTGCAGAACTGCTGAGGGGAATCTTTAGTGCCAAACGGCTTGAAGTATTAATATGGGTGAAGTGGTGAACAATTTATCAGTCACCTGTTCTGTGCTAATAAATACTGTGGATTGGCTAAAATAACTGATATTCCCAATATCCATTGGAAAAACGACAAGGCAAAAATAGTCACAGCAAAAGTTATGTATAAAGAGTCCAGATTTCCTTTCTGTGAAGATATTTCAGTATCTCATGCACATCACAGTGAGCTGCAGCTCTACTATACTGTACAGAGGCTTGGTAAGTGGTCACGAGTACCAATTGCACTATTGCTGCCGGGAAACAACAAATTTCACGTCACTTAAGTCAGTGATAACAAATCTAATTCTGATTCTGATTCTGATACTATGAAAAACTTTGTTTTGCATGCCATCCATATAAATCATTTCAAAACATAAGTACGTCAAGGTGATACAAAGGGAAAAGAAATAACAGAATGTAAAATATAGTGTTTTGGTTACAGAGAAAAGGCAGTGCAGGTAGACAATAAGGTGCAAGGGCCATGACAAGTTAGGTTGTGAGATCAGGAGTTCATCTTTATTGTACATGAAGTCCTTTCAAGAATCCTATAACAGTGGGATAGAAGCTGTCCTTGAGCCTGGTGGTGCGTGTTTTCAAGCTTCTGTATCTTCTGCCTGATGGAAGAGGGGAGGACAGAGAATGTCTGGGGTGGGAGGGGTCTTTGATTATGTTGTCTGCTTTCCTGAGGCACGGCAAGTGTAGACAGAGTCAATGGAGAGGAGGCTGTTTTTCGTGATGGACTGAGCTGTGTCCACAATTCTCTGCAATTGGTACAGAGGCTATAGCTGGCAGTAGGTGTCATGTTTGAGAGAGGGTCCTGACTTAGCTGAAACTTGAGGCTTTTACTTCTGTTCTTGCAGAGCATCAGGTCTGACTGAATGAAAATGTCATTTTAGGATTATTTCTGCTCTGGAGGTTGTGGAAGCTTTTCAGCAGATGATAAGTCATTAACAAAAAAATAAGTTTTGGTATTTTAGCATTAGATACGTAGGGGAAATTTAGAGGTGTCATCATTTTTTATCTGATTATATTATAATTTTTAAAGCAAAAATAAAATGCGACCACACAGTTAACAATGGTCACACCCATACATTTCACCAGTTGTAAAGTCCTTTGAGACATTCTTCGATTATGAAAGGAGCTATTTAAATGCAAACCTTGCTTACATGCAGGATGGCACATTCAGTTTGATTCTGAACAACTCAAATGTAATCAAAACAGCAATAGTTTGAGAATATAGTGCCTCTCTAGCCACATTGGGTAATACATTTCTAATTGATGATTAAAATTGGGGATAGAGATTGCCAGCAAATGGCAATAGTCCTATAGGTCATCTCCACTCCAGAACCAAGGTCACTCCAACTTCATTAGTTGGGCTGCGGTTCACAGACCACGCTTATGTTTGCACATGTTCAGAGACCAAGCTCCAAGACATGTTCCACTCAGTCAGTGAGACATGAGAGAGTAAGCCTTACACTCAACTTACAAGACAAAGGTCTTCTACCAACCTGTTCCTTCTGTACAACTGCATCTTCTGCCAATACAGGTCCATGGCATGACCCTGGAAAATGTGACCATATTTTGGGAACCGCCTCTGAAAGAAGTCAACATCATTGATGAAATTCAGCATTGGCTTCAGTGCGCCTGCACAGCCTTTGCCCAACTGAGGAGAAGGTTGCAAAGATCAAGACTACAGACTCAGTAAATAAGCTCATGGTTTATCATTCAACAGTGATTTCTGCCCTCTATATGCTTTAAAGATTTAGGCTTCCTACTGCAGGCACCTCAAGGCAACAAGTAGGGTTACCTCATTACCATCAGAGCTGTCTCCACAGAGTCTTTCTAAACCACCGGAAGGATAAGCGAAACAAGTCAGCATCCTCTCTCAGACTATTATCCTCAGCACTGAGGCCCTTATTACTCTCAGCCAGCTATGTTGGACAGGCCACATCACTTGCATGGCCTAGAACAGACTCCCAAACAGACTCTCTATTCCAGGGAAAGGTTATCTTGTAGACACAGGGAATGATTCAAGGATGTATTCAAAGCCTTCTTGGAAAAATGCCACATGCGCACTGATTCCTGGCCCATGACCACTCAAAGTGGAGAAGGAGCAATCAAAATAACACTTAGAATGTTGAGTCCATGAAAGGACAGCAGAATGAGTACACCACCTCACAAACCAACCATCCACCTTCCCATCAGACCATCAGGCACCTCGTGCCCCCTCTGTGGTAGAGTTTGAGCATCCCACATTGCTCTCATCAGTCACACAGAACCAGAGTGGAAGCAAGTCATCCTGGAAGAAGAAGAAGGAGACAGTCCGCTAAGTCAGTGTAACACATTTCCTTCCTTTAATGTGGGAGTTTTCTGTATTCATGGTATTCCACAGGATCCAGATTGAGTAAAATCTGCACTTCAGATCATCTTTACATATAAAGCATTAATGAGGCTACCAGACCCTAGATTTTAACAAACATTTACAGAGAGCATAGTGTCACAAGCACACTCAGGAAATTATTTGTATAGCAACAAATAGGATTTCGTGACTAAAGACTTGTTGGTTTTAGCATGAAATCTGTTGATTAATGGAAACAGCATAATCATAACCTTTCCAAGTTTGTGTTATGCATGTGTAAGGAAATACAGTTCCTGGACAAATTACTAATACGTGCAAATGAGACATCAATTTAGATCTGTAAAACACCAAACAACTTGAAGAAACTGAATGCTGCCACATTACATATAAAATGTAAGGTTGCCTCACATAAATAATTACAAATGGTCAAGACATTACAGAGGAGTTTTACCCTCCTGGCACTGTGTTGGCAGAAACATGTTGATTTCATATGATTTTCCAAGATCATATGAATTAATTATACACAAAGTGAACACCCTGTGCAAAATGGCTTAGGTTCTGGATAGTTGCCAACCAAGTGGGGTAGGAAATAGCATGGTGATACAGCTCTTAAAGGTTTCATCTGCTATTTAACAGGGTTCACATGAACTATTGCTGTTCACAGCAGAAGCCATGACTGGAGAAAAGAGATTTGTTTTTCATGCCTCGTTGTACAGCTTCTTGCAGTGAGTTTTCTCCCTTTAGTTGGAGAGAAAGACAGAGAGAGAGGAGAGAGAGAGAGAGAGAGAGAGAGAGAGAGAGAGAGAGAATGCAGCGCTTACATTCAAGAAGACCTTAAAGTGAATATGTAATAAGAGTTATATTGGTGGGAGATTTGCCAAGATAAAACCAGCCAGCATCAATATTAGGATGAGAAAAATATTTTCCCTTTAACATCCTCCCTTTCCACTACTTTCCCACTCTGCAATCCAATCCAGAATATCTGCTTTCTTGTCTATGTGCAATCCACAATCTAATCATGTAATTCTTCTAACAATCCATCCCTAAAAGGAACCAGATTTGTGGTTAGAAATCCCTATCCACTCACCAACTTTTCCTAACTGAGAAAATGTTTCATCACTCATCTTGCCAAACTACCCCTGCTGTTCCTTCATTCTAAAGGTTAGGTTCTAGCTTGACCTCTATCCCCAATCCTCTGCCAACTTTACTTCCTTCAAAAGCCACGCCTATTCCCTCTGCTTTTGATGTAACAGGGAACTAGAGTCATAGATATACAGCATAGAAAAAGGCCATTCAGCCCAACTCGTCTATGCTGACCAAGGTATCTTCCTGAAGTAGTCTCATTTGCCTGCATTTGGCCCATATCCTTATAAACCTTTCCTATCCATGTAATGTGTTTCAAACTTTGTAATTGTAGCTGCCTCTACCACCTCCTCTGGCAGCTCAGTCCATATACCCACCACCCTCTGTGAAGAACTTTCCTCTGGGTCCCCTTTAAATCTTTCCACTCTCATCTTCAGCCTAAGCTCTCTAGTTTTAGGCTCCCCTACCCTGGGAAAAAGACTGTGATAATCCATCTTTATCTATAACCTTTATGATTTTATAAACTTCTATAAGGTCACTTCTCAGCCTCCTTTGCTCCAGAGAAAACAGTCTCAGTATATCCAGTCTCTTCTTATAACTCAAGCCGTCCAGTCCTGGCAACATCCTTGTGAATTTTTTCTGCACCTTCTCTGGCGTAACCACATCCTTCTTATCGTGTGGCAACCAGAACTGCACATAATATTCCAAGTGTGATCTCACAAACGTCTTATACAGCTGTAACATGACATCCCAACTCTTGTAGTCAATGCCCCACCCAATGAAGGCAAGCGTGTCATACGTCTTCTTCACCACCTTGTCTATCCATGTTGCCACTTTCAGGGAACTATGTACTTGTACCCCTAGGTCTCTCTGTTTTACAACACTCCCCAGGGTTCAGGCATTCACAGTGTATGTCTTACCCAGGTTTAACTTCTCAAAATGCATCACTTCAGACTTGTCTGAGTTTCATTCCATCTGTCAGTCCTTTACCCACTTCCCCACTTGATCTAGATCCTGTTGAATCCTTAGGCAATCTTCTTCACTGTTCACTACACAACCAATTTTTGTGTCATCTGCAACTTACTAATCATGCCACCTACATTTTCATGCAAATCATTAATACGTGCACACACACACACACACACACACACACACACACACACACACACACACACAAAAAACAACAGTGGATCCAGCACTGATCCCAGCGGAACACCGCTGGTCACAGGCCTCCAATCTGAAAAACAATCCTCCACTAAAATGCTCTGTCGCCTTCCATCAAATCAATTTTGTATCCAATTGGCTGGCTTACCCTGTGATCTAACCTTCCCAACCAGCCTACCAGGCAGAACCTTGTCAAAAGCCTTGCTAATGTCCATGTAGACAACATCTACCACCCTGCCCTCGTCAATCATCTTGGTCAGCTCTTCAAAAAACTCAATCTAATTCGTGAGACACGATTTCCCATGTACAAAGCCATGCTGACTATCCCAAATGAGTCCCGTCCTTTCCAAATGCAGATAGGTCCTGTCTCTCAGAATCCCCTCAGTAACTTTCCCACCCCTGATGTTAAGCTCACTGTAGTTCTCTCATTCTCCCAAAGCTCTGAGACAACATCATCTCTAAGATCTCTTCTATTTTCTTCTCTCTCGGCCTCTGTTTCAAGAAAATCTGCAGCCCTAGACAGTTGAACCTAAAGCCAAAATCCACTGATCTTCACTTGGGCTGGAGCTCACCCTTGCTGTAAGATCTCCCAATCAGACCCACAGTTTCCACAGCACCCTTGTCATCACACAAAGACTTCTCCCCTCCAAAGTTTTAACCATTTACAATGTTATTAATGATCATTCCTCACCCAATTTTACCCTCCCTCCCCTCCTGCTTTAATTCATCCCTCAATATCCATTTCCTCCATTTTGCAAAATAATTTCTCCCAGATGCCAATTAGATTCATCTTCACATTTCTAATTTCCACTTTTTTGACTTGCCACCTATCATAATGTACTTCCCACTGTTGTCTTGTTTAAATTCTCACTCAAATTACTGTCAATGTCTTCTTTCCCATCAAATCTCTCACCAACTCAAGTTCCTAATTTTGTTCCTGGAGGTGTGCAAGTAGAAAACTGATGTCCAATAGCAACACACAAGATGCTGGGGGAACTCAGAGGGTCAGGCAACATCTATGGAGGGAAATGGATAGTCAATGTTCTGGTCAAGACCTTCATATGCAGAATACCTAACCCACTGAGTTCCTCCAGCATCTTGTTGTTGCTCCAGATTCCAGCATCTACAGTCTCTTATGTCTCCATGGTGCCCAATCGATCTGATTATTCCTTGCCTGATAAAGCATGGCCATATTTAATCTCACATATTACTGTCCTTGGCCTACAGTTTAATCATTTTACTTCATGATTGAGCTGAAGGCTACAGACAAGCCAGGGCTTCTTTTGTTTTCACAGTGAATCACCTCAAATTTTTTTTTATATACCCTTGGACTTTCACTTTCTGTATAACAGATTTACAACAGATCTCCAGTAATACAGATCTTTCTTTGATACTAATTCTAGAGAGTACAATCCCAGTGATGCCCTTTCCTCCATGGTTAAAAATGCTGTCCATACTTTTGACTCTGGTTTCAGCTCCTTCTGCAAAGTCTGAATTGATCACATCCAGATTGTTGTTGACTGCTAAAGTCGAATATTTTATCTCTTAGAATGACTGGCCAATAACTAGATAACAGTCAACATATAAATGCCTTTACTAAACTAATCTATGATGGCAATTGATGCTGGTCATGTGATGGGGCCACCCTGTTGTCAGCTTCCACAGAGATAATTAGATTTGCTCAGTGGCATGGACATGGAAAATAGCCTGCTCCCTCTCAAGAGTTTTGTCCCTCAAGCCACACACCTCAACTGAACGATCACCTAGGTGAAAATTCAACCTTATAAATTTATGCATCAGAAAATAAATATTTTAAACTATATTTTGTTGATTATGCCTTCTAAACAAATTCTAATTATACATGCACTTTTTAAGGCAGAAGACTTTAAATTCAGGAGATAAATTCTCAACTACATGTTTGGATTATTTCTTTGGAATTGACTCATCAGTGCAGGTTTCAAAAACATGTGGGAAGTTGTTCTGTTCTGACAAAGCAGATACTTCTTACTTGGCAACCAATAAGTGATGATTTTACTAGGACCCAGAATGTTTCCTGTAAGGAATCATCATTGTGTATGTAGAGGACTCAGAAAGTAATCAGAAACCCTTGAGCGTCCCAATACCAACTGCATGGCAAGTAAGAATGGTAAATATCTGGGCTGAAACAGTAAAGGAGTACAGGTGGAAATGCCAAGGCAAAAAAATGGGATGGTGACTCCAATGAAGTGCTCAAATTCGGAGAGAGGGGAGGGAAAATCTTATCTGACAAGAAGGAATTGCTCTATTCTTGACTGCAGATTAAAATACAGGTCCTCCCCAACTTATAAACACCTGATTTATGGAAAGCCCATACATATGAATGAGCAGTTGGGAGACTGTAGGGATAGATTTGCCAGTTGCTGTATGGCTGCAGGCATCTTCCGCTGTGTGCAAACTCAGTTCATGGCCACATTTCTGACTTGTGAACTGTTCTCGTTATGGACTGTTCACAGGAACGGAACCCTGCCATAACCTGGGAAGGACCTGTAGCATTTTCAATTCCCAGCAGCAATTGCCATCATAGATTAGTTTAGTAAAGGCATTTATGTGTTAAAACCTATACACTTTATTTGCTAGTCACTCTGAGAGATAATAAATGTGACTTTAACAGTCAACAACAATCGGGGTGCAATCAATACAGAATTCACAGAAGGTGCTGAAAGACAGAGACCAACATATGGACAACTTCAGGCTCCTTTGCATTCCAAGCAATGTGTGTTAACTGAAATTTCAATCTGTCGATTTCAACATTTTCCTGAAGGTGACATTTTTCTGAGCTATTTTATCTTTAGAAGAGGACTGAAGCACTGTTGGGAGAATTAGAACAAAGAACATATTGCAGTGCTCCTTCCACTTTCCTGTCCTACAGCATTTGTTAGTGAATAGCAGACAAGTGTATGAATTGCATCATTCAGTGTAATTGTCACTCTTGCATCTTTGGTGACACTAGGCAGTAAGGACACTAATGCATCCCTGATGCCCAGTGTTGCAAAGCACATCCTGATAGTCAAAACTGAGACTAAGGTGTCAATGCTGCAATCAATTACAAAAATCGATAATACTGCTAATACCAGCAAATCAATGGGACAGGCCATTCGTTTTAATCCTTTCTGAGATTGTCAAGTGCTTAGCCAACCCACATAATGCACTCTGAGCAGAGGCGTTATGAGGTCAGGAGTCCAGTTGCAGCATAGATTGTGCCCACACCTGACAATAGTATTCATATGCTTCCAACTCTGGAAGTTGGGACAGGGTCAAGTATTTGCATGTCAAGGCTCCATTCCAGATCCTTCCTAAAGAAGGCTTCCCCAGGACACTTGACCCTACACATTTTGTTTTATAATCATTTTTGGCATCGTCAGCAAGGCTATCATTTATTGCCCATTCTTAATTGTCCTTGAGAAGGTGGTGGTGAGTCACCTTCTTCAACCACTGCAGACCTTCTGGTGATGTTACTCCTGCAGTGCCAGTGTCATTACTGGAACATATGATACTTGTAAATAACAATTAGTAATACGAGGTGCATTTACTGAATCTCCATGCCTGTATTGCTAATGTCTCACAGAATATTATAGATCATTATAGGGATGACTTTCTGGCATTACTTTTCCAGAGCACTAAATCCAACAAGAATACATACTGGAAATCCCAGCCTAATTGCTCATAGTCCTCAGGAATGAGGCAGTAATTGTAAGCCCCACTTGAAGTGACCTTTTTTGCTTCACAGAGTCAGAAGTGGGGATGTTGACTGATAATTGCACAATGTTTACTTTCCAGCAATCAGTGACTCACCAAAGCCTTCTGCTATCTAAAGTCACAAGTAGGTGTGTTAGAAAACCTTCTACTTACCTCGATGACAGCAACTCCACAAGCACTCAAGAAACCCATGGCAGAACAAAGCAGCCCTTTTGAGTGACATTTCATCCATACCCTCCACTTGTTGCGCATGGCGGCTGCAATATGTACCATCCACAAAATGCACTGCAATTCCTCCAACAGCACTTCCCAAACCACAACCTCTGCCATGCAGAAGCACAAAGGCGACAAAAAAGTGGGAACATCTCTACTTACAAGTTCTCCTCACACCATCCTGACTTGGAAATACATCACTATTCCTTCACTGTCTGGAGGTCTAAAACCTGAAACTCCCACTGTTGAAGTGCTTTCACCAGAAAGCCTGCTACAGTTTAAGAAGGTAACAGACCAGCACTTTTCAAAATGGCCGAAAATGCTGGTCTTGCTCCTGTCACAAACATTCCATAAATATATAAAACATCATAGGGCCAATAATAAGTTGTCAGAAATCAGAATCAGGTTGATTATCACTGACATATACAAGAGCCAGAAGTTGGAACTGTAGTGCAGCTGACCAGGGACAACTACAGAGCAGCAAAGAGTGTTGTGCTTCAACCTCACAGTTTTAAATAACCTGTTGCTGGACTCATGATAACCCATAATATATTTGAAAAAGTTGGTCTGAGGGCACAATCTATTGATGAATTGAGTGAGACAAACCCACTGAAATGTCAAATATTGTGTTATCAACAAACTTCTTCATAAATGTGGCCATGATATTCCAGTAGTTAAGCACCCATTCCTCAAGGTCACTGCTGTGAAGGCCTTTTAACTTCCAAGTAGTTTTCAGGGGTTATGCTCAGCCAACAAGGCAATCTGTGCTAAAGTCCTTGCCCTTGGCCAGGTTCTTTGCCAATCCACTCCTGCCCTACCACACAAAGACAGGGCCATATAGTTCATCAGTCTCTTCCAAAGCTTACATTTTACATCCATGGCTCATGGTCTTCCTGCTGTGTCATGTGCTACATGCACGGAGTTCCAGTGAAATACTTAAGTGAGTTCATCTCAAATCTATATGCCAGATTTTTCCCATTTCAGTGTCAGATGTCATTATTAACCATGTCTATTACTTATAAGAGTCTGCACTGTTTAAAGCAGCTTCTAATTGTTCCCTTTATCCTTCCAGTCCCTCTAACTGAAAAACGAATTTACCAAATAACAAACTATTTGTATCAGTGGAGCATGGTCCACTGAGTTTACCACATGCTTCATCCCTACTGTGAGGCAAATGCGGGCAGCATTCAGAAGAGTCCTGACCAACTGTCAGCATGTAATGAGTTCTCAGTCTGACTTAATGTTGTTTACATTTCTGCATGCAGCTTCCCAACAATGCTTGCAAGCCTGATTTAATTACTTTTTCTCTTGGTAATGGTGGGCCAAGGGCAGGACCCCAAATGCTGCCAGTGTTTTTGTGTTTGTTTGTTGAGCACCCTGGACAAAGGGCGATTGTGGGCAGCATGCTGCCTGCTGACTGGCTGAGGAATGCCATCTCAAGTGGCTTTCGAACTAACTAAACAAAGCCTGCTGATGTGGAGTGACAGTGTTTCCTTTGTGTCAGCTATCAAGACATTTAAAAAAGTATTTGATGACAAATTGCAGGCTGTTGATTTTCTTCTGTAAATAATTACTCATCGACTTAATCCAACTAATCTCTCCTTTGTATGACCTAACACCACACTTTGGAAGCATGTTGCTACAACAGGTTGAGGTTCAGATGCAAACTAACTCAGTTGCCAGAAGCCAGTACTACAACAAAATAATAGTTTGTATTTAATCAAATTTACAGAAACATGAATAAAAATTAAACTTGGTTCCACTGTAGCTTTTAAGAAAAATAATATTTGACACAATTTCAAATAAAAAGCAGGACATACTGACATATGTACACATCACTGAGCTGCCCATAGTGTGAATGTGGCAATGTCGAGCATGAAGGCATAATAAGTGGAAGCACTTGTCAGGGGCAAAAACAGCTCATTAGCATCAATGAAAGAGAAAACTGTTGTGATGTGCACACTAGGCCATAATAAAAATTCATTTACAACTTTCACATATTGCACAGAATGTGAGGTTGGGAATTCTTCATGTCATGTATATTTAATGCATTTTAAGGTAAATTGATAGTCTTTTGCCTTGTCACACCTGTTCAGATAACTGAACCCTTCAGCATTGCAGCCAGTATTGCATACTTGATCTTGGTTGCCTGGGCTAAACACACAAGAAAATAGTGGTTGCGTATTATACTCTGCTTCAAAGATTTGACCATTAGAACTGGCTTTCAACAGTGTAGAATGTGCTGCTGCTGTTTTATTGCATGCTTAGCACAAGCAAGTGAGCATTACAACTGTTGAGTGCCTGAAAGTCATAAAGCACAGAACCAGGTCCTTTAGCCCACTGAGTGCTTGCTGACCATAAAGCACCCCTTAACACTAATCCTACACTAATCTCCCCAACATTCCCATCAACTCCCCCCAGATTCTACCACTCATTTAGACACCAGGGACAACTTAGAGTGGCCAATTAACCTACCTACCCACAGACTTTGGGATAGTATGGATTCTGCCTGGTTTGGAGAGTATGGATTATGAGGAGAGACTAAGGGAGCTAGGGCTTTACTCTTTGGAGAGAAGGAGGATGAGAGGAGACATGATAGAGGTATACAAAATATTAAGAGGAATAGATAGAGTAGACGGCCAGCGCCTCTTTCCCAGGGCACCAATGCTCAATACAAGAGGGCATGGCTTTAAAGTAATGGGTGGGAAGTTCAAGGGAGATATCAGAGGGAGGTTTTTTACCCAGAGAGTGGTTGGGGCATGGAATGCACTGCCTGGGGCAGTGGTGGAGGCAGGTACATTGGTCAAATTCAGGAGATTGCTAGATAAGCATATGGAGGAATTTAAGATAGAGGGACATGTGGGAGGAAGGGGTTAGATAGACTTAGGCGTGGTTTAAAGGTCGGCACAACATGGTGTGCCAAAGGGCCTGTATTGTGCTGTACTGTTCTATGGTTCTATGAAATTGGAGCACCCAGTGGAAACACGAAATGTACTGGGAGAATGTGCAACCTCCACACGGACAATACTGGAGATCAGAATTGAACCCAGGTTGCTGGAGATGTGAGAGGGACAACAGCTCTACTAGCTGTACCACCCAGCGTGTTCTAACATCATACTGCCTAATAATTGTCAACAACAACAACTTGCATTTATAGCATGATTTCCTAAGCCATTTTGCAGAAGTGTTAGCAATGAAAATTTGGCATTATGCTATGTAAACAGAGATACAGAAAATGTTCAAAAACCTGATTAGAGAGGTGGTATCAAGTTGTATCCTAAAGGAGGAAAGAGGGGTAGAGGTGCAGAAAGATTTCCAGAAAGATTTCCAGAGCTCAGGTCTTTGGCCGCTGAAGCCCAGTCGTCAACAATGGATCAGTTAACTTTGGAGATGAATAACATGCTAGAATTGGAGGAGCATAGAGTTCTTGGAGTGTTGTAGGGCTGGAGGAAATTACAGAGATAGGGAGGGGTACAGCCATGGTGAGTAATGGGCGGGTAAGACTCGCAAGGAACCTGACACAGCCAACAGAGTTCTGGATGACCTCAAGTTTCTAGAGGATATAATGAGAGAAACCAGTCAATGTGCACATAAATAGTCAAGTCTGGAGGGAACATAGGAATGTTGTACAAAAATCAGTCTGAGCCAAACCCACTTCTTTTTCCTTTCCAACTATCCTTTCCAATTCTTCATTTATTTACACTCATGCTGGTGAGAAAGAAACCCTCATCACATTAAAAATTGCGTGGATATGCACCTGCATTGGTGTTATGAGCTTTTCCAGTACCATAAATTTCTATGAGTGTAGGATTTGATGAAAAACCAAATCTGCCCTGCTGTTCTTCTTGAGCACAAGGTAACTCCATCTGGCTGGCCCTCTACTTTCATGTACATGTAAAAGTCATTGTTGTTTCCCCTTACAGAGAATACCAGTGTCAATCTGCTTTAACTCCAGCTCTTGGCCTTCCTTTTTGATTATTTTCTAGAAATGTTCCAATTTTCATTGTTCCCCGCACATTTTAATGCTGCCACTGCAGGTTTGATCTGCAAATTTCCAACTAACTAATCACGTGCTGGTCTCCAACCATTCCGCTGAAACTGGCAGATTTTCAGAATATCTTTTCTTGGACTCCAGTTGCTCCATTTGGAATGTTCCAGCTTCAGGGCACCAACTTGCTCCACTTTATTATGCTACTACAAATCTCTCCAAATTGCTTACACAGTACCTCATCAATTTCCCTTCCATCTGGTGATCTGCAATGTATTTCCCAAACAGGAATGCATTTCTCAAAAATTCATACATCAGATAGTTTGGGTCTCAGCATCAAGAATAAGGTAAAGTGAAAATTCATAAAAGTTGCACAATGATTACTTCCATTTGCAATTCCTCAGCAAATGAAGCAGCCCATGCAGCAATACCTAGACAAAATTCATGCAACTTCTAATAAATGGAAAATAATATTTGCACCACAAAAGTAGTAGGCAGTGGCCATCTCCAACTAGAGAGTCTAATGACATTACCATCACCAAGTCCCCCACAACCAGATTCCTGGAGATTACCCATGTCAAGAAACTCATATGGACTAGAGCAGTTAAAAGATTAGGTTTGCTGCAGCAAGTGACTCACTCCTGACATCCTAAAGCCATCCATGAGGCACAAGTCAGAACCATTACAGAACACGCTCCACCTGCCTGGATGATTGGAGCTCTAGTCACTCTCATGAAGCTCAACACAATCAATGACAAAGCACCCGCACTGTTGGAGACCAATTCATCACCGTAAACATTAATTTCCTTCACCACCAGTGTACAGATGCTGCATATGTTCTGAATACAAAATGCACTGCTGTTACTCAGCCAGGGTACTCTGTCAGCACCTCTCAAACCCACGACATCTACCATCCAGAAGGACCAGGGCTTCAGGTTCATGGGAACAGCACTGCCTGCACGTTCCTTTCCATGTCACACACTTCCCTGACCTGGAAATGTATTGCTCATCCTTCATTGTCACTGGATCTAAATCCTGCAACTCCCCATCCAACAGCACAATGGGAATAGCTTCACCAGAGGGTCTGCAGCAGTTCAAAAAGGCAGCTCAGCATCACCTTTCAAGTGCAAGTAAGGATGAGCAATAAATGCTGACATAGCCAACAATGTCCAAATGCTAAAAAATAATAAATTTTGAAAAGGAATTTTTCATCAGGAGTCTCCACATAAAGTTGAGAGATATTGCATAGGTTAGTGGCATGTGTTGGCACCTCACTGCTAACCTGAAAATTCAAGCCAATTCTTTTTTGTTTCTTTTGTTAACATAAAGGAATTACGGTATTCAAAATAACTGATGTACTAATTCATATTTGCATTAATCAGGCGCATTAATGTAAGGTAATATACAGCCCTATTTGCAACATTATAATGTACTAATTCATATTTGCATTAATCAGGCGCATTAATGTAAGGTAATATACAGCCCTATTTGCAACATTATATTTGTTTCTTATGCAGTTTGAAAGCTCGGGGAAAGCTGTGGATCTACAGAGCAGTTATATTATTACACTTTTATACAAGTAAGAAACATTGCTAAGGATTAATCACAGGAAGTTATGGCAGAGGAGAGTCAACGTAGCCCATTGCACAATCTGCCTGTGCCTTCCTCACAGTTCCATGAATTGATTTCTTTCAAACATTTATCTTTTGAATATTATTGAATCTACTTCCAGCATACTTCATGGCATTGAATTCCAGTTCATAACAAGCTGCCTAAAACTGTTTCCCTCATACAGCCTCTTTTGCCAATTACCTTAAATCTGTGTCATCTGGTTACTGACATTTCAACTGATAGAAACAGTTGCTCCTTATTTTCTCTGTCAAAACCCTTCACAATTTTGAAAACTGCTAATAAATTTTCTGTTCTCTGTATTGTCTCTCAACTTTCTACATTTCTGAAAATCCTCATCTTTAGTAGCAATCTAACAAATCTCTACTGCATCCTCCATGAGGCAGTCAAATCCTTTGTAAGGTGCAGTGTCCAGAATTGGCTACAATATTTCTTCTAGGGCCTAATCAGATTTCCATAGAGATATAGCAAACTTCCATTGCTTCTGTGCACTTGGCCTCAATTTATAGAGAAGAGAATCCCATCTGTTTTTTCCTCAGCCTTCTTAATTTGTCCTGTCACTTTCAGAGGGTGTGGGTACTTATAGTTTCAGGGTTTTCTGTTCCTGCAATCCCTAACATTATAAATCAAAAGGAAAATATTGCAGATGCTGGAAATCTGAAATAAAATTGAAGATGTTGAAAAGTACTTAACAGGTCAGGCAGCATCTGTGAAGAGAGAAACAAACTTAATATTTCAGTTTAATGATATTTCATCAGAACTTGACTTTAAATGTTACACCTTTTGGTTTGTATTGTATTTTCTTATTCTTCCTGCCAAAAGAAAGAAGAAAATGCAATGCTAAAATGAATACTTACATGGTTTGTTGCAATATATTTTAATCTGCATGTATCTGCCCATTTCACCAATCTGTCCAAAACCCCTCAATATTTATTACCAACCTTTTCATTGTTTACAATATTTCTGAGTTTCATGCTACCTGCAAACTTTAAAGGTAATTACGCACCATTTCCATATATCAAAAAGAGAAGTGGTCTCAACACTGACCCCTAGGGGACACCACTGTACATTTCCATTCATCTGAAAAACAACTGTTCATCACTCTTCCTTGCATTGTTCACCTGAGTCAATTTCTTACCATGCAGTCATTCATTGTTTCTTTAAACCTGTGGATTTACTTTTGTTAGGGATCACTGTGTAACTGCTACTATCTCTAATAAAGATGAAGAGGCAAGGCGAGGTTTACATCATGTGTTGTGCATCCCAACTTGACTGATCAAAGAAACAGCTGTGCGAGACCCATTCTAATGGACATTTGTTCTGCATGTCAGACAAGTAGTTTCCAAAGATTATTTGGGCAGTGAAATTGTGATAGGAAAAAGCCAGTAAATGGTCAGGCAAAATATTTCATGGATAATTTGAAGCAATGATTTCAAGATTGTACCACTTATTGATAAGCTGTGGAACATTCAAGTAAGCAGAGTCCAGAAAATCGCTGTGAAATATGGTATCTATCTAAAGGATTACTAGCACCAAGAGAAAAGCATAATGGCAAAGGTCAGTCACTGACAGTTCATGAGGGAAAATGCAATGTATTTGGCCAACAAAGCACTTCTGACATCATTCAGTGAAGCTACTTTAATAGACAGGCATGCCTGACACTTTCCTTAGAGTCAAAGGGAGATAGAGCATGGAAACAGGCCCATTGAGTCTACGTCGACCATCAACCAAGCATTTATGCTAGTACTACATTAATCCCATTTTTTTATTTTTCCTACATTCTCACCATCTCCCTCTGGTTCTACTATTCACCTATACACTACGGGTAATTTACATTGGCCAAATAACTTCCTAACCCACACGTCTTTGTGTTGTGGGAGAAAACCAGGGAACCCAGAGGAAACTGATGCAGTCACAGGGAGAATGTGCAAACTCCCCACAGACGCACCCAAAGTCAGGATTGAACTGGGTCTCTGGTACTATGAGGCAGTGGCTCTACTAGCAGCGCTACTGTGCCACCCAAAAGCTTAATTTAATTGAAAAGTTCTAGCACCTCCCTGCAATTTTAAGACAAGCAATATAACCAGATATGCATTGTATAATATCCATGTCCCAATGCAGAGGTAATATTACTGCTCAGCCTCAACAAGCAGTTTGGTTTCTCAGGCCTCATACTTGATTTTCGTGCCCATGAATGAGATATAGTGCATGGTTCCACAGAATTGTCAATGGTAGCATGTTGATCATAGGATGGAATAACGTGTACCATGTAAACTATCACAAGAGACTAATGAACTAATAGAAATAAAACTTTAATAACCACTTTAATTATAAATTAGCTGCGTAAATGTCAAATGAATACAATTGTTTGCAAATTGGAAGGTTTTTTTTGATTTCTTTAAGGTAAGGTATTGGTATTGGTATCTCATGCCCTGTTTTATTTTTTTCCATTTAGCTACAATAAAGACTGGTCAAAGGGTAATATCAACAGAATGGCTTGTTGAATAATACTGAATAAAACCAATATGCAGAGTATAATATTGATGCTCAGGTAATAGTCCTATCACCAACATTCTACTACAAACCACCATAAAGGACCAAATAATATTGCGCTGGATTGCTTTCCTGGGTGTTAAAAAAATTATGTCATGAAATCAGCAATATCACATGCTGAGCTTGAACAGTAATATTACAGCTATCGAATATCATGCAGGTCACTTTAAATGTTTCACTGTTAATGCTGAATTATTACATTCCAAAGGGGAAACTTTAAACTTCAGAATAGTGAGCCTGGCTGCGTTTTCATCCTCCTCTTTTATTCATTTTCAAAGAATAAATATTTTTCTCAAACCTAAAAGCTCTAATTAAATAAATTCAGAATGAGTAGTCTAACGCTGGATTCCTAAATCATACTTTTAATTGCCTCCTCTCAATGGTAGAATTTTAATTGGATTGCCAGATCACATTTTCATCCAGGGAAACAAAAGATGCCTTCAGCTATTCTTGCACTTCATTTTTTTTCCCTATAAAGTGAGAAAAGTCACCTAGCTTAATGTCCAAAAGGACAGAGGTTACTTGACTGGCAAATATTGCATTAGTCACCCAGTACATGCATCTATGGACACAAGACTGATAAATGTGGGCTATGTCCCTGAGGGTGCCTGTAAGGATGCTGGTGCAGAGAAACCCAGAGCTGTGAGCTGACTTTCACTGGTACTGGTGCAGTCATGCTGTGCAAAAGTATTCAAGCAACCTGTTGATCAATCTCCCTCCTGATCTGTGACAAGCCAAGGCAGTGTTCCTCTAACTATCATCACTTCAGTCCAGGCATGTCATTTGAAATGTAGTTGGTGAACAGCTTGGCCTGTCTCCTATCTCCACCGAACAAATGCAATAGGGTGAATCCCAATGGGAAACCCCTCTAACCAGTTTCAAATCAAGGGTGAAGAAGTTGATGAAAATAGCACAGAAACCCCCAGAAGGACTTGTGCATGGAAAGAAACAAAATTAATCTTCACAAAAAGCACTTCCCATATTGAACAAGCATCACTTTTAATGAAAACAAATAGGGTACAAGGCCTAAGAAGGTGCAGGCTCCCCTCACCGTATTGATTTTTTGAAATTTATAACCAACTCTTTTCAGAGTGACTTCACGTTTAAATGGAAGTAGTTTGGCAGCTGGGCAGTGGGCAAATGGAGCTTTAACGTAGCTCCCTATCTTACTACATTGCTAACAACACTGGTGCCACCAGCTTAGAGCCTCGGAAGGTTTCCCACTATTTTCAGCCATACACTGCAATGCCACCTGCTGAATGTATTGGTGAAGAAGTTGTTCAGAGTTCACAAGAGAAAGGGGCCACATTTTCCAGAACGTGTTTTCCTTATCAAAATGCTTGGCTTGCAGTACAAAAATGTATTGTACGATAGCTGTCGGGTGTCAATGGCAGAAAAATTACTTGCTGATAATTTTGCACATTTCAAGAGGTCAAGTGTGAGTCATACAGGCAGACCACACATTGGATCAGCAGTGAGCTGGGGGAGAGAAATGAGGGGGTTGACCTAATGTCTGAACTCAGCAAGTGAATTAAATGGAGGCAGCATGACAAGGGCCACAGATCCTGGTTCTACAGTCTGGACATAATAGGATCAAGGTCTTTTGTTTTAGTTTCTTTTCCCAATTTTCTTTTGTACCATCGCACTTCAATAAGAGATGAAGCAATGTTGGCAGGCTTAACAAGCACTGACCTCTTGACACACAGCACTGATTGTTAAGGCATGAAGGGTCAGGGAAATTGCCAAATCATTATAGCTTTTCAACCCCTAAAATATCACCAAAACTGTCCGCCGAGAAAGAGAGGTTTTCACATTTACGTCTGGAAATCACAAGTTTTAACGATTTGGCAGAAAATGAGGTCTCTGGCAGGAAATTAGAAAAAAGCCTGAAGTGGAACTTAGCCACACATCTGAAGGAATGATTGAAAGGAATTCTATTAGGCCAGTAATTAATGAACCAAAGAGTGTTAAATAAAGACATCCTGCTATCAAAAATCAAAACAAAAATTCCATCATCCCAGTTTAATCAAAACAAGAGGTTTCTAGTTGCACAATCTCTCAGTGTTTCTTTCCAATATTGTGGGACTTATGGCTAAGAGTGAGTCTTCTGGGAGATGCATTACATCAGTGCTTTATTTTATAAAAAATTCTCTCATTTGGAGCCAGGCTGAAGTCTTGCTGATACAATAGCTCTCACTGGACTTTTACTTCAAGTATTTGTAAGGCAGAGGAAAAAATGATTGGATGAGTGAATAGGCTTAAATGGACTGTTCGTCTGCATGTTGTAAGCATGCTTTGGACTATCTGCAAAAGCTAACTGCAATTTAGTTAAACAAGAAGATGTCAAATGAACAAAATTATGATCAAGTATGTGAAGCCTCGAAGTGTCTCATGACAGGAAAGGCCAGTATTCAAATGGCTGATAATATGATTCTCAACCAGAGGTTGTGAGATGAGGTCCCATGGCTAATCATGATTCCTTCATCTCTAACTCCATTGGATGGGCTTGCACAGTTCTTGATAGGGATAAGGTCCAATTCTGAAATTTATCAGAAGTGGGCCAGGTCATATGAAATTGCCAAATCCTAAATATGATCTTGTTACTTCAAAACCACTTTCTCTCTCTTAATTCAGCACACATTTCCCTACCATGATTATGGTTCCTTGGCAGATGACTAATGCCACAGGCATAGAAATAAGTAAAGTTATTTCCCTTTCAACTTACATTTTGAACCGTAAAAATCTGGCATTAAATCCTTATGTTAGGTAATGATCTGTCTGTTTTATTGCCAATATTGTGCAAGGAGGCTTTACGCAATCTCAAACCTAAATAGGATCAGGAATTTTATTGTGAATCTTGACATATCAGATGACCTGTCCTGGGCCCAGCATGTAGATGCAATCGCAAGGAAAACGCACCAGCATCTTTACTTTCTTAGGAGGTTAAGGAGGTTTGGCTTGTCACCGAACACTCTAACGAACTTCTACAGATGTGCTGTTGAAAGTATCCTGACTGGTTGCATCATGGTCTGGTACAGCAATTCAAATGTGCAGGAACGTAAGGAGCTGCAGAGAGTAGTGGACTCTGCCCAGTACATCATGGGCACATCCCTCTCCACCATTGGTAGTATCTACAGGAACCACTGCCTCAAGAAGGCAACATCCATCATCAAAGATCCCCACCATTCGGGCCATGCCATCTTCTTGCAGCTATCATCAGGCAGGAGGTACAGAAGCGTGAAGCCCCACACTACCAGGTTCGAGAACAGCTACTTCCCTTCAACCATTCGGTTCTTGAAACAAACAGCAAAGCCCTAATCACTACAGTTTAGCAACACTATGACCACTTTGCACTAAAATGGGCATTGTTTTATTTTCTTCTAATTGTGTTATTTCTTGTAAAAATTGTATATAATTTATGGTTAATTTATGTTTTTCTTGTGAATGCTGCTTATATGATACTATGTGCTTGTGATGCTGCTGTAAGTAAGTTTTTGATTGCACCTGTGCAGACATGTACTTGTGCATATGACAATAAACTCGACTTCGACTTTGACCCACCTGGGTGACCAACGGTATAGGAAGGTATAAAAGACATATTTAAACTTATAAAGTCACAATTTTAAAATTTCCTTTTGATGCTCAAAGTATTATTGCGGTTGGGGAAGGAGAGTTAATGTAATCATTGGGTGGGTCTACACCAAAGAATGATCATCAAGATTCTATTTTTATGATGGGGACACAAGAGGTTGCAGATGCTGGAATTTGGAGCAAGAAACAAGATGCTGGAGGAACTCAGTAGGTTAGGGAGCATCTGTGGAGGGAAATGGACAATCTACATTTTGGGTTGAGACCAGATGAAGGGAAAAATAAAAAGCATTCTATTTCTGTTCATTCGTTCATTCATCTAGTGGTAGCATCATTTCATCTGTTGACTGAATTTGAACACTTGTTTTTGAAAACATGTTCCTATAAATATTGAATGAAGGTTTATGGTTTAGAGTATTTTTTCTACCAGTGTTGAGTTCAATTAACTGCTGTCAGTGTAACCAAAGTAGCCCACTTTGCACAATGTTCCAGCAAAGTCAGCAGTTGTCATTATAATGCCCTGTTACGATGTAGGACCATTTGTTTTTGATATATTATGATCATTTTCTGAAATTTGACAGAGATGTAACTTTCACAGCAAAAGAGAAGTAAAAGATAATTGAAGATCAATAGAAAAACATGGTTCAAATTCAATCCAATTTATTTAATATGTGTTAAGCCTTACATGAAGTCTGGGATCTGATACAAACTCAATAAACAACTGGACTGCCAGCAACGTGATACAAGTCACATTCCACTGACTGGACCACTAGGGGCCTACTACATATCCCATTTCACCATCCGACAATTAGGGATTTGACAGCTATTTTATTCCTGGATTGGATCTCCAGGGATCTAACAGATATCTTCATTTACTATTGAGCTGTCTAGGATCTAAATGTACAACTCATTTTGTCATTAGATTGTCAAATGATGAGCATTTCTTCATTACTGAGAGATTCCAACGTGGATTCATTGACATTTTCTGGCACAGTGGCAGAACGGTGGCGCAGTTAGTAGAACCACTGCCTTTCGGCACCAGAGACCCAGGTTCAATCCTTAGCTAGGGCACTGTCTGTGTGAAGTTTGCACATTCTCTCTGTAATCACATGTGTTTGCTCCAGGTGCTCTGGTTTCCTTTCATATCCCAAAGACTTGCGGGTTGATAGATTAACTGGCCAGAGTAAATTGTCCTCACTATATTGCCAGAATCTGGTGGGAGCTGATGAGAATGCAGGGAGAATAAAAAAAAATGTGATTAATGTAAGATTAGTGTAAATGGGTGGTTGTTGGTCAGCATGGACTCAGTGGGCTGTAAGGTCTGTTTCCGTGTTGTATCTCTCCATGATTACTAAGGAATCATCACCATTCCCATCCTGTCATATGATCTCCTTGGAATGGTCAGAACACAGAAGTCTATCTCCAAACAAAAATTTAGAAGGAACTTCTTTGCCGAAAGAGTGGTGAGAACGTGGAACTTACCACCACAGTGAGTGGCTGAAATGAGCAATATTGATACACTTAAGCAGAAGTTGACAAGCAGATGAGGCTGAAGAGAATAGAACATTAAGATGAAGAAAAATGGAAGCCCAAGAGGAGTATAAATGCCAGCATGAACTGTCTGGGCAGAATGGCCTGTTTCTGTGGTGGATATCCGACTTGGGAAGAAGCATTCAAATTTCTTACAATCAATGCCAACAAAAACAATTCGCATTAATATACCATCTTTAACACAATAAACATCCCAAGATGCTTCACTGGAACATTACCAAAGAAAGTATTACACAACCACATTAAAGTAATAGGACAAAAGGTTGCTCAAAGGTTGTCTAAAAGGAAGGAAGAGAGCTGGAGAGGCAGGGAGCTTTAGGGAGGAAATTCCAAAGCTCAGGGACTTAGCAGCTGAAGGCTTGGCCACCAGTAATGGAACTGCGAAAATTGGAGATGTTTAAAGATGTTAAATCTTTCACTTTTCACCTTAAACCTATGCCCTCTAGTTTTTAGTTCCCCTTCCCTGGGGAAAAGATAATGTGCATTCACCCTATCTATACTCCTCATGGTTTGATACACCTCTAGAAGATCACCCCTCAATCTTCTTCACTCCAAGCAATAAATGCAAAATGTCAGTTTGACTTATCAGAATTCAAGATATCTCAGTGGATGACAGGGATGGAGGAGATTACAGACTATATAATCTGATACTAAAATATGTGGTATCGTAGACAGTGCAGAAGGTTATCAAGAATTACAGGGGGATCTTGATCATCTAGGTAAGTGGGCTGAAGATTGGAAAATTACTTTCAATTCAGGTAAGTGTGAGGTTTTGCATTTTGGTAAGTCAAGCCAGGGTAGGATTTATACAAGGAATAGTCGGGACCTGGGGAGTGTCATAGAACAGAGGGACCTAGGAGTACAAGTACATAGATCACTAAAAGTGGTGTCACAGGTAGAGGTGTTTGGCATGTTGGCCTTCATCAGTCAGGGCATTGAGTATAGGAGTTAGGACATTACATTGCAGTTGTACGATACGTTGATGAGACCACACCTAGAGTATTGTGTACTGTTTTGGTCCCTCAGTTATAGGAAAGACATCATTAAACTGAAAAGTGCAGAGAAGATTTACGAGGATGCTGCCAGGACTCAAGGGACTGAGTTACAGGGAGAGGTTGGACAGGCTAAGACTTTATTCCTTGGAATGGAGGAGATTGAGGGGTGACCTTCTAGAGGTGTATAAAATCATGACAGGTACAGACAGGGAGAACATACATGTCCTTTTTCCCAGGGAAGGGGAACTAAAAACTAGAGGGCATAGGTTTAAGGTGAGAGGTGAAAGATTTAAAAGGGACCTGAGGGGCAACTTCTTCACACAGATCATGGTGCATCTATGGAATGAGCTGCCAGAGAAAGTGGTTGAGGCAGGTACAATAACAACATTTAAAAGACATTTGAACAGGTACATGGATAGGAAAGATTCAGAGGGATATGGCCAAACATGGGCAAATGGGACTAGCTTGGATGGGCATCTTGGTCGGCATGGACAAGTTGGGCCGAAGGGCCTGGTTCACTGCTGTATTACTCTGGGGATCTGAGTAAGAATATTTTCTATCGGAGTCAATTGGGATCAGCAAGCAGAGGGCGATGGGTGAGTATGACTTGGTGTAAGTTGGCACACAGGCAGCAGAGTTTGAGATGACACCAGAACTAAGAAACATAGAGTGAAGGAGGTCAGCCTAAAAAAGTCAAAACTTCTTTACGGGGCAAAGAGTGACCAAACTCCTTAACTTAACCCCCCTGATAAAAAGTAAGCAGAACTATTCATATCTTCAATGCCCCACAATGTCAAATATTATTGTGCTCAGTTCTGGTCACCTCACTACAGGAAAGATGTGGAAGCCATAGAGAGGGTGCAGAGGAGACTTACAAGGATGCTGCCTGGAATGCGGAGCATGCCTTATGAAAGCAGGTTGAGGGAACTCGGCCTTTTCTCCTTGGAGAGATGGAAGATGAGGGGGGACCTGATAGAGGTGTATAAGATGATGAGAGGTATTGATAGGGTAGATAGTCAGAGGCTTTTCCCCAGGGCTGAATTGGTGGCCACAAGAGGACATAGGTTTAAGGTGCTGGGGAGTAGATATAGAGGAGATGTCAGGGGTAAGTTTGTTACTCAGAGAGTGGTGAGGGCGTGGAATGGGCTGCCGGAAATGGTGGTGGAGGCTGATACGATAGGGTCTTTCAAGAGACTGTTAGATAGGTATATGGAGCTGAGTAAAATAGTGGGCTATGGGTAAGCCTAGTAATTCCTAGGGTAGGGACATGTTCGGCACAGCTTTGTGGGCCGAAGGACCTGAATTGTGCTGTAATTGTTCTATGTTCTATGTTCTATAAATTAACCTCCATTTTTAATACTGGAGGTACTCATCAGGTCAAGCAGCATCCATAGGAGAGTGATGCTGCCTAACCTTTTGGATATTTGATTTTTTTTATTTCAGGTTTCTAAATGATCTTTTGCTTTTGTCCATTTTAATGACGATAATTACTGTCTTCTCTTAAAGTTTTTTAGACATTTGCTTAGTAAATCATTGGCACAACTATTTTGTTCTACAGCCTGGATTGAGCTGACTGAGGACTGCTGCCTGTACTCACTGTCCAGATACTCAATTGTCCTCCACTTATCTGGGTCAGATTGACATGACCAAACTTGCTGGCCGAGACCATCCTGGAACTGATCAATGGGGCCATGTAGGGTGCAAGGACCTTGTCTGATGTAAGCAGCTCACAAGAGCAGGCCAGAGAAAACTACTGAGGAAACCACTGACAGAGTGCAAAGCCACACCTCCAGGTTTGCCAGCCAAAACTATTAAAAGTTAAATAAACAATTTTGTTAACAACAAACTATAAACAAAAATACAATTAAATAATTATTACAGCAAACACAAATTATTAAAATGTATGATTTACCTTATTATTATTTTTCTGTCTCATGACTGGAAAACTTCCCTAAAGAGTTTGGGATGGAGGATGCTGTGCCAGGTCTAGTCTGGCATAAGATCCATGAGCTGGTTCCCAGTATAAGTGCTGAGGATCTGGAAGTTCATGCTGTGCCACTGGACTACATTTGGGGTCCAGCAAAGGAGTACTCACTGGCTGGAAGCTATAAACAAGTTCAGGACTTCCACATTCCAATACCGGTGTACCAAATGGAATTTTACTGGTATTTATGTGGGTAAATACCAATAGAACTACTGGCTCTTCCTAGTAAGATTCAGCACATCATCTTTTCAATTGAACTGAAGACTATCACAGTTTGGAAAGTTCCATTCATGGTTGTAGAAATACATATTATTTTTTGAACAAACACTTGAAGTTAAACCACAGAAAATGAAGTATCTGTTTCCATACACATTAAATTGTGGTTAGTTTCTTGCCCTTCAGTGCCCTGGAAATTTAAACCCATTTATTCACACTGTGTCCAATGACTGTAACAAATATTCTTCCATCAAGTGCTGTAGTAATAGTCTCTACTGTAACCAATTGCCTGGGTTCAAATATAGGTTTGCAGCAGATTTTCTTAATTAGAGTGGATTGAAAGCAGTTTTATCTTGTAATCATCCATATACTGGGAAGTAAGCCCCACAGACTTAGTTCATTCAGTTCATGCTGCTGGATTGAACCCAAATCCAAGAGGCAAAATTATATTAATTGTGAATGTCATTCAGTAATAAATATATCATTTTTGTATTTCATGACGAGTACCTTCAAACTTTGTGGATGCCACCAAATTAGAGGGTGCATTTAATATATACAGTAAAACATGAATGAACTTGCAGAATTGGCATCATATCGGTAATACAGATGTACCAGATCATATATTCAACCAAGAAGGCCCTGCACTCCTTGGAATAAGTGTATATATGGGATATGAAAAGCTAGGAAATTAGAGGAAGTCAAGGAAAAATAGACTTGGATTTACAATATATAGCACCTTTTACAATTGAAGACTGTCCAAAAGCAACTTGCAGTCAATGAAGTGCAGACCGTGTAATAATGTGGCAGCCAACTTGAACCAGACAGTAATGACATAATGACCAGATACACTTTTTTTGTGAATGTGTCAGAGACAAATAATGGGCCAAACACTGGGGATAATTATCCCCCCTGATATTGTGCTATGTGATCATTTGTATCCACCTGAGAAAGCAGATAGGCGTCAGCTTCATATCTCATCTAAAGGCATTATCTCAAGAATGCAGCACTCCATTAGTACTGTATTGGAATGTCAACCTAGATTCTTGTGCTAAGACCACTGCTGTACGATTTGAACCTACAATCTTCTGATTCAAAGTCAAGGCTGGCAGCACATGGAATAGTTGAACCACAGTAGAGGTCCTGTGCAGTGCTGGCTTCCATAATATAAAGAGAATATTGAGGGACTTCAGACAATTATGATTAAAAAAAACAAAAATAAAACAAGAACTAAGAGTACATTACACTCAAGCCCTTCACCTAACTCATTGAAACCAATTGTATATTACTGTCTAAGCACTGATCTTCACAATACACCACAATAAGCCTGCCAACATAAAAATTCCACTTTTTCCAACTTTCTGTTTTCTATGCATCTTTCACTCTTCAATCCATGCTGATATATCACCCCCAATCCCATGATGTAAATTTATATTAACATCTTATTATTGATCTTTGAATATTCTTTTTAAAAATCCCCCAAAACAGTTGCAAAACATAAAATACTTCAAACCACCTCAATTATTTTGGCCTGGAATTACCTGGTGGCATGAACCACCAACACTTGTCACTCTCCTACTCACTAGATCTGGACTTACCTGGAAAAGATCCTTTAGCGGCAACTTTGTGAAATAAGTTATTTTCAATGTACTCAGTAAGGCCCCACATAGCGCAAGGCCTTCCAATCATAGCAGGCATTACATGGAGGGCCTGGACAATCCTCACCCATAGAATTGCTTTGGCAGCCAGTTAAGTCATGGCCCTAGGCTCAGCTGGCTGTCAACATCCTCAGTATTAAAAGGTTAGTAAATGTCTCCGACAGTCAGAAACATAAACATTAAAAACTATGTATAAACAAAGATTATTAAATTTTTTTTAGTAAAAAGACTTTTGAAAACACAAAACAATTACATTGTAAACTATTTTAAAAACTGCAAATTTCCTGAAACTTGCCTCCCTCGCTCATAGCTGTTCCACTCTATTGAAATGAATGAAGTTGTTGAACCTGCACCAGTTCCTATCTTTTGCGCAGTGTCACAAACCAGCAACAAAAGAAACACACTGAGCATGATTCAGTGTTAAAAACTATTTTATTAATCACTACTTATGATAATACGTAAAATAAAAGTTAAAAAAAAATGTTAGTATGTTAGAATTCAAGAATGTTAAACCTCGAACGTTAACCCCAAAACTAAACTCTTCGTGTGTGTGTGTGACAAAGTCCAAAACTCCCAGTTCCGGAATGGTTCTTAAAGTTCAGTTCCGCAAGCCATAAGGTGAAACATGAGCAAGGGCTTCTTCAACAACCACCGTTGTCTGAAGATAAGATGTAGATGTAGAAAAACATAGAGAGAGTACATACGAAATCCAAATGTTCCATGATGGAACCCAAACGACACTTCAGTGTTTACTCGGTAGTGACTTCCTCACCCCGAAAAGCATCCGAACCGTGGTCGTCCACATACAAATACCTGTTTCCTTCTACAGGTCAGCAACAAAGTGAACTCCACCGGATTACTTCCAACTTCCATACATGGATTTCAGTGGCAAACACAGTTATTGTTTCTCATCCATCGATAGAGAAAACAAGCAGGCTGGTGTCTCTCTCCCTTCTCTCTCTCTCTTTCTTCTTCTTCTTCTGACTTCTTCAACAACGTTATTACGTCCTTTATCTTCTATTGACGTAAGCACGCCCCACACACACATACACACGCACTCTCTATCTTAAAGGGACTTTCACTGAGTCCGTAACAGCAGGACCTTTCAACGTTCTAGCAACTTGCTGCAGGTTCAGTGGGAGGATCCCCCGTTTGGGAAAATTACAGGAAGCTGGCGAACTGCCACATTGACCCCATGAAAAGTGCAACTCTGGAATGTAGTATTACCAGCAAGTGCCACACAGAAGGTTCTGCGTACATGCATGCTTACACAGAAGTCCTGAGCTTTCTGACATCATGAGATGTAAATGTCAGCAGTTTATGAAGAACTGCTGGCATTTCTCAGGTTATTCTGATTTTTTTTAGTGGCCTCAATAAGGAGTTTGCACATTCTCCCCGTGTCTGCATGGGTTTCCTCCGGGTGCTCCGGTTTCCTCCCACATTCCAAAGATGTACAGGTTAGGAAGTTGTGGGCATGCTATGTTGGTGCGGGAAACATGGCAACACTTGTGGGCTGCTCCCAGAACACTCTACGCAAAAAGATGCATTTCACTGTGTGTTTTGATGTACATGTGACTAATAATCTAATCTAATCTAATCTTATTTTATCTTATCTTATCTTACACCACAGCATTTAACTTCCAGGCATTTCCTCTACATTCAAAGGGATGTACAAGAGCATGCCTGGTTTACACAGGATAGATGGAGGTGAGGTTTTCTGCATTAATGGGTATTTAAAGAACTGGAGGCACAGGTTTAAACCTTTGGGCAAGAGATACAATGGGCATGGGAGGAAAAACATTCCTAGAAAATCAGAATGGTCATGGTTCAATGTTTCTGGTCAAGACCCTTCATCAGGACTTTATCATGAATCCTGATGAAGGGTCTCGACCAGAAATGTTGACTGTCCATTTCCCTCCATAGATGCTGCCTGACCCGCTGAGTTCCTCCAGCATTTTGTGTGTTGCTCTAGATTTCCGGCATCTGCAGTCTTTCTTGTGTCTCCATGGTTTGGAACTCACTGCCTATATGTGTGGTGGAAACAGGTTTAACCAGTGCCTTCAAAATGGCACAAGAAAAAGTCATTTTTTTCAGTCTACGGTGAAAGAGCAAGGCAATGGGGCTGGTGCTAGGACAAATGATTTATTTCTCTGCTGTAATAAGTCTATAATTCCATATTTATTTATCTTTAAGGTGTTAATGATCATGTTAAAATAATACATCAAGGAAGTTTATTCAGTGTCCTAACCAGTTTGCCGGAATAATTTCATTGTAGCATTTAGCACGTGCAGAATAGTTATGTGGTGAGTGTGGGTAATACTTTGTCAATTAAAACCCCAAACTATGTGTAGCTTGTGTCCAACACCAAATTAAGTTTTAAGGACAAGCAAGATGTAAATGATTAAATATCCTGAAGAAGGGTATGGCTCCTGCATTTCTCAGGCAATGAATAATGTGCAATTACAAGCTTTGCCTTGTGAAGGGATCTGAATGTAGACCCAGCTATAAAATACCTGTTGGATTTTAAAGTCAAGGACAACTTAATTGGGCTCATTAATTTAAAACTTTAAAATCAAATCTCCCAAAGGCAAATGCCTATGAATAAGCTTTGACAGATTACCATATCTATCCAATGTTATCTGAGCACTTTGACCAATATCTCTTTGTGTGTTTTACCCAGGTGCTCTATAGTTTCGAGGCAAACAAATGGACACAAGTTGGATCCTGGTGCAAATGCAGCTTTGCATGCACACACAGATGCGCACACAAAAAATCATGCAATATTTAACCTAAGTTCTAACTATCTGTCCAAGTCCCAATTATCCATTACGCTTGGGCAGTCACAGGCGTCTAAACTGGGCTCCTGGAGTCCAGGGTTCTCTGCTCTTCATGAAGGTTGGTCTTCTGCCTCGGGTGGTGCTGGTGCCATCTTCTCCTTTGGTTGGAACCTTCAAAGTAGGTGTTCGCTGGCTGTGGTCCTCGCTGGCTTCACTGGCTGCTGTCAAGGTTCTTCACTTCTAACCACCAGGGCAAAGTTATCTCTACTCAGGCTTGCTATTGGGGGTTAGTTATACCCCTGCTGTGGCCTTCTAGAAACTTCTCTCAGCTTGACCAATTGGATGGCAAGGAGGGAGGGCCACCACTGATCACTTCAAAGAGTTTGGGCGAAGCTTTGAATGCAACCCTCCAAAGAAGTAAGAGGCAGGAAACTTAGGATCCATTCAGTCTTCTTCTCCATCGTTTCTCTTTCCCTGGACCGACATTTATGTTAAATATTCAATCATGAACCTGCATGTAGTCAAGAGTACCTATTCTTGCCATAGTATCACTAACATGTGAGTTCAGATTGAATGTCTGGCCCAGCTAGTTTTGTGGATTTGGATCTTCCACTAGTCTAAGGTCAGCTTGGCCAACCTTCCCATGACTCCCAGCTCCCTGTTCTTAGGAGCTACTTGTCCACACTAATATTGCCCACTAATAAATTAACTGGGGTCACCAGGAATTAGGTATGGTAAAAGAACAGTGTTTCTGCCAGAGTTAACTTTACAGGATGCTCTACAATGTTTTAATAGATTAATTCAGTCAGCTGCTGATTATCATACATCCTGTGATAACAATAACAATAACGCTCAACTGATGACAAAATTAGGTACCATATTTACAAAGATAATGATTTTCTGCTTGATAACATTTCTCCTTTAAGAAAACATAGGAATTAGGAGCAGGAGTAGGGCCATCACCCCTTTAAGCATGGTCCTCCATTTAATAAGATCACGGCTGATAAACATACAAGTGTACAAATAACCACTTATCAACATTGATGTGTTCACCAGTAAAGATCAAGAAAACATTACCTTAACTGAATATTGAATATTAAAGGAAAGATATTAAGGAAAAATAGTCAATGACCATTTTAATATTGCAATCCTTTTGCATTTATATGGCCCTTTGGTCCAACAAATTCTACCCTCAGCTTTCAAAGAATAGTATATTTGCAACATGAAACAATAGAAAATATGTTTTAAATCTCTGTACTTCCAAAGCTCCAGGCAGATTCCATCTTAACACTGTCTGAATGTTTTCTACTGACTGATTTGTGATGCTGCTTTTCCAACATTTAATAATGAATGATTAGAAATTTCACCCTACTAGTTATTACAAAGCCATTGTCTTTTGTCCTCACCACAAACTCTGATTGCCTAGTCACTGTCCACACTGACAAGATGGATGTTGTGTTTTGCACCAAGATTGCACCTTCAATCACATATCCATTACATCACCAAGCCCTCCTATCTCACCTACACCCCTGCTCCCTCTACCTTATCTCGAAACAGGTCTTGCCCACATCACTCCTAGCTCTCCATCTTACAGTGCCTCAGCTTTAAAATATTCATTCTTGCTCTGAAATCCATGCATCCCACTTCCTAAAATCTCTTTCAACCTGCCAATTGTTGGTGATCTCCTCACTCCTTTGATTTTGGTCTCTCAAAAATCACCAATTTTAATTGTTCTGCTGTTGACAGTTGGACTCTTGGCTGCCTTGCCACTAGGTTGTGGAATTTCCTTTCTAAATCTCCATGTCTTCCTACCCTGCTATAAGATGCTCTTTAAAGCTTACCCCTGATTTTCCTTGGTTAACTATCCCAATTCTCCTATAATTCGGTGCTTTATTGATATTGTGTTTGTTAAGAACTTTTGCTGCATTGCAGGTTCAACATAAATCCAAGTATTTGTTGTTCAATTGGTGTAAGATCACTGAGAGTTTTTAGTCCTCCATTCACAACCAGGTATGGCATTCCCTACGAGCATAGTTTAGTTTGCCATTATCATTAAAGAGGAGAGGAAAAAGAGGGTGTAACAGGACAAGTTAGAGCAAGCAGAGCCAGATAGCAGTTAAGGGGGATGGATTTCAATGCCAAGAAAAATTGACAGGTGTACAATCTGCTACAGGCCACTTTCTATCCTCGCCAATGTTCATTCTCCACTCCCCATGAACCTCAGGAACTGGTGGGATGATCAGAATGAGGTGGTTATTGCAGCCAAGGCAAACATTACCCTCACTTGACAATTAAATGTTAACTCTTCCAGCAACCGTTGCTAGACAACAGCTGAAAATGTGAATTGTAACCATTTATGCCCATCTCTATCCCATAGAAACTGAAGACAAGTTTGTGCCTTCTCTGGGCCAGCTAAGGTCAGCACAAACTGACACTGCCTGTCCTATGAGGAAAAGTGTTGTGGTATCTCAGTCAGCAGACCTGATCTTTGAGAAATATTTTTCTTTCTGAGTTCTGTTAGTTTACACTAACCTCCTCCCTCCTGTTAGCCTTTCTGTTGTTTCTTTATAACAGCAGGACTTGCTTAAAGTCTGGCAGGAACGGGCATCAACAAATGGGTGGTTCTATTTGAGAACACACATCTCTCAGAACAAAGATAACAAAGCAAAAAAATGCATCCAATATAAACGGAGAAGTACAACTAATGGAGCATTTAAAGTCTCAATTGGACAAAAGAGGAATGTTACTTAGATGCATAGGAAGCAAATTCCACAAGGTATTCTTCACTGCAGAACTTCCATGCTAATTCATTACCACTTAATGTTCTCTCTCCTTCATCCTGGCTAACTGTGAGAAAACAGAACCAGAACAGCTGGGCCTAAAGCAGGCAACCAGCGAACTGACTATGCCCAACTCTTATTTCAACTTTATGGCTCAAGAAAAACCATAGGTGCAAATCATCAGTTCTACAACCCATCCTTCTTCCTGCTTCAGACATTAGAATCAACATAAATAGATAACTCTACTCATTAGCCACCATTATATATAACACTGGATAGATATACACCCCAGAATCTGTTAGTATATTCAGAAATTCATTTCCCACATAGCCATACAACCTATCTGCTTGCAAGACACCTCAGCCATGGAAAACCCACTTCTCATACACCCTATCAAAATTGCAACTGTTCACTGACAATTCATAATGCCCACAAGATATTGGCCCATTATTCACCCTGCAAATAGTTACCATGCCCATAATACATCTTGCTGATTAGTTGGCACAGTTAAATTAGTCATAATGCTAAACACTATTAGTAATGGACCGTAGCCAGTATAAACTCCATCAGGAAGATATCCCACCCAATGCAACCCTGCGTGTTATATGCTGGCAACTCTGCAGCCACAAATTTAGTATCCCCGTCACAACTAAAAATGACTACTTGACACATTGAATGTTGACGAAAATACCAACTGTTACAGAAAATTAAATGGACACTCTCTCTGAGGGCCTATGTAAAAAGAAATTATTAAAAATTGCACAATTCTGATTAATGTTAGAGTTGCTATTCATCAGATACAATCTGATTGACAGTCTCCAGAGAGTGAATGACTTCCTCCTGTTCCTTTGTTCATTCTCACTTGAACAGTATTCTTCCCTCCTTTTATCAGATGCTATGGCCAAAATTAAGCAGAACTGACCTGTTCAAATCCAATGTCACTCTGACCTACATTCTAGGCAGTGCAGGAATGCACTTGCCTTAGTTTCCTAATGCTTTCCTATATTCCAAAATGGTCTGCACTTAATTGCTATACAAAGCTTTGGGATATCCAGCTGTCATGAAAACTGCCAGTTCAGTGCAAGCATTTCTTCTTATTTATCATCTTTCACAACTTCATTAAGTAACTAAAGTAACTTTGAAGTAGTCATTGTTACAATTTAAAAAACACAGCACTCCGTTTCTGCTCAGAAAATTCCTACAAACAACAGCAACATCATAGTTAGCAAATAATCAGTCTTAGTGATTTCAATTAAAACAAAACATCTAAGTGGCAGAGTTCTCTGATATCCTCAATGTCCATGTGAGACCCATCAGGCTTCCATTTTATCCAAAAGATGGTGCCTCCAGGTTCCCACCTTACTGCATTGGATTGGAGGTCAGAATCATGCATTCAGCTTCTGGAGTGGAAGTTGAATCCACCACATGCTGATTTACATGCAAGGGCCTTACCAAGCAAGTCACATTGGCAGTCCAGAAGAAGGGGCTTAGATTTAGCCATCGCCAATGAATCTGCATAAGATCACACTTCTTGCATTCTCTTGCACATTTGATTCTACTTTCAATGTGCTTCTGGTTTGGCTACTATTACACACTAAATGACAAGAGACAAATTTCCCCTCTCCTATCTTCCTCTCTAATACTCTAGCCTATCTTTTGCTTTCTACTTTTCTGCCACAGGACTCAATATAGTAGAAAACTGGGTATATATCGCTGGTCACCACTTTGGTCTTTGACACAGAGCCCAAAGTATCAGGAGTGCATGACACTTTTGATCACATATCACCAAGAACATTGCCATTTTTGTAAAGACACAGCTATATAATCTTGTCAAAAAATATGCACTACTTTAGAAACAAAATGCAAACTGATGACACAGCAGTAGAGGTCTCAGAGCAATTCAACCTTGTCGCTCCAAACCTACCTAAAAGCTTGTAACATTCACACATCTCCCTCTTTAATTTTGAATACAGCAGAGTCCAAGTAAAAGCATTCTACAGAGAATTGTATTTCCGCTTCTCATCCATTCGAAATGATGAATTAATGTATATTTTCATTTGTCATGTGGCATTACCACCACAGATATTAAAACCAGAAAGGATTCATTACTGGCTGAGTGCTGACAGATAATTATTTGCAACATACAGAAAAGAAACGTCATCACATCAGTGTGACAGTCTGTAATTCCAAGGTAAACGCTGTTTGTTTTATCTCTGACCCTATTTCTTCAATACTTTGTCTTTTCCTTTTCCTGACTAGCAGCAACAAGCAGTTCCACACACTAAATGCACCAAAAGAACATAAATAGAATTTCATCTGAATCTCACAACCACCCTCACCCTACTCCCCAAAAAAACTTCCTGACCTGAAAGAGAAAAAGGCAAATAAACAAAAGAGGGGAACTCGAACAGAGCAGTACAGAGCTCCAGGATTTGCACAGAGCTCCAAAGTGCTGGGTTGAGCAATCATCACAGGGCTTTCTTTATTCACAGAACGAAATATGACTGATGGGAAACCAGATGTGAGCAAGACCTTAAGTTCACACATGACCACAGTGAATTCCTCACTTGCCTTATCATTTATACACTTAGTGGGACACTTAGCAGCTATTTGTCCTGAACCTTGAGTTTACGGAGTTGTTTTGGCATGTGGATCTCAATATGTTTTAGGCATCAGCTTGTCTAACTGGGGTAGATCCGGGCTTTGTAAGATAATGAGCAAGCACCTCACTGTATATCTAATGGAATCAATAAAATTACAAAGCAAAAGGGGTATAAAAGCAAAAGATCTCACAAAGAACAATCTCTCTGATATTTTTAATCATTCAGATTTCCAACACAAATGCAAGCTGAAATCTCATACCCTGTGGTTTGTACAGTCCTCATAGTTTGCTGCCCAGTGACTTCCAGTCATATTACATAACCCCTCAATCCATAGAAAATTCAGCTCTTATCATCAGAATAGAGGGGAATAATTGCTCAGCAACTATGGTGCAACATAGTGAAAGCAAGTTGTCCTGGCATCCAGCACTGCAGGTATTTTGGATTCCTAAATAAGCTGCTAATTCAACATACACTATTTGTGCCAAAGGCCAAATTTATTCTTAAAGTCACATTTTTTAATACAAACTGCTGGCTGTGAATGAAAATGAGAAATATTTCACTTAGAACATCAGGATTCAAACATCCTGGATCTCCAGCTCATTGCCTGCAGTGGCCCCCATCCAGAAGTGATTTTTGAAGACAGAGGCATTCAGCAAGGCTCAGCAAGCTCCAATTGGCAATTAGGCCGCATGTCCCAAGACCACACCCTCCCAGAAGAAGCCAATAGCCTTTGACAGCTCATCAGCCATCAAAGGCAGCTTAGTTTTAAGATTGTGTTTAACAATACACAAGAAAATAGGAGCAGGAGTAGTCCATCAGGTCCTTGTCAAGTGGTTTACTAATGTTCATGTTAACAACATTAACTACCCTACCCTCATCAATCACCTTTGCCACCTCCTCAAAAAACTCAGTCAAGTTTGTAGGACATGACCTCCCCTGCACAAAACCCATTATCCCTAATAAGCCTATGCTTTTCCAGATGTGAGTAAATCCTATCCCTAAGAATCTTCTTCATTTATTTCCCTACCACTGACATAAGGCTCACTGGCCTATAATTTTGTGGTTTGTCCCTATTGCCCTTTTGGTAGGACAACCCTCTCATCCCAGGAATTAGCCTAGTGAATTTGTCAAACATGATTTACCTTTTATAAACCCATATTGATTAGGTTTAATTATACTCAGCCTTCTCAAATGATTCGTTATTTCCTCTTTGATTATTGACTCTAGCATTTTGCCAATATAAACTGCTAACCTAACTGGCATGAAGTTCCCTGCCTTCTGCCTTTCTTCACTTTTGAACAAGGAAGTCACATTAGCTATTTTCCATCTTTTGGTATCCTCCGGGACTTTAGCGAGTTATAAAAGATTTCGACCTATGGGTCCAATATCTCTGCAGCCATTTCCTTTAAAACCTTAGCATGCAGTCCATCAGGTCCTGATAAACTGTCCACCTTTAGCTCATTGAGTTCCTCTAATACTTTATCCCTTGTAATTGGGATTTTTGTAAGCTCCACCATGTTATTTGAAATTAGCTCTCTGATTCCTTCAGGATATTAGCAATGTCTTCCATGGACTGATGCAAAAAATGTATTCAATATATCTGTTATTTCTTTGTCTGCTGTTATTACTTCACCAGCCTCGTTCTCTAGATGCCACACATTTACCTTAGCCACCCTCTTCCTATTTAAATATCCATAGAAACTTTCACTGTTTTTGTACTAAATGCACGTTTTCTCTCAAAAATAATTTTCTCCCTTCTTAAGAGCTTTTAAGTCTTCTGCTGCTGGATCCTAAAATTTTCCCAGTTCTCTGGTCTACCGCTTTGCCATTTTGTATACCATACTTCTCAATTTAACATTATTGGTTACCACCTTTATTAACCATGGATTGTGCCGCTTTCTCACGGAATCATGCTTTTTGATGGGATAAACTCTTGCTGAGCATTATAAACCAACTGTTTGAATATATGACACTGTTCATCTACTGACCTATCCCTTTGCTTGTTTACCCAGACAATCTTAGACAACTCCTCCTTCACACCATTATAATTGCCTTTATTTAAATTGAAGACACTGGCTATGGACTTATGGATCTCATCCTCAAACTGCATTTAGAATTCTATCATATTGTGGTCACTACCCCCGACGGGATCTTTAACCACAAGATCTCTTATTAATCTAAACTCATTGCATAAGAACAAATCTAAAATAACCCATTCCCAGGTAGGTTCCACAATGTACTGCTCTAAACCCTTGACACGTTCCACAAATTATTCTTCTATAATGAGCTTGCCAGTTTGCTTCACCCAATCAATATGTAGACTAACATCTCCCATAATAATTGCAGCTCTCTTCAAACATGCCTTGATAGCTCCACATTTATGTTCAGACTTATTGAATTGTCACATTTTGGGGGCCCATAGAGTACTCCCACCCATGTCTTCCTTCAACCCAAACCAATTCCTCATCACTATACACTGGCTTTATTTCACATCTCAGCACTGCTCTGGTACCTTCCTTGATTAACAACTCCACCCCACCTCTTTTCCCCTTTGGTGTATTCTTTTAGAACAGTGTATAACCTGGAACACTGAGCACCCAGTCCTGGTCACCCTGCAACCACGTTTCTTTATTGGTTATTACATCATGCTCATACGTTGCAATCTGTGCTTTCAGCTCATCTATCTTGTTGCAAATGCTACGTACGTTCAAATAAAAAACACTAAGCTTTGATTTTTTTAACAGTTATTTACAACTCTGGATTTGCTCCGTTTTGCAATTTTTGTTTATATCTTCAACCCTGGCCTATCACACTATGACTGCAAGTTTCCCCCTCACTATCCCTTGTGACTGCTCTTTTATTTCCTCCTGATTGATTAAACTTTCTGTTCTTGAAGCCTTCCCCCCACTCCAAGTTACTTTAAAGCCGTGTCTACAACCCCAGCTATGCGATTTGTCAGGACTCTGGTCCAGCATCAACATCAAACAGGCCACTTTCAGTCCTGATTCAGGGTTTTGACCGAAAACATCGACAGTTTCCTTCCTCCCAAAGATACTGCTCAGCCCCCTGAGTTCCTCTAGCAGATTGTTTGTTGCTCCAGATTCCAGCCTCTGCAGTCTCTTTTCTTCCCACTGGTCCAGCATAGTTCATGTGGAGCCCATCCCAATGGACCAGCTCTTTCCCTCCCTAGTAGTGGTGCTGGCGTCCCATGAATCGGAACCCATTTCTCTCACACCAAGCTTTAAGCCACACCTTTATCTCTCTAATCCTATTCACCTTTAGCCAATACTTAAAACTATACAAATAAATGAAAATAATTAAGCAAAAATTATTAAAGCAGAATAAAAATAAATGAATTTCATTAAAAACATCTTGAAATACTTTCCTGTTTCATAGCTGTGGAGAAGGGCAGGATGTACATCACATGTGGGCCTCAGCTTTATGCCAAGGAGGATTGGCCTACAATCAAAGGAATGGAGCCACCAGTTGCAAATCAGTCCTCTTTGGTGTAAAGCTGAGGGTCAGCTGGAAAGTGCATCTAGCCCTTGTCCCCAGGATTTATTGTTGAGCTCAAGAGAGACTCCAGAGACTGTGGGAATTACGATGCAACAATGCCTAACCTCTAGCTCACTACAACTCCCACTTTTGGCTAAGAGTCAACTCATTTGGGCCATAATTGATTTCCACAACAAAGTAAGAAAGCATTATTCAGAATAAAAATGAGATATACCTTCCAGGAACTTTCACTTGGTGTTACCACAAAAAAGAAAAGACCTATGAACTGGTTTTAGATGACATAACAGTGAAAGTTTCAAAAATAAAAGAGCAGTTGCTTCTTAAGATTTAAGTTCAACACTGGCTTCCAAAACCCAACCTGAAGACTGAGTGTCTTGTGAAGTCTGGAGTTAAACAAGCAGACAGGAATAAAACAAAGAATGGCTGTAAACAGGCAGCACAATGGCACAGCAGTTAATGCTGATGACTCACAGCTCCAGCAACCCAAATTCCTGAACTCAAGTGCTGACTATGTGGAGTTTGCTCATTGTCACTCTGCCTGCCTAGGTTTCTCCCAGGTATTTGAGTTTACTCCTACATTGCAAAGACGTGCAGGTTGGTAAGTTAACTGACCAGTGGAATTACCCCTAGTGTAGGTGGGTGGCAGGAGAATCAGTGGGGACTTAATGGATATGTACAACAAAATAGTTACAGGGAAACAAGTGAAGAAATAGGACTGATAGGAATGCTCTGAGAGCTGGTATAGACTTGTTGGGCTGAATGATCTCCTATGTCATAAGAAAAAAAATGACAAAACAAGAGAGAAACCTATATAGTATCTTATTGGGTGCCTCAAAAATACTTCAAAGCACTTCATATTTGAATACATATTTGAAGATTTTATTTCTCATGGCACAGAATAAAGTTGCCATTGGCAAGGCCAGCATTTATTACTCATCTCTCTTGAATTGAGTGACTTGCTAAAATATTTCAGAAGACAGGTAAGAGTTAATCACATCTGGAACCATATGGTAAACAGACTGGGTAAAGGTGACAGATTTTCTTTGATTAGTGAACCAAATGAGTTTTGGAGCATCCAGCATTGGTATTGGTATTGGTTTATTATCGTCACTTGTACCGAGGTACAGTGAAAAGCTTGTCTTACAAACCGATCGTACAGGTCAATTCATTACACAGTGCAGTTACGTTGAGTTAGTACAGAGTGCATTGATGTAGTACAGGTAAAAAGAATAACAGAACAGAGTAAAGTGTCACAGCTACAGAGAAAGTGCAGTGCAATAAGGTGCAAGGTCACAAAAAGGTAGATCGTGAGATCATAGTCCATCTCATTATATAAGGGAACCGTTCAATAATCTTATCACAGTGGCATAGAAGCTGTCCTTAAGTCTGGTGATACATGCCCTCAGGCTGCTGTATCTTCCACCCGATGGAAGAGGAGAGAAGAGAGAATGTCCGGGTGGGTGGGGTCTTTGATTATGCTGGCTGCTACACCAAGACAACGAGAGGTAAAGACAGAGTCCAAGGAGGGGAGGCTGGTGTCCATGATGCACTGAGCTGTGTCCCCAACTCTCTGCAGCTTCTTGCGGTCCTGGGCAGAGCAGTTGCCGTACCAAGCCGTGATACATCCAGATAGGATGCTTTCTATGGTGCATCTGTAAAAGTTGGTGAGAGTCAAAGGGGACAAACCAAATTTCTTTAGCCTCCTGAGGAAGTAGAGGTGCTGGTGAGCTTTCTCGGCCGTGGCATCTATGTGATTTGACCAGGACAGGCTGTTGGTGATGTTCACTTCCAGGAACTTGAAGCTGTCAACCCCCTCGACCTCAGCACCATTGATGTAGACAGGTGCATGTACACCGCCCCCTTTCCTGAAGTCAATGACCAGCTCTTTTGTTTTGTTGACATTGAGGGAAAGGTTGTTGTCATGACACCATTCCGCTAAGATCCCTATCTCCTTCCTGTACTCCGACTCATCGCTGTTTGAGATACGGCCTACAACGGTGGTATCATCTGCAAACTTGTAGATGGAGCTTCATGGTTCTCAGTGCTGATAGTTGTTGCTCATTCTAAATTCATTTCATTTCTCAGATTTAAATCCTCCAACTGCTGTTTTTGTGACTCGAACATTTTTCTTCAAATCATGGCAGGTGCTGACACATAGAGGACTGGCACGGTAGTGTAGCCATTAGCGTAACACTATTACAGCGCCAACAACCCGGGTTCAATTCTGGCTGCTGTCTGTAAGGAGTTTGTACATTCTCCCCGTGTCTGCGTGGGTTTCCTCTGGGTGCTCCAGTTTCCTCCCACATTCCAAAGATGTACAGGTTAGGGAGTTATGGTCATGCTATGTTAGTGCCAAAAGGGTGGTGACATTTGCGGGCTGCCCCCAGAACACACTACACAAAAGATGCATTTCACTGTGTGTTTCGATGTACATGTGACTAATAAAGATATAAGATAAAATAAGATATCTTAATCTTAATCTTGTTGAAAGATCATAAACTTGAAATGTCAACTCTGTTTCTCTCTCACAGACTTTTTCTGACCTTCAGAATATTTCCAGCAGATTGCTCTTATTTTCTTCTGGTTACCAGTCCAGTGAGCTAACCACAAAGACACCATGCACATGCTACTATTTACAGGCTTAAATTGCAATATTTATCCACATCGGGTTTATTGTCATATGCACAAGTACAGGTACAATGAAAAACTAGCTTGCAGCAGCATCACGGGCATGTAGATTCAGATAACACACAGAACATAAATTATACAAGACAGTGAAGAAAAAGACCATGCAAAACAAGACATTACTACAAATTTATAAATTGAGGATATTTAATTGTTTTTGGAGTTGTCTGTAAATTATATTTATCTGATGTATCACTGTATGCACGTTAGTTCCTTTTACAAAAACACTTACTTTGCAATCACAGCACTAACACAGTTTCTCCTGGATTTCTTGGCTTTTCCACCAAGCCTATTGGAGACAATTTGGGAGATCTGTGAGGAGAATCTATCCTGGCACTCTGTACTTAGGAGACATTTCATAACAACATGCGAGTTCTATTTATATCTGTACAATTGTCAGGCAGAGTGAAAAGTACAGCAGCCAATCAATGAGTCCTGATGAATGGCATCACCCCAAAACACTGACTCTCCGGATGCTGCCTCACCCATGGAGTTCTTCCAGCAGCTCATTTTTTGCTCTAAATTCCAGCATCTGCAGTCACTTGTGTCTCCAGCAGTCAATCTTACTTGCTGCTCATCTGGATTAACTGACACTAAATCAGATCCTCAACCAGCTTAAGTCCAACCAACCATTACCTAAGGCAACCTCACCACCCACCCCCCAGCCCAAAATATCTGCAAAAGATTACAAATGATGCCCAACACAATCCTATCATATTGTAAGCTGAAAAAGTATACTTGCTGTGTTCCAAGCAAATCATCAAATGAATTTTATTTCCATTCTTCAACTCACATTGATGTTTTTGTGATATTTATAGATGACTTAGATGAGGGGGTGGAGGGCTGGGTTAGTAAGTTTGCGGACGACACTAAGATAGGCGGTGTTGTGGATAGTGTGGAGGGCTGTCGGAGCTTACAGAGGGATATTGATAGGATGCAGAGCTGGGCTGACAAGTGGCAGATGGAGTTCAATCCGGAGAAGTGTGAGGTGGTACACTTTGGAAGGACAAACTCCAGGGCAGAGTACTGGGTAAATGGCAAGGTACTTGGCAGTGTGGAGGAGCAGAGGGATCTGGGGGTTCATATTCACAGTTCATTGAAAGTTGCCTCACAGGTGGAAAGAGCAGTTAAGAAGGCCAATGGGATGTTGGCTTTCATAAATCGCGGGATTGAGTTTAAGAGCCACGAGGTGATGATGCAGTTTTACAAAACTCTAGTTAGGCCACACTTAGAGTACTGTGTCCAGTTCTGGTCGCCTCATTATAGGAAGGATGTGGAGGCATTGGAGAGGGTGCAGAGGAGATTTACCAGGATGCTGCCTGGATTAGAGAGTATTGAATATGAGGAGAGGCTTAAGGTACTAGGGTTTTATTCACTGGAAAGGAGGAGGATGAGAGGAGACATGATAGAGGTATATAAAATATTGAGAGGAATAGATAGAGTAGACAGTCAGCACCTCCTTCCCAGGGCACCAATGCTCAAGACGAGAGGGCATGGCTTTAAGGTTATGGGTGGGAGGTTCAGGGGAGATGTCAGAGGGAGGTTTTTCACCCAGAGAGTGGTTGGTGCATGGAATGCACTGCCTGGGGTGGTGGTAGAGGCAGATTCATTGGACAGGTTCAAGAGCTTGTTGGATAGGCATATGGAGGAGTGTGGGATGGGGGGATATGTGGGAAGAAGGGGTTAGGTAGTGTGAGGGTGGTTTGATGGACGGCACAACATGGTGGGCCGAAGGGCCTGTTTTGTGCTGTATTGTTCTATGGTTCTATGGTTTTACTAGCACAAGAGAACTTAATCATCCACATGGACTTAAGAAATCTAGCAATGGTTTGGAGTCCTGAGAGAGCTTCAAAAAGTGCTAACGATAAACCTCAATTAGCCTCTCCTCTGAATCTTTTCGAAGGTGTGACAGAAGGAATTCTTGTGTTCACCCAGGAGCATACCCACTTGCTGAAGGAGTAGAATTGCATTTGGCCTGTGACTGGTGTCAAATATCAGACTAAAAGCCCAGTCAGAGCAGGCTGTGGCCAGGTTGAAGGTTTTATCTCCAAAACCAGCCCAATGTGATGCCTGTATGTGGTGACAAAAATCACAGTGTTATCAAGTTCTATCCCCAACCCCTCATTCCTTTTTCCAGAGGAAGCGCCAGAAAGCCAATCTTTTAATTGTTTTCACTTCTAATTTCACTTGAGACCAAATAAATAATTTCTTTAAATAGTCCAGTTTCTGTTTAGAAAGACAAGCAATCAAGAAGTCCAAGCCATCCACAGAACAATAAAAACAATAGCAGAACAGACTGCCAAATCCAGCATTCTAGTTGGTAAACACTCATCTTTAAAGTCTGTGGTCCTTCGAAAGATCCTCAAACACATACCAGAAAACCTGCATATTTGATAACCCCCAAAACCAGAAAAAATGGTTCAAGGGTTCACCATACACAAGTGAAGCTTTGGTTGAAAGCAGATGTCTTCTTCTGGCTGGGGTTTATGTGCAAATGCGATCCAAACCCAATGAGCATTTAGCCATAAATTTGGGCAAAAAGATGAAGAAAGGAAATCAGTCTCCAACAAGGAAACCTATCATTCTGTCATTTTTACTTTTAACAGAACAACTAAAATGACGTCCCCATCTTAAAAGGTGCTGAATCTGTACAAGGTGTCATTGCATGGGTCTGTGCAAACTGAAGAGCAGATATTCATCAATTGCAGGAGTGGAAACTCAAGACTGGAAACAAGTAAAATCGAGCCTGAGTAAGTGACCAGTCTCTCATATGCAGGGCTGAGTTCCCATCTTGCTTAGGTTTGTATGGAGGCTTCAGCAGCTGGAACTTTTATGGGAAGTACTCCTGCTTTGTTCAGAAAGACTGCACCAGGAATTTTTGCAGAACATACCACTGCTCAGAAGGAGATCGTGATAACTGCTGTCCTAATTAGTATGGGTTCAAACTTGCACTTGTCAATGGTCTGTCTTTAATTAGTAAGCAAATGAATGTATTTCCTGAAATCATAGTAGCCACTAGCATTTTCACTTTGAATGTATTTATTTGTCAGTTTAAATGGAAAGAGGTTGTGGACATTTGAAAAAGTTTCTTTAAATTCCTAAATTACTCTCCACAATCATTTGATTTTGTAGAGCATGAAATGTATCACAAACTACAGTAATCAGGCAGCATTTTTAAACAAATTACTTTAAAAAGAAATCCTTTTATATAGACCGAGGTATATTTTTTCAGAGGGCTAAAAGAAGGAAATTTTGGTTAATTCAAATACAAATGGAGCATTCAGAAATTTTAAATTCGTAGTATAATAGATCCTCCTTGAAAACAAAGAAAAATGACTGCAGTGCACTCCAAACCACTTTGGAACCAATTACATACCTTTTGATTTATAGTGGGCGCAGCTAACTTGTGCAAGGAAAGATCCCACAATTAGTATACTGGTAATGACCAAGTATTTTTCTTAATGTTGGTTTAAGGATAAACATTTTCCAGGACAACTGGGTAAACTTCCCTGCTCTTCTTGAAAATGGTGCAATGGAGTACTTACAACTACCTGGGAGTGAAGGCCTCAGATTAAATCTCATCTAAAAGATCTCACTACTCTAGTTGACCTCACTACTCTAGTTGAGTGCCAACCTTTTTAATTCACATGGGGGGATGAGCATGCCAGGGGTGTGGACCAGTCTTGCTTCTAGCAGCATATTCTTAAATCTTGTACAAAAGATCACAGACACTTGATTTGAGCAGAGAATAATGATGAAAATTCCATTATGTTATATGCCAGTTATGCTAAGTGTGAGGGAGCCACATCCAGGAAGCCAACATGATCAAGTGGAAGCCTTAGGTTCACATCAGGCAATGGAAATTAGAGTCAAGTTGGCAAAGTTAGCAGGCTGAGCCAAACATGCCTCATGCCTCATGTTTGATGAATGACTCGGCACTCCAGCACATTGATAGGACCTAAATAGACTTACCAGCTACTGGGAATTGGAATTCTTCACACTCACCTCTAGATTCTGTTGCAAGCTGGTCATTTCATGAGGGCAAAATATTTACCTGAACTCCATGCCAGTAAGATATGTGAGTTAACCTGGTTAAATTCAGAAATGCCCATCTGTTCATAGAAATGTCCAACTGTGTAAACGGTTAGGCATTTCTGAATCTTGGCTTTTGTCAACCTGAGGCTCAATGATTGAGACAAATGGAAACCAGTTAGCTCAACAAAACTGGAGACAAGAGTTTTATAAATACGCAATCAGTGTGTGGAGCTTTTGTTCCGATTTATGTAATGTTTTTTATGATTATGTGATCGAAGGTGCTGCTAATCAGGAATAAAAACAGAAAATGCAGGAAACATTCAGCAGGTCAGGTATCATCTGTGGAAAGAATTAATTAATTGACTTAATAACAAGGTTAGAACTTGGGAAGAAGTACAAATAGGACATTTGGCCCTGCTACCTGCTCTAAAATTAGAATTTTCATGACTGTCTGTGCTTGCATATATCCAGAATATGTGTGCCCATGGTATATATGGGGTCTGGCCACTTGTAGTCCTTGCCTGGTGGCTGATGTGGATAATTATCTCTCCTAGTAATCTAATGGGAATGGAAATGTTGTCTTCTAAGGAATCCATTTCTCTTCAGGTCCATGGAGGCTGCAGCGATGTTTGTATGTCATCACAAAAAATCTCTATTACTCAGCACCTGAGGACTCACCAGATAAATATCCAGAACTGTTCCAGCTGATGCCTCAGTGCTGTCTCGCCATCATTTCAACCCCTCCTTCCAAAATGTGGTTACTACAGTTTGCTGGATTGTAAAATGAAGAATTACAAAGTTTTCACTTATACTAAGTGATCTATTTGGGAATTTCTTTTACATATCTAAAACAATATTAATTGTTGTTTCCCTATCTTTATCTTCTCAGCTCAAATGATCAGGCTTGGAAAGAAATACAAAAGCTTTGTGGTGCTAAGCCATTTCAGGCCCCATGCAGTTGGATAATGTAAATAGAATCACAATTAGCTGTGTTTTAGGATTATATGGGAAAACCACATTGGAAGTGACAAGTCATGGTCTGTAGTCAGATTCAGCACATTTAGCTTGATGAATGACTGGTGCTGATGACTACAACAGGCTTTTCATTCAGAACCAGTCTGTATGCTCAATTCTCATCTCTACTCACCCATGTAAACAGTTACACACCAATTCATTATTAATTAGTGTACTCAATACAGAAAATAAACAGTCTGTTATGTAAGGTTGGTCCTATTTAATGGAGAGTTTTAATGGAGAGGTCTATTTTGGATCTTTTTTTCCACACTAGAAATGTTATGAAACACAGAGGCTGCTTCCAGATACCCATACATGTCACACTTATGATGAGCATCTGCATTACTGTGCATGTTAATGTGATAAAGTGGCACAAAAAGCATCAAAGGAATTGCTTTAGTCTTAAAATTCCTCCAGACAGCTATTTACTTAAAAGTTTTTAGGCCCTGCATTTACAAGTAGGTTCTCCAGATTCCCTACCATATGTTGGATGACAGATCAGTGTAATGACCTTGGAGAAATTAAGTCAATGGTCACTTGTAGCTGGAAAATCCCAATTCAAATTGTCAACAATTTAAAACATAGAGCCAGTGTTAATCTCTTTCTGGTTTGTTTAGATCTAATGAAAGGCAAGTGTGCATGTTTTGTCAGAGCCCACCTTCTAGCCCTTTGCATTTATGTTCCTTCTATAGAATGGTAGCACTCAGCCAACATCAGCCTTCCATGTCACAATAGGAGGAGTGATACTCCTTCAGGTTCTTCCTCAAACTGCTGTCTCACTTGTATGTTTCATCTGAGTACCCCAAAACTTCAAAAGAAAACCCCACACACAATTCTATTCTTCGGAAAGGGTGTTAAAACCAAGTGAAAAGAATGGGCTGTTAGCGTTTGTAGAATTTCACTGCTGCCATTTTTGAGACACCAGCAGCATCAAACCAGCATCTGTTGACTGTAAATAAGAACTGAAAATGCTGGAAATGCTCAGCAGTTCAGGTAGCATCTGTGAAGAGCAAAATAGAGTCAAAGTTTCAAGTAAATGACCATTCATCAGAACCATGATCTGTTGACCATCCCCAGTCTCCATATGGGAAATAATTCAGGGTTATTTTTAATCTCATTTTCACTTTCCCCACCCAGGACAGGAAGAGTGTTGGTGAAGGCAGCATAGATGGGAAGGAGGTAAAGGTGCTTTGAAGGGTAGCACTGTGTTCCTAACACATTCCTGCCAATACCACCTTGTATTGCCTCAGATCAGGCATAAGGGTTGCTCTGTCCCAGCAAAGCACTGAGATCAATTTACATAACAAAATTTTAGTTAACTCTTTTTGGATCTGAATGAATCCAGTCCACACTTTCATCATTTTGATTTCAGAGTGTCACCATTTACTGTTTTTCTTTGGTCTAATTGCTTTGCTTTAGTTATGGCAATTCTGATTCAAATTTTGAACAGCCTCATTAGTATCCTGGCACAAAAAAGATCATTTATTGTAGGATAAAAATCTATCCTTTTCCATGAGTGATCGTAAAGTTAAAAGGCAAAAAAATGCAGGATCTGGAAAACATTTGGAAGAACTCCAGAGGAGAGGACAAGAGATGGTGATGCATTGGCCATTAGTTTCTGTTGACAAGCACTAAGCTTGTCCTTTAACACGTGTTCTCTTTTGCTGCTCATCAATCTGAATTAGGTTCTTTGTTCAAACACAAACATGCCCTCTAAGGTAAGCATGAATCATGAACTGTGGCAGCCATTGTTGTGACTTCACTGCATTCATGTGGGTCCCATGAAACTTTCACACTGAAATGCCTTCTTTGCTGGTGTAGACTTATTAATCTCTCTGAACCTGTCTCATTTCTTATCAGTGCCCTAGGTTTCCTTTAAACTCCACGCCACCACAGAGACAAGAAGCTGTTGACAATGCAACACGTAATCACAAGTCCACACTGCAAAATTTATTGGTGTTGATTTTCAACAAAGTTTACCATCCAGCCTTTAATCACAGAAAAATGATCATTATCAATTCCATCCCTGATGCAATCTCTTTTCTTTTGGTATGTGCTCTAGTTATGGATGAAAATTAACAGTGAAGTATCAGACTGAATTAAACCACTGGTTCCTTGAGTTCAGGCCACAATATTCAAACAGAAATTCAACACTGTGCTGTGTCACCTCGAACTTTCCGATCAGTCTGGCAGATGGTGAAGAAGTGAATTAGCTCTGAAAAACAATCATCTGAGGTCTTCATTTCAGGTACTTTGTTCCTCTAGCTGTTCAGTGTCACTATGAGTCAATTTTTTGAATTGGATTGACCTGGACCAGGCTTGTTGCCCAGACTTTTCAACTGCTCACCTGCATTTATCGCTACCAGATGCAGAGAGTTCATCAAATTCATTGTCTGCATTGTGAAACATCATGAGCCCTGAACAGAAACTCGGCTTCAGATAGCATATGCTGAGTCCTTGCCCTGTAATGCCTTGATGGCCTCATTGCCATCAAAGACTCTTGAACAGGTTTCAAATATCTCTGATATTTGAAAACACTTCAAGGAGATTTAACTGGTTTTAAACATTGAAATTATTTTAAAAAATTAAAAATAAACAATATTTGAAAACATCGTATATTGCTAAAAATATTAAAATGCTATTAAATATTTTGAAAACTTACCTTTTTCCACAGGTTTATGATGCCTTTCCAATGAATGGGACCGCTCTGCCTGTACACATCCCAGCCTCAGCCCAGCCCATCTCCTCAGGACATCGGAGCTCTGCTGCTGCATTCAGTGGCCAGTCCGGCAACGGAGTAGCAGGTCGGATGTGCTGATATCCAGCCTGTATTCCTTTTGCAGTTCCATATTTGCTGGGCTTGTGCACAGGTCCGAAATCAACCAGGGAACCAACAGTTGTCAACCATTTCAATTCAGCGCATTTTATTCCCTGAGTAGCCCTTTGAGAGATTCCAATTTTGATTATCCATTCCAGGAGACTTCTTCGGGTGAGTGGTGAGGCTGGTGGGAGATGAAGAAATGTCTAGTTTTTTTTCCTTATAGAATGCTCGTCCTTCTTCTCTGGCATATAAGAAAGTAAGAAAGGTCCTTCCTGTTCCAGCTGGCCAACATCCAGCATCTGTCTCAAACAAAAAGCTTGTGAGACTGCCACCCCATCAGTGAATAGTTCAATTGAAACTACTTAACTTCAGAAGCATTCCCAAACTCAAGGCATTTACAGAATACAGCTCCACTGTTTCTCCAACTACTCTAGATGAATGTAACCTTTCAATTTACTTTGTAATGATTTTGTTATTCTGTAAACCTAAATATTTCTAATGGCTGCACTCCTGTTATCACTTCATTCCTGGATTTATTTTCTTACACTTTGGCAGGTAGGCTCCAATGCTCTCCAAAAAGTCACAGTTGTCTCACTTGATAAAATAAAAGAGTATTCTTCAAATCTCAAGTGAAGTACGAGACGTACCCATTCCCCCTTCCCAAGCAATAAAACCACCAGAAAGTAGCTCCCTCAAGTGTATAGAACAATTTACTGCGACACCAACTCCCCAAGCATGACCTACACCAATAAAATGAATAAAAGGATGTCATGTTGCAGCTGTACAAAACACTGGTTAGACTGCACTTAGAGTATTCTGCACAGATCTGGTCACCAGAACACAGGAAGAATATGGTAGCAATAAAGAGAGTGCAGAAGAAATTTGCCAGTACGTTATCTGGAATGGGGGGGCTGTAGTTATAAGGAGAGATTCAATAGGCTGGATTTATTCTCACTGGAACATAGGAGGTTGAGAGGTAACCTTACAGAGGTTTATAAAATTATGATGGCCATAGATAGGATAGATAGTCAGAATCATTTTTCCCAGGACTGGGGATTCCAGAACTAGAGGGCACAGGTTTAAGGAGAGAGGGGAGAAAGAGGATGCAAGGATAAGTTTTTTCCACACAGAAGGTGGTGAATATCTAGAATGAGCTGCCAGAGGAGGTGGTAGTGGCAGATACAATTACTATGCTTGAATGGCATTTGGACGGGTCCTTAAATAGGAAAGGAGTTGAGGGATGTGGACAAAAGGGATTAGTGCAGATAGGCATCATGGTTGACAAGAACAAGGCTGGCCGAGAGAGCTGATTTCTATGCTGCACAATTCTATGATTCTACAAAAAGCAACAGACACACAAGAACACCACATTCTGCAGGTTCACCTCTCAGCTGTACACCATACTGACTTGAAAATATATCGCCGGTCCATCAGTGTTGCTGGATCCAAATCCTAGAACTCCTTACTCAGGAACACAGTGGCAGTACCTTCACCATAAAAACTGCCACAGCTCTAGAAAATGGATTCCTAACATTTGCTCAAGGACAGTTAGGGGTGGCCAATAAATTCTAACCTTTGACACCAATAACACATAAAAAGAATTTTAAAAACAATATATTTGTTGATGTTACATCATCAACATCATGAATTAATTTTCACTATCTTTGCAATATTGAGATATGGAATTAAATGGTACTTTGACAGGTATTTTTGCCAGTATTTTCCATTCCATTTCCTCCAGCCTCATCATTATTTGCACCACTTTGCTTTCTGTGTATCCTTGGTCATGCATGGGGTCGCTAGCATTTTAAGGTTTCGATAATCACCTTTGCTCAATTTCTCTTTTGCTTAAAGCTCCCACTACCACCTTACCACAGAATCCATAGGGAATAAGAAGTGTAATGGGGTCTGGGCATGAACCTGGTGCTTTGCTCTGCCATTGGACTATGTACTAAACTGTGGAGATGTTCGGAAAAGGTACTCAGAATATCAAGGTCAAGCCCCTATACAAAACAATGGCAGCTGACAAGGAAGAAGCCAAAGGAGCTCAGAAATAGGAGTCATCACTCCAGCCCTCATGCCGATGAACACTAGCCTACAAAGGGCACCACATTGACTCATGAGGATTGATGACAACCAAGCTGTGCGGAAAAGCTGGCTTTAAGGAACAGGTTTGCTTAGCACCGTGCATTCTTGGAAGCTGTGGTTAGAGTCTCATTTTACCTGGTAAAGGCCTTAAAGGTTCACATCACCAATTGGTCATCCTCTAGAATGAGCAACAACTGCCCTGATTATATTTCACTGCTCAATCACCATTCACCATTCTAGCCCAAAGACTGCTTATCAAAGCCACAACTTTTTCTTTCTCCTGTCCCAGCAGAAGAGCGGCTGTGTGGCATCTGTGAAGCGAATGGACCATAACCACTGCAGACTTAAGCAACTAAACTCCCAATGTGCAAAGGTCTGTTCATATTAGGCTCTATAAACTGCTTAAATCCTGCAACAGTGACCTTCCCCCTCATTTCTGCTACTTTGTTTCCATCTTGGTAGTGATCATGATTCTGAAAGACCCATGATTTGATATCAAAATTATTAAACTTTTATGTAATCTAAAACTAGTCCTGAGTTCAGACCACACCCTATTCCATTAATACATTTAATGTCATAAATCACATTATTCTGCCAATCATAAAAGGTCTACTTGTCCATCACTTGTATTCGCTAATCTACACTGCTTCCAGCCCAACAATGCCTGGATTTAAAAAATTATAAATATTTTATAATCCCTTCACAAACTCACCTCACCCCTATCCCTGCAACCTCCTCCAGCTCTACAGTTTTCCAAGCTTTCTACACCCTTTCAAATCTGGGTTTTTAGAGCAATTCTGATTTATTTTTCTCCTAAGTTGACAGCTGTACATTCAAGCTCTTTGCTATAAAATATCCATACTAATTCTCCATCTCTCTATCTTCATCTAAAGTTTGATTTTGAAACCTACCACTTTGATGGAGCTTTTGTTCACCTGTCCTATCTGAGCAGATCAGTTTGGATGAAAAGTTCTGGACATGAAACCATTTCTCTTTCCACCGATGCTGCCTGGCCTGTTGAGTTTTTCAGCATTTTCAGTTTTTATTTCAAATTTCTAGCATTGACTTTTTTTTTACTTTCATCTAATAACTATTTCATTTTATGAGAAGTTCGGTCTGATAAAGTTCCTACATAATGCTACAATACATTTCTACTATTCCACTGTAAATTAATTGTTGCTGTTTATTCACAAATATCTACAACCAGAGAGAATGAATTTAAGATGATGTCCCAGCTTGTGCCGGCCCAGTACATAGACCTTTGCCTGGAAATGCTGCATATTGTTCCCCCAAGTCCACACTTACTTGGTCGGAAAACCAATTATGCTGGCCCTTCACATCCTAATTAATGAGCTGGTATGCACAGTGACAGAGCCTCAGAGCCAAAGATACATAATAATATAAAGAATGAAGTAATGCAAAATAATCTAAAGTAAATCATCTTCTCCTTTGCCTCCCTAACATTTGTCTTACAACAATGGGCTCTCTGACCTGTGCCTGATGTAAAATCTAAGAAGTAATTCCCGAGAGTAATGTGGAGCCCAGTGGCAAAATCATCCCATACTGTTTGACAACACATGTGCAGAAGTCCAGAACTTCCTGCAGAAATGGCTAAATGCTGGTGATTTTGCTTGGTGTAGCCAGCAAAAGATTAAGGTGCAGCCCAATCACTTATTACAATTGACATTGTTAGCCAATTGAAAATGCAATTATTTTTACTGTATTTTCAAATGCAAGATTTTAATATATGAATGTTCCTGTTTTTTGCCTTATCAATGCTTCTCCCACCAAGCTGTGGTAAATTCAGGTGCAATAGGAATTTTTCTATTTGCTAAATCAACCAACTAGTAATAAATAAAGCCAAATTGGTAATTGATTACTTACTTCCTGAACACAAGTTTAAAAATATTACTAAATAAACAAGTGGCATTTGTACAGAAAATAATATCACTACCTGAGTAAACTTGAAACAGGTCGTCAGATCTGCTGGATTAACTAGTGTTAAATTAAGAAAACACTATTACAAGTACACTAGGCAAGTGAAAATGAAAAAAGGTAAATGATAGTTTATATACTTAAGTGTGGTAAATTTACATTTAATTAATCTGTGGAACAATCAAATAAATTAAAGCTGCTGGAAGCTGTCAGACACTTTCCTTTTCTAAACAAGCTTCTCCTAATTTTAACCCCCAGTTCACTGTTGGGTGGCTACGTTTTAGTTTCAGCTAAAAACTTCTCCCAAGATAGCAGATGCAGGAAACTTCAATCCAAAAGGTTCATTATCATTTCCCTTCCTCTCCTCCCACCACCCCACACCAGAGTAAAGCCAGACTATTTTAAGAACTAATTTCCAGTGCATTGGCAAGAGATCCTCAAATTTTCCCACATTATACACCATCGAGCATATCTTGCCCATTCACTTAACCTGTCTCTATCCCTTTGTGGGCTCCTTAAACTGTCATCACAATTTGCTAATCCACCTGTGTTTTAGTAGTTTGGCAGGTCTCACCACAACCTGGCCAACCTAAGTCATTGGAGGTACTACTGAGGAAGTAACAGGTTAAAAACTGTAACCATACCTATAGCTGATAGAAAAAATACCTCGCAAGCAACAGCACGCAAGCTGCTGACTCAATGGATAAGGTGTTAATTACTTTGTCCGGGACCTTGGTCAGTCCCGTTATGCTAGACAATAGGAGTATTGGGTGCAATAAACAACGAGGTGGAAGCTTGTCCTAAACAATGAGGGGTGATACCTGTCTTTGAATTTCTTGATTATAACTCAATTATGCTGGACGATAGGTACGATGTCTGTCTCGGGATCTCTGTGGCTTGGCCGAAACTTGCGGTGCCACATGCATTAAGTGTGCGTGACAATATCTGTATAAATTTCTGTCTGCTCCTTTGTACGGGGAGAACTCGGGAAGCAACTCCTAACGAGTGCTGAAGAGACGTCTCCTTAGCGGTGCACTGCTAATAAATGCATTTTATCGAAGCGACCTCGTGGCACTGTGTTACTTTACAGCGGACAGAAGTGAGAACTTAATTTCGAGACAACACTACCAAGCCACACTTGGTGACACATTGGGTCCACATCCAGAATACATTCTCTGCTCTCTTACCGGAAGTTCTACTTCAAAATAGTTCAACTTGAAGGAGCATTGATTCACTTGCTGAGGATGGATGACAAGTGGTAACCATGAAGAGGTTTCTTTCTTGTGTTTAACCTAAAAGTAGGGAGAGCTTGATGCAACCTTACAGAGTGCTGATGAGACTGCACATGGGGCACTGCAGACAGTTTTGACCTCCATATTTTAGAAGGGATGTGTTTGCATTGGACACAGTGCAGAGAAGTATCATTAGGTTGATTTCTGCAACTGAAAAGTTGGAATATGACAAATGATTGAACAGGTTTGGCATCTGCTCATTGGAATTTAGAAGAATGAGGGGTCATATTGTTGAACAATGACATTTGAGGAGGACTGACAGGGTGGATACTGAGACAATGCTTCTCCTAGTGGAGGTATCTAGAACTGGAGGACATTGTTTCAGAATAAGCAGTTGCCCATTTCAGATGAAGATGGAAAGGAATTTCTTCTCTCAAAGGGTCACAGATCTTTGGAATTCTTTATTCTAGAGAGCCCTTCAGGCAAAATCATTGAATATATTCAAGACAGAGACTGACAGACATTTAAACTACAAATGAGTCAATGGGTATGGGAAAAAAAACCATGTAAGTGGTTCTGAGGCAAGGATTGGATCAGCTATGATCTTATTGAGTGGCAAAGCAGGCTTAAGTGACTAATGGTCCTGCTCCTGCTCCTTATGTTCTTATAACTGGGCTTGCAGCAGGCGTTATAGAGTCATCAAGAGATATAGCATGAAAATAGCCCTTTGGCCCATCAAGTCCATGCCAAACATCAACCACTCATTTACGCAAATGCTAATTAATGGGACGTGCTGGGAGAACTGTCATGTGGGAATAACTTACTTGTCCTTGCCCTTACCCTTATCATTTCTTGCAGATGCACCTGTGCAAGCAATGATGAGAGTCCTTGTAGAGAGATAGCCTCTGCTTCAAACTGAGGACAGCCATCAACCCTTGTGCTGTGTGGCATTCCCAAATTGCTAGATAGGATGCATTCTGAACAGATCTAATGGTTCAAAACTGGCCATCAATAAGGTGCTGAGGACTACAAGCTGCAGCAATGTATTCCACCATAATCTTAAATCGTATATTTCCATATAAAATATTGAACCGTATTTTTCAGTATATCCCCTCTTTATCATTATTATCAAGTGAAGGATCATTAGGGAGACTACAAGAAACAACCACACTGAATCCAAAAATAAGTCTGCTGGAGCCACAGCACAGGACTATATATTTGTCAAACAGTGGCAGAAGCATGCAGCAGGCAAGCCCAATCGATTCACCAACCAACTGATCAGATCTGCCCTCTGCAAGCCTGCCATGTTGTGCATAATGGAAGATCAGGTTCCCTGAACGATCCCATTTTTAATGTTGGTGGAGTCCAACATGAATGAAAGACAAATCTGCAGTGTTTGCAGTGGATAATAGATCTTGGCCTCTGCCCATCTTCAACTTGTTAGATTCATTCCACATAACATCAAGAAAAGGCTGAATATACTCAATGCAGCAAAAAGTGTGGGCTCCAACAATTGCATGAGAATATTACTGAAACTTTGTGCACCAGAAACTGTCACACTTTGAGCCACACTGTACCAAATACAATTGCAACACTGCTAACTGCCAACAGTGTGGAAAATTCCCAAGTTTTGCTCTGAAAATCCATAAAATTACAGCCCGGTTAGTCTACTCTCAATTACGAGTAAAAATGAAGGAAGGTGCCCCTACCACAAGCTATACTGCAGCAACTCAGTAAAGCTTACGTAACAGCACCTCTGAAATTCTCTGCCAGGTGTATCAGAGTATCATTCACCAGCATGTTTCCATCTAGGTCTCAAACTATCCTGTATTCACAGAAGTCAGAGGAAAATAATAATACAGAAGGAAGCCATTCAGCCCAATCTGTTCTGTACAAGTTGAGGGGGAGCAACCCAGCCAAATCCCACCTTCCCACTAATTCTACAGCCCTAGAGGTCTTCAAGTGTACATCCAAGTATTGTTTAAATACAATGAAGGTTTCTGCTTCTATCATTTTTTCAGAAACTGATTTCCAGACCACCATGAAAAATATCTTTCGTTTTCTCCCAATAATCTTTCTGCCAATTACTTTAAATATATTACTCTTGGCTTTTGACAAGGGCAGTAGTCCTACACTCTTAATTTAGATAAGACCCTCAGTTAAGTCTCCCCTCAGCCTCTCCTATTCCAAAGATAACAAAGCTTGGTTATAGAATCTTTCCTCATGACTACAATTTCTCGATCCTGGCAACATCCTTGTAAAAGACCACAGCACTCTGTAATTACGGGTTTCTGTAAAATGGTGACCAGAACTGCTTACAACTCAAGCTGAGAGGTAACTAGCATTCTACATGTACCACCTCCCCGCTCTATAGTCTGCATGTTAACCGCTAAAGGGTAGTACCCCATCTACCTATTTAACCACCTTATTGAACTGTTACCTTGACAAACATTCCAAGATCTCTTGTTCTTCCATACCAGCCAATATCATCCCATGTATTATGTTTTCCCTTGCCTTGTTGCACCTCCTCAGATGTATTGCCACACACTTCTCTGGACTAAATTCCATAGGTTGCTTTTCTGCCAAAGTGACCAGAGTGTCTATATCTTCCTGAAGTCTGAATGTTTCCTGCTCATTGTCACTCACAATGACAATTTTTGTATCATCTACTAACATCTTTATCATGCTCCTTTATTTCAGCCTAAATTATAAATATATACTACAAAAACCAGAACACAGAATACTGAACCCTGTAGAACTCCACTAGTAACAACATTCCAATCACAACAAAAAAATAAATCATTAGTTTTCTTTTCCACCCATTGATTTTGGATTCAGTTTGCCACTATCCCTTGGATACCACATTTTTGACCAGCCTTCTGTGTTTAACTTTGTTAAAAGCCTTGCTAAAACCCACATAGATTACATGAAATGCACTGTCTTCATCAACCCCTCTTGTTATTTTCTAAAAGAAAAATCATTTGTCAATGTCAAACTTCCACTAATAAAACTTTTCTAATGAAGGTTTAAATTGTCCCTAACAATTAATTCCAATAATTTGCCTACTACTGAAGTTACACTAGCTGGCTTGAAATTATTTGGTTTATCCTTTCTTTCCTTTCTAAACAATATTAGCAGTCATCCGGTCTTCTAGTACGATCCATGTAGTTTGGGAAGATTGATAAATGATGATCAGCAATTTCCTTGCTTGGCTTCTTTAAATAGCTTGGGAGCTATTTCATCTGGACCTGCTGATTTATCCCAAAGTTGTTTTACTCCTTAATGTTTGTTTTTTAAGTTTATGCCATCTAATATGTCACACCCATCCTCCTTAATTACAACATTGGCATTATCCTTGTTTGTGAATACAGCTGCAAAGTATTTATTAAGGACTTTAGCCATTTGTTCACCTCCACACCTCAGGATCAAAAAGGGAACCTATTCTTTCCTTAGCTATCCTCTTGCTCTTTGCGTAAATATATAAAAACCCCTTGGATTTTTTCATTAGTTTCTATTTTTGGAGCTTCACTCCCTTTTGCACTTACCAAATTAACTAAACATATGATTAACCCAATTGTTAAAACATACAACACGAATATGGTTTCAATTTCATAAATTTTTTGGATTGAGTAAATTTAACTTGTCAAGTCCCATTCAAACTAATTTTTTCTTTCATTCATCCAGTGTTGACTCAGCTTTTTCTATATGGAAAAGGAAGGGAATAGTATGTTTTAGTGATTTATTCATTGCTAACTGTTTTTCATCTTTTGAACAACTGTCTAACAAATACAATTTGTCTAGATCACACTTTTTCGATATTTGCAGATTAGAAATTTTTTAAAAGCTACTATACCCTCTTTTCCGACACCTTACAAAACTGAAATTATGGAAAAAATTTTAGGTTTTAATATTTATCAGAGGGGCTTGATAGCAATAATCTATGATTTAATTATGAAAATACATCCAGAATCACTGGACAAAATTAAGAATGAATGAGAAAGCGAACTCCAGACATCTTTACCTACAGAGACATGGAAGAAAATTCTTCATTTAGTTAATACATCTTCAATGTGTGCCAGACACTCTTTGATACAGTTTAAGGTAGTGCACAGGACCCATACGTCAAAAGATAAGCTAGCTCGTTTTTATCACCATATAAATCCTATATGTGACAGATGTAAATCGAATGTGGCTTCTTTGACACATATGTTTTGGTCCTGTCCTCTTCTGGAAAAATATTGGAAAGACATTTTTAACATTATTTCAAATGTACTGAATATTGATTTACAACCTCACCCTACTACTGCAATTTTTGGTTTACCAAGGATAGACTCTGGCCATTTATCTGCTTCCGCTAACCGTATGATTGCCTTTGTTACATTAATGGCCAAACAATCCATTTTGCTTAAAATAGAAGGATTCAATACCCCCTACTACTTTTCAATGGTTCTCTCAAACTATATCATGTTTAAACTTTGGAAGAATTAGGAGTGGTACTGTTAATCCTTCGTTTAAATTTGAAGATATTTGGAGTCCATTTATTCAATATTTTCACATGATATAGATCCCCTTTCAATAACTTTCCAACTTAGAGGAACGGAGTTGACGACATAATATTGCTGTTTCTACTGAGAAATTTCAGTCTTTTTTTTGGTTTTTTTTGAAATTTTTCTGTTTAGTTTAGTTTGATATATTGTTTATAATTTTTCTTATTGATTTGGGGATATTTTTCTTTCTTTTCTTTTACATATATAATAAATCTTTTTCTTTCCTTTCTTTTATATTATATTCATTTACTAAGAGGTTGTGATTTTTTTTATATTTTATTGTTCTTTATGATTATCTATGCCATGATCGTTCTCCTGATCTCTTTGTATTACATGTACAAACATTGATGTTATATATTAACCTGTATTAATTTGAAAACTAATAAAAAGATTGAAAAAGAAAGAAAAACCCCTTGGATTTTCTTTTTTTTGTATATTTTTCCATACCCCCTCTTTATTTTCCTAATTTTCTTTTTAATTTCACTCCTACACTTTCTACATTCTTCAAAACTTTTAATATCTGTCATAATCTTCCCCTTTTTGCCATTTTTCTTCCTGAACCATCTCTGCATCTTGTCACCCAAGGAACTCCAGATTTGGCAGTCCCATCTTTTTCCTTTGTGCCAACATATTTACCCTAAGCCACTTGAAGCTCCTTTCTAAATGCCTCCCATTACTCCAAGATGGATTTACCTTCAAGTATTTGTTCCCAGTCCACTGTTGCTCAATCAATTCTTAGTCTAGTAAAATTAGCCTTCTCTCAGCTTGAAAGCTCTTCTCATTTTATCTTTGTCTTTTCCATAACTATGCTAAATCTAACTGAATTATGATCACAACCACAAAAATCCTCTTGGTGTATATCACCATTCCTTCCAGCCTGCTGAACTAGTCCTGGAACTCTCTGACTAAGATCACTGCAAGAGAACTCAGCACGTGGACTGCAGCTGTTCATGAAGGCAGCTCACCACTGTCTTTTCAAGTCTTTGGGATAAGCAATAAGTGACAGCCTTGGCTGCTTCACCCACGTCTTGTAAATGAATGAAGAAACCCCTTCATTGCTGCCTTCACACCAGTTACTAGCACAATTCTCCTGTGTTTTTCTTCAACACCATTTCTGTCACGAAACCGGCCTCATTTCATATTTCTTGCACTTGCTTCTCATTCAGTCCAACACCCGCCCCTCTCTACCGTGACTGCATCTATTACTCTATCACCCTCAGCACAAGGCCTCAGAGTTCTGTAGCCAGCCAGTGAACCACAACTTCTTTTTCCATCAGCCAATAACATGTGACTCATAAACCAACTAACTTTATGAGAAAGTTGAAGAGGCAAAGTCTAGAAATTTGTGAGCCCGATAGATCCAAATGCAGTGGCTGTTTTGAGGCAGGAGGTTTCAAGGAATTAAGTCTTTAAACAACTATATACCATTCATTAGACAGTAAGAAAACTTGAATTCACCCAGCTTCATCACACCAAATAGGATTGTGATTAATATTTTTTCTGACTATGTAGCCTAACAACACCAGCCTAGCTCTTCTCCCTTTTCTGCCAGCTCTGGGCCCTTCTTCAAAGGCAGAGTTGTTTGGGCTTAATGGTGCAAGTTCTCCTTTATTTTCTGCAAAGCTGCATCAATCAGTTTCAGCAACAAAACTCATGAGGCATTGCAGTTCAAGCTGGCTGCTGGACTGGATTTCCATCTCACCCAGTTAAAGTTGCCCCAGGGCCCCCAGTGCACAATGGAAACTTGAATTAAATATATTTGCCAGGCACCCGCCTGTCTCACACAGCTGTACTTCCAAAAAGAGTCAGTTGATCCATTAAAACCAGTTCCCAATGGGTTAAATGTGCTTAGCAGAGACCCCTGGTTGAAACAGCTTACTGTTTTTTGCTCCCCTCCAGGTGTAGAGATTTAAAAATTAAGGCCAGAACATTGTAGCACAGTGCTGCTGTAAAATGCTTACCTATCCTTACACTCACCTACACCTGTACTGGGAGCAGTTCACTGAATGTCTTCAACACACTCCCAGCATCTGCTGCCTTAACTGAGGCCGGACTGGGCCGGACTGCAAATTGAAATACCACTGCTGCTCTATTGAAGTAAAAACCCATCAGAAATCCTCTTTAAGCTGACCCTTATCCAAACAGGAAGTTGACCTTTGACACCCAGAGATGTAAGGCTACACCAATGGAAATTTCATTATCCCTGTTTCAGCTGTACTGAGTGAAATTTAATTGTGTAATTATCTGGGTGACTGAATGTGTAAAACTTTATGATGTGTCAGTTAAACGAAGCAGTGTGTCGGTGTGCTTCGTTCAAGTTGTTACATGATTTAAAGCTCAAAAGGACATTTTTACGAAGATACCTGTTGAACTTTAAAGGAAAGAATAGCATATGTTAGGAGAATTGGTAAACAGGATAAACAGGAGTAAGATCCTTTTAACTGCCTGTCCGTGGTTATTATCTGCTATGATCAGTCTTTAAACAAATGCCTTCAGAACTTGTAACAATGTTGACATTCATATTAGGTTGACTTATTTCGTTATATTCAGTAAGATTGTTGAGTCATATTACCATTGTTGGCTTATTTCTGGTAGACTGTTCACAAAGTGTCTTCTCACCAAATTAAACTGACTTTCTTCATAACTGCACTGGTATTACTTTTCCAACATACATCTAATCATCTCCGCAGTCCCTCTGTGTAACACTTAATGACGCAACCAGTAAATGATGCATTATGCATAGTTTTCCTTCAACTCAATGGATATTATCTGCTGACAGCTAGTCAAACACCACATGCAACTATTCACAGTTATCAAAACACTTTGTGCAATATCACTGAGCAATTTGCACAAATGCAATTTGATTTTGAAATGGATATTTCATGATTTTAAATTTTGAATACCTACTGTGTCATCTGATTGGAATATGAAAACATATACCAACTTTCTTTAAACAAAGGAAGCCTTCCTCTTAACAGAAAAGATCATAGTTCCTTCACAGAGCAAATTAAAACTGTTTCAGTATTCTTCACTAAGATACCGCTGAATAGTCAGCGATTCAAATTAACAACAAGGATACTTAATTAAACAAAGGAAAAGCTTACACTAAAACAATTGGAAAAACGTACAAAGAACAATTAGTTTCATGCTACAATTCTTGAAGGGATTATGTGTCCAATATTACATAAGCCACATGTGACAAAAATAATCATTATCCTTTGAGGGACATAGAATCAACTTTTCACTCATTCTAGTGTACAATTGTCATTATTTTATGTGGATTCTTGGGAATGACTAGAAATTTGACTGGGACCCTGGTCTCAGTTTTATTTTGAGGAGTCTAGATGACCTGTTGGAGATGAAGCTTCCACTTATGCAAACGCTGGGACAACACATATCAATATTTGAAAGTGGAGGTATTGGCGGACTTCAGAGGCATAAACGTGGATAAATCCCCAGGGCCTGACCAAGTGTATCCCAGGACATTATGAGAAGCAAGCGAAGAAATTGTTGGGGCCCTCTCTTCATTAGCTACTGGTTAGGTATCCAAAGAGTGAAGGGTGGCTAATGTTGTGCCTTTACTTAAGAAGATCTTCAAGGACAAGCCAAGGAACTACAGGCCTGTGAGCCTAACATTAGTGATGGGTAAATTACAGGTGGGGTTTGTGGGAGATAGGATCTATCTGCATTTGGAAAGGCAAGGACTGTTTAGGGATAGCCAGCATGGCATTGTGTGTGGGAAATAGCATCTCACGAACTTAATTGAGTTTTTTGAAGAGGTGACCAAGAGGATTGATACATGGACATTCGCATGACATTTGACAAGGCTCTGCATGGTAGGCTGGTTGGGAAGGCTAAACCACATAGGATCCAGGGTGAGCTAGCCAAATGGATACAAAATACAAAATGGGCTTGGTGGAAGGAGTGAGAGGGTGGTAAGGGAGGGTAGTTTTTCAGATTGGAGGCCTGTGACCAGTAGTGTGCCACAGAGATCAGTACTGCGTCCCTGTTTTCTGTCATATTTGGATGAGAATATAGGTGGCATGATTATTAAGTTTGCAGATGACACCAAAATTGATGGTATGGTCGACAGTGAAGAAGGGTGTTTAAGGTTACAACAGGAATTAGATCAACTGGGAAAGTGGGCAAAGGAATGGCAGATGGAATTTAACTCAGCCAAATGGGAAGTGATGCAGTTTGGGAAATTAAACCAGTGCAAGACACACACAGCAAATGGCAGGTCCCTGGGGAATGCTGTAGAACAGAGAGACCTAGGGGTACAAGTACACATAGATCAGCTGGTTGAGTGGCGTCGCAACAGCAACCTCACACTCAATGTCAGCAAGACCAACGAATTGATTGTGGACTTCAGGAAGGGGAAGTCTGGAGAACATACACCAGTCCTCATTGAGGGGTCAGCTGTGGAAAGGGTGAGCAGCTTTGAGTTCCTGTGTGTCAACATCTCAGAGGATCTATCCTGGGCCCAACACATTGATGCAATCATGATGAAGGCACATCAGTGGCTCTACTTCATTAGGAGTTTGAGGAGATTTGGTCTGTCACAAAGACTCTTACAAACTTCTACAGATACACGGTGGAGAGCATTCTGACTGTTTGCATCATAGCCTGGTATGGAAGCTCACAAGAGGCTGCAGAGGGTTGTAGGCTCAGCCAGCTCCATCAAGGGCACAACACTCCCCACCATCAAGGACATCTTCAAGAGGCGGTGCCTCAAGGAGGCAGCATCCATCAGTAAGGCCCCTCACCATCCAGGACATGCCCTCTTCTGGTTACTACCATCAGGGAGGAGGTACAGGACCCTGAAGACCCACACTCAATGATTCAGAAACAGCTCCTTCCCCTCCACCATTAGATTTCTGAATGGTCCATGAACCCATGAACACTACCTCCTTATTCCTTTTCATTGCACTATTTATTTTTTTCATTTATAGCAATAAAAAGAGACTGGATAGGCTGGAGCAAAGGAGGCTGAGGAGTGATCTTTATAAAATCGTAAGGGGCACAGATAAGGTGGATGGTCACAGTATTTTTCCCAGGGTAGGCAAGTCTAAAACTAGAGGACATAGGTTTAAAATGAGAGGGGAACAATTTAAAGGGGACCTGAGGTGCAACTTTTTCACACAGAAGGTGATGGGTACATGGAACAAGCTGCCAGAGGAAGTGGTAGTGGTGGGTACAATTACAGTGTTTAAGACATTTGGACTGGTACATGGATGGGAAAGGTTTAGAGGGATGCGGGACAATTGTAGACAAATGGGAGGTACTTTGGTCGACATAGATGAGATGAGCTGAATGCACTGTTTCCACGCTGTATAAATCTATGACTTTCGGACTATGAAGAAAGAGTAACAACTCCTCACATGAGAAATTCCTACTCTCCTAGGCTTCAGATGAAGCTGCACCTTCTGAGTGCGGACCGAGCGTAACAACCCATCAATGTTAGAAGTGGAGACCAAATATATAAAATGTAGGCTGTGCTTAATGAACAGCCAAGAGCTGCATTGCCTCTTTCATATATAACAAAAATTCACAACGCAGCCCAATAAATTCAAAGCAAAATGAAGTTGCAGGATGCAAGCTTAACATCTGACAGAAACCTGTGCTAAATATTCTTGATTTTGAACCAATCCATACATTATGGTCTTATATCTGCTGCTTTAAGATTAAGTTTTTTGGATCACTTAAATATGAACTACATCATTCTCAAAATCAGCAATGCTAGTTGTTTCAGTGCAAAAAAATAGAATGATTAAAAAATTCAATATGTCTTTCATGAACAGATGTTTTACCCAACCTATTTAATCTTCATGAGGAAAATTCTGCACAAATATTTTCTGACCCCAATTTTTATTTTGTAACACTTTGTATTAGGCCTTTACTGTAGCAACAGGATTTACAAAACATTATATCTTTCTAGTTTTACTTACTAAATTAATTTATTCATTAGAGTTGCATGTGAGATCAGGTAAATATAATGGACAGAATCAGAAAGCAAGCATATTGTGAAGCAATTTGCTTCACTTAAATAAAAAAGCCGCTGGAGGAACTCTGCGGGTCGGGCAGCATGTGTGGAGGGAAATGGACAGTCGACGCCTGACAAAATTTACTGGTTGAAATAAGAAATGTAACATGTTAAATCACATATCACTGTCCCATGACCAGTTCTAAAATTATTTGCCTTGGACCATTATTTCATTTGGTTCTTTGGATCTGGGCATGAATTATTAAAGTAAGTCAGTAGATCTGCAAAGAATCAAATCCAACAATGGCTTTCCAAAGTCTAGCTCATTTTTAAGAAGTTAGAAGTGTTTGTGTTATAGTGAATGTGTGGCAGAAAACAAAAGTCACTCTAGAATAAAAGAGGAAATGAATTGTTGTAAAGCACTGAAGCTTGACAATAAGGTACTTAGAAAATAATAATATGATTAAGCAGAAACCACGTCGGGTTTTATGTAAAGAAAACCATATTGGAAATTTCTAACGAGTTTTTTTTCAAGGTATCATCAGTAGGATAGATAAGGTGAAGCCTGCTGCTATTGTACATCTGGATTTTCAGAAAGCTCCACACAAACTGATCACTACACAGAGACAGAGCTAATATATTAGAATGAGTCGAGTGTTAGTTGAAGGACATAAAGAGTAGGAATAAATAGGTCACTTCAAGTTACCAGGCTGTTACTTGTTGGGTGCTACAAGGATCAGTAGAGAAACAACAGCAATTTCAATCTATTTCAACAGGATAGATGAAAGGGTAGAGTGAAGTGTCCCCAAGTTTGCTCCACTCTTAAGGGTAGGTGGGAAAGGGAGCTCCATGGAGGATGCAAAAAAATGTTTAAAGGGATACAGAAAGATTAAAGATGTGAGCAAAAAGTTAGCAGGTGGAGGACAATGAGCAAAAAGTTATTCTCTCTGATAGGATGAATAGAAAAACAGAATAATTATTAAATTGTCAAGGAACAGTCAATTTTGGCGTACAGTTGGATCTGAGTCTTGATACACAAATCCAGGCACAAGGGTTCCCTGAGCTATGAATGACCTGAGGTACGTAAATCTGACTTTACACAAATTCTCCATACATTTTAAAGCACGTTTGAAGCTAATAATGATAATAGTAAAATGTTTCATGGCATTCATGAAATACTGGGTAAAGTAGATATTCCATTAGTTTAATTAAGGGTGGTGTTAGGGTGATTATTCAATGAAATAAAAGAATTATAGCAAGTGTATACGATATGGGTTACTAAACAAAACACAAATTTCTGACTAAGGGCGACGTAGGCTTATGAACAGTTCTCAGGAAAAGAACTATTATGTAACCTGGCGCTGCCTGTGAATAACAAGTAAGTCAACCAATCTGGATGGCACATGGAATGTTAGCTTTTAGTGCTTGGAGTTTGAGTGGAAGAATAAGGAAGTCTTGTCACAGTAGGGTTTTGGTGAGATCATACCTGATGTAACTGTGCCCAATTTGATGCCTGTATCCAAGGGAATATATACTTGTCCAACAGGTATGGCTGTGTAATATATTTGGTTGATTCATGGGATGAAAGCCCTATTCTTTTGGAAGACATTGAGTAAGACATGATTATATTCAGATTAGTTTAAAGTTATGAGAGATGGCAATGAGATATATACCTAGACTTATTTCCCATACGTGGTCTGTTAAACAGGCACTATACAAGCACTAATGCCAAACCGAAAGTCTCCAAGAAAAGAAATGTAATATTGGAATAGCCTTGCTTTAAGAAATGGCGTCATAGTTTACCATTGTAATATGTATTGCATATTTTACAGATATTGCTATTTGCTAGATAGACAACAACAACATAAGCCACAAGCTGACCATAGGAGATGCCTCGGCATTATTAAAGTGATCCTTCAATGAGGTCAAACAGGGTGGGGAGAAGGTGGTGTGGACAGAGAAAATTATGAAACAGAGGAGTGAGGTAACGGAAAACAATGGATGAGGTGGGTAATAATACTTGATTGCTCAATGGAGACCCCACAGCACTGAGCATGGAGTTGGCTTAATAGACCCCCCATCCACACTTTTAACTGTAATGTGTCAGGTTTACTCCTTAATAACGCCAGTAGGCTCAAGTTTAATATAAATTTCCATGTGATGTGAAATAATTTTATCTTAAGTGAGTTATGATGTGAATTAAATTGGAAGAAATCAAAATGTATGCTGAATATCCAAGTACCTCATCTTATGTTCAAAAATGGGCAGAGATCCCATTAAAAGATGTTAATTATGACCAGTAGCCCTTCCTGTTAATGCCTATAATTATAGTTCATACACATAAAATCCTGAGCAGCCACAAAAATTATAGAATTTTGTATTCAGCAAAATGCTAATTTTTTTTGTCGTAGATCCAATAAGACCTTTTGGGAAAAGCAGTAATACCAGTAGTGTGAGTAACGTTTTTAAAGTTTAGATATTGTAATCTCTTGGTTTGCTCTTTCTATCACTAGAGTACTGATTAGTTTCCATCTTTATAGTTGTACATTATAGACTTCAGCCCACACTTCAGCCTACATTTTCAACATAAACATCTACCACCGTACTGACTTTTTGACCTTTACTGCACACTGTTGGACCCAGAAACCAAGACACTTATCACACCAAAACAGAATCCGTGTATTACTAATTCTCATCAACATAAATTAGATTTATGAAAGAGCTTTCTTTATGTTGCTAAGAAACTTACTTTATCTTTTCAAATTGCCTCATGCCATTCAAGTGTGGTGACTATGTAAGAGCTTTGGAATTCTGTAATATCAGTTCTTAAAAGCACACATTTCCCAAGTGTAGCATCAGAGTTGGCAGTCCAGTCACCAAATGTGATTATTCTATATTATGTGTCAGAAGTTTTAATAATGTAGTGGGAAAAAAAGGCCAATTGTTCTTATAAGGTAAAATTCATTTACATTTTTTTCATTTTCCAAATAAAGGTGTAAAATAACCCAACAGCTAAGCTAAAAATAAAGCCACAGAGAATCAGGACTTTTTTAGGCCAAACAATCTTTGATTGAAGTGAAGAAATCCAAGCCAGCAGAGGGAATTCTTTCACTTGTTATCCCACTTTCATCCCACACATCTAAGGAAGTAAAATGAAAATTTCCTGGCATCCTGGGGTAATAAAATAATCCCAATCTTCTTGTGAAACCACATTAATGCCGAGTCTTAACAGAGGCCCTTTGAGAAATGTGACTGGTGTCTTTCCCAGATGAGATGAGAATTCATATCAATTGACGTGTGTGTATGAAAAAAGCAGAATAAGATATTAAGCTGAGGCAGCCTGAAAAGGACAGTTAAATCTTAACTGAGATAACATTTACTCTGCAACACTGCAGAGTGCTGCAAGGATATCCAGTCAAGTCTTTGTTGCCCTCTTCCCAAGATTTTGTTTTTGCAAGTATTTGCAAACCTCATGTTTGCTTTATTGATGGACTTTTTGTTTTTCTGTGTGAACCATATATTTATGCCAGATACATCATTAGGTCTGGAATGATAGAATTATGGCATATTACATGTTAGAAGTTTTAATAAAGAGGTGGAATAAAACACTGATTGACCTTATGTAAAATCCATTTATATTCATTTTTTCTTTATTGGACCATACTTTAAAACTATTTCACCACCAAATAAGATTGGTGCTGATAATAATCCTTTGGCAACATCATTGTTCTGTGATGCTACACATCTTTAGAGAGTGGTGAATGAAGGACCTGTGGAGAAAAGTCCAACAGTAAAGTCATTCAGTTGGAGATAATGGTGCAATACTGCCATTAGAAGTGGAGGCAAAGGGAGGGGCAGTAATGGAGAGCAGAGCCATGTCCTACTTAGAGATAGAAGGAGTGAAATTGCTCAATGCTACAGCACAAAAAGGCTTGACATTGTAAACAATACTTTCAATTCACATGTGAATGGCAAGTTTGAAAAATGAAGAGGTGGTCTAAATTAAGTAAGAGTGAGACTCCAGGTATATGATACACATGAATAATAACTATGAAGGAATGAGCAATGAAGTGCAGAATATGTACAAAAGAAGGAAAGTTTGCCATTCATTTGTCATGGTAATCTATGTGATAGCATGCTCCCATCAGGACTAAAATATTCTGTTTGGTATTCTTAAATTTTTGCTATCCATGCTAAGGAAATTAGAGAATGTAGAATTCTAGTGATGTGGCTGCTACTCACAATTAACTTTCAAGACCAGGACATGTCATAAACAAACAAAGGCAAAGGGGAGAACTAAGCCCAGGAGGAGAGCTTGGAAACTTATCAGGGACCAAAGAAGAGGGTTCTCAGAAGGTAGGGAATGTAATCTTGGACATGGAAATGGCAAGAGAGGGATCTTAAAGATGGGAAGATTTTTACACACACATTGAAGTCATCTTAGATACAGAATAGACAGAGGAGATTTTAGGCATAGATCAAATAGGAGGAGATATTGAAAATAAAGTAGGTGGTGGGGGGAGGTGGTGAGGAGGCGGGGATGATCTTGGACAAACAATGTGCAAAAGGAATATCTTTGAATTATGTAATTAATGGAGGATGAAAGAATAGTCTGCAGTATCTTGAAATGGAAAATTTCAATAGTAACCATGAAGTAACTGATTTTACACTATTCTATTTAGTAAAACATTAAAAAGTGTCACAGCAAAGTTTAATTTAAACTTCCTCTGTATCGGTGAAACCAGGTGCAATCTAAGCGGCCTCTTTGCCGAGCACCTGGCCAACTGGACCTCCTGGTTGCGAGGCATTTTAATTCCTTTTCCCACTCCTACACCGACCTGTCCATCCTCGGTCTTCTCCACTGCCAGGGCGAAGCCAAATGCAAACTAAAAGAACAACGCCTCATATTCGGCCTGGGTAGTCTACAACCCAAAAGCCTGAACACTGAATTCTTCATTTTCAAGTAGCCTGCTCCCCATCTGTCTCTTTCGCTCCCCTTCTGATCTTACCCAGGCCCTCCCACACACTGCCTCCTTTCCAACCAACCCCCTTTCCCGACCCCCAATCACCCAGTTTCTTTCCCCTCCTCTACATGCTTCCCTGCTTCATGTGCCCATCACCCACAGACTCCTCCCACTGGATCCCCTATTCGCACCCCCCCCCCCAACTGTTCCATTCTGCCCACCATCCTTCTCTTACTTGGTTCCACTCTCAACCTTTCTTTCTTATCAGATTCCATAATCTGCAGCCCTTTGTTGCCTCCATCTTTCACCTTCCAGCCTCTATCACCATCTGCCAATCAATCCTTCCTCACCTATATTTATATACCACTTGTCCCACACCTCCCTCTCACCCCCTTATACTGGCTATCTACGCTCTATTCTTCCAGTCCACATGAAGATTCTCAACCCGAAAAGTCAGCTGTCCATTTCCCTCCTCACATGCTGCCTAACCCACTGAGTTCCTGCAGCAACTCATTTTTTCGCTCCAGATTCCAGCATCTGCAATTTCTCCTGCCTCCATTTGTGGGAGACTATTGTACTCAAAAAGATGGAACAGGTTTGAAGGAAGTGAATGCATTCGCATTTAATCAGTTTTTTTCTTTCCTTCTCCTATTTTACAAGAGTATGTACACTCCAATTTTGTTAATTCAAGAACACTTCAAATTTTCAAACCACATACTGTTGACTTTTATTTTCTCTAGTCCTCTGTTAGATTAAGTAAGTTCCTAGAGACACACTTAAGAATATTAGAACTCTGAAAATATCTGACATAGCAGATTACAGTGACTGAAAGCACAAAAGAAGAGTAAGTGAATTTGTTATTGAATGTTATAAAAAGTCTTCAGAAGATTTCACTATGTAAAGTGCTATAGAAAAATTGTAGATTTTCCAGGCTGTAAGCTAATAAAATAATGGAAGGATTTAACTGAGTATGCGCTAATTTGAACAAGATGTGCACAGTATAACAGTGGAAAATAATCATGAAATTTTAAAGTGCAGTTTCTGTTTTTAAAAGTAACTTCAAATGGCACTTATGTAGCATTAGCCACTTAAAGAAACCTCTTCATGAAACACAGCAATAGGACTGATCAGTTATGTGGGATTTTGCCTGTAAACTTCCAGCAGGGGGTTTCAGGAGCTAGTCAAGATTCAAGATCAAGATTTATTTATTAGTCTCATGTACATTGAAACACACAATTAAATGTATCTTTTGCATAGAATGTGCTGGGGGGCAGCCCGCAAGTGTCGCCACGCTTCCGGCACCAATGTAGCATGCCCACAACTTCCTAACCCGTACGTCTTTGGAATGTGGGAGGAAACCAGAGCACCTGGAGGAAACCCATGCAGACACTAGTATAAGCAGTTCTCAGTCAGCCTATCTACCTGTGAGACTTACAGAGGCAAGAGAAGTTCCTGGCACTATGTCACAAAAAGGTGCTACGTAAGATATATCCCAGGCACATCAAACTCAACATTTCTCTGGAAGAAAGTACATTAACTTCACCCTTTCTCAGATCCACCATTACACCACAAAAGCTTACCGATTTCCGTTGGGAAACCCATCCATCAATCCTAAGCACCCAGGGCATGACAAAATGGAGCAAGTATTGACCACACAGCCCCTAAAGACTGCTCAGCTATTAAATAAGATCATCTGATCTTGTCCTCAGCATGACTTCCCTGCCTGTTCCCCATAACCCTCGACACCCTATGTTCCAAAAGTCTAGCTCAGCCTTGAATATATTAACTTCTACAGCTCCCTGGCACAGAGAACTCCAAAGATTGATAACCCTCAGGAGAAGAAATTCCTCTGAGCCTTAACTGGGTAGTCCTTATTCTAAAGCCTTAGCACTGTTGTCTCCAGCTGAATTTCCTGCTCCATTCAGGGCCTGCTTAAGTCACAGATGCATGTTGACAATATCCTCAGTCATACAGACAGATATCAACAGGCTGCCAAAGAACCATCCTTGGTCCCTGCCTATAAACTTAATCAGGCATAACACCTAACATCAGGAGGAAAAGCAACTGCTGTCACTGACCGCATGTATGAGAATCAAATAACTGCCACCTTGCAAATGCCAGTGGTTATGTGGTCAACAGCCTGTGCACCAATCCCCCTCATTAAGAAATAGCTTTTTTTTCCTCCATCACACTATACTGTGAGCTATATCTCTGGAATCAATCATAACTACCCTCTTTAGTATTAGCTCCAATTATATATATCAAACATGGCAGAGCCTGAACAGATTGAGACTGGCATTCAGCAAACATGATTTGCTCACAAATCTTTAATGCAAACACTTAACCAGAAGAAGCAAAACATGAATTGTCTTCTAAGATGCCTTACAGTCCCAAAACGCACTATGCAAGACTTGGCAACATAAATGCCAGAAGTCTATTGCCTGTGTAGAATATTGGGAGCAGGCCATAAGGAACTGTTGGATTGGAGACAGGACAAAGAGGAATTCCACCTGCATCAATGGGTGTGGAGCTTTGGGAACACTTGAGAACGGACGTGGCAGCAGAACAAGGCAGACCATGGTTGTGAGAGGTCAGGTCGACCTCTCAGGTCAGGGCACCAAGAGAGGCCATTTGCTAGGCAGCTATACTTGGTTCATGTTCAGATGTGAAGGGAGTTGGCAAAATTTAGGAGCTCTAGAATATCTAGTACTGAAAAGCTGATGCTGGCACTGCAATACATATTAAGCTGGGTCCGTTTGACCCAGTACAGGATTCACACAGAATTCATTCTGCCAACTCATTTCTGTGGCTTCAGTGTCCAGCCACTGCACTGTGCTAAGGCTGACCTTAACAGGCATCTGCAGTGTGCATTTTTTTTGTCTTTGGTTAATCACTGCCAAGACTGGCTGGCATTGATTAAAGGGCAGGTGTTTTGCATCCAAAACCATCGGTGGACGACTTTATAGAGGCCTTACCTCTGTAGAATATTACAGAATATTAGCAAAATGTAGAATATTATAGAATATTAGCAAAAGCATGTATCTTGATGTTGTTATCAAATGCTGCATGCCCAGTTGGACAAGGGAGAATGGGAGGTTGGAGACCCAAGATGCTGCCGATGGTGGAATCTGGAGCAAAATAAAATCTGCTGGAGGAACTCAGCGGGTCAAGCAGCATCTGGGGGGGGGGGGGGGGGTGAATGGAACTGTCAATGTTTCGGGTCAAGACCCTGCATTAGGGCTGAGAGTGGAGAAGGAATGTAGCTGGTCTGAAAAGGAGAGGAGGAGGGGTGAGACAGACGCCAATAGGCGGCCAATAGTGGTGAGGAACGATGTGCAAATGCAGCCATGTTGGGGAGGGGTGGAGTTGGGAGACCAAGGCTGGTAGGTGATGGTAGGTGATAGGTGGAAGCAGCCAAGGGAAGAAAGAAAAAATGGTGGAGGGGAGTGGGGTGGAATGGAGCCAGGTCAGGGGAGGAGGGGGTGAATGTGGAGACAAAGGATGGAGGGTCTTGAGGGGGGACACAAAGGCTACAAGTGCTGGAATCTGATTAGTAAGGAAGGTAATAATGGGAACCATTAAGGGAGAGATGAAGGACAGATGGAACCAGATGGGGGAGGAGGTACAGTGGGTGAAGTGTGTCAGTGGTAGGCAGGTGGAACCAGGAAGGAGGAGGAATATGGGAAAGGACCAGAGGTGGATCAGAAGGAGAGAGGGGGGGCAAAACTGGGGGTAAGGGTAACCTGAAATTGGAAAAGTCAATGCTCCAATGAGTTTTAAACTACGCAGAGAGTGGGGAAGCTGTCCAGGCAGATAATGGGAGGAGGTAGAAGCTGACATGAATATGGAGAGTGAAGCTAGTGATATGACTTGAATACAGTTTAATAATTTCATGAGTATGATCAACGTCAGAGAATCCATTATTAGATCCCATCTCCCATCAACTGCATCAGGAGACTCACACATGCAGGTCACCTGCGTCAATCACCTACAAACAATCTCCACCAAAGCTCAAAGTAACATTCAGATACCTTCCCAAACTTTTCATAGCCTCACACCTAAATCTCATAGCCTGCATACATAAGCAGCTATTAAACAGTGGCAGGCACATCACCCAAACATTGCACGACATTCACTAACACTTCTGACTCTCTCTTGCAATAGAAGATAACACATAACCTGTGGCAACAGAAGCCAATCAGTGAAGAGACAGGCACTTCACACCTCCCCAAACCTATGGAATACAGAGACCATTATTGTAGTGGTTACGACACATTCTGTACTTGGCATGGATGAGTTGAGCTGAAGGGCCTGTTTCCTTGCTGTAAAACTCTATGACTCTAAAGAAGCCTACCTACTTTATGTGTGCTAGACGAATTTAGCTGTCCTGGTGAAAAGAGAATCTGTAATCTCACTGAGACAGCAAGGTGCTTCAAATTGCAATGAGTTGCTAATGAGCCCAGCACTAGACTGGTAAATCCTGGTGGGATAAAAACCTCCATGGGACCTTTGCTTGTTCTCCTACAGCAACCTTCACTTTCATCGGACACATGACTCTGGCCTTGTTCTGTGGCTGTGGTTATAAGGGGAGTCTGTGGACAAGGAAACAACTTGTAACAAAATGTTTCAAGTTGCTGGCTTTCCATTCTACTTCCAATTGTCTGCATAAGTTTTAACATTAGGTCATCACCCTGAAACATGAACCCTGTTTATATCTCCACTGATGCTGCCTGGCTTGCTGAGTATTTCCAGCATTCTCTATTTTTATTACAAGAACGTTAGGGAATTTTGGCTATGAGGAAAGATAGGGTTATATTCTTTTGAGCAGAAAGTGAAAGGAGATTTATAAGATAAGACTTCTTTATTAGTCACATGTACATCGAAACACACAGTGAAATGCATCTTTTGCGGAGAGAGTTCTGGGGACAGCCCGCAAGTGTCACCACACTTCTGGCGCCAACATAGCATGCCCACAGCTTCCTAACGCATATGCTTTTGGAATGTGTGAGGAAACCAGAGCACCTGGAAGAAACCCACACAGACACAGGGAGAACGTACAAACTCCTTACAGACAGTGGTCAGAATTGAAGCTGGGTCACTGGCACTGTAATAGCGTTACACTAACCACTACACTACAGTGCCTGCCCTAAATGATATATATATAATTATCAGAAAATTGCATTATATCTCATTTTCTTCGATAGAAAGGATTATGATTCTATGATAAGCTTCTATGATTTCACTTGGCACCTCCTTGGATAAACAGAGAGTCCTGGCAAATTGAAACAATATAGAACTTCTCTCTAAAATCCCTTGATGGACAGGACCTCCTGCTAGTTGTGCTCCTTCCCTTTATCCTCCTCTAAGATCTCTACAAGACCTTTGCTTGTTCTCCCAGTCATGCAGTAAACCTAGAAGAACAGCCACCGGAGCCCTTAAGTCAGACAGCAAGGGGATTTAACTAAAATTCCATCGAGATTTCTGAAATTCCAGCATTTTCTTAACACGGGCTTTGCACAACCAATTCCCCTCCCAAATAATCACTATCAAGCCTGATGATACCTCCAAGTAGTGCAGATCTTGCTGCTACTTAGCATTGGGTTCTCCAGGCCTGTTCACAATAGCTGCACTGTTAAGGTCCAATTTGACAGTACAGGCATCAAACCAATGCTATGTTAAGATCAATATTATGATCTGCCTACTCCGTGGCAGTGTTTCAGTGCTGCAAACATTGTGTGTGATTCTACCTTTACAAATAATGTGCAGGTGTAGCGACTCACCATCCAGTCAGGCAAACCGGCTCGGCAGTTGGGTCGCGCGGTGTCGGAGCGACGAGGCCCAAGATGGCGGTGGGTCTCGTCTTTCCCGAGCGACAGGGAGAACCCGCGCGCAGGAAAGACTTGATGACGTAGTACTTACGTCATTGCCGGTTGCATTGGGCGGGAACAGTCTCCCTTAAAAGGCCCGCGCGAGGCGGGAAAATAAACCAGTTCTTGTTTGACAATCCATCGACTATCGTCTTGTTTTATTTCGTGGTAGCAACCACTACATTGGTGACCCTGACGGTCCAAACAGATTTTGGAACCGCGCAATGGACGACAACACAGCAGCCAACGCAGTGGCCCTCAAGCTGCCCGCCTTTTGGACACTTCGGCCCAGCGTCTGGTTTGACCAGGCCGAAGCGCAATTCCACCTTCGGCAGATCACCTCCGACTCCACAAAGTACTACCATGTGGTTAGCTCTCTGGACCAAGAGACAGCCACCCAGGTCGGAGACTTCATCCAGTCGCCTCCGGAGGAAGATAAGTACCCGGCTTTCAAAGACCTTTTGATTCGGAACTTCGGCCTCTCCCGTCGTGAGCGCGCCGCCCGCCTGCTTCATCTGGACGGCCTGGGGGCCAGATCCCCATCCACCTGTTACGGACTCAGTGAAAGTCCCTTTAAGATAGAGAGTGTGTGTGTATGTGTGTGTGGGGCGTGCTTACGTCAATAGAAGATAAAGGACGTAATGACGTTGTTGAAGAGGTCAGAAGAAGAAGAAAGAGAGAGAGAGAAGGGAGAGAGACACCAGCCTGCTTGTTTTTCTCTATCGATGGATGAGAAACAATAACTGTGTTTACCACTGAAATCCATGTATGGAAAAGTTGGAAGTAATCTGGTGGAGTTCACTTTGTTGCTGACCTGTAGAAGGAAACAGGTATTTGTATGTGGACGACCACGGTTCGGATGCTTTTCGGGGTGAGGAAGTCACTACCGAGTAAACACTGAAGTGTCGGTTGGGTTCCATCGTGGAACATTTGGATTTCGTATGTACTCTCTCTATGTTTTTCTACATCTACATCTTATCTTCAGACAACGGTGGTTGTTGAAGAAGCCCTTGCTCATGTTTCACCTTATGGCTTGCGGAACTGAACTTTAAGAACCATTCAGGAACTGGGAGTTTTGGACTTTGTCACACACACACACGAAGAGTTTAGTTTTGGGGTTAACGTTCGAGGTTTAACATTCTTGAATTCTAACATACTAACATTTTTACTTTTATTTTACGTATTATCAATAGTAGTGATTAATAAAATAGTTTTTAACACTGAATCATGCTCAGTGTGTTTCTTTTGTTGCTGGTTTGTGACAAAATTGGGGGCTCGTCCACATACAAATACCTGTTTCCTTCTACAGGTCAGCAACAAAGTGAACTCCACCGGATTACTTCCAACTTTTCCATACATGGATTTCAGTGGTAAACACAGTTATTGTTTCTCATCCATCGATAGAGAAAAACAAGCAGGCTGGTGTCTCTCTCCCTTCTCTCTCTCTCTTTCTTCTTCTTCTGACCTCTTCAACAACGTCATTACGTCCTTTATCTTCTATTGACGTAAGCACGCCCCACACACACATACACACACACTCTCTATCTTAAAGGGACTTTCACTGAGTCCGTAACATCTCATCCATCGATAGAGATTGGAGGTGGCGAAAAAGGATGATTTGATAAAGATTGCTACAAGGCTAAACCTTACAGAAGTAAAGCAGTCTATGAGAAAGGCAGATATTCAGAGACTGATAGCTGGCAATTATGTGGAAAAGAAGGTGTTTGAGAAGGAAGTGTTAAAACAGTTTCCTGGCAGTGAAATAGCAATTTCTGAGGCACAGGTGCAGCTGGCAAAGATAGAGGCTGAACGAGAGCAAAATAAATTAGAAGCTGAACGAGAACAAAAGAAACACACTGAGCATGATTCAGTGTTAAAAACTATTTTATTAATCACTACTATTGATAATACGTAAAATAAAAGTAAAAATGTTAGTATGTTAGAATTCAAGAATGTTAAACCTCGAACGTTAACCCCAAAACTAAACTCTTCGTGTGTGTGTGTGACAAAGTCCAAAACTCCCAGTTCCTGAATGGTTCTTAAAGTTCAGTTCCGCAAGCCATAAGGTGAAACATGAGCAAGGGCTTCTTCAACAACCACCGTTGTCTGAAGATAAGATGTAGATGTAGAAAAACATAGAGAGAGTACATACGAAATCCAAATGTTCCACGATGGAACCCAACCGACACTTCAGTGTTTACTCGGTAGTGACTTCCTCACCCCGAAAAGCATCCGAACCGTGGTCGTCCACATACAAATACCTGTTTCCTTCTACAGGTCAGCAACAAAGTGAACTCCACCGGATTACTTCCAACTTTTCCATACATGGATTTCAGTGGTAAACACAGTTATTGTTTCTCATCCATCGATAGAGAAAAACAAGCAGGCTGGTGTCTCTCTCCCTTCTCTCTCTCTCTTTCTTCTTCTTCTGACCTCTTCAACAACGTCATTACGTCCTTTATCTTCTATTGACGTAAGCACGCCCCACACACACATACACACACACTCTCTATCTTAAAGGGACTTTCACTGAGTCCGTAACACACCCTAATGAATGAGATGCTGGCATTGGCCAAGGGACACAAGCCATGCCTGATGTTCGAACAGGCCTTCCTCGAACAGCTCCCCGATGACATCCACCTGTTGTTAGCTGACGCCGACTTCAGCAACCCCCGTGAGGTAGCCACCCAGGCAGATGTCCTGTGGAAGGCCAAACGTGAGAGCGGTTCGTCCATCGGCCAAATCACCAGGCCGCGAGCCCAACGCCCACCTCGCCCAGTCCCAGCAACCAAGCAGCCACACCCCAGGAACACAGACGACAACACGGGTGACCAGCTGTGTTTCTACCATCAGAGGTGGGGTGCGGAGGCCCGTCGATGCCGCCCACCCTGCAAGTTTCAGGGAAGCACCAGGGCCAGCCGCCGCTGATGGCTACAGAGGCTGGCCGCCGACAGAGCCTCCTATTCGTTCAGGACAAGAAATCTGGACGGTGTTTCCTCGTTGATACTGGAGCGGAGGTCAGTATTTTGCCCTCGACCGGCCGCGACACTCGTAACAGGCCACCAGGTCCTGTACTCAATGCCGCCAACGGTACAACGATACGGTCTTTTGGCACCCGTACACTTCAATTACAATTCGGCGGCAGCCGTTTTACCTGGACCTTTACCCTTGCCACCGTCACCCGACCACTCCTAGGAGCCGATTTCCTTCGGGCCCACAACCTGTTAGTCGACCTGCGAGGGAAGTGGTTAGTCCACTCTAGCACTTTCCAGACCTATCCCCTGGGAGAAATCAGCCTACCAGCCCCGTGCCTGGACTCCATTTCCCTTTCTGGCGACGATTTCACCAAGCTCCTAGCCGAATTCCCATCAATTTTGGCACCTCCGTTTACAAATTCTAGGCCCAAACACGGGGTACGACACCACATCATTACCACAGGGCCACCCCTTCATGCCCGAGCATGACAATTACCTCGAGACAAGCTCTGCCTGACAAAGGAAGAGTTCCGCCACATGGAGGAGCTGGGGATTGTTCGCAGGTCAGACAGCCCCTGGGCCTCCCCCCCGCACATGGTCCCCAAAGCCACCGGAGGGTGGAAGCCCTGCGGCAACTACCGCAGGCTGAGTGACGCCACCACCCCGGACCGCTACCCCATCCCTCACATTCAGGACTTCGCAGCGAACTTACACGGGGCCCGCATTTTTTCCAAAGTGGACCTCGTTCGGGGATACCACCAAATCCCGGTCCATCCAGATGACGTCCCCAAAACTGCGATTATCACCCCATTCGGCCTGTTCGAATTCCTTCGAATGCCGTTCGGCCTTAAGAACGCCACGCAGACCTTCCAGCGGCTGATGGACGCGGTAGGCCGAGACCTGGACTTCATGTTCATTTATTTAGATGACATACTGATCGCCAACCGTAGCCGCCAAGAACACCTTTCCCACCTCCGCGAGCTGTATTCCCGTCTCCGCGATTTCGACCTTAGGATCAACCCGTCCAAGTGCCAATTCAGACTTGACTCTATTGATTTCCTCGGCCACAAAATCACCAGCGACGGGGCAACACCCCTACCCGCCAAGGTAGACGCTATCCGCCATTTTGCCTGCCCCGACATGGTCAAAGGCCTACAGGAATTCTGTGGGATGGTCAACTTTTACCATCGGTTCATCCCTGCAGCAGCCCGTATCATGCGCCCTCCGTTCTCGCTGATGGCTGGTAAGGGCAAGGACATCACCTGGACTGACGAGGCTGCGGCTGCCTTCATTAAGGCCAAAGACGCCCTGGCAGATGCCACGATGCTTGTACACCCTAGGACAGACGTCCCAACCGCCCTCACGGTGGACGCGTCCAACACCGCGGTGGGTGGGGTACTGGAACAGCTAATCGAAGGCCACTGGCAACCCTTGGCATTTTTCAGCAAGCACCTTAGACCACCCGAACTGAAATACAGCACTTTTGATCGGGAACTTCTAGCGCTGTATCTGGCGGTCCGGCATTTCCGATACTTTCTAGAAGGCAGGCCTTTCACCACTTTCACCGACCATAAGCCTTTGTCCTTTGCCTTCTCCAAAGTCTCCGATCCCTGGTCAACTCGTCAGCAGAGACATTTATCCTACATTTCCGAATTCACAACAGACATCCAACATGTTCCCGGAAAGGATAATGTCATTGCTGATGCACTTTCCAGACCGACCATCCACAACCTATCCTTGGGTGTCGACTACACGGCCCTAGCTGACGCACAGCAAGCCGACGACGAGCTGCCCAGCTACAGAACCACAGTCTCGGGCCTGCAGCTCCAAGATTTCTTGGTTGGTCCAGGTCAGCAGACCCTACTTTGCGACATCGCGACAGGTCAGCCCCCCCCTATAGTCCCTGCAGCCTGGCGGAGACACGTTTTCGACTCGGTACATGGGTTGGCGCACCCGTCCATCAGATCAACTGTCCAACTGGTCGCCAGCAAGTTTGTCTGGCATGGCCTGCGCAAACAGGTCAGTGAGTGGGCCAGGACTTGTCCGCACTGCCAGACATCGAAAATCCAACGACACACCAAAGTCCCGCCACAGCAGTTTGAGCCTACCCGTAGGAGGTTCGACCACATACACGTCGACCTCGTGGGCCCTCTGCCGGTTTCAAGAGGAGCCCGGTACCTCCTTACCATCGTGGACCGGTTCACGAGGTGGTCAGAGGCAACCCCCCTGACTGACATCACGACTGATTCCTGCGCCCGGGCGCTGCTCACAACTTGGGTCTCACGTTTTGGTGTTCCGGCCCACATCACTTCAGACAGAGGCACCCAATTCACTTCCAGTCTCTGGGCTGCATTAGCGAACCTGCTAGGGACGCAGCTGCACACCACCACGGCCTACCATCCTCAATCAAACGGGTTGGTGGAACCTTTTCACCGCCATCTGAAATCAGCCTTGATGGCCCGCCTGAAGGGTCCTAACTGGGTTGATGAGCTGCCTTGGGTCCTGCTCGGCATACGCACTGCCCTCAAAGAAGACATCCGCGCTTCGTCAGCTGAGCTTGTGTATGGGGCACCCCTAGTTGTCCCAGGGGATTTCATACCTGCCCTTCGAGACCAAGGGGAACAACCCCCAGCAGTCCTACAAAGACTGCGTGAGAAGCTTGGCAACTTGGCCCCGATTCCCACCTCACGGCACGGTCAAGCCCCATCCTGCCAGCCCAAAGAACTACGAGACTGTAAGTTTGTTTTCATTCGCAGGGGCACACCTCGGGCGACATTGCAACGACCATATGAGGGACCGTTCCGAGTCATAAGGAATAATGGATCCACCTTTATTTTGGACGTTGGAGGCAGGGAACAGGTTTTCACGACGGACTGCCTCAAACCAGCCCATTTAGATCTGCAACAACCGGTCGAGGTTTCAACGCCGCGATGCAGAGGCCGGCCCCCTAAGCGGCGGCTGGCATAGCCCGCGGACCTTGGGGAATGTATCGCCAGTTCTGGGGGGGGTTGTGTAGCGACTCACCGTCCGGTCAAGCAAACCAGCTGGGCAGTTGGGTCGCGTGGCGTCGGAGCGACGAGGCCCAAGATGGCGGCGGGCCTCATCTTTCCCGAGCGACGGGGAGAACCCGTGCATGGGAAAGACTTGATGACGTAGTACTTACGTCATTGCCGGTTGCATTGGGCGGGAACAGTCTCCCTTAAAAGGCCCGCGCGAAGCGGGAAAATAAACCAGTTCTTGTTTGACAATCCATCGACTAGCATCTTGTTTTATTTCACGGTAGCAACTGCTACACATGCATAAAAGTTCAGCTAAATTCGTACCATTATTGCCCAAGCAATGAGCACCATAGATCTTACATTCAAGCTTTTTTGTTGCAATTTAACAGTAATGTTCGAAGCAAACAAAACATTTTCTAAGTTTTGTTTTAAAACATGGGAAAACCATCCTTACAGCTTTACAGTAGGAACAACCCTATATTTAAATTTACAACATTTAGTTATATCCCAGCCAGCTGCAGTTAACACACCAAACAAGTGAAGTCCAATACAAACGTACCATCTGCCAAGACATCCCCAGCATCATCTGATACCCCATTTATTACAGACTACTGCTAGGGTTGGCAACAAACTGACAATATAAAGCAGTGACCTATTGGAAACTAGCAATAGCAGCCAGCTCTGAACAGATGACTTCCTGTAGCACCTCGAGCAACAGCAACTCCTTTTCCTTCAGAACTAAAGAATGGCCCTCACCCAGCCCCCATTTCACAGAAAGAATCAAGTAGGTATGTGGCATTGTAGCATGCAGAAGGATGGCAGCATTTCAAATAATTTTTTTACACTGATGTAATAAGGATTTGGATTTTGATTTTGCCTTTCATGATCTCAGAGTGACCCAAAGCTCTTTGTAGCGAAAGAAAGACCTTGGAAATGTAATTATTGCTGCAGCCAGTTAGCACGCAGCATAGTCCTGCAAATAACTAAATGATAATGACAAATAATCTGATTTGATGCTGCTGATTGAAGAGTTGGCTAGGACACCGGAAAGAACTCCCCTGCTCTTCTTCAAAGTAGAGTATTGGGATATTTTATATTTTCCTGAAAGAACCGACATCACTTTGCAGTCTAATATTGTCTGTAATCTTGGCCATGGATTGTCACCTTTACAGATAATGAGAGGAATTTTGTTCACAACCTACCTTTGGCTCTGTTGCCTAGAATTTTGATGACAGGAGCTTCTTTCTCTTATGTGCTGCTCGGCCAGCACTCAGTGTTCCTTTTCACTGAGATATCTTCCTCAGTGCTTTTGCTGCATTGTCATTTTCCATCCCCTGCTGCACTCACCACAGCATGACATGTCATTTTCCGAGACAATGGCTTGCAGCCTGTTAATTATAAATAAACTGAAACAATCTGCCTTTGTCATCAGGCACCACTGAACTAAAAATGAAGCACAACTGCTTCAAATGCAATTCATGCTAATTTACGGAACCATCAGATATCTCTCAAAGTTGTTGCATTTTGTCTGCAAGTGAACTTCTATGGATACAGGGAATGAAAGGCAGTAAGCAACATGGACTATTTCAGCTGTATTATTAAGTTTTTGAAAATATACCTATTTAATATTCTTTCCTTCTTGGACTTTGCCATTAAAGGAGAATCTACTCTGGAAAAAAAGGAATTTTACCTCCCTAGCTCAGTTAATCTGCAATTGATGACCAGATCCTTGAGAAAAACAGATGACTCCCAAAGGAAGGTGTGATTGGCACTATTACAGCATCAAAGTGTGTGCTATTGGTGAACCCTTCAGGTCTCAGGATTCCTGTAACTGCAGATAGAAGAGATTTTTCATCATGGACAGAACTGAAATATAGTAATTTATTGATCACTCAGTATGGAATTCCAAACTCTTATTAAATATCTGGGATCTGTTTCATGAAGAAGCTCTGTTCAATGTATATGGTCAATCTTAATTGGGAACATCTCATTGTGCTCATATTTTTAGAGAAACCTGGGACTCTGGCCAGAGCCTCAGTTACTTCACTCTTGCAGCTGAATCTATCCGTATGCTGTGAATAACATAGACTCACTTTAAACTTAGATCCTCAAATGTGATTCATAATAAAATTGTCATTCTCATTATTTTAAAAGTAATTCCATTGTGAGGAGATTAAAATATAAAAGCAGAGTTTCCCAGTCTCTTAATTAATAAATCTGGTTGGTACTGGGCATGATCAAGAGGGAAAAATGTGTTTTCAAAACAGAATGCAAGAAACAGTGAAATAAAATTAGCCTACTGACCCCATGGAGCTCCACAAACAACGTACAATGTGCTTTAGCATGACCTCGGGCCCACCCACTTAATCTCCTAATGGAATAAACAGGAATGAAAATACTGGAGTCAATAAGGGAATTGACTAAAGCCAGTTTAGAGCATATATTCTGTTCAAGGTAACTATTTGCCCACATAAGATTCAGTCACATGTCTTGTTCATAAAAGAAAATGTGGTAATTTTTAGGGTTCCATCTAGGCAGAACAGATAAAGAATCACGACCACCTGTGTCCGAGACCAAATGTTCATGGCTCAGTATGAGCCAAGTAAAATCAATAGAAGACCTGGCATAAAATCATGACAGACTGCACGTCACAAGTGTAAACAGCAAAACAAATGTCCGAGCTGAAAACATGTTAAGTAGGGGGAAATGCACACAGAGACGTAATTTCTGATATATTACAGATGGATGAGTTCATGCCTCCTCAAAGCCTCCTTGAAGACACTTCTGACTAATCATTAGCTACTCATCCACTAGAAACTCATGGCATAAATTCAAGGACTTAATTTAATCAAGGAGTATATAGTTATTGAAATAAATCTAGTGCTATTGATGGCATTTTGTCCAGAAGTTCTTTAAACTGTCTTTGCTGATAATTTGATTGAATCTAAGTGTAAGTGTACCTTTAGAACTTAATACATATGACATGACTTTCAATACATTGTGGTACCAGTCACTGCAACTAGTTGAGAGTTTGCTACCAGGATCATATTGAACGACAGGGCAGGCTGGAAAGGCAGGTGGCCTACTCCCGCTCCAATTTTCTAGTGTTCTTGTGTTCTTTCTTCAGCAAAAGATGCTTTGTTGATAGCTTTATGTGTCGTCCCCAGGTTACGTATGCCTGACTTATGGACAAAATCAACTTATATTTTTACTCGGTGAAAATGGAACCTTTTCATTACCCAGGGACAGCCTGTACCTTTGTTATTTACCTTTGCAAGCTGAAGAGCCCACAGACACCTTAAATACATCAATTAATGTCCTTTGTCAAAGTAAATTGGGAATAAAGAGAACCCTCGCAGACTTCAACTTGCCAGTTCTTAACAAGAATTGGATTGCATTCAACAGTTGGAGCAAATCATCATGTCGTAGTTGAAGGTAATTTATGTCTAGTATATCGTATAAGTAATCTTGCTTATGTCCTTGTTCATTTCTCCCTTTTCTCATTCAACTTACCAGCCAAGAAAAAATTTAGCAACAAGACATTTAGATATTGGCTTTTGGTGTGTTCCCATTGCATTTCCCAACAACTCTTGAACTGAGTAGACTGAAATTCTCTTCTGGTTACCAAGAAAAGAAATTAAAAATTTCATTTAAAAGAAATGCCCAATTGAAAAATAAATTCAGATAACATTGTTTACTGAACAAAATTAAGTAAGATATCTTTATTAGTCACACGTACATTGAAACACACAGTGAAATACATCTTTTACATCGAGTGTTCTGGGGGCAGCTCACAAATGTCGCCACACTTCCGGCGCCAACATAGCATGCCTACAACTTCCTAACCCATACGTCTTTGGAATGTGGGAGGAAACCAGAGCACCTGGAGGAAACCCACGCAGACATGGGGAGAAAATACAAATTCTCTACAGGCAGCAGCGGGAAATCAAAGGTAATAACTGCAGTACTTCCAACTTCTTTAAAGTAAATCATTTTAGCTAATGTGTGTGGGCCTGGCCTCAAAAGAAAATGCGTGAGATTGACACACCATAGTAGCTGTGATGTTACTGATACCTGTACTCTTCACACAGAAAATATTTAACCTTTGTCACATAACACAGGGATTTTATTATAAATATTAAAAATACATTAAATAACACAGAAAATTAAATGTAACAGCACTGAAAGTTTAAATGTTCAAGTCCTTTGTGTAGAGCCCAATTTTATTTTGGGACCATGGAGAGGTAGGGAATAAAATGTTATGAAAAAATGTTATGTGAGATGCTTGATGCTGTAATAATTCCACATTTGTGAGATGGGTTCACCAACTGCCATTACCGTACGCTATTGTTTATGCAGATGTAAAAACTTTAAGCATGTTATATGAGCCATAAGAGGAACCTTTGTGGTAACCTTTCTGAAGGATATCCAACTCAGCCAGGAGGAGGGAGACATCTAAGAGGAGAGATGCTGAAGGTCAGTCAGTCAGAGCCAATGTAGCTGCTGGAAGTGAGCCCCATATATGGTCCGTCAGCTTCCTTGATTCGGCTGTGTTTTCCTTCTCTGAAGGCTGTTATGCAAGGTGCTGCAGTTCTGCAATTGAAGCCTTATGGCATGGAGTTTGACGCAGACTATAAGTTGCAACACTGAAACAAATGGACAGGATTTTTCCACCCAACAAGATGCAGCCAATCCAGACAAGCAGTAGAAAAACCAACCTTAAAAGGCATTAGTGAATGTTGATGCAACTGTTAATAGCACATAATGGATTTTAATCTTGGATGTCACTCCCAACAGAGCAAAATCACGAACATCACCTTGTTTAAGTTGCAGCACCACTGGCTGCATCCTAGCATACTTCAGGGAATGCTATATAAATGTAGCATTACAATAAATGTGGGCAAAAATTTTCAAACGTTATGCTGCTAGCAGGGCCAGCCTTTTCAGGCTAATTGCAGAATAGAATCACAGAATAGCGTAGAATAGAAAGAAATATTTTGGCCTTTCGATTCTGCACCAAAAGGGCATTCCAAGGCCCTATTTCATAATCTTGCATTTTATTTTCTCTTATGTGTATTTAGCAAACTTCTTCTGAAAACTACTTTTGAATCTGTTTCCAGCATTGTACTAGTTCTTCACCAGCTTGCCAAGGTTCCTCTGAACCCCTCAGAGAACTCTCCCATGTTTCTCTCATCATTGCAATATCCATTCATTCAGTGGCAATACAAGAAGAATTTTGCTTGTGGTATGTCCCTTTATGGGTTGACTGAAAAGATTGCAGCTGTTCTGCTGCATCCTAACAACTAGAAGAACCTGTAACACATCAGTAAAGAATACCATGCTGAAAATAACAATATTAGTTTTGCAGGGAAACTCCACAACATAAATGTGAATCTCACAACTGAAGTTCTTGCTCTTTATGTGGCTTTCGCAAACAATATAAGGGTGACCCACAAAGCTATGTTAACACAAAAGTCAATTTCTAAGCCAACATATAACTACTGATTATGTTCTGCTCACCACTGCAATTAATTGGTATGGGATTACTTAAATACAAAGTCTAGACTTAAGCTATTTTATTATTGTCTGTTGTTATAAACAAATGCAGCAATTCCATAATGGACCAAACACATTAACAGCAGCTAAATGTTCTTGTCCCAGCTCAGGAAACACTGAGACCAGGAATAGCACTCTACTGCTGCTAAACACATACAGAATAATATTTTATTACATTGGAGAAGTGACAATGAGTGGACTGTATTTTTTTAATCCTCTCTATCTCGTAATCCTGTGATGTTTTAGGGAAGGTTTACACATCATATAAACATTGATGTGTCATTTAGGGCAATAAAATCGCACAAAAAATGGTCAGACTCTGTGGGAATGGAACTTAATTGGTGTCTTTGTGATTTTCAATATCAATCCTCTTCTAGATTAGGTACATATTGAACCAGAGAGCACTGCTCATATTTTTGGAATGGCTGTTGGATATTTAGTTCCATTTCAGCAATTTCTAAAGGAACAACAGAATAAAATTCCCTGATTGAATGGGAACAAAATTAAAAGAAACAATTATTTAAAAAACACAAAGGAACTATTTTAAACTAATTATGGCCTTATCAAGCAGTGAAAGTTGAATTTCTACCTAATAAAACTTCCTAATTCATAAAAATACCTACATATTTATATCATTTTTAACAAAGATCTTTTGACAAAGTTCTCACTCTATGTTAGTAAAGGTATATCATTAAGTTAATTAGCACATAGTTGTTTAGGAGATTAATGTTCCAGTGATTAAGAGTTGTTTAGGTTGTCCATCTGTTGGTGGTCTGCTGTCTGTCTATCAGTCCCAGTGGGAGAGGTCTGGTTGTGATGTCTTTAACCCACCCACCATGCTATTATCCTCCCTTTTACAGATCCCTTCACTATCTCCCCAGTGACAAATGACCATCCTCATTGTTGGCCTCAGTGGTGACTGATTTATATAATCAAGAGGGAGCAATGGGTCCTTTAATATAGGCAGGCAAAATAACCCACAAGTAGCCTGTACCATTAGATCTAAACAGTTAGTTAGAGGATGGGCCAAATGAGAAGTGGATAGCTTAAGCACCCCACTGAAAGATTTGATGACAGACTACCACTCCGCCTTGATAAAATAAATAACTACAGCCTCAAGACCAGGGCTTTACTTTAGAGTTAACTGAGGAATTTCTGCCCATTTTAACTCAAACAGTAACCTTACTTGGGAAGGTGCAGCATATTTAAATTGGAAGGGTCCCCTGTTACAGCAACATTTCTTGTTGAGTTTATAGTGCAGAGAGAAATCTGAGTATTGGTGCTGATGCTGAAGCTATAGTCACAAAAGATTCCAGCAGACTGTCATTGTGAGAAACAAAGATATAATCTGTGTCTCATTTAAGTAAAAACTAAATTCTGAAACTCTGTAATCAGCTATTATAACTTCTAGGCCCTCGCAGTGCCTGGAGGGACTCAGCTGAAGTACCATAACCTATATGGGGAGCCAAGGTCACAGGATCTCATCCTATGGATGGTTTCCATTGGATCTGGTTGAGCAAATATCCTTTAAATGTTTTAAATCATCAACCTTGTTTTCACAGCTCTCCATAGCCTAACCTCTTCCAATCTCTGCAATTCTCTTCAGTTCTACAACCGTTTGCCAACTCCTGTAACTTGAGTATCCCTGAATTTAAGTATTCCACCACTACACCTTCAACTATCTTGGTTCTACCCTCTAGATTTCCTGCCAAAATATTTCTATCTTCCTCTGTCTCTTGTCTCATTTAAAATGTTCCTTAAACCTGTCTCCTATTCTTCTTAAGCAATTTGATAACAACCTCTTTTTCAAAATGTATCCCTGAATCACCTTAAATGTTTTAATATGTTAAAGTGATGCTATATAATTTTTCCACACCTCAAATGACACGTTAAATTGGTGGTGCACTGGGAGCCAATGTAGTTTCTATGTGTGCACCCACCACTGCAATAGACTATTCTGCACAAAACCAAAACAAACACACAAAAACACACATAAAGGCCCTTCCTCTATCAGTTTTTCTACAGATGGGTGTAGTGGGGAGCAATTTAAAAATTAGATCATGTGAAGGCAAATAGCAAATGGTAAGGAGGGGCTGGTGGAGGAGGATCAGGGGCACAATTATCTGATGGAGTGGGATGAAATAATTGATCAATATAAACTGATGGAGGGTCTGACAGATATCTGCAGCAAGTGGAAGGGTGATAGTCAGAAACAAGTACACATCATAAGTGACTTACCTCTAGGAGGACCCATGCACCAGGCTCTGTAGTCACAGATTGGTTAGGCTAGTCCCCCTTTTAATCCTGCAGGCCTCAACTCTCCTGGTTACTTCTGTGCACAGCCTTGCTGTTCAAATGGCACATATCCAGATGTTTCCATGCATTTGAACATCATACAAATGTAGTATTCAGAAATATTAATTTTGTGCTTTATGATTCCATAAGTCTATGATTCTAACCTGCATAGGACGCACCCAATCATATCTGGCAATCTGCTGCTTGGTTAAATTAAATAAATTGTGCGACATGGAAGTATTTCCTGGCCAAGTATAGGTTTGTTTTTCTAATACTATCTTTAAAAATGCAAAAAAAGTTGCACAGCCCCTTTTAGAAATAGAGAAACAAAGGACTGCAGATGCTGGAATCTAGATGAAAAACACGAAGACGCTGGAGAAACTCAGCAGGCCAGGCAGCATCCATGGAGAAAAGCAGGTGGTCAATGTTTCGGGCCAGGACTCTTCTTCAGGACTGAAGATAGGAAAAGGGGAAGCCGAATATATAGGAGGGAAAAGCAGAGCAGTGATAGGTAGACAAAAGAGGGGAGGTGGGGTGGGCACAAGGTGGTGATAGGTAGATGCAGGTAAGAGATAGTGATAGACAGGTGCGGGGGAGGAGGGGAGAGCAGATCCACCAGAGGATGGGTCAAAGGTAAGGAAAGCCTTTTAGGAAATGCTGTCAGGCTTCCTCAGGAATTGCAGTTGGTACCTAGACCTGACCCTTTATGAGCTCATTGTGGGCATCTGTACCTCAGATTCAAGAGCAAAGTTAGCCTTTCAGCACTCAGGTGGTAGGCATGTGGAGTGCTAGGGTTTCCAAGCTTATATGGGACTTCATTAAAAAAAACAAGAAACACTTGTAGTGAATGGGTTTTGATTCATGATGCTTCCTTGGCAAGCTTCCTTTGCAACCAAATTTCTTATTCCAGTGAAGAAGTTGTTGTTACACCATTTGTGCAGTTCATGCTGATTGAAACCATTGAACTTATGTGACTATGAATTTTATTTGCGCATTTCATCCTTTGGTTTCCTGACCTAGGTAAGGCAGGCAATTAGATAGGAGTGTTTGTGAAGGTGTCCCTACAGAACATCAGCCTATGTAAATGGATGGTAGTTACAACCTAGCATCTCGTGCTGCAAGAGCGTAAAGTCCTTTGCTTGTGTGATTCTTGTCTGTTGCTTGGATAACCTTCATGCCATCAATCAAAGGAGAACAATGAGCCAAGCTGTGCAAAAGGGCATAAGAATTAGGAGCAGGAATAGGCCATTCAGTCTCACACCAGTTCCACCATTCAGTTAGACCATGGTTGCACTTTCACCTCAGGACCATTTTCCTACACGAACCCCATATCTATTGATTCCCATAATACCTAAAAATCAATATCTGTCATGAATATACTCAGCAACAGAGCCTTCACAACTGTCTTGGGGAGATTAGTTTGGGTGAAGAAATTTCTTCTTATAAGCATCCTCAATGGCCAACTCCTCATTTTGGGCCTCTGACCCCCGGTTCCAGACATCCAGCCAGGGGCTGTTATTGCTGCAGAACAGCTGGAGTGTATGGAGCTCTGACCCAAATGAACTGCCACTCAAGCAGAGAAATTCCTTGTCCCCCAAAGTCATCCCAAGAGGAAGTGTGGCCCCAAAAGATGGCAGACAGCTTGTGACTGGCTAATTATGAATGGTTTAGCTGGTTGCATGGTAAGGAACATTTGAGTGTTAAGGATGAGAGCTGTAATGAGTGCAGCTTCCAAGTGAATGTAGACTGAGGAAAGCCACAGTAACAGAAAATTCCCACATATGGCCTTCCTGCTCCTGTGGGTTATTGGGCTAGTCGGCAAGAAAACAAGAAAATGGAACCAGGAATAGGCTATCTGGCCTCTCAAAGTCTGCCTTCTCATTCAACATGATCATGGACGAACTGCCCCTGGCCACAACTCTCCTTGATTCCATAGGCTCTTATGGAGCAGAGGGCATCAAAGGCTTCCCTAATGCAGCAGTGATCAACAATTTGTGACGTGCCATCTATCAGCAGCCATGGGCTAAACTGATTTTAAAGCGAGGAAGTTGTGACTGAGTGTGACCTTGACTTCCACTGTAAGATCCCAGCACATTTCTGAGGTTCTATAAGGTCGCTAACCTTAGTCACGGCTAACATGTGGATACACAGCTTTCAATATTTATTGTTCTTCAAAGAATAGATAAGAGCATAGTTTCTTTTGAATATGAGTTGCAAGAGTCTTGGGTGCTGAACTCTCAAGTCTCTTGCAACATGATTTCCATGGGTTCTTGAGAGGTCTCTGCTGCATACCTATTGTATGTCATCTAGGGAAAGAAGTGGTAACTCCAGGTCCAGTCTAAGTCAATTTTAGTTGCATCAAAATGTTTGAAGATGAATGAGGAGTCAGTTTTCAGGATGATCAGTGTAGAGTGTTAACAGTGTAGCGAGTGCGATGTGGAAATAGTGGTGTGCAGTAGTCTGGCTGAGTGTGATTGGCCCTTTAATTAATGTTCTGATTATTAGTAAATGTTAGTAAATTCTAGGTGTTCTGCAAAAGAATAGCAATTGTGGTTAGTCAGACCAAAGTGGTTGAAAACCTTATCGACAGGGAACTTTGGATATTGCACTCCTTTGGCAGAATTTCATGCAGGACAAAAACGTGTGAAAATCTCACCATAAAATGAAGAGACCACATTACCTGCAGACACTAACATGCCCAGAAACAGGCAAAAATTTATTTCACTCTACCTTAATATGATGTTCAATAGCTCAATATTTTTCCTGCCTTAGACAAATTTCTAACTTAAGAAAAAAATCTCCTCAGATTTTTGCACAATAGAGAGAAAAGTATTTTGTTACCATTTCAAGATTTTTGTCCATTTTTCCATGAGATATTCAAGAAGAACATATATTTAAACATTAGGTTTGCATTAAAGTGAAGGAATAGATAGCTTTTGTTAACACAAGAGCAGCCTGGCAGATCGAACTGCCTGTTGGAGTATTGTCAATTGTTTGCTCGAAATACAGTGGAGTAGGTGCGAGGGTGGGGAATGTTGTCAAATTATGTCTGTAAACACTCTGGGCTCACTGTGTTGGGATAACATTCATGTGTCCTGGAATGCTCCCAGTGTGCTGAGTCGGAGACCTCACAGGAAAGACGCCACAGCTTCCAACTGGTACAGACACAGACAACTGTCTGGTGTGCGTACACTAATTGGAGCCGACAGCCTGAACGTCTGTGGGTTGGATGTGCAGGGGCAGGCACGAGGATGAGTGAGAAGGTGCAGTCTGGCTGGGCTGTTGTGGGGGGGGGGGGTTCTGGGGGGAGTGTGGGAGGTTGAGCCCAGATGACCCGATGTGTTGGGGAGTGGACACTGGGTAAACTGGGATGTGGGAAACAACAGGTGAGCAGGCTTAGCTCTGGCTGGTGACCCAAAGTTCAACCTGAGTTCCTAGGAAGTCTGGTGATTTTCAGAAATATGAAGCTCCCAAGTATGGAGATAATGAGAGGACAAATGTGTCTTTGGGTACTAGGGTAAAACATGTGCAACAATATCACCTAAACCAGTGCATTTTCATTTCTTGTGCTCTCAGAAATATAAGAGCCCATCAAATTTTTAGCATAATTATTTGGTGTCTATTTACACAGAGTGAAAATGCATGAAATAGCAAACAAAAATTTACTAGAACTTACCCATACTTGAGAGTCACAGGTATAAAACCTCCTGCATCCTTTTCCAATGTGTTTAGGGTCCTCAGCAGTAGGATAGCAGGTGTACTGCCTGTTTATAAGCAGGCAGCACCCCGGCAATCACTAGTTGCCTCAGAGGGTTTTCTGCTGAAGAAATGTGAGTGAAATCAAGGATCTGGGTCCCTAGTCCAAGATATCGGCAGTCAATTATCAGAAACCCAGGACAAATCCAGAGTTCTCAGGTGTAAAAATATTTTCATTCTAGAAACAATTGGAGCAAAATTTGAAAGAACATGCATGTGGGATTTTTATGCTGTTTTGAAGTTCTACAAGCAGGCACCCAGACAGCAAAAACTCACGAATAGAAATTTGTTCACACGTCGGCAAACAAAGCTGGCTCTGTACTTTTGAAAGCGGGGTTAACCCAAAGTAGGGGAGTTTTGTGCATGTTTCTGGATACTGTCACACTCCTCACCATATTTATGCCCTCAGTTTTGGCAGGTTTTACACTCTCCCTGGATATTCTTTTTTTCCCAGTGTAAAATTCACCCAGATGCATGGTACGCAAAATTCATCTGCTGTTGGATTTTCAATTTCACGGGTCTGAGAAACAACAGACAAGAAATGGGACCTATATGTGCCTAGAAAGCAGATATAGATTTACATAAAAGCTGTTCTACATATACTTTAATGCAATAGCATCCTCTTCCTGTTGAAATTCCACCCCTCATAAAATGGGACTGTGCACTTTCACTTGCAGTTCAGCCTAGCATAGCTGAAATTTTTCCAGTGCTATTCACACATGTAATGACATAATTGACATACGTGATGCTCATCTCTGCCTTAGTAGAAACTGAAGTAATACTGTGCAACCTACCGTCTTTATTTCTAACTCCTAATAAACTAGGAGGGACTGAGTTATGGAGAGAGGTTGAGCAGGCTGGGGATTTATTCACTGGACCGCAGGAAAATGAGAGGTGATCTTACAGAGGTGTATAAAATCACGAGGGGCATAGTTAGGATGAATACGCACAGTCTTTTTCCCAGGGCTGGGGAATCAAGAACTAGAGGACATAGGTTTAGGGTGACAGGGGAGAGATTTAACAGGAACCTGTGGGGCAACTTTTTCACCCAGAGGGTGGTCCTTATATGGAACCAGCAGCCAGAGGAAGTGATTGAGCCAGGTACAATAACAGCATTTAAAAGGCACTTGGACAGATACATGGATAGGAAGGGTTGAGAGGGATGTGGGCCAACTGCAGGCGAACGGGACTAGTTTAGATGGATGTCTTGATTAGCATGGACCAGTTGGGCTGAAGGACCTGTTTCCATGCTGTATTACTCTATGACTCTCTATGACTCTAAAACAAGGAGAATTCCCTCACTGAGCCTTAAGGAGATGTGAATTAAAGGGTGTAGCTGTTTGCATCTGTCTGCCTAATGCATAATTCACACATCATTGCTGAGTTTCACATTACTTATTGCAGCTAAACAAAACAGAGATGACTGCTGCAGTCATAGTGGCTCTGAGGACAATGGGCTGCCTATGCTGCGACTGCTCTTCTGCTGTACTTTATCTCAGTGACATGCTGGGAGCCAGGGTCCATGTGGAAGATTGTTCCCTGGGCCATACTGGTGCAAAGGCAGGCAGCCAGCGATCTCATGGCAAGGGAAGATTTACCCTACTACTTTTCCCAGTGGAAAAATTTCTTTGTAATTTATACATAAAGAAAAGATTGTCTTCAAATCAGATAATGTCAAACAGCAAATCAGATAATGTCAGAACCCAGATCTGACATGGAAACAATTGTGGATGGAAGCAGTAGGTTGATTTTTTTTCAACTGGTAAGTTTCTGAAAATACTTTTAATACATTACTTGCATATCTCCTGTGGCATTGCTCGAAGTGAGTCAGAGGGTATGTTGTTACAAATTCAGTCCTTCCTTCTTGAGAATAATAACATAAGTCACTTATGTAAGTGACCTGAGAATCTTACTTTAGTAGGAGTTGAATTGAACTTACCCAGCTCTCTATGTATAATAGAGCAACTCAAAAAATTAACTATAAGTTAAACGTGAATGGTAATACGTAAAATAAAGTGAGATAGGAGGCACTGGAACCCAAAGAAAACTTAGCTGCTCTATACCGTATCCATGTGGATTCAGCTGATTTGTTTAATAGTGGATTTGCCAGGCCCAATATTCTGTGATCTAGTCAATCTTTGTGGGGAGTTTTGATCTCAGGTTGAGAGCTCAAACACTCCTGCTTATACAAAGTAGTTTTGAAGAAGCCTTCATTTTACTGATCTACAGCCTCCACTAAAGACTTGGAACATATGCCTTGAGGTATCTTTCAGCAACAGTAACTTATTTGTCTAACTATACTGATTCTGAGTCATTCAAATGCTTTTCCCAATGAAAACTTAACATCATTTTTTTTCTTTTTTAGGTGCTCTGAGTTTTACAGCAGGTTCTTTTAGAGTGAGTATGGAACATGTTTTGAGTTTGCTAAGAAAGACAAAAAAGTAAAGTGAGAAATGTGATTTTTGCCAGGAACATCTGTGGGAAGAGAAAGTTTGTGTGTGGTCCATCAGTTCTCTGATCCTGTCTGAGAACTGATTTAAAATCTATTGCTGTTGGCATGTTTGTTCTGTTGCGAATGCATTAATAAATTACTTGAACTCTTTATTCAGCTTAAAGTTTCTGTAATTCAAGCCTCGTGAATTTGATTGGCATCGCTTTCTCTCTATTAAGACCAAAGATCTTTAAAAAAAACATCTTGAGGCTATTGCTCAGTTTAAAAAATATTTCTTCCGTTTGCTTTATTTATTATTGATTTTCTATCCTTGTTATCACTCTGACTGAAAGTGAGAATAAGTGAAAGAGAGCAGCGAAATGCAAAATAAGCTCAACACCCAGTGTTACCAGACTAAATACCCCACAAGAGCCATGTCAAGGAGAGAAAATTTTTTTCAGCTACCTCAGTAGCCAGGTCTTTTACATCATAGAATCTTAGAATGCTACAACAAACAGAGGCCCTTTGGCCCATTGTGGCTGTGCTGGCATTTTGATAGAGCCAGCCAATTAATCCCACTTCCTTGCACTTTCCCTGTAGCTCTGTATTTTTTTTCTTCCAAGTACTTATTCAATTATCTTTTGAGTGTTACTGTTGGATCTGGCTCTAAAAAAAATGCCTGCTCAAGTACTTTTACCAATCACTTTAAAACTGCTTTCTCTTTTTACTGACAATTCTGACCTTATTTATCAAAGTCATTTAAATTTGAACAAATGTCTCAAATCTTCTGTTAACCTGCTATCCTCTAAGGGGAACAACCCCAGCTTCTCCATCCTCTCCACATAATTGCAATCTCTCATCCCTGATGCCATTCTAGTGTGCCTCTTTTGAACTCTCTCAGTGGCCTTGAACTTCTGCCTGACATGAGGTACCAAGAACTGAACATATCCTAGCCAAGGCCTAAATAGTGTCTTGGTATAATTTCCTTGTTTTTGTACTCAGTTCCTCAGTTATTAAATCAAAGATTCCATATTCTTTGTATAGTTTTCTTAACACATCTGTCACATTGAAACATTTATGTATATTCAACCCCAGGTTTTTCTGCTCCAGCACCATATTAAAAAAAAGTAACCTTAAGTGTATCCTATCATTTATTCTTCCTATCAAGTGTTTCTGCAGTTTTCTGCATTAAATTTTGTCTGCCATCTATCTAACTCCTCCAGAAGTCTGTTACTGTCTTTCTTCTTGTTTACTATTCCAAGCTTCACTTCACCTGTAAATTTTGAAAAAAAGTTCCATACATCCAAATCCAGTTATTAACAAATATCAAATGAGCAACCCCTGGGGAACTCTGCTATTCACTTCCCTCTGCCATTCACCTTCCATTTAATGACAGTTATGTATCCTGGCTGCTACTTTCTCTTTCATTTCTGTGGGATTTAAATTTGACAACAGTCATGGGCTTGAACAGCTTGGAGTGTATCATCAGTGGGCTATGGGTATTCTTAGGAACATAAGAGGACAGAGCATTGCAAGTCACGTGTCTCCAGTGCCAATGCCTGAATATATTCATGCAGATTATCTCTGAAAAGTGAGATAATTTATACTGCTGAGCTACTTTTACTGCCCTCTATACATTAGCAAACAATATTTATAGGCTGTATTTCCCTTTGGTAATTATAGTAAAGGTGGGCACAATACTAGTTATCAGCCAGGATCTTATGCAGTAGACTTTCACATCTTACGTTGGCTAAGGTGAAACACATAGCCCAAGAAACACAAAGATACCAAATTGAGCAAAGTATTTTTAAGCTGTTGAACACAGAATGGAAAACAGCGACCTGAGTCACCAAAGTCTGGTTGCACTATACTGCTTCAAGCAGATTTAAAATGCCAATCGATTGTCTTTTCATCATAATGACAATTGCAAGACCCGTAATGTTACTGTGTTTAAATTCTCTCCACCAGTTATCATCACCTACAAAGAAAATTTCTTGACTAGAAGTTAGAATGCAAACATTGCCTCTTCAGTGCTGCAAACATGAAAACTGAAGTTCCTGGAGTACACTATGCCAGTGACAGCTTCTGTGTTGAACTGTACAATCAGAAATTCTGCTGGGTCTGCCAGTGCATCTGAACTGCTTTCCAAGTTGGGTGCATGTGTAATTACTTCATCCATTATGCAGTGCAGTCTCACAATATTGCCACTTCCTCTGGCAGCGCATTCCAGATATCAGCTATTCTCTATGTAAAAATCTTACCCCTCAGATCCCCTTTGAAACTCATTCCTCACACTTTAAACCAATGCCCTCTTGGTTTTGATACCTCTATCAAAGGAAAATGATTTTGACTATCTCTGCTATCTATACCTTTCCATCTCATATACTTGTTTCAGGTTACCACTCAGTCTTCTGCACTCCAGGGAAGACAAGCCCAGCCTGTCCAATCTCTCCTCATGACTCAAGTCCTCCAATCCAGGCAACATCTTGGTGAACCTCCTTTGCACTCTTTCCAGTGCAATTGCATCCTCCCTATAATGTGGCGACAAGAACTGCAGACAATACTGCAAGTGCGGCCTCACCAGTGTTTTGTAACTTCATAACTCTTATATTCTATGCCCGACCTAAGCCTGCCATATGCCTTCTTCACCACTCTCTCTACCTTACAGGGAACGATGGACTTGAACCCCTAGGTCTCTCTCTGCTCATCAATATGCCTTTGTGCCCTACCATTTATTGTAAATGTCCTATCCCTATTTGACCTCCTCACACTTGTCAGGAATAAGTTCCATCTGCCAGTGCTCTGGCCAACTTTCCAACTGATCTATATCCTGCTGTAGCCTAAGATAACTTATTGCACTGAACACAACACCACTAACTTTCATGTCATTCACAAATTTACGAATCATGCCTCCTACATTCACATCCACATCATTCATATATATCGCAAATAAGGGTCTCAGCACCAATCTCTGTGGTACACCACTAGTCACGGGCTTCCACTCAGACAAAAAATCCTTCCACCACAACACTCTGCCTCCTATCGTCAAGCCAATTTTGGATCCAATTAGCCAGCTTGCCTTGGATCCCATATGCCTTAATCTTCTGGACCAGCCTACCATGCGGGACCTTGTTGAATGCTTTACTAAAGACCACATAGACAACGTCTATCACCTTGCCTTCATCAATCATCTTAGTTACTTCCACAAGAAAATCAATCAAATTAGTGAGACATGATTCCCACCTCACAAAGCCATGCTGACTATCCCCAATCAGCCCGTCTTTCCAAATTTACATAAATCCCATTCCTTAGAATTTTCTCCAATAATTTCCCTACCATTGATGTAAGGCTGACCGGCCTGTAGTTGCCTGTTGCCTGACTTACCCCTGCTGCCCCATCTTACATTAAGGAAAAACATTAGCTTCTGAGTGGGACCTGATGGCCAGGCACCAGAGGCAGTGCAGATGTGGCCAAGGACCCTGCGGGAGGATACATGTTTGTAGACTATTACCTCCCACCCTGAACCCTCGTCCTCAATTAAAGTCTAAGGACCCCTTTACTATCTGGACTTTTCAAAGAAAAGATGTTTTCAGAGGCTAAGATTTTTGAATTCATTCTTGAAAAATCTGCACCCTTCTGTGGACAGACTTCTAGCTCTGCACTTTATGCTCTTCAAAGTCAGAGTCAGTAACACAAAGTCAGTAAGTTAGCCAAAAGCAGCTAATCTTAGCTAAATCTGTCAGTTTGCTGCTAAATGCAGCATTAAGTGTGTCATTGGCTGACTGGCAGAAGGCAAAGAGTGGGAATAAAGGGGGCCTTTTCTGGTTGGCTGCCAGTGACTAGTGGTGTTCCGCAGGGGTCAGTGTTGGGTCTGCTACTTTTCACGTTATATGTCAATGATGTGGATGTCAGAATTGATGGCATTGTGGCCAAGTTTGTGGATGGTACAAAGATAGGTGGAGGGGCAGGTAGTGTTGAGGAAGCAGGGAGTCTGCCAAAGGACTTGGGCAGGTTAGGAGAATGGGCAAAGAAGTGGCAGATGAAATACAGCATAGGGCAATGTACAGTCATGCACTTTGGTAGAAGGAATAAAGGCATAGGCTATTTTCTAAATGGGGAGAGAATTCAGAAATCGGAGGTGCAAAGGGACATGGGAGTCCTAGTGCGGGATTCCCTAAAGGTTAACTTGCAGATTGAGTCAGTAGTAAGGAAGGCAAATGCAATGTTAGCATTCTTTTCCAGAGGACTAGAATATAAAAGCAAGGATGTAATGCTGAGGCTTTATAAGGCGTTAGTCAGACCACATTTGGAGTATTGTGAGCAGTTTTGAGCTGCACATACGTAAAGAATGATGTGCTGGCTTTGGAGATGGTCCAGAGGAGGTTTACGTGAATGATCCCAGGGATTAAAGGGTTAATGTATTAGGAGCGTTTGATGGTTCTGCACTCGTACTCGCTGGAGTTGAGAAGAATGAGAGGGGATCTCATTGAAACCTACCAAAGACTGAAAGGCCTGGATAGAGTGGATGTGGAGAGGATGTTTCCAGTAGTGGGAGAGTCTAGGACCAGAGGGCACAGCCTCAGAATAAAAGGACGTCCCTTTAGAACAGAAGTGAGGAGGAATTTCTTTAGCCAGACGGTGGTGAATCTGTGGAATTCATTGCCACAGACGGCTGTGGAGGCCAAGTCATTGGGTATATTTAAAGTGGAAGTTGATAGGTTCTTGATTAGTAAGGGCGCCAAAGATTAAGGGGAAAAGGCAGGAGAATGAGGTTAAGGGGGAAAAATAAATCAGCCATGATTCAATGGCAGAGCAGACTTGATGGGCCAAATGCCCTAATTCTGCTCCTATGTCTTATAGTCTTATAGTCTTAATTATTTTCTCTACTCAAGGAAAAGGAAAAGAGATTCCTCTTCTTTTCCTTCAACAGAGGGCACGAAGCTACGCAGGAGTGTGAATTTACTAACATTGCAGCAGTCCCCAAGGTTCAGAGAATGAGATACTTCTCCAGGCTTCCCTTCAGAATTATATGGACTGCCAATCCTGAACACTGTAGTCAGATAATGCACTGGAGGAAAAGGATGAAGTCAAGGAGGAATAGGGGGAAGTTCAGAGTGATTATTATTTGGCACAATAAGTACCAGTGAATGAGGGTAATGGGAGGCGCTCTAGGAGGGAGACCCTCTCTGGACATGCAGTTAAGAATGTCTTAATTGCCCACTACACAGGTTCCTTGAGCACATCGATGGAACTACAGAGATGCCCACAATACTGCAGGCATTTATTCTCAGAAACTGAAAATCCAAAAAACTGCAGATGCTGAAAATCTGAGGCAAAAATAGAAAATGCTGGAAAACCTCAGCAAGTCAAGCAGCATCTGCAGAAAGAGGAACAGTCGATGTTTCAGGTCTCGACCCTGTGTTGGATCACAAAGGAGAATTATGAGATGTCTGTGCAGCATGGTCATCAAGTCCAATGGACCTCATGTACTGAGCCAAAGCAAACTGCTTAATAGTGTGATCTGACAAATACTCAGGAACAAGGCACAAGGCTGGTCACAGCCAGTGAGGAGTTCTTGATAAGGTTGGAGGGCATAGCTTCAAGTTGAGAGGGGGAAAGTTTAAAGGACATTTATGAGTCAATCTTTTTTTTACACAGAGAGTGGTGGGTGCCTGGAACGTGCTGCCTGGGATAGTGGTGGATGCAGATATGATAGCAACTTTTAAGAAGCATTTAGACAGGCACATGTACAGGTAGGGAATGAAAGGATATTGACCATGTGCAGACAAATGGGATTAATTTGGCATCATTGTCAGCACAGACACTGTGGGCCAAAGGGCCTGTTCCCGTGCTATACTGTTCAATATTCTATGTTGTGGATGTAGGATTGATGATATATGTCTATCACTATGGAATATAGCTTAGATAAAACGGCCTGTTCCTGTGTTGTACCTATGTTCTAATGCGTATATTATTATTTCGGCCCTGATGGAAAAATAATCCCTGAAAGATGAAAGCAAGCAGGTAACTAATTCAATATAAATTTCTATATATTACCTGAGTTCATTAAATCTACCAAGAGAATTGATGAGGGCAGGCAGTAGATGTTGTCTACATGGTCTTTAGCAAGGACTTTGACAAGGTCCCATATGGTAGTCTGGTCTGGAAGTTTAGATCACATGGGATCCAGGGTGAGCTAGCCAATTGGATGCAAAATTGGCTTGGTGGAAGGAGTCAGAGTGTAGTCATGAAGGGTTGTTTTTCAGTTTGGAGGCCTGTGACCGGTGGTGTGCCACAGAGATTGCTGCTGGGTTCCCTCTTGTATGTCGTATATATTAACAATTTGGATGAGAATGTGGTGGCATGATTAGTAAGGTTGCAGGTAACACCAAAATTGGTGGTGTGGTGGACAATAAAGTAGGTTGTATAAGGTTACAACTGGATCTAAATCAACTGGGGAAGTGGGCCAAGGAATGACAGATGGAAATTAACACAGACAAGTGTGAAGTGATGCATTTCAGGAAGTTAAACCAGGGCAAGACATTCACAGTGAATGGCAGAGCCCTGGGGAGTGTTGTAGAACAAAAAGACCTAGAGATACAACTACATAATTCCCTTAAAACTGTGATGCAGTTTGATAGGGTGATGGAGAAGATCAATGGCATGCTTGCCTTCATCAGTCAGGGCACTGAGTACAAGAGTTTGAATGTCATGTTACAGCTGTACAAGACGTTGGTGAGACTGTGCTTGGAGTGCTGAGTGTGGTTCTGGTCGCCATACTATGGGAAGGATGTGATTAAGCTGGAAAAGGTGCAGAAAAGATTCACAAGGATGTTGCCAGGACTGGAGAGCTTGAGAGACTAGATAGGCTGGGACTGTTTTCCCTAGAGTGAAGGAGGCTAAGGGGTGACCTTATAGAGGTTTATAAGATCATGAGGATCATAAGGTGAATGGTCACTGATTTTCTCCCTGGGTAGGGGAGTCTAAATCTCAAGGGCATAGGTTGAAGGTGAGAGGGGAAAAAATTAAAGGGGAACTAATGGATAAGTTTTTCACAGAGAGTGTTGGCTATATGGAACAAGCTGCCAGAGGAAGTGGTAGAAGTGGATACAATTACAATGCTTAAAAGACATTTGGATAGGTAGATGAATAGGAAATGTTTAGAGGGGTATGGACCAAATGCAGGCAAATGGACTAGCTCAGGTAAGCACCTTGGTTGCTGCGGATGAGTTGGGCTGAAGGGCCTGTTTCCATGCTGTATAACTCTATAACTTTAATATTTAATCATTTCCTAAAAAGGAATGATGTCAGTAATGGTGAAGATATGTCTGGATATATTATGTGTGTTATTGTATCAATCCTGAACGCACATTATACAATTCCTCCTTCTACTGTTTCAGCAAAATCACCAACCATTAATTTTAATAGGTCAATGCCTCACTTAAAATAGCAGATGGAGAAATATAATTTCTTAAACATTTACAGTAATATTTTACCTATGGATGTATATGTTTTAATTTGTACCTCTCCTTAAAAGTGAAAGTATAACAAAACCATTTTCCTGTATAAGTCCTACGGTATATAGATGTATGGGACAGGTGTGCTATCAGGTGTGCTACTTTGTGCTGAACCTTTTCCAAACTCACTTGTAAAATGTTACTTTCATACAGTGCTAAATATGATGTAGTTTCCAATATGCATATGCTTTTATATCCAACATTTTGAGCTAAGGTATTTACTAAAGCTAAAAAAGCAAGACATTGTGCCATTAAGAGGATGACTGTGAGTACTGTCATTATGATTCACTGCTAGTTTTGATCCCTTTCAGTTCGAAATGTTACTTGTCACTGGAAAATGAAGGGAAGATAACAAATGCTTTCACAATGATATATTGAAAAAGACCACAGATAAGTGACCTTTACATTGATTAGTGATGCTGAAATTAGCTTAGTTCTCCAAATCATTGTTTCAACATGTTGGCCCAGAATTTCTGTTGTGAGCTCCCAGTATAATTAGAAAGCATCAAAGGCCAGAGTAAATCAAAATGAAGCAGCAGGAATGTGCCTGTGCCATACAATTCTTGAGGGCACATGTTTCAGATGGAACCTCTATCTACTCCAAGTATCAGAGGAGGAAAGGAGTTAATTCCCAGATCTCCAGGCTTAACTCTATTGAGCAACCCGAACACTGGTGGAAGCTTTGCATTTAGGTCATCTCAGGGAGGAAACCGTAGCTCATGAGAGTTACCCAACCAGAATCTTGGCTTGCACGGTCACAGAAAATGCTGGGTTATTTCCACATCAGCTCCCTGATCTGCTTAAATGATTCCTACAGCACAGAAAAGGGTAATTGCCCAAACACAAGCTGCCTTTTACCCTTCTTCATCTAACCAATCAACATATCCCTATGCTTCTTCCTCTATCATGTGATCATCCAGCTTCCACTTGAATGTGTCTGTGCTCATCACCACAACTAACCCTTATGGTAATGAGTTCCATTTTCAAACCAGTAAAGATTCTTTTTAATCTCTTGTTTGATCTATTAGAATAGATAGAGTCTGGTTTTAGTCTCTCCCACAAGTAGAAATATCTTCTCTACTTTATCCTAACAAACTTTTGCATAACCTTAAAAATCTCTGTCAGATTACTTCTTCAAGAAACCAGCCCCAGCCTGCTCAATCCTTACAGAATGAAGTAACTTCTCAAGTACACTTTTGGAAAATCTTCTTTGAAACTTTTCCCGTGCCACCATATTTTTATAATATGGAGACCAGATTGATTCAAAATACTCCAACTGTGGGCCACACAAGGTCCACAAGTTTAATGTACCTCCTCTGTTTTTAACCCTATCCCTCTAGAAATGTATCCCAGTGACACGTTTTCTCTTTAAAGTCTTTATTAATCTGTGCTGTTATTTTAGTTGAATCAGTATCTCCAGATATCTCTTATCCTTTACCGCCATATAGACTTAGGAGTAGAAGCTCAATGAAATCAGAGGAACTAAATTTTTAAAGTTAAATGCAGTGTGCATTCACTATTATATCCCACATATGGCACTATGGGTCAATTTCTACCCTTTTTACCATTCTTACCACCATACATAACGGGTGCTTATTATTTTAAGTGCTACTCCTTCTTAGTAGTTTCCATCCAGCTGCTCCTCCTTACTTTCCCCAACCACTTCCTGTTGCGAGCACCCTTGGTCAACAGTAGTGTGATGAGTCAGTCAGTCGAAGGACAAACACTTTCAATCCTTACCTGTTTTAACTAAAATGTGCTATGAATTTATTTTTTTAGTCATAACCAAGAGAACATTGGTATATATACTGGGATTTGTACACAATATTAAGGAAATGTTGCACTGTCAGGTGTGCAGTTCTCCAAATCAGACACCAAACCCAAGACCTCAGGTGCTCTTCAAGTAGTAAACTGCAAATACTCCAAGTGCCCCTCGTCAAAAACAAGATGAGGAAACAGATTAACTTGTCACTGATCTTAGTTGCTGTTCCCACTTTGTACAAAATGACTGCCACACTTGCCACATTAGCAGCAGTGATTTCAGAACTAATTTATTGGACATAAATTGCTTTGAAGGATAAAACAAAGTGCAATTTAAATGCAATCTCTTTGTTTCTTTCTCTTGTTACTCATCATGTTCTCTACCCTGTTATGGACTGGACCTATCAGCCAGCAGTTTAGTATAATTTATATTTCCATTCATGAGGCTAACCAAAGCTAGCTTGCAATTTCATCACCCATGATGTACTGGCTCTGCCTGACTTGTAGAAATATAAATCATATTACATGGTTGGCCACAAGATATCCCTTATATTTACTGAAAGCATTTTGATATTTCCTGCACATGAAGAACACTATAAAATTGCAAGTTGTTATTGAAATGCTTAGAAACTTGAGTGATTTCCACAGCTCATTTTAAACAATTCTCCAGCTTCAAGCAAATGCTGTGACTTACATGTATAAAACCAAATCTGAGTGAAAACTCTCATCAGTATTATAACAATGCACTGGAGTTTTCCCTTCTATGAATGAATGTTGCCAATAGAAATATACTGAACATTTCAAACAGAAGAATCCATTAAAAATTATGGCAATCACCAAGACCACAATTCTGATGGTCAGGCAAGGAGCAAGCCCACAATGACGTTAATGTTAGTGTGGTATTTTTCATGGCTGAGCCATGTAAAGGCTACAAGCACCTCCCATGGAAAAACATTGGGTCATGTGAATGCCCAAGACGAAAAGGCTGTGGCTCATGTGGGTGGAAAAGATGAGGGTCTTTTGTTTTGCTATTATGAAGCGTCCTAGATTCAGAAGCATATGTTTGTCTTAGATGCAAGGGATCAACAACTCTCATTGGGGTTCCATCCAGGCACTGACATCAGAGAGTGAAGAGGTGAAGTTGGTTATGTTAAAGGGAATTTACTGTAGAGGGAATTATCAATAGTACATCAGTAGTTTTAATTGAAAATATGATGATCAGTGTATTCATGATACAATTGCAAGCTGGTTAGTTTTGGGACAAGAAGTGTATACTGAGAATATTTCAAGCACTTTTCATAGAGGCTGAGTAAACGTGCAGGAGGACCTCTTTGGGTTCTGGGGAGGAAGACCATTGGGTTGCAAGTAAAGACAGAATCACAGAATGGTTACAGTCAACAAATAGTCTGTACCAGCTCTATATAAGTACAATCCAACTAGTCCAATGCCTACCCTCTCCCCAGAGCCCTATAAATTATTTCCTTACAGATGGGCCTACTCACCTACTATGATGGGCCAGACCTGTTTGACTGCATAGATGGGCATTAATTGCATTGAGTTTCTTGAGCTCAGGGGCTATGTGTTTCAGGGCATTGCAGCATTGGGCAGTGACAAGATCCCAAGGTCACACAAGCTAGTGGGGTGCGCTGGCTCACCCAAGAAATTTACTGGTTTGGTGGGTACCAGAAGAGCCACAATATCTAGAACTCACAGGCATGGCACAACTTGGCAGCCTAGTATTGGAGAAGATGGGCAAACGTTTGCCTGGGGAGGAATATACGGTGAAGGCTGTCTCCATGGAAGTAAGTCTGGTGATTGCATTATGCTTTAGCATTGGGACAGATGGAATCTGAGGTGAGCCCATATGAAGACAAGTGGAGGCTTGGGCCAGAAGTTGAGAGAAACAAATGACCACAAGATTTTCTTGAGAGGAGTGAAGCCAGAAATTGGAACTGCAAAATATATATAGGAAGGTAATCTTAGGATGCGGGTACAGTGGTAATGCAGTGGTTGTTACCGGATTAGAGTCATAGAGTCATACAGCATGGAAACAGGCCTTTTGGCCTAACTGGTCCATGTGGGCCAAGATGCCCACCTAAACTAGTCCCATTTGCTCTCATTTGTCCCACATCCCTCTAAAACTCTCCTGTCTGAGTACCTTTTAAATTTTGTTATTATACCTGCCTCAACCACTTCCTCTGGCAGCTCATTCCATATACGGACCACCCTCTGGATGAAAATGTTGCCCTTCAGGTTCCTATTAAATCTCTCCCCTCTCACCTTAAACCTATGCCCCCTAGTTCTTGATTCCCCAACCCTGGGAAAAAGACTAGTAATTAAAAGACCCAAGTGTATACCCCACCATGGCAGCTGTGCCACTTGAATTCAATTAATGATCTGGAATCTGGAATTTGCAACAACTAGTCGTGCTAATGATCACCACAAAAATTACTGGTTTAGTTGTAAAAACCCATCTGGCCACTGATGTCATTTGGGAGAGGATATTGGCCACATATATAGGCTTGGTCTATACGTGACTTCAGGGACATTCTTAAAGATGGTCTCTGAAATGGCCTAGCAAGCTATTTAGTTGTCACTTCCTTTTTTAAATGCTGGCCTTCCCAGTGATGCCCAGATCCTGAAAAATTAACAAATAAAAGGAAAGATGATACCCATATGTGCAAGGTTGTGTGTAAGCTGGGAATATCAATGAAGCATATACCTTCAGGGGATAGGAAAAAAATGTAAAGGTGTTTCTCTAAACATGGGAGATTTTTGGTATTGGTTGAATGAGTGTCCACCAGAAGAGCTGCAAACATGTTTACTTTGACGTATGAGCATCAAGAACATTCTATGTTAGAAATTGTCATTATTGCGTTTGTGATACTTGAAAATGTTTTCAGACATAAAGGGTAGTTACAAATACTGCAGTAGTTAACGGGTGTATTGGTCAATGTTAATTTAGTTCATATTGTAGTGTTGGAGTTGAAAAGATTAGAAAATGGATAGATTTATAGTTCATGATTGTGTAATTCTAATTAACTGTATAATTTTATATTTCCATTCATGAGGCTAACCAAACTTAACTTGCAATTCCATCACCTATGATGTAGTGGATCTGCCTCAGTTGTAGAAATATAAATCATATCACATAAATCAGCTGTATATAAATAGTGATAGAATAATGTATTATATGTAGATAGCTTTTGTTGTTATGATTTTAAAAATTAGTATGGTATGCACTTGGTATACATATAGCTTTAAGAACCATGTGCATTGTGTGGTATGACTTTTGATATACTGTGTCAACCACAATTTGTTAGTTGAATGTTGTTATTTTGTTCACTATCAATACAGGATACTTGGTTAGAAGTTCTCCCCTGGCTACTTGCCTTAATAAACAGCAATATAGAAGAATCTATTGATGTTATGGGGATAAACAGAATTTTCAACAATTGTGGAGTCAAGGATTGTGGGAACCAGGCAGGAAAGTGGAACTGAGGACATGATCAGATCAGGCAGGATTTTATTGAATGGCAGAACAGGCTTGAGGGACCATCTGGCTCACTCCTGCTTCTGTTTTTTATGTTCTTATATCACCGATTTGTCCAGAAGGTTTGAAGACAGAAAAATGCCTTTCAGTTTCTTCCACACCACACTTTGCAATCATCTGCAACTGGAAAAAATTAGACAAAAAAACTGAACACTTATAGAATCATAGTGCAAGCCAGAAAAAAGTCAACACACAGCTAACCTACAAGTAGTGCATAATTCCCTTAAATAGCATTGGTGAAAGGTTCTTCCTTCTGCCAAATGGATGTTCAGCCATGCAAGATTAAAAGAGTGAGCTGGAGCACCGAGCTCAAAATGACATTGCTGGTACCAAATTAGCATTGCATGCTAATTCATATCATGACTTCATGACTTCATGACTTCTGCCAAATGTTCAACGTAAGCATGCAAATACTTTCGCCAATGAGGTAGTGAGGAACTACATCTTTGCTCACCAGCTGCAGATACCACATTAGTGTCCAAATGGCACCAATAGGGCTCAAATAACAGGAGCTTACAATCCAAATTTTGCACTCAGCAGCTCCCTGAGAGCCTCAACAGAAAGTCAGTTTATGTCATGAACTCCAGCCCCAGAGTAAGGCTTGATCCTACAATTTTCTGATCAAGTCTAAGAACGGAAAATCCGGAGATTTCTTTTTGAATAGGGAAAAGATTTGGCCAGCCTCTGCATTGTTTGGTTATAGAGAAGAGCTGTATATCATTTCATCAGGATGACTGCATCTGTTTCAATTGTACACTGTATGCTTGTAAAAGTTTATAAAAGTTTGCCAAACATTGTTTTACGATAACCCCGTGGCCTTTCAAAATAGTTCACAAACACATTTAGTAAAAGTGAAGTCATGGCAATGACAGCCTATTCCCAGTAAGTGCTTTTCAATAGAGCCTTTACAACATTAGCTTAGTTAAGGACTAGAAAATCAGCTGAAGTAATTCTTTCTATACTTCTTTTCTAAGCCTCACACCTGTTTCCTGTATTGAACCAATTTTGTTGCATCAGCTAATAAAATATTCTAGGATTCTCAACAAAATTCTGCTTTGTGAAACTTTTTTCATTATACACAACTGTTTTTAATACTTGCAGTCAAGTGTGAACTTGCAAGTTATACAGCAGCCCATCAATCAGGTTTCCGGCATGCCCATTGGATTCCAGAATCTGTCAGCATCAGCACTGCCAATCAAATAGACACCTATGTCAAAATTTAATTAGATTTTATTCAGATTTAATTTATTTCATGTTTACACAGTGGAGGAGCCAATAATAACCTAACCCAAAGGCAAAAGGCTGTAATTTATCCTAAGAATCTCCATTTCCTGTCTGTTTCAGAAATGCTCTTACAATGTGATCCTCATTTTTGCATTAACCCACTATGTAAAATATGTGAAACAGATTTGATGTGTAAAGAAGCTTAACCTTGGAGTAATCTGATCAGAAAACTGAATACTGTTGCAGGTGTTTATTTAGTTTCATGCTCCCTTATGTTTGCTTTGAACGAGATTGCTGAGTTGATAATTGAAAGTGATTTCAAAAAAGATCAGAAAGAAAAAGATATAAGATGAAGAGCTCACTCCAGCACTGAGAGAGAGCTGCACAATCTGAGGCACTGACTTTCAGATGGGACATCAAGCTAAGGTCTTGTCTGACCTCTCAAGTTTACTTAAATGCTCCACAGTGATGCTCAATGAACTGGGAAGTTGTTCTAATGATTTGTCTAAGCCAAATTTTTGTACCTCAACCAAAATTTAAATCAGATTATTGGATCAATTCTTTTCATTGCTCTTTGTGGATCTTACTGTGTGCATATGTATGGCAATGTTTCATATACTTAAATTCCAAGAATATATTATTGGCTGTAAAATGCTTAAGGACACTGATAAGAGGAAAGGCATGATGTTAGTGCAGGCTTTTGTTTTATAGCTCAGGCAGCAGTGTGAATTAACTCAAACTTGAAACATTATAAATGTTACAACACAACCCATTTGCTCAATCAAGTCTACCCTAATGTATTTCTCCAAAACAGATGGAGTTTAATATTGATAATTGTGAGGTGGTGCATTTTGGCGGGGGGGGGGGGGGGGTGGGGGTGGTTCTAATAAGAGTAGGATATGCACCTAGTTACCACAATTCTGGTTACCACAATAGGAAAGACATGATTGAACTAGAGAAGGTGCATCTGAGATTCACTAGGACACTAGAGATAAAAGATTCTGCAGATGCTGGAATTATGAGCAAAAAAAACAAACTGCTGGAGGAACTCAGCAGGTCAGGCAGCATCTGTGGAAGCAAATGGACAGTTGACATTTCAGTTTGAAACCCTTTATCTGAACTAGAGGGGAGATAGCCAGAATAAAGTGAGCAGAAGTGGTGGAGCAAGAGCTGGCAAGTGATAGGTGGATTTAGGCAAGGAGTTGTGATAGGCAGATGGAGGAGGGTAGAGTGGAGATACTGACAGAGGCTGGAAAGTGATAGGTGGAGGCAACGAAGGCCAGCAGATGATAGAATCTAATAGGAAAGGAACGTGGAGCATAGAACCAAATAATGGAGGAGGGGCGGGCAGATGGGAACAGTAGGGGGAGGGGACCCAGTGGGAGGGGTGTGTGGGTGATGGGCAGATGGAGTGGGTGGAGGAGGGGAAAGACAGGGTGATAGAGTGTTGGGAGTGGTGGGTGTAGGAGGAACTGGGTAGACCAGGAGGAAAGAGAAACGGATTGAGGGGGATCAGGCTACCTGAAATGGAACTTTTCATAGAGTCATAGAGTTGTACAGCATAGAAACAGGCCCTTTGGCCCACTACATCTATGTCAACCATAATGCTTATCTATACTAATCCCACTTGCCAGCATTAATTCAATATCTTTGCTCATTCAAGTACCTGTCAAGATGCTTCTTAAATATTGACATAAGAGACTGCAGATGCTGGAATCTGAAGCAAAAAAAAACCCAAACTGCTGAAGGAACTCAACAGATCAAGCAGCATCTGTGGGGGAAGAGGAATTGTCGATGTTTCAGGTCAAGACCCTGCATCAACCCTGATGCAGGGTGAATGTGGAGACAGAAGTGCAGATTAGGCAATCATTTTGCAGAGCACCAGCGCTTTGTCTGCAATGGCCACCCCAAGCTCCCAGCTGCATGCTGTTTCTACTCCCCTTCCTATTCCCACATCAACCTGTCTGTCCTCAGCCTTCTCCACTGCCAGGGTGAGGCCCAACACAAACTAGAAGAATAATACCTTATATTCAGCCTGGACAGTCTACAACCCAATAGTATGAACACTGAATTTTCCACTACCAGGTAATTCTTACCTCCTGTGTTCTATGTTTCCCTCTCTCTCTCCTTCCAATCCACCTCACATTTTAGTTCCCTTTTCCAAACTCTCCCTCCAGCCCCCATCCCCCACTTTTATCCTTCTCACCCTCCTCTTTCCATCCACTTACAACCCACATACCTCACCCACCAGATCCCCTCCCGTTAACATATGAGGAGTGTTTGATGGCTCCGGGCCTGTACTCACTGGAGTTTAGAAGGATGGGGGGGGGGGGGGCGCGGGGGGGTCTCACTAAAACCTACTGAATATTGAAAGGTCTGGATAGAGTGGACGTAGAGATGATGTTTCCAGTTGTGGGAGAGTCTCGGACCAGAGAGCACAGCCTCAGAATAGAAGGATGTCCCTTTAGAATAGAGGTGAGGAGGAATTTCTTTGGCCAAAGGGTGGTGAATCTGTGGAATTCATTGTCATTGTCAGAATGACAGGCCAAGTCATTGAGTATATTTAAAAAGCAGAGGTTGATAGTTCTTGATTAGTAAAGGAGTCAAAGGTTACTGGGAGAAAGCAGGAGAATGGGGTTGAGAGGGAAAAATAAATCAGCCGTGATCAAATAGCAGGGCAGACGATGGGCCGAATGACCTAATTCTGCTCCTTTGTCTTATGGTCCTCCCCCTTGTTCCATCTGCTCTTCATCTCTCCCTTAATTGGTTTCCATTTTCACCTTCTTTTCATATCAGATTCCAGCACTGGGTAGCCTTTGTTTCCCAACTTATCACCATTCAGTCTCTGTCTCCACCTTCACACTCCCCTCCTCCCATCTGGCTCCATCTGCCCCTTTCTTTTCATTTCCTTGTCTGATCACACTTATTACCCACATGCCTCTCTCTCCCAACTCCATCCACTCCCCCTCCCAAATCTGGCTCCTTCTGCCCATCTTCCTTCACCCTTAAGTGATTAAAAAAATATTAACCTACTAGATGAGATCGCTGTTGCTATATTCCAGCCATTTCCCAAAGGTGATGCATAGCAACAACAAAGGTGAGAAAAAGGAATATCCATGCCACTCAGGACACTAGACCTTCGCAAACAGATTTTTTCTCAAAATCAACAAGAAATTCTGTTACTTCACACTTGACTACAAAATCCAGGCTTCTCCCTTCAACAACCCAGTAAACACCACTTGATACAAGCTTAACTGATGAAGATCATATATGACTAATTTAGAGGAAATAATAATCCAAACTGATAATTGGAGAATATTATGCACAAAGATTTTCAAAAGACATTTGATAATATTGTGTTTAAATATGTGACTTCACCTCACTCTTTCTACGTACTCTAGTTAAAACTTGGGTAGTTATAGGAAATTGGCTGAATACAGAAAACAATTCATGTTGATTAGAGAGGCAACATCATGAAGACGGGTCCTGCTGAGGTTGATTACCTAGTGGTCATTGATAATTCTGGAACACAATATAGTTCGATTAAATTTATAGGAAAATGCAAAATTAAGTGAAGAAATGGAATCAAAGGCTGCAACTCAGAAACTACAGCATGTGCCACATACTTTACCAAGTGGACCTAAGATTGGCAGATGAAATGCAATATACCAAAATATTATACATAGGAAGGAAAAGTGAGTAACATTCACACTTCATGAACAGTGTTGAAATAGCTGCAGATAGTGGAGAAAAAAAATCAATGCTCAATATGTCCAGTTTTTGCTGAGTAGCTATCAATAAAACAAATGAATTGCACAAAGGAAGTGTTGATCAAACTTTTATAGTGCTCTGATAAGAATGCAGAGAATAACGACAAGAGTGATGTATAGTTTAGGAATCCATGGTAAGAGAAGTCTGGGGAGACTTGAGGCTGACAAGAATCAGGCAGGTTAAGGGCAAACATTCAAGTTCAGTCCTGCAACAGCTTAGCTCTTTTGAAGTCAAAATCAGGGACATGGATTGGACTTTTGCAGTCATAGAACTGTAAAATTCTATGTCCTCGTCCTCACTTTGGGAAATCAGACCACCAGACTGTGCTCCTCCTCCCTGCATACAAACAGAAACTGAAACGGGAGGATCCAGTACGGAGAGTCGTGCAGTGCTGTTCTGAGGAAACAGATAAGCTCCTACGTGACTGCTTTGAGACAGTGGACTGGTCTATGTTCAAAGGCTCAGCTGCCAGCCTTGATGAGTATGCCACGACCATCACAGACTTTATCAGCAAGTGTGTGGCGGACTGTGTACCAAAGAAGACAATATGGGTGTTCCCAAACAGGAAACCATGGATGAACCCAGAGATCCACTCCTGACTCATGGAGAAGACTGCTGCACACAAATCTGGTGATCCTGATCTGTACAAGAAATTAAGGTATGACCTTTGGAAAGCTATCAGGGATGCTAAGAGGCAATACCGACTCAAAATAGAGTCTCTGACCAGCCGTCAGTTATGGCAGGGCTTAGGTGCCATAACAGGGTACAAGACGAAGTCGGGCTACATAGCTAACAACAGCGCATCGCTTCTGGATGAACTTAATGCATTCTATGCACGGTTTGAACAGAAGGGAAGTGGATTGTCACCATCCACCCTGATGGTCACCAATGAAGCTGAACCTGTGATCACAGCGGAGGACGTAAGATCAGTCTTCCGGAGAGTGACCATGAGGAAAGTACCTGGCCCAGATGGTGTCCCTGGCCTTGTGCTCAGATCTTGTGCTGATCAGCTGGCAGAAGTATTTGCGGACATATTTAACCTCTCCCTGCTTCAAGCTCAGGTTCCCACCTGTTTTAAGAAGACCACCATCATCCTGGTACCGAAGAAAAGCAAGGTAACATGCCTCAATGACTACCGACCAGTGGTTCTGACATCCACCACCATGAAGTGCTTTGAGAGGTTGGTCATGGCACGCATCAACTCTAGTCTACCAGACAACCTGGACCCATGCAATTCACCTATCACCAAAACTGGCCTACAGCGGATGCCCTCTCCCTGGCCCTACACTCAGCTCTGGAGCATCTGGACAGTAAAGACACCTACGTTAGACTATTGTTTATTGACTACAGCTCTTCCTTCAATACAATAATCCCAAGTAAGCTTGTCACCAAACTCCGAGACCTAGGACTCAACACCTCCCTCTGTAACTGGATCCTTGACTTTCTAACAAACAGACTGCAATCAATGAGGATAGGCAGCAATACCTCCGGCACGATTATTCTCAACACTGGTGCCCCACAAGGCTGCGTCCTCAGCCCTCTACTCCCTATACACTCATGACTGTGTGACCAGATTCTGCTCTACCTCCATCTACAAGTTTGCAGATGATACCACCGTTGTAGGCTGTATCTCAAACAGTGATGAGTCGGAGTACAGGAAGGAGATAGAGAGCTTAGTGGAATGGTGTCATCACAACAACCTTTCCCTCAATGTCAACAAAACAAAAGAGCTGGTCATTGACTTAAGGAAAGGGGGTGGTGTACATGCATCTGTCTACACCAATGGTGCTGAGGTCGAGAGGGTTGAGAGCTTCAAGTTCCTGGGAGTGAACATCACCGACAGCCTGTCCTGGTCAAATCACGTAGAGGCCACGGCCAAGAAAGCTCACCAGCGCCTCTACTTCCTCAGGAGGCTAAAGAAATTTGGTTTGTCCCCTTTGACTCTCACCAACTTTTACAGATGCACCATAGAAAGCATCCTATCTGGATGTATCACGGCTTGGTACGGCAACTGCTCTGCCCAGGACCTCAAGAAACTGCAGAGAGTTGTGGACACAGCCCAGAGCATTACGGACACCAGCCTCCCCTCCTTGGACTCTGTCTTTACCTCTCGCTGTCTTGGTGAAGCAGCCAGCATAATCAAAGACCCCACCCACCCAGGATATTCTCTCTTCTCTCCTCTTCCATCGGGTAGAAGATACAGGAGCCTGAAGGCACGTACCACCAGACTTAAGAACAGCTTCTACCCCACTGTGATAAGACTATTGAACAGTTCCCTGATACAACGAGATGGACTATGACCTCACGATCTACCTTTTTGTGACCTTGCACCTTATTGCACTGCGCTTTCTCTGTAGCTGTGACACTTTACCTGTACTACATCAATGCACCCTGTACTGACTCAATGTAACTGCACTGTGTAATGAATTCACAAGATCACAAGACAAGGGAGCAGAAGTAGGCCATTCGGCCCATCGAGTCTGCTCCAAAGAAAAGGAAAAAAGAAAAAGAAATGAGAAACTGGGGGGGGGGGGGGGCCCAAAAAAATCCTAACCCCAATTTCCGGCCTTATCCCCATATCCCTTGATACCCCGACTATTTAGACACCTATCCATCTCTTCCTTAAACGCCTCCAATGATCTGGCCTCCACTACTGTATGTGGCAAGGAATTCCACAAATTCACCACCCTCTGGCTAAAGAAATTTCTCCTCATCTCTGTTTTAAACCTGTACCCTCTAATTCTAAGATTGTGCCCTCTGGTCCTGGACTCACCCACCAAGGCAAACAGCTTGACCACATCTACTCTGTCAACATTTTAAATGTCTCTATGAGGTCCCCTCTCATTCTTCTGTACTCCAGTGAGTACAGTCCAAGAGCCAACAAACGCTCATCATACCTAAGCCCTTTCATTCCAGGAATCATCCTCGTAAATCTCCTCCGAACCCTCTCCAACATCAGCACATCTTGCCTAAGATATGGGGCCCAAAACTGTGCACAGTATTCCAAATGAGGCCTCACTAGTGCCCTGTAGAGCCTCACCAACACTTCCTTACTTTTATACACTATACCTCTAGAAATGAATGCCAACATAGCATTTGCTTTCTTTACCACTGATCTGACCTGGTGGTTAACCTTTAAGGTATCCTGCACGAGTACCCCCAAGTCCCTTTGTACGTCTGTACTTTGAATTTTCTCTCTTTCTAGATAATAATCTGCCCGTTTATTTCTGTTTCCAAAGTGTACAACTGCACATTTCTCAACATTGAATCTCATCTGCCATTTCCTTGCCCATTCTCCTAAACTATCTAGGTGTCTCTGCAACCTTCCTGTCTCCTCAATACTCTCTACTCCTCCATCTATCTTGGTGTCATCCGCAAACTTAGCCACAAAACCATTTACTCCATCATCCAAATCGTTAATGTACAAGGTAAAAAGAAGCGGCCCCAACACCGACCCCTGCGGAACACCACTAGTAACCGGTAGCCAACCAGAAAAAGATCCTTTTATTCCCACCCATTGCTTTCTGCCAACCAGCCAATGCTCTACGCATTCTGTTATCCTACCTGTACTTCCATGACATCTCATCTTATTAATCAGTCTCTTATGCGGCACCTTGTCGAAGGCCTTTTGAAAGTCTAAATACACAACATCTATCACCTCTCCCTTATCCACCCTACCTGTGATTTCTTCAAAAAACTCCAATAGGTTGGTCAGGCAGGATCTTCCCTTCACAAAACCATGTTGGCTAGGACCTATCTTGCCTTGCACCTCTAGGTATTCCATAACCCCATCCTTGAGGATCGATTCCAATAACTTTCCCACCACTGACATCAGACTAATAGGTCTATAATTTCCTTTATGCTGCCTCCCACCTTTGTTATACAGCGGAACTACATTTGCGACCCTCTAGTCCTCCGGAACCATGCCGGGGTCTATCGATTCCTGGAAAATTATCACCAATGGCTCCGCTATCTCTAAAGCCACCTCCTTCAGAACCCGGGGATGCACCTCATCCAGTCCGGGAGACTTATCAGTCTTTAGCCCATTTAATTTTCCTAACACCTTCTCTCTAGTAATCTTAACTGAACTCAGTTCCATTCCGTGAGACCCCTGACTAACTCATATATTGCTGATGTCCTCCACAGTGAAGACCGATGCAAAATACTCATTTAGTTCTTCTGCCATCTCTTTATCATCCATTATAATCTCTCCCACACCGTTATCGACTGGTCCTATATCAACCCGTGTCTGTCTTTTACTCCTTATATATTTAAAAAAAACTTAGTATCCTTTCGAATGTTATCTGCCAACTTCCTTTCATAATTCACCTTTTCTTTCCTAACGACCTTCTTAGTTTCTTTCTGCAGGTTTTTAAAAGTTTCCCAGTCTTCTGTTTTCCCACTAATTTTTGCTTCCTTGTATGCCCTCCCTTTTGCTTTTATTTTAGCCTTCACCTCTCTCGTTATCCACATTTGTGCCTTTTTTCCATTCAAAACTTTCTTTTTTCTTGGAATATATCTATCCTGCATTTTCCTTATTACTTGTAGAAATTCCTTCCATTTCTGCTCCGCCGTCCCTCCAGCTAGCTTACTCTTCCAATCAATTTGGGCTAACTCCTCTCTCATACCACTGTAATTTCCTTTGTTCCACTGAAATAGCAACACACCAGTTATCAGCTTCTCCTTCTCAAATTTGAAACTGAACTCAATCATATTGTGATCACTAGTTCCCAATGGTTCCTTTACCTTTAGTTCCCTAATCACTTCCGGTTCATTACACAGCACCCAATCCAAAACAGCCGATCCCCTGGTGGGCTCATCAACAAGTCGCTCCAAAAAACCATCCCGTAGACATTCCACAAACTCACTCTCCTGAGATCTACTGCCTTGCTGAATTTCCCAGTCCACCTTCATGTTAAAATCCTCCATAATTATCTTCATGTTGTCACTCTGGCACGCTTTTTCTATTTCAAACTGCAACTTATCGTCCACTTCTTGACTGCTATTGACCTGTACGATCAGTTTGTAAGACAAGCTTTTCACTGTACCTCGGTACAAGTGACAATAATAAACCAATACCAATAAAGCATAGAAGTAGACCCTTCAGCTCACCATGTTTATACCCACCATCATGCCTATCTGCACTAATCCTACTTGCCTGCATTAATTTCAATGCCTTGCCCATTCAACTACCTGTCCAGATGCCTCTTAAATGTTGTTATTGTTCCAGCCTCCACCACCTCCTCTGGCAGCTCATTCCAGATATAAACTATTCTTTGTGTGAAAGATTTACCCCTCACATCCCTTTAAACCTCCTCACTCTCATCTTAAACCTATGCCTTCTAGTTTTAGACACCCCTACTGAGGGAAACAGACACTGGCTATCTAACCTATCTATGTCTCTCAAAATTTTACATATCTCTATTGTGTCACCTCTCAGCCTCCTTTGCTCCAGGGAAAACAGGCCTAGCCTATCCAATCTCTCCTGATAAAGCAAGCCCTCCAATTCAGGTAATATCCTTGTGAATCTTTTCTGCACCCTCTCTAGTTTAATCATATTCTTCCTGCAGTGTGGTGACCAGAAATGCACACAATAATCCAAGCACTTCTCATTCCAAACCTAACATGTTCTCAATGAATGGGTTAGAATACATAGAGTGTTTGGCCACACACATGAGCTAAGCAGGAGTGAGAGAGGGGTTAATTCACAGGGTGAATCGCAAAGCACCAGTGAGTAGGTGAAAGCAGGAGGCGACATTGAAGAGTCAAATCGCCAGACAGGTCAGAAACATCTTCCCCTGGCGGAGGAGCTTAAGGACCAAGATCTCAGAGGTTCAGTTATAAAACGATCAATGATTTTACAATGTACATCTCATGCGCTGGTTATGCTGCAGGCAGTGGATGTTGGTCAAGTCCACAAGTGACTTTTTCATAGCTTATAAGAATGTGAAGATCATTGACTTTTAAGCGTGACTCTACCCTTTGAACATTGCTGGATTGCTCTTTTGAACTGTAAAAACAGGGTTGAAAGTAACTTAAGTTTCTTATTGCTAAGTTGTATTGCTAACATTGGCAACTAAACCCACTTGTACTGATTGCATTGGCCACTTTTTCACTGGTGTACCATACTGACCCATACCAGCATACTTTCATCTGTGTAAAGAGCAATTCGCCACACCCACATGCTATCATGTGATCTGTCATTGTTGAATCAGCATTCATGTCTCTAACAAAAAAAGAAAATACTGGAAACATACATGAATTTTTATTTATGCTTCTGCCTGTTCATTTAATTTCTTTGAGATAATGGAAACTCCACAGTCAGTTCCCTTGCTCAGTCAGAGAACTTTTTATACTGCTGAATGCCTATTAAGCATTATCACATTTTTATAGATTGTTTGCTTAATTATCACATTCAAGTTTGCAGAAAGAGCAGAGTAAAACAAAACCAGACAAGAATAAGTCCATTTGGTAGAGGGAAGTGCATCCTGTGTGTTATTTAGCTGACCTCTGGGTTCATGTCATCGAACAATTTAAACTGTCCAAATAGCTGGCTGATTTTTTTCCCCAAGATGCATTTTTTTTAATAAAACATAAATTGTGGTACAGGAATGTAAAATTTTAATCCTAGTGTTTAATTACAGCCAATGTATGCCAACAAAAAGAATAATAAAGTAATTTTAACAAAATCTATCGTTAAGGCCAAGCATTTCTGTCTGCATACCTAACGTCGAAGCAATCATTGGCACAATCCACTGATTCTATTAACAACAATGCAATGATTATAAAAATCTGGAATTAATATCCTTCAATGCTGGTCAATTAATCACTGATACTTTGTATGATACTGCCTACAATGTGGTGTTATTGTCCTAAGTATTTAGCTTCAGTATCAAGTAATTGTGTAATTAACTTCCATTTTATTATATTTACATCTTTAAATATTGACCAGCCAGATATAGCCAAACCTACTTAGTTATGCAAACATTGCCATCAACAGAAGACTATGCTGTTGGCTTAGGAAAATAGTCAGTGTATGGTCATATTCTTTCCAGACACACTTTCATCATGCCTTTATGATTAAGGATTGGTTTGTGAACTCCCAAGAAGAAGCAGTTCATAAATTCATAAGGAAATCTCTGCACCTTGATAAATGTGTTTAAAGCTGCCATTATTATCACCTAATGATGATTTTCCTCTTATTTGAAATGTTCTTTTTGGTAGCAAAACTGGAGAGAGTCTTGTTAACTGCTTTTAATCTACAGTGTGTGCTAAAATGTACAACAAGACTTTAGAAACATAAAAAACCTACAGCACAATTCAGCCCCTTCAGCCCACAGAGCTGTGCCAAACTACTTTCTCCAGCCTTTATCTGCTGAATTTTTCACTCAATGAATGCCTTAGTGATTATACCACCAGCAGCACTCCATTACTGAGGGTAATATTATGGCAATGGCAGCCCAGTCAGAATTGGTCAGCAATCTTGGGGCAGGAGACAAAGATATGGCCATCACTGAAGTACCTACACGCACACACGCACACACGCATACGCACACACACACACACACACACACACACACACACACACACACACACACACACACACACACACACACACACACACACACACACACACACACAGTCCTCAGAGTCTATATCCTACCTATCAGCACTGATTACAGAGCAGCAATAAATGAATCCCTTATCCCATTACTGAAGTGGGGCAGTGGACTGCAGCTCAGCTTGAAGTTCCTATGATTCTTCTTGTGCAATGATTGAATATGTAGGGATTCACAAACCTAGAGGAGATAACTGGAGCTATCACCTGCTGGCCTCTTCTTCTCATGGCCTTGGCGGGTATCCTGATCCTCTTTCGTGCATGGGACCTCCCTCCTGTCATTTACCTTCTTAACAGGGCTTCCATGTACTTTTGAGTGAATCTGGGAACTGTGTCCCTTTCCCCTACAACTTCTCTCTCCTCCATAGCAGCCGGAGTGTGTGTGCTGGTGTTTGGTTGCCGTGGGGATTGAATTCTCAGATTGGTGCACAGTAAAGTATCTCAAAATTAAGCATGATGCCATCGGGAAATGCACGATTATAGTTTAGTATATCAAAAAAAGTATAATATCCAATTTCTGGGCTCATGAGGTTTTAAACATGCCACTATTGTCAGTGGAACAGCAATGGCAGGTATTCTTGGGAATAATGCAGGATCAGTTTATTCCCCAGAGAAGGAAAGACTCAAAGAGGGGAAAGGGGCCACCGTGGCTGACAAAGGAAGTCAGAGATAGCATTGTGTTAAAAAGGAAGAAGTATGGCAGAGCCAAGCTGAGTGGGAAGATAGAAGATTGGGAAATGTTTAAGGTGCAGCAGAAATTAACTAAAAAGGTAATTCGGGAAGAAAAAATGAGGTACAAAGGCAAGCTAGCCAGGAATATTAAGGAGGATAGCAAAAGCTTTTTTAGGTATGTGAAGGGAAAGAAGTTAGTTAGGAACAATGTTGGGCCCTTGAAGACCGGATCAGGTGAAATTATTACGGGAAACAGGGAGATAGCAGTCGAATTTAATAAGTACTTTGGATCTGTCTTCACGGGTGAAGACGTAAGAAATCTCCCAAAGGTAAGGATGGACAAAAGGCAGAGGGTGACAGAGGAACTGAAGTGGATTGACATTAGGAAAGAAATGGTGATGGGTAGACTAATGGGGCTGAAGACTGACAAATCCCCAGGTCCAGATTGTCTGCATCCCAGGGTACTAAAGGAGGTGGCTCTAGAAATTGTGGATGCATTGGTGATCATTTTCCGATGTTTCTTAGATTCAGGGTCAGTTCCTGAGGATTGGAGAATGGCTAATGTTATCCCACTTTTTAAGAAAGGAGGGAGGGAGAAAACGGGGAACTGTCGTCCAGTTAGCCTAACATCTGTGGTGGGGAAGATGCTAGCTAGAGTCCATTATTAAGGATGAAATAGCGGCATATTTGGATAGCAATGATAGGATTGGGTCGAGTCAACATGGATTTACCAAGGGCAAATCATGCTTGACTAATCTACTGGAGTTTTTTGAGAATGTAACCAGGCAAATAGACGAGGGAGATTCAGTGGATGTTGTATACCTCGACTTTCAGAAGGCATTTGATAAGGTGCCGCACAGGAGATTGGTGGGTAAAATTCGGGCTCATGGAATTGGGGGGTGGGTATTAACATGGATAGAAAACTGGTTGGCAGATAGGAAACAAAGGGTAGGGGTGAATGGATGTTTCTCAGAATGGCAGGCCATGACTAGTGGGGTGCCACAGGGCTCGGTGCTGGGACTGCAGCTGTTTACCATCTATGTTGATGATTTAGATGAAGGCATTGTGAATAACATTAGCAAGTTTGCTGATGATACAAAGTTGGATGGCAGTGCGACATGTGTAGAGAAAGTTAGGAGAATTCAAGGTGATTTGGATGGGTTGGGTAAGTGGGCAGATACTTGGCAGATGAAGTTTAATGTGGATAAGTGTGAGGTTATCCACTTTGGGAGCAGGAACAGGAAGGCAGATTATTATCTGAATGGTGTGGAGTTAGGTAAGGGGGAAGTACAAAGGGATCTAGGAGTCCTTGTTCATCAGTCACTGAAGGTGAATGAGCAAGTGCAGCAGGCAGTGATGAAGGCTAATGGAATGTTGGCCTGTATTACAAGGGGAATTGAGTACAAAAGCAAAGAGATTCTTTTGCATTTGTATAGGGCCTGGTGAGACCACTCCTGGAGTATTGTGTACAGTTTTGGTCTCCAGGGTTAAGGAAGGATATCCTGGCTATAGAGGGCATGCAGCGTAGGTTTACGAGGTTAATTCCGGGGATGTCGGGACTGTCTTATGCTGAGAGGTTGGAGAGACTGGGATTGTACATGCTGGAATTGAGAAGACTGAGAGGGGATCTGATTGAAACATACAGGATTATTAAGGGATTGGACAAGATAGAGACAGGAAATATGTTCCAGATGTTGGGGAAGTCCAGGACCAGGGGGCATGATTTAAGAATAAGGGCTAGGCCATTTAGGACAGAGGTGAGGAAAAACTTCTTCTCCCAGAGGGTTGTGAATTTGTGGAATGCACTGCCTCAGAGGGCAGTGGAGGCCAATTCTCTGGGCACTTTCAAGAAGGAGCTAGATAGGTTTCTTATAGATAGGGGAATCAAGGGATATGGGGACAAGGCAGGAACAGGATATTGATTGTTGAGGATCAGCCATGATCTCAAAATGGCGGTGCAGACTCGAAGGGCCGAATGGTCTACTTCCGCTCCTATTGTCTATTGTCTATTTTCTATTGTCTATACTAAAAGACAATTAGGATATCAAGTGTGTGTAACAAAAATATGCCAGGATGATGCCATTTCCTCTCTCCTTTATTAAAACCTACCTTTCTAAGCAAGCTTTTGGCCACCCCTTCTAATCTTTGCATATGGAACACTTTGGACAAATGATGACTTGCATTACACAAAAATGCAAGTCATCATTTTTCTTGTATGTTATTCTGCTGAGAATGCATCATATAATTGCTTCTTTCCATCACATATTGTTCAATAGCATATATTTGCAAAGGCAAGCAACTAATGTCACAAAATCCAATTGGGTAAAGTGGCAGCCATGCTTTTAGTGGTAACATTCTTGCCTCCAAATCAGCAGACTGTGGGTTTGTTGGACTCCAGAATTGTCAGGTTGACTCCTTGTACAGTTCTGAGGGCATGCAAATTTCCCCCTTCAGATCTGATATTCGACTGAAGCCTCATCTGCCCTCTTAAATGCACATAAAAGATCACAGGGCATAATTTTGAAGAAGAGTGGGTGAATTATTCCTGCATCCAACTCAATTTTTATCCCTCCATCAACGGTTAAACATTCTGTGTTGTAAGGAAATATGATATAGGTTATTTGGCCCTTACCACATTGCAGACATGGTAGTGTAGCGGTTAGCGTAATGCTATTACAGTGCCAGTGACCCGGGTTCAATTCCCGCTGCTATCTGTAAGGAGTCTGTACGTTCTCCCTGTGACTGCGAGGATTTCCTCCAGATTCTCCAGTTTCCTCCCACATTCCAAAGACATACAGGTTAGGAAGTTGTGGGCATGCTATGTTGGCACCGGAAGCATGGCGACACTTGCGGGCTGCCCCCAGAACATTCTATGTAAAAATGCATTTCACTGTGTGTTTCGATGTACATGTGACTAATAAAGACCTTATCCTTATCTTTTTGATGGCTTGTTCTGTTTTCCAGTTAGGATTCCAGAGAGAGAGAGATATTGAATCAGCTTTAACCTGTATATCTGAAATCTTATATTACTGCCTATATAGTTACAGATACAACAAAAGAAAGGAGTTTAAAACTAAATTAAGGATGAGGAAGTTTGTGAGAAGAAAGAAATAAATTAAATGCAGAGAAAAAGGGAGAGATAAAAGTGAAGGCAAGAAGCAAAAAAATGAAGATCAATGAAAAGGAGAGAAAGAATGAAGAAGAAAAGAAATAAGATTGAAAAGGATGGCCAGAGACCAACTTTTGATACATTGACGACACAACTGTAGCCCCTGGTTAAAACAGTTTCTTCTTCACATCCAAATGAATGCAATATGTGTACTCTGTGAGACCTAATATATTTCAAAAGCAGTCACAAGCCAAAATGATGCATGCAATCAGAGGCAATGCTCGAGACATTGCCAAGGATCTGACCCACTCCTCCAAATGAGAGTGCCAGTAGTATAAGGAATGGTATTGGAAGTATAGTGAAAGATCATCGTGACACTAAACACAGTGGTGTACTAAGGGTGAGAGGAGAAGCTGAGAGAGCTGAGGAGCAGTGTATTGAAAGACCAGAATGTTGTGAGGGGCTGGGATAGTATAATGAAACACATTTGAGTCACCACTGATTTGTAGGAAGTGGTTCCAAGGATGTTGTGGTCAGTCTGCTATTTTATCCTAAAGGACACTTCTGAAATGGATGGCTTGTAATTGTTTCTGTCTGATGTTATTCGTAAGTTTTTTCCATTAATAGCATTTGTTGACATGCAGTCTTTGTGTTAATGCAATAAAAGACTGAAGGACATTACCCAGATCCAGGAAGCATAAAGGAAAGCAACATCTGAGAGAGAAAAGAAGAAACACTAGGAGCCAGAGCAAGAAGAAATTAGTCCATGGATACTAGCACCTTTGGTCATAGACATCTTGGTCAGCATGGATGAGTGGATCTAAAGGGCCTGTTTCCATGCTGTATAACTCTATGACTCTAAGAATGTACAGAGCTGTGTAAAGCCAGAGGCTAATATCTGCTCACACATTTAGTGCTAATTACATAAGTGTTTTTCTGAGGAGGTTCTATTTTTAAATGATTGCATAAAAAAAACAGTAATTTCCCCTTCCATTCTGCTACCTCAAGTTGGGCAGAAGTTCCATTTCAGCATGTAACAGGACGAACTGCTCAAAAGTAAAACCCCGAAGTATTTTTCTTACTGTCTTACTGTTAATAATGATGATTACGGTTGATGCAGCTGTCACTTCCTCTCACCCCTCATTTTCTTCTTAAGTAGTCTCTCAGGATTGGGGATGACTTGCTTCGACTCCATTTTTGCATGTTCTGAGGTGACCTTGGTTTGGAGCATAGTCACCATAGGTTGAACAGCTTCTCGTTAGTTCTGAAGATTAGCTGCACCACTACAGGAAGTTTGTTGGAGGTGAGATGCAACATTGCAGCAAGAAATATTGAGACAAGTGGTGGGGCAATGATGTAGCCTTGCTTGACACCAGTCTTCACTGAGAATGGTTCTCCTGTAGACCTGTAGCTAGTACAATGAATTGCATGCCTTTATGGAGCAAGCATAAGAGGGAGTTGAATTTCTGTGGGCAGCCAAATTTGAAGAGGATGCTCAACAATTCCTCTGATTGATTGTAGCAAAGGCTTTAATGAGGTTGGAAAAGGCCAGGGATGGTGGCTGATGCTGCTTCCTGCTTTTTTCTTGGCGTCGTTGCAGGGAGAAAATCACGTCCACCATGCCTCTGGATAGACAGAATCCACTGCTGTTCCCATTTGGCCATTGGAAGGTTGCATATTTATGTTGGCATATTATATATTCATTCTGCAGAATATAGTGGCAAGCGTGAAATTGTTCTGTTGCTGATTTGATGACATTGGCCACAGTGTTCCACTTGAAAGGATGGGCTGCAAGAAAGCCATCATCTTTCTGCACACATCATCCCATCCTGCCCTCGATACAAATTCATTGAACATTGCATACTCCAACAAAAGCCATGCAATGCCTTTGGAGCCTCATAACCAACTCACAACTGTTGCTCCAGCTTTTCACAAGAGGTAGAAGTGGGAGACCTTTGTTTGTATTTAGTATTGGTCACAGAGTTGAGGTATTTATTAGTTTTCCATGTGATCTTCGTGCAGGCTCCATTAGTGATTCTGTGTTAACAGTAGATGAGATTTAGTGCAGAAATGTTATCTGATATTGTTCATTTATTTGTCTATGTGAACTAACACTCTACACATGCCTGTGGCAACTAATTTGTAGGAAGAGTGGGTTGGCGGGATATTGTGGTCAATCAATATTTGTCGAAAATCTTTCCTAATGGAATGGTTAGTAATCCATTTCTAAATTCCTAAACACTTAAGCATTGCTTTTGAAGCAAAGAAAACTATTCCAACCCACTGAAACCACTTCTTCCAACAAGTCATGTAAAATCTTTATTCTACTCAATTTACATAACCCCCAAGGGAAATGAGTAATAACATGTAAAACTTTTAAGATAAAACACTGGGAAATCTTTCATTGACTCCAAACTGCAATCAGATGAAAGTACCAGGATATCAGCCTACTATAAGTATAGTGATGCTTTCATGTCACTGATTTTCATCTAATTTTGGGCAGTACATCGCTCTTCTGTGATTATATTGCTAACCCTGCATTGTCCTTCACAGGTTTGTAGGAGGACAGCAGGAAGCAGGAGGCTTCAGGAAATATCTGTAGAGGTTTTTGACTGTGAGCACACTATAATCATGGCCTATGTGGACCTTAACTTCCGTTAGTGGTGTTTTGATGTCATAATACAGCAGATAGCATGGCACCAGATGTCAATTGAGGGAAAGGGTATTTAAAGATCGAGAGTTCAGACTTGGTATAAAACTCATGGTGCACCAGGCAGCATTGATCCCTCCCTTTCCGTGTCCTTCTGAGACCTAGACTACCTACACCAGGTAACTCAAGGCATTGGAAAGATTTAACCAATGCTCTCTCTGCAATATGCTCCAAACTTTTGGAAGGATGAGCAAAACAACATGTGTCCGTTCCCAGGCCAGCATCCCTACATGTTATGCCCACGTTAGCTACACGGGGCAGGTCACATCGCCCAATGTCCAGAAGATTCCTGAAATGGACATTCTATTCCAAGCTCATGGGTGAGAGATTACCAGGTAAATAGAGGAAAAAATTCAAGGATGTGTTCAAATCTCCATGAAAAAGTACACTATCCCCCCCAACTCCTGGGAATCTCTGATCCACAACTGCTCATAAACAGCAGAAAGAGTGAACCACTTCTCAAGCTAGCTAGTAACACATCCTGTCAGGCACCTCCTGCCCATCTCTAACCTCATTAGTACCTCAGAATGCACTAAAACCAGAGTGGAAGCAAGTCATCCTTGATCCCAAGCAGGAGGAGGAGGAGGAGAAGAAGAAGAAGAAGATATATATATATATATTTAAATAAGACATATTGGCAAGAAAATGCAATCACCTATACTGTAGGAAAGGGTGGCTAAAACAGAAACTGAGGAAAATATTTAAACACATTGGCCTACACATCAAAATGATCAAATACGAAGAGCAGACCATTTTTAATGGAAGAATGTGTGTTGAGTCTAACCCTGCATTGTCCTTCACAGGTTTGTAAGAGGCCAGCAGGAAGTAGGAGGCCTCAGGAAATATCTGTAGAGGTTAGACCCAGCACACATTCTTCCATTAAAACAGACATTTTTCAATGCCATTTCAAAAAACGAAGGTAATTTTAAGAATTTAAATGCAGTGGGCCAAGTCATTATTTCTTGATTTTACATAGCATTTTAGAGCAATAGAGTCACACAGGCCCTTTGACCCACCATGTCCATGTTGACCACCAAGTACCTATCTGTACTAATCCCACTTACCAGCACTTATTCCATACCTTTCTATGCATTGGTGGTTCAAGTATTCATTTAGATACTTCTTAAATATTATGCGAGTACCTGTCTCCACTACCCACTCAGGCAGTGTGTTCCAGATTCCAAACCCCCTCTTGGTAAAAAAAACTCTACGTCAGATCCCCACCAAAACTTTTACCCTTTACCTTAATCCTATCCCTCTCCAGTTTCAATTTTTCCAGTTTGTTTTTTTTTAAAGTTTTCATCATCAAAGTACCATAACCCAGGAACTTGCCTAAAGCACTGCAGTGGTTCAAGTGGAGGTGCCAGCACCATCTTCTCAACAGAAAAAAGGATGGATGATAAATTTAGCTTTGTTGGCTATGTCCAATTTCCAAGAAAGAAATAAGAAATACAGACAAGTTACTTGTACAGTGAGAATGGAACTCATCTCTCGACACAGATTTAGTCTCCTCTTTATTCCCTCTCTCAAACTGTGATACATCATAATGCTTAATCATGGGTCTAAATTTCTGATATTCGGCGCCTGCAAGCAAGGTTCCTCATCAGGCTCTTTGGCAATGAAAAATAACCCCTGGTATCTATCAGCTATGCTGATTAGTAGTGTGCTTTTATTTTCACTGCGATCTTTCCTTCCTTTTAAAATAAAATCATTAGTTATCTCTAATTTCTCCAGACCTTTTATTGGGAGCTATTTTATGGGGAGCGCTGAGAACACACAGCACTATTTAGTAATCCTAGTCTTTAGTTAAGTTGCTTGAAGTACTGTTTCTTTGTGACAGGTCACTTCATTCCATTATGGAACTGCACTAAGGATGTCACGGCTGATCTCAAGGTCAAAGTTCAGATGATCTTTGCCTTTTTAATTATTTTGTCCCATTTGTTTTGTAGGTTCTGCACAGCAACATGTTACTGTTAAAATATGTGAGTAAAGATGGGTGAGATGTTATTCTGTGAGGAAGCTTGCACACCAGGTGACTGATGCCTGTTCCCCTGCCAGACACTGCCTGTCCGGTTACTGGATGTGCACAATTTAATGGACAAAATCATGGAAGTATGTTGATACCACAGTCATTTTGGAAATGTGATGAATTCTGTTTTCACAGATGTCAAACCATGTGGATGCTGGAATGCTTTGTATCTATTAAATAAAGTTAATAGCAGCATTGAAGAGATGCTCCAATAATCATTACAAGGCTCTTTTAAAAGCGTGCCAGCACAATTTCCTGGTCTCCATTATGGTTTTAGTTTTTCAAAATTGCCCACTGTTTCCTGTAGTTAAGATTTTCATTTCAAGCAGTAATTTAAAGCAACCACAGAATAGGGGAATGCACTGGGCTAATTCACCTCCTGACCTGTCAACCTCCACCCACCCCCTCCTTCTCCAACACATTCTACCATTTAACTCTCTTCCTTCTGCCCATCTGTTTTAATCATTTGTGAAACTTCATCCTACTGAGTGTCGGCAAGTAAGATAGCTGTCATCAGAACAAATTTAAACCTCTGAGTTCCACTTTCCACTGAATCAGCTGCCTGCTCCCAAGATCTTAATCATTAACAAGGTAGTGCACCAGCCAAGCTTCCCTTCACCAACCCCTAATGTGAACGATGGTCTAAAAGTTTGGACCATTCTCTATTTTATAACAAGTACAAGGTTAGCCTAACTGTGTGAAGAAAAGAATGTGACTAGTTGCTGCCAATCCCAATGTTGGATGGAGAGTAAGACATAGGGTGCATCCTGATTCATCTTAACACTCTCAGTTACTGCATAAGGCAACTGGTTTGTAACTCTTGGCTGCTTCATATTGGCTTTCACATTATGCCTGTGGGACATTCATTACACACCTAAGATTCAAAGGAGTCGGGTTTCAATAACAAAGCTGCGAAGCCTGAAATCAGATTCCTTATCCATAGATTAGCACATATATCAGTCTCAACATATCCACAGGCAGTGATAGCCATGTTTGTTTTTCATCTCTCTCCAATGTATTATGAAGCAATAAATATGAAAAACACTGCTGTGCAAGGAAAATAACTGTACCTGGCTGTTAAAATAAATTCAGATGTAAAGGGGAATTTTCCATGATATTGCACCTGCCGAAATGGAAGGTATCGGAATAACTAAAAATTCCAGAGTCTGATTTCAGGCAGGATCAGAGAGGAAAATACTGCTCTACCATGTAGATCAACATAAAGGATGGTCATGTGAAAGTTGCCTCTTGAACTACAGTGGAACAAATGCAATCATCGTTAAAGAAGGAGAAACAGAAACATTTTTGCAAACTTCAACTAACACTACCTTTGTAAGATGCTCTTTGCTGTGTTGCTTGAACAGTTTCTAAAGTCTGCTTTATTTTCTTGATTGTTGTAAATGATCAAACTGTCTGTTAGTGTGCAACAACCTCAAAGTCTCTGAATATTCCCTTCGCTCAGCCTACTGTTTAGTTATTGCTCTTTGCATCCGGCATTTTACTACCAAACATATTCATTAACTGAAAATATTTGAACAGAAAAGAAATTTTGAGATTAGCTATCATAACACCTTCCTTTTACAATCAAATATTTTCGGGGGTAAGAAGTATTTGACCTGCTGATTGCCTGGATGTGTTATGTATTATTTTACACACATGGATATAGTTCTTTTTTAAATTAACTTTGTAATTTGAACTTAAGTAGTAAGAAACTGCAGGCCATAAGGCAGTTTATTTAGAATGCACACCCCAGCACCATGATATTGGTAAGAGTAGATGAAAGACTGAGTGAGCCTTACTGTTTTGAAAGGTGGAGAGTCAAGATGCCAACTGTCACCCATCCTCTGTAATATCACAAAACAGTAATGAAAAACAATAGTATCGAAACTATAGTCAGAAAAGTCAACCAATTAACTGAACTGCAATACAGTACATATCTGTCAGTCATCAGTCACAGTATTAAGAGGTCAGCTTCACGAGCAGACTGAATGTTGGTTCAGAAATGTCCAGAAGTATTTGAATGAGCAGTGTAGTAGAAGTGAAGAGACCAAAAAGCAGAGAATTTCATTGTTGTTACTTAAATACAATTATCATTGAATCATAGAATCGTACAGCACAGAAATGGACCCTTTCACCCATCTCATCTATGCTTGCATTAATCCCATTGTTCTGCGATAGCTCCATATTCCTTTACACCTTTCCAATCCAAGAACCTTTTAAATACTGCAATTTTATCTGCCTGCACCACCTCCTCTGGCAGCTCATTCCAGATATTCACCACCCTCTGTGTGAAAATCATCTCAGCTTAAACTTCTGCCCTCTAGTTCTAGACTCCCCTGCCATGAGAAAAAGATTCTTACTATCTATTCTATCTTTATTACAAACAACAAAGGTCTCAGCATTGATCCCTGTAGTACACCACTTATTACAGACTTTCAATCAGAAAAACGTCCATCCACAACTCTCACCGAATCAATTTTGGACCTGGTTTCTCAACATGCTTCAGATCACTTGTGCCTTAACCTTCTGGACCAACCTACCATGTGGGAACTTGTCAAAGCCTTACTAAAGGCCAGTTGAACCATGTCTACTGCTCTGCCTTCATCAATTTTCTAGGCCACCTCCTCAAAAAACTCAGTCAGATATATGAGACATGATTACCTCTGCACAAAACTATGCTGAGTCCTGTAAATCTGCCCTGCCTTTCCAAGTGAACATAAATCCTGTCTCTCAGAACCTTCTCCAATAAGTTCCCTAACACTATTGAAAGGCTCACCGACCTGTTGTTTCCCTACTGCCCTTTTAGAACAAGGGGACAAATTAGCTATCCCCTTGTCTTCTGGTACCTCACCCGTGGCTAATGAAGACGTAGGAAACTCTGTCAGAGCCCCAGCAATCTCTTCCCTTGCTTCCCCTAGCATTTTGGGATGGATCCCATCAGGCCCCAAATGTGCTCCAAAATTTCTAGCCTTTCTCTGTTCTGATGCAGACATGCTCCTGAATATCAGCTGAATGAATGAATATAGATGAGGTATTCACTTCAATTCACTCATATACCCTGGCTCCACACATGGATTACTCCTTTGGTGCCTGAGGGAACCTTTTCCTTCCTTAGCTACCCTCTTGCCTTTAATATACCTGCAAAAGATTCTCCTTAATCCTACTTGCCAATGTCATTTCATGGCCCTTTTTTGCTCTAATTTCTTTCTTACGTTCTTTCCTATATCCCCTATAAACCTCATGACTCGTTAGATACCAATTTCTTATACCCTGATATACGCTTGAATAGAATTAGACGGCATGATGGATGTTATCTGCAATCCTAGCCCCCATACCTACCCAACTCACATCACCAACAGTTGACTAAATACTCTTCCACGTTGAATTTCATTTGATGAAATGAACCATTGTGGTAGGGGCATTCACTCTTCAGCTTCTCCATAATAGCACTGACTAAATTGATCAAGCTTTGAAAAGCCAGGTGCCAAACTAGACCTGTAGGTCAGCAATCATAGACAAATCATTTCATGATTCCATTGTTTGAGAACCAGCAACACAATCATGGTGCTCTGCCTGGTTGTGTTTTCCATTAACTTTTCATAACTTGAAAATTCCAACTTCAGCTTCATTAACAATATGATTGAGCCTTCAATATCAGTTATGAGGAAAGATTGACCTGGCTGTGAATATTTACTTTAGAATATTTTCTAAGGAAGCAGAGAGGAGGTTTAACTCAGATGAATAAAATTATGAGATGGCTATGCAAGATGAACACAACTAGCAGGATTATTACTCTTAGCAAAACGTTCAAAGGAGGTATGTAGTTAAGATGGTTAATAAAAAAAAATTGAGGCGATTTGAGGAGAATCCCAGTCTCTAATATTCTATTCCACAGGAAGCCTAAGTATTAATTTTGCTCAGTAAAAACCGCCTTACATGCCCAGATATGGGGAAAAAAAGTCTTTCCTCCATGAGCTTCTGTCATTCCAGAGAGTGAAAATATGGAGGAAGTGTGTTGGGGAGCGGATTGGGAGTTAGGAAGGGGTGGGTGCATGGAGATGATAGTTATAGCAGACTAGAGAAGGCAGGAGAGTTTGAAGAGTGGAGAGAAGACGTCGGGGAGGGTGGGGGGAGATTGTGTGTTGGGGAAGGAAGAAATGAGGACCCATGGAAAGGGGAGATAAATGGGGACTGACCTGAGCAAGCTAGGAAGCTAAGTGCAAAGACGAATGGTCCTGCCAAGGAGATGATCATCAGTGGCCAAAAATTAAAGAAGGTGTTTACTTGGAATATGAAGGACTTCTCAGACACCCCAGCTGCAGCTTAGGTAAGACCTGGACTTCTAACTTTCCTCTAAATAAACTTCTGACTTTCAGTTAAGATTTGTTTCAATGTTTGAGGCCCACATCATTCTCAAGTGCTGAATGCAAAGTAGAGTTTCATATTATTGATGTCAAACAAACATTGCATGGTGTTTGATACCATGTATGCGTGTTTATGCTCAAGAGTGTGTGCATGTTATGACCACAGAGTGGGCAGATCAGAAATCTAACAGCAAATAAAATCATTGCATTTCATAATAGGTTCTTGGTATGTCTGCATACTAATACTTACATACTGCAAGTGAAATAATTTACAATATTTGTGAGTGATCTGTTAAGGGAACAAATACAATTTTTTGCATCATACAGTGCTAAGAGTTATATCCAGTTTTGTAATTGTTCAGAAAATGCTAATACATAAAATACCTTTAAATTCAATCAGAATCGGGAGTAAAGGTATTGAGACCCAAAATGTAGAATGTGATCTTTATCATTTCCAACTATATAACTCAAGGTCCAGTACATCTACATTTCAACAGTTGTGTTCTAACATATGTGGATCGCATAGGATGCCAGCTTCAGTGGCCACATGGAGCTTCTTGTCTCGCTCTGTCTCTGATGGTGTGTGGCAAGTTCCAGATCTTTGCCTGTCTCTGGAGAGAAGGGCTCAGACCACTGAAGAAACAAAGCAGATTTTTCAAAGAAGTGCTCACTAAAGCTGACCTGCTAAGATCTTTAGGAACATTTAACTTCAATAGTGTTTGGATTCTGTTTTAAGCTTGTCTTTGAACTGCCAGAATGAAGCCACTTCGAGAAATACTCAAAGAACAAATATCCGTATTTAAGGATTATGCTTATCTGCCCAGGAATCTGAATTTGCCATTCCTAAAAGTCTTGCTAAATGTACAAGAAATATTCGATTGTTACGAGAGTCACATGCAGTCAAAGATGTTGTTCCTTTGTAAAATTCTGTTTTTAATTATGTTTTTAGGTATATAGTAACATTATAATCCTCACAAAATATTGTTTGTCCTGCTCTATTTTATAATACAGAACATGGGATGAAGTTTGTCCTCTCTTAAATATGCACTAAACATGCAATCTAGTAATGTCAGCATGGAGAACTCCAGTTCTGAAATTCAGTTCCATTGAATTCATTGAAAGAAAATGTCAGAATCAGAGTTCAATATGTTTACATAATTGCAAGTTTGGTGCATGCAACATCTGTGGGATATGAGTGCATGGATTAAAATCATGGGAGTACAGTGAAGGTACTGAAGTCTGTTGTACATCCTGGCATATGACAAGGCCCTCTTCATGTTACCACCATCTGGGAGGAGGTACAGGAGCCTGAAGACCCACACTTAACGTTTCAGGAACAGCTTCTTCTCCTCTACCATCAGATTTCTGAACTGTCCATGAACCCATGAACACTACCTCATTATTCCTCTTTTGCACTATTTATTTATTTTTATATCTTTTGGTAATTTTTATGTCTTTATATCTTGCATTATACTGCTGCCACAAAAAAACAAATTTCACGACATATGTCAGTGATAATAAAACTAGTTCTGATTCTGATCAGTGCATTAACCCATTGAATGCACATAGAACCCATACAGAAAATTACAGACTATGTAATTGCAATAGTTTCCTTTAAAACTGATTTTTCACTGAAATAGAATCATGCAACAAAAAAAATTGCACAATACCATCTAATTTCTAAGCATAGATTTTAAGCACAAAAGTGCAGTTCAGATCTCAGTTCAATCAATCCAAATAATAGTTCTGTGAAACCTTAAAATGATTTAATTGATGGATTTTATTTTTGAGTTCCCATTCTAAAAGGCATTCCAAAATCTCCAATCAACAGCTTTCTTTCATTTCTTCAAATTGACATTTGGTAATCCGTCAGAAAATGGAGCATTGCCAGGGCATTGGTGGATAGCCATTGTTATATGTGTAGTTAAGAAGGAAGAAAACATATCCTTTTGCGAATTTAATATTGGTGGTAAGAAAATTAATTGCTACTAAAGGAGAAAAGAGAAAGAATCTAGAAGCCAAAATAATCATAATGAAGAATCACTAAGGATCTTAAAAAATGAAAGCGACAAACAATCTGCTGGTGTAACTCAGCGGGTCAAGCAGCATCTGTTGGGGGAAAGGAATTGTCGATGTTTCTGGTCGAAACCCTGCATCAGGACTGAGTGGAAAGGGAGATGGTAAATATAAAGAGGAGAGTGGGAATGGTGAGACAGGAGGCCGAGAGATTGGTGGACTGAGGAGGAGTGAAATATGACGGGTAGGTTGTGCCAGGTAGGGGAAGAAAGGAAAGGCTTTTTTGACCAACCTTCTGAATTCTTTGAAGTGATAACAGAAAGTGTAGAAACGATAATGCAGTATATACAATAGAGTATACAAGTTTTATGAACTACTAATTGGTGTTGTGTAATATGTCATATATAATGTGTCACATAAGTTATTAATGAGGTGTGAAACAATGGAATAATATACAAGTTCAAAGCATGAGGAGTCTGGGGACAAATGACAGATAGCTAACCAACTTCTGGACAGAAAGCAAATAGCAAATGTAAAGGGTAGTTCTTCAGAAAATAAAGTGCAGTTTAAAACAAAAAAATATTAGTGAACTCCCTTAAACAATAGCAGATGGGAAACTGTAAGGTTGCAAATAACTCCAGCTCCAATCTGGAAGTTGCATAAATATGTGTTGCCTTTCAGTGGCAAGACAGTCCTTGCCCTCCTTTGAATTGTAGTGGCGGTCACAACATATGACATATTTCAATGGGCATAGATGACTTACCTACTCTTCCTTGCTGAGATTCAGGTTAGAGAATTGCTCCTTAAGCTATTACCTCCTCTCCATATCCACCCCTTGTCCCAAACCTGCTTCTTTATTTTCCATTTCTAGCAGTCTAACCCGCATCACATTCTCACACTCCAGGTTGATTGCATTCAATGTGATTATGTCTGGAAGCAACTAGATTGTGCAGAAGCCTTGAATTCAGCAAAAGGTGCTTCAGCATTTGTCACACCACTCTTACTAGATCTTTCCAACTTAACAGCATAGATGGCACCAAAATCTTATGAAATCATAGCAGAAATCAGAAGAATCCTTAACCTGTAAGTACAAATGGATCCCTTTAAATAGTGCTGTCATTGCACTATTCCAGCTACTGAATGCACGTTTAGGTGGGCTGAGCACTAGTATATCCAATAAACATTCAAAAGATACAAATTTCATTTCCATTATATTTTAGTAAGAAAAATAAGAAAGTCATGTATTGCTTGGAAAATGGTGATTTAAATTCAGTTGAAGAAATATGTGGTTTTGAAGTACAAAGGTACGAACCACCAAAAGTAGTGATGAGATTGGTATGGTTATTAAAAATTGAACACTTCATTTGAGTTTATTCTTAGAGGGTTAGAATTAAAAAGCAGAGAAATGGTGATAAACTTGTATTGACTCTTGGTGACATCACACATGGATGACAATCTTCCATAATGAAGAAATTGCAAATATAGACTACACATAATATCCTCAGTATTTAATCCTAATTGACCTTTCAGATTTCATCACATTGCTGCTCCATTTTACCAATGTAATTCGCATCATAATTCCTACCATTCCATCTCCTATTTATTGAGTTATATGGCCTGCATCTTTCAAAAAGAAAGCCTGAAATTCTATTGACATTCTTAGTAAACCCTGAATTCCATATCTTCCAGTTGACTCCCTGTTTCTCGCCTCTGATACCATTAATAATAACAAACTGTATTATATTACATCTTTAATGAAGTATAATATCCCAAGAAACATCATCAAACAAAATTTGACATCAAGGCCCATTTAAAGAAGTAGTTGCTGGGTATGGGCTCATCTTCCTTGAGTGGGAGGAAGCTCCTTCTATCACCAGACAAGCAACGTATTGACCACATAAAGGCGGATTAGTTGGGCTTCAGACTGCTGGTAGTAAGAGATGTCAAAGATTAGAGTCATTAACAGCACTACAAAATTGTTAGTCTTCAAGGCACTTACACAATTCCAGAAGATATCTCCTCACTGAAGATACATTACTTTTCCTTTTTATTTTCAGAATGTTCAAAATTCATATTTTCTTTTCCATCCTTGGTTGCTTTAAGAAGTAGGTGGTGGCCTTTCTCCCTCAGCTGCTGTACTCCTGGTGCTTAACAATGATACTCAATAGGGACTTACTGGATTTTTGCCCCAGATGCATGCATCTAGAAAAACATAGCCTAATTAGGAATCATCAGCTTGGCTACGTGCAGGGGGAGGGACCTGTCCGACAAACTTAATGGAGTTTTTTGAGGAGGTGATGAAGATGATTGATGAGGACAGGGCAGTGATGTTTTATGCATGGCCTTTAGTGAAACATTCGACAAGATCCCTCATGGTAGGCTGATCCAGAAGATTAAGGCAAATGGGATCCAAAGAGACTTGGTAGATTGGATTCACAATTGGCTTGGCCATAGACAGCAGATGGTGGTGGTGGAGGGGTATTATTCTGACTATAGATCTGTGACCAGTGGTATCCAGCAAGGATCAATGCTGGGACCTCTGTCTTTGTGATATATATAAATGATTTGGGTGAAAATGTAGGTGGGCTGATTAGGAAGTTTGCAGTCAACACAAAAATTGGAGGAGTTGTGGATAGTGAAGAAGTTTGTCAAAGGATTCAGTAGGTTATAGGCCAGTTAGAAATGTGGGAAGAGAAATAGTGGATGGAGTTAAATCTGGACAAGTGTAAGGTGTTGTACTTTTGGAGGTCAAATGCAAGAGGAAAATAGCAGTACCCTTAGGAGCATTGATGTACAGATGGATCTTGAGGTGCAAGTCCGTACATAGCTCCCTGAAAGTAGCAACACAGTTAGATAGGGTGGTAAAGAAGACACACAGCATATTTGCCTTTATAGGTTGGGATGCTGAGTACGTAAGTTGGGAAGTCTTGTTGGAGGTGTATAAAACTTTGGTTAGGCCACGTTCTGGTCACTACATTACAGCAAGAATGTGAAGGCTTTGGAGAGGATGCAGAAGAGGTTCACCAGAATGTTGCTTGGATTAGACAGTATTAGCTATAAGGAGAGATTGGACAAACTTGAATTGTATTTTCTGGAGTGTCCGAGGCTGAGGGGCAACCTGATAGAAGTATATAAAATTAGGAGAGGCACAGATAGGGTAGATAGTCAAAGTCTTTTTCCCAGGGTGGAAATGTTAAATACTAGAGGACATAAATTTGAGAGGAGGAAAATTTAAAGAAGATTTACAAGGCAAGATTTTTACTCAGAGAGTGGTAGGTGCCAGGAAGGCACTGCCAGGGGAGGTGCTGGAAGCAGATACATTAGCAATGTTTAAGAGGCATTTAGGCAGGCACATGAATGGGCAGAGGGTGGAATGGAGGGATATAGACCATATGCAGGCAAGTGGGATGAGTTTAGATTTCACCATAGTCCGCACTAACATCATGAGGCAAAGGGCCTGCTCCTGTGCTATATTGTTCAATGTTCTATACTGTGGATGAAGGATTGATGATATATGTCTATCACTACGGAATATAGCTTAGATGGGAGCATGGAAATGAAGATCATTCAGGGATAATTATCTGGAATGACCTGGCTAAAGGATGGTGGAAGATACAATATTAATTTTCAAAATGAAATTGGATATATATTTAGGTTCATACCCACTATCCTACCAGAACATTGCCAACTCCATCTGTAGCTCAGCTACTCTCTAGCAAATGCTTTATATACTTGTCACCTCTAGACTTTATTATAGCACTTAACCAGTGAGCTTACTATTAACTATCCTTCATCAACCAAAATTTGTTGAAAACCCTGCTGCACATATCCTTTACCACATCATTTAATTTCTCTGTCGCCTCCAACCCAGGTGACACATACTAGCCCCAGTTCTGTAAATTTCATAAATGTGTTCTTGCCAATAGTTCCTCCTTGATCTTCTCCAATCCTATCTTTGCAACTTACTTTAGCCCAAGTTCTACTGAATCATTACTCATCCCTTTGGTCTTCATCCCATCCATCCATTCATAAGAGAACTTTTAGCCACCTCAATCCCTCAGTTTAGAACTCACTACCTAAAATTTATGGTCAGTTATCTCTCTTACTACTTACAAAAATCTTCCCCAGTTATAAATCTTGATGTTTCCCTTCCTGGCTCAAAATCTCTTTTATCTGTCTATGAAGCACCTAGAGACTATCTTCACAATTAAACGTATTACAATTAGAGGCAAGTTGTTTGTGAACTGTGGAGCCACTAGTGGAAAATTGATATGGTCCATCTTTCAAAAAGATGGATATTCTTTTGGCTGAGTCTGTAGAAGTAGAAATACCAGTCTCCTCAATGTCAAGAAGCAATTAAAGGCTTATGGTTATGGACAGGCAAAAGGGAGGTTGTTTTACAAGAGGGAAAGGGAAGTGGAGGACAATTCAAAAATAATTTACTGGTTGGGTAATAAAATAACCTGTCTGATAAACTATGCAAGCCTGCTGCCTGACAAGGAATGTTTGATAGGCAATACTTTATTTGACAAAGAGCCTACAAAATATCTGTGAACTGATAAATGGAGATAATATTTTTTATCTCTGTTATATGACAGATTTATGGTAGTGCAAAGTGAATAACAGGTCATTGTTTATAATCATCATGAACTCTACATATTTTTTTCACTTTACTGTTTATCCTTTAGCTCCTGTAAAATCCTCTCCTTTAAATACTCTATCCGTCTCATCAGACTCCAAATCCTTTCACTAAATCCCAGCTATCCAGGGAACAGGAGCTAGACCACGCCAGCCAAACCATCTGGATGATTAAATATCCCAAGGTATTAGGAAAGTACAGCTGTTCTGATTTGTAGCCTTTTGAAGGCAGATCAGATTGAGGGTGTCACTAAAGAGGGAGATCACAAGTTGCCCATAATGTAAATACTGGCCACTGTGGCCTTTGTTACAACTTTGCTCACCCCACATCCGGTATTAAAGCCTCATCACACGTCTAGCCTAAAGTGAAAACAACGGAACTGCATTTTAAAACAACGGGTTTTCCTGCAAGAATCTGACTTAAGAAGACACAGCAATGATAATATGCCTAATTTGTCTTGGAACTATGTGCATGTGCTATTGGAGTTTTAGAAGGATCCAGTCACAGGAAGCTATCGAGGTGATCTCTTTACCAGGGAACTGATCTCTTTACTTTAGGTCTCAGGGTGGCGAATACAATGAGCAACAACCTAGCTGGTTAGAACTTATGATAGTGATCATCCTGTGTAAATTACATCCCATCTCCTTGCTGAAGAAGCTAAGTGGTGCCTGGTGATTAAAGACCCTCATAAGATTATAGATGCTTTTCATCAAGCTTCAGTTGAGCTTCACTGGAAGAAAATATTGAGAGCCAAAGGAATAAAGACAGTGTAGAAATGGGCCAGAGAAATAATCCGATAAGGAAATCTGGGATCATATTTGCAGTCAGAATGAAGTTGTTTAACAAAACTTCATATAACCTGCACAGGTAGACAGAGTGACAGGATGTGAAGAAGGCTTTGGCGTGCTTGCCTTCATTGGTCAGGATACTGAGTACGGGAGTTGGGACATCATGTACAGCTGTATAAGACGATGTTAAGGCCACGTTTGGAGTATTGCATATAGTTCTGGTTGCCCTATTATAGGAAGGATGTCATTAAACTGGAAAGGGTGCAAAAAAGATTTACAAGGACTGGAAGGATTGAGTTACAAGGAGAGGTTGGATAGGCTAGGACTTTTTTCCCTGGAGCATAGGAGACTGAAGGGTGATCTTACAGCAGTTTATAAAATCATGAGGGGCATAGATAAGGTGAATAGCAACAGTCTTTTCTCCAGGGTAGGGGAGTCCAAAATTAGAGGGCATAGCTTTAAAGTGAGAGGGGAAAGACTTAAAAGGGACCTGGGGGACAAGTTTTTCACTCAGAGGGTGGTCCATATATGCAATGAGCTACCAGAGGAAGTGGTAGAGGCAGGTACAATTACATCATTTAAAAGACATTTGGAAAGGTACATGGATAGGAAAGGTTTAGAAGGATATGGGACAGATGCAGGCAAATGGCACAAACTCAGTTAAGCAACTTGGTTGGCATGGACAAGTTGAGCTGAAGGCCCTGCTTTCCATGCTGTATACCTCTATGACTCCATGACTCTATCTGGATTCCTCAGTTACAGAAGACAACAAATTCAGTATCATGGTTTGAAGGATGCACCCATAAATCATGGTCTCAAACAGAACAGTTTAGGCTCAAGAAAGTGGTGTGGTAGATGACGAATCAAGAAATGTTTCATCCTCTGTATTTGCTTGGGAAGGTGCTAGGGGAAGGAGAGAAAGTGGTCAGGGTGATGGAACAGTTAACTGATGTCACCAACCTGATTATTCAACACCTTTACCCATTTCTGTCGCTTCCAAAATGATTATCTTGTGTCACTTATGCTAATCTTGAACTATAGTAGCAGCTGCACATTGGACTTCACTTCTATTATTCAGTTTCATTGATGTCACTGGAGGTGAATTTCAGAAATGGAGTATGCCACAATGCCACAGCTATATTGCACATACGGCGCAAATAACCCTTGACCATTTCCACCCAGTATCTTAGCTTCCCCTCTTAGGAATCTGTAGGGACCAATTTCTGCCCTATATTTTAATAACTAAATCATCATTTTGAACTCTTATTAAGAGACTCCATCTTAAGATTTTACATGGCTTCCTTCATTGCAAGTACTTAAATGAAAAATTCAAAACGATTTTCTCCAGTCTGACCGACTGACAGCTCAACAATTCCAATGCAAATATTGATCAACGCTAGCTCATTTACTTTGTATTCTTGTTGGAGAGAATGGCACTCAATACCCACTTCTGCTGTCACTTGAGCTACTGTTTTGGAGGTCATTATCTAGGGGTACGGGGCCAGGATTTCTCATCCAGAAGACACTATTAATTAGATTGTATTCGCTGAAGAGAGGACTAGTTTTCCAAGGATGAATGCACAGTAAGAACTTTCAGTGAACAATTTGTTGACTGGAAGGATCCCAGACCATATTGTATTCTGATTTAGCAAAGCAACATGGGAGATATCATGACTTCCTGAACCTCAGGGAAGCCATTGTTAACATGCTCTGAATTTAACAGCTCTCATTTAACATGCATCAGTTATCAAATAATTGGATTCACATTTTACCATGTAGATATTACTGTAGTAATCACCTGTGGCCCAAGTACAGCAGTCACTTTCACAGCTCCAGAGAACAATTGGAGCAAATGAGAATAACTGCACTACCTTGCATGCTGTGTATTGTTCTTCACCTCTCCACTGCTATCTCTTCATATAAGACTCTATTTAAATGCTACATGTTCAACTAAGCACCTGATCACCCTTCCTATTTTCTCTTCCTTTGCCTTCTTGTCATGTTTTTAAAAAATATGACCACACTTCGGTGAAACACCTTGGAATATATGACATTGTCATATGTACCATATAAATATTCTAACAATCAATAATTGTCCACATTTGTTGGCCTTTAATTGTTATTATTCTTTAAGCACTCGGGGTATACTTGAGTACCAACACTCAGGCTTTAGTAGCTGACTATATATCTTTCATGTCCTGTACTTTGTATTATTTGGTCAGAAAATACTACTTAAATTTAAGAGGAACTTTGGTTCTTTTTTTAAAATAGTAATTTAGATCAACATTGTTTCCCTAAATTATTAGTAGCATTCTCCCTGCAAATCCCCGTTGGTGAGTTTCCTCACAATTTACTCAGCCACTTCAAGCCAGGTCTTGTTCAGTGTGTACAGATGTTTTGTGTTTCCTTTTCCATCGTGCATAATCTCACATGTGATTACAGTAAAATCCGTTAGTCGTTGCTTAGCCTGTCCTCTTAATTTGTCTTGATCTCTTTGAGCACTCATGCCCCTGGCTATGCAGCTTGGTATCATCAACAAATTTTACAAAAGAAATAATTTTCTCCATATTATTTATGAATAGTTTAGGCAGCAAGGAACCCATAACTAATCTTTGTTGAGCTGTCCATTAGTTCCTGTCTTCAGGCAACCCTTTTCCATTTATCGTCACTTTCTGTTTCCTATTGCCAAGCCAGATTCAATGCTGTTAGTTACTTTGCTATTAATTCCAAGAGCATTAACCTTTTAAGTCTCACATGTGGCAACATCAAATGCCTATCTAATCAAATCATAGCCTGTTGAGATTGCTCAGTATTATTTTAGTTACCTTCTCAAGGAATTCCAGCAAAATGAAGCATAACTGTGGTTTCCAAATTTCCATTGACTATTCCTTGTGGTCTTGGATTCTTTCAATGTCCACTTTTGTTTTATCGCATTGTATAAGTTATTGGAAACTCTAATTTCATCAGCAAATATTAAGATTCATCAGTCTACAGCTACAACTTACAGTTATGTTGTTCTTAAAAATACAAATGAAAGCCTTGCCAACTTCTTATGGAAGGATATACATTTATAGTAATTTGGCCCATTGCATAGGTGCCAGCATTGTGGAAGAGATAGTCACTCACTTACATCTTCAATCCGATTCATTATGCCTGATCCAAGTCATTTAAGAAAGACTATTGAGTGTTCTGTTGTAAACACGGTCTCAGGGAGCAGAAGACCCCTCGTTAGGAAGCAAGTTCTCCCAATTTCTTTAGCAGTTAAGAAATCAGTTGCTCAATACCCTGACCTGTGACCACTGCAGCAGCTACTCCCCTGTGGGAAGTTGGGATTGAGGAATCAGGCCCACTGTTCCTACTACAGCCAAGGATAGTGAACCATTTGCTACAGTATGTCCTTGAAATTAAAGATGCAACACACGTGAGAGTGAAAAAAAATCATAGGAGCATTGAAACATTGTGACTTTTTCTATTCATTTTCTGTTTGATTGGTAGAGAAGGCTTGAGGTATTATTGCCCTGATTGCCCACTCTGAACAACTACAGTCATAGAGTATACAGCACAGGAACAGGCCCTTTGACCAAAGCAATTCTTCTTTAGTTATGGAGATGGGTGGTGTGGTGGTAATGGGGGTGGGGGGGGATTTTTTTTTATAGTGTGCCATGTGATAGGAAGCTAGAAGTCACCAACCAGAGTTATTAGTCCTGGAAGCTAAATCTGCTTTGAATAGATTTAGCTTCACCTCATTAATTTTTAACATTGCATTGGTAGCTTCTCTGGCAGATTGGGCTAATGGGGTCATAGATATTGGGCTCATGGGCCCATTTCCATGCTGTACCTTCAATGAAAAACTGCATCATGACAGTATTTCATCGAAGGTACAGCATGGAAATGGGCCATTCTATACAGCTGATCTACACTAGCTCTTAAAGAACTGGGCTAGCCCCCTCCCATCCCTCTTCAGCTAATCCTATTGGCATATCTTTTTATTTCTTTCTTCTTCACATATTCATCATGTTGCCTCTTAAATGATTCTGTGCCATACAATGAACTGTTGTAAAACCCATGTGGTTGACGAGTATTCTTCAGTTCCAATGAAAGATCATTGATCTGAAATGCTAACTCTGTTTCTCTGTCCACACATGCTGGCTGACCTGCTGAGAGTTTCTAGTATTTTCTGTTTTTTTTTATTTCAGACTTACAGCACCTGGTGTACTTTGCTTTCTGAAACTAAGCCAAACTGTTTACAACCTTATGTCATATTTGAGTCTGAGATGATCCTCAGACTTCAAAACCAAACCGTCATAGAGATTGTTTATTTCAGGAGGTTTCAGGACATGTGACAGACTTAAAGATCTGCCTCTTTGAATGAAGTTTTATCTAACTGCCAAAAACCTCCTAATGTGGATCAATATCCCAAGCTGCTCAGGCAGGTTCCCTTTGCAAGCAAGGCAAGTATTGTGAAGTCAAACTTCTGTGTGAGTGGCCTGCATCATTTGTTGGCCATGTATTTGCTAAGCAAAATGATAGGAAAGGCATCTCGTCATGCAATGTACATTTCAGCCATTATACATAACTCCAAATGTTAGATCAGTACATGCATTAGACCCAGAAGGAAAATCACAGAGTTGCCAAAGATTCCAGTAAAATACTGACTATTTTTTTTAAAAAACAAAGTGAATTGTGTAAAGCAGTATATGTTGCACAATGCAGTGGAATCCCCAAGCCCCAAATTTTCTTCACCAAAGGGTATCACTCTGGGCATCTTGCTCATTAAAATTGTACCCCTAACAAAATTGCCGCCACTTTTCAAAAGTTCATCACTTCTTTCAAAGCTACTCACCTTACATCTCAATTGCAGGATAGCATATTGCAATTATATGGACAAGATAACCTTCCACACTAGCAATGTGGGTGTGCCAGAGAGTGCAGGTTTGCTGAGACTAATGGCCCAACCACAGAATCAGCTCTTTACTTCTTCTGAGTTTCCATTTACGAAACATCAGGATAAATGAATGTGTTAAGTTGTAAGCCTGAATGCAAGTAATCCAATCACAGTCTACTGTTACATTTGGAGCTATTTCTAAACCTAGAACCACAAAATCTGCTTACAATAAACTACAGTTTACCAAAGGATATTGAGTATTAAGAGTAAAGTGAAGGAACATCTGTCTCATATTCAAAAAATATTCATCTAAGTCTTTTTGTGTTCAACACCATGATTCCGGCATTATTTGAGTTTTACATTTATTAAACAAAGTACGACTTGTTTTATTCCTCAGGAGAGTCAATCCACTATTTTTGATGACCACACATCACCAGGTGGGAAACAAAGTATAAAAAGATTTTATTTTTGCATCAATGCACTGGTAATAATTTGATGAAAGTGTGGCATTGATTTGAAGAAACAATTTCAGCTGGAGCCCTTAATAACTGTTAATTTGTCGGTTCCAATGAAAGGCCATGAACCTTTCCACAAATCTCTTTACAGATGCTACCTGACCTACTGACTATTTCCAGCTTTACAGTTTTTATTATTAATTTTCAGGTAAAGTTTCAAGATTGTACAAGATTCAGTACATTGGAAGTTCAATTTGTTAATAAAATGCCCAGTGTTTAATCATGGGGCAAAAGGCCTGGATTTGAAACCCTCTGATCTTTTCTGAGTTACTAGAAGCACTAAAATTGGCCTGGAGACCTGACGAGAATCAGAGTTCTTTTATCTCATTGCTATCCAGCAAATCCTTTTGGTAAAGCAAATGTGTGTTGAAAGCATTAATGACAGAAGAGACATGGGTTCTGTCCATATCCACTATACATTATCTAGGCATGGTACACGGATGGAATTCTTGGTGGCAGGGTGATTGGGAAAGTATAACTATGCTCCACAAACAATAGGAGAAGACGACGGGGAAATGAAAAGCTTCTAATTAAAGTAGATAGAAATTGTATTTCTCTAATGGGCCCTTAAGTGTAAGCAGCAACCAGTTAAGTTCCACAGGGTCAGAAGGTCCCAATTTCAGTCTACCCTGGGCGAGCTACATTAATTGATGTCAGATGGGAGGGGTGTTGTAACTGACCTAGGAAGCCATGGGTTTGATAGAGGAAGATGCAAGATTCCCACGCTTGATTGCTGTCAACCAAGTCTTGCTGGAATGCGTGGGGTCAAGATCAGACTCTGTTGCCAGGCCCGTCATGATGAAATGGTTTGCCAATATCACATTAAAAGCTCACACTCTGTGGTCACTGAGGAGAGATACTGTGGGAAAATCGACATCATTGATTAAACCCCAAAAGGAATTCCCAAATCCAAGGGACTGAGGGGAGAAAACTGTCAGGGAGAAGTAAATCAGAATTTACCTTGAGGCTTCCTATCCCATTTCGTAATTTCAAGGTGGTGGAATTAGCATTGATCGACACCAGGCAACTATTAGCAACTAAAAGGCTTACAGGACTGCAGCTGATTCTTCAACAAAATTCGACATAATCCAAATATTGCCTTTCTAAAACCCTGTCTGGATTAAAGTGTGTTTTCAAATTATTTCCTCAGCAAAATCCTCTGCTGGTAATTTACCTCTTCATTTGTTCCATGTGTGTGACTTAGGGTTCCTTTTTGCTATCGCAGCTATTTATTTTCACGTCTACTTCCTTTACAAGGTTCTTTTATATCATATTGGATTGCATTTATATCGCTATAAGATAACAATGGCATTGCAAAGAGATTCTGGAATGCGTTTGCTGGAATTCTCATTCCATCCAATGTTACCAGCTTGTTAATCCTCAGTAAGAATTTATGTTGGCATAAATTCTGGGCAATTTCTTAATTTAAAATAGATTTTACGCTCGGTTGGTCAGGCATTACCAGTGGAACAAGAAACAAAGTTAACTTTTCCAGTCCAAGACCCTTCATCGGAAAACACATTAGTTTTAAATTGGACAGAGGATGGGGGAGGAATGGATGGGAGAAAGGGAATATAGGGTGAGGCCAGGGCTGAGGTGGTGATAAGAGGCTGGTGAAGCCATCTGAATGATCCATTAAGGAGGGAGGTTAGAGAGAGGGAACACAAAGGGTCATTCAAAAACTCTGAAATGCAAAGCTGTAGGAAATGCTCAACAGATCAGACTACGCTAGTATAGAGAGAAAAATTTCCGTATTACATATGGACCTGCAGCAGAACTGGCCAGTTCTGATACAAAGGAACTAAGTTGTCTGAACTTGTTGAATTTGATATTGATGCCAGAAGGTTGCAACTTGCCCAGATGGAAGATGAGATGCTGTCTCCCGAGCTTACATTTCGCCTTGTTATAACAGTGCAGGAAACCACAGAGAGATAGTTCAGTGGGATAGGGAATTAAGGTGACAGGCAACCGGAAGCCCAGGGCTACCCAGAACATATATGCTCTGTAAAGTGGTCAATTAAACTACATTTGGGGAATGGGGGTGTGACTGGGTTGTTCTACTCAAAGCTGGCATAGACCCAATATGTGAAATGGCCTCTCTCTGTGCCATAACAATGTTATGATTTTGTAACAAATGAATGCAATGCATAGAATGAATTCTAAGACAGTGCTCATGACAGACCAAAACAGATTAACCAAGTCAGGACTTACCTCTAAAATCTCATAGATTTATTCCTGCTCCTTTCACCTGCTGCTCATTCCTTCCCTGCAGCTGGGGATAAGGGCTTCTGAATAATAAGACAAAGTTTACTTGGCTGCTGTAAAAAAAAGCAAGGGTGATACACAATTTACTCTGTACTGTTATTGTTTTTACCTGTACTACCTCAATGCACTCTGCACTAACTCAATGTAACTGCACTGTGTAATGAATTGACCTGTACGTTCGGTATGCAAGACAAGCTTTTCACTGTACCTCGGTACAAGTGACAATAATAAACCAATACCAATACCAAATTCAGAATGACACCCAACTATTCCAAGGAGACAGGGCCAAAGCCCAGACCAGCACAAGACAAAGATGAGAATCAGTCTTTTTCATGTTCTCCCAAGGAACACTTAGAAAAGGTACATCTCTAGCAGTTGAAAAATACACTTGCATTCTCTCCTATGACCAGAATGGGACCCAGGTCTGCTGGAGGCATTGCAGGTCTCACTGGGTCTGTCAGTAAGCTTCTGTTGGAATTTCCAAGACAGTTCGGCAACACTCTATAGACATATCTCAAAGCTACCTGCTCGATGAGTGGGGTGGCCACAGGAAGTTATCCCTGAAGATTGGGATCTCTTGAGCAATGCAAAGAGACAAGATTGTTTAATGGTGTCGTTTTCTTTAACCATTTTGTTATGGCTACACTCAGCACTGTGTAGCTGTGAATGTTTGTCATCACAGTATGGGGCATGGCCTACACATCAATTACATTCTTGGTGTCCTAGCCCTTAAAGCAGTACAGACAGACTGCTTGCCTGAGAACACCATTCTTTGCAGATTGTAACAAGTATACTTGCTGTCATGTCTTCTTTCTAGTCTGACTCAGCGACACCTCCCATAAGTTATTTGTCATTTGAATAATTCTAAAAACTGACCCTTAAAACCAGTCAAATGAGAGTTTTTACTTTCCAAGTTCCACCCACTTCTTGAAATAGATGGTAGGATCAGGAGAATAAAAGTAAATATGATATAAATTAGTTTTAACAAATCATTAGAGCATAAACTTTAAAAGATATGGGATGAAACTGAAGTTTAACATGAAAAATAGGATAGTAGAAGCTGAAGCAAAAAAGAGAATAAGAAGGGGGAAGAAAAAATAACAAAGCAATGAGAATTAAGCTCTTTTATTCTTTATTTCAAATTGACTCAGAATTCCTTTGGAGAAGTCGCTATAACTTACCCAGCTGTGTGGCACAAACACCATTTACCCGCCTAAACTGAATTTAGCCTCTGGTCAGATTGCAGCAGCTTGAAGGAAAATCTGGACAAATCATTAAAAATCAAGCAGTACTAATAGAATAATAGAGGATATTCCATACATGAGTATTTCAGTGACAACCCTATTCCTAAGGCAAGTTCTTCCACCAGTTTATGTAGTTTTACTGCAATTGTGTCTTGTATTCCATCATTGCAACAAGTGAGTGGGAAAAGAGAGGGCAAAGGGCATGATAAGCATTGGTATCTTAAATGCATCGGAAGTCTGCCTTGAGAGAGGGAAAAAAGCACTTCTACAATTCCCTTTAAGGATTCAAAATTAAAAGTTCAGGAAGGCCCCTTCACTACCTGTCCAGTACGTTCTCTTGTCAGGAGATGGATTTTCACTTTGAAATGTATTTCCTTCAATTGATTAAAACATGCTACTATCTTTCCTCTGACTCCCTTAAGGTATAATTAATAATAGTGTTATATCCTTTTCTACCTCCTGGAATTGAGGCAGCTCATACACAAATGTTTTCCTTTTCAATACCTCAGGGACAATTTTATCTCTTTTGCCTAATCAAATCTTTTTATTGCTTGCTGGGTTGAGTTAGTTATACAGGATCTGGGAGGTGGCCTCTGTTACACATTAAGTTGGGATCATATTATCAGACACAATGATAAACAAGGCAAGATTAAAACACTGCAACTGGGTGAGCTGTACTAGGAATACCACAAAACCAGTAGGAGATGTATGTCTATCTACAAGTGGATAAATATAAAGTTTAGTCCAGAATATGGTTGCCATAAATATTGGAGAAATATATTCAAGCGATCTGATTAGTAGAAAATAAATAATTTGACTCCTCAATCCCATAATGAAAATTTTTAATTTAAATTTTTGAACACATTCAGACAGAACACTACAAAAAAACAAATGAAATTTTGAAACTTGTGAACATGGTGCAAAGAACTAAAAAGAAGTAATGATGAATGTATACAATGTATATAAGTAGGTTATGGTTACAGCACCTTCTTTAGCTTTATTAAGGAAGTACTCGAGCTATATAAAGTATACAACATAGGTTTCCTCACAGTGAGTAATTAATAATGAGCATGTATATTAATAATATTAATAATAAGCATGTATAGATAAAAAACAGTACAAGCTTCAACTGTCCACCTAACCTGCCCTATATAGCGGTCATGCAGAGTGCACAAACTCCACAGCAAAATAAAAATAGAGAATACTGGAAATAGTCAATGGGTCAGGTAGCATTTGTTCGAGGGAAGCAAGAATGAAAGTTCCTGGTTCTGACATTGCATGACGTCTTAGTTTCACCCTGGTCCTTCTGAACTTACCCAGTTGGAATACATAATCTGGATAAACATAATCACACAATCATAGAAAGGAGGCTATTCAACTGACCATATCTGTGCTAGTCAAAAAAAACTACCCAACCTAATCCTACCTCCCAGACTGGGTCTGTAAGGCTATGGTCACAGCTCATCAAATGCACATCCAAGTATTGTTTAAATGAAGAGGGTTTCTGCCTCTACCACCCTTTGAGGCACTGAATCCAGACCTCTACCACCCTCTCAGTACTTCAGATGTGTGTTCCTCATTTTTGACCCCTCTGCTAAAGGATAAAGTTCCATCATATTTACTCTAACCAGGCCCCTCAAAATTTTTTAAAAAATAACACCTCATTCAGGTCTCCCCTCATTCTCCTCTGTTCTTAAAAAAAAGTTCATCCAATCCATCCTCATAACTACAACTTTAAAATCCCAGCAATATATTCATAAATCTGCACGGCACCCTACAGTTCTAGCACAACTTTTATTATATGTTTTAATTAATGAGGGGCAGCATCCCATATGCCTAATTTACCATTTATTGACTACCTGTAAATATCTGTGCATGTACACTCCAAGGTCTTTCCGTACCTTTTAATTGCCCTAGTGTGTAAGTGAATGGTGGAATCTGGGAGGAGCTGAGAAGAATGTGGGGAGAATATAAATTAGGATTAAGGTAGGATTAGCATAAAAGGGTGGTCAATGGTCCATGCAGACACGATGGGCCAAAGGGCCTGTTTCCTTGCTGTATGACTCTGAATAGCAGTGCTCCAATTCTCTAACACCACAATTACAGCCAGAGAGGACTGGAAAATTGTAGTCAGAGCTTCTGCAATTACCTACCCTGCTTTTTTTTTAACAGACTATAATACATGGAGGTATATCCATTTCCAGTGGTGCAAACTCCATAATCTCCTCTTGTTAGAAGATAGATTTTCACTTGTTCTGTGTTTAGCCCATCCAATATTTCACACCCTTTCACCTTAACTATAGTATCAGCATTGACCCCTCTACTGTGAAGGTAGTAATAAAATATTTATTCAGAACCCTTTTGGTAACCTCAGGTCAACCTTTTGGTCTCCATGAGGCTCTGCCCTTTCCTTGATTATTCTCCTGCTCTTTATGCACTTTTACACTTGTCAGAAATTTGATTACAGGTCTGTTCTCCTATCTCATTTAGATTGTTTGGAAATCTATCATATGTTCGACCTAAATCAGTTAATGTTCATTCTATCATACCATCCCTTCTAACAGCTGTAATTGTTTCTTTAACCAATATTGTCCTGCTGCCCCACACACCCTTCTTATTCTACTCATTATTTTATCAGAAAACTCAGTTATTAGGAATGATAAACGCCAGTCCTTCCTCCCTCCTAAAGCATGTTTCTGTCATAACTGTAATATCATAGTTTCCTCTGTTCATCAGTGCCCTCAACTCATCTGCCATGTTCACTGTAATTAGGTATACACTATCATGTATGGACAGACTCCCTTTTGCCTATTTTCTAACCTTGCTTTTCCCTGCCTTTCAAACTCTTACCTTCTATTTCCAGATATGCTTTTCTCTGTTCTAAATTTGTTTTCAGCTTTCTACATCTTGTACTACACCTTGATCAATTACCCCAGAGCCAATGGTTTTCTGAAACATTTGCTACCTGGGCAGCAAAGTATTTTAAACTACTTCCTAACTGATTGACCCTCATCTGCATCGTTTGTAACAGCTCAACGTCCTTCATCATGTATGGAAACTAAAACAGCATTCTGCATGAAGCGCACAAAGTCTTGAACATTATCGAGAACCTTGTTACTTTATACACAGCTTTTTGCCATTGATCACCAACCTTCAACAAATGATACACTAAAGCACCTGCAGCTTGCAGTTCATCCCAATGACTGGAGTAAAACTCATTGGTATTGGTATTGGTATTGGTTTATTATTGTCACTTGTATCAAGGTACAGTGAAAAGATTGTCTTACAAACGGATCATACAGGTCAATTCATTACACAGTGCTGTTACATTGAGTTAGTACAAAGTGCATTGATGTAGTACAGGTAAAAATAATAACAGTACAGAGTAAAGTGTCACAGCTACAGAGAAAATACAGTGCAATAAGGTGCAAGGTCACAACAAGGTAGATCATGAGGTCATAGTCCATCTCATTATATAAGGGAACCGTTCAATAGTCTTATCACAGTGGGGTAGAAGCTGTCCTTAAGTCTGGTGGTATGTGCCCTCAGGCTCCTGTATCTTCTACCCGATGGAAGAGGAGAGAAGGGAGAATGTCCCGGGTGGGTGGGGCCTTTGATTATACTGGGTGATACACCAAGACAATGAGAGGTAAAGACAGAATCCAAGTAGGGGAGGCTGGTGTCCATGATGTGCTGGGCTGTGTCCACAACTCCCTGCAGCTTCTTGCAGTCCTGGGCAGAGCAGTTGCCATACCAAGCTGTGATATTGGCCCTACACTCATCTCTGGAACATCTGGATAACAAAGTAACCTACGTCAGACTCCTATTTATTGACTATAATTCTGCCTTCAATACTATAATTCCAAACAAACTTATCTAGACATAGGTCTCGGCGCCTCCCTCTGCAACTGGATCCTTGACTTCCTGACCAACAGACCACAAACAATAAGGATAGGCAACAACTCCTCCACCTCGATTATCCTTAACACTAATGCCCCACAAGGCTGTGTCCTCATCCCCTTACTTTACTTCCTATACACTCATGACTGTGTGACCAGATTCTGCTCTAACTCCATCTGCAAGTTTGCAGATGACGCCACCATGACACAACAATGAGACATAATACAGGAAAGAGATAGAGGACCTAGCAGCATGGTGTAAAGGCAACAACCTTTCCCTCAATGTCAGCAAAACAAAAGAGCTGGGCATTGACATCAGGAAGCGGGGTGGAGTACACACCCTTGTATGTATCAATGATGCTGAGGTGGAGATGGTTGAGAAGTTCAAGTTCCAAGGTGTGAATATCATCAATAGCTTGTCCTGGTCCAACCATGTAGACGCTATGGCCAAGAAAGCACACCAGCGCCTCTTCCACCTCAGAAGGCTAATGAAATTCTGCAGGTCCTTGAAGACCCTCACCAATTTTTACAGGTGCACCATAGAAAGCATCTATCTGGAAGTATTACAGCTTGCTATGGCAACTGCTCTGCCCAAGACCGCAAGGAATTGCAGAGAGTTGTGAACACAGCCCAGTCTATCATGAAAACCAGTCTCCTCTCCACTGCAACACACACAAAAAGTGCTGGAGGAACTCAGCAGGTCAGGCAGCATCTACAGAGAGAAATAAACAGTTGACATTTTGGGTTAAGACCCTTCATCAGGACTGGAAAGGAAGAGGGCAGAAGCCAGAATAAGAAGGTCGGGGAGGGGGAGAAGCACACTCAGGCAGGTGAGAGGTGAGTTCAGGTGAATGGTGAGTCCAGGTGAGAGGGGGGAGGTAGGAAGGTGGGGGTGGGGGAGGGGGGAGAAGTAGGAAGCTGAGAGGTGATGGGTAGAAGAGGCAAAGGTCTGAAGAAGAAGGAATCAGGTAGGAGAGGGCAGCGGACCATGGAATAAAGGGAAGGAGGTGGGGAATAGATGGGCAGGTCACGAGGGCAGGGGAAGGAGAAAGAGGAGGGGGGAGGGGGGATCCATAGGCTTTCTCTTTCCCCTCCCCCACCCTCGTGACCTGCCCATCTATTCCTCACTTCCCTTTATTCCATGGTCCACAGCCCCCTCCTACCGGATTCCTTCTTCTTCAGCCCTTTGCCTCTTCTACCTATCACCTCTCAGCTTCTTACATCTCCTCCCTCCCCCACCCACCTAACCTCCCCCTCTCCCCTGGACCCACCTATCACCTGGATTCACCTATCAACTGCCTGCGTGTGCTCCTCCCCCGACCTTCTTATTCCGGCTTCTGCCCTCTTCTTTTCCAGTCCTGATGAAGGGTCTTGGCCTGAAGCATTGACTGTTTATTTCCCTCCATAGATGCTGCCTGATCTGCTGAGTTCCTCCAGCATTTTGTGTGTGTTGCTCCAGATTCCAGCATCTGCAGAATTTCTTGAGTCTGCCCTCTATTGACTCTGTCTACGCTTCCCACTGTCTCTGGAAAGCAGCTAACATAATCAAAGACCCCTTCCTCCCTGGTCATTCTCTTTCCTACCCCCTCCATTGGGCAGAAGATACAAAAGCTTGAAAACATAATACCATAAGACATAGGAGCAGAATTAGGGCATTCGGCCCATCAAATCTGCTCTGCCATTCGATCATGGCTGATTTATTTTTCCCTCTCAACCCCATTCTCCTGCTTTTTCCCTGTAATCTTTGATGCTCTTACTAATCAAGAACCTATCAACCTCAGCTTTAAATATACCCAGTGAATGGGCCTCCACAGCCGTCAGTGGCAATGAATTCCGCAGATTCACCACCCTCTGGCTAAAGAAATTCCTCCTCATCTCTGTTCTAAAGCGACGCCCTTCTATTCTGAGGCTGTGCCCTCTGGTCCTGGATGTTCCCACTACTGGAAACATCCTCTTCATGTCCACTCTATCCAGGCCTTTCAATATTCAGTAGGTTTCAATGAGATCCCCCCTCATCCTTCTAAACTCCATCGAGTATAGACCTAGAGCCATCAAGTGGTCCTCATACGTTAACGCTTTCATTCCCAGGATCTTTCTTGTAAACCTCCTCTGGAGTCTCTCCAATGCCAGCACATTCTTCCTTAGATATGGGGCCCAAAACTGGTCACAATACCCCAACAGTGGTCTGATTAACACCTTATAAAGCCTCAGCATTACATCCTTGCTTTTATATTCTAGTCCTCTTGAAATTAATGCTAACATTGCATTTGCCTTCCTTACGACCAACTCAACCTGCAAGTTAACCTTTAGGGAATTTTGCACAAGGACTCCCAAGTCCCTTTGCACTTCCAATTTCTAAATTTGTTCTCCATTTAGAAAGTAGTCTATGCCTTTATTCCTTCTACCAAAGTGCATGATCATGCACTTCCCTATGCTGTATTCCATCTGCCACTGCTTTGCCCATTCTCCCGACCTGATTCCCTGCTTCCTCAACACAACCTGCCCCTCCACATATCTTTGTATCATCTGCAAACTTGGCCACAAAGCCATCAATTCCATCATCCAGATCATTGATATATTACATGAAAAGTAGCGGACCCAACACCGACCCCTGCGGAACACCACTAGTCACCAGCAGTCAACCATAAAAGGTCCCCTTTATTACCACTCTTTGCCTTCTGCCAATCAGCCGATCTTCTATCCATGCTGGTACCTTTCCTGTAATAACATGGGCTCCTATCTTGTTTAGCAGCCTCTTGTGCAGCACTTTGTCAAAGGCCTTCTGAAAGTGTACCACCAGGCTCAAGGACAGCTTCTATCCCACTGTTATAAGACTCTTGAACGGACAACTTGTACGATAAAGATGAACTTTTGATCTCTCAGTCTACCTCATAACAGCCCTTGCACGTTATTTGTCTACCTGCACTACACTTTCTCTGTAACTGTAACACTATATTCTACATTCTGTTATTGCTTTTCTTTTTGTACTACCTCAATGTACTTATGTTTGGAATGATCTGTCTGGATGGCATGCAAAACAAAGCTTTTCGCTGTTTCTCGGTACATGTGACAATAATAAAACCAATTACCAATTTGGTTCCCCTTACATGAACAACAGAGGGTAACTTACACTGCACTGAGATCTCTATCTTTCATCGGTGGCTCTAATTCTATCTTGTAAATATGTTCAACATTAGATCTAACAGTGTGCATGCACTAAGCATTATTTATCAAATAACCATTTTCCAAAACATCAAGGTATTTTTGCAGCCGTCAGCATCCTCTGTGTTTTTCATACACAAGCACCTTAGCATTACATGCACACCCTTTCAGAAAGTGACCACAATTTGATTAGAAGAATGGAGAAAATGTAGTTAAGCATTTTCTGTGTCACTGTGCATAATAAAGGGAAAATGCTCATTTCAATAGTCCTAAATTTTGAAGAAAGCACTTCTGACTTACTTACACAAGCAAAATACTGAAATGACCAAGTCACACCTCTGAATGTTCCAGGGCCTGAACAAACACTTGATTTCCAAATTTATAGAACACTGGATCATTTGATGTATGGAAGAATAATTGTTATTCTAATAGCCTTTTCAACGTTATAGTCACTTGATTTATAATTTTAGTACATTGAGCTCAAAGTATTGTTTCCAGTTCTTTGCAATTCTACTAATTTGGCTGGAAATTTCAAGGTTTGCAATAGTTTTGCAATACTTTGTTGAGTAATAGAGTAGCTTAAGAACTGCTTCCTGTAAATGCTCACGAATATTATTTAAGAAAAGGGTAACTCCACTTGAAGTAGCTGATGGCTACCATGATGTTAATTGAAATCTGAAAGCAATCTTTATTATAAAACCTATTTCCAATTTTTCATTTCTAAGGGTAAGCTTGTGTGTTCTTCCCACTAATCTGGTTTAAGTAAAGCCACTTTGTTTTGAATGAGTATCAGATGTATGTTAATTCCACCCTATCATCTAAATCATTTACTGATGCTAATTGTTGACCTAAAGAAGGATATGGTTTGGCATTGCCAACAATGGCAGTAATCTGATAGGTGGAATGGGATGGTGCAAGCAAGCTGTTGGGATTCACAGCTGGCAACAGCTGACACAGAACTACTCCATGTTCGTGTGAATAGGAATCCCTTTTCCTTGTTCTTTTAGTTGTTTATTGCTTATGCTGTATCACAGACATGCATTAAAGAATGCACAAACAAATACAATCATAATTAAAGCAGCATGAATAGAGTGCAGAGTGTACGCTGCTGTACATCCTCTGCTAATTAAAAAACTAATTTCCAGTAGATTCATATTTGATTTAAGGATTGGAAACGTAATATGTGATGGTAGGTACCATTAGGAAAACTTGCATTTGCATGGGAGTTTACCACATCCTCAGGACATCTCAACTAATGGATTATTTTAGAAATGCTACCACAGATCTTGTGAAAGCAAACACATCGTCTCACAGAGGCAACATTTCATAAAAAGCGTAGGTGAAATACTAATTGACCAAGCTTTAAAAATGCTGATTGAAGGAATAATGCTTGAAAAATTCAATGTTTAATTTAAAATACTGCCATGAACATTTAAAATTCCTTTACACCAATAATATCAGCAGGTAGTCCCAAGTGTGAGCCCAAGGTTCAATGTCTTTGCCTGAACATTCAACACCAGGTTGTACTCTACCTTCAAAGTTCATTCCATGGCCCAATGGAAGGAACTTCAGGAAAGAGTACAAAGGCATGATGTAAATATATAACTATCACATAAACATACAGTAAAAGCTGATAGTTTACAACCAGCACAATCCAGGAACATGCATTATAGAGAGAATAGGCAGGCCAATAGAGGGACAGCATGGAGGGAGAATCCAGGCCCATATTAGGGAAGCTTCAAGGGAGTGGCTGTGCCAACATGAGGAAGAGCACCAAGGAGCACTTGGGCTAATGAAAGAACAGCAATGAGGGAGGCATCTTAGGATAATAATGAGGGTGCACCCATGTTGACGTCAGGGCAGCTCCAAGGGAGATTCCGAGCTCTCACGGGGGCAGCAACAAAGGAAGATTTGCATTCTCACTGGGCCAACTAGGAAGGAGGATCTGGGCTTTCAATGGGCAGCAATGTTGGGCTAGCACCTGGGGAGATCTGGGCGCCCATTCAGGCAGCACCAAGAGACAACGCCTTCCCAATACCCACCCACCCCCACCCCCACGCACCATGCTGACATTTGATTAACCAGCATATTTGATTAACCAACATTGTCATATTCAATACATGTCAGATATCCATGCTTTTACAATACAAAATTCTTACAGAGGTGAACAGGACAGATGCAGAGATGATGTTTTCTCTGGTATGGCTGTCAAAAGAAAGAGTCAGCCATTTCAGGATTGCGAAAAATGTCTTCGCTTATTGTGAATCTTTGAAATTCTCTACACAAGAAGTCAGTGAAGATTAAGTCACATTCAAGACAAATATCAATATATTTTTGAACATAATGTGAATCAAAGGACTTTTGATTATTGCAGAACAGTGATGCTATTTTTGAAAGATAGGGGAACTGAGGGCTATGGGGAACTGGCTCAGAAGAGGAGTAAAGGCCTGGAGCAGATCGGTCATTATCATATTGACTTATGGGGGCAGGTAGCCTACTCCTGCTCCCATCTTATTGTATTCTTGTGTCTTATATTCATTTAGAAAGGTTCAGAATCAACTCCAAGGGATAGGATAAGCCTTCAATCAGAAAGACACTGACTAATCAGGGACAGCCAACATGGAATTGTTGTGGAAAGGTTGTGTCTGATGAACTTAATTAAATCCTTTGAAGAGGTAACAAGGAGGGTCAATGGGGCTAGTGTGTTCGACATAGTCTACATAGACTTTAACAAGGCTTTTAACAAGGTACTGCAAAGTAGGGTGACAAAATAGTAAAACCCATGTGATCCAAACAAATTTTGCAAATTGGATTCAAAATTGAGTCAGTTGCAGGAAGCAAAGGGTTTGATAGTGCTTTTGTGACTGGGTGGGAATTAGCAGTGAGCTCCACTGTGAGCTCGACCTAAATGTAGTGGGTATGATAAAAGAATTTGCAGATGATACAAACCTTGGTGGTGTGGTTGACAGTGAGTAAAAAAAAGCTTTAGACTGCAGGAAGATATTTTAGAATTTTTAGAATTTTATTTACAGTGTGGTAACAGGCCCTTCCAGCCCAACAAGTCTGCGCCACCCATTTTAAACCCAAATTAACCTACCCATACATCTTTGGAATGTGGGAGGAAACCGGAGCACCCGGAGCAAACCCACGCAGACACAGGGAGAACATACAAACTCCTTACAGTCAGTGACGGGAATCGAACCCCGATTGCTGGCACTGTAATAGCGTCACGTTAACCGCTACGCTACCGTGCCGCCCATAGATAGATATAGATGGTCTGGTCAGTTAGGTAGCAAATGAAATTTAATCCATAAAAGTGTGAGGTAATGCATTTGAGGAAATTCACTAAAACAGGGCAGTATACAATAAATGACAAGAGTTTGAGTGGTGGGGAAGGACAGTCGAATTCTTGAGTGTATGCCGATAGAGCCAAGATAGGCTAATGAGATGGTTAAAAAGGCATACGAGTTGCTTTCCTTTAATAGATGGAGCAGGGAATACAAGAGCAGAGAGGTTATTCTGGATGTAGATATAATACTGCTTAGGTCTCAGCTTGAAAACTATGAATAGTTCTGGACAGTATACTACAGGAAAGGAGGGGATATACAGAGGAGATTTACTAAGATGGTGCCAGGACTAGGAAATTGTAGCAATGAGGTTAGATTGGATAAACCAGAATTATTTTCTTAGGGGCAAAGGAATTGAAGTGGGACTTAGTTATGGTGTATAACGTGATGAGGATTCTAGATAGAGTAAATAGAAAGGATCTATTTCCCATAGGTGGGGAGGTCACAACCCAGGGAAGATGGATTGAAACTAATCGTTAGAAGGACTAGAGAGGAAATAAATCAAAGATTTTGACCCAGAGGATGGCACAGCCCTGGTACTCAATATGTGAAAGAGTGGTAGAGGTGGAAACCCTCATCACATTGAAATAATAAATGGATGTTCACTAGAAAAGCTGTGACCTACAGGGCTACGGACCCAGTGCTGGAAGGTAGGATTGTGGTTGATAGCTCTTGAATTGTGTCATATGATTCTAAAACAAAACCAAGAATGGCAGGCAAGAAATATGCACACACTTGTGACCATAAATACACCATATGTCATATTGGGTAAGGACAAAGGAGGGGTATGGGCCAAAGGCAAGCAAATGGGATTAGTCCAGATCTTGGTTGGCATGAATGAACTGGGCTGAAGGGCCTGTTTCCAGGCTGTATAACTCTATGAATCTACGAGAGTTCTGCATTGATATCTTGGTCCCCATCTTTTGCCTGGTCTCCCAAAGTCAATACCAAAGACCACGAATGTAACCTGAAGAACCCACCTCTAGCCTTTACCTATGCCTCAAGTGGGGTTTTAGGCAATTTGCGTATGCAAATAAAGGGCCTGAGGTCATTGCTAACAATAGCTGGCTCTGGGATAACTGATTTCAATAGTAAAAGAAACTGAGTTAGTTTTGGTAAATATTACTGCTCATAGTCCTGAGAAACCCAACCTATAACATCCATGATTTGAACCTGGTCTCAACAACCAGGAACCCTGTGATCAAGCTTCCAAAATCTCCTTTCATTCCCCCGGTACATCTCAACCACTAGTCATTTGCTTGGTGCCCTAACGCCAACACCAATGCCCATGATCCCGAGTTCACAAACCTACTTGTGTTCCTCTGTACTAAGGGCCCATATTTGAACTACTCATGTCCTCCTGCAGCACTGCTTACATTATTATGAGTCCTGAGACCATCTAACACAACACTGGGGATGTTGGGCTTGGCGTGATTGCCCACATGTGGGTGTTCCTGAATTGAATCCCCATTACCAGCTATGGCTATGCTCAGCGCAGACAGGTTGTGAATGTGAACCTCCTGTTCAATGTTGTGCATCCACTTTCTCATTCTTATGCATTATAACTGTTAAGGACAGGATTCTTGAAATAGATCTCTCCCTTGGTGCAACCCAAGCTATAACACTCAATCATAGCATAGATCAGAGAATCTGCAACCCATTTATTAAATTCCCCACAAGGTGATTCTAAAATCTGGTGTCCATTGTGCAACTGTGGTCAAAGAGAGCTCACTTGAAAAACAATGAGAGATTTAATTAGGTATTAAGTTAAATGGATGAACATTCATGGATTACATGCCGAGGATGTGCTGCTCGTAGATTTTCCTGTTTGTGCCAATCCAGGTTGGGATCACAGGTTTGTGTGATGACCTCTTGTGTGTGTGCGTGTGTGTGTGTGTGTGTGTGTGTGTGTGTGTGTGTGTGTGTGTGTGTGTGTGTGTGTGTGTGTGTGAGTGAGAGAGAGAGAGAGAGGGAGAGAGAGAGAGAGAGAGAGAGAGAGAGAAAGAGAGTGAGAGTAATCCACATTCTTTCAAGGCTTTTTCTTCTTTAATCAAACACAAAACTGTTCAGATTTTACACATAAATCTGAGTGAAACCAGGATTTGGACTTATTGGTCGGCAGGGCAAAGATTGGCTTCACAGGAACTAATAAATCAATGGAATTTCATATATCTGATGTCCATTATTCTGAGGATTCTAATTAAACTTGTCAACTGTGACCTTAACTGTGGCTCTAACTCTGACACAGATATTTATTAAAACATATAAAAAAAGGACACATTAAGGAAAAGGAAAAGTTGCTGAACAGTCTGCTTCTTCTCAGGAATTTTGTTAATTTTTCCTGAGGCAAAATTTGCTAGTTCTCAGAACTCGGTGTGTTCAATCGTAAAGGCATCCAATGAGCTACAACTTCATTGGAAAGTATGGAAAACTTCTTTTCAGGACCCATAAAACAAGGAAATAAATTATGCTACAGGATGCATTACCATGTTGCATGTCTTTCTCACTGTAAGTAAAAATTATTTCCTGATATTTTATTTCTTCACAAAGATATGATGCCTATGAATTCTAATCTCCAGGTGTGGACGGAACCCTTAGAAAAGTGGCAAATCTCACTACTTTATTCATTTGAACAATTTACTGAGACCTTTTACTAATATTCTACTGGGAAAATATTGTGGAAATTTCAGTCAAATACACATTTATATGTAAGCTAAATGTTCTAGAAAAACAAATTTGTTCATTCATTCCATATAGGCTTCATATTTTCTATGGTAGATCAAAAGCTGCCACCAAAATGCTCCCTGGATGTATTACCTGTCCTTGTCAATACTTTATCCCCAATCCCATGTGTTTAAAGACAAATCCATGTGTTTAAATTAATGTATGTACATTTCCTGGAAGCAAAAGATTAGGGGATGAAACTTCTATATTGGCACAATGAGCATTCCAGGCAGAAGAGACAGCAATAAGTCTTACCAAAATGAAGGAGGTAACTGGATCCAGATACTTTTTCAATGCTATATTGGAGACCTTGATCAAAGAAATGGACTGGAGGTGGGACATCCTATTCTCCACAGGAACACAAAACCCTGCTGGAAACATCTGTATTTTTGTTTCCATTCTGAAGTGACCAGAAATTGGGCAGTGAGTCACTAGTTCCTTCAGAGCTACAGGTGCCAAATTTCGAGCACACGTACATGACAAAATGGAATGTATGATTTTTTTCAAGGAATTATATATGACACATGTGTAAACAACGACAGTCCGCTTAGAGCAGTTCTCCAGTCATCAGAGGGGGATACTACACAATATATAAAAGGGCATCAACCTGAAACATTAATCTGTTGCTCTCTCCACAGAACATCCTTGAGTCTATTGTCATTTCAGCCTTTGAGCATTGTTACGAACCAGCAACAAAAGAAACACACCAAGTCATGTATAAGTGTTAAAACCTATTTTATTAATAACTACTTATGATAATAAGAAAGAATAAAAGTAAAAATGTTAGAATGTTAGAAGTAAAAATGTTAGATCTTAAACATTAACCCCAAAAATTAAACTCAAAGTGTGTGTGTGGCAAATTCCCAAACTCCAAGTCCAGGAATAGTTCTCAAAGTTCAGTTCAGCAAGCCATAAGGTGAAACGTGAGCAATAGCTTCTTCAACAACCACCATTGACTGAAGACAAAACATAGAGAGAAAATAAAGAGTAATTACGAAATCCAAATGTTCCACTTTGGAACTCATACGACACCTCAGTGTCTACTCAGCAGTGACTACTCCACCGCTTTGTTCCGAAGCAACTGCCACCCCGAAAGGCATTTGGACCGTGGCCGTCCACACAAATACCTGTTTCCCACTACAGTCTAATGACAAAGTGGACTCCACTGCTTTGTTCCAAAAATCCATATGTGGATTGTAGTGACAGACACAGTTATTGTTTTTCCATCCATTGATACAGACCAGCAGGCTGGTGTCTCTCTCTCTCTGTCTCTCTCTTCTGACTCCGACTGTCTGCTCCAAAACGTCACCACGTCCTTATCTTCTGTTGTCGGCATCATCATGCCACACACATACACACACACACACACACACACACACACACACACACACACACACACACACACACACACACACACACACACACACACACACACACACACACACACACACACACACACACACAACTATGCTCTATCTTAAAGGGACATTCACCAATAGTAACCTAGTCCGTAACAGCATCTACAATTTCTTGCTTCTTTTCCTCCTTAATGAAATTACGTCCTTATTTACTTGCATATACAATTAGTATATCATTGCACTTGAATCATAACTGTTCAAATTCTTTAGCAACAAACTAAGTAAACAAACATACAATGAACTAAATTCTTGAAATGTATTACTTCTAAACTTTGAGAAAAAGAACTACAAATTTGACAAGTATGTTTCTTTTTATAAATTAAATTTAACGACTGATTTCCCGTTTCTAAGAAAGTACCTTCCACTTAGCTAGTATTAGATCTAAGTACCTTCCACTTAGCTAGTATTAGACCTTATAATAACCTTTGAAGGGATGACCTTGACCTGCATTAGGAATCACTACTTCAAGAATGTTGACCTGACTGATTAGAAATTAAACTAGACCTCTCAGGTGCCTCAGTTAACCTAGTACAGGTTGTACCAAAATGATTAGTATTCTTATTATACCCAGAGTACTTGATTCATCAGAATAGTTTGATTCATGGTAACTTTCATCTCCTTTCTCATTGGCCAGATATTTGGTCTTCCTGCCATTATTAACTGCAGTGACAGGCAACTCATCTAATTATGGGAAGTGAAATACTTCTTCCCCTCTCTTTGGAGTAAATTCTACCAGGTCCAATAACCTTGATGTGGCATCAGCACTGTTACCTTTTCATTGGATCTCATTGAAACCTATTGAATACTGAAAGGCCTGAATAGAGTGGATGTGGAGAGAATGCTTTCGTTAGTAGAAGAGTCGAGGATCCAAGGGCACAGCCTCAGGATAAAGGGACATCCCTTTAGAACTGAGATGAAGAGGAATTTCTTCAGCCAGACAGCGGTGAAACTGTGGAATTCAGTGCCACAGAGGGCTGTGGAGGCCAGGTCACTGGGTGTACTTAAGGCAGAAATTGATAGGTTCTTGATTAGATTCCAGACTATTCAGAAATCTAACTTTTCCACGACCAAATATCCTTACCAAATATACAATTACTTATTTTTGCAACTCTATCAGGTGGATTTCAGTTGTGTATCATGGCAGATTTTTATTCTAATCTTCAATTCAATTTTAGACTCCTTTTTTCTAACTTTACTCTTATCATGGTTCTCTGACAATGCCAAATTTGGTTTTAATAATGAAAACCTTGTTTCCAGCCAGCTTTTGAGAAACAGATCAGCAAGTGTTCTACTAGAAGTTATCAGGAAACTTCACAGTTTGCAATCCAATGGCAACAGATATTTCTTTGAATCTGGATCTAGCCTTTACTTTAATGAGGGCACAATTAATAATTTGTACACTGCATTCAGCAGCTCCATTAGAAGCAGGAAGATACAGTGGAATTCTGGGTTATTTTATCCCTTTTCAACTGATGAATTGTTCAAATTATTGTGAACAAAACTGAGGTCCGTTATTTGATAGGCTTTTCTGGAAGCCTGTACGAGCCAAGCAAACTCCACAAAATGTCCAGTGTTTCTCTCATGGCTGTTTGAGTTACCAGAAGGGCTGCAATCAGTTTTGAGGACACACAAGGCTCTGGAAGAACTCAGCAGGTCAAGGAGCATCATATATAATACCTTCATTATAAGGGTCTTGACCCAAAACGTTAACTGTCCATTTCCCTCCATAGATGCTGCCTGACCCACTGAGTTCCTCTAGTGCTTTGTGTGTTGCTCCAGATTTCCAACATCTGTAGTCTCTTGTGTCACCAGTTTTGAACAGCTGTCTATCCTGATGAACAATTTTAGCCATTCTAATTTTACAAAATCTACATGTAGCTATTGCTATATTCTGGTTAGGTGTAAAGAAACTGATGTTGATTTTTTTGTTTAATGAGTGGCATATGGTACATGGACTTGCAATATGTCATCACCCAAAGCAGGCTTCCATGTATAGCTCCATGCCAGACTCCTTGTCATCCACATGACAAGGTTCTGATCAACCAAATCCCTTACCAACTGAGATTGGTATATTCCAGGAATCACTGTTCTGGCACCCCACATGACACATGATTCATCAACTGACAATTCATTTATGCAAATAAAATATGAGAGGATATCTGTTTCTGACATGTGAGCTGGCCATTTTCTGGACTCGTATACCATTGCTATAATAGGATCTTATTTGGTTCTCCTGCCATTATTAACTTCAGTGATAAGTACAACCTACTGAATACTGAAAGGCCTGAATGGAGCAGAGTGGAGAGGATGTTTTCATTAGTGGAAGAGTCTAGGATCCAAGGGCACAGCCTCAGAATAGAGGGACATCCCTTTAGAACTGAGATGAGGAGGAATTTCTTTAGCCAGACGGTGGTGAATCTGTGGAATTCATTGCCACAGAGGGCTGTGGAGGCCAAGTCTTTAGGTGTACTTAAGGCAGAGACTGATAGGTTCTTGATTGGTAAGAGGGTAAAGGGTTATGGAAAGAAGGTGGGAGAATAGGATTGAGAAAAAAAATTATTAGCCACAATTGAATGCCAGAGCAGACTCGATGGGCCAAATTACCTAATTCTGCTCCTATATCTTATGGTCTTATGATTTTTACTGATCTTGGAATCTGAATGTGATAGTTGCAAGTACACAGTGTTAAGTCCCTCTTTTACCTTCATGTTGCAGCTAATGTGGGAACTGGTGATTTTGGATTCAGAACAGCTAACAGGGGCTTATGGTCACTAATGATTGTAAAACCATGATTGTAGAGATGCAGTGTACCCCCAAGGTTCAGAGGGGTTGCATTCCCAGAAAATCATCCATATCATTATTTTCCATAATGCAGACCCTTTTTTTCCCCTTTTTCTAAATGGAGATGCATACCTATGGGAAGTTTTTCTCTCAACAGTGTTGCCCCTGTGGATGCATGGTCTATAGACAAAGGACTTCAAATTGTATTGTAGGCAGAAGAGAAAGGGTTCTTATTTTAATTAACTAGAAATGGATGTTACATTGTTTGATAAGATATTGTTGTACAAGTATCAGTAGAAGAGATTACCTTATCAGTTTCCAAAGCAAATCCTGAAATGGCTTCCTACTGTAAACCAGCAGCCTGCAATCATTGTACAAGTATCAATAGAAGAGATTGCTTTGTAAACAGACAAGGCAATCTTTTCTAGTGATATTTGTACAAAAATGTGCAGGCCGCCCATTCACAAATGGAGGCCACTTTAGGGATTTACTTTAGAAAGTGACAAGGCAAATCCCTTAAGTGACCTTCCGCTGTGAACTGGCAGCCTGCAATCATTGTACTTGGTAAACTACTTCAGTCCTCTCTATACATTTTGGGTTTAATTTTTCATATAAATTCATTAAGAAATAATTTTTATTCCATATCTCATATTTTTTGGTAGGGATTTGTGAATTCTGTAAGGGCGAATTACCCAAATGCAGGGAAATGTTGTATTTATGCAACTTCGTAAAATCAAAAATCGGGGACAATGCTTCTCATTCTGGTTAAATATTGTTCCAATATTTGGACTGATAATACTAGATGCAAGTACAATCTTCTCCATTATCTAGCACATGAATCACTTGGAGATGCATCACATTCTAGTTTGATCCCTTTTAGCACATCATAGCATATAGACATAGTACCTGTACACAATCTTGAATGTTTTGCCACAATCATTCATCCAATTCCATGGAATATCTTTCCTCAGTTGGTCATTCAACTGATGCAACTTCACCAAGTTAGACAGGAATTTACCATAGTAGTTCACTGTATCCAAAATGTATCTGAGCTCTGAGATTTTCTTAGGAATAGGTACATCCTTAATTGCATTAATTTTTTCCTAAGTAGGATGTGGACTATCCTTGTCTGCTCTGTGACCCAAGTATTCTATAGCCATCTAAAACATCTCTCATTTTTGTGTTTTAAACCTGTATTCCATAATTTTTTCAATTGTTGGAACACTTCTATCAGCCTGTAATCATTGGTCTGTCTATTTGAGGCTGCGATGAGAACATCATTCAAATACCATGTTACTCATTCATTTGCCTGCAAAATTCAGTTTATTATGCCCCGAAAACTTCCAGGATGGAAGAAACACAACATGACAGCCTATCAAGCTGAATAAGGCTCAAGTGCACATTGGTAGTTGAGTATGACTTGGACTCCTCACTTAACCCAAGTTGAAAATAGGCATTTTCAGATCCAACTTTAAAAAGATCTAGCTGACGAACAGATAGCACATGCTCTTATATTGCTATTTAATTTTGATCGTATATCCATGAGTGGAATTCATTGATTTTGTTCAATCTCAGAAATAATGCTTTCCATCTCAAGTCTCTTCAGTTCTTGCTCTGCTTTTCCTCTTAAAGCAGAAGGTATTGGGTTGCAATGACTAGGTCTTGCATTCTTTTCAACTCTCATACTGGCCTTGAATCCTTAAATTGGAGCAGCCGGTTCACTGAAAACCATTACATATTCTTGCAATGTGTGTTAGCAATATTCATATACATAGTCATAGAGTCATAGACATAATCATACAGCACAGAAACAGGTCCTTCAGCCCTTTGGACCTGTGACAACCATTGAACATCCATCTACACTGTCTATGCTAATACTATTTTATTCTTCCCACATTTCCTTGAACTCATAGAGTTATACAGCATGGAAACAGGCTCTTTGGCCCAACTGCTCCATGCGGACCAAGATGTTCATCCAAGCTAGTCCCATTTGCCAGCGTTTGGCCCATAACCTTCTGAACACTCCCAATCTGTCCAAATGTCATTTAAAAATTGTTATTGTACCTACCTCAAGTACTTCCTCTGGTAGCTCATTCCATATATGTACCACCGTTTGTGTAAAAAAGTTGCCTCTCAAGTTCCTAATAAATCTTTCCCCTCTCACCATAAACTTATGCCCTCTAGTTCGTGATTCTCCAGCCCTGAGAAAAAGACTGAGTGCATTCACCTTATCTATGCCCCTCGTGATTTTAAACACCTCTATAATATCATCTCGTAATCTTGTAAGCTCCAAAGAATAAAGTTCTAGCCTGTCCAAATTTCTCCCTATAAGTCAGTCCCTCAAGTCCTGGCAACATCCTTGTAAATCTTTTCTGCATTCTTTCCAGTTTAAAACATCTTTCCTGTAGCAGGGAGACCAAAACTTAACACAATACTCTAAGTGCGACCTTACCAGCATCCTGTACAACCACAGCATGATCTCCCAACTTTTATACTCAATGCCTTGACTGGTGAAGGCCAGCATGCCAAAAGCTTCCTTCACCCTGTCCCTATCTACCTGTGGCTCCACTTTCAGGGAACCATATACTTGTACTCCAAGGTCCCTCTGTTCTGAAACACTCCCAGGGCCCTGCCATTCACTATGAAAATCCTACCTGGATTTGACTTTCCAAAATGCAACATGTCACACTTATCTGATTTAAACTCCATTTGCCATTCCTCAGCCTACTTACTCAGCTGATCAAGATCCCCCTGTAATTTTTGATAACCTTCTTCATTGTCTACTATACCACCTACTTTATTGTCATCTGAAAACTTACTAACCATGCCTTGTACATTCTTATCCAAATCATTGATATGGGTGACAAACAACAATGGGCCCAGCACTGACCCCTGAGGCACACCACTAGTCATGGGTCTCCAGTCCAAGAACAACCTTCCACCATCACTCTCTGTTTTCTACCATCAAGACAATTGTGTATCCAATTAGCTGCTTTCTCTGGATTCCATGCGATCCAACTCCTCCCAGATTATACTGTTCACTAGGGGCGATTTACAGTGGACATTTAGACAATTAACCTACTGATCCACATTATGCTTCAATACAAAAATACCTTATTCCAACCTAGTTTCAATGAGAAAACAGGAAGAGAGGGCAAGCAACACTCTGACCAGTTGCCATGTCTAGAATATTCATGGAACAACTGCCCTTAGTGTACCTGCTTGAGGAACATTGATATCAAAGACTTAATTTCTCCTAGATGCTGAACAGCAGGATGTCAATTGCTACATCTACTACTGTAGCCACAGATCTGTGCCTGGACCATTCTATCTGTGCCTGTAAAGGTGGCCTTGATATTTTCACCTCAGGGTCATTCGAGCACACACATAATCATTTGTCAACACTGCAGACTTTCTAATGGACCGTGAGGGATTGATTACATCTCCATCACCTTGAGGATTTTACCTCAGCACATGGAATAATACTGGAACCACAAGGACTTCCACTTCCCCAATATGTCAACACATACAGAAAAATTTAATGGTCAATGCCGGATCACTGGGTAGATCATACACCTTTATTTTAGGACAGGTACATGGATAGGAAGGGTTTAGAGGGATATGGGGCAAACACGGGCAAACAGGACTAGCTTAATGGGAATTTTGGTCGGCATGGACCAGTTGGGCTGAAGGACCTATTTCCCTGCTGCATGACTTTATGACTCTATAACAGATTTTGTGTTCATTCTGCACCAAGTCAAAAGGGCTTGCACCACGAACATTTTCCAGCATTGTCCAATTTTGTGGTTAGTGTCTTTATATTGAGGTGAGGTTGAGACCCTGAAGAAAGGATTGAAGGAGTGTGGTTAGAATTAGCAGTCTAATGGTCTTCCAGGAATGTGTAGGATAGCCCTCACTTGGTGGTCTTGGGTGAGTACTGGAGACTTGGGGTACCAGCGGTTGGCACTCTTTCTTCTTGTCCTCCTTTTGCTCTTCTTTCTGCCACACTTGTTGTGGGACAACTAACCACAAACATAGATATCCAATCAAGCTTGCACTACACCTCTAGAATGATGCAGAAAGTAAAAGCATTACACAAGCAAGACAACTGTGATGTTTCAGGTGCTGGCCTGGCTTGTCAGGGTTGAAGTCAGCTTTCGGATCACTGTCCATTCATCAGGCATAACTTACTGCATGTAACTTGCATTCAGAGAGGCTATAAGTCTCTGCCTTGCTTGGAGTTTCAGAACAATTCTTACAGCTACATATTAAAAAAAATCATATTCATAAGAACCAGTAATGTAAACTAATAGCCATATCCCCCAGGTTTACTTCATATCATTTAATTGAAATTTCTGTTGAAAGCAGAAGAAGAAACTGAGGAATAAAAATATTGATGTGCCCTCCTACATTATAGGGTTCTTTGAGCAGGATACATCTGCAACCGGAGACTGCTTTAAAAAGGGAATGAAGGCCTGAGGCTTTTTTTTACCAGGTCTGGGCAAAGAGCCAAAGCCCAGCATGTTCACTGAGTCTCCAAATCTAAGGACAGACCAAGCATTCCTAAAACACTAGCAGATCAGCAATGTCATTATTCTTGATGAGTCCAAGAATATGCAATTTTATAACAATAACAGTATTAGATTTCCAGAGCACAACTAATAAGGTGCTGCATCAAAAGTTATCACAGAAACTAAAAGTTCATGTTGTAGATGGTAACATATTAGCATGGATAGAAGATCTGCATTGATTACACATTACAGGAAGCAGACAAAAACTTTTTTTCTGGTTGGTAAGATATAATGAGTGGCGTGCCATAGTGATAGATACTTGCCCTCAACTTTTTACAATTCATATAAATTGAGAAAGGTACTGTTGCTAAATTTGTTTCTGCTGATAATAGTCAGGTGAGTTGTGAAGAGGACCTAAGGAGACTATGAAGGGATATGGATAGGTTAAATGAGAGGTCGAAGATCAGGTAAATAGATTCTGTTCAAAGAGCCCTATAATGTAGAAGGGCACTTCTGTACCTTTATTCTTCAGGTTCTTCTTCAACTTTCAACAGAAATCTGAATTAAATGATATTAAATAAAACTTAAGCAATGTGGCTACTAGTTTACGATACTTGTTCTTATAAATATGTTTTTTTTAAATATGCAATTGTAAGAATTGTTTTGAAAATCCAAGGAGGAGGCTTTTCAGGCAGAAGAATAATAGCTTCTCTGAATGAAAATTGCACAATTATAGCGAATGATTAGTGATCTAAAAGTTGGCCTCTCAGACCTAATAAACTGGACCAGCACCAGGAATATGATAGAACATACTGCTAGGGAACTGAAAACAAAAGTAAGGAAGTTTGCTTTAGTTATATAGGGCATCAGTGAGACCCCATCACAAATACTGTGTACAGTATTGGTCTCCTCATTTAACCACACATTTCAATTCTTTGAAAGCAATTCAGAGAACATTTACAAGATTAACACTAAGAAATGTGCAAATCATCTTAAGAGGAAAGGTTGAATCCAATGGAGTTTATCAGAGTGAGAGACGATTGAAATTTCCGAGATCCTGAGAGAGTCTCATTGAGTGGAGTGGATGATTAATTTCGTGAAAGAATCTACAACGGCACGATAGCATAGCAGTTAGCGTAGCACTTTACAGCACCAGCGACCTGGGTTCAATTCCCGCTGCTGCCTGTAAGGAGTTTGTACATTCTCCCTGTGTCTGCGTGGGTTTCCTCCGGGTGCTCTGGTTTCGTCCCACATCCCAAAGACATACAAGTTAGGAGCTGTGGGCATGCTATGTTGGCGCCGGAAGAGTGGCGACACTTGCGGGCTGCCCCCAGCACATTCTTAGCAATGCAAAAAGACATATTTCACTGTGTGTTTCGATGTACATGTGACTAATAAATAAATATCTAAAAAACTGGGAGTAACTGTTTAAAAATAAGGGTATACCCATTAAACACAGAGAGGTGATTTTTTTTCTCTCTACAGAGGGTTGTGAGTCTTTGGAAATCTCTTAGAGTCATAGAGATGTGCAGCATAGGAACAGGCCATTCAGTCACCACGTCTATACTGACCATATTAGAATTGGAATTGTTTTATTATTGTCACATGTGCTGAGGTACAGTGAAAAACTTGTCTTGCATACCGTTCATATAGATCAATTAATCACACGGTGCATCGAGGTAGTACAAAGTAAAACAATAAAATGTAACAGCTACAGAGAAAGTGCAGTGCAGGCAGACAATAAAATGCAAGAACATAATGAGGTAGATTGTGAGGTCAAGAGTCCAGCTAATCTAATCTAATCTAATTCTTATCTATACTAATGCCATTTGCCACATTCCTCTATGTCCTGCTCATTCAAGTATCTGTCAAGATCCCTTCTGAATGTTGTTACTGTTCCTGCCTCCACCTTTGGCAGCTCATTCTAAGATACTAACTACTCTTTGTGTGAAAAGTTTACTCCTCAGATCTCCTTTAAACCCTCTCACTTTAAACCTATGCACTCATGCATCCCTACCACTGGATACAGACACTGGCTATCTACCCAGTCTATGCCTCTCAAAAATTTTACATACTTCTATCATGTCAGCTCTCAGCCTCCTTCACTCCATGGAAAACAAACCTAGCCCATCTAATGTTTCCCAATAACTCAAGCCCTCCAATCCAGGTAACATCCTTTTGAATCTTTTCTGCACCCTCTCTAGTTTAATCATATCCTCCCTATAGTATGGTGACCAGAAATGCACACAATACTCTAAATGCAGCCTTAACGAATGTTTTGTACAACTGCAACATGACGTTCAAACTCTTATACTCAGTACCTCAGATGATGAAGGCAAGCATGCCATACACTTTCCTCACCACCCCGTTTATCCATGTTCCTACTTACAGAGAACTGTGTACTTGTACCCTAAGGTCTCTCTGTTCAACAACACTCCTAAGGACCCTGCCATTCACTGTGTACGTCCTGCCCTGGTTTAACTTGCCAAAGCTTTCTCTTCTTCAAAAAATATTGGAAGCTGGATCTTTGAATAATTTTTAAGGCAGAGGCAAATAGACTATTGATAAGCAAAAGGGACTGAAAGTTACTGTGGGTAGACATGAATGCAGAGTTGAAATAAGACCTTTTTAAATGGAATGCAGGCTTGAACATGTTCATATGTATGTATATGAACACTATGATAATAGGCCAACAGACAATGGCATATGCTTCCACGGCATTTGCCCAATCATCATGCATAGCTTTGGTATATCCCCATGAAAATAGCATACCCTTGTCTCCATCCTCCATAAATTTACATACATCCAAATCACTTCAGGCCACAAGCTACTTTGCACCTTCTGGCTTACTGGTCACCAGCATCCTTGCTGATCTGCATGGCTTCTGCAGCCAACAAGATCTTCAATTTAAAATCCTTATTTTGTGAATTCACTGTTCTCAAACTCTGAAATCTCCTCCAGCTCCTTTATAATTAAAACCCAAAATATTACAAAATTGATGGCTCACTTAAAAAGAATATTCAGTCCCACATGTTGCTGTAGCCATAACCATGATTCAAATAGCCACTTTTTGTTTAATTCTCCACTCTACTTGTCATAAGGAAGATTTGCTTCCTTCCAGTGCTGGTACCTTTCTTTATTACATTCTTGCAAGATGCATGACTATGTCTCAGGCTAACCCATCCTCCAACAGTCACACTCAACATGAGGAAGTGTTGGTTGCCTCTGTCCTGTAGGCATAATTAAATCCAAAACTCTTGCATCAGAATTGCATAACAAGCTTCTTGATTTTTTTGGTGAACAGCAAAATTTTGCTACATTTTTTATTGCATTTGATTTGAGGAATACCAAATTACTCCTGAGTGATGCAGTATTTGCATAGATATTTGATGAGAAAAAAATTGCATGACTATGGATGAAGAGCTGGAGTATGGGAAAAACTGGATAATTCTTTTCGATGGACTGTAAGTCCTCCACCTGAGTTATATCATTCCGTGCTTCTTAACTGAGTTTCATAGAAATGCCTCACCCATTAAAATGCACACTGCATCCCAATGCAAAACCAACACGCTGGAATAAAAAAACAACAGAATGAAAATCAAACTGCTTTCCGTTATGGATGCAAGATCTGGTTGCTCTGTTATCTGTTGAAGATAAGCACATAACCCCACATATCACACATTGACAGGCAATAACCTACCCTTCAATTGTGCTGCTGTGGGAAAGTGAGATGCTTTAAAAAAGGAACAAGGAAAATGATTTACATTGTATGCACTTGATTACCAGTTGTAGTGCTCTGCACAGCATGACTACACATATTTCTAGATATCTATTTCAAAATAGTGCAGGTTTCTGTATTTCTTTCTTAACTGTAACTAAAGGCTGGGACAGAGACTGAAGCGACTGCAGATGCTGAAATCTGGAGCAAAAAACAAACTGCTGGAGAAACTCAGTGGGTCAGGCAGCATCTGTAGAGGGAAATGGATAGTCAGCATTTTGGGTCATGACCCTCCATCTGGACTGATGGAACATAGGGGAGATAACCAGTATAAAGAGGTGAGGGGAGAGATGAGACAGGACCTGGCAAATGGTAGGTGGATCCAGGTGAAGACAGGTGATTGGCAGATGGGGGAAGGGAAGGGAAGGGTAGAAATAGCAACAGAAGCTGGGAGGTGATAGGTGGAGGCAGCAAAGGGCTGCAGATGATGGAATCTGGTAGGAAAGGAAGGTGGAGCTTGGAAACAAATAAAGGAGGTGGGGTGGGCAGATGAGAAAAGTAGGGGGAGGGGACCCAGTGGAAGTTGTATGTGGGTGATGGACAGGTGGGTCAGGTAGCATCCATAGAGGAAAAAAGACAGTCAATGTTTCAGGTCGGGACTCAATAAAAGCTGGTTTTGAATAAAAACAGAAAATGCTGGAAACACTCAACAGGTCAGGCAGCATCTGGTGAAAGTGAAATAGAGTTAATATTTCAGATCCTAGACCCTTCATCATAACTGGGGAAAAGATTGGATTTGAATTGGGATTTGAAAATGAATACCTCCATCTATGAGACCAAATCTTGTGGATGATGAAAATTAGTTAACATCAGAAGAGTATTTAACTTCATCATAACAAATCTATGAAAGGCAATGGAGAAGAGCTTTATAAACTCAGAAGAATTCTATCATTGTATATATCTAATTCCACAAGAATACAACGAAATATAGCTTGAATATTTTGGTTTAGTACACAAGAATCCAATGCAACTATGGAATAACCTCCTAAAAAATATTAGTCATATAGTCATAGGCTACCCTGACATTTCATCTGGACTACTCAGAGAGCTTTTCCCAAACCCACAACTTATATCATCAAAAAAGACAAGGGCAGTAGGCACCGTGGGAACAACACCACTTGCAGGTTCCCCACTGAGTGGTGTGCCATCCTGTAAATGAAGCAACATTCCTTCATAGTCACTGTGTCAAAACCCTGAAACTCTCTATTCAACAACATTATGGGAGTACCTGCACCAGGACTGCAGTGGTTAAAGAATACAGCTCACCATCGCCTTATCAAGAGAAATTAGGTATGAGGAAGAAATGTTTGCTTTGCTAGTTACACCCACATTCTAAGGAATCAATTAAAAAATGAGAGTACAAATTAAAGTCAAATGACTGCCCTACACTGATTGACATTGGCATCAGTTATATTACAATTCAATTATGCCTTATGAGCATCCTAGGTTCAAGCCAAGCAGAAAGTTCCAACTAAAACCACTTCCCGCATGGTAACGTAACGGTTAGCGTAACGCTATTACAGCGCCAGCGACATGGGTTCAATTCTGGCTGCTGTCTGTAAGGAGTTTGTATGTTCTCCCCATGACTGCGTAGGTTTCCTCCGGGCGCTCCGGTTTCCTCCCACATCCCAAAGACGTACGGGTTAGGAAGTTGTGGGCATGCTATGTTGGCGCCGGAAGCGTGGCGAAACTTGCAGGCTGCCCCCAGAACATTCCACGCAAAAGATGCATTTCATTGTGTGTTTCAATGTATATGTGACGAATAAAGATGCCACATCAAAAATGGTGTAAAAAATAAAATAAAAGAAAGGACTGGTATCTATAGTGTGCCTTTCACAAGCCCAGAACATTCCAAAGTACTTTGTAGTCTATGAGATAATTCCAAAGTGTATTTACTATTGCGGTGTTGGAAACATGACAAGAGCAAGCCTCCACACTTTTATACCCACTTGAAAGAGCAAATGAGAAACAAATGAGACACTCAAACCAACCCAAGCATCTCAGATACCATTGTTTAAAGGGACATTATCATCTCCAAAATATCTCATAAAACATGTCAGTTTATGAAGAGAAGAACTAGCAATAATGTCAATCGATGTCAAAATGACATCATCCAATCTGGCACCTACATTTTGTGACCTGGGATTGGAATTGCAATAAAATTATGGCAATTGTATTGCAAATATTTTCATTGAACTATTATGGTATTATGTAATTTTGCTTCCCCTCTCTCCACCTGTCAGCAATTAATATGACAACTGTTTCTGAAGTTGCTAGTCATGAAAACTGCTCTGTATAGCAACAACATCCATTTTTACCAATTTTCTCTCCTCCTCTCTTGGTAGTACTGATACTATCCGAGATTCATTTCTGCAGACACCTGTTACCCTTCAGTAATTCCCCTGAGGAGATCTCCTCTATTTGAGTGGCAAGACGATGAGCTCAGCATGCAATTGCAGCATTTTAATGTCTCCCCAGCTAAAGTCAGCCAACTCAGCACAGACAATAGAGGTTTAGGACCATGGTGGTTAAGTTAATGGACTAGTAATTAGGGACTGGGAATGATGATCTAAAGACATGAGTTCAAATACCACCACTGCAGCTGGAGAATTCAAGTTCAGTTAATTAAATACATCTGGGAAGAAAGGCTAACATCAGTCATGGTGACCATGGAGTTATTGCAGTATTGTTAAAATCCATCTGGTTCACAAATATTATTTTGGAAGGAAATTTGCTGATCTTACCTGGTCTGACCTGAGTGTGACTGGTGTTCCATAGTAATTTAGTTCACTCTTAATGGCTCGCTCAGTGTCAAGAAGGTGGCTCACCAACTCCTTCTTGAAGGCAATTTGAGATGGCCTTTCCAGTGATGCTAACATCCTGTGAATAAATAAGTAATTAAAAAGCAGACCATTAATCAGAATCATTGACAGAGCTGACAGCACCCATTATAAAATTGGACTGTCATCATTCAGAAAGAATAAAGGGAAAATGGATGAAAGATTTTCATTCTGAATGATGACAGTCCAATTTTAAGTTGTGTAATATTTTTGGACACACTTCTGTCTTCAGATGTTTAACCCTTGCTGCCTTACATCATTGTTCCAATTATGCATTTGAAATTACATGAGTAGTACAGCAACATCATGATGCTTTCTAACTCTAATCACTTCACCATTAAAAGTTAAGGTGCTTATTGGTGATTTTAAATATTATGAAAAACAGACGGTGATTATTTTCCAGTTATTTAATGTACATTGGTAGATTGTTAACATATTTCAAATACAAATGCTTTCTATTTTGTTCACTGATAGGTTGGCAAAGGCTAAAACCAAACATTATTGCAGGAAATAAAGTCATTGGCACTAAAAGTACTCATAAGGAATTATTTATTATTATTTATGAGCCTGTGACATTAACAATAAATATACCCTATTATAATTATGCAGTCATAATGGGAACCCAAGTGCTCATTAAAACCAATAACATCCATACTTGATAACAAGGCTCCATACAGTTTCCTTGTTTGCACACATATGGAACAAATGAAGTTTCACTCTAAAGTGATAACAAGAAGAAATATACCACCACCACATCTCATTTGTTATTTCTTTGGCATGATTTACTTCTAGTTTGGCTTTGGTGATAATGCTTTTGAAGTTTAGCACAGTCTTACATGTCTAGAATGTTTGTACCTCACCCTTCTTCCCTCTTTGCCCAAAGATTTTAGTTAGGGATTTGCCAGTTTAAAGTGAAAGATCACTTTTCAAATATTGTTTCACATCAGCGTTTTGCCAAATGTGGTGCCTCAATTATTTCACACCTTCCATTTCTTAGTTGTAGGCAACAGGTGAAGTTGCCTGAAAGCCACAAAGACCAAAGGCAGGTGTTTAGGTCTCACTAATATTGTGTTGAACCCTCCTCTCTTGAAATGTATCTCAGCAATTTTACACTCATTGTACTTTGTATGAACTGGCCTCTTCAGTCTCCCTTATTTCCTCCAATAACAAGATGGTATTTTAACTAACGAAAATTATTTATTTATTAAAATATATGCCTATGAGAATGTAAAATAGACTTTGATGTATGATAATAACGCTTCATCACAACTAGCAGAATTGAAGTTATCAATAATTTCTAAGGCAGTGCTGAGGAAAGTAAACTAATTTACACATATGTTTTATAAACTTATATATAGAATTATAGAAAGGAAGAAATTTTTCAAAACAGAAGAAGATCATGTGGCCCTCTGTGCCCATACCAGTAATTAAGCTGCTGGCTTAGTTACCATTTTTTCTCCCAAAACAAATAAAAGAATAAAATAATTGGAAGAAAAATGTTAAGTAATTGAGCTTTTAACTAAATACTTTCTATTTTCTTACATGTTTTAAGGAAAGCAACTTTGTACGAAATAGTATGTTCTAATAAGATGAAAATCTCCACCATTGAGCAGACACTTTGATTGTTCCTTGGCATTAGTCCATTTTTGTAGAGCCTGGGGGAGAATTCAGTTTTCCTCCCAGAACCACTAACATAATTTCATTTTGTAAAAATGTGTTAAAATAGAACTGGGAAATTATAGGTCCATTTCATAATAGGTAAAATATCTAAAAGTATCATAAGGAATGAGCTGTATTTTCATTTAGATATTGAACATTACAGCAAGGACACAAAACATGGATTCCAAAAGAAGTCATGTCTTGAACTTGAATTACTAAGCTGGTGCTTGAATGGAACACAATTACATTATTTACTAGCAATTTCAGAACGTCTTTGGTAAGATCATTCACAGGAGTTTTCACAACAAGGTCAAATTAATGTGAACCTGTCATGGCGAGAAAATTCCGACTGAAAATTGTCAATAGATCTGTACTTGCTTGGAGGTCAGTCCTGAATGATGTTTTACAGGAATCAATAAAAAGATATTTGTATGTTATCCATTCATGACCACTTCATTCATGTCCACGACATATTTGTTGGAAGAATAAATCAGAAACTTACAGATGGTTCTGTGCCATATCAGAGTGTTAAGACTAAAAAGTTTTCTACAACTGGAAGTAAAGCTCATTGTGATGAGTTAATGTCAGTGTTCAACAAATACCAAAAAATATAGGTTTCATTCATCTCCTTCTACTTTTGCTTTTATTCACTAGCCTTTACCACCCTCTTTAAGCTGGCACCATCATCATACATGTCATTCAATCTCTTCACCCAATCACAGAGCTTCCCTTTGTTCCATCCATCCCCACCTCAACTCCATCCCCTCAACTTTCCCTGCATCTTAAACTATTTTTTCACTCCAAACTTTCTGAGTTCTGGTGAAAGGTCAGTGACCAAAGATGTTAATTACTTCTCTCTCTGACCCAGAATCAGAATCAGGTTTATTATCACTGATATATGTCATGAAATTTGTTGTTTTGCAGCAGCATTACAGTGCAAGACCTAAAGACATAAAGTTACAAAAATAAATAAATAGTGCAAAAGAGGAATAACGAGGTAGTGTTCATAGGTTCATGGATCATTCAGAAATCTAATGGCGGTGGGGAAGAAGCTGTTCCTGAAACGTTGAGTGTCGGTCTTCAGGCTCGTGTACCTCCTCGCCGATGGCATGGAGGGCATGTCCCAGATGGTGAGGGTCCTTAATGATGGGGCTGGCTGAGTCTACAACCCTCTGCAGCCTCTTTCAATCCTGCGCATTGGAACCTCCATCCCAGGCAATGATGTAACCAGTCAGAATGCTCTCCACTGTACATCTGTAGAAATTTGCAAGAGTCTTTGGTGACATACCAAATCTCATCAAACTCCTAACGAAGTAGAGCCGCTGGCATGCCTTCTTCATGATTACATCAATGTGTTGGGCCCAAGATAGATCCTCTGAGATGTTGACACGCGGGAACTTGAAGCTGTATAGATGCTGCCTGGCCTCATGAGTATTTCTATTTAACTTCCAAAAAGCTGATAGCTTGTTATATGAAGTAGCTTTATGCACAAGTCACCAAAAATGTCATGTGTAGCAAATGAGGCTTGCAGGGAATTGTGGAGAACACCTCAGATAAACCCTTTTCTTCTGTTTAATTGACCTTGAAGTTTTCTTTTGTTAGTTGCTGGGAAGTAGTTGATCTTGGCTTGGCTGGCATTGATTGCTGCTCCCTCATGACTCTGAGAAGAGGGTGACGGTCTATCTTCGTGCAACACTGTGCTACTGATGAGAAGCCTGCTAGTGAAAACAAGTAGTCATTTCTGGAGGTTGCCAATGAAGTCAACAACAGTGACGCATTTGTGGATTCAATGCCAAAAGCAGCGTATTGCCTAAACATCTCAGGAAATATATTATATCTCAGAAGGAATGACCTCCACAGAGGAGTCTCTGTCATCCTCCTCCAGCTTGAAGCCCCTGTGGGAAATCTTAGACATGAATCAGAGCCACCAAGGAAGGAACGTTTTTAATGATAGTTGTTTACGTTCACTCCTGGCTGATAGCTAGTCAGTATGAGCGAATACTGCATGCCAAGTGGCTGTTTGATGTTATCTCTGATGACCGAGCACTTGGAGACTCCAGTGATCACTCACAGCTTCTCCTGCTGCTAAGGATCCACCCCCTTCAAGTCTACTCCAGCCCATTGCTCCTCATCTCAACCTATGCTGGAGATGCACTTTCTCTGACTTAGCACTTCCTCACATTCCCATTTGTTCAGTCACCACTGACATACACCCTCATCACCAAGGAACAACATGCCTCTATCTCATGGTCACACCCCACAATGACTCTTCAACCATCTGTTCAACATGTGCGATTAATCTTCTACATAGATCTCTTCTTTTCTCGTTGCAGGAGATGAGAGCATAGCACGGCAAGGAAGTAGCAGAGAACTAGGGGTCAGCCACCTCTCATCTCTTCACTGTCAGCAGGAGGCATTGGTGATCAGTGGAGTCTCAGTGCCTCAATGGAGACGGAAAGACAGCATTGAACATCAGATGGCTGCATGGCATACAACACTCACTCACACCTGACAATGTCAGCCAACATTGAATACATTAAAACACTCCTATCTTAACAGTTTTAATTCAAGTCTTTAATTTCCTGCAGGAATCCTGATGGAGAACGACAATGAGATACACTCCCTTTGAGGTGCACTGTTGGAAGACTCATGTAAACCATTCACTGGCTTTGATATTCACACCCTGTGGTCTGCTAAGATGGATACCCAAAAGCAAAATACTGCAGATTCTGGAATTCTGAAATAAAGCAGTGAACATTGGAACCACTCAGCAGGTCAGGCAGCATATGTGGATAGAGAAACAGTTAACACTGTTGCAGATCAATGACCTTCCATCAGTCTGTTTATTTTCATCATGACCTGAGTTTTCACCTGAGATTCACAGATCACAAGGGAGGAAAAGAAGATGGTGGAATCAAGGACAGGATTAAAGTCCCTGTGTTTGAGGCCACAGGATGCTCCAAGCTCTGATAAGCTGGTCACAATTGATGTACATCAAGATCATTGATAATTGGATGCTATTGGAACAGAAGCAGAGAATGAGTGATGTTGGTGGAAGGCATTTCAGTACACTGTGCTGCTTGCAGAAAGATTGGAGAAGTTTGCCTTGGGCATGAATGATGTAATGATGCAAGCCTTAGCTTTTTAAAAAGTGGGGCACCTGCAAGGAGCATCAAATGCAACAATCACAAAAGTGTATGCAGGCCTTCACCTACTGTCTACACATTATGGACGGCAACTCCAATAGGATATGTGATGCTCCAGCATTGACTGTTCACAGCCCAGCTGGTCTGCAGCAAACTTTTCTCCACCTCTTTATTATCATGGAAGTGTGCAGGGTTATAAAAGGGATGATGATAATAGGGACATAGAAGTGGGAACTCTGCTCACCCTTGCTCAGTCACCACTCTATTAAACTTCATTCTGTCTTATATCCCAATAATCATCTGCCCGTGCATATCTGCAGACGAAGCAGTCTATGGTGGGGCCCTTGAGGTTCTATAACACAGAAGATAACAGCGAAAAGCATCTCAGCTGCCTTTTCCCACCACTGCTGAAAACAGTTATTGCACCATGTAGAAGTGCTCAGAGGAGGATCTGTGGTTGCACAATAATATGCACATAGTGTGCCACAGAGCATCAGGTTGTTAAATGAAAAACACTATGATGCTGGAGGAACTCAGCAGCCCATCCTGCTCCCATCCCGGGAACTTTCCACTGCCCCTGCCATAGGTGCAACACCTGCCCCTACACCACGTCCATCCAGGAACCCAAACAGCCCTTTCAGGTGAGACAGAGATTCACCTGCACCTCCTTTAATATCATCTACTGCACTCGGTGCTCCAAGTGTGGCCTCCTCTACATTGGTGAGACCAAACACAGACTAGGTGACCATTTTGAAGAACACCTGTGCTCCTTCCATAACCATGATCTGCATCTCCCCGTTGCCAGTCACTTCAACTCCCCCTCCCACTCCATTACAGATATGTCAGTCCTCGGCCTCCTCCACTGCCAGGAGAATTCCAGGCGCAACTGGAGGAACCGCTCCTCATTTTCCATCTTGGAACCTTGCAGCCTAATGGCATGAACATAGAATTCTCCCACTTTACATAATCCCCACAATCCCTCCCCCTCACACCCACCCCCAACTATGCCTCTTCTTGTCTTCCCTTTTCTAGCCTGTCTCTTTTGTCTACCCCCCCCCCCCCCCCTTTTTCCTCCTTACCTTTGACCCATGCTCCGGTGGATCTGCTCTCCCTTCCTCCCCCACATCTGCCTATATCTTACCTGCATCTACCTATCACCACCTTGTGCTCACCCCTGCTCCCCTCTTTTGTTCATCTATCATTGTTCTGCTTTTCCCTTCTATATATTGGGCTTTTTCCTACCTTCAGTCCTGAAGAAGGGTCCTGACCTGAATCGTTGACCGCCTGCTTTTCTCCATGGATGCTGCCTGGCCTGCTGAGTTCCTCCAGCATCACCTAGATTCCAGTATCTGCAGTCCTTTGTTTCATCAGGTTGTTAAATTCTTGTTTATTTTTGAGCTACATAATTATTGTCTCTTTCCACTATCTTCTTGATCTGTACATCTTTATTGCTGGCTGGCAAGTGGCCTTTTCACTTGGAATGAACGGTGAAACACTGAGCAATGGTGGAGTGGTGGTGAATAACTGGTGGAGGAAGTATTGAAGAATGTTTGTTGCTTGTGGGACTCAGTTGCAAAAGCTGACTGGTGGAGAAATGGGAGAGGAAGGCAATGATGAGAGGGAAGTGAATATTCTGTAAGGCAATCAGATAATGGAAACTAAGAGAATCTCACAACAACGAAGACATCACAAGCAGCAAATACATTACTAGTGCACAGTCAGAATCACATTACCCATCTTCAGAATCATATGATAACAGTCTATGCTCTGCATCTTGTTCTACCTGCAAGTTCACCACTATCACCATCGGAAAAGTGCCTCCAGATCTTCTGCACCGTTAACAAGCCAAAGGCTTGCATAATAACACATCTCATTTGAAAAGTGGAAAACTCTGAATGTTATATGTCAGAGAAAAAAATTAAGATTCCAGAAAACTCAGCAAGTCAAGCACGCCTGTGGAGAGCAAAACAAAGTCAACATTTCAGGTCAATGAGCTTTCATCAGAAGACATTTGATTGTGTTTCCATTTAACGAAAGGATCATGGCAGATGCTCCTTTCTTTTCAGCTTTGCCTCTTTCTACCCTCTCATCAGCTCCGACACCCATACATGCTTGGACATAAAATTTTTTGTCCATCTCAGGATGTTGGGGGATCAGTTCTATCAGAAATTAGCCCAAGTTTTCCTGGTGTTTCCATGATGGCACTGCTTTTTTTTAGCCATTGATGAGAGAATCAGAATTAGGATCAGGTTTATTGTCACTGATATATGTCATGAAATTTGTTGTTTTGTGGCAGCAGTCCAGTGCAAGACATCAAAATTACTATAAGTTACAAAATAAATAAATAGTGCACAAGAGGATAACGAGGTAGTGTCCATGGGTTCATGGACCATTCAGAAATCTGATGGTGGAGGGGAGAAAGCTGTTCCTAAAACATTGAGTGTGGGTCTTCAGGCTCCTGTACCTCCTCCTGGATGGTAGTAATGAGAAGAGGGAATATCCCGGGTGGTGATGGTTCTTAAAGATGGATGCCGCCTTCTTGAGGCATCGCCTCTTGAAGATGTTCTCGATGGCGGGGAGGGCTATGCCTGTGATGGAGCTGGCTGAGTCTACAACCCTCTGCAGCCTCTTTCAATCCTGCACATTGGAGCCTCTTTACCAGGCAGTGATGCAACCAGTCAGGATGCTCTCCGCTGTACATATGTAGAAATTTACAAGAGTCTTTGGTGACATACCAAATCTCCTCAAATTCCCAATGAAGTAGAGAGAGATGGCAGGGCTGGCAGGTATTATTGAAGCAATCTTGGCAAAGCGTTCTTCTTCATCCTATAGAAAATATGTACTAAAACCATAGTACATTGAAGGGCAACATGGAGTTCTGAGTTCACGGAAAGGGTTGATCAGTCAACTACTTTGTCCCGATGAGAGTCGAGCATCAGCAGTGCTGGTGCAACTGCAAACATCTAGGCAAGTAGGAAATGCTATATGGTGCACCTGATCTGCAGGAACTAATGAAAGGCAATATGGAGATTTGGACCTTTCTGTGTTGGTGAATCATCACTGCCAGGTAATGACATTCAGAAATGTTACTCTCATTTGCCAGCCTAAGGTTCTGATTCTGTTGTTTGCTGACATCAGTTACTTAGCTTCAAGGAGCTGTAAAAGGGTTGAGCATGGTAAAACAATGGAATTGATAAAAGACTGAACTCCATTTTGTTTGCCTTCTGCCATTCTGATAGTTGCGTGATATATTAACAATGGAATTCTTGACTAATCATCTCTACATTGCTGTTGAAGTTCTCTATATTAGCTGTGTGAGACCTCTTGATGTGTGATTTTGTTTCTTTTAGATAATGAAGCTAAGAGATAAATCAAAGTCCCAGCAGCATAAAATGCCATGGTTAAAATGTACTAACTCAGATCCCATCTGTTGCCATACAAGGTCATACAGCCAAAAATGAACACAGTCCATCTAGCCAGATATATCAACTCACAAATCAGATCATTGTGGAATTCAAGCTTCACAAAGGGGAACTTGACACTTAGCAAACACTGCATAGAAAGTTGAACTGGTAGGATGTTAATTCAAATCCACCAGAGAGATTTGCAATACATGGGAAAATAATACGCGAGACCTGCTGACGTCTGTTGTCTTTTCGCCCACATTTATTTCAACAGCTTTGAGAGAGTTGTTTTACTCCAAGTTATGATAGATGTTGCCACCCACCTTACTTCTTCCTGCTTGTGCTTCATACAAAACATCTTTGTTATTTCATATAATCAGATTCAGAGGCTCTGTTACAGCTGCGTCTTTAAGAACTTTGTAATGGAGTGGATCCTCCACTTCCCAGGCTTCCAGGAACTAAAAATAACCACATGAAAATCTTTGTGAACTGTCCGAGGAGTAGACACATTTGATCCTAACAAAACAGTAGAGCACAGTATTTCCTCCATCAAAGCGTGTGATTTCAAGAGTGTGGTTGTGACTTTTTGTGATAATCTTGAAGCAAATCAGTATTTCTTTCTGAGAAGACTCATAAGTATTCCAAAGACAAGTGTCTTATGGATTCACATGTCTTTTAACTCTCAAACACAATAGCCCTTTCACAAATCTGCAGTAGCTTGCCAAAATTTCAACACTGGGGCTGTCGCTCATTCTTTCTTTGATTTGCTACTTCATTTCTGCAGCAAGAGGTCAATGACCATGGCTCAAGATCTCACCAGCACAAAGTGTAACCCAAATTACAACTCCAGCAGTTGTTCTTCTCTGTTTCTACCTCTTCTAGTTGGCAATGGCTTTGTTAAAACCACCGTGGAGATACTTTGCATTCTTCAGCTTGCACATGGTCATTTTAGTTTCACTTCGTTGGTCTGTTTGATCCAAAAAAATGCTGGAAACACTGAGCATGTCAGGCAGCATGTGTAAAAAGAATAGAATTAATGCTTTGGATTTATATCCTTTCATCAGAACTGGAAGGAGTTGAAGGAGCAGAGAAAGGAGAAATGGAAGGAAGAAAAAGAGGGTAGTCTGAGCTGGGATAAAGGCGGGATAGATTAAATGAGTAAAGGAATGATGATGCAACAACCACAGCCAGAGAAGGTACAGTGATGCAAGGCAACTAAACAAGAGGTGAGTGTTGAGGTGTAAGTGCAAGGAGAGCAAAGTACTAACCTCAAGTTATTGTATTTAAATCATTCATATCAGTTTGTATGTTACGTATTCCTGTTATTTTTCAGTCACCTGCTTTTAAGTGTGCTCGATGAACAATTAGAACATAGTACATAAAACACTACAGCACAGGAACAACCTTTTGGCCCACAAAGTCTGCGCCGAACATGATGCCAAACTAAATAAATTCCTTCTGCCTGCATATGACCTATGTCCCACCATTGCATGCGTATTCCAAAGCCTCTTAAATGCCACTATCATATCTACTTCTACCACCACTCCTGGCAGCCCTTCCAGGCATCTACCACTCCATGTGTAAAAAAAACTTGTCTTATAAATCTGAAAGCAGTGACATTGTAGAGTCAACCAAGCCCTTCAGCCCACTGTGTCAATGCCAACTTCAAGTACCTGTCTATACTAATCCCATTTACTGGCATTTGGTCCATAGCCTACAATGCCTCGGGGATGCAAATGCCCATCTAGATGCTTCTTAAATTTTGTGAGAGTACCTGCCTCTACCACCTGCTCAGTGTATCATTCAGTTGTACTTTTAAAAAAAAGAACAAAAACCAGACCAACACTTAGTATCACCCTGGGCAGAAAATTTGGACACAGCAAATTCACTCCTAGTCCAGTAAACCTTACAAAGTCCTCCTCACAAATTTCTGGGGACTGGTGAGTAAATTGCGCGTGCTGTACCATTACCTGGTCAAGCAACAACCTTATATAGTCATCCACAAAGAATCATCAGAATCAGTTTTATTATCACTGACTCAGATGATGTGAAATTTGTTGTTTTGCAGCAGCAGTACAGTGCAAAGACAAAATTACTATAAATTACAAAAATAAATAAACAGTGCAAACAAAAAAGGAATAACAAGGTAGTGTTCATGCGTTCATGGACTGTTCAGAAATCTGATGGCGGAGGGGAAGAAGCTGGTTCTGAATTGTTGAGTTTGGGTCTTCAGGCTCCTGTACCTCCTCCCTGATGGTAGTAACGAGAAGGGGGCATGTCCAGGATGGTGAGGGTCCTCAGTGATGGATGCTGCCTTCTTGAGGTACTACCTCTTGAAGATGACCTCAGTGGTGGGGAGGGTTGTGCCCCTGATGGAGCTGATGATACCAAACAGACAATGTGCCAGGCTCCTCCATCACAATCCCTGGGTACATCCTGTCCCACCAGAAGGACAGATCAAACGGAAGAGGTAGCACAAAGGGGAAAACTGAGGTGGGGGGATGGAGGACCCCTGGGAGTCCTTAATATTGACTCAAATTCCATGAAGTCTCATGAAATCGGGTCAAACATGGACAAGGAAACCTCCTTCTGATGATGATCCACTGCCCTCTCCCAGCTGATGAATCAGTGCTCCTGAAGGAAGCATTAAAAGTAGCAAGGGCACGGAATGTACTCTGGGTATAGAATTTAATGTCCATCACCAAGAGTGGCTTAGTAAGCAGCAAAGATGATGGAACTGGCTGAATCCTGAAGGACAGTTGCCAGACTAGTCTGCAATAGGCAATGAGTGAACTGACATGAGGGGTAAATCCACTTGACCTCATCCTCACCAATCCGTGGAAGACAGCACTGATAGAAGTGACCACTGCACAGGACACCCACTATCATGTTGTGTGACACTACAATCATGCTAAATGGGATCGATTCAGAACAGACCTCAAACTGGGCATCCATGAGGTGCTGTGGACCATCAGCTGCAGTAGATATGTACACAATCAATGACCTTATGGTCCAGCACATCCCTCACCCTACCATTATTCTCAAGCCAAAGAATCATTCCTGGTTCAATGAAGAGTGCAGAAGATGGGCTGAGAGCAGCCCTAAGCATACCTAAAAAATTAGAAGGTATCAGTCGAGTGAACCTGCAGCATAGCACCACATGCTTGCTTGATGGCAAGGACAGCATATAATAAGTAAACCTAAGCAATCTCACAACCAATAGATCCAATCAAAGCTCTGCAGTCCTACCTCATCTATTGTTAATGGCGGTGGACAATTAAACAGGTGAGGAGTGGAGGAAGATCCAAGAATAGCCCAATCCTCAACAATGGCAAAGCCCAACATGTGAGAAACAGGGGCAAGGCTGAAGTATTCACAACTATATTCTGACAAAGTGACAGATGATCCATCTAAGGCTGACACAAGAAGCTGCAGATGCTGGAATCTGGAGCAACAAACAATCTGCTGGATGAACTCAGCGGGTCGAGCTGCATCTGTGGGTTTCAACTGCAGGGTTTTGACCCAAAGCTTCAACAATTCCTTTCCTCCCACAGATGCTGCTCGACTCGCTGAGTTCCTCCAGCAAATAGTTTGTAGATTCATCTAAGGCTTCCTCTTAAAATGCCCACCATCACAGAAGCCCATCTTCAGCCAAATTCAACTCACTCCATGTGAAATCAAGAAATAGTTGAGACCATTGGATGCAGCAAAGCCTCTGGGATCAGACAATATCTCAATTGAAGTACTGAAGACCTGCACTCTAGAAGTAGCTGCATCAACAGCCAAACTGTTCCAGTAAAGTTACAACATTGGCATCTACTTGACAATATGAAAAATTACCAGATACATCCTGTTCAGAAAAAGCAGGACAAATCCAATCAGGCCAGTTACCATGCAATCAGTCTACTCTCAATCGTTGGCAAAGCAACTGAAGCTGTCATCAACATTGCAATCAAGCTGCACTTACTCACCATTAACCTATTAAACTAAAGGAAGAACATCTTCCGTCTGGGCACTTTGCAACCTTCTGAAACAAACACTGAATTTTTCAACTTCAGGTAAACTGCCCTCTCATCATTTCCTATTATCCGTTCTCACTGCATTTCTATAAAATGCCTTCCTAACAGTCAGCATTCATGCTCCATATAGTATTACTCCTCCCCAGTTCTGTTTTGAGAACTATAAAGCCTCCATTCTCCCTCCATTTCTTAAGTAGGGTGCATGACCTGAAACATTACCCAAGTTCTCTTTTCACATATGCTGCATGACTGTCTTAGTGCTTCGAGCATTTCTGTTTTTGTTTCATATTTCAGCATCTACAGTTTTATTTTTTTTTCTTTCGGCAATGCCCAGCTGGTTTTTGCCAGGATCACTCCACTATAGAGCTCATTACAGCCTTGGTCCAAACATAGAGCAAAGAAGTGAATTCCAGAGATGAATGATAGTGACTGCCGTTGACCTCAAGTTACATTTGACTGAGTGTGGCATTAAAGCACCCTGGCAAAACTGAAGTAAATGGGCATCAAGGAGAATATACACAAAGCTTGGAGACATGGTTTGCAGAAAGAAAATTGTTGTGATTATTGAGACCAATTACCCCAGCTTCAGGACATTACTTCAGGAGATCCTCAGGGCACTTTCCTAGGCCATACCATCTTCAACTTCTTCATCAATGACCTTCCTTCTACCAAAAATTCAGAAGTGGAGTTGATTGTTGATGATTGCACAATATTCAATTCTATTCACACTTACTCAGCATATGAAACAGTCCATGCCTGTATGCAATGAGATCTAGACAATATTTGGGTAGGGGCTGATACATGGCAGATAACATTTGTGTGATAGAAGTGACAGGCAATGACTAACTCCAACAAGAGAGAGTCTAACCACCCTACCCTTAATGTTCAATGGAGCATGGCAGGCTCCCTCAGAATCTTATTTTTTTAATAAGATCACTTCTCATTCTTCTAAACATTGGTGAATACAGAATGGGCCAGCTAACCTTTCCTCATGAGATACCACCTTCATCTCAGGAGTCAATTTGTGAACCTTCTGTGCCCATAATATAAATATATTCCACTTTAAATGTAGAGTCCAAAACTGTATGCAGTATTCCAACTGTGGTTTCAGAAAAGCTGTAGCAAGACTTCCCCACATTTGTAGCATAAAAAAGTACTGAAGGCTAATGTTGCATTTGCATTCCTAATTACTTGCTGTAGCTGCATGCTAACTTTCAAGGATGCCCAGGTCCCCCTGTAATCCAGCATTCTGTGATCTCACTTCATTTAAAAATATTATGCTTTTCGATTCTTTGTCTCAAAGTAAATATCCTCACATTCCCCCATCTACCAAATTTTTACCTACTTGCTTAACCTATTTTTATCCTCTTGCAGGTTCCTTTTATCCTCCTTACAACTTGCTATCCCACCAATCTATGCAGCATCAGCAAAATTTAATCTCAATGCACTCAGTCCCTTTATCTAAAGTATTAATAAAAATGGTAAATAAATGCTGCCACCAAAGAGATTTTAAACAAAATTAGAGCATACAATATTGGAATAATATACTGATGAGGATCAAGGATTGGTGAGCAGACAGAAAACAGGAAGTAGGAATGAGTGAATAATTTTTGGCTTCGAAGATTACACCTGGTAGGATGTTGTAGGGTTCAGTGCTGTGGCCCCAGAATCTGCATCAATGATTTAGACAGGAGGGATATGGTGTAAAATATGCAAGTTTACTGATGATAAAAGCTTGGTGACAATCTGGGCTGAGAGAAGAATGCAGAGAGGCATCAGGGAGATAGAGGCAGGTTAAGTGAATGGGCAAGGAATATAAAATGGCAAAATGTGAGGTCATCCACTTCAGTCGAGAAAAAAGATTAAAAATAGAATGGTGTTTTGTTTTAAATGAAGACAGTTTGAATAGTGTTGGTGATTAAAGAGATCTTGGTGTCCTTGGAAAAGAACGTTAACATGCAGGTGTAACAAGCAGTTAGAAAGGCAAACAGTATGCAGGCCTTTATTACAAGAAGATATGAGTATATCTAAATCAGTCTTTTACTATCTTGAAAACCTTTTTTGAAATTTCGATGTCCTATAAGTCATGGATATCCTGGAAAAAGAATGCACAAGAAATACTCAGCAGGTCAGGCAGCATCTGTGGAGACAGAAGCAAAATTAACATTTCAAACAAATGACTTTTCATCAGAGCTGAATTCTGTTTTTTTATTCTGTTTACATTTTAGATTTCAGTACATAGTTTCTGCATGAAAATCCTGGAAATGGCCATTGTACAAATGAATGCTGTTGTATATGTAGAGCACTTGCTCAGTTACATGATTCCATTTTCAGGCCAACTAACTGTTTTACATTTGCACAGATGCAATTTGCACTGTACCATAACTTCTTACTGTTACCCTTGGATTGTCGCCTGTGTGAGAGAAAGGAATCCATGATTCAGTGGAGTACTTTACTTTCACATCTGTTTATCAATCCATGCAGTTCACTCTCAAATAAAGCAAGAATTTAACTAGACAGAGGTGACAAATAGTTTTACCCTATTGTGGTTCATAAACACAATATAAATTATTGACACTTACCCAGGAACTTGCGAAAACTGAACTCAGAGACCCCAAAAGCACCTTTCTGGAAAAAAGGATGAGCTTTGCGAATGGTTGAGAAGCAATGATTATTACAAAAATACTGTTTTGAAGCTAGCCTGTGATACTGTGAGAATTTAAACAACCCAGTTGAAAGGTTAAAAATGTTTGACTTTCACATTGTGGCATTGTTCCAGCTTTATAACCCACACTGTGAGGAACATGGAAAGCTAACCGGTTCTTTTGGTAAGATAAGCGGATGAAAGATTCAGTTTCAAAACTGAACTCGCAAATATGTGAAAGCAGATACAATGACAATAAATATCTACATGTCCTGTATGTGATCGTGTTTACACATAAGGTTCACAGCTTAGTGTTCATTGAAGAGCAAACAAATACAGGCAGTCTGAGCATTAGATTTACATTTCAATTGTTGGACAAGAATTTTGTACATTGATTTCCAAATGGTTTAGAAATGTAAATGCCACCTCATAAAAGTGCAGGGACTGTGAACATACTCGTGAACAGTCTTAAGTTCTTGAGTATTAGGAAATGCAAGTATCTCAAAAAGCAATTAATAATCATGCCAAATTCTGGCATTTCTTATCACAAATGTTTACCATCCTACGAACTTACATTCCTCCATGTGCATTGCAAAACAACCAGAAAGATTTGGCTACTTGTGAGTCTATCCTTCTGGTTATTTTGAGATGGATTTGTCGATAAGTCTTTGGATCTCCATTCCAAGCAAAATGAGGTGTTGAAAAAGATTTTTAAAAATTGTTAATGGACAGATCAGGTCTAAAGAATTCTAACTTGAGGAGAGCCATACAACTATAACTGTAATTCAAGAAAGATACTTTTCATCAAGGAAGCAGCAGTTATTTGCAGAAACTACTGTCTATTATGACTTTCTCAACAAAATAGAGAACAACTGATTTCTGTTCACGTTCAGCATTTTTTTCGGATATGATCCATTTTGTATCTTTGACCAGGTTATCAACATAATACAAAATTTAAAAGGCACAATTTATTTGACTAAAAACACATTGTCTTTTTGGTCAATCATATTTGGCAGGAGAGGACAAATACCAATACTGCAAATTCACTTTGTCATGACAGGAATCCGCATTTTACTGTAATGATCTTCGAAGATCTTCAACTAAATTTGGTTAAGACTACGAGAAGCTACAGTTACATTAATATATTCAGTAGAACATAGTCAAAAATAATATAATAGATGCTTAAAATATCATTGCTTTATCTATTCTAATTTGTATATATAAGTATTTACAAGTTACAAGTTTGATAAATAGGGTTTTTTAGTTCATATCCTCCATAAAATCAACTGAACAGCTGTGGAAAGCATAGAAAGAAACAGTAGGAAAGTTTATGTAACTTTTCCAGAGTTAAATGTTCTTCTGCTTGAGCTACAGTGGGCAAGTGAAAGAAACTTCATGGAAGTTCATTCCAAACCTAACCAAGTAACTGAATGAACACTTCAAGCAAAATAATAGTCTTTCAGCTTTAGGACTTGAAATTCAGCTCAATCTGCTGCTAAAGCTCACAGTCTTATGATTGCCAATGGGAAAGATCCAATGAAAAATACTTTTTGGGCAGGCCATGACATAGGCATTCAAATAACTAGTGTGTGCTGACCTAAGCACCTCCCACAGAAAAATCTTGTCAGTGATTTATTTATTTAACACTTGTGTGTATTCTAAGCCAAACAGTAGCATTCTTGGTGACCAATTGTGAGACAAGGAACCTGCCATTTTCATAAAACAGGGTTAGATACTAGGAGGTAGTTTTTCCTTAAAAGATAGCAAACTCCAAAGTCTGTTCCTGGGAGATGTGGTGAGGGTAGAATCATTGTAAACACATGTAAAGTTTGATGAGCAGCTAAGAGTAGTCAATATATTGACATACATTTAATATTTAACTATTATATTTCATAGCATCATTTAATTGGGAGACTAGATAAAGGTTGGATTTATCAAACTATCTTTTCACCATTGGGATCTGTATCAAGGCTAATTGATGTAATGAAAATGTTCCTATATCTCCATTGGCTTTAAAGGTCTAAAGTGGTTTTATCTCCCACAAAAACAGAAATTACTCACAATCTCCAAGTTTAGGAGGCTGGATCTGCTTCCAGAAAGGCTTTGACAGCCAGTGAGGTCTCACACTTAGTTTCATTGGCTCTCAAAGCTAATACTGAGATAAGATGTGAATGTCAAATACACTTTTAAAAAAGGAAAAATAATATTTAAAAATGAAGAAAGATGTTTTCAGTTAAATCTATTTAAATGTTAAAAACAAGTAAATAGATTTAAGTTAACTGAACTAAACCAAATAAAAAGGTTTACTTATTATTCTGTGGGCAGTCATCCCTTCCCATTTATTTCAGTGGGCTTATAGTACTTGTACCAGATCTAATCTGGTGCAAGTTTAGCATGGAGGTTACCCAGCAAAAATGCTCAGATGTTCTGAAGTTTCCACCTAGAGAATTATGTAGAAACTAACAGACCTGAATCCATGATTAAAATCTAGAAGTTGGACTAATAATCCAGGCGGAGAGGTACAGAAGGTGAAATTTGACATTAAAAAAACTTGCTGGCCCACAAGCAGGCCAATAGAAAACATTTATTTGCAGGATTCAGCTGCTCTTGCTTCCTTGGGAAACCTGGTAGACCAGAGTTGATTTCAAATGCCTGCCAAATCACATAGGATGGAGATTATTTGCATAGTAATATGATGTGTCTATCTCTCTGTAGCAGGTAACTTGCATGAACTCAAGCAAACTGCAGTTAAACTGGAAGTAGGGGCTTTCTGATGGTTTGGGCCATATTCAGATTGGCTAATTTAAGACCCCTCCCCAGCTACCACACCTGTCATGTGGAATTTAAAGATTCGTCTCCCTCTCCTCTCCATGGGTTTGACATCCTTTCAAAATCAACATGTCCAAAATTAGAACCCAGCATCCAGCAGAATCACCCAGCCCTTGTTTTAATGGACAGCTTCTGCTATCAGTGATCTACACAGTGCCAACCAAAGTCAGGGTATTGGCTCTGCTGGAATAGCAGGAGACACCTGTTTTAGTGAGACCACGAGGGGGTAGTAGGTGGGAGCAGGATGAGAGGAGGCAAAACTGTATTTTATGTCAAATTGCCCTACCTTCTTGGCTGCATTCTCAAATGGCAAACAGGTTTATTATTTATCATTTGTCTTTTATCCAAGATATTTGCAAAAGCATGGAATTAATTACCTGTCAGGTTTTTTTCCCTCAGTAGTAACACTTTGTCCTCAAAAGGCCATGAATCCATGCCCTGATCCAGATTTGGATAAAGAGACTTGAACTAGCAAAACAACGCTTGAGCACCCAAGGATACAAACATGGATATATCATAAAATGATAACTGGTGGAGCTCATGGGCTGGAGACTTACATAAGAAAAACACTACCCTGGGTTTCCCCTTATAAAGAATGCACCAGAGGGCATTTTGGTGGAAACAGCATGATCCAATATCATGTGATTACAGAGTTCAGGCTGCTCGCTGCTCATCAGAAAGTATGCCCCAATGCTATCTGGCTTTGTGTCATTTATTTTTAATTATGCTTTGAGGAGCACCTTAGGACATTTTATTACATAAAGAATGCAAATTAAATGAGCTGTTGTTGTCACATTGCTATACAAATGGAATGTTGTACAGTTAGTAATACAGTGAAAATAAAATTGGAAAAAAATCCACGTGGTGTGAAACATTTGCAATACTGATGCCTTCTTAGGAAAATCTGTAAACACTTAATGGTGATGTCAAATGGCTCTGGTTATTATGCTAAATAACTTTTTATTTAAATTTACACTAAACCAGGAAAGGAAACTTCAACATCTGATAGTTTTCACCTGCTTTGCCAAACTGTAGTATTTGATTGTCTGAAGAAAATGCTAAACACTATGGAAATACTTTAGTGGTCTCTTGTGGCAGGGAGCTGATACTACAGCAATGCAATTTATTACAAACGCCTGATTAAAGCACAGCTTTATCCCAATTCCAATGCAGCAGATCAATTTCCACTCACTTCATTGCATATACTTCCTGATCCAGGCACAATACATCAATATGAGACATCATATTGCAAAGTTCCTTAAGGCAAAGTTCCTTAATTAAAATCTGGCTTTCAAACCACAACACACTCAAATGCAAGCAATCAGCACGAAACAGAAGGTCACTGCCTTTAGACAAAAGGTAGGTTTTACAACATTTTTGATTTGATGCAACTAAAGGATTATCTCCATATGGTCTGCAACTTTGCCTTTCTGAAACTTTTGTCTCTCTCTTGACAAACTAACTTCACATTGACTAAGAGTCATAGTGTAAATTTATACCTTTTTTAAAGTTAGTCTCAAGGTGTGGTTAACATTTTTATTGCATATTCCTTGATGTCCATGAGATGGTAGTAGTAAGCTAGCTTGTTGAACTGCTACATTGTAAATGCTGAAGGCACTCTCATAGTGTTGGTAGAGAGCATAGACTGCAGCCACTTTGCACCAGTGATGGATGGACTGAACATTTAACACGACACATTTGGCACTAATCAAATAATCTGCTTTGTCCTTGATTGTGCAGTACACAGGTGAGGCATTTGTCACTGTCTTTGATTTACTCTACAGCAAAGCACCTAAACAATTGGTCCAATTGAGCTTCTGGTCAATAAGATGTTGATGATAGGAGGTTTGACAATGATAATGTCATTGAATGATAAAAGAGCTAATTAAAATCTTTTGTAGGAGATAGTCTATACCTGGCATTTGCATAGTACAAGTATTAATTCCCAGTGGAGACAGCAGATGCTGGAATCTGGAGCAAAAAACTGCTGGAGGAACTCAGCAGGTCAGGCACCATCTGTGGAGGGAAATGAGCTGTTGACGTTTTGGGTTGAGACCCTTGATCTGAACTGAAAGACAGAGGGGAGATAGAAAATATAAAAAGATGAGTGGAAGGGGTGGAACAAGAACTGGCAAGTGATAAGTGGTGCCAGGTGAGGAGGGAAGAGTGGAAGTAGTGACAAAGGCTGGGAGGTGATAGGCAGAGACAACAAAGGGCTGCTTATGGAATCTGATAGGAAATGAAAGTGGAACATGGAGCCAAATAAGGGAGATGAGGTGGGCAGATGGCATCAGTGGAGGGAGGGGACCCAGTTGGAGGAATGTGTGGGTAATGGGCAGATGGAGTGAGTGGAAGAGAGGAAAGAGTGATATGGACTGAGTGGGTGTTGGGGTGGGTGTAAGAGGAGCTGGGTAAATCAGGAGGAGAGAGAAAAAAGGGACAGAGGGGGGAGAAGGTTACCTGAAATTCAAGAATTCAATGTTCATGCCATTAGGTTGTTGACTACCCAAGCGGAATATGAGTGCTGTTTCTCATATAGTCTCACCCTGGCAGTGGAGGAAGCCGAGGATGATCAGGTCAGTATAGGAATGGGGAGGGGAATTAAAATGGCTAGCAACCGGGAGCTCCAGATGGATATGGTGGATGGAGCACAGGTGTTTGGCAAAGTGGTCGCCTATACTGCACTTGGTCTCACTGATGTAAAGGAGGCCATAACGAGAGCATCGGATACAATAAACAAGGTTGTAAGAGATACATGCAAATCTCTATCTCACCTAGTAGGACTGTTTAAGAGACCTGGATGGTAGTGAGGGAGGAAGTGTAGGCTACTCTCTGCAGCTTCTTAGTTTCCTGTGCATTCAAATTGCCATACCAGACCATGATGCAACTGTTGTAAGGATACTTACAACAGGATACTTCCATGCTTCCCTCCTCCATCTGCCTATCACCCCTGCTCACCTGGATCCACCTATCCCTTGCCAGCTCTTACTCCACCCTTCCCCTCACCTCTTTATATTGGTTATCGCTCCTCTGCTATCCATTTCCCTCCACAAATGTTCCTAACCCGCTGAGTTCCTCCAGCAGTTTGTTCTTTACTATTAATTCCCAATAATCTATCTAAACCTGAATTTTGTTGTTCAGGTTGCTGCAAATAGCCATTATTTGGTTAATCTGAGGAACTGAAGATCAAAAACTGTATTCATAATCAAATTGATGATTCAAGCCCCACAAAACCCCACTCCATTTGATTGTATGATTGAGTGATAGCCTTATGGGGCTTAAATCATCAATTTGATTATGATTACAGTTGAGGCTAGAAAGTTGCTGAGGAACTCCTGCAGGGATTTTCTGCCCTTTGATAATTGGCCTGAAATGATGGATCCATGTGTTGCTTCAGTACATTACTATCCTGCCACTTTCTGAATTATCATTGCTTCTTGACAAATGGAGTAAATCAAAAATACTCTTACTTTTCCCCAGAAAATAATTTTAAATATAGCAGTCTGACACACCCTCTGTTGTATTACTGGATATACCCAACACAGGCTACTTTTAACCTGTTGCCAATCAAGACTGCATTTAGAACTCAGGATCCTAAACATATTTTTCTGTGTGTGTGAGATAAGGGTGAGATAGGTGGTATGCGGGGGAAGGGAGAGGAGAGAGAGAGTGGGTTATGAGTATCACAGGCCTCGGTTTGCATGTTTAGAGGTCCTGTCTCCTGAAGAGATAGACACTGTGTTCAGTCACAGAAGCCCTTCTTGAGGATGGTAAACAATGAGTAGTAAGGCATTTTAGGAGTTCTATTTACATAAGACCATAAGGATGGATCAGTTGGTGTCTCTAGCATGCTCCACCATTTGATAAGGTCATAGTTGATGCAATTCTCGTCCACTTTCCAATAACCCTCTATTCCCTTACTGATTACATTCAGAGGTCCAATATCCACCCAAAACTATGCTTTTTGTCTTTTAAAGTGTATGGTAAATCAAGGAGAGCTGTGTTGAACCTTTAGTTCACCAAGATTACTGGTCTGTAGAAATGTGTCATCTCATTATTAGTAAACAATTATGTCCTGAATGATTCCAGAAATGCTGATTCCATTATCTTAACTGAAAAGCCATTTTAGAAATGGTCACACTGCATACAGAACTATTTCTAGATGTCAGAAATGAACTTTCCTCCTCCAGTTTATTCTAATATGTGCTGTGTTCATGTATTAACATTGAGTAGTGCTCCAGAATTTAATTGATACAACTTTTCAATAAGGTTACAGGCATCAACTCTATCCTGGAATGACAGAAGCTTTAAATACATAAGACATTACAAAAATCAAACCATTGAATGCAATAGGCAGAAATTTTATTAGGAACAGTTGGAATGAAATCAAGATTTATTGGCAGGTTTAACCCTAGAAAATAAGGTATAAAATCTCCATGCCAGTTAGTCACCTGTTGCTACACTCACACAGGAAGACCAGTGCTTTAGCAACACAATCATGGGAAAGTAAGTACTCAGCATCTGTAACTTCCTTGTAAGGAACAGATACAGTTTCACAGAAACTCTTCAACATTAGTGCTAGCTCATGAGCTGATCAACAGATGTTGGTATAAGAATATTTTGACATCGGACTGAACCATGCTTGCTGTGGTCAATTGTCCCAAAGGGAACCACTGGTGTTCAGCTGCTTGCCGTTAAGTAAGTCCCAGACGATTGTGGACCTGCTGTAAAGTTTGGGACATGCTGAGTGATAAATGCCAGTGCATCTATCACTTTGCTCCATTGCTGCACTCCACTTGGAGTTTAACAGCAGAGCCCAATCATCCTGCGGGTCCCTGGCATCATGCTGGGAATTATGGCTCTCTGATTCTAGACCAGCCAGATACATATGCTGGGAAGCAGTAAAACAATCTTTAAGTGTTTGTATAAAATCAAACAGGATTGAAGGGAAAGTATCAGACATAATAAAAACAATTGAGTAATCAGTGTACATCATTAATAGTGTGTGAATCTCTAAAGAGGTGGAATAGGCAGATGCAAAGTGTTATTTTTATTTCTTTTTTTCAGGGATGTGGATACCCCTAGCAAGGCCAGCATTTATTACCCACCCTTAATTGTGGTGTTGAACCACTTCAGTTCTGGTGAAGATACTCCCACAATGCTGCCGAGTAGGAAGCTCTGTCCTGGGGTGAAGGGGTGAGAGCAGACATGTGGGAAATAGAGGAAATGTGGTTGAAAGGTCTGCTCTTCCATCCCCACCCACAGCTCCCTGTCCCATGCCACCTTTTGATTGAACCACTGTAGATGTAACACTGTCCATTATAAAGCCCAATGTAAACTAGATCTTATTGTCCATCCAGGTACTTCATAAACTTTTGGAATAAACACTGAATTTATAAGATTGTCATGCTCATCTCCGTTTCCCACCTTGTTTCTATAAAATACCTCATTGGTACTTATGTACTCATGCCCCTTATCACTTGATCTGAGGGGCATATATAAAATGAATAGCCACAGTCTTTTCCCCAGGCTAGGGGAGTCCATTACTAGAGGAATCCAATACTAGAGGGCATAGTTTTAAAGTAAGAGGGGAAAGATTTAAAAGGGACCTGAGGGGCAACTTTTCGTACACAGAGTAGTGCATATATGGAATGAGCTGCCAGAGGAAGTGGTAGAGACGGTATGGTTATGACATTTAGAAGACAGATATATGGATAGGAAAGGTTTGGCGGGATATGGGCCAAACGCAGGCACATGGGACTAGCTGAGCTGGGCAACATGGTTGGCACTGACAAGCTGGGTCAAAGGGTCCGCGCTGTACAACTCCGTGACCTCACTCCTGCCGCCACTCCGCTTCGAAAACTGTGAACTCTCCAACTCTTCCCGCAGTGGCGAGTAGAGCTCGCCGACCCAAGACGTGCACCGGCTTCTCCGCCCACAGACGCTGCCCGACAGGCTGAGCTCTTCCAGCACCTCCTGGGACAGCGGAAAGAGAAGCAGTCAACGGGTTCGGGTCTGCGACCCTTCGTCGGAACCGAAGTGACGAAATAACTTTCCTCGCCACACTGAATGCATTACATTAAAGGGAGATGCTGCTGGCTGCGACACCCTGCACCTCACTCACTGCCACTAATCCCACGGAACGCCCGAAGCACGACTCACCGGGTCACCGCCATTGCGTAGCGCACACACTAACTGCGCATGCGCACCTGCCTCCGCACAGCCGTGCTCACCCCCCCCCCTCAACGCGGTAGTCGCCATAGCAACCGGCCGCCGACGTTTTATTAAAAAACTGTCCTTGCGGCACTCCCTTGGTCAAGTTAGGGTGCCGCTGGTCACCATGGAGATCGCCCCGGCTCAGGTCTTCGCGTCGTTGCTGCCGCCGCCAGATCCCGGTCACCAGAAGGCCAAGTGGGCTTGGGCCGAGCGCCGCGGGGCCAAGTCGGTGGCGGCGGCGGGTGAGCGAGAGGTGCAGATCAGCGCCACCGCCGAGGTGTCGGCGCCGCCTGACCGGGCGCGGGTCTGCGTGCTGGTCGGTAGCAGGAAGGAGGCGGCGGTGCAGGCCAAGAGCAGCGTGATCCGGCGGCTCGACTACATCGTGCAGAGTGTGCGGGGCCATGGCGTCCAGGTGAGGGGGTTGGAGGTGGGCAGAGGCGAGAAAGGGGGCAGGAGGGAGGGCGGTAGAGGAGGAGGAGGAGGAAATAAAAGTAGGGAAAATTCCTTTACTCTATTTAGAAATAGTCTTGAGTAAAGGGGATTTTTTTCCGTGTCCTGTTTTTTATCCTTCACTGATGTTATTAGAAGGAGATTACAGGATGGTTAATTACTCTTGTGCACAATTTGCTCCATGTGCATCACAACAGCGGCCCCACGTCAAATAATTGACTTTGCAGTCCGGTGGGAAATGCGAGATTTGGGGAGGGTGTTATTTTAAAAGCAAGTGTTTTATTGCAAATTGTTCTGTCCCGGTATTCTTGTGTCCAAGAAATATACCGGTTTTTATTCTGGAGTTATTAGCTTAAATTGGCTCTACATGTGTGTCACGTTGTTAGTCGCACTTGTACAGATGTGTGACAATGATGATAACGTTGCATCATTAGCAATGCAACGTTAATAGCCACCTGCTTAAAGTGACATAATAATAAACCGACAATTAACAGTGCAGTAAACCTGCATCAAAATGATCATCATTGTTACCACTGATATCGCCCAGATCTTCAGCTGTTGTGAGTACTGTTGCTACACTGGGAAGATATTTGGTAGTTTCACTTGTACTAATTGTATATGCAGGAAATGATGGCATAGGGCACTCGGGATTTTATTTTGTTGCTTTCTGCCTGTGATGCTGCTGCAATTATGTTTTTCATTGCACTTGACTTGTGCATATGACAATAAACTTGACTTTGAAAACAACAAATATTTACTAACCCAAATGACTTGCATTAATATAGTGCCTTTCCCGGCCTCCAGACACCCCAGTATGCTTCATGACTAATCATTTTTTTATTGTTTTGGAAGGGTAATCACTGCTATAATGTAGGAAATATGGCATATTGTTTGCATTCGGTGAGCTCCTATATAAAGTAATTAATGACCAGATGTTCTAGTTCAATAACACTGATTGTGTGATGGATATTAGCTTGAATCCCATTGAGAATTCCACTGGTCATCTTCAAAATGCATATAAATAAATAAAGGAGCAGGGGTAGGCCACTCTGCCCCTTGTGTCTATTCTGCCACTCAACAAGATTAAGACTGATCTGATTGTAATCTTGAAACTCAACATTCCTGCCTACCCCTGCAACCTCTCACCCCCTTGCTTATCAAGGATCTATCTTACATTTATCCAAAAGGATTCATGCTTTTTTGTTTTAAAATTGCTTATATTCATTTAAAATAAAAGCATGCCTGTAATTGTGAAGAGCAGGAAGCTGAAATCAGATGAACGATATTACAGTTGAGTAAAGGTAACTACAGCGGCATGAGGGAGGAGCTGGCCAGAGTCGATTGGAAGGGGACCCTAGCAGGGAAGACAGTGGAGCAGCAATGGCAGGAGTTTCTGGGAGCAATTTGGGAGACACAGCAGAACTTCATCCCATGGAAGAAGCAGCACACAGAGGACGAGGCAACCATGGCTGACAAGGAAGTCAGGGACAGCATAAAAGCAAAAGTGAAGGTCTACAATATAGCAAAGATTAGAAGCCAAATGATTGTGAAGCCTTTTAACAGAGGACAAATAAAAAAGCTACAAGTGGGGAGAAGATGAAATATGAGGGTAAACGATCCAATAATATAAAGGAAGATTGCAAAAGTATTTTTAGATACATAAAGGGTATGAGAGGCAAGAGTGGATATTGGACCGCTGGAAATTACACTGGAGAAGTAGTAACAGGGAACAGAAAAGTGGCGGAGGAACTGAATAGGTACTTTGTGGCAGTCTTCACAGTGGAAGACACTAGTAATGTGCTGGAAATTCAAGAGAGTCAGGGTGCAGTGGTGAGTGTAGTGGCCATTACTAAGGAGAAGGTGCTGGGGATGCTGAAAGGCCTGAACGTAGAAAAATCATTTGGACCAGATGGACAACACCCCAGAGTTCTGAAAGGGGTAGGTGAAGAAATTATGGAGGCATTAGTAGTGATCGTTCAAGAATCACCAGAGTCTGGGAGAGTCCCAGAGAACTGGAAAATTGCAAATGTGACACCCTTGTTTAAGAAGGGAGGGAAGCAAAGGACAGGAAGTTATAGGCTGGTTAGCTTGGCCTCGGTAGTTTTGAAGAATTTAGAGTCCATTATTAAGGATGAAATTTCAGAGTACTTAGAAGTACATGATAAAACAGGGTGAAGTCAGCACAGTTTCGTATTGGTTTATTATTGTCACTTGTACCGAGGAACAGTGAAAAACTTGTCTTGCATACTGATCATACAGGTCAATTCATCACACAGTGCAGTTACATTGAGCTAGTACAGAGCGCATTGAGGTCGTACCGGTAAAAACAATAACTGTACAAAGTAAAGTGTCACAGCTACAGAGAAAGTGCAGTGCAGGTAGACAATAAGGTGCAAAGAGTTCATCTCATTGTATAAGGGAACCGTTAAGGGGAGATCTTGCCTGACAGATATGTTAGAATTCTTTGAGGAAGTAACAAGCAGGTCAAACAAAGGAGAGTTGGTGGATGTTACCTACTTGGATTTTCAGAAGGTTTTTGACAAGGTGCTGCACATGAGGCTGCTAAACAAGATAACAGCCCATGGTGTTAGAGGCAAGGTAATAGCATGGATAGAAGATTGGCTGACTGGCAGAAGGCAGAGAGTGGGGATAAAGGGGTCCTTTTCAGGATGGTTGCTAGTGACTAGTGGAGTTCTGCAGGGGTCAGTGTTGGGACTGCAGCTTTTCACTTTATATTTTAATGATCTGGATGAAGGAACTGACAGCATTGTGGCCAAGTTTACAGATGGTACAAAGATATGTGGAGGAACAGGTAGTGCTGCAGAAGCAGGGAGTCTGCAGAAGGACTTGGACGGGTCGGGAGAGTGGGCAAAGAAGTGACAGATGGAATATACTGTAGGGAAGCGTGGGTTATGCACTTTGGTAGGAAAAATAAAGGCGTAGACTATTTTCTAAATGGGGAGAAAATTTATAAATGAGAGGTGCAAAGGGGCTTGGGAGTCCTAGTTCAGGATTTCCTTATGGTTAACTTGCAGATTGAGTCAGTAGTAAGGAAGGCAAATGCAATATTAGCATTCATTTTGAGAGAATTAGAAATATAAAAGCAAGGATGTACTGCTGAGGCTTTTTATAAGGTTTTGGTCAGACTGCATTTGGAATATTGTGAGCAATTTTGGGCCCCATGTCTAAGGAAAGATGTGGTGGCCCTGGAGAGGGTCCAGAGGAGGTTTTCAAGAATGATTCCAGGAATGAAAGGCTTAACATATGTTTATAAGATTTCTTTATTAGTCACATGTACATCGAAACACACAGTGAAATGAATCTTTTTTCATGGTGTGTTCTGGGGGCAGCCCACAAGTGTCGCCACACCTCCGGCACCAACATAGCATGCTCACAACTTCCTAACTTCCACATCGTTGGAATGTGGGAGGAAACTGGAGCATCCAGAGGAAACCCATGTAGACACAGGGAGGCCTGTACTCGATGGAGTTCTGAAGGATGAGGGGGAATCTCATTGAAACATACCGAATACTGAAAAGCCTGAGTGAAAAGGATGTTTCCATTAATAGGAGAGTCCAGAATCTGAGGGCACAGCCTCAGAATAAAGGGATTTAAAACTGAGATGAGAGGAAATTTCTTCAGCCAGAGGGTGGTGAATCTGAGGAACTTGTTGCCACCGAGGGCTGTGGAGGCCAAGTCATTGGTGTATTTAAGGCACAATCGTGAGAATGCCATCAGCTGAACCAAATTTGGCACTGTTAATCAGTGCCTTTAAAATAGTATAATGTCTAAGGTGTTTCACAAGAATATTGTGAAATTGATCACAGGATAAGATTTCTGTCTTAATTGTTTACAATAGTGATTGCCTATTCTGAGTAAATATTTAGAGCATTATTCTCAGGATTTATTTACTTGGGTAGTACAATATAGATTCTATGTATAGTTTAATGGTAAATATAAATTTGGAAGGGCTAGTCCATTGGTGGCAGATTGATTTGTGACACATCACCAGTGCCATCAACTGGAATTTGGTGTTACTACAATTGTTGTGAAATTTCTGTTATGAATGGTAGTAAACCTGTATCAATAACAATTAAGGTATGGAATTGGTGAGAATAAAAAATACATTGAAAAGTGCTTGAGACAAGATGAGAGAGTTGGGAGAGGAATAATGTTGGGAGAGGAATTAATTAATTTTTGAAAAGGCATTTTCTTTTGGGAGAGTAAGAGGGAATCAAGTACATGTGAACAGTAATGGATTGAAAGTGGAGTTTAAATGTTATTTCTGGGTATAAAAGGCACCAAGGTTTCACACAGGATTGATTCATCTATATGAAAGGGTTATCAAGGGACAAGGGAGCAATATTTATTCAGGTTGCCTCACCCTGAATTTTAAAATTTCTGAACGTGAGATTGGACAACTGGATGGATGTAGAACTTTACTGCCTATACATAACAAAAGTGATGCCAGTGGATAATATTGCTCAATATAAAATATTTGTGATGGGATCATAAGTAAATTAATTATTACAACAAAACCAAATGGAACATTGTTTAAACAATGTTAAACAATGGGACAATTTCATGTGTGCAATGACATTTCATCTCATTAACTTACAGAGAATTAATTAGTGTACAACAGCCATATAGATTAATCTTTTGTGCAGCTGATCAACGATATCAACAATAAATTGTGATTCTGAGAGAATTCAAGCAAAGTGAATTTCAGTTCGACTTGAAACATTGAGTTTTTGTTTTGAAACTGAATGGGATCCTCATTGTGATACAGACCTACATAGACAAATATTGGCTGTTCTCAGCAGGAGTATTGATGGAATAGTGGTAGTAAAATGGATCTCTGAGAGGACAGGAATTGACTACAGGTACGCATTGCTGCCCAAGCTACCAGTAAAATCTTTGGACTATTTCGTATCAATGTGCGTGATCGTGCACAATTTGGGAGTTCCTACTGTCTGGTATTCTATCACTACTTCTTCCCAGCCTTGTCAACTTCTGCACCATCACACCATAATGTCCAGGACACCTAGGCTTGAATATATTTGGATGTGGTCAGTTTTGCCGTCCATCACCAGATTTGGCCGATGCCCATATCAATCATAAACTGATTCACTCCACCCTTCTAAAATCTACTACATCATCATCCAGGATAGAAAAGGTTATCACTGGCTTCCCCTACCTCCCCCAACTGCTGAATGTCTCCTTAAGCCATGTTTTCCTTTCCCTTCCAACAATAGGGGAGAAGTCATGGTTTATTTTTCACAGAACATGGAACACTACAGCACAGTACAGGCCCTTCGGCCCACAATGTTGTGCCATCATTTTATCCTGCTCTAAGATCTATCTAACCCTTCACTCCCACATAGCCCCCTAGATTTGAAACCATTTTTTTTTATGCTGGCAATGAACCCACTTCTCTTGACAGAACCATTCCCAAGTTCATCCCTACATTAACCCAAGAGAAATCTAAAGGCTTGTCCTTGTTAGAGTAGAATTTTGGATACATATTTCTTGCATGTTTCCAGAAACCCCCATTACTTGGAACACAATTTATCAATCAACTCACTTCCACTGTTGGGAAGGATATTGGAAGTTTTTTGACCCACTGAATCTTATTCATTGCTAAATTGATATAAACGTCTTCTGTTGATCAGTGAGAAATAACTTAGGGGTTGGAGGCTCAACAGTTGTCTGCTATAAGGTAATGCATCCACTCAGTTGGGCAGTGATTTTATTCTGAGTACAGTTCTATACTCCTGCTTACACTTTTTTTGATTTCAAATTATTTTCTTTTATTGTAGGAGGACAATATTACAGTGACTAAGGATTTTCGCCGAATTGAAAATGGCTATCAGATGGAAGCAGAGGTACCATTTCATTTCTAACTTTTCATAAATTTGTAAGAAGATGCAGTGTATAAACTTTCCTTGGCAATAAATTATAGGCAAATAAATATTTGTTACCATCAGTTTTGATTTCATTTGGAAAGGAGAGGTTGATTGCTGAATGCAAGCAATTCATTTCATTTACAAATATAATGTTGGAACTATATGAGTCCTAGCAAATGTATTTGTAAATTTCAGGCTTGTTGATCAAATTTATGCCTTTTATTCTCTTTGGTGAATTAAATAGTTTACTAGGTAGGGTAGTTTACTGCTCTCCCTTCGTTCATCATGCATCCTGCTCCGAGATCTGCATTATTGATAATGGCTGTCAGCTTCCAGGGCATCCAACTACTGCCAAAAAAACATAGTTATTTCTTTTACTTTAAACACTCTTTGTTTTAAATATTCAGAACTTTAAAGGTGTAGTTCTGAGTTCTCGCATGTACCCAAGGCCCAGCAGTCCTTGTTTCAATCCTACTCAGGCACCCTCCCTTGGCTCTTTATCTGGCACATGGATGACTGTATTGGTGCTGCTTCCTGAACATGTTCAAGACTTAAACATTTGTTACTTTTGCTGTCAATTTCTGTTCTACTCGACTTTCACATGGTCCATACCTCACTCCCCCATTTCCTTTTGTGGCTTTTCTTTCTCCATCTCGGGAGATGTCTAGTGACTAATAGCCCACGGATTCCCACAGCTATCCTGACTACAACTCTTCCCTCCCTGTTCTTGAAGCATTCCATCCTCCAAGTTTCTTTGTCTCCATCGCAGCCATTTTGGTGACAAGGCCTCCCATACCTTTAAGATGTCTTCCTTCTTCCTTGATCGTGACTTCCCTTCTACGACAATTGACTGGACTTTCACTCTCCTCTGTTTTAAACACTTATGTTCTCATTGCTCTCCTTCCAGTCAGAGAAAGGATAGTTTTCCCTTTGTAGTACTTCCACCCCACCAGTCTACATGTTCAGTGGCTCATCGTCTGTAACTTCCTCCATCTTTAATGAGATTCCACTACCAGACATGTCTTCCCTCTCCTCTCCTTCCCTTTCAGTATCCCAAAGGGACCAATCCTTCAACTCCATGGTTTGTTCATCCACATGCATCAACCACAGTACTTTCCCATTCAAAAGCTGGAGGTGTCACGCCTGCTGTTTTACTTCCTCCTATCTCACCATTCAGGTACTTGAACAGTTATTCGATGTGAAGCAGCAATTCATATGCACTTCTAATCTAGTTAATGCCATTCTTTGCTCATGATGTGTTCTCTAGATTGAAATGACTGAACACAGACTGGGTGACTGCTTTGCTGAAACTTCCTATGGTGATCTTAAGCTTTCATTGCCTGTCTCTTCAATTACCCATTCCCAAACTCTCCTGCCTTTGGTTTCTTATACTATTCTAATGAAGCCCGCAAAAGCTCAAGGAATGGCACATCATCTTCTGTCTAAACATTGTAGCTCTCAGTATTGAGTTCAACAATTTTAGGTAACTACCATTTTTTTTTGCTTGTCTCAGAAATGACCAGTTATGATGCAAGATCATCCACTTGTAACATTTACTCAGTTTTCTCTCTTCACAGATGATGCCTGATCTGGCTATTTCCAGCATTCTCTTTTGTTTCAGATGTCCAGCATTTGCTGTGTTCTGCATCTCCCAGTTCCAGTATTTTCTTTCCTTCTACTTTCTATCATTCATCTGTTACCTAAATAACACCCTTCAGTTTGAACTTATGACAGATTGTGGGTTTTATCTCCTCTCTACCCTTATTTCAAGTTTATGTCAAATCAGAAATTAACCAGGAAATTGAATGAGTGTGAGTTTGATCCTGTTATTGCATGGATCAAGAAAAATAGTTGAAAATCATATGAGAGGAAAATTTGGTGGCAAATACACCCTATTTCATGAATTTTGTTATTTAGTTTACTTTTTTTTAAAGAGCCTTTTAGATAGCCAACCATTTGTGCAATCCTAGAAATTGGAACAGGATATATTTCTGCATCATTTATCTGTGTGAATAGTTGGAGCAAAAAAGACACCAACCTGCATAAATCACATATCACATTGATCTTTGGAATAATACTGACAATTTCTTCTTATGATCTTCAATTGGAAGGAAAATAGAGAAGTACCATATCTGTTACAGAAAATAGAATTGATGGTTAATCAATCATTAGGTCAGTCAAAGTTCAAAAAATTCTTGTACTTCATATACTCTCACTGAGCCAGGGAATTTTATATCAATTAGCATTTTAAAAAAATAATAATTTGTTTCTGTTCTTCCCTAGGTCTGTGTTATATTCAGTGATTTTGGCAAGATGGAGGATTTATGTAACCTGTTAGTGGAAAAATTAGACAGTTCTGTCATTGTTGGTTCACCTCAATTCTTCCACACATCCGAAGCTGTGGAAAACATCAGGTAACTTTGATTAGTTTGTATACAATCAGGGTGTATTTAATGATTTAACAAATTGTCCCAAAACACATGTTTTAGTTTGCTCAATTGGAGTCCAAGAACTTTCTTTTTCTGTTTGATTTCCTACAGTTTCCTAGAATTAGAACATTACTATTAGTTGAGTCTTAGTGAATGTTCCAATCCACATAGCATTTGTAATCTTCTTTATGAATTACCATCAGCTGGGGAAAAACTAGATGACATACAAATTCAAACTCTAGTCTGTTTTACAGTTGCTGTAGGAATATTTGTAATGTGTACTTTCATCTGAACATTGATGGTAGGAAATGTATATAAGAAAATAAAGGTGATTTAAAAATCCTGTTCCATCCAAAGTTCACTTGCTGTCTTAAAGTAGAATTTGCCAATGTGACTTATTAATCTACAGCTTTAAGAAACACTGAGTTCTCTCATTTGAAAATAAAAACAATCAAGTGCTGCAACTAGTAGCATTATCAATTTGTTATCATTGCACTACTTGATTGTGTCTATTAAGTGTTTACTTTTAAATTAATCTAAAAGCCATTATTCTCTCCTGGAATATGTTTCATGTGTCTGCTATCTGACTAGGTCATTAAGAGCATTGAAGATGGAACGTGGTCTTTTTGATAGAGTTGGCTTCAGGCAGATCAGGAGCACCCAACATTTTATGGCAAACACTGGCATCCTGCACAAAGACCATTCAATTTGTTGACAGTTAATTCCATCTTCCTCTTTTTTTTTGCCATTTTCACCATGTTACCAGTATCCCTTGCAGTTTCCTTTTAGTTTTGCTGCATATGTCCTGCAGTAATGCTCCAGACAGATGGAGAGTCTAGGGCAAAATATGTTTTGTACTCTAACTTGCTTTATTCATCTCTTAGTATACAAGTACTCCCTCTAATAACACTTAAGACTACTAAAAAAAAATCACTAAGATAAATTGGTTAGGATATTACCTATATAATGTAACTGGCTAGATACACAATGTTAAACTATCGAAATCCAGTCTCTGCGTCCCATTGGGGCTTCCCCTGGACTTGTCGATTGGTCTGTCTTTAATCCTGGATGTAGCGGGCTGTCTCTACAGAGATATCGTGCAAATGTAGACCTTCCATCCCTCCTTGTAGCCTTCTAGGAGAGATGTTTATTCATTTGCTGAGCTTAGTATTCAGTTTCATAGAGTTAAATAGCACATAAACAGGGCCTTCGACCAAGGTGCTTTCCTGAGCTAGTTCTATTGACCTGCATTTGGCCCATTTGACCCCAAATCTTTCCTATCCATGTACCTGTCCAAATGTCTTTTAAACATTGTAATTGTACTTGCCTCTACCATTTCCTCTGGCAGCTTGTTCCATTTACTCACCACTCTCTATGTGGGAAAAACTTGCTTCCAGTCCCTCTACCTTAAAACTATGTCCTCTAGTTTTAGACGTCACTACCACAAGAAAAAAACTGTGACAATCTATCTATCTATGCCCCTCATGATTGTGTACATCTCTACAAGGTTATCCTACAGCCTCCTTCACTCCAGGGAAAACAGTCCTACCCTATCCAGTCTTTTCTGCACCATCTAGCTTAATGACATCCTTCCTATAGCATGGCAACCAGAACTGCGCACAATATTCCAGGTACGGTCTCACCAATGTCTTGTATATCTGTAACTGTTCTACTCAGTGCCCTGATCAATGAAGGCAAGCATACCATACACCACCTTTACCACTTTGTCTACCTGTGTCACCACTTTCGGGGAACTACGACTTCTACCTCTAGATCTCTCTATTCTGCAAACTCCACAGGACTCTGTCATTAACAGTGTATGTCCTGCTCTGATTTAACTTCCCAAAATGCACCACTCTGCACTTGTCTGAGTTAAATTCCAGCTGCCATTCCTTTACCAACTTTCCCATTTGATTAATAAGATATCTTAATTAGTCACATGTACGTGGGAACAGAGTGAAATGCACCTTTTGCGAAGTGTGTTCTGGGGACAGCCCACAAGTGTCGCCACACTTCTGGCGCCAACATAGCATGCCCACAACTTCCTGGAACGTGGGAGGAAACAGGAGCATCCAGAGGAAACCCAGGTCGCTAGCGCTGTAATAGCGTCACGCTAACTGCTACGCTACCGGTATCCTGTTGTAGCCTTAGACAACCACCTTTACAGTCCACTGTACGTACCAGCAATTTTGGTGTCATCTGCAAACTTACTAATTATGTCACCTACATTCTCATCCAAATTGTTTATACAACAAACAACAGTGGATCCGGCATCAATCCCTGTGGCACACCCAGCACTGATCACAAGCCTCCATTGTGAAAAACAGCCCTCCTCCACCACCACCCCCACCATCCCCCTCTGTCTCCTTCCAGCAAGCTAACTTTGTATCCAATTGGCTCGCTCACTCTGGATCCTATGTGATTCCAGACCAGCCTACCATGTGGGACCTTGTCAAAAGCCTTACTAAAGTCCATGTAGATGATGTTTACTGCCCTGCCCTCATCAATTTTCTTAGTCCTCTCTTCAAAGAAACTCATTCAAACTCATGAATCATGATTTCCCATGCACAAAGCTTGCTGACTATCCCTATTCAGTCCCTGACTTTCCAAATGCAGAAAGATCAATCATGTCTCTCAGAATCCCCTCCAGTAACTTTCCCACCACTGATGTTAGGCTCCCTGGCTTTAGTTCCCTGCCTTGTCCTTGCATCTATTAAATAAAGGCACAATATTAGCCACCTTCCAGTCATCTGGTACCTCACCTGTGGCTAAGGAAAATACAAAAATCTCTGCCAGGGCCCAAGCAATTTTTTCCTTTGCTTCCCACACGCCTGAGGGTATTCTTTCTTTAGGCCCCAAGGACTTATCCACCTTTGTGCATCTCAACACAGCCAGCACCTCCTCTTTCATAGAGTCGATATGTTTAGGACATCACTGTTCTCTCTCCTGAATTCCCTAGCTTGCAGTCTTGACATCATTAATTAGTTCAGTTGAAGTACTGGCTTAATTATCCATTTGTAACTCAGCACCAAATGTTGTCTTATGTCTATCCAGTGATTTGATCATGGGTGTTTGTCCAACTGTCTTGTCAGTCCACTGACTTAATTATACACTCTTTCTTAATTTGATGTTTTCCTTTGCAAGTGGTTTTGTGCAGTTTGCCATGTTGTATTCCCAGCTCCATTTGGCGTACTCATGATGCTCAATTTGTGCTCCACTGAGTCTAGAACTGGGCACTATCCCTCGATTCATAAATCAATCCTCTGGAAGCTGCTGTCTACAGCTTCTGACTTATTTGCAATGGCTCCTAATTTATAATTCTTAGTAAATTTGAATGGCATTCCCAATATAGAAATTGTTAATGTACATAGTGAAAACAAGATCAGAAGGAAAAACACTTTCATCCAATCTGAAAAACTGCCCTGATTTCTGTTTTTCCTTGATTTCTTTTAACCCTTTTAATCCTATTTGTTACCCTTCCCCACCCACCCCCATTTAATAACCCCATGTACCCCCTATTAATCTCCAATAGACACCAATGTGCTACTTTATCTTCAAGTCCCTCACCTCTCATCTTCTTGTATCTAACTCTTATCTTTTCTATCGATATCAAGCAATTAGCCTCCCCTCGCTGGCAGCTGTTTACCAGCATTTCCCAAATGCACTCTGACATTTTCTCTTAAATCTATCTATGATTTTAACAGTATCTCTATCATTTTGAATGAATGGGAGCAGTTGCAAGGGATCAAGGTAAGTTTTAATTTTTTTTAAATATTAGTTTACTTAACATTTCAATAAGTTTTGTATCAAATTTTGGTAATAATTTGAATACTTTTATTGGTTTTGGAATGTCTTTGTTTCTGAATGTCAGAAACATTCAACGTTAGTCATTGGACTTGGAGACAAAGAGCCAGTTTTTTTTTGTCCGCAACTTATGTGCACAGGGGTTACTGGGACCACACTTTCCTCATCCCTCTCCCAAGTGATGAGATTCCTGCCCAGGAGGCCCTGCAGCTGAGCAAGGGCTTTGGCACTGTGGACAGAGCCAGATTTGTGCAGCAAGTAACAGAAAATCCAGACTAAGTAAATATATTGCTGACTACAAAATCTGGTCCATTATGTTTTTGATTTCTGCATATTTTTGTGGGGATTCTTTTATTTCCTACCACCAGTATTCAGATGAAAGTATATGGTTCCCTTAACATCCTTGTCTATTCCCTTATTATCTGTTACATTAGCTACCAAGCTGTCACCTGACATTATTTAATTATTTTGTAAAATGTGCATAATAGCTTTGCTATCCCTTCTATTGGTATTATAAATATGGGAATTAATGCATCCGGACTAGGGATTTTATCCTCTTACCCTTCTGATTATCACATTCATCTGATCTTGATCCCCATTAAATTCTAAAGTGCAGTAAGTAATTTTATTTCTGTAATTTGCTATTGCTACTAAGTTATTTTTATTCTATCCATCCCCTGGTATCTCTGTACCATCTTAAATTTCCTTTAAACGAAGCATAGCAGTTAGTGCGACGCTATTACAGCGCCAGCGATTGGGTTCGATTCCCGTTGCTGTCTGTAAGTACGTTCTCCCCGTGTCTGCGTGGGTTTTCTCCGGGTGCTTCCGTTTTCTCCTACATTCTAAAGATGTATGGGTAGTTAACATGGGTTTAAGATGGGTGGCGCGGACTCATTGGGCCAGAAGGGCCTGTTACTGTGCTGTCTAAATTAAGTTTAAAGTTTTGTCCTTTGACGATTAAATTCCATACTTCTCTTTGCCTTTCCTATTATTTTTAGAGGTTCTCTTAATCGCTTTTGGCTTCTGAAATGCTTTTCTTTCCCTGACTGTCCATTAATTCAGTGTACACCTCTTTCCTTCAGTTTTTCCTGCCTTTTATTCATCTTTGCTAGCTCATTAATATTTTTAAGTAATTCTATTAATGAGGAAAGTCCATCTCTGCACTTTCCCATCCAATATAACTGTCACAATCTCTGATTTTTAAACGTTATTTTAGTTATGATGTACTAGATATAATCATTACCTTCCCTTGCACCTTGCATTTACTGAGACGCATGCCTTTGATACATGGATCAGCAAGCTACCATGTATCAGAACTTTGTACTTTCTGAATCATAATAAGGTTTCATTGGCCAGCAATAGTGCAATAAATTCAGTTAATTCTGCTGAGGAAGTTGCATTTTTTAAAAAAAGTATAGTGGACTTATGGTGTCCCCCTTATCTGTCTATTAGGCAAGGTCTTGAGAGCTTGATAACGCCTCCTATGTGCAACTGTTCATGATAATCATTAACAACTTGGAAGAGGGGACCGAGTGTAGCATATCTAAGTTTGCTGATGAGATTACATCAAATGGAAAAGCAAATTGTGCAGAGGATGTGGAAAGTCTCAGAGAGATATACATAGATTAAGTGTGTGGGCAAGGGTCTGGCAGGTGGAGTACAATGTTGGTAAATGTGAGGTCATCCATTTTGAAAGGAAAAAAAAATAGAAGATCAGATCATTATTTAAATGGTGAAAGATTGCAGCATACTGTTGTGCAGAGGGACTTGGGAGTGCTTGTGCATGAATCGCAGAAGGTTGGTTTGCAGGTGCAACAGGTTATCAAGGCAAATGGAGTGTTGGCCGTCATTGCTAGAGGGATTGAATTAAAGAGCAGGGAGGTTATGCTGCAACTGTACAGGGTACTGGTGAGGCTGCACCTGGAGTATTGTGTGCAGTTCTGGTCTCCTTACTTGAGGACAGATGTACTGGCTTTGGAGGCGGTGCAGAGGAGGTTCGCCAGGTTGATTCAGGAGATGAGGGCGGGGTCAGCCTATGTGGAGAGTGAGTCACCTGGGACTGTACTCGCTGGAATTCAGAAGAATGAGAGGGGATCTTGTAGAAATATGTAAAATTATGAAAGGGATAGATAAGATAGATGCAGGAAAGTTGTTTCCACTGGCAAGTGAGACCAGAACTAAGAGACATAGCCTCAAGATTCAGAGGAGTAGATTTAGGATGGAGATGAGAAGAAATTGCTTTTCCCAGAGAGTAGTGAATCTGTGGAATTCTCTACCCAAGGAAGCAGTGGAGGCTACCTCATAAATATATTTAAGACACAGTTGGGTAGAATTTTGCATAGTGGGGGAATTAAGAGTTGTGGGGAAAAGGCAGGTCGGTGGTCTGAGTCCATGGCCAGATCAGCCACGATCTTATTGAATGGCGAAGCAGGCCTTACGGACCCGATGGCCTACTCCTGCTCCTATTTCTTATGTCCTTATTCCATTGAAGGCTAAAACAAGCAGCTAGGATTTCCATATCCTGCACCAGTTGAAGCAGAACTTTCTGCTGACAGCAGCTGTCGGGTACTAGTTGGAACAATCCCTAGCATAAGATGAATTCTTCAGGATCTTGCAAGGGGAGGCAGATGAAACCTAGGGTTTCCTGCTTCTTTTAGAAAAAAATAAACACTTATCTTCCCTGGCCTATTTTATACTGGCTGCTGGTTCTGGCAGCTTTGCCTTGCTGAGGAATCACTACTGCTCTCTAACTTGGGCCTTTGGTTACAATGACTTCAAGATATCATCGGAGCTTGACCAGCATGTTTAAAGAGGACCTTGCTAGCTTGTGATAAAGTCGGCCTCTGCAATTTAAAAGAGCAATCAGCCAGATAGGGACAGAAAAGGATTAGGTGATTATCTCTCTGCCTCATTTCCACAAGGAAGTTAAAATCCACGACCTTCATTTCATTGCAATTTCTGAGGAAAAATTACATAGCACAAAATTACATCAGAGCTTCTTTTTGTTATACAGGCGGCAGGCATGTCTTCGAGCTGTTGCAAATTCTCGACGTAAAGCTTTTGAAGTGTGCCGCTTGCTTGGTCAGTCCCTGGGCAGACCTTTGATCATCCGGGAAGAAGAAACCAAAGAAAGTGAAGGTGTTACCTCTGAACCACAAACTCCTGATAATACACGTCCATTGACTATGCAGCAGCAGATTAGCAATGCATCTGTGACTGTTTATTCCAAAGTGTTTGTGACTTTTGAGCTTAAATCGAAAGACAATTGCAAGAGGAATAATTAAGCTGTTCTTTTAAGGAAGCAACTACATTTTTTTTAAAGCATATAATAGATTTGGGATGGCAATTTTGTGACTGCAGCATGGAGATTTTCCAGTGGTATAAATGCTGTATATTTTGACGCTCAATGCAAGTAAAATGGGTGCATTGGGCTTTTGCATAGCAGCATTTGCTTTTATTGCCTATTCTCCACAGTCACTTATTAATAATGAGCCATTGTGGAACTGATGGCAATCAACATCAAGGATCTTGAGGAACAAAAAAGAGCAACTTTTGGTTGTATAGAGAATCTATAAGACAATTTTTTTTATATTTACGATATTGTCAGTATTAACAATTCTTGTCAGCCACTTCAGCTCTGCATCACTTGATTCCTGAAATTTCATTACTGTGCATACATAGCCTGGAGAAAAAAACTAAAGTTGTATGCTTCCCTGTAGCAGTGGCAGGATTGTTATCACCAAAGCATATCAATGGGCTGACCCCTAATTTACATGGAGCTAATTGTCAGGTCGATATTAGACATCCACTTGCCATCATGTGTTTTAGGTGATCTGCCTCTGCAGACCAAGATGTGCAGTTCTCGTAGGAATAGTATTGGCGTTCTTAAAGAATATGGTCTAGGAAAGACCCTCTCCTAGGGAGCAGGGTGGGGCTATTTCTGTCCTTAAAGATTGATTTACTCCTCTTACCAAATGTTTTGGCCTCCAAACATTATATTGAGAGCTGCTGGAGTAAAGTCAACAGAAGTGTACCTAGAAATTTATTTCACCCTTTTCCAGTATGCTGTGGCACTATTCTGAAGGCAGATACTCTGCAAAAGGAACCACACTAGGATGGCTTGTGCATAGAAACAGGATTGGGCTCAATTGAATGCAACTTCCAACTTTTCTCAAAAGGGTGAAAATCAAAAAAAAATTGCATATGTTTGTAATCTGAAGTAGCCCATTGAGTTCCTCCAGCAGATTTTGTTCTAACATCAAGTACAAGTCATCCTTTGGCTTTTATAGACAAGAACATGAATTTTTATAGACAAGAGAAAGTAGTTAATTACTTACTTTTAACCACATTTTACTAACAAACTTCAAAATTAGACTGATACCTTTTGGTGAATTTAATCCCAGAAATATCCCAAAACATCATATGTTCTGGCTTTGTTATTTTTGTGTTTCTCTACTAAACATAAGCTTTATTGATGGACTGGTAGATTCTGTCTAAGTTCACCTAATCAAATCTCCTTTCTATGATGTGCAAAAGAACCATCAGTGGAAAGGGTTAACCTCTCTGCACTTAATAACAATGGCAACAGGTTCAGCAATGGACTACAAGTCTGATAATTACAATAAATTAATTCACTTACACTGTTTTTAGGCTTAAATACTCACACAAAGTCTATCCTAAGGATCCAATATCAAAGAGTACATTTAAAACCATAAATTTGATTGATCAAGGATGTTGGTTTTGGTTCTATCATACCTGACAAACCTCTTCATTGGAGGTTCCAATCCAAAAAACATGTTCTCGCTTGCAATAACTCATTGGTTAAAAGATAGCTATGTCTGCTATCAAAACTTTAACCTATAGTTCAAAGGGCTGGAGTCTACAAAACATTCAGAACACTTGAATAAATTAAAAACCAAAAACATGAATCTCAAAAGATGAAATGTACCTGTACTTCCAATAGCAGACAAAAGGACAGCTTCCAGCTCTCTACGTAACAGCGACTGAAGACAAAGTGCAGGCACTTTTTGAAGATGTGCTCTCATAAAAGGAATTGATCAGGAAAATTTTCAACTGCATTTCCATTGAACCTGTCATGAAATACTTCAATCACTCAGTCTCCATGCGCACACACTACTGGGCTTCTCCAATTAGCATCCATGCTTGGGATCCCAGACCTGCTCTTGAATTTTAATCAGTCATTATCTCGTAATCAGGCCAGGGCGTTTAGGCTGAACCAAAGCCTGGATGTCATTCCCATACGTATGTGCAGATGACAGATGTCTAACATTTCTTGTTTCAGCTTTCCCATTATATAGTTGGTTCCTTAAAAAGAGACTGCTTCTCCTCAGGGTTGAAGGGGGTTCTTTGTGTAATCTATTCATCCTCACCCTCAGTATTTGACTGCTGCCGCCTTGTCTCCACTAGAGAATCATTGGGCTTTTCTCTGGAATATAGGGGTGGGGAGTCCTGGGTTTCCTTCAGCCTTGTGATAATCTCAGGCTTGTCCCTGTTGAAGATAGGTTCTTATTGCTACTGAACAGCAGCCCTGAAGTGTTTCATTTTCAATAACATTGATTTTGTCCTGTCCAGGTATGCCATTATTGTCCTATTAAGATAACTCCTGCCATCTCTGCCTTATTTTGTGCTGTTTGTCCCACAATCCTCTCCAGGATCCTGTCTTCGGGATGACAGCCTGGGACCCACCCATACTTCTTTCATTCAATATATTAACTTTTGGTTCCTTTTCACTAAGCACTACTTAATGACCCCTTGGGTCCCTTGTCCAGAAATCTAGTCCTCACGTATTCAGGAACCCCGTCTTTATGGCCATGGCCCTCTTCTATTCTTGCTTTTCTTACTGCCCAGGTTAATACTAGTATGTTTCACCTCATGTACATCACAAGTATTGATCTCCCACACAGTCAGTTTATATCAAATTTACATGTGGTACTTAAATTGTTCTCACCCAAATGATGCTCCAGGTCCACTACATATCAACTCAAGGGGAATATCCTACCAACCATGCCAAATGTTATGGAGCAAGACAATCACGATCACAGTTCATACTCAGGTCAAACAGAAATATACTTAATCAATCTTTCACCTCAAGGACAGGCCCATTCACATCGATATGGCTTACACTCTCGGATTATACAAAGCATAGCATTTTATACACACCAATAGATAAGGTATGGCATCTTCAACGATGTACAGCCATTCAACTGTCACTTCTTGAGCAGTCCAAGATCAGAAGGCTTACAATCAATCCCAGCATGATCTTCAAGATCCTAACAGACCCCTGCCTCTGGTGAAGTATTCCTTTGCTCAGCTAAGGCCTTTATTACTATGGCGGTGATACATAGAGCAGGACCATCATCTCCAATTACCACATACCTCCAGAATCTCTTTTTCTTACATCATGCTCTATCAACTATCTCCATTGCCTGCATTTACTTAAGGCAATGTAAACATCATTGCCTCCAATATATTGTCACAGTATCCGTTCATCTGTGTTCCTCATGTCATTAGCTTCTTGTTCTAATTGAGGTCCTTGTTGCTATGGAAACAGTCTTCTCTCAGTATATTAACACAAAGATTGCAATGGTCTTTTAAGTTTGTAGGGACACCTCCAAGAGGACATTTTAGTGGGTTGCTTGTTTCTGAATTTGTCTTTATTATTACATAAAGCAGATCTGACTGCTTTATTATACAACATGCAAGTTGACACTACAGGCTAGGTCCATGCCCCCACAGTCTCTCACTTTGCATGCAATGTAATTCCTAATCATAAAACTCAAGCTCCCCAGAAATCCACAACTTTCATCCATAAGCAACCATTACATGATATGCTCCTTGGCCTACAATTATACATCACCAAAGCTGGAGTTATTATTTATCTCATAACTAACCACAAATATCTCAAATGTGAATGTGTCTGCAGCGGGTGGGGTAAGATCAGGAGGAAAAAAACTTACTTTGTCTTCACCAGCCTCCCTGTGCCCATGATGAAATTGGTAGAATGACTTGCTTGAGATCAAAGCATAATTTAACTGAGTACGTATCAAGGAGTCTCAGTAAAATTGAATTTGTTGAGAATCAAAATTAGAATTCCACTGGCTGGAAACAAATCTCACATGATAAAGATGATTGTAGTTGTTTGAGGTCAAATATCTCATCCCCAGGCCATTGTGGCATGGATTTCACAAAGTTGCATCATATATGGCTGCTTCTTCAATGAAAGCCAACCCAAGCTTGAGGAACAGCATCTCATCTTGTGACTGGGCCTTAACAAATTCAATAATTTCAGATAACCAGACATTTTAGTTTGTATACGAACTGGCCAGCTGTAATATTTACAGTTTTTCCTCTCTGTCCAGTTGGTACCAAGACCTGTTGAGTATTTAAAGCATTGTTTTTAATTCAGTCTTCTAGTATGTGAAGAATTTTGTCTTTCTGATTTCCAGTATTAGTTTCCTTTCATTTCCTTCTGTATTTCTCCTCCAGACATATCAGCTGTGATTAGCAAATATTCACCACCCTCTCTCATCTGGCATCACCACCACTTGTATCATTCAATGTCTTATTGTCTCCACCCTATCGCAGACATTCCTTTTTAATCGCACCATCCTTCCTCCTTCTCTGCAACTTGTATTTGATTTCCAACTTCTCTTAGTTCTGACGAAAAGATCATTGATCTGAAATGTTAACTCTGTTTCTCTCTCCACAGATGCTGCCTGACTTAGTTTTTCTTATTTCTGACATTTTAAGTCTCAGTTCTGCCTTTACAAATAGATACACCTGTTGCATGCAACACCACTTCTATTTGGGGCAAGAGGCAGTACTAATGAGACTTCTGGCAGATAACATCAGTTCAGTAGTTCTTTTTTCTGCTTGGGTTTAGCCGAGGGGTGGACAAAAAAAAACATTGCATCAACCACAAAGGTTGACATAGTCAAGCCAATGTTCACTCATGTTCTGTCCTGTCTGGGTGCATTTTCCCATGCTCAACAATTTCAGATAATCATTTTTTTTAAATATATAAAACAGAAATATTTTCTCCTTGTGAAACAACTTTGAGGACAAGGCTGGTTACAAAGCTTCACTGCAGGTAACTTAATTTAACCTCCAATTCTTTAATTTTATTCATGATGTTACAGAACATTTTAACATTGTATAGTAATTATATTACTTTTTAATTACTGTATGGTTTCTGGTAAGAAAAATCCATGACAATTAACCTAGGCTTCATATGCGGCTTGAACAACTTTTATTAAGGCAAGAGTGGTGAATAAGTGATACTCTGATTTGTTTTCAATATACTCGTTTTTAATATACTCGTTTTTATGATGTACTTTTTCAGTAACAGCATTAAAGTTAACTATTAGTCTTGACTCAAAAGTCCATAACTGCATAATTTATGCAAAACTCTTAGAAAAAAATGATTTGGAGGTTTTGATGGATTACCTCAGTAAGTGTGGACTGTTGTAACCTGAAACACTGCTCACGGAAAACCAAGATTAATGAAATGAAGTTAAGAACAATTGACATAATGAGAGCAGAGACTTCATTTTGGCATTTATTTCCATCACGAAAGGTTATTCAACCAAACTCAACAGCATTAAAGTTGTCAAATATTCCACCCCGCCACCATCACACCCCTATAATATTTTGAATCATTCCATCTTGCACAGTTCACTGAACATGCAAAATAAATTACATCTTAATAGATAGCTTTGACATTTCCTTTATTCACAGGAATTCATGATGGAATTTAAAAAATCTAATAAATGTTTATTGCAATAGTTATCATGCACATGATTTGGAACCTGAATCTTTGATTTTAAAAGAATGGTGATAGAAATGCAATGGTACAGAACTTACGTACTTTTTAATAATAAACTATTATACTGTTTCATGTTCAATTCCAAGGATAATTTAGGAAGAAAGATGAACATTTCTCAGTATATCAAGTATGCGGACCACTCAGTCAGTTCACCGATCATAAATGAATCATAATAATTGCATGTTTTAAAGATGCAAATAGACACATATTTGAATATCCTGGTGCATCATTCTGGCATACTTACATGTTATATACATGAGACTGGAAAAAACATTTTAAAATTATATATTGTTACCAACATTTAACAAGATCCAAGGGAATAGGAATAGACATGGATTCAAATCCCTAAGTTTATTCATCTCTCACTCTTGGGTATATTCTGTTGAAAGGGAAACACAGGACAGGTGGCAGATACCAGTTATTGTCTTACAGGAAGGGGAAATATCTGGAAGACAACTGTGCCACTGGCATTCTTGTACATCTCACAGCATCCAAGTGATTTTAATACTAGCGGGAGTCACTAAATCACACCTCTACTTTCTTGTACAATGGTGGTGCCAAGTCGAGGATAAAAATGAAACTTCTCTGATCCAAGCAGATTTGTATACGAGGTAAACTATGCAGACCAGAAAGATTCCAGGCCTGAACTACATGCAGCTGAGAGTTTATCTGGGCCAAGAAATTAACAATTTGCATTTATCTGTAAACTTTAAACTAATAAATGGTTCCAGTGCATTTCTGAGACACAACTGAACCAACAGGGGAAATATCAAAGGTATGGGTTAAGGAAACAGGTTTTCAGGAGTGTCTGAAGTTGAGAAACAGCTGGCAATGAGACAAGGATGCAAGTAGGCCAGTACAATGTATTGGGAAGAAAATGGCCAATGGTATTACTACAAACAGGCTAAATCGTCAAATGTTATCATATGACTGTAATAGTAAGAAACTTAAGTTACTTTCACCCTGCAATGAGTGTGGTTTAAGGAAAGAATGTCAGATAAAAAGTAGGGGACCAGAGGGATCATTGATGGGGTCGCTGTTGATAGTTCATAAAAGTTATTTGGAGATTCAGACAAACTAAATTTCTTACATTTGCAAATGATACCAACTAAAATAAAGAAAATACACAATAGGAGCAAACAAACCAAATACAAAGCTATTTCACTAATCTGGGAAGATGGAGAATTGTCATCAAAGAAAAACAGCTTTTCACAGATGTGCAATGCAAGATATCTGATCAATGAAGGTAAGTTAGTGAGACTGGAATTGTTTAAATAGAAAACAATCCCCACTGGCAAAACTTTTCACATATCCAGATTCTTAAAGGAAAAGATCAATTAAACCATGATAAATATTTAAAGATTTCTGAAGAACAAATGGATCTGATATCAAAAGGTGTTTTAATGTGTTGTCTTGATTGACTTAAGTAGTGGGTAATGGATATCCAATAATCTTTTGCTCCTTGCTTATCAAGAATCTGTTATACTCTGCCTTAAAAATACTCAGGCTCCACTCTACTATCCTATCCTATAAAGAAGTGAGTTCTGAAGGCTCATAACCCTCTGAAAATATTTTGACTTATTGCTGTCTTAAATGGGCATCCCCTTATTTTAACCAGTGATCCCTAGTTCTAGATTCTCTACACATCCCCGTTATAATTTATGCATTTCAATCAAGTGTACTCTCGCTCTTCTAAATTCCAGCTGATAAATGTCTAGCATGTCCAACTTTTCCTCTTAAGACAATCAGTTCTAGCAAACGGTCTCTGAACTGCTTCCAAAAAACTAAAATCCTTCCTTTAATAAGGAGACCAATATTGTACACAATTCTCCAGTTGTGATTTCACCTATGCCTTATATAACTGAAACACAACCTCCCTGCTTTTGTATTCATTTTCCATAGCAATAAATAATGACATCCCATTAGCTTTCCTAATTGCTTGCTGGATCTACATACTAACCTTCTGCAAATCATGCACAAGGACTTCCCCCTGCCTCGCCCCACATCTCAAAGCTCTGCAATTGTTCATCATTTTGATAACAGGGTTCTTTTATTTTTTCCCTTCCAAACTAGACAATTTCTCATTTTTCCATGTTATACTCTGCCAGATTGTGCCTACTCTCGTTTAACCAATTTTGTGGTGTCATTGTATCCTCTTCGTAACTTAATTTCCTGCAGATATTTGTGTCATCAGCAAATTTAACAATCACACTTCAAGTCACCTATATAAAAAGTTGAGGTCTCAGCTAATCCCTGTGGCAAACCATTTGTTAACATCTTGCCAATCAGAAAAAGACCCATTTGGCTGCTAACAGAAATCAGAACAGGCATAATCTTCTATCAACACTAATGTTACATCTGTAACAGCAAGCTTTAATTTTTCGTAATGACCTTTGATGCAGAGCCTCACCAAATACCTTCTGGAAGTCTTAGTACCTCCACTGGTTCTTCTTTATCCACAGCAAATGTTACCCTTTCAAAGAACTCCAATAAATTGGTCAAACCTGATTTTCCTTTCACACGAAACCAGATTGACCTTACCTGACAAACTTGATTTTTTTTTATTAAGTATCCTATTAATAACATCCTTCATAATAGCTTCTAAAGTCTCCCAATGACAGATGTTAATCTAACTAGACTCTAGGGTCTACAGGGTCTTTCATGTTCTTGTATTTTCTAGGTTCCAATGGAATTGATACCCTGGTGATAGGTGTCAAAAATTGATGAGGTTGGTGTTAATAGGTAACTGGATAGAATTCAAAGAGTAAAGTATTAACTGACAATTTTTCTGATGGAATTGGAATACCTTCAGGAAAGAATACTACATAGACAAATGATTTTTAGCTATATTAGCTGTGAAGTACAGATTGATGCAACATTATGGAGATGGAAGTAGATGATAATTTTGTGTTGGACAAAATGTGGGCTTTGATGCTCTTCACAGAATCAAATAGGCAAAATAATTTGGTTGTGGGGACAAGGATAATATCCAGAGTTTTCCCAGGACATGCAAACAATTTCACCAACATTACCACTCATTGGTTCTGAGTATCATCCTGCCAAATTGCTCAACATTCACGTGAGCATGGATTACGCACAATGATGGATGGTTGTGATTGATTCTGGCACACTCAAATTATAGGGACTGCAATTAGAAGTGGGAACCCTGTTTCCACTTCATGATCCAGAAATTCAAGGAAATTCAAAAGCCATGGTTTTCATAATATCATAACTTAAAGTCAAAGTTCAACCACTACTTACCATTTAATAACAATGGAGGTTTCAATTTGATTTATTTCTCATTTAAGAACACTAAATGGTCTCAATATAATATTAGCAATCTATAAATTCCTTCTGGGGAAGTACACATTACTCTTGTCCTTCTGATTTCTTTTTACCCACCATGTCAGTAAATAATTAATAAAGATTGGCCATGATACTCTGTAAAATGGACCTTGTGTGTCATATGGGCCAGAAATGTCTGATGAGCTTACTCACCATGCTGCTAAAAGAAAATATATTTTGAAAACATTCTCTTAAAAAGTAGAAACATATTTTTGACTTTCATATAGAGACTGAATCAACTTGCATTTATTTGACCTTCCAAATGGAAATATCAACAGATATGTACCCTGTAATGGTAACATTTGAAAACATTTTAAAATAAACAGCCCAGTATTTTAAATACATCATATATTCAGCAACTCTGTGTATTTAAAAGCTCCACATTAATTCTACTTTGGCAAATTACTTTCCCTGCATTATTGGAAGTTAACCTTCATTCAGTCATGTGGGTAGACTTGCTTCAGCCATGGCATCATTATGTATCGGTCTCCATCAAACACACTGAAGAAAGAAGGCAACAGTGGATGGTACACCTAGAAATAACAATGTGCAAAGATAATCAACACCACGAAAAAGTCCTACAATAAATTTCAAAGTCCCTGAGCAAAGGAGGATAAACAACAGTTTCCAGTCTAGATCCATTTGTGCCTACATTTGTGTGGTTGCTGGGTGAAGGCAGGATTGGCTTCAGTTGCGATACCACGTTCTTGAATACACTCCACGGAAGAAGAAGACAACATCTGAATGAAGTTTATAAGTAAAAACAAATTGATGGATAAAAAAGATTAACAGATTGGAGGTTCTAAGGCTCCTCTGCTACCTTCTTGAATTAGTTCCATCTATTTTTCTTTAAGAAGGCATTTGGAATATTGTGTTCAGTTTTGGTCACTTTGCTGTAGAAAAGATGCCATTAAGCTGGAAAGAAGGCAGAGGGGATTTATGAGGATGTTGTTGGGACTCAAGGGACTGAGTTATGGAGAGAGGTTGAGCAGGTTGGGACTCTTTTCATTGGAGAGGTGATCTTATAGAAATATATTAAATTATGAGGGGCACAGATAGGGTGAATGTGCACAATCTTTTCCCCCAGGGTTGGGTTTAAGGCAAGAGGGAGGAGATTTAATAGGAACCTGAGGGGCAACTTTTTCCACCCAGACAGTGGTCAATATATGGAATGAGCTGCCAGAGAAAGTGGTTGAGGCAGGTACATTAACAACATTTAAAAGGTATTTGGACAGGTACATGGATAGGATATGGGCCAAAAGCAGGCAATTGGGACTAGCTTAAGATGGGAATCTTGGTTGGCATGGACCAGTTGGACCAAAAGGCCTGTTTTTGTGCTGTATGCTTCTGAGTTGATATACCTCCTGAATGACATCCAGATTTGCTGTAAATGATATATGCACTTTGCTTTGTTTTTTTGATTAACAAATGATCATTATTTTGTACTCCAGGGATTGTCTCTTTTTAACTTGAATACGAAGATACAACTCCTTTCCTCTTAGATTGCTAGCTTTCCTTCATTACCCACACATGTAGAAAGAATTTCTCCAATATGGAAACAGTCATTTAATCAAACTCACTCCAACTAAACATTACTAAAAACTCTCAAGATCATAATCAAAGTAGGCAATTAGTAATGATCACACATGGGGACCAGAATTTACAGTAATTAAGGAAGGGCTAAATGGGTCTTTGAACTTTGCCCGAATGCACAGATGAAAAGTACTCAATGCAGCCACCTTCAGCTTGGCTTTTATACAGCATTTTATCCTCAAATGTATGCCCACCCCCAAACTCAAACACTTACCTGTACACCTGTCAATATGACAATATCCTCTTCTGGAATATAGCGTGTTTCTGAATTTATTCCATCATTCATGTGAACGAGAACCTTATAATGAGGAGTGTATTTCAAATTCTATGGACACAAACATATTGATCACTGGTTATGCACCTTTTCAAACAAAACTAAAGCACAATCCAACTGTAGAAGTAGAAAGTGATGGCACAACATAACCAGTAAATGCTTATTTTCATATTTTTTAAAATAGTACTTTCTCCATCCTCCTATAAAAATACTCAAAGTAAAATATATATCAGAACATAGTGGCTCAGACTACTTATTTTCCCTTGAAAAACATCTTTCTATTTGATAAATAATACACTGCCAGAAAACCACATTCCAACTGTCTCTGGAAGTATTTAACCAGTAAAAGCGACTGTAGCACACTCAACCTCAGATGTATTTTAGAGGTTAAGATAAAATAAGTGAAAAGTTAATTTTTTTTTGTTATTGATATGCACAGCTTTTCTGCTGTAAATTTGTATTGTCTTAGCATTGAGAAATGAGGTCTCCCAACCAGTGACAACAAACTCAGCATCTTTTCATTCTGCCTGCATTACCTGGAAGTCTGAAGGATATCTTTCATTAAGCCAGTCTTCTGGGGCTCTTGCATTCTCATCCCATCCAACTATCACACCAAGGAATCCTTCATCTTTGTGTCTGAAGACCTGCCCCACTCTGTATTTGACAAATGGTGGCCTTGGAGATCGAGGCTCAGGTGAGCCTAATAAAATGTGGAAAGTGGCATGTTTAACAAGTAAACACCAACATTTAATTTGGAACCTTTGAACAAACTCTTTGAGCAGGAACATTTACATTACAAATTGTTGATTCAAAGTCTTATGATGCAATGTCATTAAAGCCTGTAATTTTTTTTTAAAAGGAGATGAGTCTTAACAATTTGATCTGGATCTCATTCCTAGCCTCAGAAGTGAAAGGAAATTATGGAAACCATCAACTCCCTATTTTCTAACTGGTCCGGTAAATAAAATTGGCAGCTCTAGCCAAACATAATTGCTATCCACTTGTTCATTTAAATGTAAAAATTATGCAGTTTCACTTAAAGTTTCCAGAAATACAACAAAGTTGATCATAACGCAGTTCTGAGGTAATAGCCCAAAAGATCTACTTGTAAATAAGTTTGTGTGGTGCACAGATCTCCAATCAGTCACCACACTCCTTTCTTTCTCTCAGACGGTCCCTCAGGGTTGAGGTAGGCCTACTTGTACTCTGATTTTGTGGGCTCTGAGGCTGCTGATAAGGCCAGTGTGGGATAAGCTCATAAATACTAAATGTTGGCTTCGAGGCAATACAAATACTTGGAGGTAACTCTCATAACATCAAAGGTCAGACACCCCAGCATGAGCTAAAAGGGGAATTAAAAGAAACTTGGAAATTAAGGTTTACTTTATGCCAAGTATCCAATTTGCAACAGTGAGGATGAACATCCAGTTTAAAAACTACATAAAGAGAGCAATGAGAAAAGAGTGAATGGATTGCTCAGCGAAAAACTAAACAAAAATGTTAGTGAACTAAACAAAGTGAAGCATTTTTATTCTGGGAAATGTAGTAATTAGGAATAATATATATATAAGATTAAAATATATAAGTTCTAAACTCAAATCAACAGTTTATTTTTCTGGTTCCCTACATGATACCTGCGAAGTATCCATCCTTCTCTTTCAATAGCAAGACTTCAATAGCTGGAGACTCCCCAAGAGGGTCTTCATTTTGAACAGATCTGCAGACAGCAGAAAACATGAAATTTTCACAAAAGCTCTTCCCAATCAATAAAAACACATGCATATGGAAGAGCAAAAGAAATTCACTCCCCAACTGACAGGGAGAATTACATCCCAGATTTCACCTTTCTTTAGTTGGAATTTTTAGATCAGATAATTTAAGGGTCAAAGTTAAAGATGACTAGGCAAGCAAAAAACAATTCAAAAATTATACAACTGAGCACCTTGGTTTTATGACAACATGTGGCTACAAAGTAAAAGAGCAATTATTTACTATATGAAAAACACGATGATGCTGGAGGAACTCAGCAGGCCAGGCAGCATCTTTGGAGAAAAGCAGGCGGTCAATGTTTCGGGTCAGGATCCTTCTTCAGGACCGGATGCTGCCTGGCCTGCTGAGTTCCTCCAGCATCATCGTGTTTTTCATCTAGATTCCAGCATCTGCAGTCCTTTGTTTCTCTAGTTATGTACTATATCCCTACTGAAATTGAACTCAACTTGCCAAAAAGATCTGGAACATGATCAGCCCTCTAAGTCACAAATCATTGTGATTTCCATTATGACTCCAAATCAAATCACTGACCTCCATCTGCTCTCTCTTTACAAATATATTTAACCCAAAACCCTTTAAAGACTCATCTTTAAAGCAGAAAATCCTTCAAGGAAAAAAAAAGTGGGAGCATTTAATGCAGAAATTGGAGTAATAAAAGAAGCATTAATAACTAAAACAACTTTTTTTTGCACTTGTAACACTGAAGAAATTCCAAGATGACTTGTGCCAGGAAGGAAGGCTTAATGTAGAAGACCAGTGGGAATTTTTAAAGGAGGAATATCAGGAAGCAGACACTTCAGAGGGAACTGCAGAAAGTAGGACCCAGACAGCTAAAAGAATAAATTATATTTGATGTTTTCATAAAACTCTAGATTCAGATTTAGGTGGGTGGACACTATGCACGTAGAAATAGTATTAGAAATTGGGTGGGATCAGGTTATGTGTAAATTTAAAGAGGAGAACAAAGGGCTGAGTTTTAACTCCAAAAATGAATAGTTTGGGATAGTGTCAGAAGCACAAAAAAAGGGTTAAAGTCTGTCCATTCCTTGTTCAACAAAGGTGGGGTCAGGGATAGATAGATAACGAGCCTGCCTGCCTTCATTCAACAATCATTCTATTTTTGATATGTGAACAGGTGTTCTCAGGCAGATGGAATCCATAAAGTGAAGTCTTTATAGTGCTGCATGGGAGCCAATTGGAGATTGTCATCAACAGGCCCAAGGACGAATGTACACAAATTAACTTCCTGCATAACTTTAGAATTATTGGGTACATTTTTCATGAATAATGTGTTGAGTGCTGATACCAGTTGAGTTATTCAATAACTTACCTCTCCTTCAAACTCCATTCATTTAACCAGTCCTTCCAAGCTTGCAAATTTAAGTAAGATTTTCTGAATTCATTCCATTTATGGATTAACCTTTGTGAAATGGAATTGCAAAGGTTCAATGTATTAGGATGTGGGAATAAAAGGAAGGAAGAACAACCCCTTTACATGAAACAAAGTAAATTCTCTGGTATAACTTTGCAAATAATGTCTGATATTCTTGAAATGCCTTTCCACCTATAATGCAATAATGTAATCCTTCCCATTCAGTAATCTTTTGGTTTCCACAGTAACGGAATGAACAATATACTTTATAACTGTGTGGTATTATCCAGAGTTCCAACACAAACAACTCCATGTTATGGTGGAATGGTGTTAAGGGAAACCTACCTCATGACGGATGCATATTATTACAGCCCAGTGGTAAAAGTGGCATACTAGCTAAGTTAACTGATATGTAATCCAGAGGCCTGGACTTATTATCCAGAAACACAAATTCAACAACCTCTCCGAGAGCTGTGGATTTTAAATTTAGTCAATTAAACGATCTGGAATTGAACCAAGAAAGTCTTAGCAATGCTGACCTTTTGGGTTGGGAGTTGGTCAGGGGAGAAATCTGTCTTTTTCTTGTGTGATCTCTATGCATCACAGACCTTCAGGAATGTAATTGACTCTCAACTGCTCTCTGGCATAGCCTAGAAAGCCACTTAGTTCAAGAAGGTGTCCCACTGCCACATTCTCAAGGGAAATTAGGGACGAGCAATAAATACTGGCTTTACCAGCAACAACTGTATCCTAAAAAAAGTATCAAAAACTCCTTGAGGCACAAGCTTTGTTCTTTGATCTAATGATATTGTAAATGACCCAAGGAAAAGCAGAATATCAAACACAAACCAGGACAGCAAATACATCAACGCATTTTAGACATTTTTCATGCAGCTATCTCAATCATTGTCGAAAATGCAATGACTGTAGCAATAAAATAGTATAATAATGGTAAGGTTTAGTTCCTAATCTCATTCAGTAGTTTACATAACAATCAGGATGCTAAAAGTAAATATTCAATACATAGATAAGTGGCTAGAGTTTATGTTACCAAATGAATACAGAACAAGCACCCACGTTAAAAATAGTTTGATATACATTTGAATTCTTCCATAAAAGATAACAGGAAATACATTTGCAAGGAGGAAAATAAGTAATCCACTTTTTTTTACATTTCATGTGAATCTCCATTAAAAGCTGTGATTAACATGCTTTTGATATATTTTTGTGATAATTCACTGAGGCCACAAGTGCTGACAATAAGATCAAGCATTCATAATCACAGAAATAGTAGACATTTAAATCCTTATGGGACCTTCCTTTGGTGTCAGATTTTAACTATACTAAACAAGGCAACAATTTTGCTTTCACCAAGTTTGCTGTGACAAGACTTGCACGTAACTCTCAAAACACGACTAGATCTTTTTGAAGATATTTAAATGCAGTTCACTCCATCAACCATGGAAATGAAATATGACAGCAAATTAGCACGGTAACAGCATATTATCCTGTACTTCCTTTTAAATATACTAAAGGCAAATCAGCACTTTTCTCTTTATTCATCCAACCATCAATCCGATAAACAAGGAGAGTACTTTTGCACTGTAATGGATAAAGGTTCTGGCATCTATTGCTGGGCCAATTCAAAACAAATCACTTCTCTCCCTCCCTCCCTCTCCCCCTTTACGGACATCATGAAAGTTAGACAGTTGAATGTTCAAACAAAGAATCATTGGTTTACTCATCAAAATACTGCCATTGGCTGTTGTGAATTTTCAAGCTTAATATAAATAACTGTCACTGTGTTATTATCAGTGCAGGTGGTAAATTAGATGGTTCTAATTCTGACATAATTTTTGGAAGCTACAACTTAAGCTTAGTAGTTACAAGGAGTTGCTTCCAAAGTCAGTAAGAAACAGATATTACGTTATTTGATCAGATTCTAAAACAGAGAAAATACTGACTGATATTAACTTCTTTCTCAATTCATTTGGACAAGGTGGGCATTGCAAAAAGGCCAATATTTATTGTCGATCCTTAACTGCCCCTACGTGAATGATGAATACCTTCACCAGAAGGATCACAATGTTAAAAGAAAAAAAGCTTTTAACATCAGAGTCCTTCTGGTGAAGAGGTTCCCTCAGTGCTGTTTAGTAGGGAGTTCCAAGATTTAGAACTACAATGGTGAAACAATGAAGATATATTTCTAAATCAGGAATCATGAAGAATGTAACATAAACAACACAGCATTCCTCCCACAGGTTAATTAAGAGCCATTCCAAGCTTCTTTTATATCGCTACGTTACAAATTCTCTGAAGGTACAGAGGAGGTTCACCTCACATGGGGAAGTAGTGCCCAATGATTCTTGAATGCAAAGACATTAGCTGTTGCATCAACAGAGGTTGTTCAGCTTCTACACTGCTGAGATTACCAATTGCAGATTCACTGACGGTGGATGGTGCTTTGAAGGACAACAGACTTCTCTCTTTGCAATGCTGTGATCATGAAATCTTTCATAATAGTAACGTCACGAGGCTGTGTCAAATGGATTTACTTGTCTGCCTATTTCATTATTGTTTCGCAAGAACTATACCCCAGGCAGTAATGGTACTTTTCATGGTAATAGAAACAGAAAATGCTGGAAATGCTCAGTTGGAAAATGTTGGAAGTACATCACTAAATGACGAAAGCTTCTGAGTAAAGGTCATTGACCTTAAACATCAACTCTGTTTCTCTCGCTGCCTTACCTGCTGAGTATTTCAGCATTTTCCATTGCAAATTTCTAGCATTTCTCATTGCATATTTCTAGCATTTCCACAGATTAGCTTTCATGATCTTCTTCTTAGCTTTGTGACATTTGTGTAGATATTGATCATCTACTTACAAGGTATCAGTGGAAGATGCAACTCATAAGTTGTGCAGCTGGCAGTAATTCTACCATTGAATGCAGCATTACTCTGTAGTTCCATTAACAGCACAGAAATGGTCGCATGAAGTGAATTACCATTGACTCATATTTTTGCATTAATTATTCTGTTTCACAACTTGCTTGTGGGCAATTGTGATATACAAAACCAAGCCAGTTTGTAAACTTGCTTGATTCATCACTGTTGAAAGGTGGTCTTTTAATCATCCTTGTTTTCTGTAGTACACCAATCGTAGCTTTTACTGATGCACAACTGACAATTTTTATAATAGGGAATCTACTATACTTGTTATATGCAAATAATCTCTAGAATTCACAAAATTAACAGCGACATTAATTATGGCCCTTTGGGCAACTCTAACATTTGTATCAGTTCTTGTAGATTTAAGATGAGCATGTCAAACCTCTATAGACCTTTGTCAATTCTTCATTCAAGCAAATACTCTATTCCTCCCTTGATTGCATTGGTTTCAACCTCAATGCGGTCTGATGAGTTTGGATGTACGAGATTTCTCAGGCGTTCTGATTTCAGCGAAGGGTTTGAATCCCAGCAGGGCAATCTGCTTTAATGACAATAATAGTGTCCTGAGCTTTGCTTATCTCGCTGATGCTGATTATTCTTTGTTGCTGATTTTATATATATTGAGTTATTGTTTATTTAAATATATTGAGTTATTGTTTATTCAAACACATTTTAACAATGGTTGACTTGCACTGACTCTGATTAAATTAAATGTTTGAATTCAATGTCTGCAAGATTTATTGGCACACATTCAGTTACACACAGCATGCAAGAAATTGAACACAGTGGATTTCAAACTGACAGCAAAAGCACAGTCAGAGTGATATTCACACACAAAATGTTCAAAGTGGCCACGACTACACTATGCTTGTTCATCCTCATTGCCACTGTAAACTGTGACCAGTTTAAGCCCTTGATAGGAATGATCAGACAAAATTTACTGCTGCACGATGTAGAATAGCTGGCTGCATTCTACATTACCAAATGCCAGATCAGAACTATACACAATATTCTTTAAAAGGAAATGTTCTTACATAACCTAACAATAACAACACCACAGTCCCCACTTGCATTAGGATGCTTTTAGACCTTATTTTCTGTATCAGTAATCTCATAGTAAGGAATCCTCTGAAGAAAATAGCCACCATAAAATAGAACTTTGAATACAGTTAGGCAAAAAACAGAGTTCAATCAGAAACTAGAGCCTTGAGCTCAAATAAAACTAATCACAGGTTTGCAATGGCTGGAGTAAATTGGAGAATCAGATTAAAAGGTTTATCATCAGGAAAAAAAATGGCAGGCATTTAATTTCAAAATTCTTAGCAACAAACACTCCACGTGAAATGTGATTCATCTGTGGCTAACTGAGGTCACTAACAATAGTTTAAATTAAGAGAGGCTTATAACGTTGCTAAGAATACTATCAACAATTAGGAAAATTTTAGAAAGCAATGATGAATAACCAAAAAATTGATTAAACTGAAGGTTGATGAGTGTAAATCAGCAAGTCATTTTAAAAAAAAATGTACAATGTTATATAACAATGTAAAAAGAAAGAGAATGAGAAAAATGAGAGGTGAAGGCATTGAACAAATATTATGTACCCATTTTCACTTCCGAAGAGATTATAATAAATGTGACCGAAATACAGGGGAACCAAAGATCATTCATAAAGATCAAAATATGATCAGAATCAATATGGTTTTATGAATGGAAATAATGTTTAACAAATTGAATACAGGTTCATTGAGGAAGGAACTGGCAGGACAGTAGGGGAGGAGACCAGGAGATGCATTATTTATGGATATTCGAAAGATAATGAAGTACCACACAAAAGGTTCCATATGGTGGTACCATTAACTTGGATAGAGGATCAACTGAACCATAGAAAACAGAGTAGACAGGGTGTACTACATCCGTGTTTGTCAGTGATACAAAACCACATCAATAAATGACTTGAGGAAGACATACAGAGACTGCAAAGGGATATAGACAGGCCCAGGACAGAGGGTTAATAATATGGAAAACTGCCGGGGGAAAGAAAAAATTGCTAAGCAAAAAGGAACCTACGACACAAAAATGCCACATTATCTCCACATGTCAAAAAAAGCAAATTAAAAAAAAAACTTGTTTCTTTCACATTTGTTTATTATTTTTCCCCCACAGATAAAGTCTGAGAGAATTTTATTCTGTATCTGGGATTTTTGGGGCATTTTTGATTAGTGAATTCTGTGAGGGTGAATTTCCATAACCCGAATGCCCGTAACATGGGGGTCACCTGTATACAGAATGGAAATGCTGTTGGTCTCTATTGGTAGAGAGGCTGGATTATGAAAGAAAAGAACCCTTGTTGAGATTTTACAGGGCTTTGGTGGGACCTCATTTGGAGGTCCATATGATTTATTCCTAAAGGAGCATACATTTCCCTTGGAGTCAATGCAATTTAGATTAACCAGGTTAATTCCTGGGATGAGGAGTTTTCTGTGAGGAGAGACCAAGTAAGCTAGAATTTAGGGCAATGAAAGATGGTCTCATTGGCATATACTGTACATGATTCTGAGAGGACTTAACAAGATAGAGTAAAAACACAGTAATGCAACATGGAAACAAACACTCGGCCCAACTTTGATAGATACTGAGAAGGTACTTCTCCTAGGTGGAAAGTTTAAAACAAAGACGTATAATGTCAGGATAAGAAGTTAGCCATTCAGAACTAAGTTGAGAAGAGATTCCATAGAGGGAGTGTAAATCTATGGAATTTGATATCTGAGGGATATGGCTGCTCAGTCAATGACTATATTCAGGTTAGATCAATAGGTTTTTGGACACTGAGGATATGAGAAACTATTGGGAGAGTGGATGAGTCACAGGATCAGCCATGTCCCTAATGAATAGCAGAGAACGCTCATGGGGCCACATAACCTATTTCTGCTTACATTTTATTCTTAATAGACCTCCGGTAGATATTGACAGACATGTGAACCCTGCAGATTCGTGCCAGATGAAATTTAACACTGAGAAGCATCAAGTGATAATCCATGGTGGGAAGAATGAGGAAAGGCACAAATAAATTAAAAAGTACCATTTTAAAGCAGCTACAGGAAGAGAGAGAGATCTGGAGGGTTTAGGTACACAAATATTTAAAGTCAGAAGCTACAGAATCATAGAGCCATACAACACAGAAACAGATCCTTCAGCTGACCAGGTCAATACTGACCATCAAGTACCCATTTATACACTTGGTTTGTAGCCTTCTATGCCCTGGCAATTCATGTGCTTGTTCAGAGATTTCTAAAATGTGGCAAGAGTATCTGCTTCCACCACCCACTCAGACAATGCGTTCTAGATTCCCAACACCCTCTGGGTGAAAATGTTCTCCTCAGCTCTCCTTTAAACCTCTTATCCTAAACCTATACCCTCAAGTTTTAGACACCTCTGCTATGGGGGAAAAAATTCCTACCATCTAATCTACGTCCCTCATGATTTTGTATACCTTAATCAGGTCACCCCCCTGCCATCTCGGTTCCAAGGAAAACAACAAATCCAGTTATCTATTCACTCCTCATAAATGAAATGCTCCTTCCTTGGCAATATCCTAGTGAGTCTCTTCTGCACCCTCTCCAGTGCAATTACATCCTTCCTATAGAATGGTGACCATACAATATTCCAGACTATAGCCTAACAATGTTTCACAAATTGTACTAATTGCTCCTATTCTATACCCCCGGCTAATGAAGGCAAATATCTCATTTGCCTTCTTCACCACATTTTACCAGTGCTACCGCTTTCATAGATCCTTGGACTTGTACACCAAGGATCCTCTGTTCCTCAATTATTTCCCAGGGCCTAACTGTGCATGTCGCATCCTTTTTAGTCCCTCGGAAAGGTTGTTACAATTTTTTTTTAAAGTAGAATTCTTTGCTTTATTACTAACAGAATGAAGCACAAAAAGTTACGAAAGCTTTTACAAAAGATTGGGTATGCCTCAGCTGCAGTCTTGGCCCAGACTTTGCTCACAGGAAAGAACGTTGTTCATCTCTCATACAATCACCCATACAACTTTGCATGACTGCCAAAGGGGATTTCCCCCAGTATATTTTGGTGCTTCACCCTTAGAGGGTATCTGCAGCATTCGTAAATGAGGTAAGCCACAGCTATGCTCTAAAAATCCTCACTGGCACACAGACTGAAAAAACAGGAAGCAAAATTAAGAGAATGTATATTAATTTAAATTATAGGCAAAATAAAGATTAGGAAATACTGGTGGGATTAAGGAAGAGAAATAAATGAGAAACAGAAGTAAAAAGTTTTAAAAATCTGCAATATTGTTTGCATACAAGGGACGGTTGTATACTTATTAAAATCTTAGGGCCAAAAGAGTTATTTGAGATTAAAAAAGTCATGAAGACATTCTTAAATATGCCAGCCAATAACACCTATGCTGGTTTTAATGTGGAACTACTACTTAAATAAAAAAATAATTATGCCATTGAAGCAATTTCAGTACTGAGTCAATGGTGATGGCAGCACGCTCTGAGACAGTGCACAAGCTTTGAAAGTAACGTTTGGGTTTCTGCCTTTAATTGTGCATGGTTGGACATCAAAAGTTGCAAGGTGAAAGGTTTTGAGGATATTAATGTAGCAATTCATTGTAATCTTATATACATTGCCTAAAAGCATGGAGGATGCAAATCAAATGACAACATACAATAACGTATTGAATACCCTATTGTATGTCGTTATTTAATTTGAATCCTCCATGCTTTCAGGCATGAAAATATTACAGCCCTGTGGGAAACGAGGTAGGAAGTGGAATTAATTGGATAGTTCCACCATAGGGCTGTCTCAATGGGCCATAGGAGAACCAAGTCATTCTTGAGGCAGAGAATCCTGAGTATCAAGTGCTATATCAGTTAACAGCAGTAGGCATTGAGAGAAAACACATTGGAGACATAGAAAAATTTGACAGCAGTATATTCTGAAATCAAAGCTGGCACAGAGAGTTGACACACAGCCTTTTCACGTGGCTAAAGCTGTCTTAGAACTCCATGGTGCTGACACTGCCAATGCAAAGTTTTACCCATCAGTGACATATTGCTAAAAACACCAACAAACATTAGAGAAATAGTGTGTAACAGTACCTTCTTGATGCCTGGATACGCTGGGTGGAATCACTGCCAAAAAATCGGGTTAAAATATACTGGGCAGGAAGTGCAGATATTAATAAACCAATCTGCAAAGCAGCAGCTGCAGTTAATTGAGGCATTCCAGTGTTAGCCACTCTTTTCTAACAGTATGGAACACTTGAAGAAAATCACTGTTTAAATAGAAACAAAAAGATATTACATATTAGGAACAATTATTTAAATTCACATTATAAATGGATAAGACAAATTCTACCATCTTAATAGCCAAATAGAAAGCCACAATACAGAAGACGGTGAGCTCCTGAAATTTCTACATCAAGTTTGATATTCATTTTATTTGCACACCACATTACACTGAAATCCTTCAGAGTCTGAGTTATATAAAAGGCTCTTGAGTAAGCAATCAACAAGATAAATACATGTTAAAAATTGTAAGGAAATAAAGCACTTTCTCTGCAGGTGCATCACATCATATTGATAAAGCCCTTTAACTGTAAATACTTTTGCCAGTAATGACTATGACTTCATAGAGTTTTCAACTTTAAGTTACTAATATTTGGTAAGAACACCAATATAGTTCTGTGATCAGTCACTAGAATATAGGAAAGAATTTAATATTCAGGTAAAAATGTATTTTACTTACTCTCTCCAACCTTAATGTTTTTTTCTCCAATGCAGCAGGGTACATTTCTATGTGTTTGTAGACCTGCATAATCTTACCCAAGGTTGATAAATAATTCTAGAAAATGAATGCCTGCAGGTATTATAAAGTGCAACATAACAACTTGAATTTATACGTGCCTTTCACATAAAAGGACCCCAAGTTGCTTTGAAGAGCTGAATGAGGTTTATACCAAAGGACGATGTATGGTTAATGGTTGAGACAGATTCAGTGGGCAAAGGCTCGTTTCTCTGCTGTATCTCTCAATGCCTCTATGTACGAGTCCTAGTCAGTTCAACTAATCAGCAGAGGTGTAGAAACCATTCATGATATTTTTCACGTCTCTAGCGCAGGGACACGAAACCAACCATACAGTTTTCATCACAGTCCCAATTAAAACATACTTGTACCACTAGATATTGATGTCTTTTTGACCTGTATGGCCAAGTACACTATATAAAGTGCATTTATTCACTGATTCATCCATTCCCCTAAAAATAAAAGAGTTTTGCATTTTGAGAAAGGATTTGCATTGATTCCAAACTTTTCGTATTCTCAAGATATCAAAAAAAAATTCAGAGGCAATCAAGTACTTTTGCAATGTAGTCAGCCTTCTTTCTTTTGATTTACATTTATAGCAATTCTCAGAAGCACTGCACATGTCAAAATATATTTTTGTACAATGAAATACTTTTGAAGTGAATCACTATTGGAAGAGGTGCTGAATGAGGGATAATATTGACCAGGACAGGCAGATAATTCTCTTGTGCTTGATGAAATCATCCTCTGAAATGTTTATCGTCTATGTTTGGAGAACATGGTGCCTCATGGAGCATCTCATCTGAAAGAGGGCAGTACAGTATTCCCTACTGCACAGAAGTTGCAGCCTGGGTTTCTTGTTCAGGTTTTTTGGAATTTCCTAGGAACCTGACCCAAATGTGAGAGTAACACCAACAGAGGCACAACTGGTAGCTTACCTGAGATCTGAGAGTCAACTGTACTTGGGCCTCACATGTGAATTAATATCAGGAACAAAGGTTAGTTTCTCAAAGTGGCTAAGTTGGTGGCAGAGTTGCTATCAGGCTCTATAAGGAACTCTTCTACTCATTCAGTATATCGACTATTTGCATGTGCAGCTGGAAAGAAGTGCTGAAATTTACAAACATTTCTAAAAATATGAAGTAGAAATCATTTGCAGGAAGGAAGCTGCAAGGGGACATTGATAAGGTAATGGAGCTTGACATGTGATTTACACTGTCAGTGAATCTAAGATTATACCCAAGTGGATGATGTGGAAGAGCAGAGGGTTTTAGAGGGGTCAAAGGTGATTAATTCAAATACTGAACATTAATTACAACTTTAGAATACAACATATGGAAATATTTGCTTCTTGTTGGAGGTTTTATGTCAATTCCTTTCAAGAATTTAAAAATATACACTGTCATTATTCCCCACGTATTTTTCCTCCTAGGATTCATGGATAACATCTGAACTGCAGGCAGAATGGCTAGTAGGTAGCCCATTGCCAAGTCTGTTGATTCATATTAGTACAGCTATTTCTGGAATCACAGAATGATACACCACAGAAAGAGGCAAGTCCTGAGTGTCTGTGGAGGTTATGGTTGAACTACCCAATTAGTCCTACTCCTTGCAACCATTCTCACTCCTCTGTATTTTCCTCGTAGCCCTGAGGTTTTTTTTTATATAAACCTTCAGGTGCTATTCATTTCTCTTTTGCAAGTTACTGCCGAGTCTGCTTCCAGGATGTTTTTCAGGCAGTGTACTCCCAACCATAACTCAAGAGATTTTCTGTTCATCCTATTACCAAGTTCTTTTACCAATCGCCTTAAATCTAAGTCCTCTACTTACCAAACCTTCTGTAACTGAAAACAATTTTGCTTCATCTACAATATCAAATTATGGTCTGTTAGGTAAGGGTACTGGTTATTGCACCAGGTAAATTACACAGATCAAAATGATCCGTTTTCCCTGTGGAAGAAAATTTAAAGCATTATTAAGAGGGTCAAACCATTTCTACTGACAGCTGTCTGTCTTTGGTTAACTGCCAACTAACTAACCTTATCTAGCTTATTTGCTTGCTTGTTCTCAAAGACATGGGAACTTGTCTTTCTTTGGAATCATTGTTTCATAATCTATCCTAACGCTGCAGGCAGAGTAAATTTTAAGCTGATAGGTGCTTCGGGTTATCACCTAGAACATATTGAGAAATTTTTGTATTTGTGTAATTGCTTTTTTGTCACATATATTTTAACTATAAAAATAAGTGTAATCCTTTGCTGAGCAGGGTTTCGGAACTCCTTAGAGTCTGAGCTCTCCATGATATCATGCTACAATAAAGGCTTTCTGAAGCAGACACCCTCCGGGTCCGTGTAATCCTTTTCCGCAACATTCCCAGTTACAAGTTCATACAGAGGTAAGGCTTCTCAGGAGGAACAACAGTTAAGGATGATAAATGCCTTCAGCACCACTGAACAGAAACATCTCTGAGATGCAATCATAACATCAGATGTATCAGTGATGCTCTCCATCTAGATATGGATGGGTCCTCTCCGCAGTGAACCAACATTCACTGCTTCGACTCCACACTTGCCTATTTTGACTAGATGTTTGAGAGGTGTTGGTAAGAATCAACACTGTCAACCAAAAAAAATCAATGCAAACCTATCAATCCAAGAAAATTCTACTAGCAGATCCATTCCCACTTCCATGTAGAAAAATGTACTGCTCTTTTCTCTGCACTTCCTCAGAGTGACACAATACAGCTGGAACTCAAGTGAAAGATGCTGAATCTGTGTTCACCCACTCCTCAGAACAGTGCTTTTAGGTGTAAGAGTGCATTACACTTTTGCACAACTGTAATTCAACAAAATAATTGAGAGCAATTTACAATAACTTATTGTGTAAAACTGCAGCATACTTTTACTTGCTAAATCTCCCTTCTGAATAAGACTTTAACAGTCATGGAGCATCCTCCTCTACATCACATTTTTCCCATACAGATAGAAGGCAATACAACTGACAAATAAATGAACCATCAAATTTCCTCAGTAAAAATTGCAAAATCATCCTCATTTAAACAAAGTAACATCTCAGAAACAGGGGTAAAAAGAGTATATTTTCTGCATTTTGTTTTACTACTAAAAAACAGTCAATCTAATCACATCCTGAAACAAACACGTTCAATGTCTTGTTAGGCAACCCAGTTTGTTTGCTTGTTCAAATCTTAGATGAAAGATATGCTGGGGAATGACAAATTTAATAAAATTTAACTCTTGCTTTGCTGCATATTTTCAAAATGTGGAGAGAATGTGAACTTCTAAATGTGACCAAGAATTCAACCCTATTGAATCTCAAAGTGAAGGATACGTATGGTTTATTCAGCATTTCTCATCTAATTAATTGCAAGGATTTGCTCACGCTGCATGATAAAGTAGCATGAGTTAATCTCAGCAACAAGGGGAAGTGATAAATTTGACAATCATCGAACCGAAACACAAAATTCTGCAAATGCTGAAATGATTCAGCAAATTAGACAGCATCTCTTAAGAGAAGTAGAGCTGGCATTTGAAGTTACAGAGAAGTTGAGAGATGCAGGACAAAAGGAAAGGTCTGTGATAGTGTGGAAGACAGGAGAGTTAAACAAGTAACAGAAGTGATTATAGTTCAAGGTGAGGAGTGGGAAGGGACAACAAACAAAAAGAATTCTAAAGGAAATGCAAGTAATTATCTGAAATAGTTATAAATGTTTTCAGTCCACAGGTTGTAATGCACCTAGTTAAAAGATGGGGTGCTGATTTTCAAGCTTTTATTGTGTTTCATTTAAACTTCGTGGGAGACCAAGAAGTGGGATCAAGGCAGAGAATTAAACTGGCAAGTGACCAGAAGCTCAGCATTGTGCTTGCAGACTGGGAAGTAAAGCAGACAGTAAAACATCTTTAAGGGAAGATGGCATGTGAAGTAGAAACATTGCTGGTAGATATTGAGACAGGGACCATAATTTCACAGAGACAGAGTACCTTGGGAATGCATGTTTAATGATGGTATTACACTAGAGATGCGCCAAATGGTGGTGGATGATCCACTGAATATGGAGGTTGTTGGGGTAAAAGAAGGACAGGTGATTTTGGGATGGAGAAAGTGAAAACAAAGTGCTAGAAGTAGAATGCTCAGCTAATAGCTCTTTAGTTAATGCTTTAAGATAGCTAATCAATTCTCCCACCAGAATGAAAAGCAAAATGTGGGCAGATAGCAGTTTAACCTTTAGCATGATCCACTTTCAAAGTTCAAAAAGTTAGAAAGTCAAACTTGCTGAAAGTGTTCCTAAAATATTGCTGCAAATTCTTGTGTTTAAAGTTTAAATCAACTGCAGGTGGAAAAAGCAAATTCGTTTCCAGATTGTAATTATAATGCGTCAGCAATAGATGCAAGGGCGGCTCTTTCACTCGCTTGTTTTACAAGTTTGATTGTACTATCTACTGTTGACAAAATAATCGTCCTAACAGCCCGTTCTCCTCAATCTGTGCAAAAGTTCCAGAGGCGATGAGCGCTATTAACGTGAGCAACGGTAATCCCTTGGCAAAGCAATGTTTGCAAAACATGGACTGTTGTACTGCTGAGTCACAATATTGAGGAACTGGGTTAGAACGACCAAGCCTGGGGCTTTCATTGTGATGAAACATGAATGCAGCGAACGCAGTACACCAAATACTGTATGCACAAAGCAAATTCAGTTTGGATCTCTAGGAGGCAGACCCACAATTTTCATTGTAATCCCATCAAATGCAAGCTTAAATTTCTAATCACACCAAGCAATAAAAGAATAAGAAAATGTGTCGTTTAAGAAATTTCATTACCACTTAAAATTCACTTCATAAAACTTTTAGTTACCAAACACACCTTATGAACTCTTTCAAAATCACCTGCTTTCCAACATTTATAAAGCCAGCTACTGGGAGTAAAGAGCTGGACCCAGAGCAAAGGATATATTGAATATGAAATGGAGCCAACTTACCAAACACGGGATATTTTTAATATGGCAATTTTGGAAAGTCAGTCCAGCCTCAGTGACACTATAAAACTTTCTCTAAATCCACGGTAACGCAAGGCTTGTCCATATTCAACAGCCACCACAGGGCAACAATTCTACAGGGGCAGACCCACCAGCGGGCACCTCAGACTTTCAATAACTCGCATCTCTGCAGCAGAATCTAAGCAGGAACTGAAAATTCAATGATAAATGCAAACGAGTGGCGGTCCTTGCATGCGCGTTTGTACAACTTAGATTCCGCGTTAACGCCTCCGAAAGCGGCACGTTCTCGCAGACTGCAGGCGGCGACCGTGAAGCCTTTATTTTTTTTATCCAATAGTGTTGCCCCACGACTTGTCCCGGGAGCCATATCCTGCGGAGCCACGTCAGACACACACGTCTCTAACCGCACAGAGCCCGAGAGCGACAACAGGCTCAGTCCATCCAGCTGTCAATTCAACAGTCAGGTGTAGCTGGACCATTTAGACGCCACTTCACACGGTCAAAACTAATATATGTTGTCCCGCCGCTGCATTTTTTGGGCCAGTTCTTCGCTTGTCATTATTTTTTAAACTCAAATTCTAACTTCAAGGAAACAGCAACTCTTAATTGTAGGACCACGGGGAAAATATTCTAACTTAGGTTTCTGAGAGGAATTATTAAAAAACAGAGATTTCTAATGTTCACCCAACAGTAACCCCAACACCATAACTGGGAATAATAGTTTAATGAATTATTAGCAAATTAATCCATCACAGACGTTAGACATTTCTCAACAATTAATATCAAATTTTTTACTAAGAGCCCTCTTGGATATCCTTTAATTTCCATTAGTTCATCCCCTATTCATTATTTTAGATTCAGAGATAATGTAGGGAAACGTCATCAAATAAAAACGGGTTACTCAGCAGGTTAGGCAGTATCTGTGGAGAGAGAAAAACACAATGTTTCAGGTCAATGACTCTTCGTCAGACCCGGAAACGTAAGAAAATAAGCATGCATTAAGTTGTGGAACATGAGAAAGTAAGCATGCATTAAGTTGTGGAACATGAGAAAGTAAGCATGCATTAAGTTGTGGAACATGAGAAAGTAAGCATGCATTAAGTTGTGGAACATGAGAAAGTAAGCATGCATTAAGTTGTGGAACATGAGAAAGTAAGCATGCATTAAGTTATTAATTGCAGAGAACAAAGGGAATATCCGTGAATATAGTGGAGACCAAGGTTGTCCAGGTGACACAGCTGCTTTCTGTACCAAGAGAGGAAGCGGACGCGAGTTAATTATTGCAAATCTTACTGAATACGTGTAAATACAGGAAGGTGAATATAAGGGCAGTTAGTGTACAAGAGACAACATGCCATTATTATGAGACACAGAACACAGCAGTTGCTGGAAATCTGAATACTGGAAATACTCAGCAGACCCAGCAGCTTGTGGAAAGAAGAAAAACTGGTGATGACACTTTCAACACCACTGCATCTCAGATGTACACCTTTCCCCTCATCTGTTGCTTCCTGTCTGCCATAGTTGACTGCACTCTCACCTGCTTCTCTATTTCCCATACCTGCTCTCATCCCTTCTCCTCCCAGCCAGAGTAAGAATAGAGTTCTGCCTTCCTCATCTTTCATTCCACTTGCCTCCACATTCAATGGATCAACCTAAGGCACCTTCAGTGAAATTCCACCACCAGAAATATCTTCTTCATTCCTCTTTTAGTATTCCAAGGGGACCATTCCCTCCATGACTCCATTTGCTCTTCCATCTCCACTAACCACTTCCTCATGCAATCACAGAGGATGCCAGATGTGTCCTTTTACCTCATCTTTTCCCACAATCCAGGGACCCAAAAAGTTCTTCCAAGTGAAACAATAATTTACTTGGACTTCTTCCAATTTAGTGCATTGTACTTAGTGTTCATACCATGGACTACTCTACAGTGGAGAAACAAAACACAAGTTTGGTTTCATCAAAATTGATGAAAAGTCATCAGTCAAAAATGTTAACCCTCTTTCTCTTTCCACAGATGCTGCCAGACAGGTTGAGTGGGTACAACATTTTGTAAATTCAGCTTTCCAGCATCCTCATCTTTTTTCCCTTTTCATAATTATATTGGGTACTTCAAGTAACAGCAAAGATATAGGTGGAATATTCTCTTGAATACTTCAATGTCTACAGTGTAATAGCCATTGCTTCCTCTTAGGATGTGATTGACATTGGCAATGCCAGCATTTATTTTGCACATCTAAAGCTGTGCAGAGAACATGGTAATTAGTCTTCTTATGAAACTATGGAAATTTTCTTTAACTGTTACAACTGAGTGGATGCTAGGGCTCTTCCAGTAATCACTTTCATAAGTGAATAGTCACATCTAGGCCAGATCCAGCAGGGATGGTAGGATTTTCTTTTCCTAAAACTTGTCAATCAGTTGCAATTTACAGTAAGGCAACAGCTTCATAGTCACTTTCATGCAAACACTATTTCTTAGATTTCTAATTCTTCAGCTGTCACGTTGCTATTTGAAACCTTGCTCTGTGCACTTTTTGTCTTGGCCTAATCGCAGAACGTAGCATTGTTATTTACAATCATCAAAGGCAATATTTTAGCTTAAAATATAACTTTTATACAGCTCAAAATATTGTTTTATGAATGTGTGACATCTTGTGATGATCAGGTTCTTTAACAATAGAAACCTGAAATATTAACAGCAAAATTAGCAGCATTTACCACAAGAAATGTAATGTTAGTTCAAAATATGGGATATACATACATAAACTTACATAGCATGGGGTGAAGAAATTCTGCTTCTATTAACTGTAGGATAGTAAACAAAATGTAGAGTAACAAGTGCGGAAACTGATAAGTGGGTTCAGTTCCATGGTGATTAAGTATATAAATAGTTCAGTACAAATCAAGCAATTAAAACGATTAATTATTAAATACAAAGTAACATTTTCAGTTTTGTATTCCACATCTCTTAATAATAGAGGATACTGCAGATATAATCTGCAGAAAAAATATCTATTTTTGTAAATGTGGGATTGGTAAAATACTGGCATTTATATCATACAATCCATGTCTACGTTTGTCACATTTTAAATGTCACTTGTGATGTGAGGAAGTTTTTAAACAAATTTGGGCACAGTAAGAGTCCACAAATGATTAGCCAGAAAAATATTCAGAACCATTTCCCTTTTTATCAGGACTTGGATGAAATATATTCAAGAACACAATCCACATTGATTTTTAAAACACATTGATTGAGCCCTGAAACTATTCACATCTCCATTTGATTGCTGGTGCACCAAAATAAAATTTATCTTTTATATTCATTTGGTTACAGCAGTTTTGGTCATTTAATAACTAATCCAAACATCTTTGGTGAGAAGAGTGGACGTGCAGTCAAAAGCAACACTTGTAATCAAATATCACTGATTCCAGTTGCTGCAAAAACCTAGAGAATAAGAATAATAATAAAAAAATATGATATACTATGTATACTAATGATTTGCTTGATACTTGCTCATGAGTCATTCAATTTTGACTGGTCCTGGGACTGAAATCAAAGTTTCTCCCTTTTTCATTTTACAGGAAGTGGGGCATCACTGGCATCACCAGCACCAGTTGCTTGCCTCCAAATGTTCTTGAGTCAACTTCTTGAACTGCTGCAGTTCTGCTGGTGAAGGCACACCCAAGGTGTTGGTGGATAGGAGGATCCAGAATTTAGAGAATAACCAGCTATACATTTCAAGTTTGGATGGTGGTAACCTGGAGAGAAACCTGCAGGTGGTAGTGTTCCCATGCACCCACTGGCCTTGTCCACCTTTGTGGAGTGGTCATTAGTTTGGCAGATGCTACCACAGTAGCCTGGGCAAGTAATTGCAGTGCATTTGTATGTAGCATATACTGTAGCACTATAGAGAGAATAGATATCCCATTGGAAGAAACTAGAGGACACAGAATGAAGCTGATTGACCAGAAGAACTAAAAGTGACAAGAGGATTTTTTTTCTAAGATTCCCTTTAATATTCATTTGGTACAACAGATTTGGTCATTTAATAGAGTGCCATGCTGATGGTAGAAACAGATTCAGTTGCAATGTTCAAAAGGGAGCTGGAAGAACAGTTTACAGGATATGAGAAGGCGGCTGGGGGGGTGCATCTAGCTAGATTGCTCTTAAATAAATCCTTTACAGACTCAAGAAGTTGAATAGCCTCCTGCTATTCTCTAACTATTCTTCAATTCTGTCCTGCTATTGTGCGCTGCCCCAGATAGGTGTTGGTGCATTCATTGCTTCTCCCTGTCCTAATGCCATCATCTTTTGTCCTGCAACATCACTTTTGCCATTTAACCTCTCCTACCCTCACCCCTTCCCAAATCTTTTATTCTCTCTTTCCCTTCCTATTTTCTCTGTATCTCAAAACTTAATTATCTCTAACTTTCCCAATTCTGCGTGAAGTCATCAAAATGGAATTTTATCTCTATTTCTCTCTTCACAGATAGTGCCTGACCTGCAGAGTATTTCTAGCAGTTTTGTTTTTATTTCAGATATCCAGCATCAGTATTCTTTTGCTATAGAGAAGGATGTCGCAGATGCAGAAGCAAGTAATTTGCAAAGTCTGAAGGGTCAAGTTGTTTTTTTTAAGAAGAGGAGAGCAATGATACTATGGAGACAAAGGAGACTGCAGATGCTAGAACCTGGAGCAAAAAAAACAAGCTGCTGAAGCGTCCAGATGCAGGGTCTCAACCCGAAACTTCAACTGTCCACTTCCCTCTACAGATGCTGCCTGGCCCACTGAGTTCCCCCAGCAGCTTGTTTTTTGACCAATGATATCAGCTGATCTTAAGGTGGGTAGAGGGTGTTGTTTATGAAACAGCCCCAGGGGAGAACCATTAACTTAAGCTAGGTGGTCAGCAGTTTATTGGGAAGCAGGAGGTGGGTCTCATGAACAAGTTGAGTTTGGGAGGCCCAATGAGAAGAGACGGAAAACCTAGAATGTAATGGAAATTCAGGGCTAGGACATAAGAGAGCTTAGACTAAGTTTGACCTGGTGTGGGTTTCATGGGCTTCAGTTTCAAGATTTTTCTGTCACTGGGCTCCTATTTCAATGTAACATCTTCTACAGAGGATTTCTGACCTCCGAATAGAGCAATATCAAAGCTCTTAAACCAATCACATTGAATCAATCCTCAACAAGATTTGACTCCAAATTGAGAAGAATAAGACGAGAAATAGAAATTCCATTTAAATGATGTAGAGTCCAAAAAAATGAATGGGGAATACGGACTGGGTTAAGGGAAAGTGTCAAACTAAATTTTCTTGAGGGAATGAATTAAATATTTTCAATGTAGAATCGGTTATGCAGTAATTGTTTTTAAAAAGTTAATTATCTCAGCCTTGAATTTTTACAGCTATCTTTAGAGATGAATTAGTAAGCAATACTGCAAATTTACGTTATTCCAGAGGTTTCATGCCAAGTCTAACAGAGAAAATGGCAACTGTGAGGATTGCCGTAGTGCATACCCCAATGAGTACCTCTGAAAGGAACTTATGGACTTTTCTGTTTAACTGTGCACATATAGAGGCTGGAAGCTGCTTTCTGATTTACCCCGCAATAATGGTGAACTCTGACAACCTCACTGTTACAACTGCTGCAAAATCCAGCTGCAGTTATGATAAACGCAAGCACCATAAAAAAAAACAGCAAACAGCAGATGTAGCAATATTCATTCCAAAAGACCAGATTCCATACCCTACAATTAGGGTAAGATATGCAGCTCAGAGACTTGGAGGTGCTCATATCTTGAGAGTTTGCGAATGTTGGTCTAATACTAGAGGGCATGCACAAGGCGAGAGGGGAAAGTTCAAAGGAGATGTGTGTGGCAATTTTTTTTTACACAGAGAGTGGTGGGTGCCTGGAATGCACTGCCACAGGTAGTGGTGGAGGTAGGTGCAACAGAGACACTTAAGGGTGTCTTAGAACGGGAATGGAGGGATATGGGCCATGTGCAGGCAGAAGGGATTAGTTTAATTAGGCATCATTAGCTTAATTAGTTTAGCTTCACATCATGGGCCAAAGGGCCTGTTTCTGTGCTATACTGTTCTATGTTCTAAAACACTGAAAAATTATCTTCCTTTATTAATTAAAAGCCATTGTGATGCTGTCTGTACTGTTTTTGATGAAAAGACCGATATTTTATAAATAGCTCCATGCAGTATTAATGTTGAATAATTGTGTTCAATGTAGTTATTTAAACATGCAGATAACAACAAACAACAATAATCAATCTTACAGTTTGGTAATAAAAACTTAAGTGTATCTTGCAAAACACTTACAAATACTGTAAATCTGAAATAAAACTAAAGATTCAGAAACTGCACAGAACTCTGTAAACACATGCAAAGGAAAAGGATAGGCCAACTTCTTCCAAACCACCCAAAGCAATTCTTGGCTTGACCTCCCTAAGTAATTCCCAGGCTTAGATATTATGACATGCACAAGGTAGTTCCAAGGTGTTGTTGGAACCACCTTCTCCAAAATCCTTAAACTGTTGTAGTCACCAAATCTGTGCCCATTTTACCCAGAATTAATTGTCTGGATCTCTCCACTCAGGTTTCCACTGATGTCAGAGTACTGAAACTAATCTATTCAAATTTCCTAACAACATAATACCTGATTGTGCAAAATGCAGCATCCTTTTCATCTTTCCTGACCCATTTGCGGTTTTTGACCCTGCTATCTACATCATATTCATCCAATGCGTATCCACCATTGTCCTTCTGGATGAATCCACACTTACCTGGGTCTGTTCTTTTCTCCAGTTGCAGCCAAAGAGTTGTCAAAAAAAAAACAAAGCTGCAGTGTTACCTCAGGTTGTATCCTCTAGCCATTGTCTCAGGCAGCATCATCCAAAACACACAGCATCAGTTTCTACATGAGGTGATAACACTGTTTTACCACACCACTGCCATCCTGGACTCCTCCAAGGTCTTGTATAGCACTGAATGAGAAGTTTCTCTTAAGTATTTATAAGACTAATAATTGGGAAGTTTTGAATACCCATCTTAAAGTATGTTCCCTAGGCAGTGACCCCATCCTCCTCCCTGGCAACAGTGTCGACCGGGTTATTCAAAAAACTTGATTGGGTTCAGAGACCATATCTGTGCCATGATGATGACTGCCCACTTCCAATGTGTAATACCCATCAATTCAGCCCCTCTGCATTGGCTTATCTGCTGCTGAAACCCAGACACATAGTTTTGCTCCCTGCACTCCTGGTGAGCATCCATCATTCTACTTTCTGTCAACCTAGCACTGCATTGAGATAGTGTACACATCACTTTCGCAAAAAGTTTGATATAAAGAAGTTATTTCCTAATTATTCTATAGGCTAGCCATTACTTGGTCAATGAATCACAAGAATAATCGGCTAGCTGCTTTTTTTTTATAAGCAAAATTAAAACCTTACCAGAAAATATATATGTTTGTTACCATACAACACTAGTGCAAGTTCCTTTCATTCAAGGGAATCTTTTCAGAAAAAAAATATACTGTTCATTTTCCCTCACTGTACTTTTAGGGTGTGTACTGCTGTCACAGTTTTGGCATGGTTTTAAATCCAGTCCAAAATCAAACATTCCCTCACTTTTCAGCTGAAAGGTCTCACTTGGCCGAGCAATCTTGTTTATCCAGTTTTATGTGCAAGTAAGGTTATAATTTGCCATAACTTGGCAATGAATAGACCATCACATTTGCATGTGACAAAACCAGTAATGCCATTGAGGTTGGCAATGGGGCACATACTGGAAAAAAAATTGCTTTTCTTCTAACAGGCAAGTAAACTGACAGGCAAACAAGTGGAAAAATATTCCATTACTGACATCCTGCAGCATCAGTCCTATTTACTTTCCATTTCCACAGAAGCAAATTTTCTTGAAAATGAATATACTATGTAAACATTTTCTTTTCAAATAATTTCTGTACTCTCTCTTATTTGAAATAAGGTTGGGGGGGGGGGTGGAGAAACATGTTTACCTGTGTTAACATTCTACCATCATTAACAATGCAAATTTTGAGGTACTTATTATTGACCTGATTGCAACCTGGGTAGAAATAAGTACTTGTGTGCATGTTAATTACTATAAAAATATTATTAATGTGCAATGCCTTATTTCAATTTTCCCTCTCTATTGATTTGATATCTTTTTTTAAGCTATCGAAATCAATCTCTTTATTTAATATTGTTTTAATATTAATAAGATTTAATGGCTTTCTTGAGCTTTTTCTCAGAACCCCTCAACCCAACAATATGGTTAGTCTGCTGATTGAAGTTTGTAATTAGATGGTGACACAATTATGAACTTATATTCTTACACGCAAGACCTTTAAGCCCATCATTAAAATACTGCTTTTTAAAAGTATGAGAAAATTTAAATTTGTATTTTATTCAGAGTGTCCTGTTAGACGTTGATTGTCAGTTTATTAAGAACAATAGTTACATTTTCTTCCTATAGTTAGAACCTGCCTACCAGGAATGGCAATAAATACCGGCTAAACACACATCCCACAACATTAATGGCTGCATATTATGTAACAATATTTTTGTATGAGCATATCAATAAAATGCATGTGTATATTGTTTTAATTTATAATCTGTAATTAAAAGCGTAACAAACATAAAACATTAGTTGTAAAATCTAAGTAAGTTGGTATTCATACCTTCAGGTGCCCTTTATATATAACATCTCACCAAAATACTCAAAGGAGAATGTGATCATCAGGCCTGAGAATTTTCATTTGTGGACGGAATTTTTTATTAGTGAAACACTCACAGGCCAAACAGCATCTGTAGAAAGAGGAAAACAGAGCAAAATACTACAGATAATGGAATTCTTTGCTTTCTGAAGGAAGACTTGAAAAATTACTTCTACCTTTCTATCCTACTGTATTTCTGCATACCCTAGATACTTCCTGAGATGCTGACCTTTTTTCCCCTCAGGCAAGTTAGGTATCTAATTAAAGTAGAAATGCTTCTGAATGAGGCCATACAAGGACAATTGCTATGTTTAATATTTTAAAGGCAATATACCAGATACACCTGGAACAGGCAGCCAGATTCAGTGGTCTGATCAATACATTGACTCCAAAGTATAACGTGTTCTCCATATGTAGGAGTCCAGCCATCTGGGGAAAGAAAGGTTCAGTGCTTTGTTGAATGGATGTTGCTTCAACACAATGAAAATGATGAACATATTACCCCTTGCAAACAAAGACTGTCCTCAGATTTGTGAGGCACATTTGGACAGTCACTTGACTTCCATCACATCAAGATTCAGTGGTGTAATAGACTATTACAACAATGACCTGCGTGGCCTTTAAGAATTAGAGGTTGGGAATCCAGAGGCCTCAATTGTGCAGAGGGGGAAGGCTTGAGAGGCTCTATGTCCTACTCTTGTCCTTGTTACTCTCTATTTCTAAGACAGCCCCGGTCTGCCACAGCATGAATGTGGAGCAAAAAAACTTCAGATGTGGAAAATTCAGAAGAAAAACAGACAAAGCTGAAAGCATTAGAGCAGATCACACATCATCAGTGGTGAGAAAAACGGGGTTAATACTTTGGGTTAAAGACCCACCATCAAAACTAGAAAAAGCGAGAAGGCAAGTGTGCTTTACGTTGCAGAGAGAAGAAAGATGGAGACACAAAGAGAATGTCTGTAAGTGTGCACAGACCATAGTTGTCATGGTTACAATAAAAAAAAATTTAGAACAGAAGAAAGTGAAATAAATTTGAATGTAAAAGGTACAGCTACAGCCATGTATAGAAAAAAAAGGGGTTACCTGAGATTGTTAAATTCAATATTGAATCTCAGTAGATGTAACATACTCAGGTATGTTAAATGAAAATGACGAGCTTACATTGTGCTTAATTGGAGAAACATAACAGGCTAAATACAGAGGTCAGAGTCAAAGTAGATCAGACATTCCTTCTATTCTCTTCACCGTCCCCTTCTCTGCAACTTAAATGCTTGTCTTCTCACTTTTCCACGTCTGATGAAGTGTCTTTGACTCAAAATATTGACTGTGTTTTTCTGTCCACTGACGCTGCACAGACCTGCTGAGTGCTTTTAGGATCTTCTGTTTTTGGTTCAGTAAATGAGGGTTCTAGAGTAAAGACTGTTGTATATATAATACAGGGAAAAGAGCAGTACATATAAAACCTTTCTATTCCCTTGAAAACATGGCATTATTCTCCAAGTCCAGGTACCCTATGGAACCACCGAAAGGAATTCCCATCCTTTGTCTCTGGAAGACTTAAAAATTAGATGGAAATATCAGGAAGAAAGTCTCACAATGCAAAACAAAAACCAAAGGTGAAATGCGATAGGTCAATTCATGTAGTAGCAAAAAGAAAAACAATCAAATTGAAATATATTACTCTTAATATTTCTACCAACAGACTATATACTCTGCTGTATCCACTTCAAAAAGATACACAGTACTGCTAATAAGAACCTGAAAGTCAAGTGGAACCTTTGTAGAGTCACCAACCAGAAACATTAATTCTGTTTCTCACCCCATGCTGCCTGACCTGCTGAGTATTTCCAGCATCTGTTTTACCATTTTATTTTACAAGCCTTTTTTAAGTATTACTAAAGCTGAACAGCTCAAAATCTGTTTTTTGCTCGCCATCTATAAAGTATTAATGCTAAGAAGTATGAGCACAAACCTGTGACTGATTTTGCAGCCAACACTCAAGTGGGCAAATCTGTGCTCCAATGGAAATTAGGGCTTGGGTTATCCCTCATGGAAAAGTTGGAAAATTACCTAATAATCATCCAGTTCCTCCTAATTAAATTCTGATGTGCCACTGATAGAAGCCCTTGAGCAGGTTACCTAGGTGATTATAGGGAGAAAAAAAATTCAAGGACCACATTTGTGAGAACAGAGAAATATTGAAGTCAAAACATTTTTTTCTACTATAGGTGATCCATTTTTTTTGGCCTCGAACTCTTTCCCAGATGAGTCAAATTAGTGTAACATGTTTTCATTGAAAATTCATTTCTGCACTATTATGGCAATTATTACATACACTTGCACTAACCAATATTGCTTATATTTTGGAAAATATGGTCTACACATCAAATCTAAGCTTTCTACTGCAGCCCTAGCTGCTACTGCCGAACATGCTATATAGTTGTAGTAGTATGTCATACTCCTGCCAAATCTCGATCAATTGAAGTTTTGGGAGGTATATTGATGTAATTATTTAGTACTACCAAGTAGGGATTAATTTCTGGGCAATAAATTTTATAATGTTGCAACAATATCATGTAATATTGTGGGCAATTATCTTATGATATTAAAAGTCATGCATGGAATATAGTTGAAGAAAGGTTTTCATGATTTAAAACTGTATATAAAATTTGCAATCCCACAAAGGCAATACTTAATCAATTAATAACCATAAAGAGAATTGAATAACAAGCACTTCTTATAAACTACTCAGATCCATAGCAACAAGAAGTGTCCTTAAAACTCAGTTAAACCAAATAGCAAATGTACGTTATAAAACTATTTTTTTTAATTACTAATTTTTGCATGTTAGCTGTTACATAATCATTCCGAGTATTTTTAGGGTTTTTTTTAAACATATATACACAATTGATTTATTTCCACTTTGGACCATCAAACTTAATGGCCCAGAAATTAAAGAATGCTCTAGGGTATTATGGCAAAAAACAAACAACTGGAGGAACTCAGCATTGAGCAGCATCTGCAGAAGCAAAGGCATAGTTGACATTTTGGGCTATTTTCCCGCATGAGGACAGTACTGTAAATGAATGAATAGGCTCAATGTTTAGTTACTAGGCATTCTTAGGCAGATCGCGGGAAGAGGTTGTGAAGAATAAGGTGTTGTGTTATCTGCTCCTAGTATCTGGCATGCCACTGAGAAAGATCCATTAGTGACAGGGATCTGAAAGGACTAAGTCTCAGAGTGATCGAGGAGGGCTAATATCATGAGGAATGGTCGTTGTCAGAAGCCTATGTGTGGGTTTGAATGTGGGATTGTTGGGAGCACTTTTAACGTCATTTTCTGCCCCAAAAAAGCATAAAAGTATAAGCTTTCAGAAGGGGGATATATTTATGACTAGGTGGTTATAATTTGAAGGACAATCTCACATCACCTGTTATAAAAAGGCACCATTAAATATTGAACAAATTGAGATAACAACTAATCAGGAACTATTTTTATTTGTTATCTCATCTTAATAGTATCAAAATAAAATATTAGCAAATTAATGTTAAGAGGCTGAATTATTAAAACATATAAACTTTAATCTACAAAATTCAAATGTGTTAAATATAAAATACACAAGTACCATTATAATTGTACTTTGTAAAATTCGACTCTCCCATATATAAAAAAAATGAGCAACAAAGATATAGGGTGTAAATGACATTATTCTACAGTACAAAGCATGCTTTGGACTTTTCATTAACTTCAAAGAGTGGGGTAAAGGTCAGTTTAGAATGCAGCAAACTACCTTTTAACCAGTGTTAATCCCAGCATGAAAGTTATACACTTCAGGCATATGTTTTAACCTCTTAATACAAGAGGCCTGACTTTCAGAACAGATACCAAAGTGGTACTGTAATTGCAAATATATGGAATGGCAACATAAACAACAGTCAGCACTTAACAGTGTTCATAAAAGTGGGTGTTTGTGCAATATTTATATACAGGTTTTTAAATTTTATTTCAGCTATGTAACTAAAATACATAAATTAACATGTTAAGGAACTTATATATACACACACTTTTTCTGTATCCTCCAACTGTGGAGGAAGAAGCAGCTTCTAAACTTTGGCTGCAAGGTCAAGTACAAATTAAATCATGAATGCTCAAAATTAATAAAGACAAAAAAATCAACCTCTCATGCAATAATTTTCTTGAATTAATTTTTATTTTAAAAATAGGATCAGAATAAGGATCCTAAGGGAAATGGCAAAATGCTGTTCTGCAGATATGAACAGTTATAACAGAAGTATATAATATATACTGTGTATGGAGTTTTCCTTTGTAATGCTGCATATTAATTTTGACGAGCCCATTGAAATGGTGCCTCAAATGAATAACCTCAACAAAATGAATACAGTTTCAGTAATACAATGATGTCCTAAAATGCTCTTAAAAATATCAAACTACATGTTTCGACAAAACAGCAAGTTACTTCATCTAAAATTCCAAACACAGTATATTTTATATGATAAACATATCAGTGAGTGAATAAAAAGGTTTACCTAATCTCAGGGTTCTGATGACATTCATCAGCTGCTCAGATTTAATTCTTATCAGAATCCCTTAAATAGGATATGGCCTCAATCACTCACGTATCCAATATTTTATTTACACAATTTTTGACAAAGAATTACAAAAGGGAAAGAGACACTTTAATTCAGTTTGTGGGAGCATTACTGTTAAGGACCAGTAAGAATAAAACAAGGTCACATTTAATTTGTACATAAAATGACAATTATTTCTTGGTTCACTGGTTATTAAAAAAAAATCTTAACAGAAGTATATATTTAAATAAGAGACAGAATAACGTATGGGCACATACCATAACAACAGTCTCAAACTTGACTGGATATAGCACATTGGTATCTTAAGGAGTATGATCCTTCTCTAAATATCCTACAAGTCAGAATTTGGAAAATCACTTGCTTTTCTTACAAACATGAAAGAGGGTGACAAACTTGCTTAAAAATAAATTTTAAAACAAGTATTTATGTTAAAAATCTAATCAAATCAAAATGGTATACCAAGAAATAAAAACTTGTCACATTACTTCAGGAAAAATGAATTGCAAAAGAAAACAAATGCAACTTGGTGAGAAGATTTAAAGTCAAATCAAGCATCACCTTAAAACTGCCATGGGGAAATCAGAACTGGGACAACATTCTAAGTACCTTAAAGAAATATTCTGCTTCAGTGAGAATTGTTTACATTTGGCAGTTTGGAAGAGAAATGATCTGCAATCATGTGTACATTTACAGCATGCAGTGCATGGCATCTCATCACTTTCAGAAGTGATTATCTGTGCTCTCATGTAAAAACGCAGTTTTGTTTCTGTTATATACATACAAGTAGGTGGTGTCAAAAGGTAGAAAACTCCGGAGTGTAATAATTTTCATCCCAGCCCTAACCATTAACTAGAAAAAAGAAAAAAAATATATTCAAGGCACAATCACCAAATGCTATTTCCTTTGAGGGAGGTTACTGACTTAATGTAGCATAATAGACATAGGCAGAAAGTGCACAAAAACGACACTGTGTAGTAATGTACAATTTGCAGACATCCAATAAAAAGTCATTTGACCATTTAATTACTGATTACAAAAAAGCCAACTTTTCTTTAAAATCAGAAAATAGGGTGCAAGCTCCAGAACATATTACTGCATGGAATGAATTTTAAACCATGTTTTTCCCTAAAAAGCCCAATAAGCATGATTGAGCTAATATTCATATACAATGGGACCTTTACATTGTGACATTTGTTAACTGCGTACCAGTGCCAAGTAAGTTCCCATGAAATCCTGTACTATTGAAGGGGTAGGCGAAATCCTCACAAATTAAACAAGTCTGGAAATTTCAGCGCAATTCACATGCTTGGTAGTTTTAAAATCTCAGAACCTTTTCCAACCAATAAGCAGTTAGGCACGGTTCTCATAAACTCTAGATGGAAAGCATTTGTGTGTGTGCTAAAAGCCACTTGAATAGATGGCACATCTCAACCCCATTCCTGTACTATATCTTAAAATATTTCTTTTCTACTTACAATATACAATATTTGTGTGTACGCATACGAGCGCTTGTGAAAACGTAACTAAAATCAACCCCCTTTTCTAGTTTGCCTCATTTTTTTCCTGATTGTGTAAGGTAAGCAAGAAACAACCACTCAGTCCAGTGCAATGCAGTCTTTTTTGTTTGCCTCTACATTCAATAAATGGGAGAAGCAGCTTACAATTGCGGGAACGTAAAGGGCCATTTATGCAATTCTTTGGAAAGCTTGAATTGCAGGTGCCCAAATACACTTGAAGTCAACTGTGAGTTCTCTGCAGTACACTTTGATTGACAAATGAGCAAGGACTTCATTGCTAACTTGTGTGATCCATATGTTTGAGGATGGTGGGGGGGGGGGGGGGGGGGGGGGGTGGGTGGAGGGTGGAGAGTGGTAGGGGAGGCAGTGGGAGTGGAAATATCTCACAAAATAGCTATTTAAATGTATTTCTGATGACAAATACATAATTATATCTGCATAGTAATAATAAGCAGACAATTACACATAGCAGTAGTGCAAAAACTTGCAAACATTTTCTGATTGAACGAGTGCATGAAATGATTAGAAACTGGAAATGCAAAGCAAGTAAGATGAAAATTCTAACAGGCTTTGATGGCATATATTATAGGATTCAAACTAAGCTTGCCAGCATTTAACATCCTTGCCAACTTAGCATTAACTTTATACACTTCAAACTAAATAAGCTCATTGAAGAGTGGGAACGTACTGTGAATGTATCAACTAATCTGATAACAAACAGCACAGTTGCAACCATTTGCTTAGAAAAATGCAAGGTAGAACAATATTGATATGTTAAATCTTGAATAGAAGACAAATAATACAATACATATGGATGCATTTCAACTCCAAGAAATTTAAGAAATTAAGAGCTTTTGCTTAGAAAAATACTGACCAACATACATTTCTGAAATTAACTGACCAGTGAAGATATTGTGAACAGCAAACATTTCATCTATATATATATATAGATATATATATCTATATATATATATATAGATATATATATAGATATATATATCTATATATATATATATAGATATATATATATCTATATATATATATAAATAACATATGTGTTTGCAGGTATATGAAAATCATCAATATGAAATCATTTCATCTTATTGTTTTGGATGACTTCCATAAATGCTTGGTAGTTGCAAATAATTGATTAAAAATAGAATGGTATTCCTAAAATATCTCTATATATAAAAAAAATGAAAATCAGAAGTTTCAAAGGCAGTTTTTAAATGAACAGACTTGCCAAATTCAGTCTTGACCTATTAGCAAATCTGTAATGATTAATGTTTGACAAGTGTAAATACCAACCACCCCCATCCCTTTAGTCAGCAAGTATATTCTACCACCAAAACGATGCCAAATCTGGAGTTCTTCAGAAGATGCAAGATAGAAGCAGACAGAATGTATACCAGAAAGCCAATATTCTAACATGAGTTAATGGTGGAAAACACTGAACATTTGTGCATTGATAAAATGTACCAGGCAGTTATCAGTGAATGCGAAACAAGATTTTCAACTGTAGAGAATAGTTTATTTTGGATCAGTCCTTGCTCATTTTGCCCTCTGCAGATGACAATGCAGTGACCTCAAGTGCAACAAACCCTTACCTGTTCTTGTCTAAACAAGAAGCCTTACCGAGTAGACAAAACACTACAGATGTTTACCAACCAATCAGGTTGGCTTTTGCTTTTTCTGTCAATTTCCTCAGCCTGCCTCTACTGGATGTTCCAAAAGTTAATGTGGAATCTTCAAACAGCAGCTGCCTTTGCTCCTCTTCTGAATCCTCCTCATTGTAGCATGTTGTCCGTCTACCTTGATTCCTTGTTTTCATGACAGATACAGAACTCATGGCCTCCTCAGTCCTTCCATCCTCTTCCACAGGTTCTATATGCTCAGTGGGCTCCATGGGCTCTTCATGTTTCCTACTGTTGCTTCTTGTCTGCATCTTGCGTTTAGCAACAACTGTCAATTTGGATTTAGCTTGTAGACTCTTTCCTTTGGGTTTCCTGCCTCTTGTTGGCTTCTTCAGCAAAGATTCTCTTTGTGTGTTGCTCTCTAAAGTAGAGCTGCTTTCTGAGGTAGCTTCTTCGCCATTCAAATTGGGGAAGTCTTTCTTTGCTTCTGCTTTCTTCATTTCATTCTCTTGCAGAATACTAAGTAGCTCTTTTTTACTTTTCCTACCTCTTTTCTTACCAGGTCCTTTAAAACTTTTTACCTCTTCTGGTTTCCTACCAAGACCTCTTTTGACCACAGATTCAGAGATACATGAAGTGTGTCCATTTACTTGTGGGCTCTTCTGCAGTGAGGGTTCAGCTTTGATGTTACCTGTGCATTAAATGGAAAATAAATATGTAAAAACATAGATAGAGCAATAGAATAAAATGCATAAACTATCATCTTCTGAATAATTAATTATTCTTAAATAACTTTTTTTTGATCTTTGGTTAACGTGTATAAATTCAAATTATACATTGAAGAGAATTTTTATCCTTTAAACAGTAATCAATTATCTGAGTTATTTCTTCATTTGAATTAGAACAAAGCAAATGTGATTCTAATTTGGCAATTCTTAGCCCAATTTCTTCTACCTCTGCACACCTCTTTTCCATTTTTAACCACCTTACAAAACAAATTTTGGAGTATACTTGGTCACCTCTCCTAATCTCTTGCTTCTTAGCTTGGCAATTATCTACCTCCACTGTGAAGCAATTTGGCAAGTACAAATGCCATGTGGCATTACAGACATGGTTTTCTTGCCGGTCGTCCAGAAACCACCTTCATGGATTCCAGCTTCGCCGAAAATTAGGCATCCATATCCAATCCCTCAATGATTCTTATTTGTCCTCTCTGCTTGTTCTATATTAGATCTTTATATTCTGATACATTACATTTTAAATTTTTAAACTCATCCTCAAGTTCTTTTGGACTTGCCACTTATACATTCCTCCAGCCTTATTTTCATTCTGGTACCCTTTGGCCTTCAAATCTAGCCATTATATATTCCACAGTTCCTTTGCCCAAACAGTACGCCAATGCTATCTGCTCCACTCTCTGAAAGACTCTCAAAAGCCTCTGTTTCAACTTCTAAAAATATCCAATATTATATTTATTTCATTCAGGAAGTGCTTGGATTTCATTTTACATGAAGGCACTTTACAGGTACAAGATTTTGTTATTTCAAAGTTACCCCAATACAGCATACTTTGAATTGCATTTATGCACACAATGTGAAGGGCATATCATTTGAGGGAATGATTTCTTTTGTTATAAAGCCAAAGAAAGATTTCCCCTAGCTCCTAAAAATTAAGCAACACAGTAATCAGAGTAGTAAAATCTCTGGTGGTCACTAATTATTAGGAACATTGTTAGCGTTGCAGAAGGAATATTTCCTTATTGCCACGTGTTAGCAATATTGTAAACATTGCCCAAATTTAGAAAGTGAATTGGCTGTGGAAAGCAAAAGTCTGAGCCTGGTTTATGGCATTCTCTGATGGCAATGTTCCTCTGAAATTCTTGCATAGTGGAATCTGGACACCTTGCTCATCTTGTTAATAATCAAGTAGAGATAGCATCTTCTGCACTTGATGTTGATACTCCCAGCTGGACACAAGTGTTGCTATGATAACTTGACTCTGATTATTCCTAAGCCAAATAGTGTCATAATGTGGCAAAGTGCCCCCATTGACTACTTCTCTGGCAAGGTAGGGAACCATACACAGACATGCCCTTCTTCCACTTCTTTTTCAGCTACTGGAATTCTCCAGGTGAGGGCTGAACTTCATGGCTAAACTATGCAGCACGTGACAATAGGGGATGACCATCTCTTGACAGAACTGCAGTTTGGCATCTTATTAGTCCAGGCACTAGAATCTCATCTTTGGAACCCCAAAGGCAGACTCATGGAAGCATCATTGGTTAGTTGGAGTCTGGAGAAGAGCAATGAGGGAGTGGATAGCCCTTATCCTGTAAAAGCCAGCCACCTATATATAGGACAAGGCAGCTGAAATGCATCAGATGGCCTGAGAATCGAGGAGTAATATTTTTGTCCCTAGAAACATGATATGGAAAATGAAAAATTTCATCTTTGTTACACAGTGGCTGAACATTCACCAAGTGAATTCAGCTTTAGCTCAGGGTTTGCAGAGTGAGCAGTCCTCCATGAAAGCAGTCTATTGTTCCTCAAAAGGAAAAACTACAATTCTCATATATCCACACATCTATGACAATTAATGGTCATTACTCAAGGAGAAAGAGATGAAGGAGAAGATGAAATTGAGAAATTCAATTACATAGGGCACAAAGACAATGGACATCATGATAGAATTTCATGCCCCCTTCAGTGTAGTGCTAACAGTTAACCAGTTTGCTAAGTTAGTGACATGTGTTGGATATAATGTAACAGGTTACAACATATCAACAGGTTATTCCCCACTAAGATGTGGTTACCACAACAATCAGATACTTGACTATAGAATCAACTGGCTGCCATTTGCCAGTTTTAAAAAAACTTGCCTTTAGGTTGTTTGAAGGTTGTTGCTTTATTTCTACGTGTGAACCTCCTTTTCTGAGGCTTTTCACCTGTCAATGAAGTCTTAGTATTGTGTTTTGATTCAGATAGTTTAGGATTAAGGACATTGTTCTGGGCTTTCGATGGCTTAGAATTATTGTCCGCTAAAATATTAAACAAGAAAAGAAATTATGTCTTTTCATTTACCATTAGAGTAATCACATCTGATGTTTCCAATTAATTTTTATTTTATAGATGCTGTAAAGCATCAGATATTCACAGCAAGGTTTACATAGTTATAGTTGTATTAAACATTCAGTTAAAAATAGATATGAAGAACTAATTCTGGGTCTGATAACTCAGATGGCAGAGTGCTTGGTTCCTGATAATGTTCCATTTTCTGTTTCCCATATTGAGGAATTCAGTGGGCTAGATCACTGCATAAAACATAGTGGCAGACGAAGTGGATGATTCGCATCTCACAATGCCTTGGGAACTAATCTCAAAGGAGTCCCATCCTAGCTTGGTGGCATGGGAAAGGAAATGAGCAAGGGAGAGTGTGGTGGAGGATGAGCACTATTTAGGGGAATGGGGGGGGCGGGGGGGGCATGAACCAATGAGCATGAAAGAATGGAAGATCTAAATGATATCCAGTGGATGGAAGTTCAGGTTCAAAGTTTCAGAATCTGAACTTAGTTTTAAAAAAAATCTGGAAATATGTCAGTATTAACCAGGAAGTTGTAAGATTGTCATTAACATTTAACTGGATCAAACTCTAAGGAAAAGAAACCTGGCATTTTTTGCAATGACTCCAATCCAGTACAAATGTGGTTGACTCAAAACTGTCCTTTGACATGCCCTAGTAAGGCAGTCAGTTGTATCAAATTGCTAAACTCCAGCATTCTAAGGAAAAAATAATCTGGAGATGGACAAGCACGCTGGCTTTTTCCATGAC